>NC_135531.1:211514729-212960979 GCF_045843805.1 Urocitellus parryii | reverse complement strand
TGTGGAATCTGAAGCCTCCTTTTAGCCTAATGGCGATTCAGTTCGCAAGCACTGAACAGGCTCCTCCTGGAGTCACAAATGGTCCTACCATCTGGCCGCCCAACTGTTCAAGTCAGATGTATCTGAGGTCATCCTAGATTCCTTGGGCACCTCACACCTCATTTCTAACCAACTATCAAAGCATGTCTATAGTGCCTCTTAAATAATTTTTGAATACATGTCCATCCCTTCATACGTGGTTGTGTTTTCTGTTTGGATTATGATCATCTTTTGCCTCAATTGCTGTGGCTCCCTAGCTGGCTCTCCTTGTTCCCAATCTTGCAGAAAGTCCCCCACACCATCTGGGCATTATCATAGTCAGTCTCCTGTCCTTTGAGGTGAAGTCCATACTTTTTACCAAGGCTTTCAAAACCCATATGACCTAGCAGCTGCTTAAATAATGCCTCCTCTACCCTCCTCCCTCGACACCAGCACACACAGTCCATGGTGCTTCAGAACACGGCTTCCCTTTCTGTTCTGCCAAAAACACATTTCTCATTCCTTTTTCTAGTGGATGCCTACTCATTTTGCAGGTCTCACATGATTGTCTGGATCCTGAGTAGATTAGATGCCCCTCTTTGTGTTCCCCTAATATCCTCTGCCTCCATCGCTAAAACACATATCACACTAAATCGCACTAGCCTCTGCAAGGCCGCATTCCCTCCAGACTAGACACAGGGGCTATGTCTACTTTGCTCATCATTATGTCCCCAGCATGAAGCTACAAATAATGAAAATATTTGTTGAATGAACAATGAATGATTGAATCCTCTTATACCACATCATTGTAATTTTTTAGCAAAGAAGGGGGTCTGTTCTGTATTTTGTTCTCAGTTGCTACATAGAACATTAGCTGGGGTCAGGTAGTGTCTTCTTCATAGTGTGCAGAGGCCCCAAGATAAGGGGATGGTATTTTTTTTTCTCTAGAGATCAGTCTCCCAATACTTCTCTGCTTCACAGTCTTTCCTACTTCTTTTTTCTACCCTTCCTGGCTTCCTCCTGCTTTGCAACTTTCAATTCAAATTAGCTACATTGAATTTTGTATGAGCTTAGTTTTATTTTTCACAGTGGAAACTCCTTATCTCTTCATTAATAATAGACACCATTGTAACTGAAAGCTCTGTAGCTTTTCAATAGAATCATGTTAATGAATATCTGGTGTTAGCTGCTGCCATTCCCAACATCTCCAACTCTTTAGTATTGGTTAAAAAAAAAGTTTCAAAAACTGATAAGGAAGCATGGTTTTCAGTCTTTTAAGGAGTGTTTTTTTCTTCTTCAAAATGTTGTAAATCTTTAGTGCCTCTGAATTAGCTTAATGATACCATCTGGGGATGGATCAGGTTTTACAGTCTTAGGCATGTGCAATTTGGGTGCCTTCTTTAAAAAAAATTATAAATATACTACTTACAAGCCTTGAAAATTCTTGTGAAAGTGGGGCCCTTGAACGTCAAGCTTCATTAGATAAATCTCTCCATCTTCTATCAATTTTTATAATTGGAGAAACTGAGGCCCAGAGTAGTAGGGCCACCTATGAAGAATATTGACTAACCTATCCCTTCCCAGTTCAGGATTTGTAGCTTATTATAGAGCTAGATGGATTTACAAAATTAGTTAAATTTTCAGTTTCTTATTTTACCTACACAGGCCAAACCAGAAAGGGGAAAACACAGATAGGTTGAAAAAAAAAAAAAAAAAACATATGCACACTGACCCAGCATATGTGTGTGTGTGTGTGTGTGTGTGTGTGTGTGTATTTTAACAAAGTTTGTCTGCATGAGTAAACAACTTCTTTGGTGGGAAGAAGAACCTTGGGTGGCTTGGGAGGAACAGTTCTTATTCATATCATTAAACATACAAAAATAGACCTGCTTATGTTGATTTTGAAAAGAATTAATCTTGATCCAGATGATAAGTTTCTACTCCATATTAATAGGGGGAAAAAAAGCAGATTCTGAACTTGGTAGAGTTGAGAACTTGGACAGCTATCCAATTTCCTAAGAACAGGGAAACCAGAGACACAGTGGCATTTAGCTATTGTCATGACTGCAGCCCTGTGGGAGTGGAGGGTCCTATCTCCGAGTCCCTCCCAACCTCAAAGCTAAGTCTGGAGCCATCCCAGGGCTGGAATCTGGGTTCCCCTCTCTGCCAGTATCTGTGAAGCTATTCCAATTGGTATGTTTGTGACTTCTGTTTTGCCTCCTGACCCTCTTCCAGGTATCGCCTTTATCCAGCCCAGTCCATTCTGCAAACTCCCTCTTCCCCAAATGAAGGCTGACATCCTCATTGAAGGAGAGTCCTTCTGAGAAGACTGCAGTTGTGCACCTTGCGATGGAGACTGTCATCCTGCGAGCAGGAATGATGTGTGATGGGTGTGGGCAGGGAGTTTTCAGGCGATTTACAACTCCAGTCCTAGCTGCAGATCTTGGGAGGTGACCTTGCTCCAAATCCTAATTTATAAAACTAAGAATTGGCTTCACATTCTCAAGGCCCTTTGCAGCTCCATAGTCAGAAGAAGTTAAGAAAATTCTAATAAAAGTGAAGAAAGTTTGCCCAGTGCTTTTTTATTCTGTTTTGTTCCTGATGTCAAAGATAAAGCAGGCCCAGGGCATATTGCTGTGTCTGCGGGACTTTTTATTTTTAAAGGATGAGCATTAAGATGCATAAAATTTTGATAAATAGAGAGAACAAGCTGCTGTGAGCTGGGAGGTGAGTGCTGGGCCAGTGTGCACTGGCCACTCACATCTGGGCCAGGCACACAGGAATGTGCTTGCAGCATAGGAGCTCTTGGGGAGCCTGGATCTCTTCCTACCGCCCTCTCTGAAGGTCTGGGGAGAGAAACAGAAGTAAGTTAGGGGACTCAGAGTGAGAACCATAGATACCAGGTTGGAGCAGGTAGCTTTGTTTCTGAGGGGAGAATGTTGTTCATTTGGGCCAAATTCAGTGAGGCCTTGGGACAGAGTCACAGAGCATTTTATAGGGCTCTGCCCCTCATCTGTGATGGGGAGGACAGAGGTTGGCATATAATAGCACTCAATGAAGAGCAGATTCCCTCCTTCCTGTGTGAGTGTGAAGTGCAACTTCCCTTATCGGCCCACTGCCAGACTTTAGATGCCTCAGGCAGGGCCACAGTGGTTTCCCTGTGGACGTCCAGGGCTTTGTGACCTCCAGAGTCAATGTTAGTTGGGCGATTATTGGACCAGTTGTGTTTTCTAAAGCTCTTTTAAACAACTTGCACAACCACAGGCTTGTCCTGCAATTAGATTCACAGCTGTGAAAGGACTTCTTGTCTAGGCAGAATCCCCTAGCCAGCCAAGGGCATGGATGGGGTCACCCCTGCTTTTTGCAGTCTGGCTGCCAGCCCCATGGCTGCAGCTGGCACTGGACATGAGGCTGGGCTTGCTGAGAGGCTCTGAGCAAGCAGAACAACACAGTCCTTCAAGCCCATTGAGACTCATGTCAGCCTTGGTGGTAGAGGACAAACAGGGAATTATATTGGGGCTTCCCTACTCTCTGCTTTGTTGAGGGTTAATGGTGGATTCACTATGGAGGAGAAGGGGCAGGGACTAGCAGAGTCCAGTTGTTCCAAACCCAAGAGTGCCTTTGTTTATAATTCCCCTTTCTAGCCAGGCCCTGCTCAGTATCCCTCCTGTGCTCGCCCCACCTGGCAGGGGAGGGAGGAGACTGGCCGGCACAGACCATGCCCCTGCACCTGAGCAGGACTGGGAATGTTAATATTAGTTATCTGAGTGTTTTTTGGTGCCAAACTCTTGCTCAGATCTGTGTTTATCCTCATATTTAACCCTACCCTATCAGGTAGACCATGCCACTATATTGCTTCTTGGTGTAGAGATGAGGGAATAGGGGCAGTGAGATGATGTCCGAGATCAATAGCCAGTGCACGCAGGACCAAGAAGTGACCTCAGGTTTGTCCAATTCCAATTGGAGCCCTTCACCTTAACAGAACTCCCAGGACTCAGAATGTGGACACACATAATTGTGAGCAAATTACTTCTCCTTTCTGAGCAGTGGGTGCCTCATTTGGGAAGCAGCCCTGAGGTGACCCTCCTGGAGCTGGGTGGGGATTAGATACTAAGGATGGGGAATACCTGACCCTGTGCTTGGCACCAAGTAGGAACTAAACTTGACTCTTTGTTCCTTCTTCAGACGTGGGTGGCTGTCAGCGGGACCCACATGTGCATAAGGGGGGATGTAGTCACATCCAGCTTGGTCTCCTATCCCACAGCTTGAGATGCTGGGTGTACCTGGGTTCCCACCAGGTCAGCCATGGAGTATTTGTGAGGCTGGGCAGGGACCTTGGCACACTGGCTGCATTTTTGCCACCCTCTTCCCTGACAAGTGGCCTCATTTTGAGCTAAACTGTTCCCTGAATTGGGGAAGCACCCCTAATACCAGGAAGCTACAAAGGACTGCCCTCACCTGAGCAGGATGCCTTGTCTTCCTCTGGACCTGCTTCCCCATGGCCAAAATCCCAGCTCTTGACTCTCTGGTTCTCTTCCCTGCTTCTTGGCCCCATTTCTTGGGAACCCTGACAAATGGCATAACAGGCTAAATAATGGTCTGCATAGGAAGCCTACATCGTATTTCATAAGACCAGTGACTTACTTGTATGGTGAAAAAGGACTATGCAGATGTGATTGATGGGAGCTTATCCTGGATTATCTGGGTGAATCTGCCCTAAATGTCCTTACAGGAGGGAGGCAGAGGGAGATTTCACACAGAGAGGAGAAGGTGATGTAAAGATGGGGGCAGGGATTATAGTGATGTGTCTACAAACCAAGAATTCTTGAGGCTATCAGAGTTGCAAGAGGCAAGGAAGGAATCTCCCCTGGAGCTTCTGGAGAAGGCAGGCCCTGCTGACACTTGATGGTGCCCAGTGATATTGGTTTTTAACATCTAACCTCCAGAACTGTGGGAGAATAAATTTCTGGGGCTTGTTTTAAAATATTATTATGTTAAAATATGCATAATATACAATTTACCATATTACTCATTTTTTAAAATATCATTAGGTGGCATGAAGCTCATTCATTTTTTTTTTTTTTGTATTTTGTGTATTTTCACCATTCATCTCTAGACTTTCTTCATCCCTAAGCTAAACTCTCCATCCTTCCCTCTTCTCCCCTCCATCTCCTGGTAATTAATGTTATGTTCTCTATCTCTATGAATCTGACTATTCTAGGTACCTTGTTTAAACGGAGTCACTCAATATCTACTCCTTTGTCTCTGGCTTGTTTCACTTAGCATAATGTCCTCAAGGTTTGTCCATGTTATCATATGTATCAGAATTTTCTTCTGCTTTAACTGCTTAAGTCTCAAAATTTCTATTTTACATAGGGAGATGGGACATAATGGGCTAAGGCTGAATAATATTCCATTGTCTAGATATATCACATTGTGTTTATCCACTTGTCTGTTGATGAACTTTGGGGTCACTTCCACCTTTTAGCCATTGTGAATAACCACTACAAATTTGTGGTGATTTGTTTATAGAAACCCTAGGAAACTAAAAGAGATGTTAATCTGATTCCCATCATTCATTTTGCACCTTAAGGGCAGGTGATCCTTATTCAGAATTGCCTGGGAAAGAGGTGGAGGTGGGACACGTTTTAAAAATGCCAATTTCTGCCTGATTTGGTGGCACATGCCTATAATACCAGCAACTTGGAGACTGAGGCAGGAAGATCACAAGTTGTTTTTTTTTTAAAAAAATGTTTTTTAGTTGTAGGTGTACACACAATATCTTTATTTCATTTTTATGTGGTGCTGAGGATCAGACCCAATGCCTCACACATGCTAGGCAAGCGCTCTACCACTGAGCCATAACCCCAGCCCAAGATCATAAGTTTTGAGGCCAGCCTCAGCCACTTAGCAAAGCCCTAAGAAACTTAACGAGACCCTGTCTCAAAAGAAAAAAACATAAAGCTGGGTGGGGTGATGCACACCTATAATCCCAGCAGTATGGGAGGGTGAGGCAGGGGGATTGTGAGTTCAAAGCCAGCCTCAGCAATTTAGTAAGGCCCTAAGCAACTCATGAGATCCTGTCTTTAAATAAAATACAAAAAAGAGCTGGGGATGTGGCTTAGTGGTTAAGTGCCCTTGAGTTCAATCCTTTGTACCAATAAATAAATAGGGATGGGGAGTGTGACGAATGGTTAAGCACCTTTGGATTCAATTCCTGGTACCCACCCCCCCCCAATAAAAACAATTAATATATAAATAAATAAAAATTCAAATTCTTAGGCTCTACCTAAGTCTTCAGAATCAATTGTCTCAGGATTCTACCAGGGAAGTTGTATTTTTACATGTGCACCAGAAGATTTTCATATATACAAAAGTTTGAGAACTTTTAATTTGAGAACTGGTGGGTTACTACTCCCAGATACAATGTTTGATTATGCTTCTGGATATAATCCCTTCACCTGATGGGATGACTCTCTTGGTATGAGTGTTAGGCATCGGGTGCGACAGGTCCCTCTGAGCTTTCAAACTGCATTCAGACAATATAACTGATGATAGAACACACTGGTTATCTCAGAAGTTGAGTGCATTATTTTTCTTGGTTTGGAAGAAAGAGTTGTTCTTAAGGGGCACACTGAACATTTGCTTGGGAAACAATGACAGATACCTGCTGCTGCTGAGAGGAGAGGATACTGGGCCTAAACTAGATGGGTAAGGACAAAAGAAAGGAAGGCTAAATTGATTCTGGGAATGAAGAAATGTTGAGGTTTTGTTGGCATCCAGCAGGAAGGGAAAATGAGAGGACAGATCAGGCCAACAGATGGCCCAGTGGTCCAGAGAGTCTAGGGTTCATCTATCTGTAACTGCCCACTTCAGCCACAAAACTTTCAGTAAAATCTGTTACAGGTGGCTCATGTACAGAGAACCTTTTCAGGAAAAAAGGAAAAGAGGTTTTGTGCCATAGCAGACCACCTTAAGAAAGAGAAGAAATGGGCACTGCAGAAAGTGGGGTACACAGAGGCAGCAGACTGTAAACAAGCACTGACCAGAAGAATGTGAGTCCCCGCCCCTGGAAGTCCACAGAAGCACTGAAGGATGATGGACTTCCCACATTAAGTACAATGGGGACTTGTCTTAGCACCGGTGTCATTGTATTTGCTGTGAAGGGAAAGGTGACCCAGAGGATGGAGAACCTGTGGAAAAGATGGTTACATGAAGGTAGAGACTTACTGAACCTATCTGGGAAACTGGCTTCATGAAAGACACCTAGCTGTATGCATGTGTCTTTGCAACATATCTTTTAGGTCAGAGGGCCCTTTGGTTCATCCTTGAATTGAATTGTCTGAGATTCTGTAGAATCCTTGGTGACATTATCTCTGATAGAAGGTGTGTGTGTGTGTGTGTGTGTGTGTGTGTGTGTGTGTGTTGCAACAGAAGGTTCATTACTTTACTAAAAGGCTAATAAAAGATGCTCGGAGCTGGTGATTAATAAAAATAACACAAACTTCTCTTTAATATATTTTTTTTCTACTTTCTCCTAAACCAAATGCTCAGATATGTGGAATTTGAATAATTGTTTTTCAGTCAAATCAATTTTGGAATGGAGCAAGTTAGAGGTTTATAGACTCCCTTGGCTATCAGTGGATTGCTGATTAATGATGCTGGAGTCTGTAATTATCCTGCTGTCAGGAGGCTGAGTGTCCTCCATAAATCCAGGCTCGTCTGCCTTCCCAAGACACCAGGAGAGGAGTGTCTTGGTTTGTCCCCCAATTGGCACATATTCTCTTTACTACACCTTAGAGAACTTTCAACTACTTAATGGTTTGAGAGGTCAATTTTCATATTGCTGGTATTGAGCAACTTAGAATATAAGTGTCATTGCCCATGAATGTGAGGACATAAATTGGACTTTTTTTTTCTTATTGCCCTTTTGGTTCATTTCTCTCTCCCTAACTAACCTCCTTTATTTAAAAAAAAATGGTGTGGTAAATTACAAAATTGGTGACAATTCAATCCCTCTGAATCCATGCCCTTTAAAAAGATGTCCTTCCCTGTAGGAAATGAAGTCTTTCTCTCCCCTGAACCTCAGCTGGCTTTGTGACCTGCTGTGCCAGATTTTGTGACAGTGTGCCAGATTTGTCTGGCTTTTTGCTTTTCCACTCTCTGTAGGAAACCTGTCAGGCTTGGGTTCTGGTAAACTGGCTCAGACATAGCTGATGAGAGGCACACGCCCTATCCCTCCCCCATTTGCCTTCATCCCCGGAAGCAGAGCTGGTAATTTACGACCCATAGCTGAGCTCAGCCAAGACCAGAAGAACCACCCAGCAGAGCTGGGTTTAAACAGCCTCATTGCTGAATCATGCACTAGGGAGATTACTATATTAAGTTTGGTTTACTTCATAGCATAATTGTGGCAGTACATAATGGAAACCCTGGCTACCTACTATACACTATTGCTGTTCTGGAGTCTAGAACCACAGAAAATCAGATGGAAAAGACATAATTCTGACCACCAAGAAGTTTGCAATCTACAAGTTTGCATTCTGACAGCCTGACTAACATGCATTCTAATGGGAAGTAACAAGGGGAATTGTTAAATTTTACAAGAATTAAAAAAAAAATCATCAGGTATCAGATATGATGCTAGGCATTTTATTTATATCATCTTGCTTAAACTTTGCCAAAAGCCTCTGAGGCTCATACTAGTATTAGGACACTTTGTAGATGAGCCCTTATGGAAGTTAGGTGAGGTTCTGACTCCAACCAGCCCCTGGTTTCTCCAGTCCCATGACCCTCTGTAATATGTACAAAGCATTGAGGAACCAGAGGAAGGAGCAACCAGAATTCAGAGATAGGAGGGAAAGCCTCTGTAGGGCCTGGCTAATTGGAGTGACTCGAAATCTGAGGTCACAGGACACCAAATTATCAGCTCAGGGCTGAGTTGTTGAGATCATGTACTGAAGAGGCCCCATAGGATGCATTCAGGTGAGAACGCTGCTGGGAGCCTGGAAATATCATTGGCTAATTTGGGATGTGGGTGAAGAAGGCAGAACATAATCCATCTGAGACAGTGCCATGAGGGCAGAAAAATTTTGTTTGCTCTTTCAGACACAAAACATTTTTCTGCTATAAAATATTCAGTGCCACATAATGCCCGATTGGGAATATCTGCCTGAAACAGATTTTAAAAAAAAACACATCATTATTAATACGAAATTCAGTTTTGTCTTTGGTTACTTTTTCCCCCTTTCCTAATGCCTCTTTAAGATATTCATTTAAAACAGGTCTTCCAGCTTCCTTTTGAGGATTCACATCATTGAAGGAACAGCCACACTGCTATGTATACAGTTCTGGGTGGCTCCTTCTCCATCATCTGCTCCAAACAGCATCTCTTTCCTTCTGTGAAATGTCTGCACAGGGATGCACAAAACAAACAAGTAGGTCAAGGGTATTCAAGGAGTTGAATTTACCTTGAAGGTAACACCCACGTCTGCTGTGTTTACTGTTCCCTTACTGTAAGCAGAGATCAGAGGCAATACAAACAGCAAGCGTGGGTGGACCTCATGTCAGACACGGTCACGTTCCTTTGTGATAATTCACAGAATCACAGATACTATCGTTGGCCTAGTTTTACAGATGAGGAAACAGGCAGGCCGGGACAGCTGAGTTCAAGGCCTCACAGCTGGGGAGGAACAGAGCATGGATTTGACATGGGTCATTTGGTTCTGGAGTTCAAGATCTTAAACTCTTTGCTCCAATTGTCTGGAAATGAAACCCTGGGTCTGCAGGGGTGGGCGGGGTGAGGGTGGAGTGGTAGCAATGATCTGCGTGGAGTGGGTTTCACTTTTCACTTCATACATTTCTATAATCGGTTGAGATGAATATGTAATAGAAAGATAGGCATATAAAAATTAAAGATGCCCTCCCCTCCCTTTTAAATCACCAGAAGTTAGAGCTGAAGGTGGCCTTGGAAGCGCGATCTAGCCCAAGGAGGAAGTTGCCTCGAAAGCGCTGCAATTACCCCTGCATGCCGCTAGGTGGCGATGGCGGGGTCTAGACAGGGTCCTGGGCAGCTCCTTGTTCCTTCCTCTGGGCCCCACCCAAGGGCAGTGTTTATGCAGGATCAGCTGCCTCCCAGCATGATCCAGCGCTGCTGGGGGAGGTGACTTCACCTGACTTCACAATTCTGCTTTCATCTCACCGTGACTCCAGGGCCTGCCTCAAGGTCTCAGGGCTCTCCTGCTGGCCCCAGACTGACCACAGAGACTTTCTGAGTCTCTCCCAAGACATACTCTTACTTCTGATATCCCTCCCAATCCAATATGACTCCAATATGACCACATCTGATTCCTTAGGCCTATCTGGTCAAGCTGGAAAAATGAATCTAAGCTAAAGCATAAACAACTGACCCTATTTTCCCTCTTAGGGTTTATAGCTAGAATTTAAGAGTGGCCATCAATGACTTCTATTGCAGTAACCAGGCCTGGCTAGTGGGGGAATTATTTAAGAATGTAATGACTTAGTTAATACCTTTAATAGCAAGAAGAACTGCTAAACAGGAAGGAAGAACTAATTGCAGGGCCACAATAAATTCCATTTTCCGAAAAGTCCAGTGATGTTAACCACGAAATTCCTGTTCTCTCTTTCCTTTCCAAAGAATTTCCCTCCTCTCTCCATTTGTAGAGAGAAGGGGGGCTGTGACATAACCATGGAGGCAGATGAATATCTTTCAGAAGGAGTTCTTCTCTGGAACAAATTTTCATTTTTACAGCATCACCCTATGCCTCATTTTATGTGCTAACTTTGCCCTCATTCTGAACCTTCCTCAAAATAAGAGTGGTCATTTCCTTCTCCCTATTCCCTGAAGCAACATGGCAGACAAGTCTCTATTGTGTAGTCCTTGGAGTGGGGGCATGCTGCCTTTTTCTTCTTAGTAAGTCCACTTTCTGAAATCCCAGCCACTTCCTCTCTTGAGTCGCACAGTGGGCTGTGATGGCTGAGAAGGAAATAAGGGTCAGGGAGCAATTTTGATCCTCATCCTGTATTTAGGATTCTAGCTTCCCTTCACCTCCCTGGAGGCTTTGTTTCTGGAAAACAGCACTTGTTTTCTATGGAACAAAGCTTTCTGGAAAGCAGGAAGGCCATCCCTGGCAGAGCCCTGTGTAAGGAGGTGAGCAGAAAGCAATGTTCTAGAAGCTCCTCAGGTGTCTTTTAGGTATGGAGGTCCAGAGAAGAGTCAGGATCCTAGAAGGCAGACCCAGAAGTTCAGACTGCACTGGCTCTGGCAAGAGAGGGCTCCAGTCTGTAATTTCAAGGACTCAATAATTATGGAAGGCTTTTTAAGTCTGAAGACTGTAGTTCTAGATCTGGTTCTTCTAGGAGTATTTCCTTACATTTCTTACCTCTGCCAGTCACCTGGAAAATGGAGACAGTGATACTTTCCTACCTTGTAGAAGTGTGTACAGAGTTAAAAGAAAAAAATAAAATAAAATAAAAAGAAGGATGACTGTATTCCCCCCGCAGCACTCTACTGTGCCTGTCTTACCCTTTTGGGGACCTAGGAGGACAGCTGCTATAGTAAAATGCCAGTTCCCTCCCTTGCAGAGACTGGGCCCTGAGCTAATTCTCTGGATTATGCACTCAGTATTTCCAAAGTGCACATTATTACAGGATATTATTAGATATTATAGAAAAGCATGTTTCATGTTGGGTTAAATTTTTGGAAACACTAGATTAAAAAGTTAAATACATTCTTAATACTACAGATCTTCTCAGAGCATTAACTATAATTTCTTTGAGAGTCTCAAGAGGGGATCAAATGCAGCTTTTCTGACATTTTTGATCACAGAGGAATAATTTTCACATGTCACAGCTACAGAACAAAGTGCAAAATGCTTTTGTTCATTCTTATGCCTTTGGCTATACAAAATATCTATAGTATTGATTGACTTTGACTAAACAAGATTATACTGTTCTTGATATCAACCTCATTTTTAAAAATTCTCCTGCTAAAAGTCATTTTCTCAGACTTCTGGGAAGATGGAGTAAGATATACTTTTCTCTATTCCTCCTTAAAACTTAAAACCATGGGAATTATATATAAAACAAATGAAAGATGACTCTGAAAGATAGAAGTCAGACTGGCTAAGAACTCTGACCTGAGGAATGACACAGTGATGAGATCTCTGGGCTTTCTTTTTACTGCATATATTTAAGACTTTCAGCTAAAGAGGCCAGCACCCTGGGAACAGCAATTAATGCATACAAGAAGGTTCTTACAAAAGTCTGCTGTTTCTCCAAAGAACTGAGAAAGGGTAGCCTTGCAATACACAAACTTTTAGACAACAACAGCTGTACTACAGTCAGAACCACAGAAAAAAATCTGGCTCATCTCCACCCTCGCTGCCAAAGGCCATCAGAGAGCCCTGACTTCTGCCCTCAAACTGCCATAATGAGGAGCTCCAACACTCCAGCAGCCCTGCATCAGAGAAGACCAAGCAGGGAGCTGGGACTTTAACTCTTGTTGGTCGGCAGTGTGCACCCAACTGCCCCACAGTATTAGTGTGAATCACAAAGCAAGACTGAACTTCCACCCTAGCCAAGGCTGATAATGTATGCTCTTCCCCACACCCACCCCTTGCTGTGGTGGTGTTAGGGGAGACCTAGTGGAGAGTTAGGACTTTCACCAATGTATAGTGGTCATGAGGCCATGCCCACAGTGGGGCCAGTGGAAATGATGTCAGGAGCCCTCCTATTCCCCTGTGTCAATGGAGGCTAAGTGAGGAACCAAGGATTCTACCATCACAGAGCAATTAACAAGACAGAACAATCCCTTTCTCCCTGCTTGAATGGTATCAAAAAAAGCCAGGTAAAGCAAAAAATAATATGAAGACACTCAGGTTTCAATTGAAAATTACCCATTATACTCCAAAAATAAGAAAATCTCAAACTGAATAAGAAAAGACAATTGGTGGAATCAACACAGATGATCCCAACAGAGATGTTGGGATCATTTGATGATGCTTCTAATACATCCATGATAAAAATGCTTCAACTAGTAATTATCAACATGCTAGAAACAAAAGAAAAAATAGAAAGCTTAAGCAAAGAAATAGATAATCTCAACAATGGCATCGATTATATAAAGAATGAAATGGAATTTTTTATATAAAATGCAAAAATTTAAAACTCAATGGATGGACTCGACAATAGAATGGAGGGGGCAAAGGAAAGAAAGAGTATGCTGGAGATAGACAATAGACATGACCCCATCTGAGCAACACAGAGAAAACAGACTGGGGGAAAACTGCAAAAAATGAATACAGCTTCTGTGGGACTATAACAAAAGATCTAATTGATATCACTGAAGTTCCAGGAAGAGAGGGAAAAGATGGTTGGAATAAAGACGTGTTTAAAAAACAATTACTGGAAAATTCCTAAGTTTACCAAGCAATAAAAAGCTATAGATTCCAGAAACTGAGCAAATATTAAATAGGATAAACCCAAAGAAAGAAACACCAAAACATATATAATAATTTCTAAAAGCTAATGACAAGTAAAATATCTGAGAGCATCCAGAGAAAAATGGTCCCTTACCTATAGGGAAAAACAAAAACCAAAAACAATATGAATGACTGGTTTCTCATTAGAAACTATGGAGGCCGGAAGTGCTGAAAGAAACCCTGGGTTTAACCTCCCGTCCACAAAAAAACAAACATGTGCTGAAAGAAAAGAATGGTCAGAATTCTATAGCCAGCTAATATATCCTAGTAATTAAGGGTAAATAAAGACACTTTGAGATGAAGGAAACTAATAGAATTTGTTGCAAGCAAACATATCCTTTAAAAAAGGGGGAAAAAAGAACTTTTTATGCAGAAGGAAAAATGGACAAAAAGAAGGAAATTCGGAATATCAGGAAGAAAGAAACTGGTGAGCAAAAATATGGGTAATTACAATAGGCCTTACCTCTCCTCTTGAGTTTTCTGAATTATGTTTGATGGTTGAAGCAAAAATCACAATACTGTCTAAGGTGGTTTAAATGTACATAGAGAAAATATTTAAGGTAGTAATATTGAAAAACAGAGGAGTGTAAAGTAATCAAAGGGGAAGTAAGGTTTCTATATTTCAAGCTGCTAAAATAACACCAATAGATTGTGATAAATTATGTATGTATAATGTGGTACCTAGAACAATCACTAAAAAATTATACCAAGAGATACACTACAAAACTATAGATGAATCTAAATGGAATTCTATAAAACATTCAAATAATTCACTAGAAGGGCGGGGTGGGGGGAGAAAAAGAAATTGAAAACAGAAAAAAAAAAATTAAAAGCAGACAGCCCCTAACATTAACAATCCCATTAACCAAAAGTGTTCTAAAAATATCAATTAAAAGACAGAGGTTTCACAAGTGAATCAAAAAACATCACCTAACTATATTTTAGTCAGCTTTTTTGCTGTTGTGACTAAAAGATCTGACCAGACAATTTTAAAGGAGGAAAAGTTGAAGGGCTCATGGTTTCAGAGGTCTTAGTCCACAGAAGGCAGGCTCCATTCCTCGAGGCTCAAGATGAGGCTGAACATCATGGCGGGAGAGTGCGGTGGAGGAAAGCAGCTCGCATCAGAATGTAGAGAGAGAGGCTTCACTCTCCAGATACAAAATATATACCCCATAGCCACACCTCCAATGAACGACTTTCTTCAACCACCCCCCACCTGCCTCCAGTTCCCACTCAGTTAATCCCATCAAGGATTAATTTACTGATTAGTTAAGGATATAGCCCAATCATTTCTCCTCCAAACCTTCTCACATGGGAACTTTTTAGGGGATACAAAATCGAAACCATAACACTGTATGTTGTCTATAAAAAACTCACTTCAAGTATAATGATAAAGGCAGGTTGAAAGTAAAAGGATCAAACCACTCTACACCCATGAAGATGGCAATTATCAGGGAACACACACACACATCAGATATTCACAAATATTGGCAAAAATGTGGAGGAATTGCAGCTCTTTTGAACAGATAATGGTAATGTGAAATGGTGCGACTGTAATGGAAAATAACAGTGGTTGCTCAATCAAACGTGATAGTGTCATATGATCCGGCAATTCTATTTCTGGTTATAGTCCCAAAAGAATTTGAACAGATATTTGTACATCCATTTTCATAATAGTATTATTTACAACGGACAAAAGGTGGAAGCAAACCATGTGCCCATCAATGGATGAAGGGACAAATAAATATGGCATATACATACAATGGAATAATATTCATCCTTATAAAGGAAAGAAATCCTGACACTTGCTCCCACATGGATGAAATTTGAGAACATGATGCTGGGTGAACTAAGCCAGTCACAAAAACACAAATACTGCATGGTTTCCCTTACCTGAGGTACCCACAGTAATCAAATTCATAGAGACAGGAAGTAGAATGGTGACTGCCAGGGGCAGAGTAAAGGGGAAAACAGACATCTAGGATTTCAAGGGTACAGAGTTTTAGTTTGGGAAGATGAAAAAAATTCTGGAGGTGGATGGTGGTGATGGTTGTACAACAATGTAAAATGGTTGAAGTGGCAAAAATGTAAACAGGAAAGGATATATTACACAGGCATTCATCAAAAGAAAGCCCAATCTACTATATTAATATTAAAGTAGATGTCAATACAAAGAAAATTAGCAGAGATGCAGAGGGACATTATAAAATGAGAAAAGGGTCAATTTGTCAAAAAACACGGTAATTCTAAATGTATATGCACCAAATAACAGAGCTGTAAAATATGTAAAGCAATCACTACTTGAATGAACAGGAGAAGAAGGAAAACTCACACTATGGCTGGAGAACTCGGCATGTCTCTCTCAACAATTGATACAATAGACAGAAAACCAAGGATAAAAAAACTCCACAACCTCAGTTGACAGGATCTAATCTACATTTATGATTGACTAATGTAAAAAGTAGCAGCAACAACAAATGTGGAGAGATGTGGAGAGGGCATGGAGTCTGCTGGTGGGAGTGTAAAATGGCACAGCCACTTTGGAAAGCAGTTGGCAGTTTCTTAGAGCTATCTAAACATGGAACTATAGCACAACAAACTTGAGAAAAATTGTACTCTTGGGCATTTCATTCCAGAAGAATGAAGACTTATGTTTACATAAAAACTTTTATAGAAATATTTATAGAAGTTTTATTTGCAGTAGCCCCCAATTGGAAATGTCCTGATGTCCTCTAATGGATGAATAATTAAATAAACTGTGGAACACCACTCAACAATGAAAAGAAATAGACTATTCATACATGGAACAACCTGGATTAATCTTCAGATATTGAATGAACAGAAAAAGGCAGTCTCAAAAGTTTTCTACTTTTTTACATTACATTCTTGAA
This sequence comes from Urocitellus parryii, assembly GCF_045843805.1. Classification (NCBI taxonomy): domain Eukaryota; kingdom Metazoa; phylum Chordata; class Mammalia; order Rodentia; family Sciuridae; genus Urocitellus; species Urocitellus parryii. Next base: position 212,944,568 of record NC_135531.1, on the reverse strand, counting down.
ATTACAAAATTTATAGAAACAGAGAACAGATTAGTGGATGTTAGGAGTTAGAAAGGAGGTGAGGTTGGCACATACTTGTTGACTCAGGCAGGAGAATTGCATGTTTGGCTAGCCTTTGCAATTTAATGAAGCCCTGTATCTAAATAAAAAATAAATAGGACTGGGATGTAACTCATGGGTAAAACATCCCTGAGTACAATCCCCAGAACAAAAAAAAAAAAAAAAAGAGTTTGGGGGCAGAATTGGACCTGGCTACAAAGGGAACTTGAGGATGTGTCATGATGATGGAAATGTTCTGTATCTTGGCCATCAATATCAATGTCTGGTTGTAACTGTAGGATAGTTTTGTAAGATTTTTCCATTGGGGGAAATTGGGTAAAGGATACATGCTATTGCTATTATTTCTTATAACTACATTTAAATCTGTAAATATCTACATGTAAAGTGTTTAATTTAGAAGACATTATATTCTGGTTCATCATTATGATTATATATGTATCAAAAGAGCACACTGTGTATCATAAATGTGTTTGACCATTATGTGTCAATTAAAAACAGAGTAAAACTTACGCCATTCTACATGAAGAGAAGAGCAGACAGACATTAAATTCTCCTTCATCTGTTTGACAGGAGTGACACACAGGGCACGTGGTTGTCTCCAGGGCAACTTGCAAAGGATCCCAAAGCATTTTAGATGTCTTTGGAGGACTGTAGTGCAGTGGAGGAGTGGTGAATTTGCAAGATGTGGGTGTGAGCCCCTGGGTTTGATCCTCAGCACCACATAAAAATAAATAAACAAAATAAAGATTTTTTAAAAAGAGGCTTTGAAAAAAAAAAAAAAAGGAGATAACTGTATCTTAAGAGATGTTGTGGGGGGCGGATGACAGCTTGCAAGTGGAAACTTCACAGAATCATCCACCAGGAGTAATCTGAAAAGCACAGATCCAGGCCAGGATCCCATACTCTGGCACTGGTTGGACAACATTTGTCCAGAAACCACTGCTTGCATGTACCGCAGCATAAAGTTAATTAGTAATGTGATTCACTGCCAAAATTTTATTCCATTCTGGAGAATAAGTATGTCTCTCTAAATGATCCAGGGAACTGCTTGATTATATGAACTCAGGAAATAGTGGAAGTTTAAGTAGTATATTAAAAATGATTCTCCTTCAGAAGTAACAGATAATGGGCAGAAGTTCATTTGAAGTGAATTGTTTGAAAAACTCCATATATTCACTGAAAAACGTTAGCTGAGAAAATTAAGGTACATTAATTTAATGAAATATTAAAATGATTTTTGATGACTGCAAATGTACTTATAATTTGGTGAATGAGAAAAGCAGGTTATTAAAGAGTACATCAACACCATCCCATTTTATTTCAAAGTAATAAGCTTTAATTTTACAGCAGTTTTAGGTTTACAAAATTACATATGCATCTTCTCCCCAAATCCACCACAGTTTCCCTACTAGTTTCTTGGATTACTATGGTACAATTGTTATAATCCATATCCATGGTTTATGTTAGTGTCTATTCTTTGTGCTGTTCTATGTGTTTTCAGCACTATATAAAGTCATGTAGCCATCATTAAAGTATTATATAGAACACTCTCACTACCCTAAAATCCTCCCCTGAAAGTTTTCTGTGAACATAATTTTTCACCTCATTTGGATAAATGTCTCAGAGTGTGATTGCTGGATTTTATGTGTAGCTTTGTAAGAAACTTCCAGGTTATCTACATCATTTTGCATTTCTACCAGCAGTAAATGAAATTTTCTATTGTGCAGGAGCATCATCAGCATTTGGTGCTGTCAGTCTTTGGGGTTTTAGTTGTTCTAATAGGTGTGTACTGGTATTTCCTTGTAATTATCCTCCCAGTTTGTCAGAAAAAAAAATCTGGAAAGTTAAACCACCAAAATGCTACCAGTGATTACAGTTGGGATGGATTTTTCAACCTTATTTTTGTTGTCTCAATTATATGTCCTCACCACAGTAGCATTTATTATTCATAATTGTAAAAGGTTGTTTCTTTATCCTTCACTTCCTGCTGTTTGAATATGATATTCTTGGGTGTAGTATTTTAGCATGTGTTTTGATTAGTATTCTCTGAGCTTCCTGAATCTATGGTTCACTGATATTAATTAATTTTGGGAAAGTCTCAGTCAGGCATTGCTGTTTCACATAGTTCTTCTGTTCTTTCTTTCTTTCCTTTTTCATAATCCCAGTATGTGCACGTTACCTCTTTTGCCATTATCCCACAGTCATTGGATATTTTGTTCAGTATTTTTTCTCTTTGCTTCTCAGTTGTGCAAATTTTTACAGACATATCATCAGTTTCACTAATTTTTCCCTCAACTGTGTTCACCAAAGGCATTCTCCATTTCTGTTATAGTATTTTTGATTTCTAGCCTTTCTTTCGAATTTATTTTTTAGAATTTTCATCTCTAAGGGAAGATGGGAGGGGAGGGGAGGGGGGATAGTAGGGGATAGGAAAGGTAGCAGAGGGGCTGGGAATGTGGCTCAGGCGGTAGCGTGCTCGTCTGGCATGCGTGCGGCCCGGGTTCGATCCCCAGCACCACATATCAACAAAGATGTTGTGTCTGCCGAGAACTAAGAAGTAAATATTAAAAAAAAAAAAATTAAAAAAAAAAATAAATAAAAAAAAAAAAAAGGAAAGGTAGCAGAATACAACAGTCACTAATATGGCATTATGTAAAAACGTGGATGTGTAACCGATGTGATTCTGCAATTTGTATTTGGGGTAAAAATGGGAGTTCATAACCCACTTGAATCAAATGTATGAAAGATGATATGTCATGAGCTTTGTAATGTTTTGAACAACCAATAAAAAATAAAAATAAATAAAAATAAAAAAAGAATTTTCATCTTGACTCACAGCACCCTCCTGTGTTTGCCTGTTGCTACCGTTCCCATTAGTGTACTTAACATATTGATCACAGCAATGTAAAATTCTTGGTCTGATAATTCCAACATCCTTGTCATACCTGAGTCAGGTTCTGATGATTCTTTTTTCAAATTGCATTTCTTAGTATGCTTTGTAATTTCTGTTAAAATCCAGACATTGTGCACTGGTATTTTAGCCAACTTTGCGTTGCTGTGACCAAAGAACCTGACAAGAGCAATTTAGAGGAGGAAAATTTTATTTTGACTCAGACTTTCAGAGGCTAAGTTCATGGTCAGCTGACTCCAGAACCCTGGGTCTGAAGTGATGCAGAATATCATGGCGGAAGGGCATGGTGGCCAGGAGGCAGAGAGAGGGCTCCTCTCACCAGGGACAACTGGGTAAAAGGAACTCAGTAATGTTATGGTAAGTTATGAGGAGGGGAGGTAGTCTACAGTCCTATGATTTGCCCAAGTCTTTTGGTGAGCCTGTGCCCCAGGCTTCTTCTTCACAAGTGCTTCTCATACTCCCCAGCCCCTGCCTTAGTGGGACAGGAAGTCTAGAGGGGCGGTGGCCAAGTATTTACCTTCCCCCTTGAGGGAGCTGAACTTGGGTTCCACTTTCTCCAGGCAGGTTAGGCTCTGGTACAGTAGTTTCTCCTGAGGGCAGGCCTCATTAAGAACACAGTCCTTTTGTGTATTTCAAATATGGTTCCTTGTGCGGGGATCACGAGGGGATTTTTCTCTCATTCTCACTGTGAGAACCTGGTAGTGCTTTTGGAAATAGAACTCATCAAAGTGTGGGGGCTCCCTGAGACTGGGACCCCCAAAGTCTTTAACCCACAGATTCATTTAACACTTTAACACCAAGCCTCCAGCAACCCATTGATTACAAGTTGAGGGTTTTCTACCCGAGCACAAGTTCCCATGGGGATTTCTGTTCATGGATTTCGGCTTCTGTGTTGTGGTTCTCTGTATTCTGCTTTTTAATTGTTAGGATGGAGTGGCAACTTCTAAGCTCCTTAAATGCCATATCAGAAACCACAAGTCAAAAGGGTTGTGCGCGATAAATATAAAGTTGTTTCTTCAACTTTTTAATTTTACAAGTCACATGGAAAGCTACTTTTGTTTTCCTTCTGGACAAATGGATGTCAGGAGATCTGAGCAGAAAACCCCAGGAGGTATAGAAAGAATTTTGTGGCAACAGCAACCCCATGGTTTGCCCACTGCCAAGCCGCTTTCCCACAAAGGATAGATAGAGTTGGAAACAGGACCTTGTACCTTGCAAAGTCTCTCACTGTCGAGGCGAACACTTGCTGTGAATTTAAAAGAAAATATCCACATAAGGGAACCAAATGAACACTGCCTGTGCCATCTTGGGGTAAAACATGCCCAGGGGTGTTTTGATATGATTAATCCTTCCTAAGTTGCTGTGCCCCTTTCAACAGTGCTTTAATTTGGTTTTTTTCAAGAACGCAAACTTCCAGGAAATTTAATTTGTATGAAGACTGTCTAGGGGCTTGCTCGGGACACGCACGCTGTGCTCAAAGGCAAGACAGCCCTATGCCTGGGAGCGAGGGCCGGGATTCACACATGATGGGCTTCCAGGGCAGGCTCGGCTCCTCATGCTGTTTAACTTCATGAGCCATGGCCTCCTTATCCCTAGGTTGGGAGAACAACAGCCACTTCTGTGGGCAATTGTGAGTATAAATGACACCACGCTGAGAAAGCACTCAGCACAGTGCTTAGGACAGGACTGGGAGAAATAGAAGCTGCCCTTGATCTAGTTTTTTTTTTTTTTTTCCTTCTGTGGGGTTGTTTGCTATTATGGAGGTTGAAAGAGAGAGGAGGAGAGGGCACAAGAAAATACGAGGAACTTACTCTTTTGTCAACCATTTTAAGATGCCTGCAGGTCAGGAATTTGGAGAGGTCCTATAACAAGGATGGCTTGTCCCTACTCCATGGTGTCTGGGACATGAACTGGAAGGCGTAAATGCTAAGGGATGGGATTATCCAGGGGTTTCCTCACGTGTCTGGCATCTGAGCTGAGATTATTTGAATGCTGGGGGCAAGAGGCTTGTGAGTCATTCTTCTCTCCTCCCCCTCCTGGGCCCCTCCCTGAGTTCTCCCTACCATGGTGGCTTGGTTGGTGGGACTCCTTACACTGAGCCTCAGTGAACAATGCAGAAGGCCAGTTGTGGCCCAGTCTCGAAGGTTATAGTGTCATTTCCCATCTACTCTTGGTTGAAGCAGATGCAAGCTGTGAGATTCAAGGGAAGAAGACACAGCCTCCACATTTCAGGGGCAGGTGTGCCAAAGAGTCTGGGGCCATGCTATAGAACTGCTACGGACATCACAGCCTCCACATAGGCCCCCGGTATTCCTTTGGGTTGCATTTTTCTGTGCTTCTCCGTAGGAAAGCAGGCTCTCAGGGCTGGAGTTGTAGCTCAGCGGTAGAGCACTTGCCTCGTACATGTGAGGAACTACGTTCGATTCCCAGCACCACATATAAATAAGCAAATAAAAGAAAGGTTCATCAACAGCTAAAAAAAATTTTAAAAAAAAGAGGCTCTATGCCCGAGGAATACATAGAAGGGGAAGGACCTACCTTTTTGGCATTTAAAATTGGTAGTGGAGAGCTACAAATTGCCAGATTTCCCTTCTTTATTTTCACTTTTATGCAGCTGCAGAATATTTAGGAGTTAGAGTGGCCATTGGGTTTTTTTTTTTTTTTTTTTTTTTTTTTGTATTTTCTAACACTGACTACTCCCAGCTAGGTCATTCCTTTCCAGGGTGTGGTGGGTTGAAAATTCATGTTCGCTCAGAACCCCCAAAAGTGACCTTGTTTAGAAATAGGGATTTTCCAGATGTAACTAGTTATGGATCTTGAAATGAAATTGTCCTGAATTTAAGGTTGTTCCATATCCAGGAACTGGGGTTTTTATAAAAAGAGGAGAGGACACAGAGAGACTCATGGGGAAGGCGGCCATGTGAAGGCAGGGGCAGAGGGCTGTGGTAGAGCACTTGCCTGGCATGAGTGGCCCTGGGCTCATCCCCAGCACTCCAAAGAAGACAAAGGCAAAGATGGAGTCTGCTGCTGCAAGCCAAGGAAAGTGTGGGGCCACCAGAAGATTCAAGAGACAGAAAAGGACCCCCACTAAAGCCTTGGAAAGGAGCATAGCTCTGTTGGCCCCTTGAATTTGAGCATCTAACCTGTAGAGCTGTGAGAGAACAGATTTCAGTTTTCAGTCACCCAGTGTGTTATGGTAGCCCTAGGAAATGGATCTGCAAGGTCCTTGAGGAAAATTTACTGACAGGAACATTAGCATGAGGTTTGTAACTTTGGCCAGGTTACTGTAGACATTTTGGGTTAGATAATTATTTTTGTGGGAGGGACTGTTCTGTGCATTGTGGGATGTTCAACAATATCCCTGGTCTCTCTACCTTCTAAATGCCAGTAGCAACCCCATTCCAGTTGTCACGCTAAAAACATTTGCAGAGTTGTTAGATGACCCCTGGAGAGACAAACCAGCTCCCTGGTTGAGAACCACTGCATTAGGCAGAGAGCTCGTGACCATGGAGACGTCTGCTCTGAAGAATCAGAACCAAGGAAAACATTTAGGTTTTTGCCTTTTGGGTTGCTCCCCAGGCTGGCAGGAGATGGGTAATAATATTGATTTGATGACATTATTGGTTGTATCTTCTCCTCCCACTGATATCTCCCTGTCTCCTGGACACATTCTGTAGCTCACTATCTGCAAAGAATACCTGCTGAGAGAGAGAGAGAGAGAGAGAGAGAGAGAATATGTGCAGGCTGTAGAATCCAAGGTGGACCTTTCCTGTGGCCTCAGCAGGGACTCTCCTAGGGGAACATTAGAAATCAGTTCCTAGAGCCATAGTTTCTGTGGCTGGGTTAGGGAGTCACACACCTTGGGCTGAATTTGGCTCTTGGGGACGTCTGTGGAGGACTGGGAGATGGGAGAGGACTGCTGAGTACAAGTCTAGCCCAATTACTCTGAGGCGCCCCTAGTGCTCTGCCGGAAGACTGTCCAGTTAAAACAGGATTTACACATCTATTGATTGTTCTCCTTTAATCTTGACATCATTCGTTTTCTTTCCTAAAGAGTCCACTCATTCATCCTTCAGGTGAGGCCAACTTTTTTTATTTGTAGTGACAGTAGTCACTGGCGTGCAACTAATGAGAACCACAGATAATCCCAGCCCTCGGTGTTGTCCACATTTCAATGGGAGCTGGGAGAACACAGGAGAGAGGAAAGCGAGACACCTGGAAGGTCTACAAAAATGGCCAGAATAGAGCTGTCTTGATTTTCATGTGTGTTTCTTTCCATGCCTGGTTCTTTGGGTGGGGAAGACATGCATCAAAATGAGTCAGCAGAGTGTGACAGCACAGTGCCACCCGCCCCCATTGCCTGGCAGTAATTGGTACATCTCTGCCATTCCTCAGGGTCTGGTGTCCAGGCAACAATGGAGAGTCCTCTCATCCTGGGTGAGAGGGCTTGCCAAAGCCCTGTGTAGTTCTGACTTCAGAGTTGGCAAAGGGGTTCCTGCCCCACATCACACACACACACACACACACACACACACACACACACACACAGGCTCTGGCTTTCTTTCTCTTATATACATATAAACACACATATCTTTCCATCTGTTACAGAACACAGGAGCCATCATCACTCAGGACCCATTACCCTCAGCAACTGCTGTTCACCCCAGGGCTGCTCAGGCCCCAGGAGGAGCCTCTCCACATCTCTTGCTGTGTAAACTCAAAACCCCCAGCTCTTGAGACTGAGGGATGCCAAGGTGTGCAGAACTGTGGCCTGGGGCAGAGAGAAGTGCTTCAGAGAGCAGGCCTGAGGTCTGTTGTGAAAAGGCTCAGGAAATAGAACAGAAATTAAAAAATTGTCAGATCCTTCCCCTGAGATGGCTGGATTGTGATAGATACTTGCATCCTGAAGTATCAGATCCTAATGGTGACAGGCATCATTTCTCCCTTTCTTGATTCTCTTAACATCCTGTATTTTTTTTCTTTTTTCTGTTTCAGATGCATCTGATCTGTATTCTGGAGTGATCATTACAGTCTAATCAAAGTATGGTTCTGAAAGGTGGTGGTGAAGAGAGAGCCCCTGGGGCAGAACACAGTCTGTAAATGTTATAGGAGAGATGCCTGAAATACAGATGTAACCAATGCTTGACTTAATTTCTGGTTACTGTCAAGATTCTGGAACAATCAATTTACATTTTTTTTCCATTTTTCTGCTTTCTCTTGGCTGCATGCTGGGTAATCTCTTTAAAACTACTGTCCAGCCAGGCACAGTGGTGCGTGCCTGTAAGTCCAGTTGCTTGGGACGCTGAGGCTGGAAGATTGCTAGTTCAAAGCCAGCCTCAGCAACCTAGTGAGACTCTAAGCAACTCAGTGAGACCCTGTCTCTAAATAAAAGATAAAAAAGGGAGGGATGAGGCCCTGGGATCAATCCCTGGTGCCAAAAAAAGAACCCCCCAAAACCACTGTCCAGTTCACTAATTCATGTCTCACCTTCAATAAGCTGCATAATTTTTAATTGATTTTGTTTATATGAATTTTTATATCTAAAAAAATCTATTTGGATCTTTTATGAACATGAGCAGTCATTTAAAAAACATCTTGTTCCATGTTCATTAATTTTGGGGGGTACCAGGGATTGAACTCAGGGACACTGGACCACTGAGCCACATTTTGAATTTTATTTGGAGACAGGGTCTCACTGAGTTGCTTAGCACCTTACTTTTGCTGAGGCTAGCTTTGAACACGAGATCCTCCTGCCTCATCCTCCAACCACTGGGATTACAGTCGTGCACCACTGCGCCTGGCTCATTAATTATTTTTATTTCTTTAAGAATATTAAATAATTATTTGGAATTTTCATCTGATAATGGCATCAGATGATTTTGGGTTTGGTTTTCTTGTTTGTAGTTTTGGTTGACTCTATTTATGGAAGTTTATTTCCTTGTGCATTATGTAACTTGATACTAAAATCCATCCATCTTTGGGAATTTTCTAAATCCTGAACTGAATGTGTGTTTTCAAAAAGTTATATTTTTATATATAGTTATAAAAGATTTGTGTTTTGTATATAATATTTCAAAAACATTTGCCTCTCATCTACAACTGGGAATATTAAAGATATAATTTATTTTTATTTAAAATTTTATTTAATTAATACATTTTTGTGAAGGTAGATGTTCTCAGTGTCACATTGTGTGTGTTGAATAAGAAAAAATGACATAATAAAGCCTTAGTGCTCTATGTAAATCATCAAATTCTAATTAAGGTGATATAGTTAGCAAACTGCTGCTATTCAATTCTTTATTGGAAACATTAGAGTTTTTACATTCTTCCACATATACCATATTTATCACCAGTAATTATTTGTTTACTGATCATAATATTACTTTTTTTAAAAAAAAAATTCCTTTTAATAGGTACTCAAAATATAAAAATTATACATATTAATGGGGTACATGTAATGTTTCATTACATCTATATTGTATAATATTTAAATTTGGTTAAACATGTATGTCCTCAAGTGTTTGTCATTTCTTTAGGGTGAAAACTTTCAAAATTCTTCTATATTTTTGAAAAGTACAAGACATTACCGTTATCTCTAGTCACCCTACTATGCAGAATTCTTGCTCCTATTTGTACCTTAGTACTCATTGATCAGCCTCTCCCCATCCCCCTCCCTCCTCTCCTCACTCTCTGATAACCTCCATTCAATTCTCAAGTTCTATGAGATAAATTGCTTTCTTTCTTTCTCTTTTTCTTTCCTCTTCCCTCCTTCCCTTCTTTCCTTTCTTTTTTATATTTCTCTTCCTTTCTTTTCTCTTTTAAAGATATGAGTGAGAGCATAGGATGCTTGTTTTTCTGTGTCAGGCTTATTTCATTTAACACTTAACACGATGATCTCCAGTTTCTTTCATGTTGCTGCAAATGACAGGATTTTATTCTTTTTAATGGCTAAATAATAAAATATGTGTACACATATTTTCTTTATGCATTCATCAGCTGATGAACACTTAGGTTATTTACATTTGTTGGCCATTGTGAATATGCTGCAATAAACATGGGAGTGCAGATGTCTCTTCAACATGCTGATTTGATAACCTTTGTATATATAGCTTATAGTGAGGTTGCTGGATCATATTGTAGTTCTATTTTTAAGCTTTTGAGAAACCTCCATGCTGTTTTTCATAATGGATGCACTAATTTACATTTTCACCAACAGTATGCAAGAGTTCCTTTTTCTCTTTATATTCCCCAGATAGCACTTGTTATCTTTAGTATTTTCAATAACAGACATTCTTACTTGCCGATGTCTTGGGGGGGCACCAGAATCAGGAGGCACCACACAGTTTTGTAGGTTCAAACAGCAATTCTTTATTCCGGATCTCACACCAGCCTCCACACACGTTCAGGGGCCGTCTCGTTCTGCCGCACACTTCACCTACTCCACGAGGCTTTTTCCAAAATCCCATTTGAATCTCACGAGAACTCAACGGGAACAAGCAACAGGAACACCCTAATCCCAGCAGCAATAATCTTCAACCTCAACTTCCCTAAAACCCATATTCTTAAACCGGGAAACGCCTTAAACCGGGAACACCCTAAGCCCAAGGACCGGGATACTTCCTCAAACCTGCAGGATACTTCCTCAAACCTGGATCCACCCTCGATCACCTTGAGCAGGGTCATCTTTAAACCGGGAACACCCTAAGCCCAAGGACCGGGATACTTCCTCAAACCTGCAGGATACTTCCTCAAACCTGGATCCACCCTCGATCACCTTGAGCAGGGTCATCTTTCTCAAACACACAAGCAAGGTCGCAGCAAATTTCCAAGGCAAGTCCATTTAACATGGGGTACACTGGCAAGGATTACGATGCGTCAATACCTACTTGGTAATGGCCCTCAGCATCTCCCCCCTTCTGATTAATTAAACAACAAGCAGTAGAAGGGAGGAAGACACAGAAATGCCAGGACACCAAGCCAATTGACGGCTCCTTTGGAAAAATTGCGTCACTGGTGACACCATCGGCAAAGATGCCAGTGTTACCACAATTAACATGGGGTGCGCTGGCAAGGAAATTGCATCACTGGTGACACCATCAGCAAAAATATGCCAGCAGTACCACAATTCGCTGCACCAGACGATAGTTCACAATGCATGCAACTGATATATAGTCCAGGCAAGTTCTGCAGGCAGTTCAAAGTGGAAGAGTCTATCAATATGTCCATTTCCTCCCAAAGTAAATCAAGTCCTTGATTGAGCATTACTTGTTGAGTTATATTCATTGATGCATCAGTTTATACAGTTTACTGTGATCATAGAAGCTGTAGTTTGGTTTTCTTAGTCTTCACAGGCACTGGGATGGAGATGGGAATTCTGGCAATGATGTTAAAGAGACATTATCCTGAACAGAATTATTAAATATAATGAAAAGGAAAAGTGAAAGTAAACAAACAGATCTGTTAATCACTTTTAAAAACAATAGCAAGCAAACAGATCTGTTAACCACCTTTGAAAACAATCATTAACAGCTGTTTACCTAATTTAGATTAAACCACTTAAATCACGTGAATAAAAAAAAAAGAAAATTCGGATCCATTTTTTCATGAGCGCTCCTCAAATAAAAATATGGACATACACACATACTGACATGCAACACAAAACAGTACACACATAACATACAACACATAAGACAATAATAAGTAAAGGCCTTGTAGCTATACCTAAGTGAAATCTCCATTGCAATGTTTAAAAACTCCACAGTCAAAAAATAAAACACAGTCAAAAAACAAAACTGATCAGAAAAACATTAACCTAGGTTTGTATGAGCTCAAAAAATAAAATAGAACTTTATGATGTGGGAAAAATGCAATAATAAAATAGATATTGAAAAAAAGCACCGTGGTTAATCACTGTCGCAGATGTAAGAATAGCCAAGCTGGAGCTCTGGATATCAGCTGTTATGGATTTCAGTCAAATCATCTTCTTTTTCTGTAGAAATTGTTTTGGTTAACCTCTCTGGAATCCAAATCGGCTGCTGTTCTCCCTGTGGGAACACACAAATGGAACCCCGACTCCAGACAATAACTGGGTCGGGACCTTTCCATTGTCCTGTTAGAATATCTTTCCAAAGTACCTTAGGCTTATGTACATTTTTCGGATACATATGTCTTTCCGTAGCACTAAGTCCTGATGAATCCAAATTTAGAAAGTTTAGAGTAAAAAGGGTTATTTTAAGTTTATCTTTGGGGGATATATACCCCTTTCCAATTCCCTCTTTTTGCTTTAATAAGTACGTTTTAATAGTTTGATGAGCAAAGCAATCTTTTTTCCGCCAAGAAGGTATCTCGACTACCTTCAATTTAACCTTTTAAAGCCTTTCATTTATCATGTATACTGTACTTTTAAATGTACTTTTTCATCACCTACAGCTTTACTCTTTTAAATGAGGCTTATATTTGTTTAAATCGCTAAATGTTAGTTTACATGGCTGCCCTTCAACCAAAGGCTCTTTTTTTTACTCCATTAAGAAGCTTTGTCTCAATCTGCCATGTACAAATACCTTTTTTCTTCTTTCTTCCTTTCTTAAGCTTTTAAAGTAAGTCTAGTTTCCTCAAAATCTTTTTAAATGGCATTTGACAACTTTTTACTTTACCACACAAAAATTATCTCATCTAGAAACATTTCTTTTTCCTTTAACCTTTTATATTAAAATATATTTCCACATCTTAAATATTTTTATATCTCTTTTCTAGCTATTAACCCTTTTTATAAATTCACATTCTGAAACAACCCTTATAAAATTACTCCACTTTAATAAGATGAAATACTTTCATGTTTTTTAAGGTACTATTATGCTGTAATTGAAACCCAACTGAAACTTCTTATATATAAATTACACATGATAGAATCTTAACTCTTAGTATTGTTTTAGCAAAGACACAGACCAAAGCAATATTAAACCTTTTTTTTTCCCATTTACCAATTTATGAAAACACACATAATGTTTAAATATATTACCTTATGGAACTTAATAAGTAAAGAGTACTTGATTTTATATTTAGTGGTTGATATTTTAACACTTTAGCTTGGTAATTAATCAGATGTCTGTAAAAAACAAGATCTTAGACAAATGTAGTAAACAGAACTAGCCATCTCTTTCTTGTTGAAGAAAAATCCTTCTACAGGATACCATGATGGTCCCATTGATAGCCTTAATAACTCGTCTGTAAAAAGCCATGGGCTACATTTTTGTATTGTATCAACATATGCCCTAGCTGTTCTTGGTCTTACTGGGGTGCCTCTTTTCTCTAACAATTTGTCTTCCTCAGAGGCGAACAAATTCAAACCTTGAGTCAACCATTTTCCCCAGTTTGCCTGAGAAAGTTCTAGGAACAGGCAACTTGAAATAAAAACAAAATAAATCACAACAAGAACACATTGTTTTTTGAAATGGTCACCCATTTTTTTTTGCTCTCCTTCAGGAGCGAGCAAATTCACTTACCCCCAAGTTTCAGATGTTCCCCGTACGGGCCACCATTTGCCGATGTCTTGGGGGGGCACCAGAATCAGGAGGCACCACACAGTTTTGTAGGTTCAAACAGCAATTCTTTATTCCGGATCTCACACCAGCCTCCACACACGTTCAGGGGCCGTCTCGTTCTGCCGCACACTTCACCTACTCCACGAGGCTTTTTCCAAAATCCCATTTGAATCTCACGAGAACTCAACGGGAACAAGCAACAGGAACACCCTAATCCCAGCAGCAATAATCTTCAACCTCAACTTCCCTAAAACCCATATTCTTAAACCGGGAAACGCCTTAAACCGGGAACACCCTAAGCCCAAGGACCGGGATACTTCCTCAAACCTGCAGGATACTTCCTCAAACCTGGATCCACCCTCGATCACCTTGAGCAGGGTCATCTTTAAACCGGGAACACCCTAAGCCCAAGGACCGGGATACTTCCTCAAACCTGCAGGATACTTCCTCAAACCTGGATCCACCCTCGATCACCTTGAGCAGGGTCATCTTTCTCAAACACACAAGCAAGGTCGCAGCAAATTTCCAAGGCAAGTCCATTTAACATGGGGTACACTGGCAAGGATTACGATGCGTCAATACCTACTTGGTAATGGCCCTCAGCACTTACTGGGGTGAGGTGATATCTCATTATGGTTTTGGTTAGCATTTCCTTCATGATTAATGATGTGAGCATTTTTAATGTAGCTGTTGGTAATTTGCATGTCTTCTTTTGAGAAATGTCTATTCAGATCTAATGCTCATTTTAAGTTTTTTTTTTTCTCTTGAGTTTTTGGAGTTCCTTCTATATACTAAATATCAACCCCAGTGTCAGATGTATACACTAAAAATACTTATACCCATTCTATAGGTTGTCTTTTTACTCTGTTGATTGTTTCCTTTGCTGTGCAAATGCTTTTTAGTTGGAAGTAATTCCATTTGTCTACTTTTGCTTTTGCTTTCATTTCCTATGCTTCTGAAGTTTTGTCCAAAAAATCTGTGCTGTTTCCAAAATCCTGAAGGGTTTCCCCTATGTTTTTGTCTAGTAGTTTCATGTCTTACATGTAAGTCTTTAATTCATTTTGAGTTGATTTCTGTGACTGGTGAGAGATAGGGGTCTCATTTTATTCTTTTGCACGTACACATCCAGGTTTCCCAGCTCCATTTATTGAAGACTGTCCTTTGTCCAATGGATGTTCTTAGTCCCTTTGTCAAAACTCGGTTGACTGTGAATGTGTAGATTTATTTCTAGGCTCTCTATACTGTTCCATTTGTCCAAGTGTTGGTTTTGGTACCAATACTGTGCTGTTTTGATTACTACAACTTTGTTCTATGCTTTGAACTCAGATAATGTAAAGCCTCCTGCTTTGTTCTCTCTCTCTCTCTCTCTCTCTCTCTCTCTCTCTCTCTCTCTCTCTCTGTTTTCATATAAGTTTTAGGATTTTTTATAGTTCTATGAAAAACATCATTGGTATTTTTTTTATTGGGATTATATTGAACCTGTAAGTCACTTTGGGTAGTATGCACATTTTAACAATATGGATTCTTCCAATCCAAGAACATGGATGTCTTTCCATTCTTTTGTGTCCTCCTAAATTTTTTTTCATAAGTGTTTTACAATTTTCATTGTAAATGTATTTCACAATTTTGGTTAAATGTATTCCTAGGCATTTTGTTTTTATTTTTATTTTTGGCATGAGAGTTTGAACCCAGGGCCTTGTAGGGCAAGTGCTCTACACGGAGCAATATCTCCAGACCTTTTTTTGTTTTATTTTTGAGACAGGGTCTTACTTACTAAGTTGTCCATGTAATCTTTGACTTTGTGAACATCCTGCCTCAGCATCCTAAGTAGCTGGGATTACAGATATGTTCTACCATGCCTGGCTTCGTTGTTTTTTTTGTTTTTTTTTTGTAGCTATTATAAATGGAATTGCTTTCTTGATTTCTGTTTCAGATAATCTGCTATTGGTATATAGCAACACTACTGATTTTTGTGTGTTGATTTTGTATCCTGCAACTTTGCTAAATTCATTTATTAGTTCTAATAGGGTCTTTTAGTGGATTTTTTTGGGGGGTTGGTGTATATAAGATCATGTCATCTGCAAATAATGACATTTTGACTATTTCTTTTCCAGCTTAGATGCCTTGCTCTGGTGAGGACTTCCAGAACTATATAGAATAAAAGTGATGAAGGTTCGAGATCTTTCACCTTTCCCCATTCAGTATAATGTTAACTGCAGGCTTATGACAAATGACTTTCATTATGTAGAGGAACATTTATTTTATACCTAATTTGCTCAGCATTTTTATCATGAAGAAATGTTGAACTTTATCAAATGCATTTTCTGCATCCATTGAGATCCTCACATCGCTTTTGTCCTTTCTGTTGATGTAAATCATAGTTATTGATTTGCATATAATAGCCATCCTTTATCCCTGGGATGAATCCTACTTGATCATGGTGAATAATCTTTTTAATGTGCTGTTGGATTCAGTTTGCTAGTATTTTGTTGAGGATTTTTGAATCTGTGCTCATCAAGGATATTGCTGTATGTCCTTATCTGCTTTTGGCATCAGGGTAATGCCGACCTTGTAGAATACATTGGGAAGAATTTCTTTCTCTTTTATTTTTTGGAATAACTTAAGAAGAATTGGTGTTATTTATCCTTAAAAATTTGGTAGTATTCAGCAACGAATCCATCTGTTCCTTGTTTTTTCTATGATTGGAGGCTTTTTATTACTGATTCAATCTCATCCTTGTTGGTGGCCTGTTCAGGCTTTCTATTTCTTCATGATTTAGTCTTCATGAGTCACTCTTGCTATGTGTCTAGGAATTTGTCTATTTCTTCTACATTATCTGATTTGTTAGCATATAGTTGTCCGTGGTTATGAGGCTTACAGAAAACATCTTTCAATTATAACTAGCTATTCTGAAAGGATACCAACTTAAAATGATCATAAATATAAGAACAGAAACAAACAAACAACCAGGCATGGTGGCACATGCCTGTAGTCCCAGCTATTTGGAAGGCTGAGACAGGATATCTGATCACAAATTCAAGGCCAGCCTTGGAAACTTAGAGGGACCCTGTCTCAAAATAAAAAAATAAGGGTGGGGATGTAGCTCAGTGGTAGAGCACCTCTGGGTTTGGCTTCATTACTATGAACAAAATGAAACAAAAAACAGAACCAACCAAACCAAAAAACTAGAGAAAACATACTAATAGAAAACTCTACAATTCTACTCCATTCTTCTTCATATTGTGAATTTTCAATATCCTATTTTACATCTTTCTATATTGCCTATTTCTTAATATATCAGCATAGTTATTACTTTTAACTCTTTAACTTTTTAGTCTGCATACTAATCAATGATTTAAGATACTATACTTACTCTGTTGGAGCATTTGAAATTTGTTTGTGTTGTTATTCTTACCAATGAGTTTATACCTTCCCATATTTTCTTCTTACTCATTGACATCATCTTTTTCTTTCAGTTTGAAGATTTTCTTTAAGCATTTCTTTTAGAACAGGTCTGATGGAAATGTAATCTTTCAACTTTGTTTGTCTGGAAATGTCTTTATCTCCTTTCATTTCTAAAAGATAGCTTTACTAAGTACAGTATTTTCAATTGATAGCATTTTCTGTCCAAACTGTGAAAATCTCTTGCCACTCTCTCTTGCCCTGTAAGGTTTCTGCTGAGAAATTTGTTGACAAGTGTTATCTGTTATTTGTTTCTTTTCTCTTGCACCTGGAGAATCTTCTCTTTATCTTTCATCTTTGAGAGCTTTGTTTATAAGATGTCTTGGGTTAAATTTGACTGGTGACCTTTGACCTACCTGTTTGAATTTTTGTGTCCTTCTCTAAGCTTGGAAACTTTTCTGTTATTCTTTCTTTTAATAGGCTTTCTACTCCTTTGGTATTTCAAGTTTTTTTTTTTTGGAGCCCAATAACCCAAATATTTGCTCTTTTAGTACATCCTAAAATGTTTTCTTCATTCTTTCTTTTTTTTCCTCCTACTGTGTATTTTGAAGTAGCCTGTCTTTGAGCTCACCAATTCTTGTTTGATCTATCCTGCTATTGATGCCTTCTATCACATTTTTAATTTCACTGAGTGTAATTTTTCACCTTGAGACTTTCTGTTTGACTTTTTAAATTGATTCCATCTCTTTTGTTAAGTTTCTCTACTAGAGTATTGGAACATTTCTCTGTGTTTTCATCAAGCTCATCAAGTTTCCTTAAAATAGCTATTTTAATTTTCTAAGAGTTCTCCTGGACTGATTGTTTTCTGGTCAGTGTCTTTTGAGTGTTACATGAGATCATTTTTTTTTTTTTTTGAGATTAGTTTCCTGAAAACTCTTGATGCTTGTTGGCAGGCGAGACACCTGAGTAGAGAAGGATTAGGTATTTATTCTAGTCTTCCTAATCTGGCTTTGTTTGTACCTGTCTTTCCAGAAATTCTAAGCAAGCTGTTCATTTTCTCTGAGTCTGTAGTCACTTCCGTTATTTCAGCAATGGATGGTGTCCAGGTACAGATTTTCTCAGACTATGTTGTTGGTGTGTTTTTGCTGATTCAGTACTATAAGGCAACTGGAGCCCAGGTTTGTCCCAAATATACTGTTGGTGTTCTGTTCAGGAAAAAAAAAAAAAAAAAGGAGAGTACTTAGAAAAGTAGTCTGTCCCCACAAGCCTTTTCTTGAGACTAGGATACACCCAGATGTCTCATCTGCCTGTGGTTAGGCACTGTAGGATTTTTTTGCTAAGCTATGACAGAGTCCTAATGGATGGACCAGCCCCAGGCTATGACCACCAATGCCTCTAAGCTATGTCACACCCTTATCACATAGTCCACCAAGACCAGTAGGTCATTGGTCTAGGATCAAGACCCACACTGCTATGGACTGCCTCTTGCAGAGGTGGACTCATGGCCCTGTGACTGCTGCAACCATTCACAGGTAAGGCTGGGTAGATTATAAGTCTGTTACTGGGGCTGCATGCCTTGCCCTGGCACTGGAGCTGTTTTAGAGGCTCCATCTGCAGGTAGAAATGGGGACGAGGTCATTGGGCTCTGCCTAGTGCAGGTTTCACCAGCCCAGCCCAGTGCTAAATTCCAGGGCAAAGTTTTATGCGTACTATACTTTCTTACCCACAGCTAACGGGGTCTTATAACACACTGTGCTGCCCGAGGTTGGGGCAGTGTTGGTGAAGGCAGTCCCTTGGCCACTTAGACAGTAAGCTGGGTTACACTTGAGTCTCACTGTTGTAAAGACCTGCACATTTTCAGGGGTGCACTGGGGCCCATACTGCTGCTGGCAGTGAGGCAGGCCCAAATCTGAGTCTGTCTAACTAGGCCACAGATCTCTGCCTGGTGCAGGGACTCTTCTAGAGCCCCAGCTGTGAGTACTAGCCTGACAATAGCAGCCCAGGGGATGATTGGTAGATGCCACCAAGGCTGAATCTAAGCTGGGTGCACCTGTGTATCATTGACTCATTAGCCTGCACAGTCTTAGGAGAAAGGTGGGTATGCCCTAGGTCCCCCCAAGGCTGGAAATGATAAAACTGAAACTCAGGTCTCTCCACCAGTGTATAGGTCTCCACTTGATGCCAGGACTGGCCTGAAGTCTCCATCTGTGACCTCTGACCTGTGCACAAGACTTTCAGTTTCCACTTGGTGCTGGGTCTCTCATGGTGGAGCTGGCACTGGGTTCTGAGATAGAGCTCTGTGCTAGCTTTTGTGTCCTTCTCTCTGATGGGTAGAGTCCTGCTTCCCGATCTGCTGCCCAAGGTTGGAGAAGGAATAGTGGCTACAGTCAGCCTCTTGGCCTAACACAATTCTTTTTTTAAAAAAAAAAAACATTTATTTTTTTTAGGTGTGGATGGACACAACACAATGCCTTTATTTTTATGTGGTGCTGAGGATTGAACCTGGGTCCTGCCCGTGCTAGGTGAGTACTCAACCGCTGAGCCACAATCCCAGCCCCTAACACAATTCTTGAGGCTTCATTGGGGGTCACTGGGCTGGCACTGGGGATTACAGGGCTTTGTCTAGCACTGAGTTTAACCAGACTGGGTTTTAAGTCTGAGTCCTGGACTAAATTCTCTTCCTCACCACCCTAAGGCAGGAAGCATCTTTCTGTCATGGGCTCTTGAAGTTGGAAGCGAGGTTATGGGGGTACCTCCTCCTGCCTTTTTTAGTTCATCTTTTTGTTTTGTTATACTCTAAGTGGGCACTATAGTCTTTTATCTGGTTTCCTTGGCTCATTTTTTTTTTAATCCTGGGGATTAAACTCAGGGGTGTTTCACCACTGAGCTACAACCTCAGTCCTTTTCTTTATTTTGAGACTAGTCATCACTAAATTGCTGAGGCTGGCTTTGATCTTGTGATCCTCCTTCCTCAGCCTCCCGAGCTGCTGGGATTACAAGTGTGCATCACTGTGCCCGGCCTTCCATGGCTCTTGTGAAGATAGTTTAGGGTGTGAATAACTATTAAACTTGGTGTATCTGTGGAGAGAGAATTACTGGAGGATGTTACTCAATCACCATCTTGCTCTGTCACCCTGTCAGTTTTGTAAGAAACTTCACAAATATTTTTTAAAGTCATTGTACCCTTTACATTCCCACCAGCAATGAATGAGAGTTCCTGTTGCTCCATGTCCTCGTTGGCATTTGGTATTGTCAGTGTTAGGGATTTTGGCCATTCTAATAGGTATGTAGTGGGAATCTCATTGTTTTAATTTGCATTTTCCCAATCACGTATGATGTTGGCATCTTTCCATATGCTACCATCTATAGATATTTTCTGGGTAAGGTGTTTGCTTTTGGGATTTTGCCCATTTTTAATCAGGCTATTTTCTTGCTTTTGAGTTTTAAGAATTCCTTGTGTACTTTAATAATAGTTTTTTTAAAAAGATTTTTAGTTGTAAGTGGACACAATACCTTTATTCTTTTAAATTTATTTTTATGTGGTGTTGAGGCTTGAACCCAGTGCCTCACATGTGCTAGACAAGCACTCTACCACTGAGCTACAACCCCAACCCAACAATTCATAATGAGTCATTTGCAATTATTTTCTCCCAATCCATGATTTGTCTGCAGGTCCTGTTAACATTCTCTTTTGCAGAGCATGAGTTTTTAACTGGAGGTGCTATATTGAGTGCTTATCATGCACTACCTCAGCAAATCCTAGAATCACTCGTTTTATAGATGATGAAACTGAGACTCAGAGGGGCCACGCATGTTGCCTCAGGTCACCCTGCCATGCTAGTTAGTGGCTAAGCCAGGATCTATGTTCTATCTGTCCAACTCCAGAAGGAGACTTTCTAACCTAAGCCTCATAACACAGGTCCTTGCCAGGGAACAGTGCCATGGCTACTGCTGTGGAACGAAGCAGGATCCTCAGGGTTTCCTTCTCTCTCATTTTGGCCCAAGACAGACAACTCATTAACTGTGTCTGACTGTTTCCCTGGCATCTCTCCACGCATGTCCTGCTCCTCTGGACCCATCTCTCACTGGGTCTTAGGAAGGAGGCCAGGGTGGGGAGGTCCCACGTGGAGGAAGTCGGCAGCATGTAGCCTTTACACTCAGATTTTCAGAGCTGGTGTTTCCTATCTCCATGTTCCTTTTGTGTCTGGACTTCAAACCTCTCCAGGGCAAAGATGAAAGATGGGTTTTATCTTCTCCTATGTGTGAAGAAGAACAAAAGTTAGATCTTCTTAGCTCCCTCCTATCATGGACCCAGTGAAACCCTGCAGGAGAACAGAGCATGGATTATAGATAAAGTTTAAATCCATTTTTTTTTTTTGCAGGAATTAGGCGGCTTACAAATGAAAGCAATATCTATGTTTGGACAATGACTATCTTGGGGACTTTATGGCTTTAATGAAATTCTATACATCAAAACTCTTTAAAATCCTCTGAGCCAAGACCATAGGAGCTGACCCTACTCTGCTGGGCCATGACGGGGGTGGGGGAGGACATGGGTGGGGAGGGCAGAGGAGGAGCCTCACCAGGCCCTGCCATGGTGGTTGACTGCTGGGAGGACCTCCAGATGGCCCCACCCCAGGGCTCACAGAGATCTGGATCTCCTGCATGGGGGATGGATCAGCCTCAGGAGCAGGGAAGCACACCCATGCCTCTACTTTTCTCAGGTGTATGCAGAGTAGAAAGGAACCAGGTCAATCATCAGAAGCAGTGGTACAGGGGACCCCTGGGGTCCTGGAGACCCCTTTTGGGGCTCCACAAGGCCAAAACTATTTTCATAACACTAACTTGCATTTTCCCTCTTTCTCTCACAGGCACACAGTGGTGCGTTCTGGGGACGATATGACACGATGTCACAACAGACTGACTGCAGAAGCGGGATCTGCATGAGGATCCTGCTATCTTCTTAAAGCCAGATGTGAAGGAGACTAGCAAAAATATTTTAAAAAGTGCCTTTTCTGATTTTTTTTGAAAATAGTTATTTTTCATAAAATATGTAACTTATGGTAGTATTTACTGGGCTTGTTTTTTAAATGAATTAATACATATTTTTAAATTTTCAGTTTAAATTTTCTATAAATATCAGCAGAGATGTCTCACCTATAAAGAACTATTCTCTGGGGTTCTTAACGTTATTCAGGGGTGTTCTTAGTGTTATTTAGGGGTCTTAAGACCAAAAAGTTTGAGGACCACAGAAGTTACTGAGTGTGTAAAGCACCACACGTCATTAGCATCAGTGACTCTGGGCCACATTATGTGCCCGCTCTGGACCAATACAAAATAAGTAAGTGGATCCAGATTTTAGTTATGCTATTTTGAATTTAAGGGGATGTTGTGGTCTAGAAAGATATATTTTAATTGTAGTCGTATAGACTATGTAAGGAGAAAAAGAATCTTCACCTATGAGTGGGGAAAAATACTTTACCTACCCATATTTCAGTAATACTAGATTTTTAATTCAGTATTTATTGCAAGTCTTCTCAGAGCCTTCAATGTGAACTTTAAAGGTATTGTGAATCTCTGAGGGAACTATACTACATGGCATTTTCCAGACTTATTTGACCATAAAACTTCTGTTAGGGACAACTTAGGGCTAATGTTTTAAGGAACTCACTTTGTGCTTTATTCAGCAAAAAGATGAGCTGTTCTCCCAGGGATGAGACTGTGGCTCTGCCATGGATTCTCAGGGCCGCTCCAGCAGGGGACCAAGAGTGTGGTTGTGCCCTGTACTCTGGGATGAGTAAGTATGGGTTTGGTGGGGGCTGGCATGGACCCCAATCTGATGGAGAATTATGAAGCAGGGGGACAGAGAGGTGATTTTTGAAGCCTAGGGCAGACCTGGGGATAGGCTTTCTAGATCTGGTGAGAAACATGGGATCTGGGGATGAAAGCAGAGCTGCCCACAGCTAGGAGATGGAAGCTCAGGAAAGGTGTTACCTGTCACACAGAAGGTTCTGGGATAGAGTTTCCACTTGGCTCCTAAGGTCGGGATGGCACAAGGCTCTGGAATGGAGCCTATGCTCCTCAGCAGAAAGGCAGCTGCTAATCTGATAGGGGACAACCTGATACTCTGCCACTGTCACTTGGGGTGAGTTTCCTAACCTCCTTTTGCTGGGCTTCCTCACCTCTAATTGGAGTAGTAAATGGATGGTAGCACTTTGCCCTTGATGGCAGTCCCACACTGGATTGAGCTGTCCCTGTGAGGAGACCCTCCACCCAGGTTTCTCTATTTGCCCCTCCGGCCTCTGATTGGGTGCATAAGTTGGCTCAGCCATGTGGTGTGGAGGTGGTGTCTCACATCCCATCTGGGGATGAGAGAGAAGTAGGAAACCCAGTCTCAACCTTGGGTTCGGCAGTGTTCTCTGCAGAGCTCCCTGGAAGTTTGTTCATTGGGGTGACTGAAGTCAATTAGGGGGGAATTCCTCCTCAGTATGTGCCTGCCCTGCGGCACTGAGGACAATCCCCCAGCTCCTTGTGTACTCCAGGGGAGGGGGCAAATCCGTGTTGGGACTCAGCTCATCTCTGTGTGATGGAGAGGCTGTTTGTGTGTGCTTGGTCCTAGGCCTCTTCTCTCTGAGATAGAGGGACTTGAGGTCATTGTATTAAAACATACATCAGCTTTCTTGCTTGTGAGGTGGATTTGGAAATGGTAGCTTGAACTGGAGCAAAGGTCATGCACAGATACCTAGGTGAATGGAACTCACTCAACTAAGACCCCAGGCCTCCCTGGAGTACAGAGCAGCCTGCAGATCCCATCTGGAGAGGGTCTGATGCTCTGGCCTCAGTCTGAGCAGCAGAGCTTGAAGCTTGCTTTGCTTTTCCTAGTATCATCAGATGACTCCTCTTTTGTCCTTGAAGGGCAGGGAGGAATACAGGATGAAGAGAAAGCTGAAAGGTTTCCTTCCAAATCTTCCAGAAGGTCTGAGGTTCCTATTTTTCTGAGTCACTCAGGACTGTGAGTAGTCTGTTGCTTGGAAATGGCCATTCTCCACAAGAGCTAGGCAGGGGAGGCCGACAGCCCCCTTCCCAGGCTGACCTGCCTGGCTTCCTGCACAAGCTAACTGTCCCCCAGCTGTGCTAGTCAGCTTTCCACCACTGTGACCAAGTGGCTGAGATAATCAACTTAGTAAGGGAAAAGGCTCATTTATGCCTCACGGTTTCAGAGGTCTCAGTCCACAGCTGCTTGGTTCTGTTGCTTTGGGCCTGCAGCAGCACAGTACCTCGTGGCCCGAGTGCCTGGTGGAGGACACCTATTTACCTCATGGTGGCTGGGAAACAGAGACAGGAAGTGGCTAGGGTTCCAATATCCCTTTTAAGGAGACACCCTTCATGACCTGCTTCCTTCCTCTAGGCCCCACCTCCTAGAGGTTCCAACACCTCCTGAAGAGCACCACAGTCTGGGGACTGGGCCTTTGCCAGGACATTCAAGATCCAAACTATATACCCGGGCTGAGCTGCTCTCTGAGGCTGATCTGGCAGGCAGTGGGGTTGGCCCGAGGAGGGAAGGGCACCTCTTCTGGGTTCATTTGATTCTGTGAAGTCTTTTGCTGTGGATCTCTCTATACTTGGTGCCTAATTTGTGACGGGCGACTTGATAATTTTCTTTTTAAAAATCACCAACTTTGACTTGAGCCAATATGGTATTTTCCTAGTTATCTTTGCTCAAACAAACATGAAAACTAGTTTGCATTCTTCGAGCCTAATTAGGCTGGGAAGCTGGTACAAAGCCGGAGGGGGATTTCTGGCTGGGAGAGGGACTGCCACAAGGTTGACTTCAGCAGAAACATAGATGACACGATGAGGCCTCGGGGGAACTGCTTTTCTGCTGGGGGGGCGGAGGTTGGGAAGGGCTAACAACCTCTCAGATACAGAACTCAATTCCCTATTGATGGGACCTTGGGCCACTTACATTTCCAAGGACAATTTCTCTTCTCTTGTACATCGTTTCAGGATTTTTGTGAAGATTAAATGGGATAATGTGGTTAAAGCATATAACAATTCTTGACACCTAATATCTCAGTAGTGAATGCTTAAAGCAAATGATTATTATTATCATTAGTAGTGCTCAAAGGGCGGTCGTTTGTTTTGTACTCACCAACAGGAGGAGCGCCTTCTTTTCTGCCTCTTCTATGCAACCTCCTTCCTGTCCTGGTTTTTCTCCTTCGCCTAGTCCCTGCCATTCTTGTCTATATTCCTGGCACCTTTCCTTAAAATGAACCCCCAGTTTAGCTCAAGTCCTTTTACCCTATGAGGCTTTCCTTGACCGACCAACCCAGACTTGGTAGCCATTTTCCTCTTTGATTGGCTCAGTGTGTTCCAAATTCTTGGGGGCAAAGGAAGACTCACCGGCTTCCAGATTTCCCAGGTACTTAGAATATTGTAACAGAAACCAAAGTAATGGAAGTGTAGTGAGCACCTACAGCATCATCTGTTTATCCTGGGCAGAGACCGAGAGTTTCTTCCCCCTGTCCATTCCTTCATTTTCCTTACTAACAGAACTTATGTATAATAGAGGTGGCAATAGACCCAGGTTAAAGATGTTTTCTAGCCTACCTTATAGATAGGGTGGCAAATGATATATATGGGTAAAATTCTAGGAAAGCTCTTTTAAGTGGGTTGACTCACTTGGTAAGTTCCATTTTCTAAACTCTATTCTCCTTATTGAGGAATGAGTATGTGATGGTTGGAGATCCTGCAGCCAGTTCAAAGCCATGAGAATAAGAGTCCCTCTGAGACAGCAGGATAGAGCTTTGGCACATGAAGATATTTGTGACACCATTTGTCTGGCCCCCTCTTTATATATGGTGGAAAAGAGACACAAAGAAAGCCCTTTTCAACAGCTTCTTCTGTTGAAGCCAAAATTTGGGGGACTTTGATATTGCCAGCAGAACACAATTCCTTAGTTGAGATTGTCAGCTTTTTGTCACTGTGACAAATATCTGAGATCTATCTACTTAAAGGAGGAAGGGTTTGTTTTGGCTGAGTTTCAGTCCATACTCACTTGGTTTGTTGTTTCGGGGCCTGTGGTGAGGCAGAACATCATGGTGGGAGCCCATGGTGGATCAGAGCGGCTCACCTCATGGTGCCTGGGAAGGACAGACAGAAAGGAAATTAATGGGGTTCCAGGATCCCATTCAGGAGAACACAACCATGGCATTCTGGTAGGCCCCCTCCTAAGTTCCACCATCTGCCAATAGCACCTCAGGCTGGTGACCAAGTCTTTAACATACAGGCCTTTGGGGGACATTGAAGATGCAAACCATCACACTCAGTGAGGTTCCTTTCCTACCACAAACAGTGATGTGGTCTCAGATGACAGTATTTGTAGCTCAAAGTGGTTTAGTGTCAGCTGTTGTCCAATTAAAATATGACATTGTGACAGGCCTAATGAGTTTCAATGCCACCCTAACTTTCCTCTGATAGCTTTTTCTATAGAAATATTAATTATCAAAGAAATGATTAAAAACGATAGAGATGAAAGAAAAGTAAAAAAAAAAAAAAAGAAAGAGGAGCCTCATTATTTGCAAACTGACTAAATATGCCATTATCTTTGGCCAGTTAGAGAAAAGAAGGAGACTTCTGGTCACAGAGGCCAGCCATAATCACAGTGATTCTGGTAGACACATATATGAAATCATTTAGAATAAAGAATATGCCCCTTGGCTTGTCTTCACAAAATATTTGAAAATATTATGAAAGCTTCAGATGCATTCTTTTTGCAAAACCATTTCTATAATGACTGGATCCCCTTCTATGACCATTATTTCCAGTGCAGAGCTATCTGATTGAATGCTTTTCTCTAGTCCCCAGGAGCCTGGGCACCTCACCACACTCATTCTCACCCCTGGAAAGGAATGAGAGCTCCCTAGGATTAGGCTGGTATACTCCCAGACTCTGAAGAATCCTAAAGAGACCCCTAGAGGGACTTCATCCCTCTGGAAGTCATTTTATTAGATTAGTACCCAGTGGATGGCAGCTTATCAGAGCATTGGAAGCCAAACACATTATATTCCATTGCCAGGATATAAAGACACAATTTAGGGGTGCTGCCTCCTGGGGAGTAAATTAATTAACAGTTATGAGGGACTCCTGGAGGAAGAATTGGATATTTTCCCATTGATGTTAGATATACACCTTTGACCCAGCAAAAGTTGTGTCCATTTTTATTTTCTGAGACAATGCATCAGTCAGCTCTGGAATCACTGGGACATGATCGGAGGGCGAAATAGCCCATCACATCATTAAGTCTTTATCAAAATTCCCCCAACCGTTGGATGGGAGTTTAATAATGAAAGAGCTAGTTATGGCTTATGCAAATGATTATGACAGCACAAAATGCTTTTTAGTGATTTCAAGTTAGAATTAGGCAACAGCAATAGGCACAAACAGCTACTTAGGGGACATGCCAGCTGCTTCCAGCGAAGCTGCTGACATTAAAACAGGGAAAGGCACTAAAACAGACACAATTCAAGTCATAATTTGCTTGCTAAAAATTTCCTTTTTGTGTCTGCAGTCTTGAAGGATTGTCCTGAATAAGGGCATTCATAAAGACAAGCCAGGCCAAGCCATCTCGGGAGTCAGCAGCAAATTACTTTCCCTGGGGTAATAAGGATGGAGACAAAGCGAAGACCTTCTAGAGAGACACACGGACAGCCCCAGCTGAGAGATGTTCTTCTGGAAGGGTGGCAGCCCATGGCTGCATGTCGTTTTGAGGCCCAGACCAGCCCTGGCTCTGGTCTATCAGGGGTGGAACTGCATGGAATTCCAAACCTCCTTCCCCTCCTTGGCTCTCCCACCCTGCACTTTCCACTGCACATTAATTAACAGAAAAACTGCTTTGTCTCCAGCAGAGGATCTCCTTGACCTGCAGCAAAGTTCTCCTTTGAATTCAAAGTCTGTCCTGCCTTTGTAGAGTTCAAAAAAACCCCATTAGCTGTTCTGTCTCTGATTTCAATGACCTGTTTGTTTTTGTAACACCTCTCTGGTACTTTGCTGAAAGGGCTTGGCTCCCACACTCCTTCCTTCCCTGTGGCCTGGGGAGTGCTGCTGTGGGTGAGCTGTTTATTTACACATCTCTTTGGATCATTAAGGGAGAAGGGCGCACACTTCTCTCTTGGCAACACATTTAAGCATGAGCCTGAGTTTTCCTTCTTAACTTACTTTCTTGTCAACACAGTGATAGTTGTTCAAAAGGACATTCCCATATAATGCTTTTCAAATATATACTTCCCAGAATTCTGTTTAAACTTAACTTGGTAAGTTTTCAGCTTTTAAATGAACTTGTGTATGTAACTACAAAGAAATTTTGTGCTAAAACCTTTTGTGTGTGAAACTACTCTGTGGGTATTTTGATAGATTTGAAATAAATTGGATTTTTGGTTCTAGGTTTTAAAAACAAACATTATATTCCTTTTAGAAGCAACTGTTACTTTTTTATCGGAGTAAATTGTATATGGAGTGAAGTGCAGATCCTATTAGTACATTTTGATGCTTTGATACATGTATACACCTATGTAATACCACCCCAATCAAGATATGGAATATTTCTACCATCCCCAAATGGTGTTTATTTTTCTGTTCTTGAATAAGAATCACCCAGTATGTATTTTTTTGCAAACTATTTTCTTCTTCTGAGCAGCATATTTTGGGATGTATCCATGTCATGGTATCTGAGGCTCATTCTTTTTCTTGTGGACTAGTACTCCATTTCATGAATAAGTTGGACACTTTTGTGGGTTGTTTCCACTTTTTGGCTATTATGAATATTGCTATCATGAGCAATGCTATTTAAAATACCTAGTAAGCGAACAGCAAGGGCCAAGCATTCAAATGTTGTTTTCATTGTCAGCCAGTTTGATCATGGAAACAAAATGACCATCTGACATATTTGCATAAGTGTGCCTTAAGGATACTGCTGAGGCCTCAGAATGAGAGGATTGCCTAGTGACAAGTTTTAATAAGCCTATATTAACAGACAGGGCTCACATGGGGATTCTCAGCCTGATTTCAGTCATCAGGACTCAAAATGTGATGCCAATGGTGGTAGATGAGATGAAGTTTGCTAACACATAACACAGACTTTTTACATTTAATAAGCAAATGTTTATTTTTATGGTTTCTTTTTAATTATGGCTAGTGATAGAATTTTCATTGGAAATTTTTAAGAAAATAGTGAAAAATGCTTAGTAAATAATAGTTTGGTTGGAACTCAAATGACTGAATTTGAAGAACTCTTTGACACTGCGGCTTAGGCTGACACTGTGGCTCTGACATTGTTGCTCACTGCCTCAGCCCTGGCTGGCTCCGTGATCCTTAGCAGGTTACTCTCCAAGTTTGCTTTGGGTCTGCACAAAGGAATAAACTCAGATCTTCTCCATTTGCTGTGGGGGTTAAGTAATATCATATGCAATGCTCTCAGCACATGGTGCGTGCACAATAAAGTGAACTGTGCGGTATTTCAGTGCAAAAATCAGCAATCAGCAGACAGCCAAACAGTGGCAGGGATTAGTGATAGATTTCTGGGACTGTGTGGTCACTAGTTCTAATAGGTACAAAATGTCCCTGGGCTTTAAAGGTCAAAACTTTACACAAGTGTGTAGAAGTGAAAGATGAACACTTTACATCTGACTTTCCAAGTTTAAAATTTCAATGATAACACTCCAAATCTGTCCCTCTCTTCTAAGCAAACTCCATACTCCAAGTTCCAGATCACCTGGCAAGATGGTAGTGAGGGGCTCTTGCACTGTGCCATCGCCCAGGGAGCTTTTTAAGAATACTGATGTGATGTTTGGATCCCACCCTTGATGGTTTTGATTGGTCGAATGAGGCCTGGATCTCCTTAGTCATCAAAGTTGATCAGAGAATTCTAAGGTGCTGTCTGGGTGAAGCAGCCCTGGTCTAGCTTACCAACACTGGTTCAATTCAACCTGACCCTTCTGGAAAGGAAGTGGACTGGTCCTGGGTATTCAGAACCATAGATTCTTCTTGAGGGTTAAATTGGTATGCTACTTAGTAACATTAGGGCAGCAACAAAATATCAATATTGTTTTAGAAGGGCTTGTTTATTTCCACAGCTTGGAGGGAGTGGGCTTAGCTTTTTGATCAATGAAGGCAGTTTTCTATCATCCAGGCTCTCTGCAGTTTCCTTTCTACAGTCACATGTTAGCTTTAAAGGGCATCAGATCTTCTGCCCAGTCCTCCTAAACAGGCCTTTGGGCTCTATTAGAAGGTCTCATTGGAGGTCTAAGTGAATTCTCTGCAACCCAAATTTGGATCTCTTTTGAAATGCTGCTGGCCACAATGGGGTCACTAAAAGACACTGTTACTGTTTATCAGCTCAAGAGGCTCCAGATTCTTATTTTCTTGACTTATCCAGTGAGGGCCTTCACTTTAACTCAGACACCAAAACATTAGGTTCAGGGAAGTGAGTGAAGCAAAGCTCAAATGGAGATGACATCTGAAAGTCCTGGTGTCAGTTCCTTGGGAAAATTCAGTGACTTTCCCATCTAGAGGGCTGTTTCCTGAGCTCTGCCATTCTGATGGTGCCAGCTGCTCAGGTATTCTCTTGGAAAGTCCATACCTCAGAAAAGCCTCCTTGTCTGTAGACTTCAGGAATCTTCTGGCTTTCACTCGTATTTCCATTCTGCTTTGGAGTCTAATCTTGGGCTTTTCCTTTCATGAAAGTATTTCTCCCACTCAGGTCTCTTTTCTTAGCTTCAAAAATGGTTTAGTCTTATCATTTTATCATGCTTGCAGGGTATACTAAGTCCACACCTCTGGGTTGAACTTACCGTATGGGTTGTTTCCCTACTTTTCTGGGAAGGATCTGGGCACTTAGGGCTCAAGGAAAAAAGTTACAAGACCCAAGAGGGCTTCAGATTGTGGGCCCCCCATTATCTCCACAGATGGAGAAAAACTCACCTCACAAGCCATGTTATGAAGTACCATCAAGACCCCTTGCCTACCATGTCTGTGGGACTTCCTCTGCCCCATCTCTAATCTACAAATCACTGTTTCTGATGGAATTACTCAGTGAAATAATTATTTTGAATTGGTTTTGGCTTACTACATTGATGCCAACCAAGTAAATGCCCAACCACTGTTCTTATGTAATTACCGAGTTCTTTAAAATGATGCCAAAAGGAGCCTTTGCCAACTTAGTTATGGCTAGGCTGCCAGATGTAATTTCTCTTAGGTGAAAAGTGGTGTTAAATACATATAACACTCTGTAAAATAAGTGATAAAACTAGAGCATTAGATTCAAAACAGATCCAAAGAAGTAAACATACTCAGATAAAGGAGGAGGAATGTTCATAGCTCCATTCTTTGGTGCGATCCATCTCACACAGTGTTTATTAAATCTGCTTTTCCACGTTACATCCAGAAAATAAAAAAAGGAAAGGGAACACATTTCCAAGGATGAAATTTCCACATTTATTTTTCTTTCATGTGCATAGAAAATGGCAGTGAAGTGTCCTATGAAAGAGGCAGGGAATGGGCATGGAGCTGCTCTGCAGACTGGACTTTGTGCTTCCCAAGTACACTACTCACTGTGAAAACACAGGGTGTTGGAGTTGGTTTCTAATTCTTATCAGTTCCTTGGGTTTCCCATTTGTTTTCTATGCTGTCAGTTTCTTCAAATCTCTTTTCAAATGACACACTGCATTACAAATGATGGCACTTAACCAATGTGGCATTTCCATATTTACACCAACAAAAGAAATTTACAAGACATAATAGCATACAATCTTGACATTTAGTAATAGCAATAAAACATGAAGGGCATCCATTTTATTTTCTTCTGTACAAACTATCAGAACATAACTTTATTCACATTAAAAAAATCATCTTTAATTTGATTTGACCTACACATTCCCCCATCTCATTTCACCCATTTCTCAAACCTCTCATCACATCACCCACACCTTCACCAGACTATAGAATCTACAAGTAATTAGATCTAACACCTAAATAGAGCTTAGAAAGTTCTTTCCCAAGAGTTTCCTCACTTCCCTGAAAATTCCTCAAAAAAGAAAAAAAAAATGCTCTTCACTCATTCCTTCCATTTCACTTTCACATTTCATCATCAAATCAGCAAGACGGACTTTTCACCTCAATCCAAACAAGGTTAGAAAGAAAGAGTTCTCTGCTGAGCGTCTTGATGCTACACCCATGAATCTGGGGACCCTGGGTACTGTTCTGCTCTGTAAGAAGGTCGTTTGGTGGAATAAAAGTCTACGTAATTTGTGGTCGATTTCAGTCCATACTGTGTGGAGTAATCAGTAGAAGCTGGAAAATGAACTCGGTCATCAAAATAAGGATCTTCATAGCTATGAGGAGACTGTAAATACAATCTGTATGCATCAAAGTTCTTTCTGTTGGAGTCATCTTGACTATAATACAGCTGTTGATGCTGTTGACAAAATGAAAAGGCAAATGAGTGAAAGCAATGTTTAAAAGCATACATTTAAAGAAAATTCACGTGGGCTTCCTGCTTTATATTTTTAAAGCAACATTCCTGGGCTTATGATTAGAAGTTGCTGCAGGTGGAGGGCATTATGGATGTTAAACTGCATTGGCAGGTAGGCTGGCTGAGTTTGCCCCAGTCCCGTCCAAGGTCTCTAGAGAAGTGGGTGCCTCAGGAAAGCCCAAGAACCTAGTGGCAGGTGGCCTGCGCTACCTCTCCTCTTTACTGGAGGCCCTGTTCTGCATCCTGCTGTACAGAGGCCTGTCACCATCAGATAAAGGGAGAGGAAGGTCTCAATGTTGGCTTTTACCCAGGGAATCTTTAACATACCATCAATTTAGTTGGGACGTAAGATTTTTGGCCTTAGATAACTGAACAGTTTATAGAATCATCTTTTAAAGCATTTACCTCAGAGATGAAGCTTGAGTGTATCCTTCAATTTTAAACAACATATGTGGTTTGGGGAACAACAGTCACACTTTGGAAACTCTGTTGTAAATTGTGCTATTAAAGGAATAAGCAATCTCAAGGAAGGGATATGTGAGTAACTACGATTCTGGAGGAAAAGCCTTCCCTAAGTTGGAGCTAATAAATACATCTAAAGAAAGCAAGGCTCTACACTCCTGTGTGCCCACATTGTACACCCATGCCCCATTTCCTTTTGTGCTGTTATAGCTTTAACCTCACATTGATTCTTAACATCATGGTTCTATTTGTCTTTTTTATTATGTCTAAATGCCCCCACTTAGTAAAATGTAACAAATTTACTACATAGTATCAACATCATATTCTGGAATTAAATTCATTCTAACCTTATAAGGTTTTCTGAGCTAAAATCTACCTACCAGGAGCTAATGCTATCATCTCCTTTTAAAGTTCAGTTATGATTCTGAGGCTATTTTATCCTGACTAAAAAAAATTATCACCTAATTCAGGCATAAAGTGCACACCTGTAGCCCAGTAACTAGGGAGGATCACAGCAAGCAAGAACCTACCTCAAAAACAAAACAAACAAACAAACAAAAAACTAGCATAAATATGAGTAATTTGGGAAGTTGTTTTTCTTTAATCTACAAAGAAAAGATAAAGGAGTGGAGAGGGGTCTTAGAACATCCTTACCCAAAGGATAGATATAGTTGTATCTTGGGAAACTCCAAGTGCTTTGTGTTATTAGAGGGTAAGTAGAAAGATCAGATGGCCCAGGTGGACCACAGACTCAGGAAAACCCTGAAACTGATTACAGGTCCCTTCTGAGCACAACCTTGGTGTGTTACAACCATGGTACCCCCTTTAGGATGGCTGTACTCCCCAGCCGTGTCTGAGTCCACATTGACCTCTGAGATGAACACTCTGACCTCAAGGCCAAAACCTCAGAGTTTTAAAATCATGGAGTATGGACAGGGAGGAAGTCATGAAGATGGAGAATGAAGTATACAAAAAGAGAACACTGAGATGAGAGTAGAGTGTGCTTACCAACCTTTACTCACCTAGAGGATGGCAGAGGTTCTAGAGCTTAACAATAACAATAAAAAAGAGTAGGAAAGGGACAATTGTTGGGCAAAGAATATGAACTAAAGACGTCTCAGCTGTTTCCATCAGTGGCATGGTGGTCTCAGCAGGACCCACATGGATACTCAAGAACATGAGGCTACTGCATAAGTGCTTTATTTAAAGGAGTGAAATCCCGGGGAAAACTCCTTGGGTCCTGCTTTGCTGGCTCAGCTCTGAGAAATCAACCCAGATGGGCCCCTTACTGTGTTACTATTAATCGGCCTTCTATACAAATGATATTGCAAATTCACCTGTAGCCGTCTATTTTGTTCTCTTGCTGGTGAGGAATAGGAACTGATGTAAATTGGTGAAGGTTTGCTGGAGCCTGTAAGAAAATATTTTATGAAATTAAAACTAGTGCTCATTACTCTGGTCCATTAGGCTGTGCAGTGTCCCCACAGTAGGGCTGATGCTGTCCCCCACAGGGCCTGCCTTCCCCAGCGACAGCACAGACTGAGGGGTAGCAGCTTGGGCTCTCTGGAAGTAGCTTGACTATTGCTTACCCAGGTTAAGAGCAAAAATAGGCCGCGTGTGTGTTTCAGCAAAAAGCAACATTGATGCACAGCCCATCAAAAAGGGGTCCTTCTGGAGCTCTGCTCAGACTTGGAGGGATTTCTCCAGCGGGTTTTGAGCATCAGCACAACTCCTTGAGCTGAGGAGAGCCACTCTGCCAGGACTCTGAACTAGAGCCATGGATCAGAGAGGGAGGGTAGTACACATTGGAACAAGCCCCAGGCCTTCAAATAGCTGAGACTGAAAAACCCCAGGTTCTGGGAAGAGCAGGCAGGGGCGGTTCTCAGCTGTGGGGCCACATGGAGGCACAATCTTGTGTTTGCCATAGTTAAGTATGTTGTAAAATGCAAAGAACTTGGTAATTAGATAATTGTTCTTAAGAGTCCGTGGAAGACTCCTGATGATGTCATTGGTTACCCTTCAATTATTGTTAAGGCTAGCAAAGATTTTTATTTTTTAATGAGGAAGATG
The DNA here is from genome assembly GCF_045843805.1 of Urocitellus parryii. Lineage (NCBI taxonomy): Eukaryota > Metazoa > Chordata > Mammalia > Rodentia > Sciuridae > Urocitellus > Urocitellus parryii. The sequence goes on along the minus strand of NC_135531.1, from coordinate 212,909,596 downwards.
AAACATACTTGAGGCAAATTAGTTTATTGAAGCAAGCAAGGAAATACAGAAGGGTGTGCATGCTAAAGAGGAGATCTTTAAAATACAGCAGGCCGCTGCAAATCTGAAGCAGCCATGCACTTCAGTTTGTGCATTTCCTTTTGCACAGAGCTTGGTATTTGAAATGTAGCATCTGCAATTTTCTGAGCTATTAATTGCCATGGTAACAATAGTCGATTAGTAAACAGTCCTGTGAAATCACAATTTCAAAGACAACAGCATAACTGAGATTGTTCCCCCAGCAGTAGTTAAATTGCCAACAGCTTTTATTTATTCCTTTTTAATAAATAGGTTTTTTGAGAAAAGAATACTTTTTTTGGTGGGGGGGATTGCTGATACTGACTTATTTGAAGCCTCTGTAGTAATAGTTTGCTAGATAGTTGAGAATGGGGGTAATATGAAATCTTGGTAGCCTTTAGGCTAGCATCCTTTAAAATAAATTTTATGCACATCTTTCTGAATAGATAAAAATATTAACATTATGTAACATTATTTTGGTTATTCTTAAAAAACAATCATTCTGAGGAGAATCACATTATACATTATGCAAAGTCATTCAAATTTAGTCTTTTCCATGAAAATGTAAATGGAATTGATCTCCATTCACTTTTCTGGTTTAAAAGAGATGAGCCATTCTAGAAGTGGCCCCTGCAAAACCACACAGAGCCCAGGGATCTGATGCATGAGGGACACGGAGAGAGACTGCTCAAGCAGGGAGGGAATAGAGTGAAGGGATTGTCCCTCTGGGCAGCCAAGTGATATACTTGGATCTAGCCCTCCTTTTATTCGTGGCCACTGTATAACTATATTAGCTCATTTTATATAAACAATTGGAAAAGGCAACATCTGAAAGTAAGAAAGAAGAGACTGGTTTCTGCTGGGGGACCGTCTCAATGCAAGCACAGGCTACTTCCCAGAGCACTGCTCAAGTGCCCAGAAACACGGCTTTTCAAGGTACTGCATCACACACCCAGCTGGCGTCTTACCAGGGTACAGGCCTTTATGTGTGGCATCCCCTTGGCTATTGTAATACTGCATAGGTGGCTGGGTCCTATCGTATTCAGAGCGAGGGTCTCTGATTCCTAACAGTGCTGGTGAGGAAGAGGTGCTGCCGACTGAAGGGAGAGGCAAAGGAGCAGGGAGAGAGAAAGGGGGAAAGAGAGAAATCAGACTGTCAGCGTCTCTGGAAATCCTTTCCAGAAAAACAAAGGTCAGTAATTAGAAATGCCACACAGCTGGTGCTAGAAGTCAGCTCTTAGAGGTGCTGGGAGTTGAGGAACAGCCAGACCCGAGCACTAAGCACCAACCACCAAGAACACAGCCTCCAAGTCTGCCCCTGCAGAGTCAGCAAGGTCAACCCCCGACTGCTCCCCAGCTGCAGAGGAAGTGGCCCAGCTGGAGAGGTGCAGCACACAGGCCATGCGGGTCTGCCCTCAGTGACTCCATCAGCCCTTAGGAACTCAGTGATCGGAGTAACCTGCTGGCCATGCAAGAGTTAACATGTGCTATTTTATGACTGCAGTTCAGTTGCTTGTAAAACACCCACCTATTATCTTTTATGTACCGCTCTTCAGGAAACAGAAGCTTTATGGCATGTTTGATTTCTAATTATTTCAAAATATCTCCATCTCTCAATGTGTTTGATTAAGAGTGCCCAGTCCATAAAATTTATAAATCTCTTTATGGTCATCTGCCATCAGGGAAATCATGCAAGCTCAGTACTGGTCATGAAGGTCATGGTGCTAAGCCCTCCTTACAAGGCTCAGTTTGGGCCAAACACTTAATAATGCATCTACCCAATGGTTCTCCTTTGGACATTTTGTCAGAGATGGAAGAGAAACATTTCACATACATATATTTTCTTTTTCTCATAAAAAAAAAATAAATCTCACTTGCATGGAATTTAATTACAAATTAGAGTGGCTATCTATTCCCTTGACACAGCCCCCAAATCTTAGCACCAGGGTCTGGCAAGTGCGAATGCTTTAAGTGGAAAACTGACTTTGCTGAGCCATCTCCTCACTGACACAGGGCTACTCTGTGCTGAGTACAGGGGAGCATGCACAGGCAGAATCTCTGTGCTACTCATCTGGTTCACCTTCTAGGGGGTGTCAGGACAGAAAAAGACCTGCTTCCCTCTCACAATATATAAGCGAGGCATTGGAAGTGTCCATAAGCAGCTCCCACAGTAGTGCTATGGGATTGATGGTCAGTCCTTAGAATAACTGGATAAAAACCAGCAAAATATACCCTGCCTCTGAACAAAGTTCAAAGGGTTACCTAGGGACTGGCACAGCGGCTAGTCAACACTTCTAGCACAGATGCTTAAGAGGTCCATAAAACAAGTTCACTGCTTAGTAACTGTGTGCTGATTTGTTGAAAATGATTCTTTGCTTGTAACACATGCTTTTATTAAGTGGTCAAAGTCTCTTGGTTCCGCTGGCATCCCTATTCCTAAGTCCCTAAGGGATTCTGAACATTTTCATAAAAGACAGCCTCAGGCTCAGCAAGGATGTTAAAAACCAGCCATAGGACTCTCTGAAGAAAACTCACAATTTTAAAACTAAGTTATAAATATCCACCATACTTAGTAGACACAGATAATGCTAAAAGATTCCCAGTACAACTGGGGACATCCAATTATGTGCAAGCTCCACCAGGCATGTATATTAGTCTTTTTGTCCACATTTGTCCACATGAGCAATAAGACTGTCAGCAGCAGCATAGTCGACTACAGCAGATAATATTTATAAGTCAGAATGGTGATTTAAAGCCAAATAAAATAAGATACTTATTACTTTCCCTATTTCATTTAGTTAAGAATTAAATTTATAGGATTGACTTGGCTTGGTAGTAATAACCTTCTCTTGCATGTAAAAAAAATTTAGTCTGAATCTCAAAACATTCTTACCACCAAGTTTAACAGTATAGATAGGTAGGTGGTATGGTTGCCAAGATTATCAACCTAAAAGCCAAAGGGAATGCCTACAAAGACATTCTGTGAGGCCTGTTCCCGTGGCTGTGGTGCTGGGGGTCGGTAATGCAGCCAGGGAACCAGGGGCCTCTCCAGACTGCAAACCAAAAGATCTTGTTCAAGGACTCTGTTTCTAAGAGGTTTTACCAAAGAAACTAAAGAATCACTTTGGAGTTGATTCCAAATTTGAGGCCAGTAGGTAGTCAGGCGGCCATTTTCAGGTCTCACCCAGTGTGCCTCCAAGTGTGCGGTTTCCAGGTACCTGTCCAGCTGGCCAAATGTAGATTCCAGGCCCCTTCTCAAACCTAGTAAAGTGAAATCTTGGTATGGGGACAGACACTGGGATTCTTTTATATACTGCAGCTGATGTTAACTTGTATAAAGTTTTCAAATGGAAGGAAGAAAGTGGGTTTATTGTTTATAACCGTGTGTAATTCCCAAAGAAGGCTTTCCGCTTGATGTGCAGTGTCAGAGGTGACAGGCTTAGTCAGCTCACGTTCAGCCTTCCCTGGTGGGGAAACAATGTTCTGCTGCACAAATGCTCTCACAGTGGAGTACAGTTTACGCACTGACCTGACTGAATGATGGGTGACATCTGTTGGTTGGTCGTGGACAAGGAAGGATGTGATTTGAATCGGTCTCGCTCTAATGTCGACACAGGTGTAATAAAATGGTTCTGATTCCACCCATCCTGTGGAGTGAAAGGAGAAAAAGAAACCTCTCAAATGAATAATGACATTTCATTACAATAAATGATTATGAATGTGTGCTCTGCTGAATGCTAATTATCCCAGAGCTATTCTTGTAGCTTACCTTTTTATAAATGCTCCGGAGGTCCCGATATTGCCATAATGTATTCAAGACCTGGGCTGCTGCCTTCACCACTTTCAGAGAGGACCTAGGGAGAGAGTAAGGACATTAATGAATGTGGGCAGCATGGCCTCAGCCTGCACTTGGAGAGACTGAGGCTGTAAACCAGTGGCTAAGAAATCACAGAGATCACAGAGACAGAGGCTGCCCTGGGAATGAATATGTGATCAGGTGTGCCCAGGAGTTCATCAAGCCTGGGGCTGGCTAGAGCTTGCGAGAGCCAAAGTGTGGTTCTCAGGCAGTCAGCTCTGTGGTGAGAGGCTGAGGCCAGGATAAGCCTAAGTGAGGGCCTCTTGAGGTGTCTGCCCCAACCTCCCTCCACATCTTTTTTTTTTTTTTCTTTTTTGTACCAGGAATTCAACCCAGGGGCACTTAACTGCTGAGTCATGTCCCCCCCCCCCCCCTTTTATCTTTATTTAGAGATGGAGTCTTGCTGCGTTGCTTAGGGTCTCATTAAGTTGCTGAGGCTGGCTTTGAATTTACAATCCTCTTGCCTCAGCCTCCCGAGCTGCTGGGATTACAAGCATGTACCACCTGCCTGGTCCTTCCACATCTCTGTCAAAGGTCACTGACCTCACTGGCTTGGCTTCCCTGTTTTTTTTTTTTTTTTTAATCAATGTGACTGTGACCATATATCCTGTATCTGTGACCCTCCCAAATTAATTTTCCCTCTTCATTATTAGGCCTTCAGCTGCATACCTTCATTGCCTCATGTCATTTATGACTTTGTAGACAAATATATGAGTTCTAATGTTCAATTTGGAAAATATGGCCAGTGCTTATTGCAGGGTTACTGCACCCCGAGTTCAATCCCATGGTTACTGCTTACTCTTGAAGACATTTTCTAATTGCTGGTGGTCTTTCTAAGCAATGCCTGCCCTGGTCATTGAATTCATCTTGGGAGCCACTGCTCTCAATCAGTGACCTCACAGTAAATGAAGAAGAAAAGGCAGTTTCTTGCCTCAGCTGAGGCTCGGATCACTGTGGGAGGGGTGTGCTCAGGGACAACACCTGGGGAGTCTGACCTGAGGAGAATCCAATTCTGGTTTTGGAATTCATTTTAACACTGAAAGTCTGACTTCAAATGTATATACTAGGTACAAAGTCTGATTTCCTTCCCAATTAAAGATGAAGGAAGTGGAGGAAAAAGAGGTGCATAGGCTATAAGTCACTTCCTTTGCTCCTGACGGTATAAAGTAAGTTTCCTGATGGTATAAAGTAAGTTGCTGAGGTTCTGAGGGCTTAGGTGAGGGCTGAGAACAGGTAAGTTCCTGGGTTTCAGGGGCTCTGTTCTTGCTAGTGGTGCACATCTGAACTCACCTGTATCCACCTCCACTCCTTCCTCTCAGGTTTCTGACTAGTTAAGAGTGGAACTAGGTAAACCAAACTGGCTCAAACAAAGCCTTTTAAAACTTTTCACTAATAACACAGAACAAGGCACTACCTCCAGGAAATGAACAGAGATGAAATTTTAGGCACCCAAGATGACCTCGGGGAGACAGATTTTAGAAACCTCAGTTTACAACCATCCCACCCTTAGCTGGGTCCTACCACTGCTGTTGTTTATCTCCTTGTCTTTAAGTGACAGGCAGCCAGGACGGTGGCCTGAGAGGCAGTCCCCTTACTTGCCTGTGAGGACAACAGTTGTAACACTCGACAAGGCAGGACCATGCCTGGTTTATACCTCGATGCAGACAGGCTGGGTATTTTCAAGTACATATTCTATGAGTAGAAACTTGCATCATCAAACTTGAGGACAGCAAGGAAGTTTCTTTTTTCTCCTTTGCAGTTTGACTTTTTGAAAGAGCTATGTATTTACATCTCCAGTTCCCTTCATCCCATCTTCTCTTAAACCAAAGCTTCCACATTGTTATACAAGTGGTCAGCTCAGACCTCAACCTGCCTGACCAAGCAGGGTCACTTGACCCTTGCTCATCTGTGTAACACCTCCTTCACTTGGTTTCTAAGACAACACATGCTCCTGGTTTTCTTCTGAACATTCTGTCTACTCTTTCCTGGGCTTGTTTACTGAGTCCTCATCACCTTTACCTCTAAGCGTGAGGGATATCAGCCCTCAAACCTCTTCTCTTTTTTGTTTATTTCCTTAGTGGTTGCATCTTATTTTACTTCTCTAAATAAATAATTTAGACACTGCTGATTCCCAAATTTATATTTCCAACCAGAGCCTCAACCTTGCTCTCCGCTCTCCATATTTTTGGAGAGCCTGTCTCCTCTGCCTTTGGTTATGTTCACCAGCTTTTCTATGCCCCTGGAGTCGGCCAGGGCTTTGGCATTCTCCATGTTTTTGCTGGTGACCTTGGTATAATCTACTGCTGATGACACACCCAACTCAGATATCTAATAGACATCTCAAACGTGAAAATCCAGAGCAAACTCCTGGTCTTTCTCTAGTAGACTTCCTTGATTTTGGACTTCCTAGCCTCCAGAACTGGGAGAAATACACATCTGCTGTTTATAAGCACCCCTCACCCCCGAGTCCTTGATATTTTGTTATAGTAGCTCAAGCAGACTATGGCAGAGACAAAAAAAAAAAAAAATGCAGGATTAGGAGTGTTGCAATGAAGTAAAAATTAGAAAAGGGGCCACGTGATAGAAAAAAAAAATCTCCTAATATAATAGGTTTCCTCTGCTGGAGACTGCTTAGCTTATCACCACGTAAGAAATGCAGAAATAAGTCCTTTCCAACAGGAACATATCTTCAACAAAAGCCCTTATCACAAAAGCAAACCCAGGATTGACAGCCCCATGCAGGCCCCTTCCCCTGCAGACTTGCCTATCTCCTCTGCCTTTGGTTATGTTCACCAGCTTTTCTATGCCCCCGGAGTCGGCCAGGGCTTTGGCATTCTCCATGTTTTTGCTGGTGACCTCATGCAGAGCACAGCAGATGGCAGCCATGGTCTCATCGGACAGTATGCTGGGGCCGTTGCCACCTGGAAGCCGGTTGACCAGGTCTCGCATGGCATATTTACCTGCCAAAAATGCAAAAGATTAAGTTCTAAATTCAAAAGGTGCAAGGTTGTGCTATTATTGAAAGATTTGGATAGTGTGCGGGCTCTTAAAAAGAACCACTTTCAAAAGGAGGCATAGAGAAAAGAAAAAAGCAGCACCCACAGCAAAGAAGAAAAGCACAAATGTAATTGTAAAGGAAAGTTAACATTTACTGCAATGTCACTTGAAAAAATGATTGGTTAATAAAACATTACTGTCAGTTGCTGGAAGAAAATATAAATCAACGCATAAAATTGGGTAGACTAACCAAGTTGCTTTAATTTAACTATTTTCAGTAAGAGTGAGTAATGAAGGAATTATAATAGTAAATTTTATTGTGGATTGAATTCTAACGCATCAAAAACACCTCAATTTCCCCTGGAAGCTTTTAAAAACTTCTCTTTGAACCTGGGTCAAATAGAGTTGCCAAATAATACTTTTTATTAAGTCTTTCAGGTTCTTAACTTGTGAACTGGGCATAGTTACGTACTTTTATCAAGCTGATGGTGTATATCAGCTGGCAATAACATTTTAGTCTCTTTAAAGGAAGACACAAATAAAAATTTCTTATAATTATACATATATTATCTCCTAGGAGTAATGTAATAATAATAAGGTACTTGATAAGACAAGGCTAGGGGAGTTTCATAGCTACTGAAGCAATTCTTTATAAACACTGAATTTTTCTTACTCCTCTCCAAAAGTGATTATCTCTAGCTTTTTCAATTTCAATTACCATCTGACAAACTGGAATAAATGCACTACAAACAAAAGAAATTAACTAAAGCTCAAGTAAATATTTTCTTAGTCCTTTTCCCCCATGCTAATAATTGAGTGGATGCTAAATGGGATTTTCATCAAAGACCTATTTATAAACAGTGGTAAAGAAGACAGCTGTAGCTATAGACTGCGTAATTCCAGCGCGTCAGAGGGAAGCTCTGGCTTATTCTCGGCAGCATTGTTATGAAGAGTGGAAAAACAGTCATGACACTGGAAGGCCAGAAGATAAATGTGGGACCTGAGCACAGACGATAATTTAGCATTGGTGACTGTGAATGCTCACAAATGACCAAAAGGTGCATGACATGTAACTTGTCATTTTGTTAAGGAGTAGCTTTAAATTGCACTCTTGAGGCTTATAGCTCATTCCTCCTGTGAGTGACTGAACCTGATGTTTCCCTCAAAACCTGTAGCTTCAGACAGAGGGGTGGGTCCAACTCAGTTTAGTATGCGGTAACTTTTGTGGAGTGACAAAACTTTGAAAAATAAGAATAAAAAATATATGCTGTGTGTAAAGTCTGTTGCTAGTGCTCCTGATGGACAAGAGGAGAGAGTGAAGGGCTCAAAAAAGGTGATAGTCTGAGGAACAGAAGTGCTGGGTATAGAAGAGCAAAATACTGAATCTGGAGGGGGGCTCCAGATCTCATAGAAATGACTCAGTTGAAGCAAACAAGAAAAAGTGGTTCATGGAATCATTCAAGAGGGTAGGCAACATGCTCTCACAAGACATGAAATGTGAGTGAAAGTTGAAAATGGGTTACTAACAGAAAACAGGGGGAAAACTTTGAGAAGGCCAGGACTCTAAATTCCTTCTTCCCAGAAGACCATGCACTTGGTGGTACTGGCTCCTTGCCTGATGTAAGGCCTGAGTCTTCTCTCAGGTGCAGCAGAAGATAGGCACAGGTGTATGTGCCAACCATTTATGTTTTAGTATTAGGAACTCCTAAATTATACATGTTTCTTATAAGAAATTTAAAGAATATTGAGGGTAACAAAAACAATTTAAAAAACTGTTCTTCTAGTTTTCTCTCAAGCAAATGTGGAACTCAGAGGAACAGCACATCTAGACTCAGGAACATGCTGATCTAGGAACAGAGTATGGAGAGGCTTCCCCTCTTCTCTGTGGGGACTGAATTGGGTGTGGTTGTGTTAAAAGAGGTTGTTATGGGCAGTCCTGCTTGGCACTGTGTGAAGGGCTTCCCTTTAAGTCACCACATTTAAGTCTCACAGCAATTCTTTATTTTTTAATTTTTATTTGTCCTTTTTAGATATACATGACAATAGAGTGTTGACATATTATACATACATGGAGTAGAAAGTATTCTAATTAAGACCCCATTCTTGTGGGTGTACATGATGTGGAGTTTCACTGGTGGTGTAGTCATATATGAACATGGGAAAGTTATGTCCGATTTATTCTTTAAGGTATATATTGTCTTTGTTCTCTCTTCCTCTCTCTGTCATGGCATGCATTCCAGTGTAAACTGAACATAGATTTACATGAATACACACACAATCTTGCTCTGTTCTCCACCCTTCCCTGTTGTCAGCTATAGGGCTGGTACGGACTTGCCCATTTGTAGGGGGCTGCCCTTATACCCCCTCTCCTTTCTTCTTCACCTTGGGCCCTTGTTTGGAACAGCAGGCATTGTCTACTCCTTTCAGAGATAGGCTGAGGAAGAATTCTTTTCATTTCCAATCTAGATGCAGGAATTGAGCCTGGGTGGGGTTATGGGACACTGGATTACATGGTCTTTAGCAGCAGAGATCCAAGACTAAGCTCAGGTCTTTGGAGGGTCCCTGAGCTTTTCTTTAACCCATACTTTGCTTGGGAAGCGGCAATGCCCTGGAGACAAGCAAGCTACCTAGGGTACAAACGTTATGGAGGCACTCTAGTTGATTTTATGCATTTGCCAACCCTATCCTTGTGTGAGTCCAAGGGTGAAGGCCTCCTAAAATTTTATGCCCTAGGGGCCTTGCTTTCCTTATCCTAGTTCTGATCCTGCCCTGGAGTGGAAATGGCCTTAGGACAGTGATTCTGTCCTGAGAGGGAAAAGCTACAAAAATGCTGATACAATTTCCTTTTTAAATTAAATTTAAAACATGATAGTGTTGGTGAAATAGCTGTTATCAGTGCTAGGAAAGGTAGAATCATATTTTTTTGTTGTTGTTGTTGCTCAGGAAATGGACTTCTTTTGGGAAATAAGGCACACCAAATCCATCAAACAGTGTTATAAGGTACAACTGAAATTGCTGGCTTTTCTGGAAATTTACCTTCTTCGATCAATGTTTAATTAATGTGCCTGCCTCCTTCTAAAAAAGAATGGTCACAAATCAGGGTACCCAAAATGCCAAGAGACCGGGGACTAGGGCTCAGTTGTAATAACTTCAAATAGCACTTATTTATAAATCGAAAGAAGAGTTTTGCAAATATTGTAGTTGCTCTCCTTTGCAGCTTACCTTATCACCAGAACATACCTATGAGCTCCTTGTTGCGAACGTCTAGTGCCATATTCCTCAAGGCAGTTGCCACAGATGAGACAACTCTATCGTTATCCATTCTCAGAAGTTCCACAAGGATGGGGAGCCCTTTTTCTTTTCGGACAGCTGCCCGGATGTATGCTGCAAACTAGTGAGCAAAACAAGGTAATAAATAATATAAAAATGGAGACCCACTCGCACATCACTGTCATCAAAAAAGATGTATTCAAAAGATGAAATAATAGATTAAATGTTTTCTTTCAGATTAGAGATTAAATCTGTGGTGCCAGTAAAGAAAAAAAACATAGTTTGGGAGAAAAAGATAGGCTGTGATGACTGATTTAAAAAGAAATCCCAAAGCCTGAAAATCTCAAACCACCATCTGTCAGATATTTTTGTGCAGAACAGAGAAGGCAGTGATTACTTTCTATCTCAGATACATAAACATGATTAAGGAAGGACTGCATGTTTTCTTTGCAGTTTGGCCTCATGCCAGGTCCAGAGGCTATAAATAGGATGGCAGAGACAGTAACCTGTCAACACACGTTAAAGGAGAGCCTGTCTCCATCAGGTCATTTATTTTTCTGTATTCCTTGTGACAATATTTAGATTTCAGTAACCTATCAGAGATTGCTTAGAAAAGTCCCTTGTCTCAGAAGAAAGGGAATTCTCCAGAAATGACCAGCATCATAATTCATATATACAGGCAAAGAGTATGTATATTTGTGTGCAAAATGCATTCTCATTCAAGATTAGTTAGCTGCTGCTTTTTTAAAAAAACTAGCAGTCAAGGAATTCTTTTGTTACTACAAGGCAACTCAGTACAATGAGTAAAATTTGTGAGCCACATGAATTGGAAATGAATGCTAAGTCATCAGTGAAGCAAGCAAAAAAAAAAAGTAACATTAGAAAATGAATCTTTAATATTGTTTTGAGCTTTGAGCTTTAATTGACACTTTTACCAATGCAAATCATCCTTTAAAATCAGAATAATTGAAAGATGTTGCTTATGAAACATCTAAGAGTTTCCTGCTGTGGCCAAGATATGAGGACAAAGATCCACCAGACCTTTGTATTATTTTGAACATTAAAATATGTGATTGACACCCAGCCTCTTGAATACCAACAGAATAGATTATCTTAATAGTACAAATAAGAGGAAGAAATGCCTTTCAAAGATCTCATTGATATTCTTCATATGAAATGATACTCTTAGTTTCTAAATCAAATGAACTCTACAGGGGGGAAAGAGAGCACAGGACTTGCTAAAGGCTAAAGCACTCAGGCAGTTTTATCAACTTTCTCTGAAACCTGCAAAGCCAACTCCTTCTGTCTCACTTGGAGACCACCCACTCATCCAGGTACTAGTAGTCATCCCTGCTCCCTGAACACCTTCTGACTTGATGATGTCTGTGGCCATGATTATCTTTTTGTCTTAATGAGGGTCCAATATTCTGACTACCTCTGATATTGTGAAATCACTTAAATACCATGTTTGTATTTAAAATGAGCTTGTCACCTGACTTTCGTTCACTGAGTAATACCAGAAATTAAATTCTAAAAAACTCAAGTCACTTACATTTTAATTACTGTCATTTTTTATTAGCATCAAATGATCCTTTGATCTCAGAAACTAGAAGTGAATATTGGTCTCCAGTATGGATATTTCCAAATATTTATGTGCCAGAAATGGTCCTTTGTCCTCCACATGTATTACCTCACGTAACCCTCACAACCACCTCATTAGGTAAGTATTAATATTACTGTTTATAGATGAGGAAATTGAGGACAAGAGACCCTAGGCAGCAACTCATAACAGAGGCTAGGATTCAGAACCAGTGTTCAACACTGTTATTAACACTCTAATTAGGAGCAACAATTAAATATCCACATTGGCTGAGTTCGCATTAGACCATAAATATTTGTGTATATTCAGTATAGCAGTCACCTGTAAGTCTGTCAATATGTTTTACTATCATGGATAATCCACTGGCTAAAAGAGTTTCATTTTGGGTGGTGATGGTGAAATGTAGTAAAAATAAGCATTATAATAATTCTATTAAAATACACTTGTCAGGAAGTTTTTAGATGACCTTTAGAAAGTTTCATGAACTTGCTTATGATGGTTAACAATAGGAAACCACCTTTAATTTTCATAAAGTCATGCATGCATAAGGAGACATGGAAACTCTTAGATCTGTATGCTCTGTAAGCATCTGAGAGAGGAGCCACACGGAGTCTCTCTCTGGACTAAGCTCATCATTTCTCACTGGGATGCCAAACTGACTTCCAAAGGGAATCCCAACCTCTCTACTTTTCTCTTTCTTCAGCTGACCTTCTAACTTGTGTGGTAAAACAGTGTCCACATCAGCTTACACACTTTCAGGGCCCTTTTTTTCTGTAGGTCAGGTTCCAGCTCCGAATCTGGACCTTCAGACCTGATGTGGTATTGGGCTGCCACATGTCCCATTCCACGTTCTATTCCCTTTGCCTCAGGGACTAGACTTCAGTATCCCCCATGCTGTCCTTTACTCCCTTCAGGCCTTTTCCCCATTTTCTCCTTTATCTGCATCACTCCTCCTTCTATACTCCCAACCTCAGACTCTATGGCTTTAATTCTTTTTTTCACTATAGATTTTTTAATTTGTTCTTATTAGTTATACATGACAGCAGAATGCATTTCAGTTCATTGTACACAAATGGAACACAGCTTTTCATTTCCCTGGTAGCATACGATGTAGAGTTGTATCATATGTGCTATCAAACATGTACCTAGGGTAATGATGTCTGTCTCATTCCAACATCTTTCCTACTCCCATGTCCTCTCCCTTCTCCTCCCTCCCCTTTGCCCAATCAAAGTCCCTTCATTCTTCCCACACACCCCACCCTGCCCCCATTATGGATCAGCATCCACTTATCAGGGAGAACATTTGGCCTTGCATTTTTGGAGATTGGCTTACTTCACTTAGCATGATATTCTCCAACTCCATCCATTTACCTGCAAATGCCATAATTTTATTCTCTTTTAAGGTTGGATAATAGTTTGTTTTATATATTACAGTTTCTTTATCCATTCACCTATTGAAGGGCATCTAGGTTGATTCCACAGTTTAGCTACTGTGAATTGAGCTGCTATAAACACTGATGTGTCTGCATCACTATACAGTACACCAATTTTAAGTCCTTTGGGTACAAACTGAGGAGTGGGATGGCTGGGTTGAATGGTGGTTCCACTCTAAGTTTTTAAAGGAATCTCCATACTGCTTTCTAGAGTGGTTGCACCAATTTGCAGTGCATTGCTTTAATTTTTTACTTATCCTTAAAGATCTACTATGGGCAGCATTGTCCCTCAGGAAGCCACTTCTACCTCCTTGCTTGCCTCTTTTTCTCATTCTCCCTTCTCTCCTAGGCTGCACTCGATGCCCTCTTGCAAGATCCCACAGCACAGATCCTGTGGATTTTACCCGTTATTGACAGGCTATGTTTTCCTGAAGGCAAACCTTCAGATTCTTGAGAAATGGTAGTATTCATCTTTGGATCCCCAGAGCAACTGCTTGTCTCCTTTCTTTCTTCTCTCCCTTTCACAGACAAACTCTAAATAAGCAGGTCCATTTCACCACCATGTCTGATCTGACCATGAGGACAGAAACAAGTGTGGAAAAGTGGAAGACATCCTACCTTCCAGTTGCCAGCAGAGAGGTTCTGAAGAGATCCAGCAGAGCCTTCCAAGGTGGCTGGGTTGGAACTTTCTGCCAGAAGAGTCAGATATGGTTTTACCACTGATGGATGCCACAGCATCTCAACTCCTTTGGGGGACTTCGACAGTCCTGGGATAGGACCAACTCCATCCCACTGGAAGACAAGCAGCACATGTTAAGTGAAGTAAAATGGACATGATCTCCCAAACCTGAAAACATGCATCCTTGCTAAACTGAGCTTTACTATGTAGCATTTGTTCAGTCCCTTGCTAAATATGGGATTTCTCACTCTCAAGAAAAAGAATAAAAACAGTACAAAACAAAATAACAACAAAAAACCTCAAACAACAACAACAACAAAACTTTGGAATTTCATATCAAATAAAATGCTGCTAACTTGATCCTCTTGTGGAGTTCTCTTTTTCTTTTTCTTCTTTTTCCCCCAGCAGCTTGGCTCAGAGTCTTTGCTGGGAGACTCTTTTCCTAGTAGGTCATCCAACTCATTCAGTCCGAGCAGCCGGGCCTGAGGGACCTCCAGCTCCAGCCGATAGGACAAGTTCCTCAGGGTGCACACGCAGTTCTCCACTGTCTGAAATCCAGTGGGGCGGATAATTAAAAACAGCACACAAAATGCTTCTGTACTGAATGGTACTGATAGGAAATAAATGGAAAATATGAAAGGACTTTTTTATTTATGGAAACCTGAAACACTCCAGAGAAAGAATTATGATTTAGGGTTCCATGGGGATATCCAGATGGCCAGGTGCAGAGCTCCTGAGGGTGGCTCTCAGTTCAGAGTTGTACTGAGGGTACAACTGAGGGCTGGAATTTATGCTGATTCACATGTATGAGGCCCTGGCTTGTGCTTCTGTGTTGGCTCCTGCAGTGCCGGACCAGTCAAGATGCCACATCCTCATCTATCACCACTGCAAATCCTCAATGTGACAGCAGGTGTTACCTACTGCCTGCCTGGGGACCATCCCTGCCTGCTTGTCCCATCTCCCTCTGCCTCAACCTTCTACCTCCCCCTCTCTCTGGGGAACATTCAGTGCTTTCTTTATGTCGGCATTTTGCCTTCTGTACATGGTCTTTGGTCCCTTAAAGTCTGTTGGGTGGCCAACTGTCACTTTAACTCAAGAGTGTCTAAAGTCAAGTTCCATATCTGTCTACCTAGCAAGCTTCCCTTGCAAACTGCTTACCCTTTCAATTTCAACTGCAGATCTTTTGGTCCAATAGGCTCAAATAAACACCTGACTGTCACCTTGAACTTCTCCCCCACCTTCTCCTTGAACCTACCAGTCATCGTATTTCTTTTCTTTTTCAGATTCATCTCTTCTCACCAAGACCTACCAATGACCACTCCTAGTCCAGGCCATCCTGGCACCATGTAGGTGAAGCACCTCTGAATTCCTGACACTTTTAGTTCTGCCTTCCTATTTCTTCCCACCTTCCTTAGGCCCTGGAGCAGATCCTGGTTGGTTGTCACAGCTGACAAATGACAAGCAGAATGCCCTAAACTTGGGCAGGGATGGAGAAACAGAAGGGGAAGGGGAAGGGTCTGGGAACATGGACCAGCAGGACGGGGAAGGAAGAGAATATGAAGTGGTGCACCAAAAATGGGTGCTGGGATGGGGGTATGACTGTAGTGGGGCAAGGAGGGCAGGAGGATGGGGGATCATAGTGCCTCGACTAGGAACTTTTGCTCAGTAGATGCTCAGGTACAGGTTGATCTGCTTTGAACAGCAGGGCATATAGAATTGGAAGAAAAAGTAGCAGGGACCATTCCCTGGAGAGTGAACCTAGGAGAACCAGAGAGTAGGCCAGGACCTGTGCTATGTCCCTTACTACACAGGGTCACTCTGGTCATTGTCGTAGGGCTATTTTCTTATGGTGTTGAGTCCTTTTCCCTGTCAACTTGTAATTTTTAGACAGACTCAATCTTTGATGTAGAGACTAACTTCAGGAGGAGTGCTAATAATGGGCTCATGCTAGGAAGACTGAATTCAGAATTTCAGAAAGAATCCATGGCATGCGAATAGTGGCACTAATAAATTGTTGTCACCTGCCACTGTGCCCTCATGTGGCTAGGCAGACACTGACCTTGCTGTCATAATCAGATGTGTTCACGCACGTGTGGATCACATACAACAAGGAGTCCACCAGCCCCTCACAGGATCGCATTTGCTTCCGTGCTTCCTCTCCGGCAGAGCTGAGGTTCCTAAGTGGGTGGAGACGTGGGAGCTGCTGAGAGGAACAACTTACTCATTGGGCACAAAGCCTTACCTTAATCATCAGAGAGAATGGACCATGGCAGCCATTCAGATTTGGTATGAGGAGACATTCTGGAGCTTGTATTTTAACATCCCCAAAGCTCAACAATGGCTGTTTCACCATTATCCAAACAAATAGGGGGAAACACCAGCATATGAACTTTAACTATTGCTCTCATGACAGGTCACTTTCTCGCCCCTAACATCATAACAAGGGGACTATCTTCCATATATGTAAAAAGAGGAAAATAAAAATAACTATCTCAAAGAACCATTGTGAGGCAAAAATGAATTGCTACATGTAGAGTGATTAGAAAAGTACTTCACCCATACAAGGGTTAATTGATCCATGTTACAGTGGTAGTTAGTTTTAGACCTGTTCTCCCCTCCTAAGCCTGTAGACTCTTGCAATTCCCATGCCTACTGTACTGTTTTTGCATACACTAGGTAGTCATTAAAATGTTTATTGAATCAACAGAGGAAATACATAATTTCTTGTACAAAAATGTCAAGTTAAAATGGATATTTTCTTATGTTAAAACTTTTCTCATCTTTTCAATTATAAAAAATGCTGAAAATTATTTTGGATCTCATCCATATTGAAATTGTTTTTATATTGATTTGTCTTCCAAAATTGATATCAAGCCAGGTGCAGTGGCACATGCCTGTATCCTAGCTACTTGGGAGGCTCAGGCAAGTTCACAGCTAACCTCAGCAACTTAGTGAGACCCTGCCTCAAAATAAAAAGGGCTGGGGATGTAGCTCAGTGGTAGAGTGCTTGCCTAGCATGTATGAGGCACTGGACTCAATTCCTAGCAATATGCACACACAAAAATATTGATAGCAAATTACAAGAGTCTATTTTATGTCCCATTAATAAAGGTTCTAGGCTAACTTTGAACTTAGGTAAATTGAGAATTTAAACAAAACTTGGACGAGAAAAGGGGTATTTAGAATGCCTTTTCCTTTCATCTTTGTTTTCCCAAGGCCAGAATGACAATGTCATCTGTGGTCCTTCTTCGGCTCTGACCATGCATCATCTCTTTGAGGCACTTAACACTGACTCTTCCCCTCCTTTAAGGTCTTCTGGGACCCTTCTGGTTTATCTCTATCTTGCTGCCTTTCCTTATAGGTGTCTTCTGCCCATGGTTCCTTCCCAGGCTCTACTTTGGTCCCTTTCCTAACTCATTATCTTTGCACCCTCCTTCTTGCTTTCTTCTGCTCTGTGACTTTAATACAATCTATGACCCAGGGCCACCTTTGGCCCTGACCTATCTAAAACTCCCAACTCACGTATCTAACTTTTTTTTTTTTTTTTAAATATTATCATAGGGATAGCTAATTCAACTTTCAAAATGGACATGGGCTAAACTCCCAACTGCTCACCCCTCCAACCTTTCTTTCCCCCTCCCCTCATCTGAACAGCACTTCTATGTTTCCAGTGGATCCAGCCAAAGGTCTAGGTATTATCCTTCTTTCTTCCCATTTCCTCATCCCTTATATTTAATCCATTAGCACGTCTTGTCAGCTCTCAACAAAATAACCCCATTCTGGCTACCTCTCTTTAGCCCCTGGTCGAGGCCACTCATCATCTGCTGAACCACTGCAACAGTCTCACCTTCCTCTCTTCACCTCTGCTCAGTCTTCCTCATCATAGCCAGAACCAGTTATATCACTTCCTGTGTGAACACCCTCTCATGGCTTCTCATGGTACTTAGAATAAAATACAAAATTCTTCCTCTATTACAAAATTTGACATGATCTGGAACAAGTCTGTCCTTTGCTCACCAAGTGATCACTGTAAGCTCATTCCTGCCCCAGAGCCTTTACATTAATCCCTTTTTTGGCCTATAACACTTGTCTTCCTAACTCCTAATTACTCAAAGGAGTAAATCCCATGGTATTTCAGGTGTAGGTTAAATTTCACCTCATGACCATCAAAGTAACATCCCATAACCCTTTAATCACCCTCTTTTTTTTTTTTTTTTTTAATAATGCCTACTGATGGTTTCTTATTGTCTGCCTTCCTCAGAAGACCATGGTTCTATCAGGGCAGGGGCCTAGTCTGTCTTTTCACACAGATGACATTCTCCAAGTGTTTACAGCCCTGAACCATGTGGTAGCCCAATGGTGTGCCCTGCCTGGGGCTGGCTGATAAGAATCAAACCTCCCCGGATTCAAGTGCTAGAGAGGATTAGGTGCTGCTTCCTCTGGTGACTAGTAGGCCAGGTGACTCACCTGGGATCCTCCCCCAAGTCTCTCCCCACCTGCCCCAAGGGGGCTGATAGCCACCTCTCCCAATGCTGAAGGCTATGGAGCAGCAGCACAGGTCCTCCTCAAGCTGTTTGAATGGTTTGAATGTTGAGCAGCTTTTGCTGAGGGTTCACTCTCTGACACTTCCTTCAGGAGTCTGAGATGGATATGTCACCTTTATTCTAAAGATGTACAAGTTGAGTGGGAAGTCAAGCTGCCTGAGGCCAGAGGCCATTCTCCCTGTTACAACCTGCCACTCTGCTCAAGACTTCTGTCTCAAGTTCCTGGGGGTACTGTTAGTCTAAGAAAAGGGCCGAATGTGATCTGATGGGTATTACTGGCAAATGATGAGTCTCACTACATACAATTAAAAGAGGCTGATTGATTTTAAATGCTAAAGGTAAAGACTTAAACAAATAGTATGTGGGCTTATTTCAATTATTTATAAAATTCAAAATCAACGATTGTTCAAAAGTTACACAAATCTTTACCCCAATTAAAAGCAAAAGGCTTTATCATAGTTTTCATTTAAACAAAAAGAAGGCTGCAAACACACCAGCAATCGGAACATGATAACTAGAAAAATGTTATGAAAGTGAAAAACACTAGAATTTTGGTAGTAAGCTCAGACTGAAAGGGCCTTTCTGAATAATTCATAGAAGAGTCATTTGTAAGACAACTTCTTTAAGTCCACAAGTCTGTGAGCATAATGTTTTTCTTACGGAATAAGAAAGTCCAGTGGCCTCAACCATGAAACAAAACTGGAATTTTGATATTAGCAAAGTCCTCCTACAGTCGATTTACCTAGGGCACACAAAATTTAATCACAGAATTAATTGGAAGGAAGAAATAAAGACTTTACCTCAGGCAACCTGTCGTGTTACGCAGAACTAGTGAAGTCTGAAATTTAATTTTATGATCATCATCAAAAGAAGAGTTATTCCACCCAGAATGTGGAACGATCACAGTGTTTGTTAAGGTTGAGAGGGCATCTCTGATGATTGTCATCTTGACGGCATCACATGAGGATAAATTCCAAAGAACTCCTAAAATGAATTTTCAAAAATCAGACCATTAGAGATTCTGCAGCTTTAGGAATAAAATAAACACATTAGCCCTAATTGATAGGAATTCAGTCTGTCCCAAACCTAATTTATAAGCCCATATCTGCAGCCAGCCTGGGGATGGACCCCTAATAAGTGTTGAGTGAACACACATGAGTTTCTGGCATCTTATAATGCACCTGTGGTTTTTGTAAAACTGTTCTTCATTGCAATACCCTTACATGCAGCAGCTATGTGACTTGAAAAAAAATTCCTTTTTCTTGGAAGACTGAAGACTGGCATGTTTCTCATCATCGGTCGCATCTTTTTATTTTACTTTTGCTACCAGGAAACTCAAGCTTTATAAATATAGTGCTTGCAGTAACTTTACTAGCAAGGAGAGTTGTTACATTTGTTTCATCTTCCTTATTTAGATAAAGTTTAAACATTTTTATCTCCTCTTTGAGATATTTATTACTATGTGTTTTAGGAGCACAAGTAACTGTCATTCCTTTTTAGAGAGGTGAAACTACCAATAAATAAAAAATCATCCATATTGTAATCCATACCAAGATTTCCAGGACAAGAGAACTTAAATGTAGTGTTTAGATTGTTATTTATCTAATGCTAAGCACATTAGAGGGTCTTCATTTCTGCGTCAACTGTGAGGTGGGTTAAATTATTGTTATAGCACATTTTTGAATAATTATGCTTATAGGAATTAGAGCAAGTCTGAAATGACATCTTTCCTAATACCATTTTCACATCGATGCTTTTTCCCGAGGGAAGGGGGTGGAGGAGAGATGGTGAAGCTGGTGTTCTGTGCATGAAAGTCTCTCAGAGTCCCGTATTCCTGATATACACTTGGCAAGCTGCTTGTAAGTCTTCACAGTGCTTTCAGAACTATCAACACTAAAACACTCGGGGCCCTGTGCAGAGGAAGGAGCAGGCAAAATCTGCTGTATCCACAGGAGCGTGTCAGGTTTGTGACTGATCTAGAGTGTTGGGCAATAGACAAGACCAAAAACTGCTGCTCCAGCGTATCATGACCCACGCAGCCAGCCAGGAAACTGCCTGCTCAGCCTTCTCTGGACGTGTTGTATAGGAGGAGGCTATGAGAGAGTAGATAGGAGCTCTTTCCTCTGTGAAAGAAGGAGAGGTGGAAGCAAAGGGCTAGAACTGAACCCTGATTATACACTGAGAGGGCCATCCCTTCCCTTGCTTGCCCCAGGCTGTGGAGGTAATTGTCAATAACAGTGGCTGATATATGTGCTCTGTCCTGGGCCCTGGATTCTGCTCTGCACCTGTGCTCACTCTTCTCTTCTTTTACTTGTTTTTGACTTCTGTACCTCATTAATTTGGTTTCCCTTGTCTCCTCTCACCCTGAAAGGATTTTCTCCTATCCCATCATAACCAGAGTCAGGACATCAGTCTCTAGTTAGGACCACCCTGGTTCTTCCTTCAAGATGGGTGGGGATGGGATGTGAGTGGGGTGGGGTCAGGAGATTTAGACAGAAGGGGAAAAAAGAAAAGTGGGAAGAGGACTAGCAGGGTAGCCATAAATCTGGCTTTAATATTTTCTGCTAAAGAGGCCAAGTGTACTCAACTCAGGGTACCAATGGGGACTATAAGAAGGCGTGAGCCAGCCACAGTGACAGCATGTGGCCCACACCATCGATGGGGAAAGTGTCATTTCCCAACATTTCCTGCTGACAATTTTATAACATGTGGTTTCTAATGCCATTGATGCAATTCTTTTTCTATCAAAGCCTTTCAAATTCCTCCCTTCACAAAATTCAACTCATGGAAGCCAGCTTCGTTTTCCAATAAGTTATGTTCTGCTTCACAGAATAAATGCATTCCAGTCAAGTTAACTGCAAGGCAAGGTTTATGGAAAGTAAAGCCCATAATATTAGAGGCTATAAGGATGTAGTTGCCCCTCATTATCCAGGGGAAATTGGTTCCAGGCCCCCTGCAGATATCAAAATGTACAGATGCTACAGTCCTTTAGATAAAATGGAAAGTACAGAATTTCTATATAATCTATGCCCTCTCCCATATACTTTAAGTCACTTCTAGATACCTTACAATACCCAATACAATGCAAATGCTATGCAAAGAGTTGTTATATTTTCTATTTGCATTTTTATTGCTTTATTTAAAGTTTTATTGGTTTTTATATATTGGTTTCCTAAATATTTTTGATCCATAGTTTGTTGCCTCTCTGGATGCAGAATCTGCAGATACAGAGGGCCAATTATGTATCGCTACAAAAAATTAAACAGCCTATGTCACAAACCTTAGGTGACATTATAACTAAGAAGAGCGGTGGTCTGTCTTTGTGTTGGATTCTGGGGTCCATGCTGAGAAATTCTCTGACCATTGGCAGGAAAACTTGATTTTATTGTTTCTGTCTTCATTCTTGACTACTTTTAAGACCTTATTCTGCAAGAGGATATTTCCCACATTTGAGAATTCCTTTGATTTTCTGTGTTGGGACTAGTTTGTTTTGCTGCTTCTTCTTCCCAGGAGTTCAGAATGATTAGTACAGTTATATGTCATTCTACACAGTTTACTATTAGCCATTGTGTAAACTTGATATTAGTCACAGAATAAACATTCATAAATCAATATATAAAAGTGACACCATTTACTATGGCTTTATTCTGTGCTAGGCCCTGTGATTTACATATAATGCCTTAGATTCAAGATGCTCCAAATGAATTAACTTTCCTGTTTGATTGTTTTGTAGGATTGAAATTCTACATGTTAATTTTTTTATAAGGATGATGAGCACTTATATTTCTAAACTTAATTTAAATTAAAATTTCATTAGGCGAGTATAATAAGGATCTACCTGGTTATCAGTTCTTCCTTTATGTTCTATTATACATATGCAGGACACATAAAAGGTGCTCAAAAATATCTATTGATGTATTCACTTTACATTCTGTCAGACTTAGCTCACAGGTATTATATTATCTCCCCTTTGTACCATTTCTTAAAAATGAGTTTTCAGGAGTGTCTTTAAGGTCTGTAACTGCAGGGAGAGGGTCAAAACAATGTTCTGGATCTTTAATGGATAGTTGGCATAGTTGTACTTGCCTTTCCTACTGAGACCACCATCTCAGCTGTGGGGATAGGAGAATCCCATAGCTGCTTCATCTCCCAGAATCAGAGCTAAGGCTTATTACAACATGCCAGAATCCCCATTCCCCAAACAGCAAAAGAGAAAGAAACAGTGTTGTTTAAAAACATGAAACCCTTGCTAATTGATTAGGCTTATCATCTGGTCAACTAGATGACTTATTGATCATAAAACAAGTCTGCCACTGAAATACAGGTTTTCATTTCTGCAATTTAAAAAAAAAAAAGAAAGAAAAAAGTTGAAAGTTATTCCTGACCAGAAAAATGGAAATATTCCATTTTTGCTAAGTACTTTTGGCATTCAAGGGACCCACATAAAAGCAGTTTCGTCATCCTGTGAAATGCGTCATCTTATCCTCTAACCTTGCACTTTATACGTAATACAGAATGATGACATACGGTGTTGTTTTAACTAGCTATTTCTTACATCAAAGAAACTGAATACATTGCTCCCCTCCCCCACTTTCTATTTCTAAAATAAGGTTATGAAAATCCAAGGCAACAAGTTCTGATCAACAAATACTGGGCATGAAATGTCCAATTAAACATAAAAATCTTAGATATGAGATAATTATTTGGCTTTGCAACTCAAAGTAAGAAGCACCAGTCTTAAGACCAGTTAATAATACCTGTGTGTGCACCACCTCACTAAAATAGTAATGAAACAATGTCCTCTCCATTTAGTTTGTCTATGGGTTCATTTAATGGGTCAGGAAGAATCTTGCTAGGGCCATAAGTAATGAATAGAAAATATGCCAACTCTCAAATGTAGCAAGATTTATGAGAAAATAGAGAGCTGTGGGATTAGCATTCTCCATCAACATGATAAACCTCTGGCTCTGATATCCTAATGCAAAATTTGCTTCAAAAATATTAAGTGGCACACTTGATTACTTCTAGTTCCTGAAGAAAAAGTTAAAAATAAACTATAGTTTGGTTTAGAAGACTTGAGGTTTTATTTATTTCAAAGTAATTAGCTATTTGTTGTGAGGACTAAGAAAAAAATATATATACACACACACACACACACACACAAACTAATTTAGAAAACATTAGGAATTTCATGCATATTATTGTAGAAAACACTGCTTATTCTCTATCATAAGAAAAAGCACACATAATTATGAGTAACCAATAAGCACAATGAAGTTCTGCCACAAGAGATGAAAGTTCATTTTTCCCACAAAGAATGAATAAAGTAATTAAAATACCATTTCACATAAATCCTACGCTGCAGAATTTTGAAAGAGCTAATGTTTAAAACTAGCTTTATTGCTATTCTAATGGCCAACTGATAATTATATAGTCAAATTAGAAGCTGGCTTTACTGATTAATTAAAATAATAGCAACTATTTGAAAAATGCATTTCTTAAAGGACATTAAAAACCAATCAAACAAAATTTGTAAAACGTGATTTCTCTGATAGTATAAATACACAATAGCTGACATACTTGTTTTCTTTCTGATATAAAAGACAATCTTAAACCATTCATTTATATATAGCATTTGATTTATGCCCCATTTCCTAATTAAAAAACAAATGTTTGTAGACATTGCAAAAAAAAAAAAAATCCAAGAGTATCAGTGTGTTCAAATATCACTAGAAACATCCTTTCATTGCTTTTCATGATTCAGCTCAGCTGCAATCTGTCTATTCTTGATGTCTTCGTTTCAGTCATGCTCCTTCACAAGATGCTTACAAGGTAAGTAAAACTACCTGTTTTAGTCAGTTTTTTTTTTTTTTTTAAACTGCTATGACCAAAAGACCTGATAAGAACAATCAGAAGAGGAAAACTTTATTCAGGGGCTCACAGTTTCTGAGGTCTCAGTCCATAGATGGTCAAATTCATTCCTCAGGGCTTGAGGTGAGGTAGAACATCATGGCAGAAGAGTGTGGTAGAGGACAGCGGCTCAGGACATGATCAGGAAGCAGAGAGAGTTCTGCTCAACAAGGACAAAATATAAACCCCAAAGGCATGCCTCCAGGGATATGCCTTCTCCCAGCCATAACCTACCTGCCTTCAGTTACTACCCAGTTAGATTCCTGTCAGGGGACGAGTTTACTGATTGTGTTAAGGGTATCATAATCCAATCATTTCACCTCCCAAACCTCTTGTATTATCTCTCGTGAGCTTCTGGGGGACACCTTATATTGGAACCACAACATTAACCCAGCCTTAGGGGTATGAAGAATATTTTAAAAAAATATTTATTTTTTAGTTTTTTTTTTTAGGTGGATACAATATCTTTATTCTATATTTATGAGGTGCTGAGAATCGAACCCAGTGCCTCACGCATGCTAGGCGACCTTGAGCCACATCCCCAGCCCAGGGGTATGAAGAATATTAAAAGAGATAACAGATAGGGAGGACCTGGCCCCACCATCCTAGAATAATGTCAGCTACAAAGACAATGCTCCAGTTCTGCCTGGTATGGATGCTGATCCTCTCCTAGCAACTTGGCATCCATGGGCTTGTGGAACATGCTGGTGTTATACATACCCAAGATTAGAAGCAATCTTAAAAAATAGGGGTAGAAATATTAATATCACAAAATTAGTAGTATCAGGACTTCAGAATACATTTGAGGATCAGGGTGTATGGGCATCTAGTAAACCCACACTGTTTTCTTTTTTTTTTTCTTAATTTTTTTTTTTTTTTAGCTGTAGATAGATAGATATTTTGTCCATCTATTTATTTATTTATATGTAGTGCTGAGGCTTGAACCTAGTGCCTCATGCATGTGAGGCAAGTGCTCTACCACTAAGCCACAACCTCAGCCCAAACCCACACTGTTAATAACAAGATAGGAAGCTGGACTTCTGCTCTAAGGGCCCTTGCCTGCTCCTAGCATGGGCCTCCACTATTTCCTAGATAATCTTTGGCAAACACAAGATCTAGCAAAAATGCATCTCTTATTTCTTCTCTTTGTAGCTGCCCCTGAAGTTCTCCCCTTATATCAGGTGGAGACTTTGTAAACCTCTGAAACTTGTGACTTTTTTTTGGTGGGGGGAAGAGTAATATCAAGATGTTATGGTACCTATATCCTGTTACAACATAGTTACCTGCTTCCCTGTGTAGCCTTAAATCTACGCACCTTATATCTTTTAGATTTATGTTACCTCTAACAAGGCACCATACAGATTGAGCATCTGGAATCTAAAAATATGAAGTGCTCTAAAATTCAATTTCAGATTATGGATGCTCAGCCAGTAAAGTCTATGAAAATATTCAAAATCTTGAAAAACTCTGAAATCTCAAGTACTTTCCACCTCCAGCATTTTAGATAAGGAATATTTGACTTGTATAGATCTGTGCCATCCAATATGGCAACTATCAGCCACATGTGTCTATTGAACATATGAATTATACAAATTGAGTTGTATAAAATACACATATGAAGATGCAACATGTTTTACATTAAAAAGTATCTTATTACTAATTTTTATATTGACTAGAAGTTGACATCATTCTTTTGAACTACTGGGCCAAATTAAATATATTATTAAAGTAAATTTCACTCCCTCCCTTCTTTCTTACTGTGGCTACTAGAAAATTTAGAATTACATATGTTACATTATTCTTCGGTTGGACAGAGCTGGTAAAGGTCCTTGCTTGTTTGATGCCAGCCTCTGAACAAGACAGAGGTGAGGCACCTGCTCTCAGAGCCTTATGACACACACACACAAGGTCTGAATGTCCTGTGTGGGCCAGGTAGGCTACATAGCTCCTCATGAAAACACAAAGGAGCAGGTACTACAAAGAGAACAGGAGATGTGATTTTGTCAGATCCCGAGTTTTTAGCTGGAGAATGTCTAGGAAATAATGGAGGTATATGCTAGGAGCAGGCAGGGGCCCTCAGAGAGGAGGCCCAGCTTTCTCCTGTGGGGTCCAAATCCCACACTCACTACACTGTGCTTCCTCATCCTGAACAATTTTCAATGTACGGGAGCTTCTGTTTGAAGGAACACCATGTTTGAGTTGAAGGAAAGAGATCTCACAGAAGCAGGGTAGAGTGGGAGAGCCCTTTGAGGCAGATCATATCTCTGGGGGAGGAGCAGGAATGGAAGGCTTAAGGAGGGGACAAGTCTGGAAGATGGGCACAGGGACTGTAGATGGGACTGGTGGGTGGGGAGATTTCAAATGCCAGCAGCAGTGTTACCCCTGGGATAATGGTGAGGCTAATAGCCTAGGAGGGGTAGGACCTATGTTCCTAAACAGTAGTTAGGGAGGTGATGAGGGCTGGAAAAAGTAAGGAGGTGAAGGGAAGGCTCAAGAGGAGAAGGAGTGCTTAGTGAGAATCTGGAGCCTGATGCAAGCTGAGGCTGGTGTTGAAGAAGAGCCAATAGCTTGCATGTGTGTGAAAATATAGTGCTGCTTACAGAAATGAGAGTCGAGGGGATAGTAGTGGGGAGAGAGCAGTGCTATAAAAAAATGTCTGCCATTTGTAGCTTCAGGCTATGCTCAAGCTTTCTACTAGGACCATGATGCCACAATAAATTATACAACTGAAATGAAATTGAAACAATGGGAAGACAATTATCATAAGAGTGGGACAAAAGTACTATCTTCAATTACAGTAAAATTCTTTCCTCTGGATAAATTCTGAGGAAAAATAAGTAATGATTGTATATACTCATTCACAGCTCAGCAGAGGTTCCTGAAACATGTCCAGTGGCCCCCCGAGTCACTGAATGTGTAGTACAGTTCCTAGCTTATAGGCATGGAGCATGGCTTCCTTCTACCTGGCCCATTAGGTCTGCTGGATGCATCCCCCACTGGCTGGACTCCTGGGCAGAAGGTAGTCCTGTTGGCCCAGACAGCATGGCAGGTCCTGCCTCATGCACCCTGGTGCTCTGTGGGAATTCCTACACATAGCAGATGTGTAAGCCTCATCAGTCATGGGAAAGCTCATTTGGGCTCAGGTGGGTGGCAAGAGGGTGTCACCACTTCATGTTTCAGCAGCAGAGGTGAGAGAATGCTCAGGTGGTCTGGGAAGAAAGCCTCCTAGAGGCAGTTGTATGAAACTGATGTCGGGGGCTACACCACAATGTACAGTGTGGTCCCAAATGACACAATAGATTTGAAGGGGCTCACTCCTGCTGTAGAAATTTTTCCCCAAATGAAGGACATGAGTGATAGATCTTTAGTGTCTTTAGAGAACAAAAGTGCTAGCCTGGGTTTCTGTGATTTTTGCAGGCACAAAGGTGGATCATAGCACTGTTGAAAAGATCTATCAATTTCCAGAGATCCATTTACAGAATCATATTTGCATTTCAATGTGTTTTTTTCTTTTTCTAGGTAATTTTACTACTTTCTGGGTATGTTGAGAGGATTAATGATACAATGTGGCTATACAGTCCTATGGTCCCGGGAAAGGCATTTCTATAGAAAATAAATAGGCTTACAATTCCAGAAATGTTGACTGAGAATTGCCCATAAGGGACATAAAGGATGGTTCCTTCTGTTAGAGAAGTTAGTAAAAGGGAACAGGTTACATAAAAAGAAATGGGTGTATTGTTCTGAGGCAGAAGTGGCAGTTAGGGCAGTGGCCCCTTCCACCCTTGTCATTCTGTATGTTTCTTCAGTGTCTGACAAAGAATTAGGTCATTCATACTATCAAAGAGATTTACCCCAGAAAGTCACTGGAGTCACATATTCCACAGCTGACTTACATGTCCCAGGAACATACTTATTCATCTGTAACTATGCTAAATCTTCAACCTAGTTAGTGTCAGCAGAAGCTCTGAGACAAAAGAGCCTCAAGTCATAAGCTGCAGGACAACCGACAGACTCAGAAAGCATAAAGAATTGGAGGGACCTGGCCTGGTCTCCTGGACATCCTCGGTTCAAATTTTCTTCATGTGCCATCACCTTCCTTGCACTTGCAGACTGTCTACCAAGGGAGCCCATGATTATGGGACCTTCCTTTTGCTGATAAATTCTACTCTGATTGATGACGGACTATGCAAGTTTTCTTTTTGTGTGGTGCTGGTGACTGAACCCAGGGCCTTGTGCATATGAGGCAAGCACTCTACCAACTGAGCTATATCCCCAGCCCTCTTTTTATCTTTTCTGATACAGGGTCTGGCTGTGTTGCTCAGGCTGGGCTCCCATTCTGGATTATCCTGTTTCAGCCTCCCAAGTAGTGGCTGGGATTACAGGTGCATGTCACCATGTCTGGCTGACTACCCACCCAAGTTCTATATGTGACCTTGGAGCCTCCTCTCTTGACTACCTCAGTTTGCCCAGCACTCTGACACCTACTCAGAATATGAGGTTACCTGATCACTAATTGGACGTGATCAAACTGGTGTGAAGCCCAAGAATATTCTCTTTAATACCAGGTAAAATTCAGAGTTAAGGGTGTTTTCATTCTCTTTTTGGTGATAATTTGAAAGCACCATGGAAATGACGTTTGAAAAGGCATTTAAAGCCCCAGATTTGCTCCTGTTCAGTGATTCTCGGTGGCCAGGATGGCCAGAGTGGGCAGAACCAATGCCAGTCTGCACATTAGGAACTCAGCCTGAAGATTCACCTATCCAACCTCTCTGGACTGTTTCTCCTCTATAATCTAAAAGGGATGGGAGAATGTAGAACAGAGTTATTTAGGGTCCTTCCCAATTCAGGGTTCTCTATAAATTAAGAGTTGGTCTTTTGATTTATTACCAATTGAACATTTAAAAAAATTGTCATTTTCTCATTATCAATTTTTATAGTTTGAAATGTTCTGGAAGTGGGGGGATTCAATGAATCTAGGAATTCTGTTGTTATTGTTTTATAAAGTAGACCAAGTAATGAGGACTATTACTGATTTTGGCTGGGAAGTGGGAGGGAATGCTGTTAGATTTCTGAAAATAATAAATCTATTATGCAACTCCTACCAGTTCTAATGGTCCACTAAAAACAGCACAGGAAGAAACAGCTGCCTCTTCTCTGGACCAGAGAATAAATGATTATTCAGGAGGTAGATTAATTCGGTCAAGGTTTAGTAGTGTTTCATCCTGTGATGTGATGGCAAGTAATAGTTCAAAAGGCTGAGTGTTATGTCCTCTAAGCTCCTGCTCTTCATGCCATCTATTGGTTCATCTACACCTTCCTTAGTGATAACTATCATTTTATTATTAACCTATGATTTAAATAAAAATATGGAGCTAATGATCAGGAAGGAAATATGTTCTATACAGTGTCTGGATTCTACTGCAGGAAGCCCAAAGTTTCAAAATAAATACTGTGGACATATTTTACTTAGCCATATGGGTGAATAATCACTTTCTAAATTGTAAGGAATATGAGTACCGAAGTTACATGAATGAAATCTATTATTATTGAGGAACAAAGGCTACTTTTTCTTATTTAACATTAGTGGTAGGAAGAAATCAAAGTGTGATAGTTTTGGAACATCTGATGCATTAAAGCAGGTCTGCAGTTTCTGGGCAGTATCTGCAATTTCTATATTTTAAAAAGATGATGCTTTCAGAATGTTCAATAACTAGATTTTCATACTTTCTACCTTAGAAACACTATTTAACAATCTTAACAAATGAATTCAACATCTCTTTTAGTGACAAGATGTTCCCACTTTTAATCCATAGTTTATAACCTACAAGACATTTATTTTATAACTCAACTGGGGAACAATCATACTTCATTGAGCTTTCATGTTTAAGCACCATCATGGTAAAGAGTCCCTTTGGAATGAAAAAAAAAATCACTCCAAGCACCCACATATATCAGCAATTACTTAAAGAAAAGCTCATTAGGTTTCAACCTGGAAAATGTTCAATACAATGAAGAAAACATAAGAATCATGTTACTTACTAGAGAACTATTTTAATTAAAAATGACAGCCATACTATCTTGGGAAAATATACTTGGCAAAAAGTATTTTTTCCCTCTTGAAAATAAAGCTGAGGCAAAAAATATAGCCCTGGGCAGTTATTACATTGAAAGCAAAGGCAAGACATATTTTAAAAAAGAATAGCTAAAATCTCTTCACTTAAATACAGTCAAACTAAAACATAGAGGATGAGGATAAAAAGACTTTGGATTAATAACTGGGTTGAATTACTTAATATTAGGATAATAGAATACCTGGTTTCCAAGGGATAGCAATTTCTTCAAATTATATAACAATTTGAAGACAAAAGTTCAGATTACTTAATTAAACATGATTTAGAGTTGAATGCGGTTTTTATTGAAGACCTTTGAGACCACACTTACAAAGGCCTGGTATTGTGCAAGGTTGGCCAGGACCATGGCACTTGTGAATATCATTGGAAGAATACTGAAATTCTGATGATATTTTATAAGAAATAGGCAGCTGACAGGACTGGTGAGTGACATGGCCACACAATCACTGTGCGGCCATGTTGGAGAAAGATGTGCTTTACTGAATATGGGGGGTACACTGTTCTTGTTAGAAGGAGTCTGGGTGGCAGGATGTATGGCTGCACTGGTCTTCTTGCAGGGCGGTTCCTAGGCAAAATGAGCTTCTGATATGTTGTCTTCCTTACTTTCTCAAATCATAAAGAATGTCTTATTGCTTTCTGGACAATGCTGCTGCTCAGCCTTATCCCCAAGAAGTAATGAGTCCCTGTCCAAGCGGATTCAAATACACGATGGGCACTTGTATGGAAGCTGTGCAGGGATTTACTCATTGGATGGCTGATTGGATGAACAAATGTTGAGGTCCCCTTCTATCTTGTGATTCTACAACTTAAAGCCAGTCTATGAATATTTGACTTGAGGAAATGCTAATGAAAGAACTCAAGGAGCTTCTGATGTTTTTGTGTTTAAAAACATAATAGGGATTTATTTTCTTATTCTTAAATTATTACCGAACATCAGTTAAGTTTGGTAACATTAAATTTTAGGGCTGAGAAATTTGAATGAATAATTTTGTTGTCTCTATAAGTCTTTGACTAGAAATTACATACAGATACATACAGGGTGCCTGCATGTGCACACACAGAAGCAACTCTGCCAGATTTATGTTGTGACTTTGTAGTTTAATATTAGCAAGGCAGTGTTTACATAGAAATCAAACTCAGGCCTCTGGTTCAACTTCTTTACATACGACAGCTGAATGATGTGTTTACACATTGACCAATCCTATTTCAATGTTCTGAAAGAAAAAATTTCATGAGCAATCAGTCTACATATAAAAATAAATTATTTGTGGTGAAAGTATGGTGAAAGTATTTGTGGTGAAAGAGAATAGGGAAAATTAAAAAGCAATTTTTAATTTTCCCTACTCTCTTTGATTATCATAAAAAAATACTTCTTAAAGTCTGAAATCTACTGGCAGACATGTCCACAAAAGAAATATCAGTAGTTGTTCAGTTCATAGTATTACATTGGATGGAATACCATCTATTGGAGATATAATTCTTTTGAAATTAGAAACACTCACATCCTCTCTCCAAGGTCAGGATCCATGTCTAAAACATCTTGAGCTCTCAACAACTATAGTAATGAACACAGGAGTGATGGAGTGATGAAATATGGAGAGAAGCATTCAAATTAGCACTCAAGTCCAGAGTGTGACCCAGATAAATTGGTACGTAAGAGCCCTTCATATTGCTGTCCAGCTTTTTTTTTTTCAAATAAATTTGATTTATTTTTAAATGGGAGAAAAAAAAAATCACCAAACTTTCACATACCCTTTTTCCTATTCAACACTGAATCTTACAAACTCTTTGAGCTCGCCCCAGAAAGGGCAATGTAATAGTTTATCCCACAGGAAAAAACTCAAGAAACAAATATCCAGAAAAAATCTTATTTTGCTAGAGAAATAAAAAAGCTGCACATTAGTGATATAAGGACCAAACCATGAAATAAATTGCTAGCCAATGAAGAGAGACCCAAATTTGGGTAGAAGCTGTGTTTCTAATATCAGGCTGTCCCCAGCACATTGCTGATCACTCAAGGAGCTCATACACATCATTCTGCAGCTTTGTGACCACACAAGTGTGTTACTGTGGGAAGGTACTTGGACATTATACACTAAGTTCAAAGTTAGGGGAAAATAAATAACAAAAAAGAAAGAAAGCACTCACATACTGCAAGTAACATTGTCTCCTGAATAGTCAGCTTCAGGTGAATTTTTGGGCATAAATAGAGTTGACTGTATTGAGTTCTAGGATGCATGTAACTGTATTCTTTGTTATTAATCCTATTTAGCTTGTTGTCTTTTTCATTCTATGTACACATACATATGAATGGGAAATTTTTTTTTTTTTGGCATGAGAGGTAGGTCTACATAAAGGCAGACAGTCCATTTCAAAGTTTAAGATTACAGATAAAGTATATCTTATGTTTAGTATGTAAATTTCATGCCTTATTGGGAGTAAAGAAATATTAATGCTGTATTCTGAACATTTATATCTTACAAGAAAATTGATTGCCCTTAGATATTAGATGCAAGATGGTTTGCTACATTCCCAAGTGTTACTGAATTATATCTGACAAAACCTACAACTTTGATTTCTTAGTGGAGAGCAAATATGAAACAAATACCCAAGTATCCACCACCATCTAGATTTATCAAATATTAACATTTTGTCTTGTTTCAGATTTCTCTAAAAAAATAGTGTTGGAATATATTCCCTACCCATTTTCTTCTCTCCATCTTGCAGAGGTAATTGCTTTCATGAATCTTTTTATAATTCCAATTAGAAATTTTAACTTTATTTCATGTGCTTATTTTAAAAAATAATGCATAGTCTCAATCTACATATTTTAAAATTTTATTCCAACAGCATCATATCTCAGCTATCATTCTGGAAATGTGTCAAGCTTTATCTGTGTTTCTATATAGAGCTCTAATGTGCGGATTTTACTCTTGTATGTGGTTTCACTGTACGAGGGTACTGCAATTTATTTAACCATTCTTCTCCCATTACATACTTGGTACTTCTCCTGAGTTTTCTACAATAAGCAATACTGTCATTAATTGCTCTCCCTGCAGAATCATTCCTCTATCTCAACCTCATGTACTCCTGAATACAATTGTTGACACTGCCAAGTCCAATCTCTCAAGACAGGGTCACTCTCTCCTCCCTGTCTTCCCCCACTCTACCATGAAATATTTTTCTAACCATCCCCTCTTCTCTTTCTTGCCCCTCCCTATACCACCAGACTGGCAACCTTCTTATAGGTCTCCTAGGCATAGGCTAGTACCCTTGGAATCAATCCTCTACTTTCTAACCCTGCTGAAAGAACACAAGTAAAAGCCTAAGCTGACCATGCCAAGCCATAATGTCCTCATTGACAAGTAAGTGCCTCCTCAAAGTTCCTTAAAATAGGCTCTCATCTCTTACCAGCCTTATTTGCCTCCAAAACGTTTTATAATATAGCATCCCCCTCCTGCTGGTTGGAGGAGTAGATGAATCCTATGTTGGGTCTCAATCTCTGTTCTGTTTGTGCCTGAATATATCCCTCCTGTTTACCCTGCTAATGTTCCTCTTCCTTTAGGTCAACTTAGATTTCATATTATCCTGGGAACTTTCCTACCTATCCTTTGTGCCTCCTGTGCTCTCTCCTGAGTCATAGCATTTAGCTACATTTCCTCTGAAACCCACAGAACCACCCAGGCTGAGTGCTATGTGAGGACAGGGATTGGGCTTTAT
Source organism: Urocitellus parryii (assembly GCF_045843805.1). Classification (NCBI taxonomy): domain Eukaryota; kingdom Metazoa; phylum Chordata; class Mammalia; order Rodentia; family Sciuridae; genus Urocitellus; species Urocitellus parryii. Next base: position 212,875,399 of record NC_135531.1, on the reverse strand, counting down.
TCCCCTTATATCCCTGGGGCCTAGCAAAGTGACTAGGAATGTAAACAGGCATTCAGGCACTGGAAGAACTGAAGTGGAAGGGGGCCAATCCAATACGTGTATTTTATTTTCATAATAAAGGAGAGCCAGTCTATTTAAAATAAGTAGGTTTACTATAGAATACATAATAAAAATTGATGTAGTCATCCTCTATGAACAAGTCATCTGTTAGCTGATACATATGCATTAATAAGTTCAATAACTGATACTAATAGAAATGACCCTATAGCACTGCAAATGCCTTCTGAATCATTAGATTAACTCATACCAAGCCTTCTTCACTGTTGTGAGTATATATGCATATATATAATATTCAAAGGCATAGCCTAGATTGTTTTCAATATCTTCTCTAGGAAAACATCACATTCTATACCTACCTGTAACAAGCTCCCGTACTTCTGCATCAATAGATTTTCTCAACAGCCTCAACAAGGCAGGTATCCCACCAACATTCTTCATTGCTATTTTATTTTCATCTGTGGACTTGCCAAAAACAAGGTTTCGGAGGGCACCACAAGCATTCTTCTGAACTTCCAAAACTCTGTGGTCCAAAAGGTCAACCAGATGCTTGATTCCCCCTAGTCTATACACCTAGAATGAAAAATGTTAGGTACCAGGCCTAAGTGACATGTGATTGAGTAGTGATCAAATAAGTCTGTTATGGAGAGATCATTTCAGAAGGTTACTTTCTATTCTAAGTAGCATATCTTTTGTAAATTCTGAGGATGCTCTCTAGGACAATGTTCCTTTCCTGGGTTCCTGACTTTATAATGAGATGGGAGACCCTGGTGGATTAACGTCCTCATGTAGGCAGCACAGCTCTTTGCCAGCCCTCTGAACATACACTGGGAGTTATATATCTCACTCCAGAAGTGCAATGAGCAAATATGCAAACACAATAAAGATGTATGCAGGGCCAGGAACATCACAAGAAGGAAGTTTTGATTGACCTCATTTAGTTTCTAGAATAGGCTCTCTAGAATAGGCTACTCTTCCTACATTTTCTGTTTGTCAATTCATCAGCATATCATTTGAATGCTTCTGGACTTTATTCACTACATTCACATTTAGGTCTGTAGCTGCTATTTTGTTTTGCGCATTAAACTGGTGAAAAATACTTTACTTCCATATGGCATTGTAGTGGTGGTGGTGGAGGGACCTAAAATGTTAATGTAACAGAACACTGACCAATATCCAGTAACTTGCTGTGCTTCTATAAGTATCTAAAACTTCAAAATCTGAAGTAAAATATTCACATATTTAGCATAAAGTTTATAAATCCTTTTAACTTAATTTCAATTGCCACTGATCTTGACTAGATCTCAAGAAATATATGAGCTCACTAGTTTCGTAAGTTTTATAATTTTTATCTAATAGATTTGAAAAAATATTTCTACAATGCAGGTTAAATTGATTTTTGCTCATGTTTTATAAATAAGCTAATGAAGTGGATGCATGATTCAACAAGGCTGAAAGTGCTCCAGGAACTGAAATGCATAGTTAAGAAGTAAAAGAGGGGGCTGGGCAGGTAGCTCAGTGGTAGAGCGCTTGCCTTACACACGTGAGGTACTGGGTTCGATCTTCAGCACCACATAAAGAAAGATAAATAAACAAAGATATTGTGCCCATCTACAACTAAAAAACATTAAAAAAAAAAAGGAAGGAAAAGAGTATATAGAATCAAAATGTCTCTTCACAAAGCATCTGATAATTTCTTTTTTTTTTTTTTCTTTTTGGTGGTGCTGGAGACAGAACCCAGAGCCTTGTGCATGCTAAGCATATACTCTATCACTGAGCTACCTCTCTGACCCCTGGTAATTTCTTAAATATGCAAGCATCTGGCTGCTAAGCAGAAAAGCACTATCTTCCCCAAGTCATCCTCGGCGCTGGGTATGGTACCTCCATCTTCACTTTGTTGTCTCCAAAGCATAGGTGCTGCAGGTAGGCTGCTGCATTTGCCTGGACGGACGGGAACTGGTGCTGCAGCATGTGAATGACTTCAGGCAACTCAGGATCGCGCCAGGCAAACTCCCTACAAGAGAAAAACATGGCTTCAGAATGGAAGGTCTATGTGGTAATAACACATTGAACAAAATATTTGCTATGGGGAAAAAAGCTCCAGCTGAGACAAAAACTGGAAGCTTCAAGAATCCTAAAATTGTGGCTGGGATTGTGGCTCAGCAATCAAGTGTTCGCCTAGCACGGGCGGGACCCGGGTTCGATCCTCAGCACCACATAAAAAATAAAGGCATTGTGTTAAAAAAAAAAAAAAAAGAATCCTAATATATATATACATATCTAATTCCCCAACCCTACCTCTCCCTCTCAATGAAATACAGAGGCCTAGATGCTTATGATTTTAAAGAAATTATAACATGCAGACACTCAGAAAGAAATTCAGGGGAACAAAGGAAATTCTTAATATCAGTAACTTCCACTCAGTGTTCCTCCTCCTGATTCTAATTTTACATCTTTCTACCTATGTAAGAAATCTGCAGAAGCAAGGCTCATGTAAACAACTGCACTTGAGCTAAGTGAGATGATATGCCTGAGGAGAGAGACTGTGGAAAGGATAGAGCTGGTGTCAGCATACAAAACACAAACACTATGGGCACAGTGATTCTTGGAAAACTTAAAATTAACAGGTACTCTTGATTATAAAACAGAAACACAAACAATTGAAAAAGGAAAAAAATATTTTATCAATAAACCTGAATCCAGAAAACAAAACAAAAAACCCAATGTTGACATTTTCTGGTCTTTTTTTCTCTATATATGTGCATACATGCCCATATGTGGGTAAAGCACATATATTTTTTTTTTCTAAAAAACTGGATTATTAGATAGCACTTAATATGTCATGAGTACCTATTTTGTCAGGTACTATTCTAGGTATTTTATACATATTAATTCACTTATTTTTACAGCAACCTCATAGATATGAAGTTCAGGAAGAAAGGCTAAGTAGTGGATCACATAGCTGGTTAACAGTACAGCAACATCTGGACTTGGGAAGTTGCCCTTCTGAGCCTGTTCCTCAACCACTATGCTAAACCACTTTTTTTTTTAATATAGGGAGTATTATGATCATACTATTTATACATTCTTTCATACTTTGCTTTTATATATATATATATATATATATATATATATATATATATATATATATATATATATATATAAGCTTTAAGTGGACACAATATCTTTATTTCATTTTTATGTGGTGCTGAGAATCGAAGCCAGGGCCTCACATATGCTAGGCAAGTGTGTTACCACTTGAGCCACATCCCCAGCCCTATACTTTGCTTTTTTAAGGTGACATCACATTATCAAATTTTTCTGATGCTACTTGACTGGTCTACACTTTGGGATCCTTATTGTACATGAATGATGCTTATATATGTCAAGACCAGGTTTTTAGAAAATGGTACATAGAACAGCAAATAGGCAGACTTTCACTAAGGGATGTTGTTAACTGTTAATCAAAAAATTAATTAGCATGAGTAAAACTTTAAAATTAACATCCTAATGATAGTTTATTGCCTAGTTTTTAAAGCCCTGGAGTTTTACTTGGTCTGGAAAGGCCTCAAAGCATTAACCTGCTAATCCACTGTAAAGGGCCAGGTCATTACATTCCTGCACACATACATTTAGACCATCCATCCCAACAAATATTTAGTGAATTCTCACTATGAGTGCCATAGTAGGTTCTGGGGTTAAATATATTTAATAAGGCATGCTTTTATATACAGGGCCAGTCATGCCAAACTAAAAATTTTACTTTTAATAATAGCAAGCAGTTTCCATTAGTTGAGCTTACTTGCATCAGGTATTGCGTCAAGGATTTTACACTCATCTCATTTACCTTTACTTATACTGTTGACTCATGAGGTAAGTACTACTAAGTATCATTAGAAACAAACAAGGAACTAGGGATTAGTAATTAAGTGATGGAAATTTAGTAAAATCCAGGTAGTCTAAATATATATAACTCCACACACAAAGAACAGAAGGGTAATGGAGGTTTGAATCAGGAGAATGAGAAGATGAGACACAGGCACATTTATATGGAAGATAACTCTGGTGGCCAAGCAGAGAATGTACTAGAATCCAGAAAGACAGCAGTAAGGAAACTATTCACTGTACACACAGGAATCTACAGTTGCTTAAAACAGAGCCATCTTTGATTCTTTTCCTTTCCTTATTTTATCTTCCTCATCCAATTAATCAGTGGGCTTTGTTGACTTGTCTCTGAAATATTTAATATAAACCAATCAATCCATTCTTTCCATTTTTCCTAGATTACTTGGTTTTAACAGTCTTCTGCATGTTCTATCTGCTTCAAATAGCACCCCTTCCCCAATTCATTCTTTCCATAGTAGCCAGATAATCTAAAAATTGAAGTCAGGAGTGAGCTGGAGATTTCTGGTTTGGGAGACAGGCTGAATGATACCATCATTAATAGATATTAAAAATACAGCAAATGCCTAAAGAGGCAGAATCATGCAGCTGAAAACAAAACAAAAAACCCAAACAAAGAATTTAAAGTTAGGTTGCCTGGGTTTACATTTTGGACCATTCAGTTACTGCTATTTTGAAAACCAGGCCGGGTGTGGTAGTGCACACCTGTAATCCAAGGGGCTTTGGTCGGCTGAGGCAGGAGTATCATGAGTTCAAAGCCAGCTTCAGCTACTTAGCGAGGCCCTAACAACTCAGTGAGAGCCTGTCTCTAAATAAAAGATTAAAAAGGGCTGGGGAAGTGGTTCATTGGTTAAGTGCCACTGGTTTCAACCCTCAGTACCAAAAACCAAAGACACAAAAAAACAAAAAACAAAAACCAGTTCATTATTTGGAGTTTCAGTTTCCCCATATATAAAATAGGTATAAAAAACTATGATTCCTACTTATTCATAGGTTGACTGTGACAATGAAATATGATGGTGTACATTAAAATATTTTATATGGGAGGAAGAAGATGGCGGCTGTCGAGGAAGCAGCGACTCCAACGTCTCCACTTTAACGGGATAAGAAAGACCCACCTGGACAGCTGCAGCCTACATACGGAGGAACTCCTAGCATAATTCCCTTTAGAGGAGAGCAGCCGTGATCTGGTAGGTTTATTGGAAGTGACAGTTTGTCCCAGAGAAGTGGATCTTGGGCGGCCACTCGGGCACAGAGGTCTAGTCCGCAGACATTAGCCACTCCGGCAAGGGGCTCCCCCGGGAGGCCTAGCTCTCGCTTTGCAAGCAGCCACCCCACCTATCCGGTTCCTAACCACGCGGCCACAGATAACCGGCTCCACAGGTGGCAACTCGGCGGGTGCAGAAGTCAAGTCACGGAGCCAGCAATCGTTTTTGCAGAGGCGGTTACCCTGAGCGGCTTGGGCCGCCCCGCCCGAACCCACAGTCGGCCTCCGCCATCCGGGCTCTCCCGGAAGGCATAGCGCTCACTCTGGGAGCAGCTGCTACTCCCTCCGGGTCCCTAAACACGCGGCCATAGATAACCGGCTCCTCAGGTGGCTCTGCGGCGGGTGCTGAAGTCAAGTCCCGGAGACAGCAATCGTTTTTGCAGCGGCGGTTACCCTGAGCGGCTTGGGCCGCCCCGCCCGAACCCGCAGTGGGCCTCCGCCATCCTGGCTTCCCCGGAAGGCACAGCGCTCGCTCTGGGAGCAGCTGTTTCTCCATCCCGGTCCCTAACCGGCTCCACAGGTGGCAACGCGGCGGGTGCAGAAGTCAAGACACGGAGCCAGCAATCGTTTTTGAAAGCGGCAGTTACCCTGAGCGGCTTGGGCCGCCCCGCCCGAACCCGCAGTCGGCCTCCGCCATCCGGGCTCTCCCGGAAGGCATAGCGCTCACTCTGGGAGCAGCTGCTTCTCCCTCCGGGTCCCTAAACACGCGGCCACAGATAACCGGCTCCTCAGGTGGCTCTGCGGCGGGTGCTGAAGTCAAGTCCCGGAGCCAGCAATCGCTTTTGAAAGCGGCGGTTACCCTGAGCGGCTTGGGCCGCCCTGCCCGAACCCGCAGTGGGCCTCTGCCATCGGGCTCCCCCAGAAGGCATAGTGCTCGCTCTGGGAGCAGCTGTTTCTCCATCCCGGTCCCTAACCACGCGGCCACAGCTAACCGGCTCCACAGGTGGCAACGCGGCGGGTGCTGAAGTCAAGTCCCGGAGCCAGCAACCGCTTTTGCAAGCGGCGGTCACCCTGAGCGGCTTGGGCCGCCCCGCCCGAACCCGTAGTAGACCGCCGCCAATTTCCAGCGAAATCGAGGGGCTCCAGACAGATTTCCATCGTGCAAAGTTCGACTGCGGGAGCTCCTTTTCTCCGCACGGAGGGGCGCATAGCCTGATAGGCAATTGCCCTGCGGCTGGAGTCTGTGGCGCGCACTGGGGAGCTACAAGGTGCCGGAGCGGGGGGAGCAAAGATACCTGCGGCCCACTGGAAAGACAGGCCAGGGGGTAAATTTCAAAAACACAACAGTTGCACCAAGCAGAAAGAAACGCGAGCAGTATGAAAAGACAAGGAAAGAAAGGACTACAAGCTATGCAGGTCAACTTAACATTAGAAGAGGTAATAGCTGCAACTGATGGAATGTCAGATAAAGAGTTCAGGATATACATGCTTCAGATTATCTGGAGTCTCAAGGAAGACATGAGACAGCAAAATCAGACAATGAAAGATCACATTGACAAACAAATCCAGGAAGTAAAAGATCAATTTCACAGGGAGATAGAGGTAATAAAAAACAAACAAATAGAAATCCTAGAAATGCAGGAAACAATAAACCAACTTAAAAACTCAATTGAGAATACTACCAGCAGAGTAGATCACTTAGAAGAGAGAACATCAGACAATGAAGACAAAGTATTTCAACTGGAAAAGAACATAGACAGCTCAGCAAGTCTGCTAAGAAACCATAAGCAGAACATCCAAGAAATATGGGACAATATCAAAAGACCAAATTTAAGAGTCATTGGGATACAAGAAGGCACAGAGCTCCAAACCAAAGGAATAAACAGTCTATTCAGTGAAATAATATGAGAAAACTTCCCAGAATTGAAGAATGAGACAGAATCCCAAATCCTAGAAGCCTACAGGATGCCGAATATGCAAAATCATAAGAGATCCACACCTAGACACATTATAATGAAGATGTCCAACATACAGAACAAGGAGAGAATTTTAAAAGCTGCAAGAGAAAGAAAGCAGATTACATTTAGGGGTAAACCAATCAGGATAACAGCTGATCTCTCGACACAGACTCTGAAAGCTAGAAGATCCTGGAATAACATATTTCAAACACTGAAAGAAAATGGGTTCCAACCAAGAATCGTGTATCCGGCGAAATTAAGCTTCAGGATAGAAGATGAAATTAAAACCTTCCACGATAAACAAAAGTTAAAAGAATTCGCAGCTAGAAAACCATCTCTTCAAAAAATCCTTGGCAAAACATTACAGGAAGAGGAAATGGAAAATAACATTGAAAACCAACATTGGGAGGTAGGACAGTAAAGGGGGGAAAGTAGTCAAAGAGGATAACAAATCAGGTTTAGTAACATCAATAAATAAATATGGCTAGAAGAACAAACCATATCTCAATAATAACCCTAAATGTTAATGGCTTAAACTCACCAATCAAGAGACACAGGCTAGCAGAATGGATCACAAAACAAGACCCAACAATATGCTGCCTACAGGAGACGCATCTGATAGGAAAAGATATTCATAGACTGAAGGTGAAAGGTTGGGAAAAATCATACCACTCATATGGACTGCGGAAACAAGCAGGAGTGGCCATACTCATATCTAATAAAATAGATTTCAAACCAAAGTTAATCAAAAGGGATAAAGAAGGACACGTCATACTGCTCAAGGGAACCATACACCAACAAGACATAACAATCATAAATATATATGCCCCAAATAATGGCGCAGCTGTGTTCATCAAGCAAACTCTTCTCAAGTTTAAGAGTCTAATAGACCACCATACAATAATCATGGGAGATTTCAACACACCTCTCTCACCACTGGACAGATCTTCCAAACAAAAGTTAAATAAGGAAACTATAGAACTCAATAACACAATTAACAATCTAGACTTAATTGACATATATAGACTATACCACCCAACATCAAGTAGTTACACTTTTTTCTCAGCAGCACATGGAACCTTCTCAAAAATAGACCATATATTATGTCACAGGGCAACTCTTAGACAATATAAAGGGGTAGAGATAACACCATGCATCTTATCTGATCACAATGGAATGAAACTGAAATTCAATGATAAAAGTAGGAACGAAAAATCAAGCATCACTTGGAGAATGAACAATAGGTTGCTGAATGATCAATGGGTTTTAGAAGACATCAAGGAGGAAATTAAAAACTTCCTAGAGTTAAATGAAAACACAGACACAACATATCGGAACCTATGGGACACATTGAAAGCAGTTCTAAGAGGAAAATTCATTGCTTGGAGTTCATTCCTCAAAAAAAGAAAAAACCAACAAATAAATGATCTCATACTTCATCTCAAAATCCTAGAAAAAGAAGAGCAAAACAACAGCAAAAGAAGTAGAATGCAAGAAATTATTAAAATCAGAGCTGAAATTAATGAAATTGAAACAAAAGAAACTATTGAAAAAATTGACAAAACTAAAAGTTGGTTCTTTGAAAAAATAAATAAAATTGACAGACCCTTGGCCATGCTAACAAAGAGAAGAAGAGAGAGTACCCAAATTACTAGCATACGGGATGAAAAAGGCAATATCACAACAGACACTTCAGAAATACAGAAGATAATCAGAAATTATTTTGAATCCTTATACTCCAATAAAATAGAAGATAGTGAAGGCATAGATAAATTCCTTAAGTCTTATGAACTGCCCAGATTGAGTCAGGAGGATGTAGACAACCTAAACAGACCAATAACAATAGAGGAAATAGAAGAAACCATCAAAAGATTACCAACTAAGAAAAGCCCAGGACCGGACGGGTATACAGCAGAGTTTTACAAAACCTTTAAAGAGGAACTAACACCAATACTTTTCAAGCTATTTCAGGAAATAGAAAAAGAGGGAGAACTTCCAAATTCATTCTACGAGGCCAACATCACCCTGATTCCGAAACCAGACAAAGACACCTCAAAGAAAGAAAACTACAGACCAATATCTCTAACGAACCTTGATGCAAAAATCCTCAATAAAATTCTGGCGAATCGGATTCAAATACATATCAAAAAAATTATACACCATGATCAAGTAGGATTCATCCCTGGTATGCAAGGTTGGTTCAATATACGGAAATCAATAAATGTTATCCACCACATCAGTAGACTGAAAAATAAGAACCATATGATCATCTCGATAGATGCAGAAAAAGCATTCGACAAAGTATAGCATCCCTTTATGTTCAAAACCCTAGAAAAATTAGGGATAACGGGATCATACCTCAACATTGTAAAAGCAATCTATGATAAGCCACAGGCCAGCATCATTCTGAATGGAGAAAAATTGAAGGCATTCCCTCTAAGATCTGGTACAAGACAGGGATGCCCTCTCTCACCACTTCTGTTCAACATAGTCCTCGAAACACTAGCCAGAGCAATTAGGCAGACGAAAGAAATTAAAGGCATAAAAATAGGAAAAGAAGAACTTAAATTATCACTATTTGCAGATGATATGATTCTATACCTAGCAGATCCAAAAGGGTCTACAAAGATGCTATTAGAGCTAATAAATGAATTCAGCAAAGTGGCAGGATATAAGATCAACACGCATAAATCTAAGGCATTCCTGTATATCAGCGACAAATCCTCTGAAACGGAAATGAGGACAACTACTCCATTCACAATATCCCCCCAAAAAATAAAATACTTGGGAATCAACCTAACAAAAGAGGTGAAAGACTTATACAATGAAAATTACAGAACCCTAAAGAAAGACATAGAAGAAGACCTTAGAAGATGGAAAAATATACCCTGCTCATGGATAGGCAGAACTAACATCATCAAAATGGCGATATTACCAAAAGTCCTATATAAGTTCAATGCAATGCCAATCAAAATCCCAACAGCATATCTTGTAGAAATTGATAAAAGAATCATGAAATTCATATGGAATAATAAAAGACCCAGAATAGCAAAAACAATACTAAGCAGGAAGTGTGAATCAGGTGGTATAGCGATACCAGACTTCAAACTATACTACAGAGCAATAGTAACAAAAACAGCATGGTACTGGTACCAAAACAGGAGGGTGGACCAATGGTACAGAATAGAGGACACAGTAACCAATCCACAAAACTACAACTATCTTATTTTTGATAAAGGGGCTAAAAGCATGCAATGGAGGAAGGATAGCATCTTCAACAAATGGTGCTGGGAAAACTGGAAATCCATTTGCACCAAAATGAATCTGAATCCATATCTCTCGCCGTGCACAAAAGTTAACTCAAAATGGATCAAGGAGCTTGATATTAAATCAGAGACACGGCATCTGATAGAAGAAAAAGTTGGTTATGATCTACACGCTGTGGGATCGGGCTCCAAATTCCTCAATAGGACACCCATAGCGCTAGAATTAACAAATAGAATCAACAAATGGGACTTACTCAAACTAAAAAGTTTTTTCTCAGCAAAAGAAACAATAAGAGAGATAAACAGGGAGCCTACATCCTGGGAACAAATCTTTACTCCACACACTTCAGATAGAGCCCTAATAACCAGAATATACAAAGAACTCAAAAAATTAGACAATAAGATAACAAATAACCCAATCAATAAATGGGCCAAGGACCTGAACAGACACTTCTCAGAGGAGGACATACAATCAATCAACAAGTACATGAAAAAATGCTCACCATCGCTAGCAGTCAGAGAAATGCAAATCAAAACTACCCTAAGATACCATCTCACTCCAGTAAGACTGGCAGCCATTAGGAAGTCAAACAACAATAAGTGCTGGAGAGGATGCGGGGAAAAGGGCACTCTTGTTCATTGCTGGTGGGACTGCAAATTGGTGCAGCCAATCTGGAAAGCAGTATGGAGATTTCTCGGAAAGCTGGGAATGGAACCACCATTTGACCCAGCTATTCCCCTTCTCGGTCTATTCCCTAAAGCCCTAACAAGAGCATGCTACAGGGACACTGCTACATCGATGTTCATAGCAGCTCAATTCACGATAGCAAGACTGTGGAACCAGCCTAGATGCCCTTCAATAGATGAATGGATAAAAAAAATGTGGCATTTATATACTATGGAGTATTATTCTGCATTAAAAAATGACAAAATCATAGAATTTGGAGGGAAATGGATGGCATTAGAGCAGATTGTGCTAAGTGAAGCTAGTCAATATTTAAAAAACAAATACCAAATGACTCCTTTGATATAAGGGGAGTAAACAAGGACAGGGTAGGGACGAAGAGCTTGAGAAGAAGATTTACATTAAACAGGGATGAGAGGTGGGAGGGAAAGGGAGTGAGAAGGGAAATTGCATGGAAATGGAAGGCAATCCTCAGGGTTATACAAAATATCATATAAGAGGAAAGGAGGGGTAAGACAAGTTAATACAAATGGAAGAAATGATTTACAGTAGACGGGGTAGAGAGAGAAAAGGGGAGGGGAGGGGAGGGGAAGGGGGATAGTAGAGAATAGGACAGACAGCAGAATACATCAGAATCTAGAAAGGCAATATGTCAATCAATGGAAGGGAAACTGATGTGATACAGCAATCTGTATACGGGGTAAAAGCGGGAGTTCATAATCCACTTGAATCAAACCGTGTAATATGATGTATTAAGAACTATGTAATGTTATGAACGACCAATAAAAAAAAAATAAAATAAAAATAAAATAAAATTAAAAATTAAAAAAAAAATAAAATAAAATATTTTATATGTTTTGAATTATAACAGGTGTTTTATTAACATCCATTATCCCTGAAAAATGAGCTTTTCTAAATAGGAGAATTCTATATAATACTTTTCCTTTTTTGCACTGAAACTATGTTAACCATTTTTGATGAAAATCTATATAAAACCTATTATTTAAATCTATACTGTAATTAACAATACAAGGAGTGTGGTTTAATTTTCCTTGATGACTGACAATGATTACAAATATACATTTCTGTCCTCTTTAAATGGTACAGTGGTCAATATTTCCTGACATTCCTGGGAGCTATGGGGGCCAGATAACACAAAAGGAATTCTAGCTAGAGCAGAACAATCAGGCTTGGTTGACATCAATTCTAACCTTTAAGTTCAGCAAATTGACACTGGAAAAACTGCTATGGATTTGTGTGCTGGCTGGATGGTACTGATGCCTAATAGGATTTGCTTGATTAAAACCTAAGCCTAGACTTCTGTTTTCAGCCACGATACCTAACTGGTTCTGGATTTTGCTTTACCATAAACAATGATAAAACCAAGGTAAATGTGTGATGAAACTGTTTATAGGCTCTGAACAATAGGCAGCAATGAAATTCTTGAGGAGGGAAACAACCAACCAATCCCATATATACATGCTTGGCTTTCTGCCTAGTGGCACTTTCTGGGGCATGGTACAGGAGGCTGAGTCCAAATAGTACATGATGGACTCAATAAGGTGAGGGGGAAACGCTAGAATTTGATGATGCCCAGGTAGTTATACTATGCAGAGCGGAGTACTGGCAAGAAGGGAATATGCAGAGATGACTCTACAAGTCTGTGTGGGAACCATCCACAAGTCCTTAGCTGAACACTGGACAGTGTGTGGGCAGAGCACAGGTACATATCTGGTACGGAGGGTTGCTGCATGACTGAGAGCTGAAATTATACTAAGTATATTAGTTTTTTTAGTTAAAAAAATTTATAAAGGCCAAGTGTGAGGAATAAAAATCAATAAGGAATACACTGTAGGGCTAAAATGAAACTGAAATAGACCTGACAAGGAACAAAACTAATTTTGACAGATTCAAAAAGATTTCCTAGTAATTTAGTTATCTGCCACAACAAAATTTAGCTTTCTAACAGAAGACAATATAATCCAGATTCTCTATAATGTATCAGCCACAACAGTTAGCATATAATCTAAATTACTAGGCATGAGAAAAAACAGAGATATATGATATATATATATATATATTCAATAGAAAAATAACCAGGGACAACCCACATGTTGGAATTATAAGAGGAGGAACTAAAAATAATAACATAAATGTGCCCAAAGACTTAAAGAAAGAGATGTGTATAAGGTGTGAATAACTGGAGAATCTCATCAGAGACATGGAAAGTATGAAAACAGAACTAGGCTGACTTAAAACAAACACACGGACTCCCATTAATAAGTTCAATTAATACATGCTAATCAAAAATCAAAACAAAAAGAATAAAATTCAAGTGTCTGAAATGAAGCCCAAGCAGGTTAAATGCAAACTTAAGCCCATCAAAGTAAAACTGCTGAAAGCAATAGAAAACTGAAGATAGAAGACCCATTACATGAGAATGATATAAATGGTATCTGATTTCTCATCAGAAACAACGGAGGTCTAAAGACAAAGAATAACATCTTTTAGAGCACTGAAAGGAAAAAAAAAAATCTATACTTGTAAATCCCAAACTTTACATACAGTGAAACATCCTTTAAAGATGTAATAATGAGTGAAATAAAAACATTTTCAGATACAATAAAGCTGAGATAATTTTTTGCAAGTAGACATGCACGTAACATGAGGAAGACTACAGGTGATTGTTCAGACTGAAGCAAAATTAGCTGAACTGGAAATTCGAATTTATACAGAATTCTAAATAGTAAAAAGGTGGGTGAATATAAGTGACCATCATTTTTATTTCCCTTTAAAAGACAATTATTTTTAGTAAAAATAACACTGTATATTTTAGGTTTATAATGTATGCAGAAGTAAAATATGTGCTAATATAAAAGTCAAGGGGATAGTAAACGGAAATATACTGTTGAATGTCACATAATGGGCTGTGCTCAGAAGGAGGACAGGGAATGCTGTCATTCTGAAAAATCACTGCCACTTTCCATAGGAAATACTTTTATACTAAAGGCATCATTTGTACTACTAATAAATCTGGCTTCTAAGTAGACTACTACAAATGAAACCTCACAGGTTTCCTTTTACATAGTAAACATCAATAACTTCTTTAGTCCTACAGAGAATTTTTCAGACTAATTATTATTTAGCATTAATGGGAAAGAAAAGTTGATAGTGAATAAAAGTATTACTTAAAACTGCTATTTTCAAAACTGAAAAATAACAGTTGTCATGAACTTTTTATTTTGGTTTACGTATTTGAACCTCAAATTTACCTGAATTCCAGTTTCAACTGGAATAAATGTACCTATTATTATAAAATAATCATTTATTCATCTTATGAAACACATTATCAGAAAGCTTTCACATAATCAAAGCTAGCCATAACAGTTTTATGCACTAGACTATGAAATTATCATACCATGAATAGCTGAAGTATATTATCATACATGAAATTCTTGTTTATAGTCAATCATCTCCTAGTAGAGGTCAAAACTGAAGTCTTCAGGGGCATATACTAAACTCAAAGCTCTAATCACACTTCATTGCTTTTGTAGGCAGCTATTTATTTTCTCTGCAGGTCCAGCCAAGGTATGGCCAAAATTATAATTCAAAACCCTTTAGGGAATTTCTGCATCTATTTAGGAGCCCTAGTCTTTTGAAGATTTAAAAAAATGAAATAATGTAAGAGTATTAATGACATTTATATAGGAGGTGCTATTAGAAAAATTATTTTTAAAAAAATCCTTAAAATGACAAAAAGGTAGCAAACAGGAATAGGAGAACCAAATATATGTATAAACCTCAAAGAATTTTGGACATAAAAGTGATTAGGTGAGGTGGTTTTAGTGTAGTGGTCTTTCCATTCAACTCTATAATACCTTTAGTTATTTTGTTTTAAAGACCAAAACCTCATTCATTTTAATTCACATTCATTTGGATTAGCTGGTAGGTTGCTAAGAATGAACTGATAATTATATTAATTTTCCAGTAAAACAACTATTTTTGTGGATGAAGTGTGAATGAAATCTTGCTAATACATGCCTTAAAATAACACCAAAGCTGCATAAAACTTGGTAACATTTTCATTTTTTCAGAAATGAAAATTCTTTTAATTTTGAAATATACTGATTTATTTCCTGAATATAGTAAATGACTTTCATTAAAGATGAGGCCAGTTTTTCAAAATTAATCAAGTACTAAAGGACTCACACTTACCTTAAAAAATATTGTCTACATGGCCAAAGTTAAAAAAAAAAAAAGGAAACATCTATTATTTGTCAAATATTTTTTGCTTAGTACATATGACAATTTCTTGTAAGCTATTTTCTTCTAAAATGTCAAAAAGCTTTTCAAAGGACCTAGTTAATGAAACATCTATAGCACTGACCAATATGATTAAAAATATATACCATATTGGTCTTTCACAGTTTAGAATAACATAAATTTTCTGAAGTCTTTGTCTAAGAAGTCAGTCAGGATAAAGGAACAGGGATAAAATGATCCTTCAAAGTCTTTTGTTTAATTCTAGGTAGTTGTCTGGCTCAAGTGTTTGAATGATGAATGCTGCAAATACTCCCATAGATCTGTGCATTCCCTAACTTACAATTAAAGCATGGAAAGAGGTAATCTGTCTTTAAAATGAAATTAGCCTCACTGACCTTACACAGCTGGAACACAACTGGATGTATTACAGATAAGAAATACTGATATAACAGACATGATAACCTAAAATGTCAGAGTGAAAGAACGGCTAACTTCTCTTATACCGTAGCACTCTGGAGACCCCGACTGGTACTTGCCTGGGGTCTTTCTGGATGCTGTCTATTGACGGGGATCTGGTGGTACCATCATCAGCTGGCGCTGCATGCTGAAGCCTGTTGTAATTGCACTCTTGTACTCGGTATTGTATTGGCCTGTAGGGCTCCGCATAGGTAGCTGTTGTGTTTAGAGTATAATTATTTCTTTGGTATGTAAGGGTACTCCGTTGGCTGGATGTCCTTTGTAGATTTCCAACACCTACCAAAAAGTCAACATTTTGAAAAAGATTAGTGTGTTCTCCATGAGGTCATCCTTTTTTTCCCCCTCCCACAGCACTGGAAATTGAACTCAGGGGTGCTTATCCACTGAGCTACGTTCCCAGACTGTTTTTTACGTTTTATTTTGAGATAGGGTCTCACTAAGTTGCTGGAGCCAGCCTTAAACTTGGGATCTTCCTGCCTCTGCTTCCCGAGTGGTCACAGGAATGTACCACCATGCATGGCATGAGGTCAGACTTTTAAAAGGTAAACATTTTTTAAATTTAAGAAGGATTACAGTTTTAGGCAATTGTATAAATTGTTTACTTTTAGATTTTTACAAATCTAGCTCACTAACACTAAAAAAGGGACTTAATTTTTAATATATGAACAATATTATGGTAATTTTATTAGCAGGAAAGAACAATATGAAACTATAAATCTGCTTATATAATAGGTATTAAACATGTTTATTAAGATTCAGTAACTTAAAAGTCCAAGAGAAATACAAAAAATTAATCTCAAAAATAAATGATAAAAGCAAAAGTCCATTACTTTCATTTTAGTGATAAATAACAACATCTTTATTTAACTTTGTAAATAACTGAAACCATCAAACTTTTCAATACTTAGTGTACACAGGTTACTTCTTTTGATATACACTTTATTTCTAGACCTATAGATCTTGATAAAATGGGAAAATCTATTTCACAATAAAGACTGATATATCAATTATTCTATAGATACTCCCATAAATTAATGCATGATGATATATATAAAAACAATGTCCACTGTGTTTAACATTTCTGTACTAATTATTGCAACAGGTATCACTCCAATGATTGTATACATACTTTTTCCTGGCATTACAAATATTTTAACAGTTTCTTTTTTAAAAAAGTTTTTTTTTTTTTTAGTTGTAGATGGACACAATATCTTTATTTTTATTAGTTTATTTTTATGTGGTGCTGGGGGCCAAACTCAGGGCCTCATGCATGCAAGGTAAGCACTCGAGCACTGAGCTACAATTCCAGCCCTGTTTCTTAATTCTATTATAGAAATTCCCTACTTATAGAACATAAAAATAAGTAATATATTTCTTACTAACATCTAGTAAAAATTGGTACATTCTACTAGAAGAAAAACCTCTCAGTGGACTAAGTTGTCAGTCTCTGGTCAAGAACCAATTCAAATACAGTCTTCTTTGTTTTGAAATTCTGGGAGGTAGTTGTCTTGAGGTAAGCCCTTGATATCACTGATGCAGGAGTTTTTTTTTTTTTTTTTTTTTTTTGGTGTGTGTGTGTGCGTGCATATTATTAAGCCTGTAAGATTTCTTTTTATTCTTTTTTTTTTTTTTTTTAAAGATTCCACAAACCAGCCCTGTAGCATGATCTGGCAGCTCACACCACCATGAACTATAATTTCTGATTCATCAGTTGCTATGGGGTAGAATGAATATGAAGGCTGGGATGTGAGGGTGCAATGCCCCAGTTCCCTGTTTTTATACGTGCTTCTACTGCATCCTGTCCCAGTTGGAGTCCATGAAAAGAGATATCTTTTTCACATTTCATATTTAAGTATTCAGAGGAAATCCAACATCTGAAAAAGGGTAATGCCAAATACACTTGGGCTCCATCCGTGCTAAATCAAAGACAACCAAGTCAGTACTGTATGGATTCTCGATACTTGTTCCAGGCAACAAAATGACAAAGAAATATTTCAGCAAAGGCTTTCCTTTCTGTTTCCAACATGATTCTAATCCAAGGAGAATCAGATTTGTACCTTTACAAATTTATTCCTGAATTAACAGTATAATCACAATGTTCATTAGATTATACTAAGGTAAAAATGTATCACCTATACAAAGGTATGAAATAAAACTTCTGTTTCATTACTTATGTGACAACAAAATGAGCAACATGCTTTCCTTCTAACTGGAATCCCAATCTCAGTAAAACCCTTCTACTATTGGGCCAGTGAAATAAGGAAGCCACCTGAGCCTGTGCGATAGAGCGCTGTCTGTGATCCTTGGAGCTCCACGGTTCCATGGTTTGGGCTTCGGTACACTGGGCTGTAATAGGTCCTCCCCTCATAAATAGGAGTGATGTGCAAGTCAGGAGACACAGCAGAACGAAGGTCTTGCCCAAGCTGACTGTGCTGACTAGCATAGGAACTCCGTAGGCCTAGGGGTGGAATAATGAACTCATTTAATAGCCAAGAAAATCATGATGAGGTTAAGAACCCAAGCTCTAATTAAAATCCTAACCAACAGGACCAAGTGGTAAGTCTAAACCATTAAGTTTTACAGAAGAGGGATGCCAAGGTATGGTTTGTGTATGTGTGTACATACTAGTTTTCTTGGCAATGTTTCTAATAAAAAAAAAAAATTAAATGGTTTGATACTGTGAAATTCACTCCCCAACAGTAATCTATTCTATAATGGTGATCAAATAAAGAATGCTTCTTCTTAATAATAGTCATTTAAAAATATGCAATCATATGCTGCATAAGGATGTTTTGGTCAATGATGGACCAAATACTATGCTGCTCCCACAGATCATACTTCCTAGTGACTTTGTGGCTATCTTGATTTGTGTAAGTACATTCTACGATGTTCAAACAGTGACAAAATGGATAGACACATCTCTCAGTATGCATCCCATCCTTAAGTGACCCAATAGTGGTTCACACCCATTTTTCCAGCCCTGTAGACTGCTCCATCTTACTAAATGCAAGATGGGCTCTTAGGAGGCAGGGTACACTGAATCTCACACCTCTACTTGTAACCTAATAGAGTGTTTATATAAAGTACTTACTGTAAAAACGGTGGATGCTTAGGAACTGTTTTGACATATACCTCTACTAATTCACAGATGACTTTTATAGGAAAATATTGGAAATTTTACGATATAAGATTTGAGTATTATCAGTAAACTAAAAACATTTGTTATTAGGAATATTATTTTACTATTTGCTATCATTTTCTTTTTTTTCTCCTTCACGTCAGATAGGTAATGTGCTGACATCATGACGAACTTTAGAGGGAGGCACATCTCACTCAACAGTGTGAATACCTAATTATCAGGCTTATGAACTGAAAAGGATCTTTTTTACCTTTTTAACAAAACCAAATGAAACCAAACCAAAATCTGTTGTTTTTAAAGGAACCCACATACAGATTCTTGTTAAGCTTCTTTCTAGTATAAAGAAAATGTATAAAATCAGTAGTTTTAAGTCATTTAAAGTATTCTGATTAAAACTGCTAATGGCTAATGTTTACATAAGGAACTCATGATGAAAAGGTAGATTTCAAAAAGGAACATTCTTTTTGTAAACAAGTAAATCAGTGTATTCTATATTATGATGCTCAACAGTTGGTGATTTTTCAGTATTAGTGAGCACATTTGTTACTTAAGTTAGAATACCAACTAAGGTTATAACCCAAATATAAGCAAGAGAAAGTATAAACATTACAAACATATCTGAAGTCAGTTAGCACACATTTGCTTTAAAAAAGATGGCAAATAATTAACATAGTAACTAATTATAAAAAGATAGAATCATTCTCATCCTGTTAGCTTAGTTAATCAAATCACAATTAAAAGCAAATGGGCCTGAATATGAGTGATAATTATATGTTGCTTAGTGAGGAGTGGCAAGGAAGTTAATAAATACTTAGAGTCTCTAAAGTGAATGATTATTACCTACCCTGGACAGCAATGTGACATGGGAAGAAATTAAATGAAACAATGTTGATTTTAGCACTGGTTCCGACTTGCTAAAATGAAGATCACAGTTTTGAAAGATCTCATAACTAGGATATTATCCAGCCAGACCTTCTCATTTCACAACTGAGAAAACAGAGCCTGAAGGGAAATGTGATCCACTCCCAGCAGAGAGCTACTTCCCTGGGGCTGAAGGGAGCCACAGGGCAGTGCTGTCATATACCCCCCACACTGACATGGCCATGCCTCAAGGACCAATGACAAGCAGTGTAAGAGAAGCCTTAGGCTCCACTGGACCCTTCAAAACATCAGGAAGGTTAGCCCGCCAGGGAAGGTCATGGAAGCGGATATACCTCTAGAGATGACATAGTAATTGAGGCTACAAAACTGTCTGAATTTCAAAGATTTTAGCTTTTTCTTCACTGGCACATTTTACATTCTTTTCAGCAATGAATAAGCTCTATTTCCTCATGAAGCCCATGAGGATCTCAGACAAAAGTGTAGGAAATGTTTTTATTAATGATGACATAAAGTGGATGGGTGAATGTATCTAGTCCTTGGCAATTCCATCAGTATGATGGGTGACTGGAATACTCCATAGAGCCATCAATACTTTTTTTTGGTGATAGTGCTGGGAATTGAACCCAGGGCCTCCTGCTTACTAGGTGAGCACTCTACCACTAAGTTCCATTCCCAGCTCTACAAATACTCTTGATTTAGTGAAGACTGAACATCATTCACACTTGGGCAGAGGCAAGCCTAGGACCAGATGTTCAGAAGCCCCTGAGCTCCCACCAGCACACTCTGATGTGAAGTAAGAACAAAGCTTTCTGCATCTTTCTCGGAATGCTGTATACTCACTCTGTAAGGACACCAGGCTGAATTCTTCAAAGGAATCCATGTTATGTGAAAAATACTGTGAACATTTACTCTGATTTCATAGGAAAAGTAACAAAATGAGTATTTTTTTGGGGGGTAGGAGATACTGGTGATTGAAAATAGGAGTGTTGTACCACTGAGCTACATTCCAGACCTTTTTATTTTGAGACAGATCCCACTAAGTTACTGAGGACTTTCCTAAATCACCGAGGCTGGCCTAGAAACTTGCAATCCTCCAGGCCCAGCCTCTTGAGTCACTGGGATTACAGACAGATGCCACTGCACCCAGTCAAAATCAGCTCTTCACCATTTACAAGTATAAAATGTTACCAGCAAATATTTGCTTATTATAGCATTATTAATAAAATTAGTATGTGTGACAAGCTGTAATGAGAAACAAGTCAAAATTATACTGAGATGTAGCACTTTCTTGGTACTAAAATCACTCTAAATAACATAACATAACGACTATTTTGTTTACATGCTCATGTCTTTAAAACATACACAGACCAGTAGATGAGCATTTAAAAAATGACATAGCCCCTTTATTAAATTAAGTAAAATGAATATGTGTAGAAAGCCCACTGTAACTTGGTTTCACTGAAACTAAGATAGAAGTAATTATGTTGTACAATTTGTTTTAGAAATACTTTTCCATAAACATTTCTATAAATTAATTTTTAATAACCTTTTTCTCCCTCCTTCCAAATAATGGCAAACACTGATACTCTACAATATTATTTACTCGACCAACTATTTCTATTTGCAATTCCACTAATACATATTAATTTACCAATTACATTGTACATATTCCATGTGATTTCAAACCTTTATATATAAAATATCAGAAATAAACATAAATTTATTTTGAAACATTCTTTCTTTCCTTAAAACTCTTAATATGCTATGATTATCCCCAAATGAGTATTTTAGGACATATGTCAATTTTTTTGGAAGTAAGTTTTTATATGTATTGTATAATCATTTAAATTATAATCAACAAATATTCAAGTCCCTGAATTTATTGTAAAATACTGCTTTAGGTGTATCAATTATCAGGCTATTAATTCTTTGAAATAAAGAATGACTGCAAATATAATGGCAGGCACGTCATTTTCTGAAATTAGAATATAAGAAAGCAATTCACAAATTAGGATTTATATTAGGAACAGGCAGGTGGCAGGAAGCAAAACTTCTCTAGGGCCTCTTGAAAAAACTCTTTGCTTCTTTAAAAGACTATAGTTATTTCTAGAAAAACTGAGAAAGGGGCTAGGTCTAATTTATATGTTGAAGTGTAATGAGAATGGGGAGAAGAGAATGGGTTCCTCAAGGGGTTTGTGTCCACTGTGATTACAGAAAAAATGCAAAGAGTTCACTACAGAATGTGAACTATATATACACATATAGTTATTTTATTTTTTTCACTTTTTATATTCTCTATCTATCTAGTGTATTTTTTTCTTTCCTTGAAGTCTAGAGTTTAATCTCACCTTTATGTCAGAAAATAGGTCTTTTAAAGATACCCCCCCCCCATTGTTAAATGTGGAGAATGTATTTATGTGCTGGCTTCTTGCCCAGGTCTCTGCATCACTCTCCTATAAGCAGGGCTTTCAGCATGGCCCTTCTACACATACACGGGGGGAATATGGAAGTCCTCAGAACTATTTATCTTTTAAGGTCTCCTTGGGAGGTAGAATTTTATAAATGATTACTACATGCTTTTGCTGCATTCTTTTCAGAGGCATTCTTTGTGGAAAACATCTAAGCTAACCACACTCCTCTGGTGGCAGAATAGAAAAGAGGTGGTTGTACCACTAGGAATTTCTCTGAGCTCAAATGTAAGTTCAATATAAATTCTTCATGCAAATTATTCAATTAAAAGAATCTCAAAAAGGCTTCACATTTCTTAGATGGTGTAAGAAAAAAAGATACTGATTTTACCATGTAAAGAATTAGGAAATAAAAGTAAAAAAAAAAAAGTATTAGAAATTCTTATAAGTATATAAAAAAAAACAACAACAAAACCCCCAAACCCCCAAATGCCTCGGCAAAAATAGAAAAAAATACTTGAGAAGCATATTACAAGGGGACAATTTATGTCAACTATAAAAAAGTTTTTACAAATTACAAAAAACAGAAAAGAGATTGTTCTGAGCCTGTGGTTTTAAGAAAAGATGAAATAAAATGGCTGACAAACACATGGAATATCCTGCTTCAGTCAGAGCCAATACAGGCCATTTACAACATCCTCTTTATCTACCAGATCGGTAAAGATGAACATCCTGGACAGTATGCAGAGCTAGTGAAGGTGTAGGGAAACAGGTACACTCAAATTACAGATGAAAATACAAGTTTAGGCAACCTTCTCAGAAGGCAATTCAACACTCTCTCAAGGTAAAAATATGCCCATATTTTGAAGCAACAATTCTACCTCAAGAAATGGAACCCATACTTATCCTAGTATCTATGCAAAACATGCGGGAAGAAGAGTGTATGTTGCATTATGTCTAACAACTAAGAATGACAAAGAAGCTAAAAGCCCATTAATAGGAAACTGATTAAGTTATACATATACAAGAAAGGAGTTCTATACATCTATCAAGAAAGAATGAGGTAGAATTCTCAGACCTGTCAACCCATTTAGTCCCAGGTTTTCAATTCTACAAACATTTCAATGAAATCCACTCAGGTACATTACAATAGATTAGAAATCATAATATAGAGCTTGTATATATTTTCATATACTTAAATATATATTTTTCTCAAATGCTGTAATCATTCACCTATTTCTTTTCTCAAAAGAACAGGCCCCTAAAAATAATAATTATTTCAAATTTACCATAAGTGGTATAGTTGCTGCTCAATTTTTTTTTTTCAAGAGGAATTCCACAACTGAGACAATGGGATAAATGGATTAAGCAAAAAGAACAAGGAATAAAAGACATATATGACAGAATCCCACCAGTATAAAGAAAATACAACACAATGTATATTCATGTTCATATGTAATGTATATATTTATGTATGTAAACATCCTGGAAGACACATAAACTGGTTGATGTGGTGGGTGAGGGTGAAGGAGGAGATTGAGACTTCCACCTTTCATTTCATATTTTCCTGTTTATTTTTCATTTTTACCATTGTGTATTTATTACTTTAAAATATATTTGACAACACTAAAGACAAATTTCAGTGCATTAAAAAGAATAGTTTTTATAGTATGTGGGAAATTCTTTGTAAAAAAAAAAAAACCCTGAAGAGTACAGGTATAAAATCAAGGTCCTGTGCCTTTCTGATTTAACTGGAATAGCATTTAAACACAATTCATAAGAGCTCTGTACATTTCCTGTTGAGTTGCCCAAATCAGGGCAGCAGGGAGTGAAATCCATATTCTAGTCCACACTGTACAGTGTTTCTAAGGGAAAAATTTAATATTTAAACAGATATTCTGATAACATTTTAACACAGCTTATAGGTATATGTAGGGATAGGTCTGGCTAGTGAAAAATCTGTCATAAAAATATCAATATACAACTTATAATTCCAACCAATTCTAAAATGCAAAATAAGTACATTTTAAGCTTTAATATTTTAAGGGGAAAATGTACACATTTGCAAAAGATTTCTGCTGATATAAATGTATATGATTTCATGCATTAAGGATTAGAGCCTGAAACACAAGTTAACCTGAAATTTATAGTATAAAAATTATCAAATAAAAACAAGAGTTTTTTTTTTCCACATTAGCATTCGGTATCAGTGGTAGTTGCAGGAATGATTCCCTGGGCTTTATGTAATGATGCTACCTGTTACTCACCCGTCAGACTGTCTGGTCGAGGTGGAACCATCCGCTCGTAAATGTCGTACTGCTGTTGTCCAAATTGCTCCATGTCATGAACAGTCCTTTGCAGTGAAGGTCCCAGATGCTGCGGTACTGCGGTCATCCCTGAGCGTTTGGGGGACGATGACCCCACCTGGCCTTGGGATGGGGAAGCTACTCGAGTCTGTGCATCCGTCAGGGTCAGCGGGGACCCCACTCTGGCGGTAGTTTGGTATTGAGGGGCTGGTCCGTTGGGATTGGAGGTCTGTCGGGAAGTGACTGACCCAATCCGCCGCACAGCTGTTGGGGAGGCGGGTCTCTGTGAGTACGGAGAGGCTGCCCGCTGAGCAGGTAACGTGGTGGAGGAATATGTACTGGGGTTCAGAGGTCTGGAGTCGGTCACTGACGGAGAGCCAAATCCACTACCCAGAGAAGTTCTCAGTGACCCCCTTGAAGGAGACACGCCTGTGCTGATAACATAAGAAGGAGACTGTGCTCTAGATGGAACTGAACTAACTCTTCTCATGGCCCGATTGGCTACTGATGGCTGATGAGAGGGGGGAGAAAAGAGAATGGGTTTATCCAGGGTTTTGTGTCCATTGTCATTACAGAAAAAATGCACACAGCTCACTACAGAATGTGAATTCACTATTTATTTTAGGCACCCAAATTTCTTTTCCACTTTATGCTTTAGAGCTAGATCTTAGATCTTAATTTTCTTCACTGTGCATTTCTTCTACTTTGTCTTTTTTTTTTTGGTGATTTAATGTGAATCCTAAAATTAGTAAAAAGAAATATAAAGAATTTAATATTCTTTTTGTCTTTACATTGTTTTTTACCCTTTTGCCTATGCATTTTTCACAACACATAGGACATTTTGTTCCAAGTGCCATGAATAACTCATGAGTATGAAGAATCACTGGAGAAATATACTTACTTAATTCCCTGTGAATCAAAGTTTGGCCAAGGTTATGCATTTTTGTAAAACAGAAAGAATTTTTTGAAGACATCATTCTAAATGTAGCTAGAGGAGTGTTTATAAATGGTTAGTCATTATGGGTTGGCCCTGCTAATAACATGAATGTGTTCTTTTGACAAGGAATAAATGAATGTTTGGATTGAGTCTAGGCACAGTGCTCTCCTCTGTGAATTTACTTCAAAGAACAGCTTGGCTGCACAGGTGCTCTAGCCACATTTGTTTATTCCTTTAGCTCAAGAGTAGCTTCTATTTTCTTTTTACCTCCTCTGATCTATGAGTGCTTGGCTTTAGCTGATAGACTTAAAGGGATGCAATAAAGGCACCCTCCTATCTATTCCAGAGGGAAGAATGCTCAAAGTCTCTGTTGGATCTTGGCCTATTCAGCTGGAAAAGACCAAAATAGAAAATGAACATTTCTGCCATGGATCATTTTACTATTAATCTGTAGACTCCTATAAACACAAAGGGCATCAGATACCTTTCCTGCTGCTGCGTAACAATGAAGAAAAATTGTAGCTGGACTGAAGAAATGGCTGAGGGGAACAGGCGTGGGAAGAAGGAAAGCAGACTGAGAAATGAAAATAGGACTCCAGATGATAAACCCAGGACCAGGCTACTTGGTTATCTGCTGAGTGATTGCTAAAGTCCAGATGCTGTCAACCCCATCCACATTTCATTGTAACAATAAGAAAAGAAGCAGGGTGAGATAAGGACTTTGTACACCCTTGGATGTTATAAGCAGATGTGTACTTTGTCTTCAGGTGCCATAAGCAACTGGTCTGCTGAAACATCTGCTCTAAGACCTCTAATGTGTGTGAGTTCACAATTTTGGAATGGTAATAGCTATGGAGAGGAGGTAATATGTGGAGTTTGGTAAATAAAGGCAATAAAGATAGAATTTTAAATTAGGGAATAATTGGAAAGTTAAAATGTGTGCAAACTACATGTTGCAAACTACAACATTCCATCCAGTTCTTTTAATGGTCCCTCTGGACTTCTCAAGCCAAACTTCTTATATATAGAAGAATTACTCTATCTTGCCTATGAATGTTTTAGAATTCATTAATAGGAGCTAATTAACTGGAAAAAACACACTTTTAGATTTTTAAGCTTAAAAATTCCTTAACACTGTAACTCAAATAGTATAAAATGATTTTGCTACTTTATCCATTCTATAAATTAAAAATTGCATGTATCAGCATTACTTTTAGTAAGGGAAAGCTGTAAAAGGTATTCAGCTAGGAGGGTACTTATTTATAAGGCTCTTGATATGTTTGGCTTACCTGAACCAATGTTTGTCCTTCAGCTCTTGAATTCCTCACCAAATGGTTATTGTTTGATCCTATGAATGAATGTTGCTGTCTATTATCTGCCTTGCTCAAGTTCTGGTTGTTGTGGAAACTCCCTGCTTCCTGGTATCCACTGTCAGAATAAGAATTCATTTGTGTTGAACTTCTTGAGTTACCCAAGGATCCTGCAGAAATGAAACCAGAATATCTTTATTATACAGTTCTGATGTTCATTTTCAAAAAGAAAATATTGAAAGCAAATCTAATACTTAAAAGATAATACAACAGACCCTCACTTTCATGGAGAGATGTCTGTTCTGGTGAGTAGAGGGTCCCTTGTTCTGGCTCTGTCCTGATGAGATAGTTGTTGGGGTGGACAGTGTCAGAAACTCTAGGTTTGCTTACACCAGTATTTGGCACATCTGTAAGTAGATAAGTTTAATCAGCTAACTGTAATGATAATTATTATATGAGAACTTATTTTAAAAGGTTCAGATATTTGTCAACAGCATTTTATAATTTGTTAGTACATAAATGTTTTTTACCTTAAATAGCTCAGTCATTTTAATTCTTATCTATATGAATGTTCCACATAATGAGTTTATGATAATATTTTT
Organism: Urocitellus parryii; assembly: GCF_045843805.1. Classification (NCBI taxonomy): domain Eukaryota; kingdom Metazoa; phylum Chordata; class Mammalia; order Rodentia; family Sciuridae; genus Urocitellus; species Urocitellus parryii. Next base: position 212,847,999 of record NC_135531.1, on the reverse strand, counting down.
CTTAAGAGAGAGAAAGAGAGAGAGACAGAGAGAGAGAGAGAGAGAGAGAGAGAGAGAGAGAGAGAGAGAAAAAATTTTAATATTTATTTTTTAGTTTTTCGGCGGACACAACATCTTTGTTTTTTTTTTTTTTTTGTATGTGGTGCTAAGGATTGAACCCGGGCCGCACGCATGCCAGGCGAGTGCGCTATCACTTGAGACATATCCCCAGCCCCTTATGATAATATTTTGTTGAATTTTATAAATATTTGTCTTATTACAAGTCCCAAATTCACCTCTGCACTGTGTTAAATCAAAATGTGCAAAGTGATCTTTGTTCCCTCTTAGAAAACACATCTCTCAGATGTCTTCCTCCAAGAACATTAAGAGAGAATGAAAATGATGACCAAGTATTTTTGAAAAAGGTTCTCTGTAACTTCCCCTGCTCCCTTTATTGTACTGGGGATTAAACTCAGGGTTTAACCAAGTGCTTTACCATGGAACCACATCCCCAGAACTTTCATTTTATTTTGAGACAGGGTCTCCTAAGTTGCCTAGTGTGGCCTTAAACTTGTGATCCTCCTGCTTTAGCATCCTGAGTAGATGGAATTGTAGGCATGGGCCACTGCACCCAAACTTTCAAAATAAATCGTTTTATAGTGATCACTTTATGGGGCTTGGTGAAGAAATCTCTAAAGGTAGGATAGACTTTTATATTTCATGTTATTTACAAGCAAAGGAATTTTATAAAGTTTTCAGAGTTGCAAATAACAGAAACTTTAACTTCTTACACATGGAATTTATTCCATTGGTCTTTCCTAGATGAATAAAGACAAGTCTAATCTTATCACTGTTTTCCCTTAACCAAACCCATCTCTTCCATTATCTCATTTTATTTTCAACTTTACCATTTGTCATATTGAACTTGGGAACAACAACAACAACAAGAACAACAAACCACTTAAACTCAGTCTATCCCCTTCCCCATTCTAATTCAAGATTTTTATGCTATAAACTTGGATGTTGTAGATCATGCTGACCTCTCCCAATTCCACTCAAATATCCTCTTTTCTCCAGGATCTAAAAAAAATATTTTCCCACGAATAAAGTCTTTCCTCAAATTCAACCTTTATGGTGTTAACAGATTTTTTTTTTTTCCAGGAATACTGCTTCATTCTTATTTCAAAGATGTTAAATAGGTCCATATTCTACTCTTAGCTCAACATACAACAATCCTAAGGATTTCAATATCTTTATTAGTCTTTCTCCTTGGCTTTTCTTCTTTCTTTCCTAGGGCCCTGTTATAAACTAGGCTCAAGGAATGCAGTTATGAGAAAAAACTGTGCATATGTGCACACACATATGTGCATACATGTGCACTTGAGGGAAAGGGATATAGGAAAAAAATCCAATAGGAATTAATATCCGAACAGCATCCATTTACCACAGGAAGCCAGCTTTTCCTTTGGGCATAGCACTTCACTTATCATCCTTCTCCAATGGAATATAAACTTAAGGAGGGCAGAGTCTTTTGTCTGGTTTGTTTACTATTGTAACCTCAGTACATTGAACTCAGCAGGTGCTCAGTAAATATTTGTCGAAGAAACATATTCCCAGTAAATAGCAGCTTCTCTTTATTGCTTACTGATTCATGCTTAGTACTGTGCTTAGCTTTACCTTATTGTATATTTGCTATGTAAGCAAAGTAAAATTTGTAGACGTTGTAAGCGAGTTTGGAAGGTGAATGTGAGGTTTAAGGGAGAACTGGGAAATCCCACTGCATTCTAAATCTCTAACTTGAAGTCATATTCAAGCTCAAGTAGGTTTTGTTTCTCAGCCTCTGGAAAGATGTGCTGACATTCTCAGTACATGTTCTTAAAGACCTGTCTCCTGATACATAATTTGACAGTATACTACTTGGTGGGAGAGTTCTGTGATGGTTATGAATTCTCAAGACTGGAATTTCAATGAAGATTACAGACTGTATGTGGTTTCCCTGGTACATGCTGAAACATGATCTGAGTCACTGTCAGGCTAATACTGGAAAGTGATCTGCTTCATTTGTAAATCTTATAAGTTTCCAGAGTTCTAAACATTCTTACACAGCAATTCCTAAAGGAGTTTTGTTAAAGAATAGGTAAAAGACATAGAGTATACTATGCTAGAAGAGTCACAGGGAATTGGAAAGCCTGGGATAACTGTAGAGGAGCTGACAGCATTAGGCCTATGCAGCAGAGCAGTTTACCTTTATTTCACCCAGGAATAGCAATATGAATTGGCAACAAATTATAGATAGACCGTGACAGCCTTAAAACTTCACAAACACAGGAAAATGCACTGTCTTTAAAACAAAGAGATATTCAAACAGCGCTCAATTTTAGTTTTAATGCAAGATAAAATCTGTGACATCAAAACATCAAGGGGTTTGTCTTGGAAATGCCAGGTGGAATGCAGTGTCAGGATCTGAAAAATTATCACCATGGAAACCAAAAGGCTGCCCTTAAAAAAAAAAAAAAGAAAGAAAAGAACCCACAACTATTCAGAGGTATTAACAGGAAAAGAGAATATACACCCTAAAAAATTATACCTGAGCAACTATATCTTTTCAACCAATGAAACATTTTCTCAGAAACCAAACACAATTGTTGCAAGTAATTGTGTTCATTCAAACTCTTTTTTTTTTTTTATGAGAAGCTACATAAAATAAATAACCTTTCAGCAAACACGACTTACAAAATTTGTTATTCTACACTGGTAACCATAATTGTAAAACTTAAACAGTATTAGTATTTCCAAAATTACAAAAATGAAACAAACATTAACCTAAAAATATATAGACATGATACTTCCAAATGTTATCACCTGACTCTCTTTCATGTATTTGAAAATAATATGCCCCAAGAAACAGAGTATTTAAACAGACACTGAGATGGTATCTAGAACACTAAAATACTAAATGCTTATGTACCTAGAATCTAACTTGAAGTTTTAAATGACTGGGTTTAGAGAATAGAGTATAGGTTTTATGTCCAATGTCAAAAGTAAATGTATAAGTTAGAGTTGTAAAAATGTGACAAAAGAGATTTATTTAAAATGAAGTATAAATCAACCAATTTCTATAGGCTGCTTGCACAGTGAAGTCCAAACAATAATGAATATCTACAGAGACAAAAAGATCCTGAAATGTCTTCTAAATAATTAAAAAAAAGTTAAATGGCTTTCAAAAGTTTTACTATTATTTACTTTATTTCTTTGATAACCTGTAATTCATAAATTTTATACATACATATGTATAAATGCATGTCCATAGAACCACATATCTTAGATAAAGAGAGGACTCATTTCCTAATTTCTGTATAAAATATTCCTGATTGTAGAATGGCAAGGGTCACATTTACCCATTATGTCTTACTCATGTGATTCTACTTTAAAATGAATGTTTTTTAAAACATCTGTTATGTGGAATGAAGAAAACACTAGCCAAAAATACCAGAGAACACATACACATATAGAATGTGGTTAACCATTTCATGACTAATGCTGGAACCTATAATTAAATAGCTGACACACTGTGATTTAACACGATTGGGACAAGAAACTTAATAAGTAAAAATGTCAAATAGGATGTGAATGCTGCTTCTTTAATCTATGTACTGAAGAACACATGTTACTTTAAAAAACATCACAAACATGTTTTTGAGGACATCAAAAATATATTGTGGGGGATTTTCAAACATTGATTAGTATCTACCAAGAAAATGTATATTTAAAAATATAGAACTTGAACATGCTTCAAGGTGAAATGAAATCCCCATTTGTGTCTAAGATGGGAGACTATGGAACCAGGGTCATTCTTGCCTGTTATATTTTATCTGAATGCTCCAATATTATTTTAAAAGATGATTAATAAGGAAAAGTAGAAGGTTATATCTAAGAAAAATATGAGCAAGTAAGGAATAATAATGCTGTAGGGCTATGAAAATCTGGTCCATTATCCACCTCAATAAGATCACAGTAAAAAATGAAATGTAATGTGGATTATCTTATGTGTTTTTGTGACGTACATTCCCAAATATCCAAAGTATATAAAACATGATTAGCAAAAAGTCCTGAGTAAAGAATCTGAAGTTATTAAAATGGCTCTGCTTTGTTAATCTGTGTGTCTTGCTGTTTATACTGTGTCAAGAGAAAGGTCTGCACTGTGTAAAATCACCATGGAAACAGGAACCTAGAGATCAGTTAGGAGATTTTTAGTATATACAACCTGGTAACTAGTCTTTCACAGTCCAGCATGCCAAAACTTCACACTGGGTTCTCCTTATTTGTGAGTTGCTATGGAGTTTAGAGATTTGCTCTTATGTAAAGATGGTGTAATGTGGGTTCTGGTAGGAATCTTGGGAAAGTGTGTCATATAATGTTAAGGCATATGATAACTCTGACAGTTTCTTTTAACTCTCTGGGCTGTGAGTTTAGGTTAGGTGATCATACCCAGAGACAACAATTCATGAGAACTTCCTGTTTTGACTGAGGGAGTCCATTGTGCACAGAGGTGCAGAAATATGCCGGTGCTTCCTATCAGTAAGAAGGAGAGCTGTGGGCTTAATTCTGGAAGAGGATCTGGGATACGGCAGTGCAAAGATTTTTCCTCTTCAGCACCTTCTGTGAAACATAAGATGTATTTCTACAGCTGAAAAACTAATTATCAGAGGGAATGAGGTCATTGGAAACCATTATTTCAGAGTGAAAATGTAAATATGGTAATAGAAATATAAAGCACCAAAAGTTCTTTGGTTCACAGGAAAAAAATGGATGCTGACTGATATTTTAGGAACATTACAGATACTTAAGAGTTGGTTGACTCAGATTATAAACTACTATATACAAATGATATCTAAGAATTGAATTTTAATGGAAATAAAGTCTAGAGAGAAAGGGCAGAAAACCATGTTTCTTGAAACTATTTCTAGTTTGATTCTCTTGAGTATATCTAGATTCTTGGGTCTTATGAATATTTATATTATTTTTTAACTTATTCTAATTTGTTATATATGACAGCAGAATGCAATTCAGTTCATATTACACATATAGAGAACAATTTTCATGTCTCTGGTTGTACACAAAGTAGAATCACACTATTTGTGTCTGAAATACATGTACTTAGGGTAATGATGTCCATCTCATTCCACTGTCTTTCCTACCCCCCTGGCCCCTCCTTTTCCTTCCTTCCCCCCCTTGCCCTATCTAAAATTCCTCCATTCCTCCCATGCTACACCCCCGACCCCCATTATGAATCAGCATACTTATATAGAGAAAACATTCGGCATTTGGTTTTTTGGGATTGGCTTACGTCACTTAGCATTATCTTCTCCACTACATCCATTTGTTACCTGCAAATGCCATGATTTTATTCTCTTTTAATGCTGAGTATATTCCATTGTGTATATATATCACATTTTCCTTATCTATTCATCTACTGAAGGGTATCTAGGTCGATTCCAGAATTTAGCTATCATGAATTGTGCTGTGTCCCTGTAGGGTGCTGTTTTTAAGTCCTCAAGGTATAGACCAAGGAGTGGGATAGCTGGGGCAAATGGTGGTTCCATTCCCAGTTTTCCAAGGAATCTCCACACTGCTTTCTATATGGGCAGTGCCAATTTGCAGCCCCACCAGCTATGTATGAGTGTGCCTTTTCCCCCCACATCCTCAACAATACTTATTATTGTTTGTATTCTTAATAGCTGCCATTCTGACTGGAGTGAGATGAAATCTTAGAGTAGTTTTGATTTGCATTTCTCTAATAGCTAGAGACTTTGGACATGTTTGTTAATTGATTGTATATCATCTTCTGAGAAGTGTCTGTTCAGTTCTTTGATCCATTTATTGATTGGGTTATTTGTTTTTTTTTTGATGTTAAGATTTTTGAGTTCTTGATATATCCTAGAGATTAGTGCTCTATCTGATGTATGTGTGGTAAAAGTTTGCTCCCATTCTGTAGTCTATTTATCTCACTGATTGTTTCTTTTGTCAACAAGAAGCTTTTTAGTTTGAATTCATCCCATTTATTGATCCTTGATTTTAATTCTCGCACTATAGAAGTCTTATTAAGGAAGTCAGGGCCTAATATGACATGTGAAGGTTTGGGTCTACTTTTTCTTCTATTAGGCACAAGGTCTTTGGTTTAATTCCTAGGTCCTTGATCCACTTTGAGTGAAGTTTTTATGTATATTATCTTTTAAATATTAATAATGGCTCCAAAACTTCACTCATCTAGAAAATGTTACATGAAAAGGCTTGGGAAATAGAAACCATTAATGAAGTATTTTCTGGTTCACTTTAAAAATCAGCTAGTATGCTCTTGAAATTCACTGTTAAAAGCTTGTCTGCATGGATTCAATGTTCTAGTTTAAGTAAACTTAGTATAAACTGATAAAGCAGTGCTTTGATTTCTACAATAACAAACCTGAAATGTATTTTAGTTTTGTATATCACCAGAAAGGTCTTATTCATAATATATTTATATTTCTAAATTCTATTCAAGAATACAAAACCATCAATAATAACTCCAGAAAAAAGAAACCAGAATAGGAATTTCTACAGGTAGTCATGTTATCAAAATGAGTGTTTATTACGTATTTTTAGTCTAAATACACATGTCACATATACCATAGAAAATTTATACTTTATATCTATAAAAGAAAAAGCAACAAATTAAGAAATATAAAAAGAAATAGACCAGATGTGTAAATTTTCCACAACCAAGTTTAACAGGTATTGCTCATAAATGGCCACAGGGCTTGTGTTTTCCACATCAAAAGTTGGAAAAGAGACTAAATAAAAAATTCACTGTAATCTGAAAAGTCAGTAGCCTGTGGAAAATACAATTAAGTTCTCAAAAGCCACTCCAGAATATTTTATTTTTCAAGGATACATTTTATAACTTTTGGGGAAAAAATGTTACCAAATACAGATATGAGAATATCTGAAAATGAGAACTATAAGACATTTTATTCTTTTGTAAAAAGGCAAAACAAACAAAAAACCTTCTCTATTTCCATGCCAAAAAAAAAAAACCTTTTTAAAAATACTCTACATGAACCTGTAAAGGATGATGAACACTATTAAAAAAATGGTCCTTTTGAAATAGCAAAAGAAAAAAGAACTTTTCTATATTTATCTCTTGGTTATCTTTTAGGTAAACTTTAAGAAGATAAAGTTAAACTAACTGTGGCATAAGAATGATGTCTGAAATATAGATGGTAGACATTCCTGTTTCCCAAAGTAAACTGAACAATTAAGGCTCAGTGTGATGAGGAAGTGGTGAAGGAAAAAGAAGAGTTTTCAGACTTGACAGTTTATATTGTATTTTAAATAGTTAATATAACATTTCTTCCCATAGCTCTAAAAGCATGAAAAAATTTAAATATTTATTTAACACTTCTGTGTCAAACATAGAATGTTAAAGACTAAAACTCGACGTCTCATTTTCATACAAAGTGTTCTCTCATTCCATTTTATACTTTTGTGATATGTTCACATATTGTACAATTGGCCCAGGATTAGTCAGATACATGTTTGCTAAAGCAAAATGCTACTATTCTTGGTTGTGGCCCATGCACAGTCATAGTGATGAATTTGTAATTTTGAACTAGAATGGCTGACCTCTAATCCTATTCATTTGTTCTTTTGTATTTAGTAACCATGAGGCGCTGGTTCTAGGACTGCCCCAAATATAAAAATCTATGGATACTCAAGTCCTTTATATAAAAAGATGCAGCATTTGTAACTATATAATCCTCTTATATACTTTAAGTCATCTCTAGATAACTTATAATACCTAATACAATATAAATATTATATAAATCATTGTTATACAGTATTATTTAGGGAATGACAGCAAGAAAAAAAGTCTACACCCAGTCAATACAGATGCAGCCACTGTAGGCCTAAATACACAGTAGCATCAACAACAATATGTTAAAATATTTTCCATCTTCAGTTGACTGAACTTGTAGATGCAAGAGCTGACTGTACAAGTAATTTTGCTTGATAAAAGTTCACTTAACAAAAGCCTAAGTATATGGAAACACAAATAGTATCTACTGGCTCAGAAACTCATGTCATCCATTTCATAGCTGATTTCTTTTTTACTATTTTGTCAGGAATAACCCTTTAGAATGTGGTCAAAATTTGGCTGGCTTTAGCTTGTTATCTGATATTCCACTTTAATGTTTCAAGTGTTTATTAAAAAAATTTCTACTTAAGTTGCTTAAAATTAAAGTTTTCAAACACACACACAAATATATATGTAAATATATATACAAATAAAATAAAAAATGTACAAACCACCCCCAGGTTTAATATTTATCAATATCATGCCACAATTTTTATGCTCCATTTATCTTTTTCCTTTCTTCTGTTACAGAATTTTAAAACAGACCCATCATATGAGCTCATTTCAACTGTAAATATTTCCATACGTGCCTCTGTAAAATAAGGATATTGTAAAACCTTAATTATTTCATAACACTATATAATGACTTCATATTCAAATTTTTCTGATGTCTCAGAAATATGTTTTTGGTTGGCTTGCATCAGTCAGGCTGAAATAAGGTTCTCTGATTGTTTTTGAGTACAATGGTTACTTACATCCCTTAATCTAGACAGGGGTTGCTGCTCCTTCATTTTCATATTCTTGACTCACTGAGGGAACCATAGCAATAAACTTGTAAGCTCCTTCATATTTGGAAGTTGTCTAATCTTTTTTTCATGGTGCACTTACATATTCCTCTAGCTTCAATATCTCTTTAAGCAGAAAGAGATAAAATCTTTCAGGTCAAACCTTTTGGTCAGAACACCGAATGGCTAGTGCTCATACTTTATACCATATAAGAGCAAAACTTTCAGGGTTGCCAAGATCAATCAGCTAGTTCAGGTAACGGCAGTGTGATCCTTCTACTATCAGTTTCACCGTCACCCCTTCTTTTAATGCAGTGGTTCTCAACTTTAGCTGCACACTGCAATCAGCTGGGTTGAAGGATGAAATTTAATTTAAAACCTATTGCTGCCTGAGTCCCACACCCAAAGAGTCCACTTCAATCAGTCTAAATTGTAGCCAGAATATTGGGATTTAAAAAAATTCAGGAGGCAATTCTAATGTGCAGCTAGGGCTCAGAACCTGCAGGATTTAGCATCCACCTATGGTCTTTGCTTAAAGTGATTACCTCACTAAGACTTGATAATTGGTGATTTTTTTCTAATTTTATTATTCTTTCTATATTTATCAGTAAGAGTTTTTATGGCATGTTTTAGATGATTAGTGATGATACAGTTATTTGGTTATGGGGCATAACATCAATCTATCCAGGACAGATAAGGTAAACTTAATTTTTTTTTTAATTACTAGTTTTTAGGATAAGACAGTGGTTTCCAAAATTTGCATCCTAATCCTGGGGGTCTACTTAAAGACTATCTTTGCCTGGTTTTCACTCTAAACTCTTGAATTTAATTGGGTAGGGTGAGGCCTGGGAATCAAGGGTTAAATAGCTGTACTAGTACTGGGCATGGTGGCACATGCCTGTAATTCCAGTGACTTAGGGGTTTGAGGCAGGAGAACCTCAAGTACAAAAGCAGTTGCAGCAATTTAGGGAGGCTCTTAGCAACTTAGTAAGACTCTGCCTCAAAATAATAATAATAATAATAATAATAATAATAATAATAATAATAATAATAATAAAAGAGGGCTGGGGATGTGGCTTGGTGATAAAGTGCCCCTGGGTTCAATTCCTGGTATTGCCACAAGCACCTCCTTAGACCCCCGCTCTCCAAAAGAAAAACAACTTCACTGGCAACTCTAAGGTTTTAAGGTACCAAAAAGTTTGGGAACCTCTGGAGTGAGATAGTGTGCTCTAATTACCTCCAATGATGATGATTAAGAAGTTTGATTTCTGCTTGTTTTGATAGTGACTATTGCTATTTTTTTGGGCACTGGGGACTGAACTCAGGGGCACTTGACCATTGAGCCACATCCCTAGATCTATTTTGTATTTTATTTAGAGACAGGGTCTCAATGAGTTGCTCAGTGCCTCACTTTTGCTGAGGCTGGCTTTGAACTCACAATTCTCCTGCCTCAGCTTCCTGAGCCACTGGGATTACAGGTATGTGTGCACCATGCCTAGTGGCTACTGCTTTTTTTATTGATAGAAAAATATATTTGATTCTTCTGAGCCAGATATGAAGAGAGAATAAAAAAATTAAAGAAACATTATGACAATTTTATTGAATTCTTCTTATGGTTGATTTCTAGTCTTTATAAGAACTGATCAAATAACAGAGTGGTGGTCTGGGTTATGCTGAAGTTTTCATGGAATGTTAAAATTTAATGAATATTTTATAATAATTTCTTTGAATTATTTTATTCTGTTTTATCTGTCCACAAACCTAATGATATAGGGAAATTTGAAACAACTTATTTTTTAAAAGTTTAATAACATTAAAACTTCAAGTATTTATCAAGACTTATATTCTGCGCGCGTGTGTGTGTGTGTGTGTGAGAGAGAGAGAGAGAGTGAGAGAGAGAGAGAGAGAGAGAGAGAGATTGAACTCACAGACTTCTATCACTGAGCTATACCCCCAGTCCTTCTTCATTTTTTATTTTGAGACAGAGTCTGGCCAAGTTGCCAAGGTTGTCCTTGAACTTGTGATCCTCCAGCCTTAGCCTCTTGAGTAGCTGGGATTATATGTGTGTACCACCATTCCAGAAAGATTTATATATTTTTGCACCCTGGTAACATAGAAAGCACAAATTGGAAAATAGTTGGTATCAGTAGGGTTTTAGATCATTAAGCATTTTTGGATGGGCAAACTGACTACCAACATAAAAATACAGACACTGAGCTGGGGCTATAGCTCACTGATAGAGTACTTGCCTAGCATGTCTGAGGAACTGGGTTCAATTCTCAGCACCACATATAAATAAATAAAATAAAGGTCCGTTGAAAACACATACACATACACGCATGCACACATACTGTTGCCCAGCAGTTGTATGTACTTAGAAGCATCTACTTGACAGAAACACTCAGATATGCAGAAAAAATCTTTACCATTGTATGTAAAGGGAAAACTTGGAGAAAAACCTAAAATATCTACTTATAATGTTTATATATAAAATTTCAAAATAATGGATAGTACTCAGGCATTAAAAAGGAGGAAGCACATCTTTATATACTCACATAAAAACACACAGTTTTACAATCCTGTTAAGGGAAGAAAACTTAAGTCACAGAAGAATGTGTAATGCATGCTCATTTACGTTAAAGCAAAGCAAAACCAAATGTGTGTGCATATTTACACATACATGCACATGCATACATACACTTGTATTCACAGTTTGTATTTTATTCAAGACTTCTCTTATACATTGTGTGTGTGTGTGTGTGTGTGTTTCTAGAAGTGGAGGGCATGGTCATGGTAGGGGAAGGTATAAGAATGAAGCAAATTTTTACCATTTACTTCAATTGCTTCTAGGCTTTTAAGTTAAAAACAAACAAAAAACCAAACAAGAGTATCTTACTTTCATCATAAATACTAAAAGGGTAAGAACAACCTTAATGGTAGCAGTCTGGATCTTTGGTTCCATGTGTGTGGCACGAAGACCACCAGGCATGACTTATGTGACTATAACAGGCCCACAAAAAATAAGGGACATTTGAAAAACTTGGGACTCCAAGTTTTAGAAGAAATTCTTATCCTCCTGGTATTTAGAAGAGAAACGGGGGGGGGGGGGGATATTTGATAAAATTTTATCACATGTACAGTTTCCAGCCATAATAAATCAGAAAATTTCAGATCTTCAATAAAATACTGTCACAGTAGTTCTTTATATATGATTGCTGATCTAATAGCTCTTGTGTTATAATATACACTACAACACAACTTCCTATTGTAACTCCTTTATAAACTCAGTACATTTATTTCTACTGAGGCACAAAGTGTTCCCATTTAAGTTCATGTCTCATGACATGCTGATGATTTTTTGTGTTGCAAATTACTTGCTCCAGATGGAGGAAAAAAGAAAGATAAATTGACTTAAGTCTAGTCTCTCATTTATCTTTTATCTTTACTACTTGTGTTTGTGTTTTTAAGCTCACCCTGGTGGCAGAAACTTGTGTACATTTCAGAAACAATTTAAATACACAAACAAAATGTAAAACCTACTGCTGTATTCTTAAATTTAGCAGTATACATTAACTACTAATGTCAATGTAAACTGCATGGTAATGATTTAAATGAACAGCATATTAAAATCATGACATTTCAATACATGTCACACAATAAATGACTGTCACACTCTAAAGGTTAAATAATTAGTTTAAAATATCTATTTTACTACAATTGTCTTTCTTTCCATATTTATTGTTAAACATGAAAACTCATGTTTTCTTGCCTCTCATCCAGGATGATCTATTAATCTCTAATGCCTTCTAGGCCAAGCAGAAAACTCCCCCACTTTCATTATCCTCTCTGCTAACTTGTTGCTTACTATTAGAGACTCCAATCTTTTTTGGCCTCTTAAATTTCTTGCCTATGACCATCAGTGCCTCATCATTTAACATTCATCAATTTCTTGAGCACTTTTTTCTTCTAGAGACCATGTCAGTGTTAAAAACAATGGGTTGGACCTGCCGCTGATGGGAACACACCAGTGCTTTCCAGCCAGCTCTGCAATGTGGGATGCTCCTGGTCTAATCTCTGGAAGAGGAGGGGTGATTCTGAGGCTGATTTCCCTCCCTTGCACTTCACAGAAAAGTTCTGAAATTGGCAACCTCCCAGATGCTAGTATTTTTTTTTTTTCTTGGAACAGAAAAACTGTGAAATTGTGACTTGTAGCAAATTTCACTTCACAGGATGTGGCTGGAGGACTTAAGTAACTACCAATGATCATTTTGAAAAAAAGGACTCCAATCTTTGGCGTCAACATATAGCTTCTTTCTGATGGTTAGCACACACTGTTATAGCTATTTTTATGACTAAATTGGTGGGTTTTTTTCTTCTTGAGAGTGCTAAATCCAGCTTTTTTTTTTTTCATGAAAGACATTTCACATAGTATTTTCTACCACGGAGGATTTTATATGCATGCATCTGCATTCCTGCTTCCCTCAGTCCTTTACCTGTTATTCTAGTATACATTTTTAAGGATTATGATGTTTATTTTCTATTTCATTATGTATTTTCTTAAAAGATGCCTCAAACTTTGAAAGAGTATGATATGATACAAATATATAACATGTTAAGAGATATGAAGAAGTGAACAATGAAAAATGACACAGCAATAAAACAGAAACAGACTGGAGCACAAGAGAACATTCCCTCTGAACTCCTGTTCCAGCAGAATACATGAAGCTATTAGACATGAGAGGCTAAGGAAAAGACAAAGCTGAGACACAAAACAATCAACTTTTCTCCTCATGAAAGAAAATAAGATGTACATTTATGTTTTAGAAAGCAAATATGTGACACAGGTAAGCTAGAAAATGCAGAATAAGGAAGAGAGAGAAGGCACAAGGCAAGATAATGATCCAGCACAAATGCAACAAAACAATTTATTACTTCTAGGAAAGTAATACAAGACCCGAGAAAGTAAAAATGTCTGGTAGAGCTGGCAGGTCTTCTTCACTTTTTAGGAACTATTTAAAAACTTTGGATTTTTATTTTCAAACAGCCTAACTTCTCTAGCACAAGTTAAAACCAACCACTATCCACAAAAAAAAAAAAAAAAAAAAAAAAAAAAACAAGCAAGCTAGACTCTCCTGAAGTGAATTATAAAGAAATGGAAATCTTCTCTGCCTAAGGCATTCTAAGTTCTTCCTTACAAATTGCTGCTGCAGTAAGCTAGCTTTTTAAAAACGAAATTCAGCAGCTGGGCTCAGTTTTCACCATTCAACAGAATATAACATCTCGAAAGACACCTGAGTAGGCAGTGATCTCTCCGAGGCAGGAGGCACCAAACCTGCACCTTGCTAACAATTTGCCTTCTTGCTGTAAGGCTTTTAAAGGCTTAAGCTTTTCAAATCAAATTTGTAAAACCTTAAAAATGGGAGAAGAAAAGGCAGTGAAACTGTCTGCAAGCAAATGTCCAAAATATAAAGAAAAATGAGAACAATAACAGATCTTCAATCCTAATTCCTTTTGTGTAGTCCTTTCTTACATAGGAAACCAAGAAAATGAATAAAGACATGGCTTTTGTCAAAAGCTTGCCAAATCAGAGTAAACTGAAGACCTTTTAAATATTTAATTATTTTTCCCATTTAAACCACCCCTGCTCATTCTGAATAGGACTGCCTCATTTTATATAAAGATGATTTTCATAGAACATTTTCTATCTCTGCATGCACAAAACAATAAGCTTTACAGTAAGAAGTAGCAGTAAAACTGTGATTTTATCCCAATCACTAACTTGTCAAGTGCATTTATATCTACTAGAAAAAGAAACGTGAAAGAAATCAGATTTACTCTTTTATTCATAAAATCAATTTTCACTTTTTCTACCCTTGTAACTATAGCTTATTGTCATGGTTACAATTTAGATGCCATTAAGTATCTATGGCTGAAAAGCAGACAAATGTAAGAAAACACATAACTAACAATTCAGTTAAAATACCAGGAAAGACCAGTTGTGATTGCTCTGTTTGGAAGATAATGCTCTCTCCCCTGCCCTCAAAAGAAAAGAAAGAAAATGTATCTCCTAAGTGTGGAGATTGTGTCCTGAGAACAATAACAACATATGCAATTACCAGGGGCCAACTGCAGACACAACTACGTCAAGACAGGCGTATAGCACTTAATAGCTACCTATTTAATTTAAAATATATTTAAAGCTTATATAATAAATATATTTTCTATATATTTAATAGATTAGTAATCGGACTGCAGACTACTACAGTAATGAAGAGTTAAAAAAAACAAAAAAAGGTTATTTGTAATTTAAAGAATATACTATGCACATGGTAGTGTAATTGCTACTTTACTATGACAAAAATCCTGAAGATATTGGTCAAATGACTGCAGCTTAGTCAACAAGTGGGTGGAAAGGATGTCAAGGCCCCAGATATTTCAGCCCCTATCACATGTCTTCATAATCAAAGCTCATTTTCTCTGTACTGCAAACCAACACATAATTATACACAAGTGCCTGCCTAGCTTTTAGTAGTTAAAAACCTACAACTGACCTCTCCAGCTCAGCCGAGCTAGTGCACAGATTGCTGTGGGTAGAAGGAGTGCTTCATGGAGAAGCCAGATGCTTCTCCAGATCCACTTTAGGTAGCCTTTCTGGCTGGCACTGTATCTCCTTCCTAATGTTGGACAACTACCCCTGTCCCACCCCCACCCCCAACTCTACTGCTACTCCAGGAATGACAAAAACACTTGTCCTTTTGCCTAAGCTGTGGGGATGGTGGTAGTTCCTGGGCATCCTTAATTTCTTGGCTGCCTTATCACCCTGTAAATCTCTCAGAACTTCCAGCCCACACTGTCCAATTATAAGTCCTCTGGATCAAATTCCCATGTTGAACTACTTAGCATGGGTTCTGTTTTTCCAACTAAACCCTGTGTGATAGACATAGCTGTTCTTCCTGAGCTACAAAGGACTCCTATAAATCAAACACTAACCCTCCAACAGAAAAGAAAAGGGCAATCTGTAGGATACTTTTACATATTCTAGTTAATTAACGATTGATGACACTAATGAGGGACTACAGAGTATCAATCTCATATACCTGGAAGGGGGGAAAATTAATACAATCTTTCAGGAGAGCAACTTGATTACATATAGCAATAGCCTTAACAATATTGCCATGACTTAAATCTAGCCCAAGGTAAATCAAAGTAGTTTTATATCTAGGGATGTTTGCCACAGTTATCTATAACAGTGAAAAAATCAGAAACAACCCAACAGTCCCGTAATAGGGATAGGCATAAATATGGTACATATTTAAAATTTTCCTCTATGGTATTTTCCCACCTATTTTGTAAGTGTATATGATTGTTTAAGGCTCTCAAGATGTATTTCTGGGATAAACTGTGCAGAATTAAAGATGAACTTATATAAGAATTTTATATTAAAAGGTAGACATTTAGGATATAATGTCATATGAAAAAAGCAGCAAAGTACTGCATACACAGTATATTCTCAATTTTGCTTAAAAGAAAAAAAAACAAAATGTGTAACATGTTTATATGCACAGAAAGACTAATAATAAGGCTGATTCTTAAGTAATTCTTTTTATACTTTTCTGTATTTTCTAAATATCTTTTGATGAATCAATCTCTCTCTATTATATTTAGAATTAGGAGGAAAATTATTTTTAGAAATAAAAAAAGTTGAAGTGAAGGCAGCCGATAAGGTTAAGATACAAGCTTTGTGTCTTCCTCTACCACTGCTCGAAGAACTGAAACTAAAAATTAACCACAGAAAAAAAGGCATGCCAACCATCAGGAAAATATAAATCAAAACCACAGAGACACTACTTCACACCCATTAGAATGGCTGTAATGAAAAAGATAACAAGAAGTGTTGGAGAGGATGTGGAGAGAAATCACAACTCTTATGTTACTGGTGGAAATGTAAAATGATGTAGCTCTGGAAAACCAATCAGGTAGCTGCTTAAAAAAAGGAACACAGAGTTGCCATCTGATCATCAATTTGACGGTTAGATATACACTTAGGAGAAATGGAAACATGTTCACAGCAGCATTATTTGTAATAGTCCAAAGAGAAACAATCTGGATGTTTGTCAATTGATAGATAAAGAAAATGTACTATACCTGTCCAACATAATACTATTTAGCCATAAAAAGGAACAACATGCCGATATATGCTATAATAGGAGGGAACACTGAAAACATCATGCTAAATGAATGGAGCCACTCATGTGATTCCATTTACCAGAAATATCTCAAATTGGTATGTAGTTTCTTTTAAGAGTAATGAAAATGTTCTAAAATTTATTGTGATACTTGATGCACATTTCTGTAAATATATTAAAAACACAGAAGTATTCAGTTTAAATGGGTAACAGTATGGCATGAGAATTATACCTCAATAAAATTATTATAATAAAAAGAAAAATAGAAAAAGATATAAGGGAAACAAACTAAATTTGCATCAGATGTGTCAAATTATCAATAAAAAGATCTGCAACACTATGGTAAATGTCATGCTAGGCTATAAAAGTTTTAAGTGCATTGTAAGTCAAGTTAAAAACCAAAAAAACTTCTTGGGGAGTTTAAAAAAACTTACAACTGTGTGTATATATTTCTTCCAAAATATATATTTTGCTACTAAATTAAATTATTTACCTCAAGTATTTCTTTAATACTTGAGGAGGATTGGGTGTTTTTTAGGCATCGAGGCAGAAAGAAAAAAAGGGACACTTTCTAAGAGATTAGAATTTAGTTGTGAACCTAATATAACACAAATATTCCTGACGGGGTGAAACAGACTATGTTATGCATTCATGTATGCAAAAATAATTCACTTGGGTAAACTGCCTAAGGCCTACTATGCACAAAGCCCTTGGAACATTTTGTTGAACAGGGAAGACATGGTTCCTTCCCTCAGCAAAGATCTTACATACTGTGACAAAGTATGAAAAAACTGTGCATCTCACCTAACTCCCTCTGTCAGGCTCTGTCGGATTTCAGACCATTCTCTCAATACCTCCAAAGAAGAAAAAGAGGCAGATTTTTCCCTACATACACCCTGAATTTCGGCCTTGCTCTATAATTCAGCTGGCCCTTACCTACAGCACTCTGACCTATGTCTGAACCACATAATAAAGTATCAATTCACAAGGAACCATCAGTTTAATAGAAGTAATTTCCTTCTCATTTGGTTAAGGGCTTTCTTTAGTAATCACATTTATAAATGTTTGTAGAATGTTCTAAATTGCTCTCCTTTCATTAGCTCAAATCCACACATCCAGACCATCTGTAAAATTGGCTCTTGATTCTGATTCTTCCAGTTGTTTCAAAGGTACCACTAACTTGCATAGACTGTTATTACTGTCTATGCAACTCCAAACTACACAACCTCTATATCCTGAGGAATCACCTCCTCCACATGGTCTCACATACCAAATTCTGTAATAAGCTTTCACTTGTTCTTTCTAATCACCAGTTTTTCCTCCCTCCGGTTCATAGTTCTGCTTCTCACAAGGAATGCTTAAATTATGTGAATTTTGCTTAAAAGGGTTTCAGGGTCTCCTTATGATCACTGAATAAAGGTCCTTGGAATTTAAAATTTCTACAATCTGACCCAATCACACTTTGCACCTCTAACCATCTCCCAAACCAATTTTAAAAGTTCCCACATGACACTTCTATTTCTATTGTCTGCTGTCCAGTGACAATGCCTTCTCCACAGTGTGGCCACCTGTGAAGACCAGGGGCACTCCAGGCCCATCGTCTTTGCAGAGCTATTTCAGAAGTGGTCTATTTCTACCAATGTTCCCCACACAATACTTATTTGGCAGTTAACCATGGATTATTTCATGGTCTGTGTTTAACTGTTATTTATAAGTCTCAGATAGCTTTTCACATGTCTCTACTGTATCAACAATTTGAATAAACAGTATATTGGGACTAACTTCTTTGTAAAACAGCAGAGTATCTTGTATGTACTACAAACAAAAAATGCAGATAAACTGAGATGCTAGGCATTTGGTGATCTAAGTTTCCCTCAATTCAATTGTTTGGAAACTGCCAAAGTGTTTAGATATCAAGGTCTACTCTTTAAGGAGGAGAGGAAGACACAAGCCATCACTATCTGACATAGTAACCAGCACATGATGAGAGTGCTCAATAAACATTTATTCAATAAAAATTAATAAGACATCAAATATTCAAGATATAGAGAGATAATTTATCTTTTGTATGTGGTGAATTTAAGATTAAAAAAATAATAAAAGAGGTTAAAACCTGCCAGACTATATTTAGTCCAAATTAGAAGTTACCAGATATTTTATATGGGGTTACACAAAGAAAATGAACATTTCAAACAACTTTTCTCTGAGTATGAGAAATACTATGAAACAAAAGACCTGATTTGTATTAACGATTTGCCATCTTTCTCAGATTATACAATATCCTATTCTCCAAAGTCATCCTCTGTTTCCTTATGACTGAAAATAAAATTTTTAGATGTAGGGTTGATATTAAAAATGGTGCTATATAAGCCTTTAATTTTATAATTGACATACATAAATGTATTCAATTATGTTAAATTTTATGTTACAAATATTAAGAATTACTACTTTAAATCAAAGTAGCTCAACACTATTATTATCAACGAATTTGCTTGGCTTACTTTACCAGCAGATAGTAAATTAAAGAGCAGGCTAAGTAATTGCTTTTGTGTGTATATGTAAAACATAAAAATACTTTTATATAACAACAAAAAAATCATACCTGTTGATCTCCAAGGAAATGACTTCTCAGTTGAGCTACAGAAAAAGAAGGAAAAGATGGAATCTTTATTTTCCTTGTTATAAATTTAACTGTGGACTTGTTTAGCATATAAACATGTTAATTTTCACATTCAATTATATAAAAGTATAAAAACCTCAAATAAAAATTTTAAAATCACTCCTCTAAGTAAATTAATTTTTACAAAGTACTTACTCTTCCATATCAATTTGGGACAAACTATTTTTACTTTGAAATTAAGGCCCACTATTTTTCTTGCATAAGACAAAACGTCACAACTACATGTGATATTCATGGTACTGAAATGATGTACTGTACTATTTTTGTGATAACATGAAAATTTTAGATACAACATATATACTTTAAGAACCCCAAATGGCTATTTAAGAAGTTCATTTATTTAATTTATTTCCAAAGGAAACCATTAGACACTACAATTAACATAAAAGTCAATGGGGTCAGTTTTGAAGCAAATGTTGCCTTATAAAATTAAAGAATTTAACAGAACTTTACATTAAAAAATAAGATCTTACAAGTCAGGATAAAACTTTAGTCATGTATTTTCCTTTGCTTATAGCATATGTATTTAAAATTTTGAACATAAAAGCATTTTGGTGTGCCTATTTCTCCCAGCCCTGACCCAATCATTATGGCATGAGAGGGACAGTGGATTAGAACACAGCAACAACAGGCTGGATTATTAAGGATTTGTTAAGTAGATTAAGTACTTCAAATACATCATCTCCACTTCATATATGTTATGGGCTTTAAATTATTCATGGCCACCTTATGAATAGGTACATCATTGTATTTATTTTACAAATAAAACACATGGTGGCATCTAGAAATGCTAGAATCAAAGCCAGAATGGTCTGATTCCAGTCAGTGTACAGCAAAACAGGTATGATCCTATTTTTTGCATTATACATATATAGAAAGAGTTCTGTAAAAATTAAAAAAAAAACAACCAATATGAGGGGTAAGAAAAGGAGAATATTTTTCTTTTTAAACATTTGTTTAATTTTTTCCCCCTGAAACCAGAACAAACAAACTCATATATATTTAAGTACTTTTGGAGTTCTTATTAAATTTACAAAATAGATGTGTTCCTCTGGGCTTAAGGATCTACCATATAAAACAAAGGACTTGGATTAGATGAAGGGAAAAGTCCTTTCTGTGCTATATTTCTATAACCCCTTGATATTTTCCCCAAGTCATTTAAAGGGTTAATGGAACTCTTGCTAGTTGAGAACCCTAGATTAAGTCACAACTGCCTGTACTTCAATTTTGGGTGTGATTTGCCTTTTCTTCATCACAGGCACAGCAGCTCACATTCTAGGACCTTGAGCTAGCTGCAGGCAGGGGGACATGTTCCCAATGAATGGAGTCAATCAGTTAATGTTAATCTTCTCCAGAGCTCCACTGATGTTCCTTTATCAGATGTAATCTTAACTGATTTCAAAAGGGACTGATGGGTGAAGAAAAGAAAAATTTGGTCAAATATCAGTAATGGCATATTTGTCTTGCTCCTGAGAGTAGGTCACCACTGTCTTTGGCTTCAAAAGTAGTTCCCTACATTTAATTTCAATTCTCTTGAATTTGTTTTTATTACTTAACTCTATTATCTAAATTAGTTTTCTAAGCACTAAGACTGCTATTCAACTGTGTTCCTTTCAAAACAATTATGCTTTATGTCAACATTAAAATACATGGTACATCAAATGCCACCCAGAAATGTCATTAATATGCTTCAAGTTTCTAGGGACTATCATGAAAGTTTATTAATTATTGAGTTTGAAACTTACAGAATTTAATGAACTATCTTTACAAGATTTTTTGTCTTTGAAACTGTAAGTCAAAGAATATAATTCTGGCTAATTGCTCAAATTGGGCAGAGGCTGTGGCTATTTTGCTCACCTCTCTATATTAAGTTCTAATATACTACCAGGCACACAGGAATAGCTTAATGTATATATTGTTACAATACAAATTGAAAAGGCTTTTGATCACCACAATATAAGTTAATCCTAAGTGAAGAAAAATGGGAAGGTTTGGTTAAAGTTAATTTTCCCTATACTGTTTTTTTGTTGTTGTTGTTGGTTCTGGGAATTGAGCTCCGGGGCACTCAACAACGGAGCCACATCCTTAGCCCTATTTTGTATTTTATTTAGAGACAGGATCTCACTGAGTTGCTTAGCACCTTGCCATTGCTGAGGCTGGCTTTGTGTTCACGTTTCTTCTGTCTTAACTTCCTGAGCCACTGGGATTACAGGCATGCTCCACTATGCCCGGTTTTCCCTGGACTTTTTAAGGTAAAAGATACAAATCATTAGGAAAAGAAACTAATAATAAGGATGAAATATAAGCAGAAAGTTCCTGGTATATTCTGAAGAGCATATAATTCTGCCCAATTACCTTCACACGAAATTCTACAATGCTGTGTAATAACTGCTCATTATATGTTATTCAGAACAGTCTATTTCCCTTTTGAACTACTTACTTTAAACGATTCTCAAATTGTTCTCTACTTTGGGATTCAGGGATTGAAGAATAAATACATGGAATTTTAAAATGTTCTTTCAAGTCACTGAATGCAACCCACTTTTTTTTTTTTTTTTTGTAAAGAACAATTAGAGGTAGATCCATGTTAGAAACAGCAGAGACAGCTTTGAGTTAGGAATGTAGGCTTATTTCCTGTTAGTTTGTTGGTTTTTTCTTTCTTTCTCTTTAAATATCTATTCCTAGAAATACTTCTCCAACTTACACTGGATGTCTACAATGTATCTTCAGGCACTGTGCCCACAAGTGACTCCACCCTGGTTCCGTTTTACTTCTGAAGATGCCAAACAGCTTTTGCTCTAGGAGCTTCCATTGAAATATGGAACACATTTAAAAATACAAGCACTGATCATCCGGGATAACTCTGTTTCTATGGGAAGATATATTCATAATTTCTAATAATTATTGACAACCTTTAGAATGAAATCTATTCATAAGTTTGGGACTGTCTGATCAGACAATGAACATCAAAAATTAGCAAATTAACAAATCAAAGCAATTTATTTTAATCTAAAATATTAGTTTAGTTTTAAGGAAGGCATTATGCATTTGTCATAATGTAGTAAGTAGTATAAAATTCCACATACTTGTGAAATTCTTTTTCATTCACAGATATAAATGGCCATTTACAGAGGTACAGTGTGTTTGAAAATCCTCCTTATTCTGATAGTTTGTACTATTAAGAGTCAGGAAACTTGCCTATGCATACTCCCCTGTAGCCAGAGAGCAAGGGTCCAGAGGGGCCATGTGAGATGAACATAGTGGTATGTTGAAAATTTGCAGTGGACACAGTTCCTGGACATCCAGATTTAGAATCTCGCTCTTGGGCCTTACTAGAAATTCTATGAGTTGACACCCAATACCTGCTTAAACAGGGCAGAGAGAATTCTATTGTTTGCAACTTAAAATCCTCACTGGTATTATTATTATCATAAAACTAAGAAACACAAACAGGTCCTCTGAATGAGCCCAAGCCTCACTCCTCAACTGCATACTGGATATATAACATACATCTTATTTGACACATTAAGATTCTTTCCCCCAGTGTGATTCCTCTTTAGTTATTACCCCCTGGTCATTTAAATGAGGAGCAAGAATCATTTTACTATTGGTTTTCTCTAACAGTGTGTAAGCTCTGCAAGGGCATCAAAGTCTACAATGTTCACAGATATGTCACCAGAAGCAAAGGCAGTGTCTGGCACATGGCTACTAGTCAAAACACACATGCTTTGAATTCATCTCTATAAGCACTGACATGGGCTGGGCCTTCACCCTCTCAGGGAGTTTTGGCTGGATCATTCTTTCACTCTTTTCCCTCACTCATCTTCCTGGCTTTAATTTCTCTTCCTTTCAGGGTCTCTTCCTGATACTGCTGCAGTGATTTTTCAAAAACTCAAATCTAATGTCATTATCTTGCTGCTAACACACAACATCTTAGAGGTTAAAATGCAAACATCTTAGTGTGGCAAAGATTCAAACATCTCAGATGGCACAGAAGGTCTTCCACCAACTGGCTCCTAGTTTACCCTTTCCCACACAAACTTGCATTCTAGCTGATTCCAAGTACTTGTGGTTGCTTCACACACCAAGCTGCTTCACACTTCCAATACTATTTTTGGGGTAGAACATGCAGGAACATAGTCTGGAAATTCTTTCAGAATTTCTGGAATTCCAGAATGGCTTATGCAGGTGCCAAGTAACAATATACCTGTATTATATACCTACTGAAGTGTATAGTCTAATACAATTTACCTTCATTTTGTCACTTCCTATTATAACAGGAATATCCTTGGAAAAATGCTCTACTTAATTAAATCATCCACTGCAATTTCTCCTTGCCCTAACCCTCAACAAGAATGTCATGAGCTCATTTTATATTAATAATTAATTGGCATGGTGAGAAGTGGGGACTGGCAGACTGAGGTGGAATAGAGGGCTCCCTAATACCTACAAACCTTCTTCTGATGTTCTAAGAACTCATATTACCACCAATAGGTAAATATCATAACTATTTTTGTTTTTTCTATATTTGGAAAATAGGGAGCTCATCTACTGCTTTTAGTTAGACAAGGATTGACTAAGAAATCCTTTACATTGTAGACTGACTATCAGAACAACTACAATAGGTAGAAAAAATTTAAAAAATATATATATCATGATTATTCTTCCCAAGACAGGTGTGGATAGCTCCTTATTGTTCCACTAGACTAATTAGGAAATTATAAAACACAAAGGTCAATAGAAAAAACAGGCAATGAAAGTAAACTGCTTTGCTTGATTGAAGGAGAGGGGAGTTGAAAGGCCAATGGATGTATCCACCTACCACATTACTGTCCTTAAGGGGCTCTGAGAAGCACTAGCCTAGGCAGTAGGATTTCTTGGCAATAATACTCCAAACGTTATTCTTGGTATTTAACTACATTTTGGGAACCTCTTCACCAACCTAACAAAAATAAAAACTCTTCCCCCAAGTTCATGTTTTTTTACTGACTGGATTTCTCTTCACCATGCAGTCAGATCTTGGGCAATTTTCTGTTTGGATAGAGGTTGATGTCTGTCTTCCTAGCAAAGGACTTTTTAATCCATTCTCCCTAGCTTTTCATCTGGATAGCCATTCTTCCCCTTTCTTCCAAAGGCTATTTCCAAGATCTCAGCTGTCAGGAAAAGTGAAAACATGACAGGAGACCTGTAATTGTAGTTTAGTTATTTTTGTTTGTGTTATGACTTTGCCCCTAACAATGGCACATACTTATAATTTGGACCAAGAGACATAACAAATGACACAGGGCAAAGGGTTTCTTTTCATAATTATTTATATGATCTGAGGGTGATACTGAGGTTATAGAAAACAGAGAGCACAAGAATTAAAGATGGTGTCCTTCATATAGAATACAGCAGCTGCTGACACAGCAGCAAGAGGACACAAACCTTGAGTTGCTGCAGATATTGATTTGCATTGATCTGTGTCCACTGCAAACCCAGTGGAGAGTGTGAACAACAGAATGAACAAACTGGACAGCTGTGGGAAGACAGATCTGAATGTCTGGATTGCCAGAAAGGTCAAAGATCATGTCTGATACACATATTTCTGATACACTTGTTACCTGACAAACTTGACCATTCTCTTAGAATGTACTTTTACAATTTTAGTCTTTAAAGAAATCCCGAGCACAGAGACAGCAAAGAACGGCACATAGGTATAATCTTGGTTTCCACTGGTTGTTCGCAAGCTTGAGTAAGATGCGTCATCGAGGTGAGTATTTTTGGTTTATTCCTGACCCTATTTTGTTTTTATGATTTTTTCATTTCAGCTTTTCTTGATGTGACTCTACAATACTTTTGAACCCCTATAACACCTGTCTAAAATGCATTCCAGGGAAAGTTAAAATGTAAATAAATAACATTATGACCTATCTTCTAAAGAGAAAACTGCTCATTTGATGCACAGTGAAAACATAAAGGGAACAGGAAATACACATCAAGTAACCTTCGTGGGGACTAGTGGTAAATACATCTCAGAAGATGATAAATGTTTTTTGACAAAAGCATTTTGTGTCAGTACTTAGAATTTATGAATAAAAGATTCTGAAGACCATATGGGAAGGGGAAAGATCAAAGAGGATGCAGTACTAGACAAAAATGAGACAAACATCCCCTCTGGCATCCTCATAAATTACACAGGAAGCAGGACTTCTGTTGAGGCCCACTCCACAACAGGTGCTCTTACTAGCCAAAGTAGAAGTCAGAAAACAAGGGTTTTTCTAACATCTCACTTGACATTTGAAAGAGTGAAAACAACTGGGAATTATATGTGTCCAGGGACTGCCAAAATGCTACTGTGTTTCTCATTTCTAATCTTCCAGAACCCTCCAAAGGTGAAGAAACTAAAGGGAAAACTTTAAAAAATATGAAAGAAAAAGTACACATAAACATACTCTTTTTTTTCAGAAATGAATAAAACAATTTAAATATTATAATTTTAAATAAAGCTGAAGCTAGTGAGGAGTAGGAAAAAGTTCCTAATTTTTCTACTCCATGAGATTGAGCAGAACACCAACACAGGACTAAGTTGTATAGATCTATAATAAGACACACCCCAGTATCCAACCCTCATTCTTCATAATTTCAAATCGTTTGGTTTATGATATGATACATACAATTTAATTTTGTACATAGGATTTAAAAAGCTTTGAAAACTCTATGGAAAAAAATATTTTTAAAAGGAATTTTAAGCCTATTTTTTTTAAACTTTCACTTTCACTTTTAAAATTTACTTGATAATTTAAATGGCCCTTGGGAGACGTTTGTTTATTAGCCAGATTAAGGTTTGAAAATGCACAGAGGAAACCCTCTCACTTTTTAACAGAGCAGATAGAATCATGAAAATCACATGCAGGAATTTTTCTTACACATATAGATCATGTTCTAAGCCTTAATTTTTGATTAAATATTTTTACTGGATAAGTTTAGATATGCAAAAGCATATGATTTATTCACATGCGATTTTTTGCTACTCATATAAAGATACTATCAAATTTAGTGTGTATCTAAAGAATGATATTCATTTTCTGTCACTGCTTACCTTGAATAAGGATTTATTTTTAACTTTTATGAAGAATGAAGTTAATTTCTAAGAAAAAACCATTCCAATTATGAAAACAAAAAGAAAACATAAATTTCTTAAATTTCTGCTTTTTTTCTGGAAATTAAAAAAACCTATTTTTATTATAATAGCATTTTCGGCTCTTTATTCACAGATAAGTACCATAAGAAGCTGTTTTAGTGCTAAAGCAGGAGTGAATTCACAAGAGGAATAGCGTACAGATCTAGGATCATCAATAACTGTCCACAAAAAGGAACAGATCCATAAGGATACAGTCAATATTTGGGAAAACACATGCTGCATTTCTGTGCAAGAAAGACATCTGAAAGCTAGGGGAGTGTTTTAGAATGTTTTAGATCCCTTCTGAAAAACTCTCATAGATTCCTAATTTGTCCCACATACCCTTACCCACCCTAGTTTCCTTTTCTTCTTTACTGCACCCCTGCAAACCCCCACCAAATGTGTAGAATTTTAAACTACCAAATTGGGGAATGAAACCGAAAAATGCTTATTAGAAAGAATAGATAGAATGATTATAATGAAAGATCAAGGAAAAGTCTTATAAAACAGGTACCTAAAAACAGTACTGAAATACAGTGTATGGGGGGTAGGTTCATAAACACTGTTCAGTGAATGAACAGGTACCCTCCATGGCAATCTGACAAGGTGATTGGCTGGTCAGGACTCTCTTAAATTTCTAAGTTTAGTGTCCTGTATCCCTCTTGTTAGAAATATGAATCCAGAGGAGTAAGAATTCATAACATGACAGAGAAGACTGTTGAGTCGCTTAATCTTTCTTCTCCCTTTTTCCCCACTTCTTCATTCACTGCCACAATGAATCAGTGGTATTGATGGAAAAGGTATCGTGGAGGATTTGGAACATACTGTGAAAATTCATGACCTATACAATTTAAAAATCAGGGCTAATGAATGGTCTTCTTTATTTAATCTTTTGAAAAGAATATCAGATTTTAAATTAAAATCCTGTAACTTTAAGAAATAATAATACTTTTATGAAAAATGAAAAAAGTTGTCTTTAATTTTTAAAACTAAATCAGTTATATAACATTTAAAACACATACAATAGAAGCAGTATAATGAACTTTATGTATTTATTACCCAGCTTTAACAAAAGTGACCATGTGATGAAACTTATCCATCTTCACCACCATCATGATTTTCTCTACATTACTAGTTTGAAGCAAACCCATCTTATTACTTCAGTAATAAACACTTTAAATGCATCTCTAAATATTAACCATAATAGCATTACACACCAAAAAACTAACAAAATATTCTAAATACCAATAAACACCTAGTCAATATTCAAATTTCCTGTTTCAACTTTTAAAAACAGTTGGTTTGCTTGAATCAGGACCAAACAAGGTCCACCTGTTGTAAATGGTTGCTTGTCTCTAAAAATCTCTTAATGTATTTTAAACTTCCCCCATTATTCTCTTCCTATTTAAAATTATTTCATTTGTATTGTAGAATTCCTGGAAGCGTGAATCTAATTCATGCATCCACATACTGTCATTTGACATGTTCCTCTGTTTCCTGTATTTCCCATAAACTAATATTAATATCTAGATGCTTGAGCAATTTATTGGCAAGGATACATCATAGGTGATATTAGATGCTTTAGCAATTTTTTTTGGCAAGAACACATCATAGGTAATAGTACTTTCCATTGCATCAAACTTGAAGATCATTAATCTCTGACTGTCTCCAATTTTGTGATGTCAACATAAGATAGATGGTGAATCAGGCTGATACATTCATCGCAAACTTTACACCACCTATCTTATCTGGTCATTTTAACAGCCATGATCATTGGTTTAGATTATTTATTTCATCATTGGTTGCAATCACACAACATTTTGACTTCTAGACTTATTATTTTGTTTTTTTTAGATGGTATAATTGTTTATGTAGAAAATCAAGAAGAATGATCAAAAAGTTCCTAAAATCAGATTAAGCAAATTTGTAGAATAAGATATTAATATACATGTCAATTGTTTTTCTGTGTATCTTATTTTTAATGTGCTACTTTATTCAATAATATACTTTTTGCCTTTGCAATTACACTTGTAAGAAACATAACATTGTTTCACTTATTATTTAAATTAAGTTTTTACTGAAATATTACATCTTGATATGTAACACTTAAAACACATACAACAAAATGCTATTGTTAATGCTGCTCAGAAAATAGATATACATCCATATTTTGTACTTCTTAAGCACCAGTAATCGTATTATGGTTGGTAATTTTACTTCAAATTTCTCGGTGGCTCAAATAGCATCATTATTGCTAATCTAACTAAAGCTGGGGAAGGTCAACCTATAATTAACTTAGATTGCAGCAAAGACCATACATCACAGAATTCTAAAATAATTGGCTATTATTTGTTCTTCTCCAATTAAAAAGATGATAAAATAAATAAACATACATATACATCCCACACCCCATCCTTAAATTATAAGCAGTCCTTTAATGCAGACCACAGTGTATCAAAACTAGTTGATGGTGGTTAGTATGTGTAGTTTTTAATGTAAGATTTTTTTTTTAATATTTAAAAATCTGTCTAGAGGATTTTCTCTTCTTCTGTTATAGAGTGTTTTTCTCTCCATTTAATTGTGGAGTAACATAATAGCAGAGTGAAAAAAAATCTATGCAAAAACAGATTAGATTGATTTGTTATTAAATAGATCGTGAAGCCTCAGGGAGGAAAGCTCTAATAACAATTCAGACACCACCAAGTCTGGCAAACTTATCAGGTTTTTTTCCTTCTCCCTAGGCAGACATGCCATGTTCGTTTTTACAGCTAGTTGATTAACTGCTGAAAATGCACTAATGGATGGCCCTCACTTTAGGCAGATAATCACATTTTCAATTTCCTTTTTCATCATTGGTTTAGAGCTATATTCAGTAGTTCTCTGAAGGGTTAAGGAAACATCCTGTCATACACATCACTCTTTCTGCTCTTAACCTGCCAAATTGTAATGAGAATGTGAGTTTAATTCAAACCTTCTTTTATTTCATTATGAAGATTCAAGTGATTAAATGAAGGAATCGCAAACTTTTCTCTGTAATAATTAACTGAAGAAAGTGCATTGGTAATGATATATATTTTTAAGGATGTTTTCCAGGATTTTTGAATTAATATGTACATGACTTCTTGTACCATGTTTGGGATTAACCAAGAATTAAAACAGTTGTCAGTATTTCCAGACAGGAGACAAAATAGTGGTGGTAGAGGTGTGGCGGGAGGTTAGGGACTTTTATGTCAATTATGTAAAAAATGCTCAGTAGCTATTTTTCTTTTCTTACTATATAATTATAAAGAAGCATTTTTTAGCTACAAATATGATAATCAAAGACACCAATATGATGCCTCCTGGGACAAGGCCAGGATAGCCAATGCAATCCAGTCAATACAGAACTCTGCATCAAACAGGAATGTATTTTATGCTGCTACAAAGGCACAATGTCATCTTGTAGACAAGTCTCCTCCTGCTATAATGGAAATTACTAACCTTTTGCATCTTTATATTTCTAGAAAAAAAGAAAAGGCATACATATTTGTTGAGTGTATTTGGAAAGATAAATATTTGCAGAAAAAATAAATGCAGAGTCGTTAAAAGAAATGTGGAAACAGAAAATAATGTTAGTATCATTAAGTTGCATGTTAGGATAATTTGGGATCCATGACCATATAGCATATATAGAAGGTTTTTTTCTTCTATAAACCTATCATAATACTAAAACATTCATATTCTAAAAATTGATCAATATGGATACTTTGTGCTATATTGTACTAGAACCTCTACCATTTAAAAAATACATTCCAAAATTAATTTAGGTAATGGAAAAAAATACCCTAAGACTAATGATAGAACTAAAAAGAATAGGCCAAATTATTCATTAGAAAAATGAGCAAAGAATATAAATAGAAGAGAAAACTCAAATGGGTCATTGCATACAAAAAGATGCTCAGCTCCACTAACTAATAAAAAAATGCAAAGTAGGATGAGATAAAACATTAGATTTGCAAAAACCAAGATCCTTCTCAGTATTAAATTTTGGGCAAGAGAGACCAAGAATGGAGAGGGAGGAAGAGGTCGGGGAGGAATAATAATGGAGGGAGGGAAGAAGAAGGAGAGTGACTTTGAAATTTATACAATGTTCAAGAGGGTTCATTGCTGAACTATTTCAAAAAGAAACTGAGCAAGATCCAGACAAATTAAAAACGCACATTCATTATTACATAAACACTCCATTTCTAAAAATGCATTTTCCAGCATCATATATGTGTGAACCAAGAAACATTCAAGAAGATCATTGTTAACATGGATGGAACTGGAGAATAATAAGTTAAATAAAATGAGTCAGGCAAAGTAAGACAAATACCTCATGTTCTCACTTAAATGTGGGAGCTAAAAAGTTTATCTCAAAGTAGGAGAGAGTGGTTACCACATAAAAAAGTTTATCTCAAAGTATGAGAGCTTGGGATGGGTAGGGGAAGGCAGGGAAGGAGAGAGAGTGGTTAATAGGAACAAGGGTACAGTTGGGTAGGAGGAATAATTTCTAATGTTCTATACCACAGTAGGATAACTATGATTGATAACCATTAGTTGAATATTTCAAAATGGCTAGTAGATAGTACTTTGGATATTCCCAACACAATGTCTGAGATGACAGATGTGTGTCAATCACTCTGGTTTGATCATTACATAAGTAATGTTTATGGGGCTGGGGATGTGGCTCAAGCCGTAGCGCACTCGCCTGGCATGCCTGTGGCCCAGGTTCGATCCTCAGCACCATATACAAAGATGTTGCTGTGTCCGCCGAAAACTAAAAAATAAATATTAATTCTCTCTCTTTTTTAAAAAAATAAGTAATGTTTATTATCATTATCTCTCATAATACTGTAAAATTTTAATTTGGAATAGCTAAATAGTTTAATAGTGGAAGACAGAGGTGTTATAGCAGTTTAAAAATAAACTAGATCTACATATGCATCAATAATGGATAGAGACATAAAAAACTCAAGGTACACAATGATTCATAGACTATTCCACTTGTATGCTTACAAAGCAAACAAAATATTAGTCATGGATGTATGAAATACATATACATATAAATATATGCATATTTATAAACCATACATATATTTAACACTACACCCTGATGGTTATCTAGAGAAAAAGAAGACTGGTGCAAAGAAGATCTGAATTTTACATACAATATTTGTTTTGCAAAAAAGAAGCCAAATAATGAATCTTTATAGCTTTAATTCTAGGCTGTGACTACTTTAAAAAAATACAGGATTTAAAAGCATCCTTGCTGTTCTTTTTTTTTTTTTTTTTGATACGGGGGATTGAACTCAGGGGCATTCAACCACTGAGCCCTATTTTGCATTTTATTTAGAGACAGGGTCTCCCTGAGTGGCTTAACACTTTGATTTTGCTAAGGCTGGCTTTGATCTTGAGATCCTCCTGTCTTAGCCTCCAGAGCCTCTGGGATTATAGGCGTGCACCATTGTGCCTGGTATCGCTGCTGTTTTGATATGGTAAAAATAATTAGTAAATTTATAAAGCAGTAAAGGTAAATTTTATCAAAAAAAATTTTGAAATATCTTGAATGCCCTACTATAGTAAAGTTCTTAATATATTTTAATGATAATATATACATATCTTAAAAAATCTAATGAATAAGAGTGGAGGGTAGTAACATAATTCTTGTTTTAATTCAGTCATTTATTACTGTTAAATAATTTAAGAATAGTAATTATAGGATGTGAACTATGAAAAATAGGAGAAAATCGAATAAAGTTATTCTAATTAAAATGGTTCTTTAAAATATAATTAAATAATGGCATGCCATATATATTTTAGATGCATGGGCCTCTAAATTTTAACAAGTATTTTCCTCTTCATTAATTAGAATAGTTAATACAAATGATTTGCCTCCATATTCAACCAAACATACTATAACAGTTTTATAATAAACTGAAACTTTGATGCTAACTATAAAGTTGACCCTTTTTTTTGTTTTTTTTTTTCCTTCCAATCAAATCACTCATTTAACATTTTAAAATGCTCTAAGAGATAGCTAATTCATTTTGGAATATTTATTCACTATGATTAAAATCCTTTGTTATAATGTCCTAGTCTCCAAAAGATTCTATTATTCATAAAAAGTATTTGGTTAAACATTCATCCAACTTCCACATGATCACATTCTTAGTTTTAAAATGTTAGTCTATTCCTCAATAGGACACCCATAGCGCAAGAGTTAACAACTAGAATCAACAAATGGGACTTACTCAAACTGAAAAGTTTTTTCTCAGCAAAAGAAACAATAAGAGAGATAAACAGGGAGCCTACATCCTGGGAACAAATCTTTACTCCACACACTTCAGATAGAGCCCTAATAACCAGAATATACAAAGAACTCAAAAAATTAGACAATAAGATTACAAATAACCCAATCAATAAATGGGCCAAGGACCTGAACAGACACTTCTCAGAGGAGGACATGCAATCAATCAATAAGTACATGAAAAAATGCTCACCATCTCTAGCAGTCAGAGAAATGCAAATCAAAACTACCCTAAGATACCATCTCAATCCAGTAAGATTGGCAGCCATTAGGAAGTCAAACAACAATAAGTGCTGGAGAGGATGCGGGGGAAAAGGGCACTCTTGTTCATTGCTGGTGGGACTGCAAATTGGTGCAGCCAATTTGGAAAGCAGTATGGAGATTTCTTGGAAAGCTGGGAATGGAACCACCATTTGACCCAGCTATTCCCCTTCTCGGTCTATTCCCTAAAGACCTAATAAGAGCATGCTACAGGGACACTGCTACATCGATGTTCATAGCAGCACAATTCACGATAGCAAGATTGTGGAATCAGCCTAGATGCCCTTCAATAGACGAATGGATAAAAAAAAAATGTGCCATTTATACACAATGGAGTATTACTCTGCATTAAAAAATGACAAAATCATAGAATTTGGAGGGAAATGGATGGCATTAGAGCAGATTATGCTAAGTGAAGCTAGTCAAACTTTAAAAAACAAATACCAAATGACCCCTTTGATATAAGGGGAGTAAACAAGGACAGGGTAGGGACGAAGAGCTTGAGAAGAAGATGTACATTAAACAGGGATGAGAGGTGGGAGGGAAAGGGAGTGAGAAGGGAAATCGCATGGAAATGGAAGGCGATCCTCAGGATTATACATAAGGACATATAAGAGGAAAGGAGGGGTAAGACCAGATAATACAAATCGAAGAAATGATTTACAGTAGAAGGGGTAGAGAGAGGAAAGGGGAGGGGAGGGGAGGGGAGGGGAGGGGGGATAGTAGAGAACAGGACAGACAGCAGAATACATCAGACACTAGAAAGGCAATTTGTCAATCAATGGAAGGGTAACTGATGTGATTCAGCAATCTGTATATGGGGTATAATTGGGAGTTCATAACCTACTTGAATCAAATTGTGAAATATGATGTATTAAGAACTATGTAATGTTTTGAACGACCAACAATAAAAAAAAAAATGTTAGTCTAAAGGAGTACTGTCTGAATTATTCTGGGCTCACAGTCCTACCCTAAGTCTTGATTATTCAAGTTTAATCAAATATGTAGGAATAATTTCCACGTGGAAATATATTTCCCAGATGAAACTGGCTGGTGACCATGCCTTCTGAAAACCAGATGTGGTGGTGCATGCCTGTTAGTGACTCACAAGGGTAAGAAAGGAGGATCATAAGTTTGAGTCCAGCCTCAGCAAGGTAGCAAAATCCTACCTCAAAATGAAAAATAAAAAGGACTGGGGAAACAGCTCAGCGGTAGAGCATCCTTGGGTGTAATTCCCATTACCAGTAATACTAATACTAATACTAATACTAATACTAATACTAGTACTAATACTATTACTAATACTAATACAGGCTTCTGGAAAAACTGTGCTAAGCATATGATCCAGATAAATAAGTTATGCAAAGCTGCATGTCATCCATGGTCCAGTTTTCTGTATTTCAGATGTAAAACTCTTCACTGTGTTTACGATAGGAGTTGCACCATAAAAATTCAATGTTACTTAATTTGCTCAGAAGAAAAACCATTTAATAAATATTCACTGTGGAGAACTCTGATAATTTTACTGAAGTATTAGTTTATTTTGCATTTAGTCTGAATTGGAGATGAAGTCAGGGATCTTGTTTGACCATTAAGAAAGTTAGTAATAGGGCTGGGGATGTGGCTCAAGCAGTAGCACGTTCACCCGGCATCGCTACGTTGGATCCTCAGCGCCACATAAAAATTAAATAAAGATGTTGTGTCCACCGAAAACCAAAAAAATAAATATTAAAAAATTCTCTTTCTCTCTTAAAAAAAAAAAGTCAGAAGTGACCAAATTTCACACTACAAAAGGAAATTTATTGCGATGAACACCATAGGACTCCCAAATACTTACCATGCACTTAAAAATAAAAATAAATCGACACTGACAAATAGTTTAGCAATAAACAAGGACTTAGTAAAAAAGAAAGCTAAGGAGAAAGGAAAGAAGGCAAACCCATGTGAGACAGAAGGATGATGGGTAGGCAGGCTGAAGGGAATCTCCCTTATGTTCTCCATACACCCCAGTCTAGGAATGCTTGGAGCCCTCTTAAAATCTAAGACAGATGATGCATGCCTGTGATTCCCATGACCCTGAAGGCTGAGGCAGGAGGATGTCCAGTTCCATGCCAGCCAAGGCAACTCTGCAAGACTCTGTCTAAAAGAAAAAAAAAAAAAAAACAACCAACAACAGAAAAAGTGGGATGACAGTTGGCATGGGCTGCTTGGCGTTCAATCCCAGCACCACAGAGTGGGGGGAAACCAAACCAAGCCAAACCAAACCAGATCAAAGCCTAAGAAACAGCAAAGTCTTTACAATAATTAAAGATGAATGATAAACAAAATGTTGCATCCACACAATGAAATATTATTTTGAAATAAAAAGGCAAGCTGCAACATGCATGAACCTTGAAAATATTCTGCTAAGTACAAGAAGTGACCCCAAAACCCACATATTGTCAAATACCATGTATATGAAATGTTCAGAACAGGCATATCCACATAGAAAGTAAATCAGTGGTTCTGAGGCCCTGAAAGGGAAGAAAAGCTACTGTGTAAGACAGTTTCTTTTTGAGGTGATAAAAATGTTCTAAAATTAGAAAGTGGTAATTTTTTACAACTTCACATAAATATATTAAAAAACACTGAACTGTCTACTTCAGAAGTATGAATTTTAATGAATGTGAAATAAATCGATAAAGCTTATTTAATAATAAAAAAAAAAAACATCAGGTTTTGGCTAGTGGAGCACTAAAAGTCAAAGGGACAGAACTTTATCAGACATTTTCCTGAAGTGGTAAATTAAATAAGTAAAAACTGTTAAGGGATAAAAACATTCAATCTTTTCAAAGACTCATTTTAAAGAATGCATTATTTGAGATTTATTTCACAGTGACTTAAAAATATTCACTGAAGAAAAGATTTGAACCATGAAAAAAACTTTTTATCACTGTCAGAACTAAAACATTTTTAGAATTATCAGTGGACGCCTGATGGGCACCAGCAGATGACCTGATAAAGTGTAAAAAAAAAAAAAAAAAAAAAAAAAAAGACAAAAAAGAAAAACATTAAAAAAAAAAAAACAAGAAACCTGATATGGCTGTGGGGAATTGAATCTTTTTATTGGGGGGAAAAAATGTTCTTAAGTGCTGATATAACACTATTTGTCAAGATTGTATGACCTTTTCTAAAACCATAAAGAATTCCATTTTAGCAGAGCTTCAAGCTAACTGAAAAGAAAGAGATAATCTTAGGGAGAGGATGAGGTAATTTCAACATTGCTCCCCATTTCTTCTCTCATTCAATTGATATGGACAGGACTTCTCTGTGTCCACAGTAGCTTTCAAATACCAAGCAAACATCAAAGAACAAAGTAAAGAGACCATCTGCTTCCAAATAAGATAATTGAATTTACAGTCATGTACAAATAGCCAAAACAAAAAATTAAAACTGCTTTATGTCCAAAAGTTGCCATTACTATGATATATAATTATTAAAGGATTCACTTTTTAAATATCCTTTTTAAAAACTTTAATTGTAACAAAAATTTAGTGCTTCATCTTAATATACATGAACAAGCTCTGATTTGCATGAGAAAATATTTGGATCAAATTTATGGCCTTCAAAGAAATATACTCTTTCATCATCTAAGTTATCTAGAAGTAATTTAAAAATGAACAGAAGCAAAGATGAAACTCTGGACAATGGTAGGATTCCATGTCTCTCACTAAGCATAGTTTTTAAATTTTGGAGATAGCTTCTGGAATTCTAAGATGATATTTTCATGTTCTGAATTTTGAATTTTAACTATATTTTTCTGTCCTTTCACATCTTTATTACCCCAACAAGATGAACAGCTAGGATATTTTCTCTGCTTGCAGGAAAGATGAACACAGGCTGTACCTCATATACTTGAAGGCTGAATTCATCTTGTAATGTTCTCCTGGTCAAGTTTTCTGCCTATATTGCTCTTACCCTTGGAAGGCTGTAGTAATCTCCAAATGCTGCCAAATTAGCATCCAATTAGGCCCAAGGCTATTTACTGCCTTGGGAATTCCTTGTTTAAGTACTAGGCTTGGAGGTCAAAGAGGAACTTCAGCAACAAGATAAAAAGTTACAAGGGGGATTTACCTTAAAGAAAAATTTAAAGAGAAAGGCATGTAGTAAATTGTTAAAAGTGGTTGTCTCAGTTTTGGCGGTTCATAAAAATGTTCTCTATGCTAGTAGTGGTAGTTATAACTGTATACCAAAAGTGTTAGTAAAAAAAAAAAATCATAAAACTATGCTATAAAGGGGTGAATTTTATTCTAACTTTAGTATAGCTAACTTAAAAATATAGTAGTTATCTCTGGGTGGTAGAATCTCTATTTTCTTGCACTTTAAAAATTAAGATGATCATTATTTAATTCCAAAGTCATTAAGTACAGATTAAGAATATGGTCTTGGCTACCCCATGTCCTTCTTTGACCTTGGGAGCAGAGAAGGGGCAAAGGAAGTTCCAGGGTGAGAAGAGGGGCACAGGGTCCAGGTGGTCTTTCATTGTGTTACTGGATCCTTTTACTGTTATTCCACCCAGTTAAATCTAAACCCAATTAGTGTGAGAACAATATCCAAATGATGATATTGCATGGTGAAAAAGAAAAAATCCCATGTGCATCAAACACTGGATTTGAAGACTGCTGCCTAGTCCATGGGAAACATAAGGTTTAAAGGGCACATTTCCCTTTAAAGAGCCTAAGCTGAAGTTATTTGTGTTGTTATAGTGCATATACCATATACATGCACAGTGACCTACAATATAGGACATCTCACATCTCAGTGCACAATACCATCCAGGACTCTCAAGGGCTCTGCAGATAGAAGCTGTCATGGTAGTCTGCCTGCTTAGCAGAACTGAAATTGATCCATTCATCTACATATGCTGAGCATCATCCTGAGCTAAGATAAATTTCAGATTGGCCTACTGGAGAATAACTTTAAGCTAAGGTGGTATTCCATACCTTTATATTCTATTTAGCAATGAGAAAAATCCCTCTGGGCCTATTTTTGTAATTTATTGGAAAGAGACCACCTAGGACACTGCTTACTTCATCAAACAGTGATTTCTTAATGGGGACACACTGGGAAAACAATTCAAGTCTTGGTCCCAGGAATGAGAGAACCTCCTGAACAACTCAGAGACAGTTAAACTGTAGAGTTCATTAGCACTTTCTCTCTTTTGGTACTATTTTAACCTTGACTGCATCTTATTTTTTTTTTTTTTGAACTTTATCTTCTTTTTCCCTTAATTTCTGCGTTTTATTTTTATTTTTAACATTTTAAAAGGTATTCCCAATATACAAGTGAGGTGAAATATATATATAACCACAGTATATTTAGTGTGTTCAGAACAAATGCCTTAGCCCACCAGTGGGATCCTATATCATGTATAACCAGAAGAATGAGAAATTATGCTCCATTATAAAGGATGTATCAAAGTGCATTCTACTATCATGTATAACTGATTGAAACAATTAAAAAATTAAAAAATGGATAATGTCCAATAGTAAGCTTCATGGACATAAGCAGCAATTTCATTTGTATTTTGGGCAAAACAGAAATGGTTGATGGAAAGAGGATCTGAGTGTGAGAGATAATTTCTATTTACATTCTTGGTTCTGGTTCCAAGAGAACAGTTAGTGGAGCTGGAAGACACAAAGGGGTGTGTCTCCAGTGACACAGTAAAATGCCTTTGCTCCCTCTACTACCACACTATTTTCTAATGGGCTCCTTGCCAGCATATAGACCTGGTGATCACAGAGTAGAATAACTATATCAGTAGTCTTCTTAAAGTCCTCTGGAAAGCACCCTGAAAGGTATGAAAAGGGCAGATATGAGAAAGGGTAGGTAGAAATTTAAAGACACCAAGGGGACAACCTAAAGGAAAAGCATCCTTTGATGAGCTCAAAACCTCTGGACTTCATTTCGGCTCACCATCCATCCACTAATCTTTTGGCTGAATGCCCACTGAGCTCTAGGCACTGTGCCAGGATTGTGGGGGTGGGATGGCTCTCACCATTTCATAGATGAGCTATGGCATAGAGAAACAGGCATTCAGATGAAAGAGATGATTTTCCTAGGGGAACTTGGGGCAAGGCTTTTAGGAAGTGTTGGCATTTAGCTGGGATATCAGAACACATGGGAATCACATGACATGGGAGTAGGGTAACCCATGTGGATCAATTACCTTTACATCTAGAGTTCTCTAAATGAGGAAAACTACTCATAACTCTTAAGATTCCATAATAGGTTCCTATTTGACTGTCTGGCCTCTCTTCATTATGTTTTGCACACAGCACAGTCAAGAAAGAAACACTTCCTTCAAATAAATCCACAATCACTACTAACAACTTTCTGTAGATCTCCTTTAAAGACCTGATGAAGGTCTCCATAATCAAATAGTATAGCTTTACTTTTCCAACCTCATAAGCTACTAGGTCCTTTCATCACATATCCTAAACATGCTCCAGAACAACCTGTCTTGTAACCCTGCTCTCATTTCTACAGGACCCATTCATTTGTCCAAAATTCACTAAGTAAGTCTCAGCAACATCCCAGATATGACAATAGGCACTAGGAACCAGATACAAAGCACACAATACCAATGACAGTAACTATTGCCCATAACATGTATTTTATAGATTTTTAGCAATCTATGGAATTAGTTAATTGAACTATATAACCATTAACTTATTTTAAAGCTTAAAGAAAAGCACAGGAGATAATCTAATAGCCAGGCATCTACATCCCTCACCCCCCCCATTTAACAGATGTTAACATCTTTTTTTTTTTTTTAATTTTTTTGCTCCAGATGGCTCTGTTAAATAAAACTTTACAGATTGAGCCAAAGCCTAATTCCTGATATCTTCCCCCTTCCTACAGACATCACTACTCTCTTAAATTGGTATCAATCCAAAATGTTTTTAGTGGTTTTATTCCACATGAATTCACTTATAAATGATTCCAAGTATTGTTGAATAATTATAAAACTGTTTTAAAAATGTTCAGATGATATTCTCCTATTTCTCCTCTTCTGCAACTTGCAATTTTCAATCAGAAGTTTGTTTTAAAAATATCCCCATGGTGCTACTTGCAAATCCAGTTATTTCATTTTAATTGTTGTAGAGTTTACTTAACCACAGTTTGTTTCCTATTTTCATCCTGATGGACAACAATTTTCTTTGTAATATTTTTACTTTAGGAAATAAAGCTGCATTGAACATCCTTTGTATATATCTTATTCTGCACATCTTACAGAATTTCTATACCAGTGTCTAGGTTTTGGAGTTTGAAATCACACTCTCTCTTCTATGGATTCTTACTCTTTGCCAAGATTTTTTTTTTTTTGAAGAGAAGTATTTTAATACTATCTTTTACAAGATTAGAATTAGTCTAAAAGTATGTAATGAACAAAGCACAGTGCAAAACTGTCCTTCCTACCCTCTTCATCTTTTCTTACTTCTGTGCATACTCAAGGGCTGTAATCTCTCACCTGGATTCCTTAGCTTTTATGCAGTTATTTTCAAGTGTGGATAGTTATTCAAACGAATGCTTCTGTCAGGAGATATACTGGAAAGTCCAATTCTGTCATAGTGCTGATGTCAGCCTAGGATTTTATTGATTTTATTGATTTGTGTTTTATTGATTTATGACATCTGATTGTGAGCTCAATTTTAGTGGTGTTAGTTTCTCAGATGGGGACAGTTATATCTGGACCCCAAATCCACATATTGTATGAGTTTGGGTTTGCCAAGAGTGTGGTCATTTAAAGGTCCTGGCTAAATGCAGCAATCTTAAATTCAAAGGGGCCATCCTGAACACACCTTAAACCTTACTCCTTGGGCTCTGTATGGATGTTAAAACCAATTCGAGGACTCATTTTGAGGTATAAGCAGTGTTCTCAGGCTTCCTGCAAAGGTGGCTCAAATACTTCTGGTTCTGGTTTTCAGTTCCCTTTCTATTTTTAGTATTTAGAGAGTTCCCTTCTCTTTTGCCATTTCCTTAAGTATTTTTTTTTAATTGGTATAGCAAGAGAAACTCTGTTTACCTAGCCATACTGCATTCTTCAAATGTTATTTAATTTTTCCATGAATATAAAATTCTATTTTTCTAAACAAAATTGGTCTATATTTTTGGGGAATATTATTGAGTTTGTGAATTTCCCTTTTGGGTGCTCAATATATATATATAACTTTTTAAAAATATTGAATAGAATCAAAACTAATTTGTTTTGACAATTTTTACTTCCTTGATAAATTATTTAACTGGATATTATAAAGGTAGAATTAGAAATTTATAATTTGAAATTTTACACCTTGCTTATGATTTTTTTGCTATAAAAACATACTTGAATTTTTAAAAAGATCACAATTTTATATTTATTTTTAAAGGTTTTTATTGACTTTACTTGTATGCTCTGAGATGAAAAATTCATGTGTATATAATTTATCAGCCTTATGTCTAAAATTCATACCAAAAATCACTGGAAAAGTGAAACTATAGACCACATTCTATTCAGCAAAAAAAGAATTGTCTATGACTAACAGGAGATGCTGAGAAGTAGAACCATTATGTGATTAAAAATAACTGAAGAGACAAGTTATTATAGGCATACCCACCTAAGTATAAACATACCAAGCTCAAAAACATAAGTAATGAAGTATTTCATAGTAGGCTTTCTAGGAATATGTAACTAAGAAAGAAATCTATAGATAAGTAGCGACTTAACCCATTTGGAGTATATGGTATTTATTTTTATAATAATGATGTTCTTAGATAGCAGAAGAGGTCATTTATACAAAAATAATAATCATGATTAAATGTTCAAGTATATATTTATTTTGTATTTAGTATATCTGAATATACAGAATCATTTCATATAGTAATTTTACAGAGTTCTAGAAAAACTCAATTTGAAGGCATTTTAAAAAGTTGACTAAATCTTCATTTTTAGAAATATTTCTCAGTTTAAAAAAATCCATACCAGGTTTTCAAAATTCCAGTCAATTAGCTTACCAAATAGCTAGCAATTAACCGAGTAACATCCATCAACTGTAGTTATAGAGGAGAAATCAAATTTCTGAAGGAAGCACAGTTTCTTTTGCTACAGAAGCTTACCAATGCTATACATAGCACTTTAAGCATGGGGCTGAAGGGTAATCAATATTACAAGAAGATTCTCAAAATTAAAATGTATTGACAACTTTTGTGTCAAATTTAGGAAGGCAAGTTAACCGGGACAACGCTAACAGAATCATCTACTGCATGCAGGGCAACTTAGTAAGACATGTCACTTGAGAGTACACAAAGATAGAGCCCTTGGCCCTGTACCTGGTGCTGGCGATGCTCGGTGATTCTGCTCCAAGCCTACATCTTTCTAGTTGACTGGCAACAATCTGCCTTTCCACTTCCAGTTCTCGGGTGAGTCGTTGAAACTGAAGCTCCTGGTGAGTCAAGGAAATAAAAGGCATATAAGGTGATGAGGTTGGCTGCTCAGGCAGATACATGAATTGGCGTATGTCACAGGAAACACAGGAACATACCCATAACATAAAGCTGTAGTGTGGCTCTTTGAAGTGCAAGCTTTGGATGGTTTAAATAATCTAATGATTTGTGGTTATTTTAAATTTAAAGGCAATAGAGTTGCAGCTTTTATTTGATGTTGGAAACGTATATTTTTATTTGCCTTTTTTGTTTGTGGTTCTAATCAGATCTTTAAAACAATATTTTCTGCTGCAGTGCCATATTAAATTTAATGTTTGCAGAGACCTTACTTGAAGTGTTTACATCAGAGGCATGCCAACCAATAAAAGCTCTTCGTCTTCAATGGCTAATTTTTATATCCCTTATACTGTATTGTATGTCAGCACAGCATTAAAAAAAAAAGTAAATCTCCAGGAAGAAAATCACTTTACCATGTTTGATACAAAGCCATTTAACTAAGGAAAAATATCCTTTCAATCTCACAGAAAAAAATCTTGCTATATTTATCTACGACATAACCAAGAGAATTTTGCTGCTTTCACAAATGCATTCATGTGCCATTGTGTGAAAGGAGAGAGGTGAGACAGAAAAGTGAAAAAGACTGGGCTATAACGTGGAATTCAAAATTGTACTAAGAAGCTAGAAAATTTGTCAAAAGAAATTATATTCTTCAATCTATGCTACATCATGAAGGTGAACGAGTTCTATTATAAGAGAAAATGTTTTAACTTTGTCCTTTTCTTATTGTTAGTTCAATGGGATTTTAATAAATAGAAAACATGTTATGCTATAAAATATCCAAAGATCAAATCAAATATATTTCAAAAGCTTTAAGCCACAAATAGCATCTTGAAGAATACCTCAAGAACCCCTGTGTCATATTAATGCTTTACAAGCTATTCAAAACAAATTGTTAAGTAGTTCAAATTTGACAATGATTGCTAGAGCAAAATATCAGGTAGGTGAACACTCAAGTAAACCTAAAAACCAATCAGAAATAAAACTACCTAAAATATTATTTATGACTAGATATGAATGTTTGCATAAAAATTTAATTGACTTTATTGACTCTTTGTGGTATTAGGCACATGTGCAATTACTTGATAGCATTGGCT
Source organism: Urocitellus parryii (assembly GCF_045843805.1). Classification (NCBI taxonomy): domain Eukaryota; kingdom Metazoa; phylum Chordata; class Mammalia; order Rodentia; family Sciuridae; genus Urocitellus; species Urocitellus parryii. Next base: position 212,804,108 of record NC_135531.1, on the reverse strand, counting down.
TTGTAAATTCCACAAGCAATTCTTAGAATGAGTTTTAATAAATAGTCCCTGAACTCCTTATCTGCTATTGAAAATCCTTTTCTAATGAACCCAATAGTGGAGGCATTTTAGAAAGGATATAGATAAGTAGTATTTAGCTCGATATTGCTATACAATATGATCATAATAGATAAGTGGGACAATGCCTGCCTCTGCCTAACAATACCTAGACTGCTGGCTGTTAATAAATGCTAAACAACAAAAGAACATATGGCTATAAACTGTACAATAGTCAGTAACCTAGTAGTATCATGCTTACCTGACATAACTTCTTTGCTCTTAAATAGTGTATTTTCTTGATTTCTTTTCTCTTAAATAGCATAGTTTTTGTGATAGATTTCCATTCTTTCATTTATTTTATTCAATTACTTATTATGTACATCTTTTCCCACAAGAGTGGTTGCTTGTATCATACTGGGCCAAGACGGACTGTGTGTGAATCCCCAAATACTCCTCAAGCTATCACATTATCGTTGTACTCTGGTTACTCTGTATTCTAGGACTGAGGGTGGTCATGTTATATCATTTTGGGATAGCCAGAAGTTACCATACCAGGGTAGGATGAAGGTATATTGCAAATAAGAACATAGGAAAAAAACAATTCAATGGTAGTAGATGTTATAAAATCATGTTTGTGGCTGCTTATGCTAATCTTTTCAACAACCATTTAAAGAAATGGTTGGGAGAATTTCTGCTTGAAGGCAGAGGTGGGACACAGTTTCCCATAATCCTTTTCCTCTGAAGCAGAGATAAGTAACTTTGGCTCTGTCTAGAAGATACACTCATGCCAGACTGTGACTCAGATGTCAGCTCAGAGACTGATTCCAGAAAACAGGAAGCTCCTTTTCTCTGTTCTGCCTCCTGCAGCATTCCCTGTATTAGATCTCAAGGTCAAGTTCCTTACACAGAAATCACTTTCAAAGGTAGTGGCAGTTATCAGTTGTTTCCTTATCTGACCAAATTTGTGGCACAGATTTGGATACTGTTCCTGGAAGTTAAGTCTCAAGCCTTGTTCTCCAATACAAGTGTTGGAATTTACTAATAACCACTTTTTTCCCTTTCTTCCCCTTTTATCCTTAATTAGCCATGTCCACCTCTATTTCTTGCAAATAGGAACCTTGAATGATACCTATAGAAACTGTTTACACCTAATGAGTTGCTAGGCAAGCCTATGTACTCATGCTGCATTTTCTATTTAAAATGAGCAATTCCTTTGACATTCTTATCAACTAAGTTCACAATGTATCCCTCATAGAGCCCTTAAAAATGAATATCACTATGTCCTTACTTACTGTATGTCCACATTTGTCACAAGTAGGACTTCACTGAAGTGCCAAAAGCAGACTATCAGGAAGCTCTTAGGCATGGAAATACTATCTAAACCTGTGAATATTTACATTAAACTTTACATTATATTTGTGGGCTTTGATGTAAAATGATAACTGCTGTCCCTACAGAATGTAAGCTGAACACCCATGTGTGAGTGGCACCAAGATGAATGAGTAGGATATAAATATTTGACAATTCTGTGTCTACTGGTTTCTTTGACTGATGAGGAAGACAGCATTACATAGTCACATAAAAACACATTTAACGATTTCCAAAATAACACTCATTAAGATGATTATGCAGAGATATCATCTATAAATTTTAAATTTTTATATTTTACCCTCTAAACATAGACTGTGACAGCTAATTCTGAAATCAGTATCTAAAACGGGGCATCTAAATTATAGGGGTATCTTATATTTGTTCTCTTCTGAGAAAAGCAAGGAAATTAATGTTAAAATTGCTTGCTAATGATTTGGTATATGACAATTTCTTCAGACCACATTCTTAAAAAGAAGTGTCAAGGCTATTAATATGCTATAGGATTATAATCTACTCATATGTGCTATGAAACTCTCCTTTGTATTTACGACATATCTCTCAGGTTAATATAATTATAAATATTATTTGAGAGAGAGTGAAGGGAAAAAAGAAAACAAAACTACACTTTCATGACAGACCCACCCAAGGAGCTCAAAGAAGGACTTGCTGCCCCAGTTGCCAATACTTGGCCTGAGGCAGTTGGCTCCTTCAGGAATGCAAAGAATCCCCTTTCCCCCAGGGAATATCCTTCCTCCAGCACTAACTGAGGTAAGAATAGAAGATTAGTCTCAGGTAGCCCCAGGGTTTCCTGTAGGCATGGCTAATGCTTTGCTAGCCTGGAGAGTATTTGATATTCTTCCCTGTCCAATCCTGCTTTTCCATCCCCTTTCCTCCACAGGTATTGATTCATGATAAATTTTGTGCACACAAAATTTTATCTCAATGAAAACCCAAGCTGTCTTGTGTTCTTTTTTTTTTTTTTAATTAATGACAGAATTTTTCTCTTACTTCCACTCTCTGTTTTTACATATTGTGAGATATTTCAAGTATACAGAAAAGGTATAGACAATAGTACAATGAACTTTTCTGAAACTGAAATAACAAATAGCAAATCACCTCTAGCAAATTTAATACTTTGCTATATTTGCTTCTGATTTCTTGAGAAATACAATATTACAATGTAATTTTAAAAAACAATGAGGTGGCTTGGTTGTTCTCTCCTGAATCCTAATCTTCTATCTTCTTCCCTCCCCAGAATATATCATTACTCTGAATTTGGTGTTTATTATACTCATGACTTTTTTCATATTACTACTATACACTTAGTCACACATGATATATAGCATTGATTTTTATATTCACATTTTTTTTGTAAATGGTAAACTGTTCACAGATTTGCAGATTGTTTTACTGCTATATGATTTTGAGATTTACCTATATCAATAATGTAGCTTTAGCATTGCTTAAAAGTATTCCATTTTATGATCATAGAACAATGTATTTATGTTCTGCTCTTATAAACCTTTGGATTGTTTCCAATTGCTTATGCAATTATAAGCACTCTATAAAATAAACATTCTTATATAAACCATCTTGGGCACATAAGCCAGACTTCTCCAGAGTAGAGACCCAGAAATAGAATTACAGGGTTGAAATGTATGCACATCTTTAATTTTCCTTGATAATAGTTGTCAGATTACTTTTCAAACTCTTGTACCAATTTATATTTCAGCTAGCCATGTAGCGGAGCTCCAATTTCTCCTCATTCTCATTCTCACTGACCTCAACTTACATTTGGAAGCTTAAAACTCCCTGCCCTTCTTTGTTTACAGTCTAACTTGCTTATGTTTTACTTTGTATTTCCTGATTGCCAACATCTTTTCTTAGGTTTATTGGTCATTTATGTTCACAGGTATCAAACTTTCAAAGGGAAATTTCTCCCTACTGCCAGAAATCCAGGCTTTTTCTAAACTTCAGTGGAAATGGTTTCTCATCACCTTTAAACTAATGTAGTTGTGTGAAGTTTTAGCCTTGGGTAAGGAATCTCAGTAGACTGTCCACCATTTGTAGCCCTGAGGCACACATAGCACATAACCAGCCAAGGGCATGCTCAAGATTATCTAGATTTGGCAGGTGTCTCCAGGGTGAAAGTCAGGTTTACTGCTTACTTAGCTGAGGATTCTTACTCTTCTTTCAGTTTTGATTTCTCTAAATTCCTTTGTTTCTAGTTTAGCTCTGCTTTAAAAAAAAAGTAAAATACAAATATTTTATCAGTATGCTTAGTGTCATTCAGGGATAAAAGTACGTAGAAATACTAAATGTACAATATGGCTTTTTCGTATTTTGATTTCTCTGAGCTGTATTCAGGGGATATTTCTCAGTATTTCCTTCAGTTCATTATTTCTCCATGTGCTGTTTGGAGTTTATCTCACTGTACTTTTTGTTTTTACCCCGCCCCACCCTCCTGTCCCTCAAAGATGAGATTTTTCCATTTCTGAGACTTCTAGCTGGTGCTTTTCCTTATCCATTTTTCTTGCATGCTCATTTAGAATGAAATCTCTATTTTTCCACCTTGTTTTCCCTTCCAATTAAGGTTTACCTTTACCTAAACTTCCAGTTTCCTCTGTCTTAAATGAGGCCTTAAATAGGTGACTGCAGTATTTCTCTGAAATAGAAATACTAGGGATTCTGTACATCGAGGAACAAGGCTACTTACTGTCCCCTTCCTCTGGTTTCTTGAAGCATCAGAATTAGGTAACTGAATTCCCATGTCCTTTGACGTGAGGTGACATCCTCCTGGCTCCCTCCACTTGTTAGCACAAAGTTGTCTACAATATTCCTCGCTGTCACTTTGCATTAAATAATTGTCCTCATTTTCAGCAAGATTGGTAATCATATTTCCTCTTACATTCTTGATATTAGTCAGCCATGTTCTTTTTCCTAACTGGCAAAGACCATTATTTTTCCAAATATGTGCAAAAATTCATTATGCTTAAGATGAGAGCCATACAGCTACAGATGCTCATCTGCATCACTACCACATATTTACTTCAGTTAGTCTAACTGATTCATTAATTTAGGAATAGCTACAACAGTTACTGCTACTATGATGCCAACAACTAAGAAAAACAGCCAGCCCCAACTTTCTGTCCCCCCATTCACATTAATCCTCAGTTTTCTTCCAGGCTTTGTGGAGGGAGAGTCCTCTTCTTGTCTAAGGCTAGTCTTTCCACGCCTTCCTGCTTCACCAGGCTTTTGCTTTTCTCTCTTTTTAAAATCTTTAATATTTCTTTTCAGTTGATATTCAAATAAATCATTCTCATCTTTGCTTTCTTTCTTTCTTCTTATTTGGAGATATATAACCCAGGGCCTCTCACAAGTAGCCAAGTGCTATACGACTGATCTTCATTCCCACCCCGAAATTATGTTCATTTAAAAACACACCTTCTTAATCTCAGGATTTTTCAATTTGTTTCCTTCTCATTTGACCCATATTATCTCTTCTAATGATTTTTTATATACTTTTAATTAATTTATTTATTTTCATATGGTGCTGAGGACTGAACTCAGTGACTCACATGTGTCAGGCAAGCGCTCCACCACTAAGCTATAACCCCAGCCCTCTTCTAATGATTTTTTAAAAAATTTAATTGGCTCTTTTTGAAGATATAGTACCATTATAGTCATTGAAGTCACTGAAATTCTGGTTTCGAATGCTTTTACATTTTTACTAATACAAATTAAAAATTTTTAGGAGAAAAGTACTGAGGACTGGTTATATTTAACAAAGAAAACTGACACAGTCATTATGTGATGGAATCAGTGGTTAAGAAAGTGTTGTTACTTCAACCATTGATTTGCTTTTCTGCCTTATTACATTGAGAGTTTTATATCACTAAAGAATATGCTACCTTTTTAAGATTCAGGAGATTGGACAGGATATGTTCTGCTCTCATGATATATTATGGCATTTACCTCTGTTTTCCACATTCAATAGATGAGTACATTATATATCATGTCCAAATCTTCCAGGGTCTTGAGCCAGGCAAGGGGAACTGTTTTTAAAATGAGCTGGTGATACACTCGGTGGTACAGTGCTTGCCTGATACGTATGGGGCTCTGAGTTTAATCCTCAGCACCGAAAACCCAACAAAACCCAAAACCAAACTACTAGGATATTCTCAAAAACATCCAAAATATCATCTCTAATCTCAGCAGAACTAAAACCAAAGTAGCCATATTTACAAAGAGTCCTTAGCCTTCTTGGCCTTAATACACCAGCTAGTCTTGTAGAGTTGATCATATATACTGACTATTTATCATAATTTACTTAGTCATTGACAAACCATTATTATTTCTACTTGGTAGTCTCTAATCAAATACATAATTAATTGTAGGAATACTAGGCATAAAGTCTACCCCTCTATACTGACAAATTTCCTTTGTTTAAAGGAAATTAGAAGTAAAAAAAATTGAAAAGCTAATACTGCCTTTCTCATGGTACTGAGAACACCCACGGATATTAACTGGTCTTCCCAAGGGAGAAAGGAATTCTAAGTCAAGTGGGTTCTGAAAGTGCTGCCCAGAAGTTCCCATTACCTTGGAGACTCACATTGACCCTAGCATATTATAAGTTCTGATTAATTTACCAGTAGGAAATCAACTTACTTCTGTTTAACCCAGCACCTTCTTTGATTTGCTGAAACTTTGCACACTTTTTCTTCTTCAAAAAGCAGTACTACTTCAGGAATATAACTTGGACAATATTGAAATTTGTTAGGGATGGCTGAACTGAACATTACTATGAGGTACTATACATTAAAAATATTTTAAAATTGGACATTTTAAAATCAAAATTTTAACCACTTTTCTGAGACTGGATATTTACAAAGGGCAGGGCACTGTGAAGAGCTAACCTTCAAATGAAAACTGCCAATGTGGCACCGTGTTAAAGGCATGAGGAACACACACTATTACAACACCTCTGTTAGATTAGCTGTCCAATGCTATGCCCATTGCTTCTTACATTTGAATTATACCTCTTCCACCTCCTAAGTTTTCTATTTCTCCATTGCAACAGTTCTCAAAGTGGGATCTTGAGCCAGCTGCATCAGTACCACTTGTAAACTTCAGAGATTCAGAAGGGATGTGGACCAGCAACCTGTGCTTGAAAAGAATCAGGTTCTCCAGGAAATTCTCAACCATGCAAAAGTTTGAGATCCATTGTCCTAATGGAACACAATCCTTCTTTTAGTCATTGTGTGCATCATTCGGTGTCACTGTGGCTTTCTGCTGTTAACAGTGTTCTTTTTTTTTTTTTTTTGTTATTTTAAATTTTTTATTCTAATTTGTTATATATGACAGCAGAATGCATTACAATTCATATTACACAGTGTTCTTATCATTACCTCCCTTTCTCATACTAAATGGTCCCCAATCATGCAACTCTTCCTCTCTAGCACTGGTTGTATCCATTCCCTGCTTTGCCATTCCATCTGTCACTACCTTCATTCAGGCTCACATCAGCTTCAGACTATGGCCATGGTCCCTCTCTAAGTCTACTCCCCACGATGGTGGTGATGGGACATGCCTCTGCTTTCCTCATTTCTTCCAGATACATTTGCAGAACTATAATACTACTCATTGGTAAGACATCCTTTACTAGGCTCTAGGTTCTATACTAAGTGTTTCATATGAATTACTTTGTCATCTCCCACAGTCAGCCTGCAAGGTGGTAAAAGTTACCCTCTTTTCATTGAGAAATGATTTGACTATGGACATTCAAAACTTAGATCTGAAATAACCTCATTTTGACTCCTAATTCCATGGTGTTAAGCACTGTGCCCTTCCCACCACACCCCACAGTAAACTTCTAAAAAGTCAATCAGCCGATTTTAAGACTCTTCATATAGTATGGACCTTAAAAAAATTTTATATATATATATATATGTGTGTGTGTGTGTGTGTGTGTGTGTGTGTGTGTGTATGTATATATATTTATTTAGGTTTTTTTTTCACTCCTGTTCATGTACTTATACTGAACTGTTTGCTGTTTCCTATACATGCCATTCAAGGCTTTTCCTCATTTGTTCCAGCCATGGGAAACATTACCTTCCTATGAATGAGTACCTATTATTCAGCCCTTAGGTAGAGTGCTCACCCATGAAATCAACTCAATTTACTAAGTTGGATTTTTCTTAAGAACAGAATCTGTATTTCAGTCATCTCAGTACCCATCTAATTCTCTGCAAAATGGAAAAAGAAAATCCTCTAAATTCATTCAAGATGACTTTTATGTACTGTTTTATTTAGTATGTCAGAAATCATTGTAGATATTTTTAAATGTATTGATTTATAAGTTATTTTTATACAAAGACAGGGATAATATATTATGGATGATCTTTTTAATGTTCTTAGAGCATTTCAAATGTAAGAATAATTATATCCTTAAAACACAGGTAAAGATCTGAGTGTGGTGATGCACACTTATAATCCTGCCACTCAGGAGGCTGAGGCAGGAGGATAGTCAGTTCAAAACTAGCTTTATCAACTTAGCAAGGCCCTAAGCAACTCAGTGAGACTCTCTCTCTAAATAAAATATAAAAAGGGCATATGGATCAGTGGTTAAGCACCCCTGGGTTTAATCCCTGGTACAAAACAAAAACAAAAAAACAAAAAGGCCATTGGTAAATAAAATAAAATAAAAATCCATGGTATAAAAGAATGTTCAATTTTTATTTAAAGTCATAGATGTGGAGGCAGAGCTAGGACTAGGTTGTGAGTTTCCCAACATTATGTTGACTGTTCTTTTAACAAATCAGCTCTATCAGAATTTCATATTATTTGGCATGGGCAAATTATTTTTTTAAAAAATCAATGTGTGCATCATTCAGTGTCACTGTGGCTTCCTGCTGTTAACAGACTTACTCCCATGCCACTGCCTTCCCTGCTGCCCCATTGTTTTTACCTGTCTTCACCTGCCTCATTCCTCAAATCTCTCATGCATCCTCTTCTGCCCATCAGAAAAAAGTAGTCTTCCTGGTTTGACAAGCCATTTTCGAAAAGTAAAAATATAATGATATTTCCAATTGTTGAAATAGCAATGTCTTCTTTTATTTACCTTTTTTCCTAAAGAGTAAAATGTGTGCATATATGTGTGTATGTATTATAAAAAATACATGAGTACATGTATGTAAATATAAACAATGCTAGCTAAAACTTCTGCTGGTGGAGGTTTTCATAATTTATTTTTAAAATTCCTTATATTTGGGGAAGTCCTAGTAGTGAAATAGAGAGGAAAAGTCAATCAACAATGAACATGAATATCCGGAATCAGTGTCTGCTGCAGTTGTCAGTGACAACTCTTGCCATCATTTTCCATTATGGAAGTATTTTGGTAGAATTAATGTCAAAAACATACTGATACTTTCTTTAAAATGCAATGCCTTGAATATTTGATTAATTATTACTTTAATCACATTAAGAAATTATGAAAAATAACAATGACAACATTAAAATTTATGGTGGTTTTATATACTTCAAAATTATTATTAAGACCAATGATGCAAGCCACCTAATGTTAGATGCTTATTTGGGGGTTAATTGATTGCATAGTACATAATAAAAATGCACATAAGTCATTATTTGCTGAAATGGAAAACTAAGAAGAATAAGTGGCTAATTTCCACTTCTATGTGAACTAGTTACTGCATGCACAGCAAAAAATATAAAAATAGTAAGCAAAACAAGGCCAAATTTAATCTTCCTTTATTCAACAGATCCAACAAATATCATTAGGAAATATGAGACTAGTTTAAAAAAATGATTCATTTAAGGTTTGACTAGTAACTTTATGAAATATAAAATGAAAGAAAATGTATCTAGTGGAGGAACAAATCTACTATATGAATTAGAGCTTAGGCAGACTTTTGTTATGACTATACTAGGTTTGCTTTTACGATTGTTATGTTCTGCAGATATTTTAGGCTAAAGTGTGTGTCATTTGTATGAGTGTTATTAGAATTAGAATTAGAATCAATGAATGCACATTGACTAGTTGTACCTTAGTCAATTAACTGGTTCCTTGTGAATGCTTGCTACCTGGCTCAAGCAGCGTCAGAATTATTTTTTTTAAATCTTCTTAACCTTTTAATTTTTCATTTTGTATGTATGGTTTCAATAACATTATAATTTCTCTCTAATCTTCCAGAAATTAGCCTAGGCTTCTTGAGAAATAAGGTTAAGATCAATTTACTATTGATAACCATAAGCTATTCATATTTAGCTCACAAAGACCAATAAGGATTTAGGATAGAGCTAAGGCATATTTAGCTACAAGTTGAGTCCAAGGTCAATACATCTATATCCAGAATGATGCCTATTTCAGCCTTGGGTTCTACAGGTGCTCTAATACTGGTGTTTCCATATTTGATGTTCCTCTGTTTCTCTGATCTCCTGCTTTCTCCTTGAATATTTGGCTTCTTCCATTTGTTAGCCATATATAAAAGCAATTTTAACTTAATCTTTGTTACCTTTATTAAGTATCTATATATTCTATAGTTAAGCTAAAAAACGAGACAAGTTTGGGCTATGGGTGTCACAGTAGTAGAGTACTCAGAATGTCTGACTCACTGTGTTCAAATCCTGGCAACATTCCCTCCAAATAAATAAATAAATAGACAAGTAATGCTGCTTTTTACTTGTGTAAAGTCTACATGGATTACAATAAGGGAGAAAAAAGGAGACACAGAACTCTTAGGATAAGAAGTACCACATTTGAATATATTCTGGTTTAATTTACTTGTCTGAAAGAATTTTTTAAATTATCATATTGAGATTGTTTTCTCTTACATAAAATAAATGCTTATTTATAAATAAATATATTTGTCTCATGTTTGGAACAGGTACAATTTGATGTCAAATGTCTCTTTTTTTTCTTGTTAAGTCATAAAATTAATAACAATGCTGAATAAATGCCAACTGTGGGTTAGGCACTCTCTATATTTCCTCTATTCTTAAAAAGCACAGGCCATTTTTGAGTGGAGCAATTCTAGGGTGAGGTTACAAGAGGCAAAATAAATGACTTGCTCAAGTTTACATAATTAGCAAGTGAGGAACTAGGACTGGAATACTAAATTCTCGCCCTTTCTATTATAAGAATTTAAAAAATTAAGGTTGTTTCATGTTCTGTTCCTGAAGTTTACATTTAAACTGTGATTGACTTTATTGCCTCAAAACTTTCTTCCCAAATCAAATTAACTCCCGGAATTTAATATGAGGTAAAGAGCAGATCAAGTATACAATGGATCTTACTAATGACAAATGTGAAAGTGCATTTACTGGGAAAAGAATTGCTGGTATAACAATTGAAAACAAAGCTACTTTACAACTTTGAACCACACACAGACATACATATGCAATGTTTATATAATGTGCAATGTATATAATGAATGTAAAAACAAAAATACAAATTTATACAAAGATGACCTAGAAGAATATTTTTATAACCTTAGATTGATAGAGACCCTTTTAAATAAAAACCCAAAATCATTTGGGGAAAGAGGCATATTTAACTACATAAAAATAAAACTTCATGGGCTAGAGTTGTAGCTCAGTGATAGAGCACTTGTCTGGCATGTGTGAGGCCCTGGGTTTCATTCTCAGCACCAATAAACATTTTTATTTATTTTAAAACAATATCCATTGACAACTAAAAAATATTACAAAAAAAAAAACCAAAAAAACCTTCATATCCAGAATAGCATATAAAGAAAGTCAAATGAAGAGTGGGAGCAAGGTTGTTCAGATTCGGAGTGCTTGCCTGGCATGCATGTGACTCAGTATTCAATGCCTAGCACTACCAAAAACAAAAAACAAAAAACAAAAAACAAACAAACAAACAAACAAAAAAAACCAGACAAACTCCCAAAAGAATGACAACAAAATCAAATGACAGAGAGACAAATATGGGCATTGACCGTTCACTGGACTGTGATTGGTTATATTTACCACAACATTTATCCAGTAATATCTATTAAAATTAAAAATACTTATTCATCATGACCTTGTTATCTTACTTTTGGATATCTAGACTTAAAAAGATAAAAGTAATGGTATGCATAAAGTATTCACTTGACAATATTCTAACTGTGGCATCTCCATACTAGAATTATTTTAAAAAATGAAATGAATTTAACCTTTATCTTCTGCCTCAAAAATTCCCTTATTCAATGAAAAGGCCAACTGAGGAGCTGATTAAAACAACAAAGTGAAAAACAGCAAACCTGTATAAATTTGTTTGAGCATGGAGGAAACCAGGATAGGAGACAGACTGTAAGACTGGTTACCTTAGGAGGGCAGGAAAATGAAAAAATGAAGACATTATTTATATTTTTATATTATAATATTTAACTGTTTCAACTGTTGCAACTACCATAAAGTAGTCTTTAATTAAAATATTATTCCAAAAATCAGAAAGAAAGAATGACAGAACCAAGGAAATAAAGTATTATTTGCATCTGTCAGGATAGACGCTATTTGGGAGAAAGACCAATTCTTGAAAAAAGTAGTCTGAGAGAGAACTGAGACAAAAACTGATATTTTTGCCTTTTTGAAGGTATTAAAGCATTAAAGTACCTTAATGGGGTTCTATAATGTTCAAACTTTTAATGGCTCATTCTAACAACTTATTACACATGCCAGATTTAAAAGTATATCATATTGGTGACCATAGGAAGAAAGGCTTCAGTCTTAAAAATATTAATAAAACCTGCCAGGTATAGTGGTGCACACCTGTAATCCCAGCTACTTGGGAAGCTGAGGCAGGAAGATCACAAATTTAAGGTCAGCCTGGGCAATTTGGTGAGACTCAGTCTTAAAATAAAAAGGGTTGGTGTATAATAGTGGTAGGGTACTTGCTTAGCATATGCAAGGCTCTTGGTTATATTTTCTGTATTTAAACACACACACACACACACACACACACACACACACACACACACACACACACCATGCTTCCTGGGTTCTGTGAGCCAACCCTTACTTATTGGCTCATCAGTTCCAATGCTGAGGAAGTTACATACTTGGAAAAGTACATAAAACCAATCACATGAAATAGGAAATAACTTAATATCCATCAATTAGAAACTCAAATATATTGTGTGTGTGTGTGTGTGTGTGTGTATATCAGGACTCCATATAATTGCTAGAAGAATTGAAGTAAACCTATATGAGATGATATGAAATAATCTCCAAGATTATGCTGAAAAATAAAGCCAGGCAATTAGTTTCAAAAAGACTGACATATGCTGCAGTATGTAGAAAAAAAAATTCTTGATGTATGTGGAAAAATTTTAATTTTGCAAAGGTTTTAACTTTGAGGAAAGGGACTGGATATTTGTATAATAGATTACTTTTTATTTTATACTTCTTTGTGGATATTTCAATTTGCCCACATTGGGCAATTGTCACCAATTTTTTGGTAAATACATTAGAATGATTTGTTTGTTCCTGTAAACCACAGTAGGACTCCAACTTCTACTATTATTTAAATGCTCCAATTCTGACCAATTGAAGAAAAGAGTGTTTTAAGAATTAATTTTCATGAAGGATGTAAAATATATAATAATAATAAATATCTTAGTTGAAAGCATATGCTGCTGCCTAATAGACTGATTGACTTAATAGACTACACTGCATATATTTCTCTTGGAACTCGACAGGATGCTATAATAAAGAATTAATATCTTCAGAATAATGCTTTTAAGCTATTCTTGTTTTAATTAATTTTCTTTTATGAACTGCTTAAAAGAAGAAAAGAAAAACATATTAATGTCATGTAAAAAAAAATCAAACATGGAAAAGGACCCACTTAACCTTAAGTTTTGCATTATGTTAGGACTAAATCACTTAGATACTAATATCACATGGTAACATTTTCATTTGGTAAACTAATAAGAGTTTGAAAGGGTAGGCATTAAATTATCATATAGAATTTTGATTAGGTACTTACACTAGACATGATTTTTTAAAGTAGTAACTGAAGATATGTTAATTTTCACCGGGCTAAAATATACAATAATATAAAATTTAGCAGTTTAACAATTTTTAGGTTCACTGGCATTAAATGCATTCACACTGTGGTGAAACTATCATCACTATCAATCTCCTGAACTTTTTCATCTTCCCAACTGAAACTTCATATTCATTATTCTAATTTCCCCCTCCACCCAGTCCCTGGCAAAGACTGTTCTATTTTCTGTCTGTATGAATTTGAGTACTCTAAGTAGCATACATAAATGATAAATACAGTATCTGTCCTTTTGGGATTGGCTTATTTCATTCCTTAAAGTTCATTCATATTATAGCATTTCAAAGTTTTCTTCCTTATTAAGGATGAATAATATTTTATTGTACATACGTACCACATTTTTTTTTTTTTACCCATTTATCTAGCAGTAGATACTTGGGTGGCTTCTGTGCATATTTTTAAAAACCTAAAACTTAATATAAAATTTAAGCCAATTGTGCAACAAATATATCTTGGAATTCAGCTTTCTATCTAGCTTTTCCTCTTGGCTTCTTTCTTTGTTGAGACAGGATAAACTTCCATAGAATTTAGCAGTGACAGATCTCATGTGTCAGGAAAAAATGAGCAATTTCACTTTCCCTTTTGTAACTTAAAAGACTGAGTTGATTACACATTCAATCATTCATTCATTTCAAATTGGAGTGTTTATATGGGCCAGGCACAGTGGTAGAGACAGGAGATAGACAAAGGAAAGGAAGAAGGAGAGACTGAGGAACACCAGTGTATAAATGTCATCATCTGAGCAAAGTGCAATGAGTGAAACCCTGGAAGTTTACTTGGGGGACCTGGGAGCAAAGTGGTCTAAATTTGATATGAAGTTTCTTCTTGAAACTGTGCAGAACTAAATTAAAATATTAAAGCTGAAAGGTCAAAGTATATTTCCATTTTAAGAGGCCAAACAAAATTAAATGCCTAAAAAGTTGGTAAACCTGAAAAATTGTATGGTGTTGATGAGACTACATGGCCTGGTCTCCATTTCCTCACTGGTGTACAGCAAACAACATCTGTCTCAACTGCTGTTAGAACCATCACAAGACCTAAGGTATAGAACTATCAAGAACTATTAACTCCTATACAGAACTTCTAATCATAGGTTCCTTTTCTAGTATTCTGGAGTAAGGGCTAGCAAACAGTTTCTATAAAAGGCTAGTAAGAAAGTAGATATTTTAGGCTTTGTGGATGATAAGTCTCTGTCACAACTAATCACCTTTGTCCTGGGAGTGCCAAAGTAGGCATAGGTAGTCACATAAATGAATACTTGTTTTATTTAGGGCTAATAAAATTGGAATTCCACCTAATTTTCTGATGTTATCCAACACCTGAAAAATTATTTTTTGATTATTTTAAGCTATTAAAAATGCACAAAATATTCCTAATTTGCAGGCAATAAAAACAGGTAGAAGACCATACTTCGTTTGCCAACACCTGTTCAAGAGTTTAAAAGGTTGTTTAACACTTAGAAGCATATCATAAGATAGACTAGAAGAAAAAAACAGAAGAATTACAGGAGTCTGGGACCAACCTGGATCTCAATCTAGTCTCTGTCATTTACTAGCTGTAAAACATTGTACAAGTCACTTTAACGTCTGTAAACCCTAGTTCAGTTGTCTGTTAAATGGAATAATAAATGAGGAGCTGGTGTGAAGGTGTGATTAAAATGTTAAATGCTGTATAAACTCTGAAGGTGTTTTAAAAGACTTAGGCATTAGAAAGTAAACAATAATTTCAAAATATTTCCCTTAAGAAGTTCACTTGTCAAAATTTAGGGATAGATTTTCAATTTTTGAGCAGGGGGGGGGGGAAAGTGAAATAATTTGTATTATAATGTCTTATGTTCCATTTTTACTAATATTTTAGCATTCTACAATGTTATTATACCACTCAGTTAATCATTTACCTCTTTCATCTTCTGGTGATATTGTTTTCAATGGCCCTACTTTTGCCATTATTTTTGTTGTTGTTGCTCTCTCCTCTTTATCCTCATATAAAGAGAATTCAATTTTATACATGAATTCACAAGAAGAATGTAGTGGCTGGAGCACTATTCAAGACAAATGTCTGAAAGCAGAATGGTTGCTTCTTGTACTGCCATGACCCTGGATTTTCAATTTTTTAAGCTCCCAAACAAGTAATCTATATAAAATTATGGGCTCTCATGACCCTCACCAAAGTTTAAACACGTGATTTATAGCCAACTTGAGGATATCAAAATATCAATGCCAATCAGCAATGGAAGGACGGTGGATAAATCTGTAAGCTTTTCTTCTAATATTTGGATACTGACTTAAGGCAATCCAAAGCCTTTATTCAATATTTCCCATCATATTACTCAGAAATTCCTTCCTATGTCTATTTTATGAAATGGTAAAACACACAAAAAAACTTTTGCCTTTTTTTCCCAAAGTTACTCTGGCAAATAGTCTTCCTGCTGACAACTCATATCACCAGGTAACAGACAGGAAAGGGTCAATCTGATATTCATGACCATCTCTCCTTGAAGCAGGAGGCAAATATGGCAAGAGATGCTACCTCTGAACCAAATGTCTGGTCAAGTTCTCAGCAGAGAAGTAGGTTCAGTCAGTGCTGCTTTGCAAGGCCCAAGGCTCATGTAAGCAGAGGCCAGCACACTGGCTGGTGGTCTCCTCAGAGGTTCTGTCAGCTTTAACTCCTGGGACCATGCTTCCTGGGTTCTGTGAACATAGAGAAGATTGGGTCCAAGGAATAAAAGGACAACACAGTTTACCATGGAGACGTACAACCTCTGACTATACCAAGTGGATGAATAAAAGGACTGAATAAAGGATCACCCCAGGGAAGGCTATGGGGTGATCCCCATTCTTTTAGGCCCTTTTAGAGGAGAAGACTGGATGGGTTAAACAGGCCAAGAACCACGGAGGGCCCATGCTTTCACCAGGCAGGATCCCTGTAATTCCCAGTGGAGCCTTAACTCCACAACAGAGAAAAGGCATCCCATTCATGAGGGTCTGTGCCATTTCCCACAGAAGGTAAGAGGAGAACCAACTAATCAGTATAGCAGTGCCACTAATGTGTTTTTTTTTTTTTTTTGAGAGAGGGGGGGGGAGAATTTTAATATTTATTTTTAGTTTTCAGCGGACACATCATCTTTATTTTATTTTTATGTGGTGCTGAGGATCGACGCGCTACTGCTTAAGCCACATCCCCAACCCCACTAATGTGGTTTTGATCAGCTCCTTCCAAAATCTTCCCATTCACTCAGGAGGAGCTGCAGTTTCCAAAGTCAACTGAGTTACTTCTACTGAAGCACTGATGCCTCCATCATTCATTTGTTGGGTGACCTTCTAAATTACTCTTAGCTCCTACAGTCTACAGTACCATCCACCTCCCTGAACCTCCAACAGTTTTATCTTCTCTTTATATATTCCCTTTATTCAGTCCAATCATCACATCACTCTTTTGACAGTGACCCAATTCCCTAGTCCTTTTACTTTAACCAGATCTTTTTTGCTTTCCATTCCAGACACACTTCCTATAATGGTTCAACTTACTCAGATCTCATTTTCTCTTCACCTTTTTACCATGTGGCTCTTATTTTAACCTTTTCACTAACTGTTCTGCCCAGGGTCATCAGTGATCTGTCTCTGGATGGCTAAAGCCAATGGGTACTCTGTTCTCCAGCTACTTTGACCTTCCTGCATCCTTCACTGATTAATAGTGACTACCTCCTGCTTGATATTGTCTTTTCCTCTGGCTTCACTAATATATTCTGGTCCCCTTAACGGGATGTTAATGCATTATATTTCCTTAATGGAATGTTTCTTTCCCACCTCCCATAAATAGTAGTGTTTCTGGTATTCTATTCATTCTAGAAAATACCCATAGATGATTTCAGCAACAATGACACCATCAGTGGACATCAATTAAGCTTGTACTATGTGTCATATACTATTCTAAGCCATTAAATCTCATTGAGTGACACAGTGGCCTCTCAGAAACTTCTCTACAAGGTAGGAACTGTTATATTTATTATTCAGAAGAAACAGAGGCATTGGGGTTAAAACTTATACCAGAGTCATATGGCATGGGGGGGGGGGGAGAATGAGGACTCAAATCTCTAAAGCTTATTTAAGCCCTGGTTGGCCACATCTCTGCTGCTCTCATGCCTTCAGGTAACAACGATGTGGTTGTGAGTCTCATTTCAATAACTTTAGCACACATCTTCCTGACCAAGCTCTAAGTTCATGAGTCCAGTTACTTAATGGATCTTTTGTTTGGGATGACCCACAGCTATCTTGAGAGGATATTATCTGAACATGAGGACACCCCAAAATAGTGAGGTTTATTCTTACAAATTCTAGCACACTGTGACCTGTTATCCCCTTCAAACCCAAGCATCACTTTGGATAACTCCATCTCCTATCACATTCCATACACAAAGGTTAAAATAGGTCCTCATCTATCAATCCCTCTCATTGAAGTCAAGCCTACAGTCTAACTTTAAATATAATCCTGCAACACTTATCTTTAAAATAAATTAATATATTACAATTAAATCAAAGCACTTTAATATTACTGTTTTGAGTGTCATAAGTATCAAACAGTGTGTAAAAATAAGGGTTTGGCAAATCTTGGTATTATTCCCATCAGCACATAATAAATGAGTTTGAACAATACAGTGTATCAGAATGGCACAGATTTAGCTGAATTTTAGCAACATTTTCACTACAATTGTCTTTTCCTCTGGCTTCACTAATATATTCTGGTGAAGATGATGACTTTAGTCCAGAAACTTTGCATGTACACTCATGCACACTTCCACTTACAGAAAGTATAACTTTAATGTTTTCTAGTTCACTACAACGAACGCCTAAAAAGCAACTTTATGTGCTATTTATTTAATTTCTACAACTACCCCATATGGCTTAAATTTTAAGATTTAAGTCAAATTTTAATGATTCTCTTAAGTTTGGAAAATGAGATATAGGCCAAAAGCTCCTGTATTAATGCAGGAAGGTGAAATGGTTGGATTATGAAAGCTGTAACCTAATGAGTCCTTCTTAGTTTGAACGGGCTGGGAGGTAACTATAGGCAGGTGGGTGGTTGCTGGAGCAGGTAGGAGGAATGCCCTAGAAGCATGCATCTTCCCTGAGGCCCCTTCCCTACTCCCTCTTTCTTTGGTGCCTGACCTCTCTATGTGCTGGGCAGCTTTTCTCCACTAAGTCCTTACCCCATGATGTGCTGCCTCACCATGGGCCCAGTGCAATGGAGCACTATGGGCTGAGACTCTGAACCCCAGATAAACTTTTTTCTTCCTCTAAGTTATTTTGGTCATAGGGATGCAAAAGATGACTAAAACATTCCCTTATATTTTGTCCTGGGTTCTCAATAATCCATATCCAACACAGGTTCAATTAATGAAGCATAATGACAATAGTATCACACTTAACCATAAATGGTGAGTACAACCAATGCCTAATAAGTGACTTTATATGCTATTTAATTTTGACAACTGCCCCATGAGAAATATACTATCATTCTCATTTTAGAAATATAGATCATGAATGTCAGAGGCTATAACCCTGGTAGATGGCAAAGCAGAGATATAAAGTCATGAGGAGTGATTCCAGAGCTCTTTATCACTCTTTCAGCCTTATACCATGACCTCCAGAGTGTGGCAATAAAATTGATTTCAAGGTGAAGAAAGGAAGAAATCATCTCTTAAAAACAATACAACCCTAAGTGATCAATTGAGCAGACCATCACTATTATGCAGCATGAGGAACAACACCAGCACTTGGATAAGCTTACCTGGCTTATTTTACTCTGACACCAACATCTCCTTCAATCTAACAATGGTGACTCATTGGCTTTCTTTGGTATTATCTAAACATGATGGCACTACAAAATAGTGATGTTTTGACAACTAACACAGTTTCCAAAGTCCCAGGGAAGCAGCTATAGATGTGAGAATATAGTTTGCAAGTGTCTAGCGACTGTCATCTCCACAATCTTCCTTTACATTAAACTGCCTTCTAAGACATCCAGCTCACTTTTACAGTAAGACAGGAATCCCTTCAGTGGGCCTTGGGACTGTCAGGATCACAAATAAGATAAATAAATGCAAGGGAAAATAAAAGAAGGAGAAGGAGGGGGAAGAGCAACATTGGTCCATTTACCTACCTGGATTTCTCTGAGTTTTATGAATTCTGTTTTGAAGCTCATTATTGTCAATATATCTGATTGAGAAAGAAGCTGAACAAGTCCCAGGTGAGACTGCACCATAGCAACAGGCCTGCCATGCATCCTTGGGGGAAGAGAGTTTCACAGAAGTATTTGATTGCCTATTCACACTCTTGATTACAACACACTGAGCTGTTAAGCTAAATTATAAGTCATGAGTGTATTGAAAGAACTTTAAAAAATAAACTACCCTGTGTGAAGATATTTTTCACACATACATTCGCATTGGGATGTGTTTAATTGTTGGTAGACCATTTCTCTTTTATTTAGTAAACAAGGGAAACATTTTTAAACCATTTCAGGACTTGCCAAGGCCACAGTATAGCAATGGATAAATAAGGCATCACCCTCAATCCCTGATAAATGTTAAATCCTTGTTCCAGTTCAAAAATATTTCTTTAATCTTCCATTTTGATTATGAGAATGTAAATGTACTGTTCTTAGGATTTGATTGGGAGTATCTTGAGTTAGATCAACAGTGCCAAAATAAGCTATAGAAAAGAAAAAAAAAATCAGCCTCAGTCTCAGAGTAGGTATTAGCTCAGTTGGGATGGTACATTGGAACCCAACAGAATATAGGCCACAGAATAAAAAACAGCACTTTCTGTCTGTGGAAATATCAGCTACCCTACAAATTATATCAAAACATAGGTAAAATCAGGTGAAGATATAGGTGGCATGGGCAAAACCCATTATAGTCACCAGACAATCAAGTAAGGCAAATCCAGATGAGTGTGATTATTACCATCCATCTTGATGTCCACATACAGCATATTTAACCAACATTTCTCACATTTGGCCATGAACTGTGTAATAGATTTTAGAAGTATTTAGATCAAAGAACAGAGAAGCATTTATGTGAAGTTATTTTTATACAACCAGTCTCATTTCTGTTAATAAAGATGCCCAGTGGTGTGTCTCTAATCCAAATTATTTACATTTGGATTTACAATGCATGGTTTGCTTTTGTAGTAGGTTTGCCTTTCTAATTACATTTTGCTTTGTTATTAAATTCAGTTATATTTCCTTAATATACATCTGCTCTATGTGGAAGGTGATGGTTGTGAAGCCTGCTGGGAAAGGGGGCAGTTGGCTCAGTTACAAATCCACCGAAGACAGGCTACAGAGAGAGAGAGAAGAAAAAAAAAAAAAAAAAAAGAACTGAACAATCTCAAACTTTTAATTATTTTATAAGCACTTAAAATGTACATAAGATCGGTATGGGTCATTAATATTTACATAGGTCATTTTTGCTTATGTTGCATTTGGTCTCGAAGCCAGAGAAACTTCTTGAACTATCCAGAGAACAATAAGAAAGTATCATTTCACTAAATAAAACATGTACTTATATTTAATGAATTGACCATGTCTTTTGAAAAGAGCTGAATTCCTTAGAATCTATTCATGCAATCAGAAATATTCAGAACCTTATTTTATGTAAAAGAGCAAAGTCAAAATACAATTGAAACATGCAACATGGCAAGTAATTATGTAGTGCCCATTAGTCTTTGCCACCTAGCACCATTTTATCTTTTTCCTATAGGGCATTTTCTGATTTTTCTCACGGGGAAACCCATGTTCCTATTCTTGTACCAGATAGATGAGTTTGACATATCAAGGATAGGGCTGGCCAACTTTCTAGGTTGGTATAGAAAAAAGTGTCCAGACCAAAGCACAGGAATTTTTAATTTAATAAAGATGTAGAACTATTTTGGCACGAGTATCAAGAAAGTGAACTGAAGGAAGGCGTTTGTGAGCTAAAAATGTAATGTTTAAAGAAAAAAGTCACAGGCTGGGGTTGTAGCTCAGTGGTAAAGCATTTGCCTTGCCTGCATGAGGCCCTAGGTTCAATCCTCAGTGCCACATTAAAAAAAAAAAAAAAAAAGAAAGAAAGAAAGAAAGAAAAAAAAGATTTTAAAAAAGAAAAAAGTCACTTGAGATGAAAAAGCAAGGGACTACCCTACCAGAGATGGGGACCGTCGAGGTGTATTCTAAAGCCACTTAGAGATTTGAAGCAGGAGGTGAACTAGAAAAGGGCAACATGAGCTGTAAGCAGAATCTTCAGTGAATGAGTGAATGAAGGTAAGTAACCAAAAGGTGAATGACAGTATAGAGGAAACCAAGGAAGTTTCAGGGGCTTGTGCAACATGGGTATATATGACAAGTGTGGAGCAAGAATACGGACTCTACTGAGTGAGCCTGGGAACCCTAGAGGTTAAGAGAATAACCAGATGCCCCTAAAGAGAGCTGAAAGGGAGATAAGGGTCCTCTCAGGAGACAGCCAGACTGTTGTTAAGGCAAGTAATGGAGAAGGAAAGAAATGAGGTTGAGAATATGGCAGTAGCTGGTCAGAGATGAGGCTACTCCAGAAGACATGGGAGAAAACTCTTGAGAGGGAGCATGAGGAACAGGGGCATCAGATTGGACACAGGCTAAAAAGAGAAGATATGTGCTAAGAGGTGGGCAGTTAACAGGATACATGGACCTCTGGTGATGAATGAAGTAACGACAATGTGAGGCACGGAGATTGTCCTCTAAGTTTCTAGTACAGGGCATAAGCTTGTGAATGTCAGGGGGAAATGGATGAACAAGGCTGAACACAGTGTCCTGTTGGGCTCAAGTGCAGGGATGGTGGGTGCTCTAGGTTCAAGAGGTGAGTTGGCAGTCACCTGTCCCTGGGTGTGTCAGACCTTAAGTGCAGGTGATTACAACCTGGAACAGCATTAGAGGGGCTTTGCTCCTGAGGATGATCAGAGGATATCTGTAGGTTATCAGGCTTTGGAGCCAGAAAAACCCCTCCACTCTGAATGTTCTTACAAGACAGCCAAGACCAGCCACTTCTGCCTGCTTCCATATTACACTTATAGTGCTCAGATAGTACTCTGCAGATTCGCAAATGCATCTTGACCAGAAGAAAGTGAGAAATTGTGATGGGCAGAAATAGGGGAAGAGCAGGTACAGAGGCCAAGGAAGGTGTCCAGCCTGATCAAACTTAAAAAAAAAAAAAAAAAAAAAACAACCCAAAACAAAAACAACAACAAAAAACAGTGCAGCTGAAACAGTGAATGGGGAAGAGAGAAAGGAGGCATAGAGAACTCCTGCCTGGGCATAGAGACCTTGAGAGAGCACTGTAAGGACAATGACTTTTTCTCTGAGGAGGTCACTGGAAGGCTTGAGTAGAAGAGTGCCCTGGTTTAACTTCCCTTTTTACATCATCCCTCTGTTGAGAACATACAATAAATGGAAAAGGGAAAAAACAGGAAGAACAATTAGAAGACTCTTGTGCTCGTCTAGATTAAAGGGAATGTCAGATTGTTGGTGATGGGGATAAAAAGCAGTTGGATTTTGGATATATTCTGATGACAGAATCCCATGGGCTTCTTTTCAGTTCAAGGAACATGCTCATTCTTTCCTCAGCACAGAGACAGCAGTGGACAAGTGAAGACAAGAATATTTATTCTTCTTGTCTGGGCTTCAATGTCACTTACCTGATTGAAAAGTCTTATAACCCCATGAGGATAGGGACCATGATTTAAATTTTTCTGCATCTCAACAGTTTTGAAAGCCAGAAAGCCGAAACCCATTTCATTGGGCAAAAATCAAGGTGTTGGTGGGCAGCACTCTCTGTGGAAGCTCCTTGCCTCTCTCAATTCTGAAAGCTGCTGCTCTCCTTGGTTGTGGCTTCATTACACTAGTTCCTGTTGCACCTGTGCTCTGCCTTTTCACTGTGTCACATCTCTCTGCCTCTCTCATCATGTCATTTAGGGTTCACCTTGATAATTTCTCAATCTCAAGATCCTTTTTCCAAATAAAGTAATATTGACAAATGGCTCAAGGAGAAGAAGCTGTTTTTTTTTTTTTTTTTTTGGTGGGAATGGGGCAGGATTATTCTGCATCCCAAGTTCATCCTGACTTCCAAAGATTCACATCTATCTCCTGTGTAAAATAATGCAACCTATTCCAACACTCCCCAAAGCTTTGACCCATTAAAGCATTAAAGTGTCAAATATCATTGTTTAAATATCTAAATTAGATAGGGTGAAAACTCTTTTGAGTATGACCCATCCTAGGGGCAAGTTCTTCTCCATCTGTTCATCTATAAAACTAAAAGGTAAGTAATCATCTTCTAAAACAATGTTGGGACAGGCATAGGTAATAGTTATGATAGTCTCATTCCAAAAGAAAGAAAATGGAAGCAGGAAAAGTATCATATAGCCCAAGTAATTTCAAAATCCAACAGGGAAAAGTTTCAAAACATTCTGGATTCAAGGTTTGATCTGTGGAGTCATTTATTCTTTTTCTAAGAGGGTAGCACATATTTGCAACTAGTAGTTCTTTTATACTCGTGTTTTCTGCTTGTAGAATTTTAGAAGTGCAAAAGACTTCTTATATTTCATCCTGTCTCTGTCCCTTTCAATTAAAGTTGGCAGTATTTCTGCTGATATAATATTGAGGAATCTTGTGAGTCTCCCGTGTATTTGTGCTGTTATGACAGTCCTCCAGAGATCTTTCTGGATAATTCCATTTGCATTCCTAGTTCTGTTGAACCAGTTGAGGAGACTCATTAGTCTTACTTGTAATCCATTCAGCACTAGTCAAAGGTTGTATAGTAACGCATGTTGCTTTCTCTCTGAAGTCTGCTTTCCTCAAAGCAAAATATCCTAATTTTAGTGTGGATATTTTAGTGTAGATATTGCAAACTTGATAG
This sequence comes from Urocitellus parryii, assembly GCF_045843805.1. NCBI lineage: Eukaryota > Metazoa > Chordata > Mammalia > Rodentia > Sciuridae > Urocitellus > Urocitellus parryii. Next base: position 212,779,683 of record NC_135531.1, on the reverse strand, counting down.
TTTGAGAATTTCTCAAATCATCAAGTTGTTGTACATTTCTGCTTTAATTTTCCCTTCAATTTATGTCTTTCCTTTTGCATTTTAGTAAGCAGCCAAGAAGAAACCAGTCCACACTGTCAACACTTTGCTTGGAACTCTCCTTAGCTAAATATTCAAGTCCCTCTCTTTCATGCTTTCCATACAACTGTAGGAGAAAGTTCAACTAAGTTTTTACCATTATATAATAAAGATGGTCTTACTTCCAGTTGCCAATTATGTATTCTCGTTTCTTTCTGATCCCTGACAAGAGCTACCTTTAATAGTCACACTTCCACCAACACTAAAGGAATTTAGGCTTTCCACATCATGTGCCTTAAATTTCCTCAAGCTTCTATCCATGATCCAATCCCAAAGCCAATTCCACATTGTGAGATATTTGTTACAGTAGTATCCAACTTCCCAGCACTGAAAAATCTGTGTTAGTCTCCTATGGCTGCTAGAACAAATTACTACAAATCTGGTGGATAAAACAACAAACATTCATTCTCTCAGAGTTCTAGAAACTATAAACTGAAATCAGTTTCACTGGATTAAACCAAGATGTAAGCTGGGCTATATTCATTTTAGAAGCTGTAGGAAAAAATCTTTTCTTTGCCCCTGACAGGTCCTTTAGATGGCTGGTATTTTCTGGCTTATGGCCACATCACTCCACTTTGCCTCCACCTTCACAGTGTCTTCTCTCTGTGACAAATCCTCCTCACATCTCTGATATACAGTTATTTGTGATGGCATTTAGAACTGGATCATCCTGGATGAACAATTATCATCCAGGATAATCTCCCATCTCAAGGTCTGTAATTTAATTACATCCATAAAGATCCCCATGATAAAATTTATAGTCTCCAGGTATTAGGATCATATACCTTTGGGGAGGAGAGCATTAGTCTGCCTACCAAAATCATGATACAGAAGCACAGTATGTTAACTTACTAGAAGTCTATCATGTCTATAAACAAATGTCAATATGGCTCTTTCAAAGTGACCATTTGTTACTTAATATTGCAATAAAATGTTGATAAATTACTTTTCTCAAGCTATTATGTTAATGTGAAATATTTATTCTGATCTTTCCATTTACAAATAAGTATAATTAACTCAGCAAACATAATTTTAAAATGAGGTTGATAGCACACCAAGTAGAGTAAGCAACGGTAAATTAGCAAATATAAATAGTGTAAAGATTTAAAAAATCACTTCTGCAGAAAGTAAAGAGATTTTAGGAACAGATGTCCCTGTATTTTATGAAATTACTCTTTAGGAGTATATTTCTTTCCCTTAGAAATTAGGGTAAATACATAGCTGATATCTCTCATTTAAAATGTGATGATGTTCAGTTTACATTTTCACCCTTTGGGGTAGGGAAGGGCAAAGTGATAAAATTCCAGACGAGAAAATACTAGCTGAGATGATTTCAGTAGAGCAGCAGGCAGCTAAGTCCCTGCCAACATGATCAGTGATCTTGGGAATGACTTCACAGTCAAAAAGTTGATGTTAAATTGTTCACTAGTGGAAAAAAGGGAAGATGTAGAGAGACACTGGTAATTCTAAATGAATCAATGCCTTCTCTCCAACAAGTGAACAGTCTCTGTAATGGTCAAATAAAACTATGTTCATTAACAGTTTTCATTTCTTCTGTAAAGTTGACTCAGAGACCACAGGCATAAGGGAATCCTACCACTAAGGAAGGAAATGGGCTGGGCATGGTGGCTCAGGAGGCTGAGGCAGGAGGATTACAAGTTCAAAGCCAGCCTTAGCAACTTAGCAAGGCCCTGAGCAACTTAGTGAGTACCAAAATAAAAAATGAAAAAGGTTGGGGATGTATTTCGGTGGTCAGGTGCCCCTAGGTTCAATCCCGGGTAACACCCTTCCCCCTGCCAAAAAAAAAAAAAAAAGAAAAACCAACAGAAAGAAAGGAAATTGTTCTTTTCCATTTAAGCCAGAAAGCAAATCAGTTACATTAGAGAAGGATCATTAGTACTGAATAGAGAAAAGGATAAATAATGACAACTAAATGACTGTATTTGTAAAATATTCCTCTAAAAATGGTGATTCATGCCTATTATTTTCAAGTCATTTTAATAATAAAAAGAATAGATAAGCAACAAAGCAATCAAACCTGTTTCTGTTATGTTCATCACTAGTAGGTTGCCCAACCAGTGAATTTACTGAAGGGCAATCCATTTGTTTCTTTTCTTTTTTTTTTTTTTTTAATTTTTTTTTTTTTTAAAGACAGAGTGAGAGAGGGGAGAGAGAGAGAGAGAGAGAGAGAGAGAGAGAGAGAGAGAGAGAGAGAACTTTTTAATATTTATTTTTTAGTTCTCGGCGGACACAACATCTTTGTTTGTATGTGGTGCTGAGGATCGAACCCGGGCCGCATGCATGCCAGGCGAGCACGCTACCGCTTGAGCCACATCCCCAGCCCCAATCCATTTGTTTCTGAGAAGTTTATAAGCTTTTTCTAAACGTTCTCATTTTCAAACCTAGCAAACTACCACCAAAGTAAACAATGTTAAGTACCTAAAACAGGAAGATCCAATCCTGCATAAACTTAAAAACCCAGTTATAGAACTTTAATAAGAGCAGTTTTGAACAGTTTTTCACTGACAAAGAGCTAAAGCAATTCTGTATTGGGTCTGAGAAGTAGACAGACTCCATGCGTCTATCAAATCAGAAGGGAGCAAATATTGAATAGGTCCCAGTGCCATCTGGGCAGGACTAGAGATTATCCTATCAGAGTCAGCCTCAGCGGCAGAGTGCTTGTGTTGTCCAAGGACTTACCATCAACCTTTGAAAAATTATTTTTTTTTAAAGGGGGGGGGAGGAGAGAGAAAGAGAGAGAGAGAGAGATTTTTAAATACTTATTTTTTAGTTTTCGGCAGACACAAACATCTTTGTTTGTATGTGGTGCTGAGGATCAAACCTGGGCCGCACGCATGCCAGGAGAGCGCGCTACCGCTTGAGCCACATCCCCAGCCCTGAAATATTCTTTATAAACCATTTCCTAGGATGATAGAATTGTTTTATATTTATTAATTGTGGTTACATGACTATATTCATATATATAAGTCCACAGAATTATGTACCTTAGGGGTAAATTTTATTGTATGTAAATTATACTTCAGTAAACTTGCATGGAAGACACTAACACACATATTCACATATTCTTTTTTATTAAGTTATAATATTTTAACCTACAGATGTTGTTTTTATAATTCTGGCAATATTGCTATAGATTGACACACGAATCTACCTTTATGAATATTACAAACTGACTACATTTTGCCATACTAGTAGATTGTTTAATTTAACTTGTCCCTGGCAGAATAAACATTTTTTCCATGAGTGATCACTTACATTTGTTGTTTCTTTGTTTAGAGCAGAGCCAAAGAGAATGAGTTTCTGATCCTCCATCTCTGCTCGAGGAGATACATGTGTTGTCCTCTTTGACGATGGACAACACCATTACCATTGGTGACACTGCTCTGAGGTAAAAAGCTATTTACATGAGGATGAATACTTCTAATGATTTAAAAGCCACAACTACGTATTTATTAGGCATAATCTTAAATATTTTTCAAAAATTAGATGTTTTATTTCTATAAATTCATAGAACATGAGCAAAAATGGAGAGAAAAGTATTAACAAAATTAGCTTATTATATCTTCATTAAAAGAAAACTTAGACATTTTTGTGCATAAATATAGAATGAGTTTTAGAATACCAATGACACTTTCCAAACTGACCACATTGGCTTATGTAGTTCAATGAATTTCTACCTTCTCTCTCTGATGAATATAGAATAAATGAGGGGAAAAGTTGCCTGCTTTTGATTCCAAATTTTCTCCTTAAAATAAATTTTAAAGGAAAATGTAACATGTTTCTACCCATGTAAAGCAAAATGGTGTCTGAAGTAATCTCTGGTTATTCTGTCAACATCTTACATGTAAGGGCCAACCATGAAATGAAGATGACACGTGGACTTCACTCTTTCTAGACATAGGGAGCTAACACCTGGTGACTTCAGAATCTCACACTGATTACCAGACCACTGAAAGCACTGATGTTAACTGAGCCAATTCATTAAGCAAGTGGATCAAGTGTTGATAGTCACCAACATATCCCAGGAGACATGGCAGTCTGATGGCAATATAGGGGTAGTTGTCAGTGAGTTGTAGTACACGCCATGTAGGTTTTTAAGCACTGTACACTAACTTTGCCACGGGGCTTCTGTCATGTAGGTATATGTGGACTTCTCTGGGGTGACTGTATGTTCATGAGCACTATCAAGGAACCAAAAAACTCATGCAGTTCAAAACTTTTAAAAAATGGGCTGGGGTGTAGCTCAGTGGCAGAGTGCTTGCCTAGCACATGTGAGGCACTGGGTTCGGACCTTAGCGCCACATAAATATAAAGAAATAAGGCATTCTGTCCATCTACAACTATAAAAATTAAAAAAAAAAACTTTAAAAAAGTTACTACTTGAATAGAGAGCCAAATAGCTAGGCAAGTGACCTACCTAGATAAGAATGAAGGTTTCTATATTTTTCCAGGGTGTAGAAATATACTAGTCACAAAGTAATGAAATACCATGGCATGTAGCACGGTCTGAAAGTTTTTGCTCATCTGGGAAAGCAAGATCCAGAGATAATGATTAGGGCATTTTATAAGCAGAAAAGACCAGCAGAAAAGAAATTAGACTCAGAGTTCAGCTTATTCAAATTCATCTATGGTACACTAAAGGGGGAGACAGAGCAGAAGGTACATGATCCTCATTTGCCCAGTTAGTTTAACTTCAATCACTTGGTCTATTTTTCTCTTTGTAATTAATAATTACTTGTGAGGACAAATTCTGAGAATTTTAAATATACTATATAAATATCCTGTTTCTTATCATACTTACCCACTAGTTATAGAATCCATTAGGGATTTTGCCTTAAAACAATTATTATTACAGTGATTGACAGGTACCCTCTGTCTAATTCCATCATTTTGGAGTTATTTTTTCACAGGAAGTCATGCTGGAATGATTCTGAGGAAGGTGATCTATTAATCACACTCCAAGAAGATCTAATCTGGGTCCTTTTACCTGAGAGTAAGGCTTCCAGAGGAGGCTAGACCAACACCATTTCTACCAGTAGGAAGTAGTCCCATCTGCCAGAACACCAGATTTGGCATGTCAATTAATCACTAACAAACAGATAGAAATCTATAGGAAAAATGTAGGTGATGAATGGGGTAGAAGCAAGGGTTAATCTCCTTCTCGCTTCAAGGATACACATATGTTGTTTTCAGAGGTATTATAGGTAAGAATATAATAATACATCCCCTAAGTTAACCACACCTGTTGTTGCAAATAAGCCCACAAAACCAAACGCATGAACCTTCACTGTAAAGATGAGTCAATGAGTTATTAGGGTAAAAAATAAAATAAAATACAGATGAATTCAGAGAGGCACTAGTTACTAATTACCTTAGGCCCAGCAGTCCCTAGAGTAGCTGAAATAAGAAAAAGGTGAGAGAATTCTATTCCCATGGGGAGAATTTGGTCAACCAAAGCATTCATCCTTTACTGGGAATAAGGTACCAGGCCAATGAAACCTTGAGAAATCTTGTAAATAAAATTTAAAAGGATTAAAAAGAATACATTGATTCGAATTTATCTTTTAGATGTAAAATAAAACATGATCCTTCCCTGTAAAAGTACCATTTGGCAATACTGGAAACTTAACATTTATGGAGCTGTATAATCTAAAGCAATTTCTTCAGTTAACACAGAGAAGCCAAATAAAAATTCTAAATTTTTCCACAGGGTTAAAACTTTACTTATCCACCAATTCTGTTTCTTCATAAGTAAATATGAATATAACTATTCCAATCTTAAAATACTCCTGAAGCATAAAATGCTATTTCTTTAATCCTGGTCCTCGGATGAGTCAGGCTTGACTTTATTAAAACTACTAACATGGACTCTTTAGGTTATTTCAATAAAATCATTTCCTACATAAAATACTCCAGACAGTTAATCATCTGAATCCCTGTCCACCATTCAAAAGACTTTATCTGTAATTCTAGCTAGAGTGGATTGTATTGCACACATTTCTCTCCAAGAGAAAAATAAATGTTAAGTTGAACAACTCTAAAACAAAAATTTTTATGTCCAACAGCTTCCGTCAGCCTTGGCATAGACTTGAACTTGGCATATAACTTGCCCTTGAGCTTTGCTGGCTAAACTCCAGGGAGCTTTGTTCCTCTACTCCTAGACTATTGTGCTGTGTTGTTCCCATCTTCACTCAATGATTGCTTTCCAAATATTTTTGTGGTGCCTAGTATGAAAGTATATGCTGGAGTTTTTTTTTTTTTTTTTTTTTTTAAATAAAAATGAGTGTCAGTCTACCCAAGAGTTGCTCCGCAGAAGACCACAGTCTAGTTTAAGCCAAGTCTTATTGGGATTTTTTACTTTTAAAGTCAATTTCACATAACTTACATGCAATAAAATGCACCCATTTTATTGGTTTAGAGTTTAATGGGTATTATTAAATGTCCACAATAATAAACCACAACTCCAATTACATTTAGAATGCTTCAGCCACCTCCCGAATCCCAAATGCTTTAGCTCCTTTCCAGTTTTCTTTCTCTCCCTGTTCCCCAGCAATCATGGATTTGCTTTCTGTCGTTAAGAGTTTTCTTGTTCTAAATTTTATATTTATGAAATAACGCAGTGTGTAATAATATGTCTGATTTCTTTCACTCAGGATATTTTTGAAATATACCATGTTCTTATGTGTAGCAATGGTTTGGTTTCCTTTTTCTTGTAGAGCACTATGGATATAATTTGTGGGCCCCTTCGGCTGTGGCTCTCAACATTTTCATTCACTTCATGATAGACAATTAAGTGGTTTCTAGTTTGACTAGTATTTGTGAATAATGGTGCTATGAATATTCATAGACAAATGTTTGTGTGGACACAAACACTTCTTTCATTCATTCTTAAGTTATATGCAAAAGAACTGCAGGGTCAGAGGGAAAGCCCATTTAACTTTACAAGGCATTTCCAAACTGTTTTCCCAAATGGTTGTACCACCTGATAAGAATGAGAAAAAAAAATGTAAAAATCATCATAGGAAACATAGGTGGTTGAATGAATTTCAACTGTAGGCTAAAGTTTGCTACTTCTGCTTTAGAGATTTCTATACATACAATCATGTACCCTAAGGGAAAAGAAGTTTTACTTTTTCTTTAAAACGTGTGCCTTCTATTTCTTTTCTTAGCGGACTGGCTAAAATTTTAGAGGGAAAGCATTCAGTCTTTCATCTTTAAGATTGTTATAAGTTTTCCATAGACACGTTTTACCCTTATTTGTTGAGAGACTGCATCATGAGTAAGTGTTGAATTTTATTTATGCTTTTTATTTATTTACTGAGATAATTGCATGGATTTTCTCCTTTATTTATATTGAGTTATATTGTTTATTTTTCAAACATTAAGCCAATGTTTTATCTTCGAACAAATCACACTTGGTTATAGAAAGAGTTACCACTTTACATATTGTTGAATTAGATTTGGTAATACTTTTCAAATAATTTGGACTTATAATATCTCTGCTGATTTTGGTTTAAAAGTAATATTATATGACTATGTATATTAAGATATACTTAAGGGTTCTTTCCTTTATAATAGTCTGATTTTCTCCATCAAAATACTTAAAACATATTTGCATTTCGCAAGTAGTTCTCTTGCTAAAGTTATTGAGACATATTTGCTACATAAGTTACTACCCTAATTTATTGTTTTAAAATGGGTTCAAAGTTCAAACCAGATAAGTCAAACTCCAAAGGCCATTCTCTGAACAGCCATGCCACCTGGACCCCTCCACCTGGTTACCTAGTCAGTAGGAACATTGTATGACAAGAAGTCAAGGGTCTTTTCTAAAATCATCCAGGTCCAGTAACAGAATAAACACTGAAAACAAAAACAAAAACAAGAACAAAAAAGCAGCTGCCATTTGACTTGTGTATTATGAATCCAACTTGTTTCTTATTTTTCCTCCCAGAACTTTGACACATTGGTCATTACTGCACAGTTCCAGATCAAGTTTTTTTCCATCTTTGTGTAAATCATCTTTCTCTGCTCTTTACCCATAACCTGTGCCAACCTCAATGCTCCCATGCTGTTTTCCTTTGCTATCCTCAATTCTGAGCTGCAATGTCTGAGAAGAAATCTTTTTTTCTCAAAAAGTGAAATTAGTCTGAATTTGATTCCTCCCTTGGGCTGCCTACTAGTACATTTCTTGGCTTATGCCCTTGCTGCTACTTTTCTCAACCAAAATTTCACTTTTATTTCCTGTATTCTGAGAATGACAACCAAACCCCCAAATATCTTCTGACTGCTCTAAAACGGAAGATCCCCAAAGCATCAGGTTTAAATATGCAGTGCCTACTATTTTTGCCACCAAACTATCTTTTTCTGGGCATTTACTGTTTGTAGACTTCTCTGAATGCAGTTATAGAAGACACAGTTTTCATAACCTTGCAAAAAGAAAGAAGTAAAAATCTGAAGAAAACTGGTATTTGAACAAAAGAAAACTATAGGACAAAATAAATTTTAAAAAAAGAACTTCAGATGGCAAAGGAATCTAAAACGGGTTCATATTTTAGAATTTTTTGTTCTTTTTAATATAATTTAAAGCATATTATATAGATTCCTATAAAAAAATTTCAAGTAAAACCTAGAATAGTGATATAAATTCAGCATACATTTTGAAAAAAATCTGACAGTATAATGCAGAGAGTTTGAAGGGCAATGTCCAAATATTGATACGTACTGCAGGTATAACTGAGTGAACAATTATCAACTGCACCTGAATCTATGCTTCATATTTTTTAAGATTCAAACCAGTAAGACTAATTCAGTATCAATCTCAACCAAAAATATACTTCTAATTTTTAAATACTGTCAAAGGCATTTCATATAAACTTTCCTTGATTGATTACGAGAAACTAAACATATACCAGAGATATTGAGTCCTAGAAATTACACAAAGGAAGCAATCATAATTCTTGGCATTTATGTAGGAAATTTACCTTCAAAGAGTTTTCAAAAGCATTAAGCTAATTAAATTATGCATTGCACTTGTGAAAACTCATGAGTTTACAACTAGAAAAAAGTATGGTATCAGGTTTCAAATGAGCATGACCCTATATATACACATATATATAGCGAATGGTTGTTCTTATTCATGGATATGATTAAAAGCTATGAGATGTAGGTTTAAATAAGATTATAAACTAAATGCAGGCATTAATAGGAAATCCCTAACTTGCTACAACTGCTTACACCTCATAATCATTGTACTCTGTTATATGAAAACCATTAGGCTCATGAGATTTTATTAGTACTCTACGGTATTAAACAGCTGTTAAAGCAAGGGACTACAGGGTGAGAGAGCAGAGCCCTAACTGCCTGGTTAAAAAGCTGAGCCCCCTAAGGAAGAAGAAATGAAAGACTTCCTCCTGAGCTATCGAATGCTGATAAAAAATAATGCCCAGCTGTCTTATGCTCAGTGGCTCCAAAATAAATGTGGACGTAGCTAGACATGCTCTTTTTCACACATTGAGCACAAGACTACAAATGTTGATTCTATGTCCAAAGGCACTGTGTGTTCACATGGAGAGAACCAGATTCTAATCTCTGAATGAGAGGCCTTTGGGGATAGAGGTCTCTGGGTGGACAGTGGACTTCCATTCATTAAGCTCTAGCTTCCTTAAAAGTCTCCTTACTGCCAAAGTTCCCTATTTCCACCGCCAGTTAAAGAGGTCTCTCCTGACATGGTTTCTACCCCCTTGAAGACCCAACAGCCTGAACATGAATGCATCACCAGATCTATATGGATAATCGATGGACTGGAGCCAGCAAAGATATGCTCTGCATATAATGAATTGAATGAATGACTGAATGAGAACACAGTACAGGATCTTTTGGTGTCTAGTGGCATGTCAAACTCATACCACATCTATTAATCAGTGCACAGTATCCTCACAATATTTTTTATGCAGCCTACATATCAATGGAATGAAATAAATATACCTGGGAATTATCTTGTTGAGTTTGGGAGGGGGTGGAAGAAAGACATTTATGGAGGAGAGAAATAAATTTTTAAAAAATATATTTTTAATTGTAGAAGGACACAATTCCCTCATTTTATTTGTTTATTTATGTGTGGTGCTGAGGATCAAACCCAGGACCTCACATGTGAGGCAAGTGCTCTACCACTAAACCACAACTCCAGTCCCTGAATTTTGATTTCTTCTTTTTTTGTTTTTAATTTATTTTATTTTTTAAATACATGACAGCAGAATGCATTACAATTCTTATTACACATATGGAGCACAATTTTTCATACCTTTGTTTGTATATAAAGTATGTTCACACCAATTCGTGTCTTCATACATGTACTTGGATAATAGTGTCCATCACATTCCACCATCATTACTGACCCCTCCCTACCCCAGTATGAGTCAGTCACCTTGTATCAGAGAAAACATTCGGCATTTGGTTTTTTGGGATTGGTAACTACACTCAGCATTTTCTTCCCCAACGCCATCCACCTACCTGCAAATGCCATAATTTTATTCTCTTTTATTGCTGAGTAATATTCCATTGTGTATATATGCCACATTTTATTTTAAATCCATTCATCTATAGAAGGGCATCTAGGTTGGTTCCACAGTTTAGCAACTGTGAATTGTGCTGCTATAAACATTGATGTGGCTGTGTCCCAGTAGTATGCTGTCTTTAATTCCTTTTGATTTCTAATTTGAAAGTATTTGAGGTCTAAATTAACTCTAACCCTTATTTCTTTTATTAATTCATTACACTTATACATAATTGATGGGTTCATTTTGACAAAATCATACATGCATGGAGTTTAATTTATTCCATTTCAATATCTGGTTCCACCGTTTTCCTTTGTGCCCCCTCATTCTCCTTCCTCTTGGTCTTCCTTTCACTTGTATATTTATTTTTGATTGATGCTTTATATATACATAAAGGTGGAATTCACATATATGTGTATAATTTGTCAAATGTAATTTGCAGTGTAATTTTGTCAAATTAATTTCTCATGTTCTCCTCTTTCCCGTTCCTCCCTCTTGAACTCTTTCTTCTATTCTGCTGATCAGCCCTATATATTTGATAAACAAGCCCCTTCCCTTATTTTGCTCTAGCTTCCTCATATGATCGAAAACATTCTACCCTTCATTTTCCAAGCCTGACTTATTTTTACTCAGCATGGAGTTCTTCAGTTCTATCCATTTACCAGAAAATTTCATTGTTCTTTATGGTTGAGCAAAATTCCATTGTGTATATATGTCACATTTTCTTAATCCACTAATCCACTAATGGGCATCTGGTCTGGTTTAATAGCTTGGCTATTATGAATTGTGTTGCTATAAACATTGATGAAAATGTATCACCATAGTATGCTGATTTCGGTTCTTTTGGAATAATACCGAGTGGGATTCTGGGCCATTTGATGGTTCCAGTCAGAATTTTTTGAGGAATTGCCATACTGCTTTACAGAGTGGTTGTACTAATTTGCAGTCCCATTCCCATCAACCTTTTGCCCCACATCCTACAGTTGTTTATTATTATTTGACAGTTTAGTTTTGATTTGCATATCCTCAATTGCTAGAAATGCTGAAAATGTTTTTCATGTTTTTTTTTTTTTTTTTTTTTGGCCATTTGTGTTTCTTCTTTTGAGAAACTAAAGTTCTTTTGCCCATTTACTGACTGTCTAACCCTTAATTTTAATGCAGAACATTATGTAATAATACTCCCCAAATAGAAACAACTTCATTCTCATTCTTCTGATTGTAACATCATAGCAATTATTTATATAATAATAATTTTACCAATTTATTTCTGGGTTTCTAATTACTCTTATTCTCACAAGTCTCACAATGCCTTTAAGGAGCCAGTAGTCAACTAGTCACTTATTCTCACTACCCAACAGACAGACAGAGGCTTGGAAGCTCTACAGGGCTGCCCTAGGGTCACACAGCTAGGAAGTGGTTTTGCATAGGAGCTCTGTGACTAGTGAGTGGTGACTTGGGGAGTAGTGGGGGGGGGGTGTGCTAGGGGGAGGGGAGAATTCCTTCTAATTGCTTATGAATTATGAGACCAATAACAGCTATTTAACCCATTTATACCTCAGTTCCTCATATTTAAAATGGGATAATCCTCAAAATTCCTAAATTGCAAGGTGATGAGAAATTACATGAGGTATGCGTGTTATCACCAGCACAGTGAAGCCCAAAGCAAGTGCTCAGTAAACAGCATTTATTCTTTTTTTTTGAAATTTTATTTTATTTTTTATATTTATATGACAGTAGAGTGTATTTTGGCAATATTAAACATACATGGGTATAACTTGTTCTAATTAGGATCCCATTCTTGTAGTTATACATGATGTGGAGTTTCACTGGGGGGTATATTCATATATGAACATAGGAAAGTTATGTCAGATTCATTCTACCATCTTTCCTATTCCCATTCCTCCTTCATTCCCTTTTGTCTAATACACTGAATTTCTATTCTTCCCTTATTATAACACAAAATTATTTATTCTAATGACAAAATTCTACAATGCCTCTCTGATTGTCTAACCCTTAATTTTAATTCAGAATGTTATGAAATAATACATAGGATAGATGGGTGGGACTAATCTGGTCATTTAGTGCTATTCCCTCAAACCAGATATGACCTTTTGATGAATTACTTTTTAAAAAACTGGTTACTTGATCCTTTTTGCTATTTAATAATTTTTCATTTTGCTGTCATTTTCTAATAAAAAGCTGTTCAATATGATTAAAATTTCCAAATATCCAAAACTTATTCTTCAAATGCCAATTTATTTTCTAATTTCAAATACTACTGAAGTATGCTTTTTTTCTAATTAAATAGAATATATGGAATGCATAGATATTTCTTGACTGACACTACCACCATGAACATTCATAATCATATGGAGAAACTATCAGTCCATAGGTGCATGTTTCAATTGTTCTGACTCATCCCACACACACAGTCTTCAGTTGGTACTATTACTGTTCCTCTTCTTTTTTCTTTCTTTCCTGACCTTTGTTTCCTCTTCTCCCCGCCCTGCTTAACCAAAAGTACACATCTAAAATACCTTTCAAAATACACAGAAACAACTAAATTATATATTTCATAATAGAGTAAATAAGATTGAGGGGTTAGGAAGTAAAAGGTAAAATATAGGATTGTTGTAGTTTTTCAGAGCCATTTCAGGGTAGCTTTGGTGTGTTTCAAAGACCTGACTTGTACATAGATATACACCTGTTTGTGTGTTTACATGTACATGGGTGTACTTCATTTTACGTTTATGGTTGATGAACTGAGTATCTGAGAGATACTGGCTATAGTCACAATCTCTTAAGTACTTCAAAATGTTTTAGATTTAAAAAATTAAATAATTTAGTCAACATATACTTGATTACTATCCTTCTCACACACTAAGTACTCTACTAGGTACTGAGAATAAAACATTTAACATGATAGATAACTTTCCTACTCTATGGATCAGAATGTTTTGATATTAGAAAACTTTTTCTGTCAACCTAAAAAAATAAAAAAGGAATGCTTTAGTTGAGAGTATACTTTGAAATTTGCTCATTTTCAATTATAAAATGAAATGGAAAAATTTTTCAGCAATTGGGAAAAATGTGTTCGACGTGCTTACATAATTTGAGATTCTTAGTACTCTGGAGAGAAACCTAATAATCTTTGAAAATAAATTTAAATTTAAAAATTTTGGAGTAATATAATAAATATTCCAAATGCAGAAACTAAGAAGAAATAAAAACAAGACATTCAAGATCTCATAACATTAATTACTCATGCTACAAATACTTAGTAACTTCCACTATTATTTTAAAAGGTAACAATAATATGAAAAGTTCATTACAAAGATTTTTTGACAATTAATATTTGTAACATCCTAAAAAAATCAGTATCTTAAGACCTTGAGAGAAAATGAACCTGAAAAGAAATGTTTGAAAATAAAAACTTACTGAGAACACAAGGAAATAAAATTTTATTCTATCCTCCACAGCACCTCTTTATTATATACATTAAACAAAATCATGTTCTAAGAAATGTAAGAATCTGAATAATGATTCTGAGTCTGTTCCTTTATGGGCCATTACAGAGCATCCAGAACAGCCCAGCACAGCCTAAAACTAATTGAAAGGACACAGGAAGCAGATAGAAAAGCAGAGGAGAGCACCAAGGCTCAAGTGCCAGAGCACTCAAACACTTTCAAAACAGACTGGCAGAAACTGCATCTTGTTAAAGGTCATGTAGGCTGAACACTTGACTGCTTAAGCGAGCTGCAATTCTCAGCTTCTGGGGCAGCCTGTTGTGGCCACAGGGCCAAGTTCCCTGCATGTGAGAAACAAGACCCTTCTACCTATACTCTCCCAAAGGAATGTGGATGCTCACATGGTTCTTCTCCCCTCCCCCCCCGACTCACCTGCAGTTGGAACCTAATGAGAATTGGGATCTATGTCTGCTCAAAGAGGGCAACCACACAGCAAAGCTGCCCTGGCTAGCTCTGGACTGCTGCTCTCTGAACTGTTTCATGATAGAGAAATATATTTCCATCTTGTTTAAGCCATGGTATTTGGATTTGTCACTATTAACAGATGCAAAACCTGAAGCCTAATTAACGCACAGATTTAAGACAGAGCTGTTTTAGTGCCTTGGCTGTTTCATCTCTTATTCTAAAGCTCTGAAGCAGCTGCTCAGTGATGCTCTTCTAAATAAAATATATTCTGAACACCTTTATCAGGTTGTAAGGATCTTCACTGGCTTATTCATTTGGAGGGCTTAGTACCATTTCCTCTATATCCTTTTATTTTTCTAAAACTGTCTAATACAGGTGTGAGGAGGGAGGAGAGGGAGCAGGAAAATGAAATAAATTTAATCTGTAGGCTTTAGGGTCAGCCAACCTCCTGGAATTGAAGCCCTTGGTAATCCTTAGAGTCTAACCAGATGTTTAGGTTCAGTCATCCAACAAATTTCAACTAAATATCTATTATGCAGCAGACCCCATTTTAGAAACAAATATACATGTTGTTTGATGTTATTTGCATTCTTGTAGACTTAAGTTTCATAGACTCTCTGACCCTCAGCTTCTTCATGTGTAAAATGGGTAAAATACCCACGAATTTATAGGTCTGTAAATTAAGTGATGCATACACATAGTATGATGTGTACTTGATGCCACACATAGTAGTATTCAATTAATATTAGCAATAATTAAGAACTATCAATTAATTTGTGCTTGGAATATGAACTCATGGCATATAAGTACTCACTAAAGAGGTACGACAGAACCAGGCACAACGGTGTATGCCTGAAGTGACAGCTATAGGGGAGGCTGAGCTGGGAGGATTGTGAGTTTGAGGTCATCCTGGGCAACTTAATGAGACCACATCTCAAAACAATTCAATTTAATTAAAGAAAATTTAAAACCACAATGTCAGTACCATTGAGAACAAATAAGCCAGGAATGCTAAGTGCAATCAGAGTTTGGTATTAATTTTATTTATAGTGTCTTCTTATTTCTACCATCTATGCATTCTCAACATACAGATGAGTAAGGCTTACTGAACATGTTATGGAACATTTTGGGGATAATATTAAAACTAAAAATATTAACTCACAAGCAATCATTCCTCTTGCCAAGCTTATGTAAGTAAGTGAATAGACTTGTTTCAGCGTACCACCCTGCACTGTGATCCAAACCTAACCCTGTACTCAGCCACTACTCATAGTAGCAAACAATTCATGGTTTCTCAGAACCAGCAGACTGCTCCTTCAGAATGATCATACTGGATTATCTTTGACTGCAGAATGTTCAGTGCATTTCAGGTAAGAAGGAACCCTAAGGCAGGTTATAACAGGAAAAAAGGGGGTCATCTTAACTCACAAAACAAAATTGGAAGATTGGGAATTGAAGATCTCTGGCAGATGAAGATGAAAATAAACTTAATGCTAGGCAGGAAATAAAGAGCAACAAATAATACTACACACAGGGCTTGTGGCTTCCTTTTGCTATAGCAATTTCAGGGGCAATTAGATTTGAATGCCAGTTTTATCACTAAAATCCCCAAAGAATGATAAAACTTCAATATTCATGAAACACCCAATAAATGAGACAGCTATGCTTGTGAAAAAGGACTCAACTACCTATCAAGTATCAAACACTTTATTAGCATTTTTAAATAGATGATATAACTCTATCTTCATCACAATCTTTGAACTAGGCATTATTAAGTTAATTTTACAGAGTTGGAAATAGGCTATGGGAGATTAAGGACTGTACTGAAAATCCTAAAGTTATTTGTAGGAGTCTGCACTTGATTCCATAGCAGTTTGAAATTAATGCCTGCATTCTTCCTACCATATGAACATGCATTTACAATTTTTACTTAATTTTTAGAAAAGTAGAATAAGCAATGTAAGGATCACTGATAGGTCAGGTCTATCAGATTATCACTATAAATATTAACAAAAGTAACAGAAATATCCACTATGGTACATTGATGTTCTAGGACACACTAAAGATCCCAGGGATCTGTGTGACCTTTCTATAGGGTCTTGAGGGTTGGTTGGCTGTAAGGCATCATTGGGTTGATAGAGTGATCTACCCAGTACTACTTTCGAGGATGTCCGGATGAAGGGACTGAGAAGGAGCTATTTTCTTGGCTCAGTTTCCTCAGTCAATCATTTGGTTGGCTTTCAGGTTTAACATTTGTTGGGTTTGGTGGAAGGAATGCAAACCCTTCCAACTTGCCAATACTAATCTGGTAAAGTAATAAAAATTACTGTGCTAATTGACAGTTTTCTCAAGATGTTTTAAAGCAAATTTAGGGCAGTCAAACAGCTCATTAAAATAGCCACAAAATAGTAAACTAGATCTTGCATCGTGTGACCAATCTATTCTATTTTATCAGCATTTCTAGTCTGCTTGGATTAAAAGCTTTGAAGCTGGACTCTTTCTTAAATACAACTGTACTGGAAATGGCTTCACATTCTTTTTTTTTTTTTGCATAGTGCTAGCTCTAAAATAAGTGAGTCTTAATTGCCACATTTACCTTATTTTACATAGGAATATATCATAAGAAAACAGAGTATACCAATGTGAGCTCTGCCAGTTCTAATAAATGAGTGCAAGTGATTATAGTTTGCTTTGGATTGCATCCAGGTTACAGAAGGCAAGAATAGATTGGTGGTGGTGTGGGGTAATGTGCCATCATAGCAGTGACAAACTCTTGCCTTCTTTGTAAAACATCAGTATTTCTTCAGGCTTCAACATGACTCATTAAGGCTACATTTTCAATGAAAGATTGCTGGGAGCATTAAAAACTGGAAAATATAATTCTGTCAGTACAGATGCCTCTACCACCTCAATAAAAGAGGTGACATCATTTCAAAATCCAGCCAATCTGCTGTTAACAAGCTGTTGGATTGATGTCTACAGAAGAAGCCCAAGAATGGTGGGGTCTGTTCAAGTTATAAAGACCATTATTTTACTTTAGAAATAAAAAAGATCCATGTTTGAACAAATTGCTTTTGGGTACTAATTTTATGCAAATTAATCTAATAGCAAAGGAAAATGTATCAGGTATAAGCTATCAAATACATGGCTTAGAGTAACTTTTATTTTTTTAATTTTAATTTGTTATAATGACAAGAGAATGCATTACAATTCATATTACACAAATAGAACACAATTTTTCACATCTCTGGTTGTACACAAAGTAGAGTCACACCCTTCTTGTCTTCATACAGGCAATGGTGACCATCACATTCCACTGTCTTTCCTACCTTTTCCCCTTTGCCCTATCTATATAGTTCATTTAATCCTCCCACCCACCCCCCAACATATTATGGATCAACATCCTTAAATCAGAGAAATCATTTGGCATTTGGTTTTTTTGGGGGGATTGACTTAGCATTATATTGTCCAGCTCCATCCATTTACCTACAAATGCTATGATTTTATTCTCTTTTAATGCTGAATAATATTCCATTGTGTATATATACCACATTTTCTTTATCCACTCATCTACTGAAGGGCATAAAAACACTCATCTAAGTGTTTTCTTATGATATATTCCTATGTAAAATCTTCTTGCATATTGAACCTCACTATTTGGGGGAGATGAGGTTTGTTACTCCCTCATCTCTCTTAGGGTAATTAATGTCAGTTTACTGTGAGAATACTTGGCTTTTGATCCCTACCTACTTTCCATAACACTCAACATTTCAAATATTTTCAACAAATACACATTTAACAAGTATGGAAAGCTAACTAGTACCAAACATCATTCTACTCTCTGGATTATGGTGGAAAACACCCTTGGAGTATAGTATCCTGAAGTATGGCAGTCCAAAATATGTGGTATTTTTTAAAAAATATTTTTTAGCTGTAGACAGACACAAGACCCTTATTTTATTTATTTTTATGTGGTGCTGAGGATTGAACCCAATGGTAGAACTAGCAAGTGCTCTACCACTGAGCCACAACCCCAGCCCCAAATATGTATTATTTTATATGCTTCTCTGCATCTTCCTTCTTTAATATTTATTTTTTAGTTGTAGGTGGACACAATATCTTTATTTCCTTTTTATATGGTGCTGAGGATCAAACCAGTGGCTCACACATGCTAGGTGAGCACTCTACCACTAAGCCAAGATGCATGGGCCACAACCCCAGCCCATGCACCTTCCTTCTCTCAATGACATTTTGTGTAATTCCCTTCAAGGTAATTGATAACGATAACTCTGAGGAAGTTCTTAATGGAATTTCTGAATATATATTCTGTAAAGATATATGAAAATAATTGTATTTGTAGAATTATTTTAAGATGATACAATCCATATGCCATAGGTTCAGATAAACATTGATCTTTCCAATCAGTTTATGAGACACCTTGATGGCATAAAGGCCATTCGTCATATGATAGAATCTCCCTCTAAACCTCCCATGGGCCAAGTCATCCTGAGCCCTCTGCATCTGACTACTCCTCAGTCTGGATCCAGGTCCCTCCCAAGTTGCTCTGGGCTAGAACATGCTGTTTTCACTACCTTTCTACATCCCTGTCATCATAGGAATAACAACAAGTGATTGTTGAACACTTACTATTTAGTGGGATTGGAATCCTTATCTTTATTTTACAAATGAGGAAACTCAAGTAACTTCTTAAGGTCATACACCTCAGCAGGGGTGGAGGTGGAAGCTTCTGTCTTTACCACTATGCTATATTTTCTTCCAGATCTGAAAACTACTATCACAGTTGTAATAAATTTTCAATATTTCTAAGCAAGACAATCAAGTTTCTCAATCACAATTCATCTAACAAGTTTTCTACCATATACACTTATTTCTTTCCTTTCCTGTCAACCTTAGCTCACAGTAGCTCTAAATTATTATTTTAATGAAGACTTTTTCCCCCACTAGTGATTTTGACTTGTGACTTTAATTCTTGTTAAACATAGAATGTTCTTACATGAAAACTGGAAAATACAGGGGGGAAGCATCTGATGATATTGTGTTATAGGTATGCCTTCTTCTGTTTTATTATTGTATGCCTGTGTTTGGGGCATATATACATGAATATTCATTTCTATAGCAAAATTTTGAACATCCCATACTTATAGTTACATGCTTCATTTTTATCTGTATTTGTATTCGCCTATTATTAAAAATTCTTTAAGAAATATGGTTTTAACTGGTGGTACATGCCTATAGATCCAGTGACTTGAGAGGATGAGGCAGGATGATAGCAAGTTCGAGGCCAGCATCAGCAACTTACAAAGCCCCAAGCATCTCAAAGTAAAAAATAAAATCACTGGGAATGTAGCTCAGTGGAAAGCATTCCCTGGGGAGGGGGGGAGGGGAGGGAAGGAGGGAGAGAGGGGAGGGAGGGAAGGAGGGAAGGAGGGAAGGAGGGAAGGAAGGAAGGAAGGAAGGCAGGAAGAAAGGAAGGAAATAAAATCCTTCCTTCCTTCCTTCCTTCCTTTCTTTAAGATTAAAATCGAATATTTTCTTAGACTGGACTCCTAGAACACTAGATTATACACAACAATTTTTTAAAGCCTTTACTACATGTATATCATTAAAGCACCTTCTGAAATAGTTGGGCCAGTTCACCTTCACCAATACTGCGTAAAACTGGCAATATCATTATATTCACTCTTTGTATTTGATTTCATAGTTGCCAATATGATAGGCAAATGCATTCTCAATATTTCAGCTTTTATTCCTGAGATTACTAGGGAAGTAGAACATTATTTCATATGCATATATGTTACTTATATTTTTTCTTTTCTCAATTTTCAGTTGATGTCAAATAACTCCCTTTTAGTTACTGTTTTCTCCCTCCTGATTTGCAATCATCTACATAGATCACATTCATCTATTCATTCACAGGTACCTACCACACTCCTGTTGCTTACTTTTCCTTTGGTTGGGACAAAATTCTTAACCTTTGTAGTTAGAAACATCACTGGGAATTTCCTCCCAAGACTTTTTCTCAGTACATACTTTAACAGAAATAATATCATATTACTAATATTGATATTTTAGGCACAATTAAAACAATATTCACAGGTTCAAGAATGATGACAACATGTGAATGAATATGGTCCTAGCTTAAAGTGCACCTTTCTTTGTTTCTTTTTCTGTCTTTGCAAATTCAGTAAGCTAACAAACCATGGCACAAGACATTAAATAATCTTAAGTCATAAATAATGAAAAATGCCATTTAATTCTCAAGGGAAACAGTGCACTGACTGGGAATTTGCCATGTACAGAGTCCAAAACGTGTAAGGAGATTAGATACTACTATGAAGAGCAATACTAATCAGAACAATACTAATGGCCAATAGCAACAATCACTAAACAGTAATTATCAATTTGAACTACATGAAGGAGTATATAGATTGAAGACCATGAGAAGTAGGAGAAAATTGTAAAATATAACACCCAATAACCCTTGATTTGTGGTTTGGAATTATTACTATATATGAGGAATTTTTCATTCCTAAGTCTTAAATTTAAACTCTGAAGGGAACAAATCTTTAAATACCATAAAGGTACCAGGGCACAAGGATGAATACATTTCTTAGGCCCTTGAACATCTGAGAATATCTTTTTTTTTAAAAAAAAAAAGAGAGAGAGAGAGAGAGAGAGAGAGAGAAAGAGAGAGAGAGAGAAGAAAGAGATAACTTTTAATGTTTATTTTTCAGTTTTCGGTGGACACAACATCTTTATTTTTTTAATGTGGTGCTGAGGATAGAACACAGCCCCGCACATGCCAGGCGAGCGCGTTACTGCTTGAGCCATATCTCCAGCCCCTGAGAATATGTTTTTAATCTTTTACACATTAAAGACAATTTCGCTGGATAAATTCTTAGATAAGACGCATTTTTTTTTTTCCTTTAAAACTGCGTAGACACATTGTTCTAATCTCTTCTGGAATTTGCTGTTTCACCAAAGCTAGATTTGATCTTCTGATTTCTTTTATGGGGATTCTTGTAGAGTTTATCTCCCATTATCTTTGTAAAGAGAAATTTATCAAGTTAATTCCTAGACAGTTCTCTTTTTCAGAGGTGATGCCTACAATGGGATGACCTCTTTAAATCTGTTTACTCAGGGTTTTATTTTTTGCTCAGAAAATTCTGTTTTAAAATTATATTTAAATATTGCTTTTGTTCTAATTACCTCAAAATCCTTCTCAAAAAGATTCACAATGTTTCCATTAAACCTGCTTTCTATGGTCTGATCCATGTCTAGTAGCATTTATCATGATTTCTATTCTATCCCCCATTTTGCAGAACTATTCAAATATGCTTGTCACCACAAATGATCCAGTTTTTCTCTATATCCATTCTTTCTCTTTATTGACTCTACTGCAGAATTTGTTTCATATGCAACTTTCGAGTACAACCATTTGAATATGAATCCCAGATACCCTATTTATGAACTATTATATAGTTTGGGTAAGTTACTTTTCTGAGCTCCAGTTTCCCCATGTATCTGTGTAATGCAGAGTTTTTAATTATAAGCAACTAAAAACATTAGGGATAATTTAAGGATAAATATAACTTACTGAACGAGATACTGTATAGCTCAGGACTATGTATTTTCTCATAAAGTCTAATAAGTTGGGAAAATGCACAGAACAACAACAACAAAAAAATGGGGGCCAGATGTTAAGTGGCACATAAAACCAATTTTTCACTATATTAACACAAAAAGCTGTGATAAGAAATATAGAAAATCTTCCACCTAAAGTCTGAAGCACAATGTTTGGCACATAGTAAGTACTAAATAAATTTTAGCTATTAGTTTCCTACTGACTTTCTATTCACTGATCTTATATATTGTTGACATTTCCAAAGATTTTCTAAACATTTCATTTGTTTCTTATAGAAACAGTAGAAGACACAAATCAAATATTTGGAAAATAGCAGTGATGTGTAGAGAAAAAAAAACAACACAACAATCTAATTACATTTCAAACAATGCAGGTTCTGAGTTCTCACAACAGCAAACCTGGCACAGATAACCCACTGAGTATTTTAAATTTTTTTCTAGTAATCTTACAGTGAAAGTAATACTCTTCAACTCTGATATTAGGGTAAAATTCTATAGGTTTTTTCTTTCTTTTTCTTTTCTTTTTTTCTCCTCCCAATAAATCTTCACAGATTTTTAAGGGGAAGTAAATAAATTATTTTATATAATTAGAAATACACAATAATTATACAAATTGAATGGGTTTCACTGTGGCATTTCCACACATGCATATATCGGGCTTTGATAATATCAACTGTCCTTTTCTATCCCCCACTCCAGCTCCCCTTTTCCTACCCTAATAATCCCTCATCTACTTTCAGGTCATTTTTGTTTTCAATTTATTTCCACATATGACCAAAAATATACCATACTTGTTTTTCTGAGTCTTGCTTATTTTGTTAGCATCCATTTGCTTGAAAATGACAAGATTTCACCCTTCTTTATCCATTACACATATTATGCATACATAGTTGACAGGTACTTTGGTTGATTCCATAAATTGGTAATGATGAATAATGCCAAAAAATACATACAGGTATCTCTTTTGTATGCTTTCTTCCTTTCCTTTGGGTATATACCCAGGAGATAGGAGAATTGGACCATATGGTAGATCTGGTTTTTGTTTCTTGAGGAAATTGTATTGTTTTCCATAGTTATGTTACTTTACATTCCTAATAGTGATTAAGCATTCCTTTTTCTCCATATCCTTGCCAGCAATTTGTTTTTCTCCCCCGGTAACTGACTGGGGTGACATTGAATTTTAGTGCGATTCTGATTTGCATTTCAGTAATAGGTAATGATGGTGAGCATTTTTTTCATACATTTATTGGCCATTTATACTTTTTTTGAAAGTGTGAGGTCAGATAATCCACCCATTTTTGTAAAAAAATTTGATTAGTTTTTTGTTTTGAGTTCTTAATGTATTCTAGATATAAATCCTCTATCAGTAATATTCCATTGTGTATACAGGCCACATTTTTAATCCATTCATCTATTGAAGGGCATCTAGGTTGGTTCCACAGTTTAGCTATTGTGAATTGTGCTGCCATAAATATGGATGTGAGTGTGTCCTTGTAGTATGCTGTTTTTAAGTCCTCTGGGTATAGACTGAAGAGAGGGATAGCTGAGTCAAATGGTGGTTTTATTCCCAGTTTTGCAAGGAATCTCCATACTGCTTTCCATATTGGCTGCATCAATTTGCAGTCCCATCAGCAATATATGAGTGTACCTTTTTCCCCATATCCTCTCCAACACTTATTGTTGTTTGTCTTCATAATTGCTGCCATTCTGATGACCGGAGTGAGATGATATCTTAGATTTGATTTGCATTTCTCAATTGCTAGAGATGATGAACATTTTTTTTTCATATATTTGTTGATTGATTGTGTGTCCTCTTCTGAGAAGTGTTTGTGCAGGTCCTTGGCCCATTTATTGATTGGGTTATTTGTTTTTAGTGTTTAGCTTTTTGAGTTCTTTATATACCCTAGATATTAGTGTTCTATCTGATGTGTGAGGGGTAAAAATTTGCTCCCAAGATGTAGGCTTTCTATTCACCTCACAGATTGTTTCTTTTGCTCAGAAGAAACTTTTTAGTTTGAGTCCATCCCATTTATTGATTCTTGATTTTAATTCTTGTGCCACAGGAGTCTTATTAAGGAAGCTGGGGCCTAACCCCAAATGATAGAGATAAGGGCCTACTTTTTCTTCTACTAGACACAAGGTTTCTGGTTTTATTCCTAAATCCTTGATTCATTTTGAGTTGAGTTTTGTGTATGCTGAGAGATAGGGGTTTAATTTCATTTTGTTGCATATGGATTTCCAGTTTTCCCAGCACCTTTTGTTGAAGAGGCTATCTTTTCTCCAAAGCATGTTCTTGGCACCTTTGTCTATATAAGATATGTGGGTTAGTCTCTGTGTCCTGTATTCTGCACCATTGGTCTATCAGTCTGTTTTGGTGCCAATACCATGCTGTTTTTGTTACTACTGCTCTGTAGTATAGCTTAAGGTCTGGTATAGTGATGCCACCTACTTCATTCTTCCTCCTAAGGAGTGCGTTAGCTATTGTGGGTCTACTATTTTCCAGATGAATTCCATGATTGCTTTTTCTATTTCTATGAGGAATGTCACAATGGAATATTACTCAGCAATAAAAGAGAATAAAATCATGGCATTTGAAGGTAAATGGATGGAGTTAGAGAAGATAATGTTAAGTGAAGTTCGCCAACCCCAAAAAACCAAATGTCAAATGTTTTCTTTGATAGTGGGATAGGGAAAGGGAGCATAGGAGGAATAGATGTACTCTAGATGGGGCTGAGGTGTTGGAGGGGAAGGGAGAGGTCATGGGGTTATTAATGATGGTAGATGTGAGGATCACTATTATCCAAAGTACATGTATGAAGACACAAATTGGTGTGAATATACTTTGTATATAACAAGAGATATGAAAAAATTGTGCTCTATATGTGTAATAAGAATTGTAATGCATTCCACTGCCTTATGTAAATAAAAAAATAAAAACAAAAGAGATTTCAGGGCAAAATGTTACAAATGTACAGTACTAAATAAATTGCCTTTACTTTAAAAAAAAAATCTTCTATCAGATGCATAGCTGGCAAAGACATTCTTCCATTCTGTAAGTTGTCTCTTCGCTCACTTCCTTCCCTGTGCAGAAGCTTTTTAATTCGATGTGATCTCTTTTGTCAATTCTTCTTCAGTTACTGGAGTCCTATTCAGGAAGAAGTGTTGACTGTGCCAGTATTATCTTGCAGTGTTTCCCTTATGTTATCCTTTAGTAGTTTAGTTCTCACAGTAAGGTGTTTAATCCATTTTTAGTTGATTCTTCTGCACAGTGAGAGAGACGGATATAGTGTCAATTTTGTAGACATGAATCTCCAGTTTTTCTAGAAACATTTGTTGAAGAGGCTCTCTTTTCTCCAAGATGTTTTTGGTGCCTTTGTGATGAATCAGATGAATGTAGATGCATCAGTTTATTTCTGATTTCTGTATTCCATTGGTCTGTTTCTGTCTTTTTGCCAATATTATGTTCCATGTCTATAGTATATTTTGAAATCAGTTATTGTGATGTCTCCAGCATTATTTTTGTTTATTTGTTTGTTTTTTGGGTTTTATAGCTCAATATTGCTTTGGCTATTCTGGATCTTTAAAAGCTTATGGGTTAAATAGTTATTTTTTATTTTAAAAAAGATTAAAAATTATTCAATCAGATAAAATAAGTTTCACATCAATAAAATGTTTGCCCAATTCTGAAATCCAAATGAAATAAATTTAGTGTAACAGCATTCTATTCATTACCCACAGTACAAACAAAAGTTTTATATTCTTACCTATAAACCTTCCAGTCTTCTAATAGATCAGCTTAGAAGGATGCCAACAGAAGAAATCAATAAGATATTTTTTAAAAAATAATATAATAAGAATTCACTTTTTCATTACTCTTTGCTAACTGAAATAAACAGAAAATCAAGATCCTGCTGTTAAGAGCTTACACTATATAAACATTTTTAAATACATTATTCTCCTTACTAAGAAATATATAAGAGAATAATAGTACAATGGGAAAACTCAACTATGTTTCTCCCACTTCCTACAGTTATATCTTTGAAGCAGGTGACATATGAGTTAAAGTCCAGAATGAAAAATAGGAGACATTAATTTAGTCCATATTTGAGCAAAAAGGGCTTAATTTTTTTAAAAAGGGCAATTTATGTATATATTTTGAAAAGGGAAGAAATCATACTTATGTCAATTCTGTGATGAAAAGTTATTTCTAAATCAATAATAGAAGGCAGAGATGCTAAACATGGACAAAATACTAAGAGTTACTTCCTTTAGAATAGCTTACTGGAAGGCCATCAAGGGTGGGCAAGAAACCTGTTGTTGACTAAGGCTTTAAGAGTGATCTTAGAAAAAAATCACTCTAAAATCATGCTGCACTGTGGGAATTTTTATATATAAATATCTACAAATGAAAATACTAGCTTAATAGTCTACATATTTAAACAATAAACGCCAATTATTAGAAGAAAATTAAATTTTCTTTTAAGAGACAAAGATATTGCAATTTTAAGAATACTGTCTTCAAATTTATGATAGCTATTTTCATATTTGAAATATGATTACACACATATCATTGTATAATAAGTATTTGCCTTTGAGTATCAAAGATGTTTATTTTTGATAGTCATTTCCATCTGAAATATGATTATATAGAATATAATTATATAATTACTTATGATTATAACATACATAGCATTGACTTCAAATTTCAATGTGTTCTTTCAATTTGCTTGTTGACCATTTATATATGTGTAATGCCTATATTATAAAGGTTTACGTGTACAAAAACTCTTAAAATTCTGTAAGTTAAGACATAGATTTGTCTTTGAACTACCTAAAAAAAAAAAAAATTAACATTTTAAATGATTTTTCTTAGGAATGCCTGAAATGAAATAAATCATAACCTAAACTATTTTGCTGAAGTACAAGCAGAACTGATCGTTTTGGAAACAATATGTTGATAAAATAAGATCACATGGATCTGTTTCTGCAAAGTGACAAAAATGACAATTTAGAAACTGAAACATGAAGACAGGCACCAGAAAACTTATTTTTGTGATAGCTGTGGAATAACTTTAGGGATACACCTGAAGGGAAAAGTATGTTTCTAAATATTTCTCTCCAGAAGTGATTCTAAAAAGAACGATCATGCAGAGCAGAGAATTTTATGCTGAAGGATCCTGTCATATATTTAATCTCACCAACTCAGCTGTCAGTCATTTCAAATTTAATAGCAGAAAGTAAGCATGTACAGGGGAAAAAATTATTCCATATATTAATAATTTAACTCTGAACAAAAATTGTGAAGTGGGTTATTCAACAGAAAATTATGATTTTAAACATGCAAAGTCAGAGTTGGCTTTAAATATTAACAAAGGAAAAATATTCTATTACTTTCAAATGTAAATGAAAGATAATACTAAGTCAATGGTAAAATTAAAGTTAAAAATGCCTACGTTAACAAATTTACATAATGCATATATGTAGCCCACTTAAATATAAAAGGGGCAAAATATTTTTGGATCTTATAGTTCAATTATATTGGTCATGGGTCAATTACTCTCAAGTGAAATATATAATAAATTTTGTGCCTATGCATTCTTCTGAGGATAGAAACTATATGAAGATGATCATCTTTATATGCCTTCTTACCAGCCCTTCCCCACTCCTTCCTTGATAAAGTGCAAATGCTTTGCTCACAGCAGGCTGTCACTAAATATTTTTTTTATTAATTAAAAGCAAAGTTAAGCTTCGTATAGAGGGTAGTGAGTATGCTTACGTTTTTATTTTTAGTTCATTTACCAGTAAGTATTATGAGGCATCTCCTATGTATTTCAATTTACATGTATGATCTAGCTATATGTGTACAACCAGGTAGAATCTGTTCAAATCCCTCAAGAGTTCTTTCAAAACAAAAACTAAATCCAAACAACAACCTTACAGTGTCAATACACCTAAAAAGATGTTTACAATGGAATCAACAGAAGAAATGATCAGTTATTCCGAGTCATATAAGACTAGGAAACTAGACTAGCTGACCGCTCATCAGATTACCAGAAAACGTGTGCCAATGTAAAAATATACAAGCTTTCTGTTAGCTAGTTTGAAAGATTATTCTTTAAGCCCAGAGATATAGCTGAGGGACAGGATGCCCTGTATCTTTATCACAAAATAAATAAATGTTATATTTCAGTCATATACATGCAACTTACGAGGACTGATCTCTTCAGAGTCAAGAATAGAAGGTTAGAATTCTTGAATGCGAACGAGCTAACTAATATCATAAAATGCTAGAATTTGACCTCATTTTGAACCTCATTTCTCTAATATTAAGGAAATAAAGCTATAAAATGAGATCACCCCACAAAAATCACTAAAAGAAAATCAAATCTTACCTTGTGTTTGATGCTGCAGTTCATGCATGGAAGACTTCACTATAAGTTACACAATAATTACAACTGCCAGGATAATTTAATTACCAATAGAAAACAATAACTAAGTTAATAACAGGAAATGTTAGAAATTTTAGACCTATTACAGAATGATGCTTTTAATTAAGCCAAAAACTATGCTTATTTACAGATGAAGTAAAAATTTGTCTTTTGCATATCATTGGGGTGTGCTGAGAGGACTATTTCATTGTAAATAAACATAGGGGTAGAATAAAAGGAAGTTGCAAAGGCAGGTGCCTAACAGTTGAGTTGTTTCAGTTTCAGAGGAATAAAGTAAATAATTATACTGGAATTTGTTCAGTTCTGGGCATTCTGCCATACAGGAAGGGTGTATAATTACTGAAGCTAAGATATCCATGTAAAAATGAAGTAATATCAATAGGACACAGTTGGACTCCAAATTTTCTTTTTTTAATCCTCAAAAATTAAGGATCTCTGGCTCTCATTTCATTCTTTGATATTTGAATATCACTTAAATCAATATGGCAGCAGTGAAGGTAGAATTACAATTTCTACAAAAGCCAGAAAATATTATCTTAAAACATGGTATCCTCTTTGAGATACCCACAAATTAGGAACATACTACACTCATCAAAGACAACAAAAGACACAAACAGAATCAAATGTGGGACCTCAACAGAGTAACAGAATTACACAAAATTTTAGCATGTTTACCAAATTATATTCTTGGCTTATCATTTCAGGCTATCTGGATTGGCCTCAACCTTAAATATGGATTCCAAGACTCTTAAATCATGAACCAAAAATAAGAGAATATGTTTGTGAGAGAACAGTGAAATGGCAGTGCCTGAAGAGTAAGGCCATGTTCAAATAGATCTCAGTCATTCAAGCCACTTTATGACAGAATATGAAAAAATTCTAATAAACATTATATGTGCCAATTTAGAGAATACAAATCAACCTGCGCCCTATATAGAAATATGAAATATACTCGTTAATCCTATCTGTGATTGGCCATGTGGTCCTCTTTTAAAGATTATTCTAGAATCAAGAGATCATATACTATCAGTTATAAAAGTACAATGTACTCTACCCCTTGGCCCAGCCTTGGCCCACTGCTTCCTTTGTGCCTGTGAAGTGAGTACTCTGGTGTTTCTGACTCAGCTGCAGGGGGCAGGAGCAAGTCTCTGGATGAGTAGCCAATATTTTGCCAAATTATAATTCCTCCCCAGCCAAAGATGTACTAGGCATTGCAAGGATGATTTAATTATTTTAGTCTAACATTTTCATAGAAGGAAGTGGGGCCCTTTGAGGGTACCAGATTTGGAAATATTTATCTAATTACTACGTGTAAGATGTTAAGCTAAGCACAAGAGTTATCAAGTTTGCTAGATACCTGAAAACTATCAAGAAACAAACATTCCACCTTTCCTATATCTGTAATCATCATGGACTCCTGGATTCTTATTGGGAGTTAAATAACTGCAGAAGCTGCCAAGTGATGATCCTCATTACAGCCAGCTGGTGGCTGGAGTTCAATGGACCTTTCCTGTAATTTTAGCCTCAAGACCAAGGATCCCATTACTTTGTTTTTCCGTGGGTGGACATTTTGTTTCTCTTAAAGAATGATCCTTACCATTTCTTCAGCAGCTACCCATATCACTCTGTAAACATAACACTGGGGACATCACTAAGATAACTGCCTCCTTTTATTCCCTGTACATAACTCAGCTAATTTGCAGAGATGGGAGATAAGCATTTAATATCTACACCATTATTTGAGCACTAATATGAAATAAATTTTACTTTGCTCTATGTAGAGACTGGATTTAATTTCTGGATTAGTGTGGATATACTAAAGTTTAAATTGTCTTAAAAACAAGAATGTACAGCTGAGTAATGAGTTGTCTAGGTGCTGTCTGTGAGACTCTTGTGCTGACAATGTTTCTGTAGTTGTGGCTACAGGTCACAGTATTATTATTTTTATTGAGGTAATTTTTAATAGCTTTATTTTATTCATTTATTTTTTATGTGGTGCTAAGAATTGAACCCAGGGCCTCATATGTGCTAGGCAAGCACTCGATTGATCACTGAGCCACAACCCCACCTCTACAGGTTCCATTATTAAAAGGGGGGGGCAAGGAACTGGAAATAAGGCAATTTGATAGTATTACTCTTCCATTTTCTCCTTGAACAGTCATTTATTGCAGGACTAATACATTCAACATGGTAGGAGAGAAGAAACCTGTAAATGGGTATAAAATAATGTAGAACATGGCTCTGCCCTTAGGAAGCCAATTATATGAAGCCAAAGAAGCATACAATTAAAAGTCACAGCAGTGGTATAAAGTGCCAAAGAAGATGAGTAGAGATGTGACTACAGGCTAGGGTAAATATGGCTTCATTAAAAAAGTAGTCTTGAACAGAAGTGGGTTATTTCTGTCTGTCAAAGACTAAGGACTCTTTCTGTACCTGCATAGGTATGTATCTAAGTGAATGACATCAATGTGAAAGGCTATAACTTCTTAAAAGGAGGAGACTATGAATTTCAACATGATGCTAAGAAGCAGGAACACTTTCTGGCACTGGAGGATCCTAGGTAAAGCTTGGCCAGTGGAGGAAAATATCAATATTTTATGACACCCTAAATCCAATTTCAGATGTTTAACAGACTCCTTATAGAAAGACTGCTACCTGTTGTTTGCTATTTCCTGCCTTATTACCCTGGGAGTACATGTGAACTATCTTAGTGGCTTGGATGCACTCTGTTTGAAAAAGAACCCCACGCCCACCCTTGGTACTGGGGATTAGAAACCCAGGGCCTTGTGCGTGCCAGGCAAGCACTCTACCAATTAAGCTATATCCCCAGCCCGGTGATAAAAGATCTTATTTTGCAATTCTGTAACCAAGTGCCTTGATGTTAAGTTTGAGGTTGCAATAAATTGGCATATTAAAAAAAATTATTTTCACATTCTCTACTTCTCATAATATATACATAAAACTATTCTAATTTGTAAAACCAGTATAGTAAATTTTTGAAAGTTTAATGCTGCATATGAGTAAAATACACAGCACAATCATTGTTCAAAGTTCAGAAAGGTGTTTTTGGTCTTCTGATACAAATATTCCAAAGAAAGCTCACTGAATTCCAGACAGATATGCCTAAAAGTAGAATAACGAGCTCCACCGAATAAGAACCTTTTCTTCTTATGTAGAGATGATGATGATGATGGTAACATTAGGCCTTATTAGATGTTGGTGCTACTATAAACATTTTACATGTTGATTAAATATCCTTTATAACTGTTATTATTCATCCCTAATTTTTTAAAAATCCATTCTCATTTTTATAAATGAGGCTACTAAGCACAGAGAAGTTAAGAAATCATCTCAAGATTATAAAGTGAACATAAAATCCAGGATAAAAAACCAGTCCATCTGCCTTGTTGCCCTGAAAGGATCCCTTGTTTCTGTACCCCAGTGAAACAGCATTCCTGAGACAGTGCTGCTATGAAACCAGGTTTGTCCTTTGAGATCTGCAGAGCTGATACCATCATTCCACAGCTATGAACACGGCACAACAGTAAGGATTTCCAGTAATTATGTACCCCATCGAAGAATATTGCTCTTTTGATACATAACATTATCAACATTAATCATCATAGTTGAGTATAAATTATAGCCTAAGAATGTCACTCTGATGAATATTTTATAAAATATATTGTAATTAGCTTCCTTATATATTACTTTTCTGTGTTCTGTCTCATTAAGCAGATGATAGGGAGTGGCATATTTCAGGAAAGTATTAAGAAGTTTTGATCCAACTATATGTTGTTTGATGCCAAAAAAATCAGATGGAAGCTGAAGTTAGCCCTATAAAATCAGGAGTGTTTCTCAGAACAAGAGACTGACATGATGTTTTTGGTGGAATGAATGAAATCCTGGGTAATGAGCATTGATAATTTTTTAAAGAAATTAAGTAAGAAAACTGCAAATGCATATTAATGGACTCAAATTCCTCAGGGCAGGAAAAGAAGCAAAGACTAGAGTATATCCTTCCACTAAGTAAATTATCTGAGAAATATATGACAAGTCTTTTAAAGAATAACCCAAATACTTGCAATATGTTTTGCTACCTTGAGGAACAGGAATCCTTGCTATCTATCATAAAATATTCATTCAGATACTATTTACTGATAAAAGATAAAATTTAAAAGTCATCTGAGGCCATCAAGGATTTCTAGTGCCAGAAATCCTAACAGGCTTCCATATTTTCTTCAATTTGCAGGCATCTGGTCTAAGGCACAAATACCAAATTCCCATTGCTATGTTTATTGCACAGTTTCTAGTTTTAAGTCCGTTTTGGGCATTTTGATGAATTTATCATCATGTTTCTTCAGAACATATTATATGCTGCACATAAATCAGAACTTTTATGTCTTACAGATCTAGATCCCTACGTCAACTCTTTACAATTATTGAGTACTACAGGAGGAAAGTCCTTTTCTCTCCCCTAACAGTGATAGAAGCTTAGACATTCCATAGTTTGGTGAAAGTAGAAAACCATACTGACTGTGCTTTTCTTGTGTTTAAATGTGGAAGGTTTAAAAACTTTTATTCCAGCAAAAAATGGAAACATTTTCCATTTTCACATTTTACTGTTAGAATAAGTTGTGAAATGATTTTTCTTAAAAACAGTTTTAATGTCAAATGCATGTCATAGGTTTAGAGTAATCTTTTACACCACATTCCTAATTTAAGCCATGGCAAATGGTAAAATAGCAAGGTATTAATTATTTCTTCACTCTCAGCCATCACTAGTCATTTGAGCTATGATACTGATTTAAAAAAAAAATTCCAGAAAATACACATTTAGATTAAAGCACCCAGTGATTTAATCATAACATTTTAAAAAAGATTAATATTATATTATTTCAGCTAAATAACCTTCACGGGAGGGGGGCATTTAATTTTTTATTGGAGGGAAGGAGCAGAAAAGAAAACTACCCCTAGAACTTTAAATTTACATTTACCTTATAAAGATTTTAAATATTAGGCAATTAAATTCCAGAACTCCAATTTCTCTAAGCACTACAGATAAGACCTAATGTATATGTTACTTGGGTTTAAAGGAAACAGAGAATTAGTTCCTTAAAAAAGAGGACATAAACATGACATTGAAGCAAATTGCCACAGTTTGACAAATTTTAGAACATTAGCTCACAAAATGAATATACTTGGATTCAGACAAACACACAAATACAGCTTTTATCCAAAAATCACAGAGACAACCCTAATACCTATGTTAAAATGCTCAAAATATCTAAGGATAAGTATGACAGGCCTCAGATTGCCAGAGTCCTGATAGAAAAGTCAGCATTATGAAATATGCTTTACACAATTTTGCGTGCATGCACATACTCTGCAATGTGGGGGAGACAGAGACACCAATCACCATCAATATTGTCCTTACTTGCAGACGCACAAGTATCCTGCATGTTCCGATTCTGACTGGCACCTGGAGCGGCTCTACATGCCAGTCATCCCAATGTACTCAGGAATGTAAACACCTTATAATTAGAAAACGTGAAGGTGTCAAGGTCGTTAGACAAATTTAAAACATATCCAAAGATTAATTTTTAAAGGCACTGAAGAAATAATTGTAACTTTTAATAAAAGCATGTACCTGCTCCTTCACGGAAGCTAGAATAGTGGTGGCTGTGGTCTCGGGTTCCATGCCTGGGCCAGTGGAGGCAGCTTCCTGGTGGGTCTGTGGTTGCCCCTCCTCCACCAATGAGGCCTGCTCAGGAGCTGGCATTCCTCCTGCAACCAAGCAGGTAAAGGGTTAACACTTTCTCCTGGACTCCTGCATGGACAGAGGATTTACAGATGGTTCCTAAGAACAACAGTGGACTTCTACAGCAATGATCACAGTTCCTTACAGCATTTGGATTTCTGAAAGGTAACATCCAAAGCCAAAGTATAGCTTAGTGATACAAAACAAAAAAGAATCAAATAAATAATGATAATAATAAAAAGTATTTAGACAATGTTTAAACAACATTTAGTAGAAAATGACACAAAAGGGTTGGGGAGGAAGGCTTATTAAAAATATATTACAGATAGTAAGTTGTCAAAATTTGGTTAAATGTCTTAATTTTTTAACAGATAATAAATAAATATGAATATCAAGAAACTAAATAACAAACACTCTAGGTTGCTAGTAGAATCAGTTTTCAAAGAACTAGTAACACAAAGTAAGACATCTACAAACATTAAATGACAGAAGAAAAAAATGCTTTATTAATTACAGAAGAGGCTTATGCTTATGTATGAAGCACAAAAAAGGAATTTAAAATTGGGAAAGGTTTAAAAATAAATAAAATTACGCAGAACTTAAACAAAATGAAAGACACTTTTGGTGGGGTCTTAGAGCTAACTTGGTTTCCTTAGAGGAGTGTGATTATCTAAAGATGACAATGATTAGGGAGATGGTGTTGAAAAGATAACCTGTTTTCCAGGTCCATAACTTGTGACAGAATAGGTTCTTAGTAGGAGATAGAACATCTTTCCTAAGATAGCACTTCACTGAGAGCAGTGTATTTGCAAGGAGACTTAGTGATACCTGATATGGGCATTTTGCAATTTTGAAAAAGAGCAGAAAAATATACCCATATAAAATGCCAAAAATGTTACAATAACTTGTTTACATGTCAGCCTTTACAACTGTCTCCATGAGAGCACAGTCTATATCATACCATGAGATTAGCCTATTGCTTGGCATATGCAATAGATCCTCAATCTTTGCTGAATAAATGAACATATGAATGAAGGATGACACTTTTTCATTCCAGTCATTAGGTAAATACCATCAAGTAGTAGGATGCCCTGAAGACCCTATCTGTTTAGATGTGTTTGTTACACCATATACTGCTAGAGGGACATCTGAGGCCATGAATATTTTTCTCAATTTTCTTCATAGTTCTAAAAATTACTCTACTATTTTAATTTTTTATCACTAATTTCCATAGTGTTCAATTCTAGTTTGATCTGGGATTTTTCCCCTCATACTCTCAAATTTCAATATCAGCCTGCTATCCATTTTCAAAGTCATAGCCTATAAGTAAAAGACAAAATATGCATATCACCAAAGGTCCCTGGCTCCCAGGTTGGTGGGGAGGATCTTGGTTCTAGGTTCCACTAGTGGTTGTTTTATTCTTGCCATGTTAATAGGTGTAAAAATGGAAAACAGGTCTAATGAGCTTATTTGTGCATTTCCCCCGATGCTAGAGATGCTAGACTCATGGAGAGTTCTTGTGCCTATTCCATTCAGTGAATTCTCTAACTCCCAGTTTTATGTAATACAAGGCCCAAGTGGGCCCCAATCTGCAAGGAGGAGGATTTTCTCATGTAGGAATGGTAGGAAGAGCTTCAGGTTTGAAGTCAGTGGGTCTAGGATCAAAACCTAGGAGCCCTAGAACAAGTTACCACCCCTCTGAACCATACTTTCTTCTCTGATAAAAATGGGCTTACAAACTTTTTATGCAACAAAATAGAATAATTTTATGTCAATCTTTAGTTTTTAGTTTATGTGGTATGTTTACTTACAATAACAACCAAACAAAATTCTCTCCTGTAATTCATCAGTTGTTAAAACAAGATATGAGGTCTACTACTTTAAAAAACAAATGCCACACATAAATATACTAGATTAGTATTCAAGGTAAGTAAAGATAGGAAAGTGTTTTATGCCACTGAAAACAATCACACACCTTAAAATCAGCAGATGGTTGCAAAGAACAGAATTGTTACCATGCAACAGGGAAACAAATAATGCTAGAAACCAAAAATTATAAGTGTCAAAAGTATAATATAATGAAGCAACTAATATGTGATAAAAAAAGAGAAGAAAAAAATTCAGTGAGGGCTGGGATTGTGGCTCAGTAGTAAATCACTTGCCTAGCACTTGCAAGGCCCTGGGTTTGATCCTCAGCACCACATAAAACTAAATAAATAAAGGAATGTGTCCAACTACAACTAAAAAATAAATATATAAAAAATATGGAAAGCAGTATGGCGATTCCTTGGAAAATTGGGAATGGAACTACCATTTGACCCAGCTATCCCTCTCCTTGGTCTATACTCAAAAGACTTAAAAACAGCATACTACAGGGACACAGCCACATCAATGTTTACAGAAGCACAATTCACAGTAACTAAATTGTGAAACCAACCTTGATGCCATTCAGTGGATGAACGGATAAAAATGTGGCACATATACACAATGGAATATTACTCAGCAATAAAAGAATAAAATCATGTCATTTGCAGGTAAATGGATGGAGTCAGAGGAGATAATAAAGCTAGCCAATCCCCCCAAACCAAATGCCGAATGTTTTTTTCTGATATAAGGATGCTGATTCATAGTGAGGTAGGGAGGGGGAACATGGGAGGAATAGATGAACTCTAGATAGGGTAGAGGGGTGGGAGGGGAGGGGGCATGGGGTCAGAAATAATGGTGGAATGTGATGGTTATCATTATCCAAAATACATGTATGAAGACACGAATTGGTGTGAATATACTTTTATACAATCAGAGATACAAAAAATTGTGCTGTATATGTGTAATATGAATTGTCATGCATTCTGCTGTCATAAATAAATTTTAAAAATTAATTTAAAAAAAGAAAAAATATTCAGTGAACAAAGAGAATTTGAGAAAAGAAGCAGAAACATATTTGGGAAAGTAATTATTTATTCCTACTACAAATAGGAGGAACCATACTATTTAAGAAACAGAAAAATGTGTTTTTGTAATTATGTCAGAGTTATTTTACATAATTTCATAATATTTACTTTGATGAGCTGATTACTCCAGAAGGAAGGAGATGAACATTTTTTGAGTACCACTCTGCCCACATGCAATGCAGGGTTATAGGGGACACAGGCAAAAGGCAGTTATGGCTCATCATCTAGCTGATGTAGCAAAATAAGAAACAGTTCAGGGCAAAGGAGCATAATGCAAATGATATAACACTAAAATCAATAGAAAGAGGTTCAAAGAGTGTACAAATTTGTAAAGTAAACTGCTATATGTTAAGAAATTCAAGAAAAGAGGATATTTTCTTAGATGGGGATATTTTATTCTGATTCCTTGAAGACTGGAATATATCACTGATGATTACAAACATTCACTGGGTGAAAAGTGAGGACAGCAGTACTCATCCATTACTGAGGAGGAGACACACACCTATTCCTGGAAGAGTCCCCAAAACCACAACCAACAAGGAACAGGGAGAGACACCACAATGCTGACAAGTTATCAGCCTATTAAGGTTTCCTGTCTATTTTCCTGTAGTTCTTCAATCATATATTATTTAATGATTTGGAAGGAATAAAGTAAATCTAAACAGAGCAGTTGAATCTACTTTTTACCAAGCCCAGAGGTGAATATTCATAATGACTAAAGTCGCAGAATGACATTATTACTCTTTCCATTTATAAGGAAAGAAGCAATGAGTATAGAGCACAGAGACTTCAACAAGCCTGACATGACTGATCACATTCTGGAGACCTGAGAAAATTTACAAGAAGACTGCCAAAACATTTTGGGGGGCTCTGCAAAAAACTACAGAGAACAGAAGATATGCCAAAAAAATCAAGGAGAAAATGCCATGGCTGTATTTAGAAAAAGAGAAGGTAGACTCTTCACATTAGAAACTCTAGAGCTAGACAAGATCTTGGGTGAGATTTTTATAAAGGATGTTATCCAAGAGTGATTTGTGAGAAACAAAAAGAGGCACACCAAAGAAAAGTCGTGTTAAGCTGGTCTAATTTCTGTCTTTGGCAGTGTAACCATGGAAATGCAGTGTGTTTAAACTCCAGTGAGGCATGTACCATATTAGAAGGCCCCCAAGATACTATAATTAACATAGAAATGGGCCTGAAATAAGGGCAACTGCTGACTCCAAAAGTCTACAAATAACTAAATGAAATATATCACCTTATGGTGCTTTTTAATGTAATGCTTGAGTTCTGACCTTGACCCAATTCTAACTAAAACTTCAATCATAATATAAATAATAATACATAGAACATACTGAAATTCTTGAATAACTAAAAGAATACTGAATTTATCAAATGATAAAAATCAAAACACAAAACATATATTGCTATGATGCAGTAATGAGCTGCCTCAAATGATAAAAACAACAGGATAAATAAAGGGTTTTGTGTTTAGGTTAGCTCAACAGGACCTTGGGGTGGAAGGGGGAATGTGGGCACTTGCGGTACAAGGACAAAATGAATGAACAACTGCCATAAGCTAAGGTGATCTTATACTGTCCTGATTGAAGTATTTAAGATGATTGGAATAGGACAAGTGAGTGTACAACCCTCCTCAGGCTGCTTGGGATAGATTCACTTCCAGCTGTGAGTAGCACATTCACAGGAATAGAGACTGGATCCATTCAAGAAGGATTGAGGTGGGTATTGAAAGGATTTAATCATTATTTCCAGGCACAAGAATAGCAATGAAATGAACGAACGATGTAGGTTCTGTTCCTTATGAGTTCAAAGCTTCTTAGGAGATATAGGATGGACAGACTCAAAAAGAGGTGGTCTGTATAGAGAAGTAAATTTTATAAACCTCTGAAGAACTGCCATGGATAAACATAGTTAAATTCTTTAAGTTACAATCCCAAAACCTAGACTAAAAGTGAATGACTATTTTAACAATGTGTATCATCCTACATAACTGCTTTCTTTATGACATATTATTATATTACAATGATTATATTACTTTGAATTGAAATTAAAGAAACCATAAGGGAAAACTCAGGAAGGTCTCTTCTTTTGGATCTAAGGGTCAAATGTTGGAAATTCAAGAAGTGATTGCCTTTGAATGTGGCACATTCCTCAGCACAAGAGCTCTTCATTCCAGGTGTGAATGGTTATATAGCAGGAAGAGTACAGAAGGGATGCTGATTCTGAGTGTGTTAGACACAGGAAACTCTGAGGCTTCTAAATTTTGAGTCTGGCACTAAAACAACTTCTATATTCTGATTCTTGTGAATGTTCCTCAGGATTCTTCAGAATGTTGACTTCTGCATCATACTGTCTCTGTAAACAGGCACCTGAAAAGCAGGAAGCTATGCTTTTCCTGAGGAAATGGTAGAAATCATAGCACTGGCTCTTTTTCTCTCTTTATTTGGCTGCAGAAAGCTCAGATGAATCTGTGACCAACTCTTAAATGTGTGGTTATGCATATCTCTGCTCTCAAACTTCTTCTCTTTTTATCACATCCTTGGGCTGCATTCTTTTGTACCTCTTCAAACACTTTTTGGAGGAAGGTGATTTGAACAGTTGTGTGTCTTCATTATAATTTTAAGTAAAGAAGTTTTTGTGTGGAACTGTTAGTATGATAGGGTGAGTGTTCATGTCCACAGTTGCACTTATGTCTACTTTATATTGAACTACCACTGATTAATAGGCAATTTTAATGCTCAAGACTTTAAGGTCACATACACTCTCATATGATCACTGAAGTCTCTCTTTGCAGGTTATGCATGCAATATATGGGCAACTAAATACTCAATATACATAATCCCTTTTATTGCAAATGATACTAATTCACAAAGTCATCTTTGTGCTAAATCTCTGAAATAAGAGATTAACCAAATACTGTTATTTTCCTCTATTTACTCCCTTCTACTCTTCTTATTGAAAATTTTGGACAAAATATACTAAGAATATTTTGTTTAATTCAGCAAAAAAAAGCTGGTTTCTACCTATTTTTTTCCCCTTCCTCTTTTGAGTTTGTAATCTGGAGTATAAAATACACCTTGTAACTTCATTTACAACACTCAGGAAAATGTTATATTGGTAAGAATCACAATTTCAAAATTCATAAAATAAAATACTAAGTTTAGGAACAAACTAAGAAAAAGTGCAAAAAATAAGT
Organism: Urocitellus parryii; assembly: GCF_045843805.1. Taxonomy (NCBI): domain Eukaryota; kingdom Metazoa; phylum Chordata; class Mammalia; order Rodentia; family Sciuridae; genus Urocitellus; species Urocitellus parryii. The sequence continues at coordinate 212,739,023 of NC_135531.1, read as the reverse complement.
GAAAATACCTAAATTTAATTTAAAATCTAAAGACAGACACTAATGATATAGGATAATTGAAAAGTTTAAATAAACATTAAATGAACCAAATATTTTAAAAGGAAAACCAGAAAAAAACTATTATCATTACGTAGCAAAGATAACCTTCTCTTTGAATTATTTATAATGAAATGGGAACAGATATTACAGAAGAAAATAATGAAGTACAGTACTGGGAAATTAAGAATGTGCCTGAAAGTTTAATATCTTCGGGACCATATGGAATTTAGTCTAGAATTATAAAAGGAACACTAGATAAAGTTTTTACAGTTATATTTTTGAGATGTCCTGAAAATAGATGCAGTATGAAAAACTGCAACTATTTAGGATGATTGGTAGTTAAATACTAACCTAATCTTGCAGTTCATCTAAAAATTGCATTTTTTTTTTTGGAAAGAATTTGTAGAGAAGGGAGCTATATGCCAACTACATAGTAATTCTAGAATAATATACGCATAGTATTTAAATATTTTGATTTGTAAATTTATTTTTACAATTCAAAGATGACTAGAAGATATCCAGATATAAAAAGCAAACAAATAAGAGCAACAATAAAAGGTGTGAATGAGGTCATTCAGAAAAGAAACAGCAGGATGGCTGATAATGAAGTGCTCAACCTTATTAGTAATTAGAAAAATGCAACTCAGTACTGCAATGAGATATCAATCCACTACCACTGTAAGAGCAGAACATTTAATTTCAGATTCTGGAGAGAATGGGGAGAAGGGAGACTATTACATGCACGTCACTGGGACCACAATTTTGGAGTACCTTTTGGCATTACTTAGTAGAGTGGTGACACATGCATCTCCTAACCCAGTATCCAAAAGTGAAGATACTTGTCCATGAGTATGCACCTGATGAGATACACAATTATATTCATGACTGTATTCTTTCTAAAGGCCATAAACCATGAACAACCTAAGTGCCCATTAACACAGGATGGATAAAATGTATTGTGGTATATTTACGTAAAATATATTTCACCTATAGCCATAAATGAATGGATCACAACTCTATAAAACAAGAATATATTTCATACCATAATGCTGAACAGCAAGTTGCAAAAGAATGCAAAGAGTGGAATTCCATGTATGGAAAGTTTACATATAGGCAAAATGAAGCTATGAGTAGTGGTGACCTCTGTGAAGCAAGCAGGCTATGTGATCTCAGAAAGGTACACGAAAAGCTTCTGCAGTAATGGCTTGCCATGGGCAGTAGTTACACAGATATTGCCTACTTCTTAATATTCCCTTAATTGTATTTATATCCTATGGACTCTTCCATAGCTGTATTTTTTATGGAAAATGAAAAAGATTAAATCTAGAACTTACAATAAATATTAGGTGTGATTCATAAATAGAAAAATAATATATACAATTGTATAAAAAACATAAAATAATATTTAGTAGCTTAACTGCTAGAGATAATCCACTTTTTTAAAAAAATGTTTTTTTTAGTTGTCAATGGATGTTTTATCTATCTATCTATCTATCTACCTATCTATCTATCTATCATTTATTTTTATTTATTTTTACGTGGTGCTGAGGATTGAACCCAGGGCCTCATGCATGCCAGGCAAGCGCTCTACCGCTGAGCCACAACTCCAGCCCAAGAGCTAATTCACTTAAGAGAATTACACTACCCGTGGTTTTAAAATTACATTAAGTATAATTTTATGATGCATAAATGCCTAGAAGGAAGTCACTTCAATGACAAGGGTCCTAAGGTACAAAAATCATGTCCTCAAATCCTATACCATTCAATAATTTCTGGGGGGAAAAAAAAGTTAATTGTGACATCAGTGTCAACACTGCTATGTGCAGAAAATGATGTTCTGAGCAATGTGAATGGTGCTCCCTGGCATTACAAGTGTGGACACAGCCCCAGTGACAACAGGTAAACACTGCATATCTGTTAGTAAAAACTAGAAATTTTATTATGATAAACATGGATTACACTTGGGTATTTTCAACTTTCCGTCCAAATAAATACCTTACTTCCCATGGAGAATAAAGAAAGAAAACAAGGAACTCTATAGTACTTTGGGGAAAGTACTATAGAATTAGGTAGGTTTTGTTTGGTTGGATTTCTCTCTCTCTCTCTTTTTTTTTTTTTAAGATTTGGAATTCTTCGTAGTGTTTAGATGCCATAATGAGTAACAAAGAGAAGAAATAAATGGAAATCATGATAAATCCAGAGTCTGGAATGGTAAAGGGTGTACAAAGACCTGATGAAGGTAATCAATACAGTAAGAATTAAACTCTTCAGAGGGGAATAAGTGGATCAAGAGGCAAGATAGGTGTACCTCTTCCAACTCACAACTCAATGAAATAAAAGGCATTTTCTCATTAAGGTAAGAAAAATTTGTCACTCTAGAAAAGTCATCAGTGTGCAAAAAGGTCAGAAAGATAATGGCTGCAGATTCATGGTAAAGTAACCACAGCAGATCATCACACATAAGAGACAGAAACCACCTTTGGAGGTGGGAGAGCTACAGGCTCAGAGCCTGGTAGATAACAGATCCTAGGAGCCAAATTAGGATAATAAAGAAAGAGTAGTGAGCCCCTGCCCTGAAAGTGCCTAAGCACTTTCCAGAGGCAAAGAAAGCAAATTCAGACAGAGCAGGTGTCAGCTACCTACTGAAGCCCAGGGGGGACGAAACTCCTTAAATAGAAGAAAGTAAAGTGGAACAGGTAGAACTAATGTCCTTAGTGTTTACATTCAAAACTGTGGGGAAACAGAAATAACCAGACAGTGGAAAAAAGTTGAGGGTAAAAATATGTCAATTGAGGAGATGAATGGCAAAAGAATTCTTCAAAAGAGTATTTCATAAGAATAATTTAAGTAATTTTATCAGGGAAAGAGAGCGGAGGGACGGGAGGTAGGGACTAGTTTGGAGACTAGAGATTAGGTCCAGGAGTAACATTTACCTACTCTGAGTTCTTGTAAAAGAGAAAAAAGGATTTGCATTTGCAGTTAAATGGATGGAGTTAAGAGCAGATAATGCTAAGTGAAGTTGGCCAATCCCAAAAAACCAAAATGCCGAATGTTTTCTTTGATATAAGGAGGCTGATTCATAGTGGACAGGGAGAGGGAGCATGGGAGGAATAGAGGAACTCTAGATAGGGCAGAGGGACTGGAGGGGAAGGAAGAGGGCCTGGGGTAATTAATGATGGTGGAATGCAATGATCATTGTCATTCAAAGTACAGGTATGAAGACACAAATTGATGTGAATATACTATGTATACAACCAGAGATATGAAAAGTTGTGCTCTATATATGTAATAGGAATTGTAATGCATTCTGCTATCATATATCAATAAATAAATAAATAAAATTCACCAATTAAAAAAAAGAAAAAAATGGAGAATACTAAAAGGTGTATTGAAATGATATGCGAGTTTCCCAGCATTAAAAACAAACTTTAATTTAAAATGGGACAACAAGTAAATAAAGTGAATGAAACATACCAGACTAACTCATGGAAATCTCCAGGTTCCAAGGATAAAGAAAAGATTGTACAGGTTATTACAGAGGAAACAAAGACTGAGAATTGGATTGGCAATACATCTCAAGAATTTACAGTAGATACAGATACAGATAGAAGATATTGCTTCCAAATATCCACCAAAAATCATGATTCATATATGAAGGCAAAATCATGGCATTTGAGGACAATAACAATAATCAGAATTTGTTTCCATACTCTTTAAAGAAATCTTACCATATGATAGAGTAAGGTTTAGGAGCCAAGAAATAGCACTAAACAAATAATTCAGGAAAAATGAAGATTACATCTAAATTAATTCCACTTCTGTTATCAATCAGAGCAATGAGGTACTAACAAAAGTAAAATTATACCAATGTCCTTATTTAACTTAGGGGGAGAAAAAGAAATAAAATAACTCTAGGTGACTGTGATTTTGCCAATCCACTCAAAAGAGGCAGCACCTACCACCCTCCCTTGCATCTGGGCTGTTCATGTGATAAGCTCTGACCACAGGATGTGGCAAATATGCTCTTAAGAGCCTGGCAGCTTCCTCTTTTGGAACTCTGAGCTCACTCTGCTATGAGGGAGATCAGGATTAAAGACACCATAGAGACAGAAGTCCAGTGATTCTACTCATTCCAGCCCAAATCTCAGAATATATGACAAACCATCCTGGATAGTCATATCCTGAGTGAGTTGCCAGATGACTGCAGCCACCTCAGTGAGCCTGGGCAAGACCAGCACAGCAATCTTGTTACCAATTAAGAAGGGTGAGAAATAAAACAGTTGCTGCTGTTTGAACCAACAAGATTTAGGATGGCCTGTTACATCTTGAATAAGTAATGCTATCCCATACAATCTCCAAGAGAGAAGATGAAGACAAAGAAAAAAATAGCATATTATTCAAAATATCATAAGAATAAAAAATTAAAATTTATATATTGAATTTTATTACAAAGACATCATTTATTTAATGCATTCACAATCTTCTTCTTATGTACCGCACTATAAACTAGGTGTTAAAGTATAAAGATGAACAAGACATTAATTTCTAATCCAATTCATATACTAAGAGGTAAGACAAGGCAAATTAACAAATAACTATAATAAATGCAACTAGTGAAAAAGAAGGCAGGTGCTCAAAAATGTTTTCAATTGGGGATACGTAAATGAGGATACTATTCCAGGTGGTGCAGAAGGATCCAAATGGAGAAAAGTCCACTTATATTAATTTTATTAAGCTTTTTTAGTTCAAAATTTTAGATTTCTAAAAATCTCCCTATTCTTTTATATCATTTGCAATTAAAGCTATGGTAAACCATATCAAACCTCAATCTGTTCCAAGTAAAAGATTTGCTTTCGTTATTAGTTTTTTATATCAAATACTATGGTTAACAAAGATTAAAGACTAATGAAATCACTAGTAAAGCACATGGGGATTTAGAAATATGGTAACTGATATGTGAATTAGTAAAGTAAAATTGAAGGACTTGGGCATTTAATAACATTCAGAGGTCTATTAAAGAAAAGTACATATACAGTAACAACTTACTATCTTATGTGGTGGCTATCATTTTAGCTCATGACATTGGCTTTTCTTTCTACATGGTTTTCTTTTTAGTAGCTAAATGGCTTTTCAGTGTCTTGAGAGGTACTAGGCAGTCTGGCCAATCATAACCTAGAAGTTCTTCTTTAGACTTCTATTTAAATTATAAATTAATTAATTTGTAACCTTAAAGATTCAATTTAAAATATAAAATTCTTTTTTATTGATTTTATTATTTTTTAAATACACGACAACAGTGGAATGCATTACAATCCTTATTACACATATAGAGCACAATTTTTTGTATCTCTGTATATAAAGTAGTTCATGTCAATTTATGCCATTATACATATACTTTTTTTGCATTACAATTCTTAATACACATGTATAGCACGATTTTCATATTTCTGTTTGTATATACGATATGTTGACACCCAATTCAAGTCTTCATACATGTACTTTGTATAATGATGACCATCACATTCCACCATCCTTGCTAATCCCCTTCCCCCTTCCTTCCCACCCCTCTTCCCTATCTAGAATTAATCTAATCCTTCCATGCTCTTCCTCCCTACCCCACTATGAGTCACCCCCCTTATATCAAAAAAAACATTCGGCATTTTTTTGGGGGGGATTGGCTGACTTCACTTAGCATTTTCTTCTCCAACTCCATCCATTTACCTGCAAATGCCATGATTTTCTTCTTTTTTAATGCTGAGTAATATTCCATTGTGTATAAGTGCCACATGTTTCTTTTTTTTTTTAATCCATTCATTCACTGAAGGACATCTAAGTTGGCTCCACAGTTTAGCTATTGTGAATTGTGCTGCTATAAACATTGATGTGGCTATGTTCCTGTAGTACGCTGGTTTTAAGTCCTTTGGGTATAGACCGAGAAGAGGAATAGCTGAGTCAAATGGTGGTTCCATTGCCAGATTTCCAAGGAATCTCCATACTGCTTTCCAAATTGGCTGCACCAATTTGCAGTTCCACCAGCAATGTATGAGTGTACCTTTTCCCTCACATCCTTGCCAACACTTGTTGTTGTTTCTTCATAATAGCTGCCATTCTGACTGGAATGAGATGATATCTTAGAGTAGTTTTGATTTTATATTTCAGAAATGATGAGCATTTTTTCATATAAAATTAATCAACAAATATATGAAAAATGCTCATCATCTCTAAAATATAAAACTTTTGAAGCATGCTCCATGGATCATTTCTTGCATCTCAAAATGAAGTGCCTATGGTCAATAACTCTGGGAAAAGTTACAGAGCATGCTTCCTCTTGAAAATCTCTAAGCATCTTGGTATTCTAAGTGTGATCTGCATATCAGCTACACTGATAGCACCTTGGAACTAAATGAAGAATTTCAAGCCTGCCTTAGACTTTTCTTGAGAATAAGATTTCTGATGTTTTGTTTACATTTTAAGAAAGTTTGAGAAGTACTCATTTAGAACTCTGTAAAGTCTCCAAGAAATCCTGAAACTAAATAAGCCTGTTTAGTTTCATCTAAGCCAACATCTCAACACGTATTTGTTATTTGTTTTAATTTTGGTTTTTGTGGTGCAGGAGATCAAATACAAGACCTCATACCTATTAGGCAAGCACTTTTCCACTCAGCTATACCTCCAGTTTCTCAACACTTACTTGATCACAGACCCCCACCTTTTCCTGAGGATCATCTATCAACATTCTGAGTAACATACTTCAGGGAATCCTGCAATACAATAATCATCATAGATAAGCAAATATTGCTAGAAAGAGGTACTGTTCCATCCTTCACAACTAAAATTTGGTCTTTCGCTTTTCCATTGATGTCAGGCTATTAAAAGAAAAATACCAATTAAGTACTTTAAAGAATATTGTACAGAATAATTTAAACTCTTTTCAGTAAAGATTCTAACAAAATTAAGCATGAAATTGTGTTTTGGCTGGATGATGATTACTAGTTTCTTGAAAACTTAGTATGTAACTAAGAATGAATGATTCTTCTAATAAAAGAAGCCAGCATTTCCAGATTGCCCCTTTAACCTGGAAAGAAAAAATGACAGGCAGAGTCCTCCAGAAAAATCAATAAAATAAGGGTAAGCTTGTACATGAATGAAATAAACTAGGAAATCAGTAAATGCACCCCTCCACCAAGAGATCTAGAAATTATAATCAAGGAACTATGATCCATCATGGGTGACTGGCATCAAAACTAGAGAAGGGTGTGGTCAGTATACAGCACAAGAAAGGAAAACCATGATTCCCACTCCATCTGAGGAAACAAAAATGGGAGACTACAAGAACAATATTCAGCTGTTGGTGCAGAGACAGTCCTGAGATGAAACCTCTCTTGAAGCTATCTCTTCACCTTTAACAAGATTCTGGATTCACCAGAGCACATGTTACCCTGATTCAGAGGAAGCCTCTTTAGCAAACATGATATTGTGGTAATTCTGCATTAAGAAAGAAGTGTCTGGTTTATGTATTACTCCTAATTCTTAGAACTATATAACTGAAGGCAGCCTCAGGATTGCAGTGACTTCAAAGTTTGTGATGTGATGCTGGGAAGGCCTTGTTGCTACAGCTAGTTGTTCTCTCCACACAAAAATCCAGCTGAATTATCCTAGATATTTAAGAAAGGGTTAACACAAAGCCCATATAAATGAATGGTTAGTAACCATAAATAACACATGTTTGTTAGTCACTCCAGAAGATGCTGAAAACAGCTATATACATATTAAAAAATGTATAAGGGTGACAGAGGTGCTCTGTGCACATGGGCATATTAGAGCTTGTCAGTTGGAATCTGTTTCACTTCTGTACATGCCTACTATCCTTGAATCTACACTATTACTCTGCAATGGCTATGCTCAGGTGGTACACTGCCACTAAGCCCATGAATTTAATTCTATTCTTTCAATATAAACTGGTTTAAATCACCTTTTACAGAATGATGTCTTAATTTTGGAATATCATTTATGTCTAAAAATCTGTTTAAAACTTTTGCTTTCACAGTGCATGTAAGTTTCATCAAAAGTACAAATAAAAGCCAGATATGGTGGCCCACACCTAAAAATCCCATTGGCTCGGGGATGGAGGCAGGAGGATCGTGAGTTCAAAGCCAGCCTCAGCAATTTAGCGAGGTGAGACCCTGTCTCTAAATAAAATACAAAATAGAACTGGGGATGTGGCTGAGTGCCCCTGAGTTCAATCCCTGGTATCCCCTCCCCCCCAAAAAAAGTAATAATTTCAAAATCATGAACCAGGTTAACATAGTTCAGTATTTCACATACGATATCCAGAGAAGACCTACACAATCATCCCTATTTTGTTTTTAAATAAATCCATTCTAAATAAATACTTCTTATTTAATTATGTATTTTGTATTTCTAGTCTGGTCACCTCAAAAGCATAAATGTATACAAATGCATACATAGTAGGATTTTCTTCGAATTTTCCATAAGCAACCAGAAAAATTTCTCTCTAGGCAAGAAATATAATATTTTAAAATAATCATTAACACACTTTTTTTTTACTGGTTTTTAATACTACTTATTTTATGACTAAGTATGTTTTACTGAGGATTTTTTTCCCACCCAAACACCCAATGGAACAACTGACTCAGAATGAAATACTTTTATGGTTAGCTTGAGTTTGCATGTGCTCCTATCTCATTCATAAAGATTAAATGGCATGTCATAGACAGATAAATGGTTTGTATAAAAATTAAAATTACAAAACAAAAAGTTTTCACTTTAGAAATATCTTTCTAACTATTGGTTAGTTTTGTCCCCTTCAAGTCTCGTCTCATCTCTGTAATACAATTTGTCAGTGATTTCTAAAATAAAATTCAGTCAAATGACAGTTAACTGAGCAAATGTAATTCAGATAAATAATACATCAAATTTTTTCAAAGTTAAAGCAAACTCTCCAATTTACTCAATTCTTCAAAAGGGTAGAATATTTGTTTTGAAGCTCTGATAAATTATAGCATTTAAATAAAATTGTGTATCTTAAATTAACCCAAAATCACTCTTTTCATCAACATACTATAACATGTACAGAAAATAAAACATGTCAACTTAAAGGCCTTGGGAAATGGCTCTGTCCTGACTGTTAACAGTCTCAGAAAACTCTAACATGAGTTTTGCAGGCCTTTGTATGCTCTTTGTGTCCACATTTCTCGAAGAGCTCTTCCTTTATCTGACTCTGGCTACAGAGGCCTTCCTGTACCACTCTGTGGTTTTTCAGAACAAGAATTGAGCAAGACTTGGATGAGGCTGGATGTGGTGGAACACACCTATAATTCTAGCAATTCAGGAGGCCAAGGCAGGAGAATCATGAGTTCTAGACCAGCCTCAGCAAGGTCTTAAACAACTTAGATCCTGCTATGAAATATAAAACAAAAAGGCCTGGGAGTTCAATCCTCAATACCACCCTCTGCTCTCCCACCCTCGCAAAAAAAAAAAAAAAAAAAAAAAAAAAAAAAAGAGGTGGATAAATCAAGAATCAAGAATGGTGAAAGAGAATGGAGGTATAACTCTGTTGTAGTGCATTTGCTTAGCATGTGCAAGGTCCTAAGTTTGATTCTCTACACTAAGGGGAAGAGGAAGAAGAATGGCTAGAGAACAGTAGAGCAGGAATAGTAGTAGAGAGATCACTAAAGAAATCAGAAGGCAAAAGTTAGGTGGAAATTTGAAAAGAGGCCTTCTGTATCTGCTTGTCCTCAAGTGGTGAACAGTCTTGTCTACAGCGGTTCCCTCTATGTAGGGCTGCTCTCATGTCTCCTGAGATGCTTAGGCTGGGGATTGGACTCAATCTCTCCACCCTATTGTTTTCCAGCCCTGATCTTGCTTTCATTTCAAGGTCCACAAGCCAGTGTGATTCCTCATTACCTGATACACCTGAATCACCAAGCCACTTTTTCCTTCTACATACACAGAATATATGTGCCTTGTTCTTATTTATTTATTTGGTACCAGGGATTGAACCCAGCAGCCTTTAATCACTGAGACACATCCCTCAGCCTGTTTATAATTTTTATTTATGTTATCATTTTTTTTCCACTTTTTATTTTGGGACAGGGTCTTACTAAGATGCTTAGGACCTCACCTTGTTGCTGAGTCTGGCTTTAAACTTGCGATCCTTCTGCCTCTGCCTCCACCTCCTGAGCTGCTGAGATTACTATGAACCACTACACCTGGCTTGGTGCATTGTTCTTAAGAAGGCACTATTAGTTGGGTGGTGTGCCTGTAAAATTGGCAACTAGAGATGTGAAGGCAGGGGGAAGCAGAGTTCAAGTCCTTTCTGAACAACTTAGCAAGACCCTGTGTCAAAATTAAAAGGGCTAGGGATATAGCTCAGTAGTGGAGTGATTCTGGGTTCAATCCCCAGTACTGCAAAACAAAACAACCATCACCACATAACCATCATCTACTTATATTAAAGTTCATTGAGATTAGGATCCCTGTCTTATATGTCTGTATTTTCTATAGTGTAACACATGTGCTGAGGCTTTTAATAAAATGCTTGCTGACAGTACTGATTTTACTACTTGAAGAACTGAAAATAGAAACTGGCACTACACTACTACACTTTCGGGAAAATGTTTAATGTATTACATAGCTCATATTCAGACACAAAGAACCACTGAACAACCTGCTCCCTTAAAGAAGTCTTTTGTTCATTAGTTGGCACTAAAAATGTCAGAAAGAATCATATTTCATCTTTAATCTTCCTAGTTGGGTAACTTGTTTCTTTTTGGCAAAGGGTTTTGAGTCCCTTAAAGGAAGAATTTTTGAAAATAACCACAAGTCAAGGAAGCGACATTCCTTTACCAGAAGATAAGGCTACTTATGTCACAACTTCATTATACCAGCATTTCTAAATTCTCACCTGCTCAACATGTAACTAAAGAGTGTTTTCAATATTATCCTGTGAATCATAGGTATATTTCTAGCAACCGTCTGGAAAGCTGTTGTTAGAAAAGTCTTGAGTATGTCTCAATATATGAAACATGACCTGACTGGGGTAAATCAGCAAGAAAACGAAGACTACATTACTTATTTTTTTATAGATGTATTTTTTATTGCTGCCACTAAAAATACAGATAACTGTGCCCTGATTTAATCAATACATTAAATACACCATTTAGTGATTCTAAGAGTGTGGGAAAATACCTAAAATACCTCCATGATTCAACTATGTTTACATCTCTTATAATTTTGTTATTTTGAAATTTTTGCTTAATAGCTCATCTATTCCTAGTGCAAAGAAAACTATCAAACTGATTTGATTATGAATTCATAATTAGAATAGAAATTAATGTGACATAATTATATTTCAAAAAGTAAATATTTTAAGTTTAACATATTGTGAAGGTCCCTAACACATTTTTTGTGCCATTTTATTTCTTAGGAGAAGGGCTTTCTAATTAATCTGAACAGCATAAACTATAATTTGAAATTCACTGATAGATTCCATTTAGGTATTATAGAAAATTTACCTAATACCCTGTGAAAAGCAGAATATGTACCAATAAAGTATAGTGTTACCAAGTATAAATAAATAACAATTAATAAATATTTAGAACCTTGGCAGTGCAAAGTAAGAGAACACATGTCAGATGACTTTCCACAATCACCCTAGCACCTCCCCACAATTAAGGTAATGGGATGAGTATAAAATTTTGATGTCCAATCAGCTTACTGGGATTGTAAAGATTGTATCAAAAGTACCATCTGTCCAAACAGAAGCATGTGTGTTCACAACTCATAATAAATATAGCAATATATATAATCTTGATATCAGAGGTACCATGATAAAGAAGACATTTATTTTCATGTTTGGTGAAGTGAGAGCAAGCTGGCACTTTGATAGAGTACAAAAAGAATCTGAAAAGACAATCTGTTTCTTATACAGCCCAACGATTCGATTCTCTCCTCTTTCTGAGTCACACTGCTACTTGAAGTGCAGCTGGATCTCTCAATATCAATTTTCTACCTATAAACCAATTAAAAATCTATTTTAACAAAACTATGCTAGAATTTTCCATGGGAATTAGCTATGGTCTAGGACATGTAGTGTTTTCTGACTTTTTGTTGGGGGCATCTTCATTTCTACTTTCCATTTCTTATATAGAATGGCTAAGAGATGAAATGCTCTTTAGGGGTAAACTGAACATCTCTGTTATGGTTTATGTAGGGAGGTATGCCCCCAAAAGCTCATGTGTGAGATGATGCAAGAAAGTTTAAAGGTGAAATTATTGGGTTATCAAAGTCATAACCTAACGGGTGCATTAATCCCCTGATAGGAATTAACTGGATGCTAACTGTAAGCAGGTAAGGTGTGGCTGGAGGAGCTAGGTGAATGAGGGCCTGCCCTTGGAGTTTATATTTTGTCCTTGTTGCAGAGCTCTCTGTCCTGATGGGTTCCATGTCCTCAGGTGCTTTCCTTCGCCACACCCTTCTGCCATGATGTCTGCCTCACCTGGCAGCCAGAGCAACAGAATCAGTCATCTTTAGACTAAGACCTCTCAAACTGTGAGCCCCGAAATGGTCACAGCAGCCAAAAAGCCAACACAGAACCTATTAAAGAAGAAAGGCAACAACCACCCTATGGCAGAGCCACAATAATCAGAGATACACTATAAAGGATACATGTAGAAATATTCAGTTATGGACAGAAGCTTACTATGAAGAGCAACAGGCTCCTATCAGTCTAAATGCAATCAGCAGTGAAGATTTGGAGCTTTTCCCACACAGTATTCCACATTCAAGGAGTTCTATGCATCCCAAGGTCCCAAATACCATCATCTTATCAGACTGCTTACAACAATGCATTTCCTCTGCTCTTTTGAGATCTATGAGAGAAACAAAAGAAGTTTGAACAGAGCATCAATGTTAATGCCAGAAAACTGATGGTCACAAAAGAACTGAAAAATACTAAACTAAGAAGCCAAAGCCTATGTCTCTTTCAAGGCCTGCAATTCATTCTTCCAAGGAGTAAAATTTTTCAAGGGAAAGTTAAGCAAGGGATTGAGCTGGAAAGCATCAGGTGAAACACATCAGAAAGAATTAGTTGGAATAGTTTCATGTTGCCATCCATGACTGAGTCCCGGTTTCATGGCAATCAGTTGATCTTCACCACTGTGATAAACTATGTGGCTTTCAACTTAACCTTTGACATATAACTGCCACAGGCAGTCACTGAAATTACATCACAACAAAGCCATCCCATTAACAGCATAAACTTATCTTCATACTTTACAGTGGTCAATCATACAAGAAATGCTGAGAAACAATCAGGTCTCTCTCTGCATTTAATCCATGTTTCTTGATTTGGTAAGTGGTACTAATCATTTATGGATCCACAGATCTAAACCACTGCAAAATACGTGAAACAAGATAAATATACAAAATGTAGACATGCCCAGGTGATAAGTATGTGAAGTTGACTTTCAAAGCCAAAGAAAGAACAGGAGTCAGTCAGTGGCCAGATGGAGCAGACTTTATGATCACCTGGGAATTCAATTGATTGTTTCCCACCCCTTCTGTCCATAATCCCATACTGTTATTCAGAAGTGGTGGCAGCAATCTAAAAAGAACATGCCCTGTAAAGTGGGTGCAATCATCAAGAATGGCCACTAAATAAACATAGTACTTTTAGAAAACTCTTAGCAGTTCTTTTCTTAACCACTTTTGATATATTTTCCCTAGTGAAAAATAAAACATTTTAACCAGCAGTTGGCTGGCCCATCATCCTAAAAGTACACAAGGTGAAATTACATCTACAGGAACTTCTTGGCAAAATTTCACATAAACACATTAGTCAGAGGAAAGAGGAAAAAGTTTCATTCTAATGTTCCTTTCTGATTCTCTTCAGGATGTTAGAATATTTCAATTAACAAAGTTTTACTAAAAGGTTGAAAATAAAGATACTTGTCATTTTTTATTTATTTTAAAGATACTTAAGTAAATTTTTAAGAGGTAATTTTGTTATTTCTTCAGCATATTTCAAAAACAACAAAGAGCCAACAGTATTTAAACATAGTAGAAAGCCTATTGCCAAGAAAACCACAGGACGCAGTGATGCACACCTGTAATCCCAGCAGTTTGTGAGGCTGAGGCAGGAGGATCACAAGTTCAAAGCCAGCCTCAGCAACTTAGTGAGGCCCTAATAAACTCAGTGAGACCTTGTCTCTAAATAAAATATAAAAAAAAGGTCTGGAGATGTGGCTCAGTGGTTAAACAACCCTGGGTTCAATCCCTTGCCCCCCCCCCAAAAAAAAAAAAAAAAAAAAGGAGGAGGCCTGGTACTGAATACATTAGTAATCCAAAAGCACTTTTCAAAAGCCCTGAGGTTACTGACACCTATCTAAATATTTTTGTGGTTAAATTATATGGTAGCAACATATACTTAAGATTTCTAATAAAAACAATAGCTTCAAAGAACTCTAGAAATGGGAAGAACCTTGAAGATTATCTAGTTGAGTGGTTTTCCAAATTCCTCATTTTCTGAACCCTTTTTTTTTTCTAAATAATATTGAAAGGAACACCAATACATAACAACATACAAACACAGGAGTTGCTCCTCCTGGGTTACCTTTGTCTTAACCACAACCAGTGCTGAGGCTTCCCAAAGCTTGGAGGAGGCCCAAAATGTCAAGGGTCACACTGTACAGCAAGGTGATTGGAAGCTCTGAGCTGAGATACTACCTGCCCACTGTCTTTCTCTTGGGAGCACGCTTCTTAAGACAGGACTCTTTCAATTAAATGGCTGACCAAAACAGTACAATTCTAAAAGAAATATGAATCAGTTCCCATGTAATTCAAAAGTACTTTCTTCACATTTCACAATCAATATTTTCAGAATTCACATTTTATAGTATAGCTTGAAGGAAAAATTTCAGGCTTAATATTATGGTTTGGATCTAGAATATTCCCCAAAGGCTCATGTGTTGAATACTTGCTCCTGATACAGTAATGATTAGAGGTGGGGTTTGGGGAAGTGATAGATCATAAGGACTTTGACCTCATTACTATATTATTCTATAGAAGGATTCATAGATGAATGGACTATTGGGAAGTGATAGAAAGGTAGATGGTAGAATCTAGCTGAAGGGAGTGTGTCCTTGGGGGCGTGTCCTTGAAGACTATGCCTCAATCTGCCCCCTCTCTGCTTCCTGGCTTCCATAGGTGAAGGCTTTCCTCTGCCACACCCTTCCACCAGGATGTTTCTGCCTCACTTAGGTCTAAAAGCAATGGAGCCAGCTGACTATGGACTGAAATCTCTAAAACCACGAGCCAAAATAAACTTTTCCTGCTTTAAGTTGGCTCTCTCAGGTATCTGGTCACAGTTACGGACGGCTGACTAGCACACTTATTATTTTCCAAATGTTTTACTTAATGTTTCAAAATGAGTGCTATTAGAACTTGAAAATGTGTACCAGAGTATTCAGAAGTTTTCCTCTGAAGAGTATCTGCTGGCAGAGAGGTGGGCCTTCAGGCCCTACCTCTTGCACCTTCCAGAAACAGCAGCACTCTGTTCCTCCTTCCAATTGCATTTGCAGTTGCTATTCCAGGTTGTGGCATGTCCCTTGTCCCAGCTCTTTGTTTCTTACCTCAGGCTGCTGAGTCAACTTACCTGAGAAACCTTCCTTGAACCCCTCCCTCACCAACTCCCTCCTGGCCAGTATAACAAACACTCACTCCTTTTTCCTCACTCAACTTAAAGCACTTATTGCCACCTGATATATTTGTCTCATCACCCCTCATCTTGAATATAAGATACATGAGTACAGAAGAGACTTTGTTCACTGGTTTATCAAAAGCTATAGTAGTTCCAGGCAGCACACTACAGGAGGAAAAACCTGGTCCTCTGGAAAGCCCTGGCCACATGATGTTGGCTCAGCATTGATTCTTATCCCCACTGAACTCCAGGAGTTCCTAAGGGGTTGTGTTTGGTTTTCCTGGTTGGCCTATGTTTAAGGAGTAGGTGGAATCTTAAGGCTTTGATGATCACTTCTAGGTTATCTGTTAAAAAAAAAAAAATATGATTCTTAAACCCTGAGCTCAGTTTTGATTTTCATGTCTCTTAGATATCAATAGAGAGGCCCTCTCAGATGCTCAAACTCAGAGCTGAATTCATGGTCTTCCTAAACCTGTCTGGCTTACAGAGTACCTGGGTCTGAAACCATTCAAAATAGTTATCAAATTCATTCTTTGTCAAGTAAGCAGGAATAGTATAAAACTATCTTATAACTTAAATCATGCTAGTCAGGAACATGACAGGAATGGAGCTTTCTCTTAAATTCTACCTGCACTATTAAACTCTTTAGTACACTTTCTACCACGGAAGAAGAATTTTTGTTAAGACGTACTATACAAATGGTAACTTGGCAATCTATTATAACCCTTACCTGTTTCAATAAAGAGGACAGCCATTAAAAACAAAAATGAGAGATCACTGAAATTGCTGGAAAATACATTATGAAAATATTTAATATATTTGAAACTTTCATAATAAACTTTGTTAGAATATAACAAGGAATTGGAAATTCCTTTGAATTCATAACAAGTGTATAAAAGTAGTATCTAATTTACTATATGCTTATAATTCAGAGAAGGTGGCAAAGCTTTCTTAATTAAAATTATAAAGACATTTAGAAGATCACAAGGCCAACTTGAATAAGTGAACCCAGTTCATTCCCAAAGAGACTTTAAGTTACTATTCTAGTAACTAATCATGTGCTACTAATAACAAGAGTGAAGGCTTAATTTTATGTTTAATTTGACTCCTATTCTTGCTGGTAGAAGGGCTAAACTATCAGGGAGATCATGATCCTTCATGATTATAAGCATGAGAAACGCAGAAATGGTAAAGATGAATACATCAGACAACTCTCGGATATTTAATGTAGGATCAGTCAAGTTTTTAAAGAGTAAATGAATTACATTAGGAGAAAGTAAGTTGTTTCTTTGCTTATTCATTCCAACATTTACTAAGCATCCCTCAGTATCAGGTACTTTACAGGAACCTGTTTATATTGATTTCCTAATTTTAATACAAAGTTGATAGTATAAAAGTCATTGGGAAAGCTAAATTTGCCACCTCTCAAATTATTAAAGAAATTAGCAAATGTACATTGGGTCATCTGCCAAGTTATACCAGTCATACTGTTAGAAGTATATAAATTCAAATCAAGTAAGTAAAATGCCATATCCCCCAAACAGCAAGAAAGCTAATATGGTTTAAAATGAACTTAAATATGATTTGTTAACTATAAAATCTATGGTAAACTTTTCCTGTGCTCTTATATCTTAAACTCATTACATTTGAAAAGCACAATAAATTACTATTTATGTTCCTGAAGAAGATGGCAGATTAGAGAAAAGATGTATTTCCCAGTTATTCCTTAGCACCAGACTTATAAACTAGGGAAACTGTCCTCAACAAGGTGGGTAACTAAGGGAACTCATTGAAACTTAATACTGGACTGTAAAAGAAACCCCGTAAACACAGAAATTCAGAAACTTTGAACAAAATATAATTAATACTTTAGAGATGTGCCAGCTTGGCTGTAATGGCTTAGGGGAATGGGGAGTGCAAGCAAAGAGAGAAGACAGCCTGGGTGGTGGATTAAAAATAAAAATTGGCTTGGGGAAACCTGTGGATTAGAGAGGAAAGCTAAACAATGGACAGAGTCCCTGAGGGAAGTGGTTCAGTGAAAACCAACCCCTCCCCCCAAAAAAGTGCTGGACCCAGGGATGGATGGCTCAGCAGGAAACAGGATCACTGGCATTGAAAGCCTTTGTGGGCATTGAAACTGGCCACCAGTGCAGGAATCATCTATAAGCATTGTGCAGCAGTGAGCAGACACAGGAGACTGGGACCTCATAAAGAAAGTTGCCAGTAGTTGCCTCTTTTGATCCCCAGTGTGTGCCTGAACCAGAGTGACAAAAATAGGCACAAAGAAAACTATACCCGGATCACACAAGTTCTGGATACTAAGGGAAGAAAGTTCCCTTTGTTGCTGGTGCCTCATAAGCACTCTTGCACTTGGGAAAACACCTATAGAGGCCACAGAGGAGCGTCTGCATTCTAGTGTAGATACCCAGTATTTCATATTCATAGCAGTGAAGGTGAGACCTGTGGAGTCCCTAAACCCTAAAAGTGGATTTTACCAGAGGCCTGGGAGATCCAGACATCCTGTAGAGACCAGCATTTTCCCAGCAAAAGGAGGCATGGATCAAATCTCAAATACTCACCAACAGAGTTCCAAAGTTCAGTCAGTACTAAATCCCAACTACTGGAACTTCTAATTTTGAACTCTGTGCCAGCCCCCCTATAGGAATACACAATTTCTCAGCACACCCCAGTTTTTCCCACCATATATTGGGAGATTAAAAGCCCAGATCTACTATAACCAGCTGTGGCCCCTAGCCACAATGGCTGGAAGTTAGTGAGGAACACAAAGACATTGCACTTAACAACACTCAGTCCTTGACCCAAGGGTGGCAAAGTAAAAAATTAAGAATGAAAATCCATCCCTACCAAGAGGGAAATAAGCCTTTTTATTTCTCATTATGATTTTTTCCTCTTTTTTTCTTTTGTTCTTATCTTTTCTTATTATTTCTTTATCTCCATAGTACACCCATTTAAAAAATATTTTTTCTTTTTTTTTATTACTACATGACCAGTGTAATTCCACATCAGGTACAAGCAGAAGAATGAGAAGTTATACTCCATTTATTTCTGATGTATCAAAATGGATTCTACTGTCATGTATAACTATTTAGACTTAAAAAAACTTCAAAGTTTTTTCAAACATTATTCAATTATATTTTCTTATTTTTAATATTTTCCATTCTGCAAGACATTTTTTGTATTTTATGTGTGTGTAGGTGTGTAAGTTCTGTGCCAACAGGTTCAAAAATATGCATATATATTTTCATATAATTTTAGTTTCACTTTAACTGCTTTGCTCTGCACCTGTTTATTATTTGGTCTTGGTTTGACATGGGAGGTATAATTATATGTGGGTTTGAGTTGTTTTGATTTTACATTTGCTTGTTTGTACCTTGTTTTCTGTCCCTATTATTGCCCCTTAATCAATATCTTCCCCCATAGACAGTCAAATTTTCCTTTTCCTCTTCCTTTCTTTTGTTTTGTTAATTACTTTTAGTTAATTATTTATTCTTTCCTTACAGTTGACATCTGCTACCTATCTTCTGACTCTACCATGATAACTTTTTAACTAATTCAAACTTTCTCTTCCCTTCCTTTTTAGAGTTTATGAAATTCCTAGCCCGTTCATGTTATTGTGATTATTAATACAGTAGAAGACATAACAGATACCTACCATCTAATGCCTGATCCAGTTCACAGTTTTAATTGTTGATACTGTTCTTAAATACTGATCTCACCAATATTATGTGGGTGGCAAATAGTGTTACAGATGTCAAAGTAGACAATGGAAATTTATCTTAAGGCTGACTATGTGTTGCTAAATTACTGTGATTCCTGGCTGTCCCCTTCCTATAAGAGGGGCTGGAAAATGATTGTGACTCTTCAAGTTCACAGAGATCCTGCTGCAGGGCAATACCCACAACTCAACTAAGTTACATCGAATCTCTCCTCACCTGAGGCTCAACATTAATTAATATTACACAGAACTGGGGAGAAAAAACTCCATACCAACAAATAGGCCACAAGGAGGAACAACCAAAGAGATTCCTCAGGCCACACCCATGGACATCTACTTATATATCAAAAACAGAGGGTAGTCAGAGAATACAAAAGGAAACAACACACAAAAAGACACATATATAAAAAAAGAAGGGGAGCCCATCTCAATTGATGCAAAAGTCCAAGATCTCTGAAAACATGAGAAAACATGCAAAGAATTCCCTCCCCCACCAAATTCAGAATCACCCAACAAAGAATATGGAAGAAGATGAAATTTCAGAGAAAGATTATTTAAAAAACTGATTATAAAAATGTTCAGGGAATTAAACAAAGACCCAAGGAATGAATAAAGAAAGCAAATAACGAAGACAAAAGGCCATTTCAATGAAGAAACAGAGATATTGAAAAAATACCAGTCAAAACTCCTGGAAATGAAAGACACATGAACAAAATTAAAAATTCACTTTAAAGCATCACCAACAGATTAGAATGCTAAGAAAACATAATGTCAGACAGTGAAGACAGTGTATAGGAATTTAAACACTCAGTATGCAGTAAAAGAAAAAATTAAACGACCATGACCAGAATATATAAGAACTCTGGGATAGATGAGAACATGGAGATACAGGGTAAAGGTATAAAGATCATTTTCAATGAAATGGTAACAGAAAACTTTCCCCATATCAGAAATAAAATAGACATCAACATATAGAAGCATGCAGAACCCCAAATAGATCAGAAAAGAAATTTTCCAGGACATGTCAAGATCAAAATGATTAAATAGAAAATAAGGAAAGAATATTAAAACCTGTAAGAAAAAAAAGTCAGGTCACATTTAAAACCAAACCAATAAGGCTCACCTCTGACTTCTCAACTCAGATTGTAAAATCAAGGAGAATCTAGAATGAGCTATCCAGACATTAAAATAAAGCAAATGCCAGTCAAACTCTTTCAAAATCATTGAGGAAATATAAACTTTCCATGACAAGGATAAAGTAAAAAAAAAAAAAAAAAAAAAAAAATCATGACCACTAAGGCCAGCACTACAAAGAATACTCTAAGATATATTGCACACAGAGGAACTTAAAAACAACACCCAAAGTCCCCAAGTAGATGTAGATCATTAAAAGAGTAATCAACTAAATGAAAATCATGACAGAATTAATTACAGCAAATAGATCAAAATGGCAGGAAACCACAAACACACATACATAATAATATTTAATGTAAATGGTCTCAATATCCCAGTTAAAAGACACAGATTATCAGAATGGAAAAAAAGAGAAAATCCAACTATGTGCCATTTGTAAAAGATGCATCTCATAGGCAAAAGCACTCAAAGGCTGACGGTAAGAATAGAAAAAAAAATTCCATGCAAATTGAGTCTGAAAACAAATAGGAGTAACTATTCTCCTATCTGACAAGTAAATTTCAAGCATGAATTCCGAAGAGACCAAGAAGGCCACTACATCCAGGTAAAGGGAACAATCCAATGAGAAGATATAACAATAGCAAACAAATATGGTCCAAATGTACCTAACTGAATAAATAACAACACACTTCTTGACAGGAAATCCCAGATAGACCCCAGTGCAATAATACTGGGTGATTTCACCACCCTCTTATCACCAATACAGATAATTCAAACATAAAATCTATAAAGATATTACTAAATTAAATAATATTATAAAATCAAATGGACCTAATGAACAGAATAGTTTACAGAATAGTTTACAGAATAATCTACAGAATAGTTTACCCAAAATTGGTGAATTTACCTTCTTTGGGTAATGGAATATTTTGCTCATGGAATCTTCTCCAAAATGAACTATATTCTAGGTTACAATGTTAAATCTTAGTAAATACAAAATAATTATATAAATAAATAATTTTTAAAAGGATATAATTTAATATAATCCTGTTAGAAATCAATAGCAAGAAAATATTAGAAACCACATAAACACACAAGATTGGACAATAATCTTTTAAATGAAGAATGGATCACAGAAAAGTTAGAGAAGAAATTGAGAAATTTTTAGATACAAATGAGAACAGAGATACAATCTATCAAAATCTCTGGAATAATATGAAATAAGTTGTACAAGGAAAATTTATAGCACCAAGTGTCTACATTTTAAAAAATGTAGAGAAATTCCAAATAAATAAGCTTATGCTCCACCTCAAGATCTTAGAAAAGGAAAAACAAACTAATTCCAAAATCAGAAGATAGGAAATAATTAAGATCAGAGCTAAAATTAATGAAATTCAGAATTTAAAAAAACACAAAGAATCAATGCAACGAAGATGTAGTAGATGCAAAAATCTTAATAAAATATTAGCAAACCACATTCAAAAACACATGAAGAAGATAATACACCAAGATAAAGTGAGTTTCATCAAGGTTGGCTAAACATATGCAAATCACTAATTATAATTCACCAATTAAATAGAATTAGGCACAAGAACCATATGATCATCTCAGTAGATGCAGAAAAGGCCTCTCATAACAGTAGACATTCATGTTTAAAAAGGCTAGGTAAACTAGGACTAGAAGAAACTTACCTTCACTTTATAAAAGCTATTTAGGACTAATCCAAAGTCAATATATCATACTAAATGAAGAAAAACTGAAAACATTTCAGTTAAGATCAGGAAGAAGACAAGGTTGTTCACTCTCAATACTTAAATTCAATGAGATTCTCAAAACTCTAACCACAGCAATCAGGCAATAGAAGGAAATTAAAGGGCTTACAAATAGGAAAAGTAAAAGTATCTCTGCTGATGATATTATCTTATATCTATAAGACTCAAAAAGAACCCAAAAATCCCTCTACCAGATGACTTTTGCATCTGATAAATAAATTCAGCAAACTAACAGAATACAAAATCAACATACATAAATCAATAGTTTCCCAATACTCTTGACAGATATTTTGCTAAGAAACCATCCTTTCCCAATAACCTGAAAAAAATACGGAAATAAATCTAAGCAAGGAGGAGAACGATCTCTATAATGAAATTTATAGAAAACTGAAAACCCTAAAGACCTTCGAAGATGGAAAGACTTCCATGCACTTGAACAGGGAGAATTAATACTGTCAAAATGGCCATACTATGAAAAGCAATATACATTATTCAATGCAATCCCCATTGAAATATTAATGAAATTTTTCACAGAAATAGAAAAAAAAAAGTCCTTAAATTCATTTGGAAGAATAAGAGACCCAAAGTAACTAAAGCAATCCTGCGCAAGAAGAACAATGCTCCTGATATCACAATATCCGAGCTTAAATTATATTATGGAGCTACAGTAATAAATACAGCATGGTATTGGCATCAAAATAGACATAAAGACCAATGGAACAGAATAGAAGACAGAGACAAAACTACATACTTATACCCATTTGATACTTGACAAAGATGCCAAAAATATATGTTGGAGAAAAGAAAGCCTTCTAAACAAATGGAGCTGGGAAAATTGCATATCCATATATGGAAAAATGAAATTAGATACCCATCTCTCACCCTGCACAAAAGTCAAATCAAACAGGACCAAAGACCTAGGTATTTGATCAGAAATCTTGAAATTACTAGATGAAAACACAGTCAAAACTCCATCTTAAATGTACAGACACTGATTTCCTTAACAGGACCCCTAAAAGCTCAAGAAATAATACCAAAAAACTATACATAGGATGTCATTAAATTAAAAAGCTTCTGTACAGCAAAGAAAAAGTTTAATTGCATGAAGAGAGAGCCTACAGAATGGTTGAAAAATCTTTGCCAGCTGCTCCTCTGATAGGGTATTAATACTCAGAATATATAAGGAAATTAAAAAAAAAACCTAACACCAAATAAATAAATAAATAACCCAATCAAATGGGGAAAATAACTAAACATATACTTCTCAAAAGAAGAAATACAAATGGCTAACACACATATGACAAAATGTTCAATATCTCTAGCAATCAGGGAAATGCAAATAAAACTATACTGAGATTTTAACTCACTCCATTCAAAATATGGCACTTATCAAAAATACAAATATTAATAAATGCTGGTGAGGATGTGGGGAAAAAGGTGCATGCATGCATTGTTGAAGGGAATTAGTACAACTAATTAGTACAAATTAGTACAACTCTCAGGAAAGCAGTAGAAAGTCCTCAAAAAATTAGGAATAGAACCACAATATGATTCAGCTACCCCACTACTCAATATATATCCAAAAGAACTAAAGTCAGTATACTATAGCAATACAGCCATTTCAATGTTTATAATAGCACAATTTACAATAGTCAGCTTATGGAATGAGCCCAGATGTCTGTCGATAGGTGAATGAATCAAACAAAGTAATACATATGCACAACAGAATTTTACTCACCCATAAAGAAGAATAAAATTATGGCATTTGCTGGTACATGTATGGAAATGGAACACATCATGCTAAGTGCAATAAGACACACTTAGAAAATTAGGGCAGAAATTTTCTCTCATATGTGAGAGCTACAACAAAATAAAGAAAAGAAAGCAGGAAATAGGGAGGACATCACAAAGATATTGGGATCAGTAAAGTGGAAGAAGATTGGGCTGGGGATGTGGCTCAAGCGGTAGCGCGCCCGCCTGGCATGCGTGCAGCCCGGGTTCGATCCTCAGCACCACATACCAACAAAGGTGTTGTGTCTGCCGAGAGCTAGAGAATAAATATTAAAAAAAAAAAAAAAAAAAAAAAGTGGAAGAAGATTGAAAGGGGAAAGAGGAGGAAATATGAAATAAATTTAACAGCATATATCAATATACTACAGGGAATTTCACCTTTCTGTATATGTAGAAAGTACCAAACAAAACTAAATAAATGAATGAGTGAAAGGAAGATCAGTGGAATAGAGGAAGGAGCATAGGAGGAGAGAAGAGGGAAAGGTAAAGGAGATAGGGATTGAAATCAAATTCTATGTATATAAAATTTTGTCAAAATGAACCCAACTACTATGTATAGTTATAATGCTCTAATTTAAAAAAAAAACAACTCTATTTACCCAAAATCCTAAACCAATGATTCTCAAAGTGTGATCTGGCAATATCATCAACAGCCCACACCTACTGAATCAGAAACTCTTAAGAACAGGGCCCAATAATCTGAATTTTAACAATCTATCCAGGTGATTCTGATACACACTGAAGGCTGAGAATCACTATCCTAAATAAAAATCATTTAGTAATACAATTAAACAAGTGCTTTTATAACTGTATATGTAAAGATGAAAGTAAGTTTATGTTCATATTTGTAGAAAATTCTATAATAAAAATGGTAGATAATTTCTTCTTTTCAAAATTTGGGGCTGGGGATGTGGCTCAAGCGGTAGCATGCTCACCTGGCATGCGTGCGGCCTGGGTTCGATCCTCAGCACCACATACAAACAAAGATGTTGTGTCTGCTGAGAACTAAAAAATAAATATTAAAAAAAATTCTCTCTCTCTTTCTCACTCTTTAAAAAAAATTGTTCTTTTTAGGTATACATGAAAGTATATTTTGACATATTATACATACACGGAGTATAATATTCTAATTAGAATCCTATTCTTGTGATTATACATCTGGAGTTTCACTGTGGTGTATTCCTATATGAACACAGTGAAGTTATGTCTGATTCATTCCACTGTATTTCCTATTCCTATCTCCCCTGTTCCCTTCATTCCCCTTTCTCTACTCCAAAGTTGTATTTTTCCTGTCATCCCCCTTGTTGTGTATTAGTATCCACATATCAGAAAGAACATTTGGCTTTTGTTTTTTTTTTGGGGGGGGGAGAGTGGCTTATTTCACTTAGCATGATAGTTTCTAGATTCATTCATTTACCAGCAAAAGTCACAAAATCATTCTTTTTTATGGCTGAGTAATAGTCCATTGTGTATATAGTATCACATTTTCTTTACCCATTCATATGTTGAAGGGCACTTTGGTTGGTTCCATAGTTTAGGTATTGTGAGTAGAGCTGTTATAAACATTGATATGGCTGAATCACTATAATATGCTGATTTTAACTCCTTTGGATATGTACCAAGGAGTTGTATAATCAGGTCAAATGGCGATTCTACTCTTTGTTTTCTGAGAAATTTTCATGCTACTTTCCATAGTGGTTGCAACAATTTGCAGTCTCACCAACAATGTTTGAGTGTCCCCCTTTCCCCACATCCTCACCAACATTAATTATTGCTTATATTCTTGAAAAATGCTATTCTGACTGGAGTGAGATGAAATCTCAGTAATTTTTATTTGCACTTCTCTAATTGGTAGAGATGTCAAACATTTTTTTCATATATTTGTTGACCATTCATATTTTTTCTTCTGTGAAGTCCTATTCAGTTCCTTTGCCCATTTATTGATTGGGTTATTTGGGTTTTTGTTAAAAGTGTTTTGAGTTCTTTATATATCCTAGAGATTAATGTTCTGAGTTACAGGTGGCAAAGATTTACTCCCATTCTGTAGGTTCTCTCTTCGTATTCTTAATTTTTTTCCTTTGGTGTAAAGAGGCCTTTTAGTTGGACACTGTCCTATTTATTGATTCTTGATTTTACTCCTTGAGCTTTAGGAGTCTTGTTGCAGAAGTCAGTTCTTAAGTGGACATGATGGAGAGTTGGGCCTAAACTTTCTTTTCTATGTACAAAACTATGGAATGCTTCACAGATTTGTGTCTCATTCTTGTGCAGGGACCATGCTAATCTTCTCTGTATGGTTCCAATTTTAGCATACATGCTGCCAAAGAGAGCATGATAATTTCTTCTTAACAACGCAAATAATACTGCTCTTTTAGGCTCTCAATAATTAACTCAAAAATATTTAATCTACTGAGTTTGATTAAATAGTTTCAAGAAAATGAATGACATAATAATCTCTGCCTGGGTGTTAAAATTACCAATTACAAAGAAGCCGCTTTTAGAATATACAAAGTTTTAACAAAATTTCAATGAACAACGGAAGATCTTAATTTTTGGAAGTAACATTTGAAAACTAAAAGTGTATCCTCACTTTAAAAAAACAATCTGAGGGCTGTGTTGTAGCTCAGTGGTAGAGAGCTTGCATAGCATGTGTGAGTCCCTGGGTTTGATCCCCAGCACCACATAAAACTAAATAAACAAAATAAAGGTACTGTTCCATCTACAACTAAAAATATTCTTTAAAAAGGTAAAGGATTTGATAAAATATAAATTTATATCACAATATAATTTCATTTTACAAAGACATTCTTTGCCTTATAAAATTACCTATGGGCTTTAATTTTCCTAACAAGTTTAATGTCTTAGACATTAAAGTATTTGTTTAAAAATTATCAAAATATTTCTGACTCCTCAGGGAAGAAATGAGAAGCAAAATGAGACAAGGAAATCACACACTGAAGTGTTAAGAGTCAGCCATCAATTAAATATGAAACAATTTATAAAGATAAAGCATTACTGAAATTCCTTTTGCTAGATCTTCCACATGAGTTAACGACATATGTCCATGAAATATTAGAAGCATAGCAAGTAGAGTCAACGACTTGAACATTGCTTACATCATCTGACAAATGTCATTTCCAGGAGCTTTTTCAATTCCTTCACATGTGTTATGGCTCCAACTTTTAATTAGGCTTAAGAATTCCTACAAGGGGAGATTCTAACAGGATTTATACAAAACAGATGTGGATAGAAAAGCTGAGTTACATGACAGGCCTAAGGACTTTAACATGTATTACCAAGAATTCCCACAGTATTCTTAAATATATAAATACAAGACCACAGAACAGAAAGTCTCAAGGATTTGTGCCAAAAGTTTATTTTAAATCATAAAGAGCTTACTATGCTTTTATGAATGCCTTTTATTCTTATAAAAGCCACCTCTAACATATTACAGAAGTTGTACCAATGTAAGCAAACATTCTGCAACACCATAGCTCCTATTAGCATGTGAGTGAACCCAACTAGTTGACTGACTCACTTTGTGTGTCTATCTGGGCCAAGGGTATTTGGTAATTTCCCTAACGGATGAGTTCTTATGTTTTACAAGAGATTAGTTGGGCTGCAGTACTGCAAAGACATCAGGTGGTAGGAGGGAGTTCAACTCTGAAGTGACTTTAGTAATCTACGTGGAACTGGACCTGAGAGGAAGGTGAGGGGTGAGGAGAAGACACTTCCCTTGAACACAGGTATGTGCCCTGGAAAAAGGCAGAGGTAAGAACCGAAAGAGGCAATCTTGTCATTTGAGTTTTAGTGCTTAAGGGGATTGAAAGACAATTCAAACTAAGGTTTCTAGCCCAGGACACTAACTTGGAAATAAAGACTTCTCTTAAAGCTTCTTTACAAGCTTTTTGGGGAACCCTCCTCCACTAGCAATAGTCTCAGAAGAGATCAGAACCAGAGACTTATGGACCCTATGCTGCAAAGAAGAAATAAGGGGGCTAATGGATCTGGGGGTCACTACTATGTCAATTACCTTATTTCCAGGCATCATCTTCAAGAGTTCTGTTAAGTTTACACCAATCAGCTAAGCCAGGTTGTAACAATTTCTAAAACATGTTTGCTGACTGGTAGTAGGGGCTTGAGATTTTCATGATATTAATCTTTCAAATCCAAGTGGATGGTCTACTCTTCATCATGAAAGCAGTAAAGCAAAGTCAAATAAACAGCTTTCCCCTTTTACTGTATTTTATGTAGTTAAGTATTTCTACCTTCAAAAAAAATCCAATAAGGGTGTAAACATCATCAAATGTGCTTTATAAACATTGTGCAGTGACACTGCCCAACGTAATCAGACTCTTAAGGTATACATTGTGGAAAGCCCTCTGATTTTATAAATGATTCTGTAGCTGTAAGTATACTAAGGTCTAAAAACTAAATGGGAAGATTGAAGTCACAACCTGTCTTAGACAAGAAAACTTAACCCAGGCAAACATCTACATAGTGATGTTATACATTGGCTGAAACAGTGCAAAAATGAATCAAAACAGGTACATATTAGGGCAACTGAAATAATAATCATGCACCTTTCACTGACCTATGAAACTTGGTTCCACCCTCACTTAAGTGCTTTAATCTCCCTCTTCTACAAAACACTTAGCATCAGGTAGAGGCAGGAGTGAGAAGTTCTGGAGCACGGCCAACCCACTGGCACTGCAGTGACACTTGCTGCAGTTTAGCTTGGTGGGCTAATCAAGTGCCATGGATGCGTGTCAGTGGAGAGTACAAGCAGCTACTCCATGAGAACCTCAAACAGGGAGACTGTGCAGGGCAGGGAAGGAGAAATCTGTTAAGATGCATTAAAGCACAGCTTTGAGCAGTGTGGCATCTGTGGAATGCTGAGAAACAGAAGTATGTAAACCAACTTGGCATGTAGCTATTAGAAATTGAATGGTTCATTTTAAGTGACGTCAGTGGATATCCAGAGGCCAAAAAGAGAGAGCTGCAAGGCAACAATAAATGTTGGGATTTGTTGTTGTTGTTTTGTTTTTATTAAGTGAATATTGGTAATATTAGCCTTTTTTGTTAATGCATCTCAGAAGTCAGTTAGTACACCAGAGGCCAGTCCAGCAATAAGGTCTGGTACAGCAAAACAGGGAAGCCTGCCAAAAGAGTACAGTATTCAAAGTGCTGCTGAGCTCAACCTTTCTTTAGGGAGATTCTAAGATGCTTGCCATCCTTGCCAAGTTGAATCTAAAGCCCTTCTGTGCTCGGGTTTAGCAGCCATGCTAAATTTCCCTGGATTTCTGAGGTCTCAAGGTAACAGCTCTACAAAATGACTCCAAGTTAGAGGCGACATCAAACAGCAGAGTATAAGTAGGGAGGCTAATGAAGATTTTGAGTATATCATAACCCTCCCTGAAATAGGGACCGATAGCTCTTATAAGTACAATTGTCATAGAAGCCCATTTCTCTCTAAATTATTTCCCACATTCAAGGTCCAAAGTGGCCAACTCTACAAAAAGTAGTCCATGGATCTGGTCCAGCAATGTGGGAGAGCTGTCTCAGCCTCATCCATGATGTCACTGACTCTGTGGTTGCAGTAACTCGGACTTGGAGGTACCTCATGAAAAAACAACCAAAAAACATGGATACCCTTACCATCTGTAGGCTTATATTTTCCCCCCTGTGGTACTGCTGTTAAGTTAAATAAGCACTGCATTTTCTGTTGCTCAGGGAAACAAACTATCTATAAACATGGAGAGCTTTTGTGTCTTTTCTTTATAGAACCAGGTTTTATTGAGGAAGGGTTACCTTTATATGTTACTATTATACATGTTTATCAAAAAACAAAAACATATTTGTAAGGCAAAAATGAAATTGTCTGCATGCTTAATAATAGATCTTGACTGATATAATCAACAAGGTTGTCATTACTGGCAGTTATCTGAATGACTGCTTTCTCTACAAAAGCAACTGAATAGACTAGGGCCTTAACATTTGCTACTGGTTCCATGGTGTGCGCTGCACTGCGGTTAGGACGTTCCAGCTCCTCGCCAAAGAAAGAGAAACGATGGGAGTGCTAAAAATAAAGTAATTAGGAAACAAACATGCAAGATTAGCCTGCCCTGAATATTCATGAATGTAAAATACACTAAATTACTTTATACTGTCCATAAAAGTTCGAACCACTTACCATTGAAGATGACTTTCATGACTGCTTTCTCTAGCAGTAGTATACTAATTAGAACTTTCTAACATTTCTGGGAAATTACTGCCTCACCTTTTGATATATGCTGTTCTGCATTATAAAAGAATCAGAAGTTGCAAATTCAAGTCTAGAGAGGTAAGACTAATTCATGCATCCTACTCTCTAAATCCCCTATAGCTATATTCTGTGTGCTCCAATATCATTCATTTTATTTAAGAAATCTATAACTAATCTATGGGCAGGGACATTTTTAAAAAAATTCAGTTCAAGTATTGCCATTCCCCTACCCTCCCCCCAAAAATAACCTCATTTCTATCTGGGTAGATGAAGAACATGTACAATGGTATGATTTAGAACACACTGTCATGAAGCCAGTCCACCAAGATTTCAATATATAGTAAGGGTCAGTGGTCTTCTGCTCTGCCACCCACATAGATACAAATGTTCCTCCAGGCCAGGATACATATGCCCAATTATCCTTTAGGAATGTCAGAACACTGACCTCGCTATTCTAACTCAAATGCAAGCATGTGAGCTAAATTTTATTGGGCCAAAACTCAGTAGTGTTACAGTTTCTCTGTAACTAGAGACAAAACTGGGTCACAAGAACTATCTTCTTCTAAGAACAAGCTAGGTAAACAAGCAAGGTAGGTCACTGGTATTACTTCACTGATAGAAGTTGTCAGATGGGGCAGGCTATTGGGCTTGCTCTGGGTTTTGCTTTGTATGAATGGACAATGCCCATCCACCTGGGTTGGCTGAAGTACACCCTCTACAGAGCTGTTGTAAAAGGGGTCAATTTATTTAATCTTAAAAAAAAATGTGTAATGGATCATTTAGTCTTATGTACTTGAACTTCACAAGCCAGGCATGATTGTGCATGCCTGTAATCCTACTGACTTAGGAGGCTGAAGTAGGAGAATTCAAGTTTGAGACCAGGCTCAACAGCTTAGCAAGGCCCTAAGCAACACAGTGAGAATCTGTCTCAAAATAAAAAATAAAAAAGGGCTGGGGATATAACTCAGTGGTAAAGCACCCCTAGGTTCAATCCTCAGTACAACCCCCACCCCGACAAAAAAAAGCTTCATAAGCTTTCCCCCTTAACCACATAGTAAACTGATCAAATTATAAAGTGATTATTCTGGACCCCAGAAAGCACCCCTTCAGTAGACTCTTTCATGCAGGGTGCTTTACTGGCCTTCCTGTAAGCATGTACACTTGTTTTGAATCCAAGAACAATGAGCTGACGGACCAGTCCTACTCTTTTCTGTGGCCACAGGCTGTGCTACAGAAAGCTGAGCCTGGTCAGCAGAACCAGAATTGACTGGATCACCAAACAGTCTCTTAACCCTGGAAGGTTTAAAATAAATAAATAAATAAATAAATAAATCCCAATGCCGGCACAGGGTTGCTGGTATTATCTAATGAATGGAGCAGGAGTAGAGTCAAGATTCTATGAACAGCTGAAGACTGTCCTTTCTACCAACTTGTCTGCATTGTTTAATACTGCAGTTATTGAGAAGAAATATCCTGGAGAAGGTGACTATTAGGCAAGCATCAGTCAGCACAGTATACTAGTTTCCTAATGAGTATCACTAAAGGAATGCTGGAAAGAAAAATGAAGCTGAAGAAACAAAATTACATTTAACAACATTAAAAAAAAGAAAGAAAAAATAGTTAACCTTTTAAAAGTATTTCACAACACTAATTTGTACCAAAATACAGAGTGCACAGTAAGAATAAAAGACTGTTAAAATACTTTTTATGCTTGGATAGATTTTTTTTCTCATTTCAAATCACCATATAATTCTAATTTTATATTCAGATTCATTTTAAAATGTATAAAACGCTACACAACTTATTAGCCCCCCCCCCACTCTTTTCTGCCCATCCTCACAAAGCATTAAGGCTATTATCCATTTTTGTTTGTATTTTCTGGTTTATTCTGGAGCAAAGACTTAGGATGGGGTGGGGGGAACCTTCCCTCATTATTTTCCTACAACACTCCATATCAAAGTTCATAATACCTAAAAACACCATATAAACCTGAGTTCTACCCTATACGACTTCTGTTTATTTTTTTATCTATCTATCTATCTATCTATCTATCTATCTATCTATCTATTGGTGTGTGTGTGTGTGTGTGTGTGTATGAGAGAGATTTTGAGTGTACACTGATAGTAAATGTTAACTGTGATTTTAAATGTTGAAACAGTATTTGAAATCAGATGTCTGAGCTCCACCTTTGTCTTTGAAATGTTAATGCTATAACAGCAACATCAGCAACAATCTGTTGAATATTCTCGAGTCAGGCAATGTGGAGCACTTTACAACCCTACACTGCCTAAACTTGAAGGGAAAACTAATTACACGGAATACTTGTTTCACAATTCAGAACACAAAGCCAGAAAAGGTAAATAACTTGCCTAAGGTCACACAGCTAATAAGTGACACATCTGGGCCCAAGGCCAGGTCCATCTGACACTGGAGCTCTTAACCACCACATTCCCTGTCAGTTTCAAGAGGACTGCGACACTATTCCTATAATCCCAGACTAAAAAATTAGAGAAAAAAAAAAAGAGATTAAAAGACTATAACTCTTGCTCAATCAGTATTTATTTTCTCCATGTGATTTCTATCTAGCACTAGGCAAGAGGAGGCAAAGGAACTAAAGAGAAATAGGGACAGCAGGAAAGAGAGAAGGGAACTTGGAGATATAAACAAGGCAGAGTCCAGGGAAAAAAGGAAGACCATTCAAAAACCTATAAACACAAATGTAGCCTAGCACAGAACAGTAAAGTTATTGTACTACTGTAGTCCTTTCAAAATTATTTGTTTGGGGCCTGGGATAGAGCTCAGTGGTAGAGCATATACTTAGCATGAAAAAGGCCCTGAATTTGATCCCTAGCACCCTCTCCCCAAAATAATAAAAAAATGAAAAATAAATGTGTTTCAATGAATCCTTATTTACCATAATGAAACATTAAAAATACCTGCATGGAAACATATCCTTAAGAATGGCTATGATTACTGGATATATATAAAAGTATATATGATGTGTTAATTGAATATTCAAAATTATAATTTTTAATACTATAAACAATTTAGCAGAAGATCTTTGTCTACTTGAGTATTTCCTTACAATACACTAAAAGTCATGAGCCAATTGAACATTTTGGGATTTTCTTAAGGCCTTCAATGCCTAGTGTAAATTTTCTATCCAGAAGAATTTTGGCAACAAGAGTCCAACCCACTAAGCCTTATCCACATGAGAGTCTATCATTCTTTCCAGTAAGTCTGATCTGTGAAAAAAATGTTATCTCATTGCCTTAATAGTTTTCTTCAACCCCTAATAAGCAGAACTTCAAAAAATATACATAAGACAATACATAGGACATTTATTTCATCTAACTCAAGTTTTGAAAAACACTACTAGGAGAAATTATTATTACTTCACTGGTAAGAAAAGACTCAAAACTAAAATATCTTACCAAATTTGTTTAACAAGCAATAGCAAAACTAAAAATTTTAAGAATTGTAACTCTTTACCTACAAATCAAAAGAACTATTAGATGCATTTTTATCCATAATAAAATGTTGAGTATCTCGAAAAAGTCTTTGCAATTGGTTTAGGAAATTAAATATTAAAAATGTAAAAAAATATATAATTGAATAATGAAAGTGATATATTACCATATTTAAAGTGTTTTTACCATCCATGATTGCCTAGTTCATATATTTTATTCCAAATCATTCTCAATATTATTAATCACCACTTCTGACATATCAGATTTATAATTTGCTCATTTACTTTCAAATAAATAAGATATAGTTTGGATTACTTATTCAGAACATTGCAACTTTCTAGTTCATAGTACATTTTTGGCACAGTTGATATTTCAACTAAACTTCAGGTAAGATTGATTAAAGGTCACACTTTTTAGGATTTTTTAAATAATTTTTTTCTTATTTTACACACAACCCATTCCATATTTCAAAATTTTAAAAAGTGTAATGTTGAGGTGAAATGATTTTCAGAATGCACATAATGAAAATATACATCCTCTTGTCCTCAAGTGGCAAATGAGTAAAATGTCTTAAGTAGCATAATGATGAGTGTCTTCGCTGAAGTATAATGAGAAATACACTAAGTGCAAACAACTTTCCCCTGTTCATCAGTTAAGTGTTTTAAGTTCTTAGATTTAAAAAAAACAAACAACAAAAAAACCATGATCTGATTTTTATAATAGGCAAGACTGCCTACTTCCTGATAAGTCTAAAAACATCACTGCCGTTTTAAATAAATTTTACATCCCTAGATTCCATTCTTTTCCTTGCCAAAGACCAAGAAAAATTAGCAGGACCATCAATAATCATGCCAGGGAGTGAAAGGCGACTGAGAGAGGGTTCTACATGGAGTGAGTGGAGTGAGGCAAGAAAGGAGGTAAGCAACAGTCAGATCTAGTCTAGTAGAAAGGACTCACATCCTGGAACATTAAGGAGAAGAGTGTTTTGTAAAATAAGCAGGCACTCACCTATCAGAGGACAGGACCAACCATGTTCACTGCCATCATGAAGCAAGAGTTAGATAACCACAGGCATTAGAAGAGCTCCTAGGACCTTCTCAAATCCATTTGGTAACATCATTGTATCACTGACTTTCTCTCCTAATGTGTGGGAGAATATCAGGGATCCTTCAGTGTTTGGTGAGGGTTACTTAGGTGTGGTGACACTGAGCAGCAGGCCTAGGGAGCAACCAGCACAGCCTGGAACAGGAAAGCAGAGGGCTAGCTCCAAAAGTGTGAGTCAAGGGAAAAACTGGAACTCACTGATTATCTGCTAGGTTTACCACACAGAAAATGGTACTAGGAGAATGAAAAAGGATCTAGGAAGATTCAGCTATAGAATGAAGCAAAATGATGGAAATGGGAAAATGAGACAACTATTTTCTTTGGGGAAAAAGCACTTGTACTTAAAAAAAAAAAAAAAGCAAAGAGATTACTTGGCTTATTGATGATTATATGTCCATAGTCAAAGCAATGCAGACAACGACTAGTGATTTAATAAAGAACTGTGATATGTTAGTATCAGGGAAATGGGAAGAGAGGAAAGGGGTAAAAGGCAGAAATCCCTACCATGTAACACAATAAGTAAATGAAGTCTTAAAACTCATGATGGAACAAAGAGTGTGATCATGTTATTTTGAAATAGGGAGATGAATATCATTAAGAAATATATAAAATAAATGTAAGTAAATGTTACTTGAAAAAAAATGAGGCAAGGGGGTCAAGGGACTATTAAATATTTGTCTCTCAATATTACTTAAAATTAGAAACAGTAACCAATGCTAAACATGAACAGCTTGGATAATATGTATTATGAGGTGGGGTGGGGAATTAAAAGCCATGTATAAAGATATACAGTATTAATCCTTTTTTTTTTTTTCACAGAAAAACAAGGCTAAAATGCTATTTCTAAGTAGTAAAATTTGGGGGAGGCTTTTTATATTATTCCACATTTTCTACTGTAAGCATGTATAACATTTTTATACAAAGAAAAAAGAAACAATTTAAGAAAGTAAGAAGGAGGAAAGTGGTTAGCTGGAAATAAAACTGAAGTAGTAAAAGTCAGAAAGATAAAAGGAGACAGAGAAACATAGTATTCTAACAGGCAAGGGAGGAAAGGAAAGGAATTTCACTAGGGAGTGGGTAGTCCATGGAGCCACATGCTGCTGGGCCAGAAGAGCCCTAAGAGATCTTTGTTAGCGATCAAGAGTGGTTTCAGGAGCACATCTCCTGCAGGGATGGACAGAAGACAGACGCTGAGCAGGAGGAAAGGGAACAGAAAGATCACCAATAGTAGGACTGTCCTCTGGGAGTGAAGGCATGTTGATGGTTACTATTAAAATCTGAGAAGACAGAAAATGTTCAAAAAGAAGTGACCAGACAGGAAAAAAAGGTGATTTTCCAGAGAGAGAGAGAGAGAGAGAGAGAGAGAGAATACTTAACTTTGAGTAACTGATTTTTTTTTGGGGGGGGGGCTTCTAATTTTTATAAACCTTAGTTCCTATGGAACAACTGACTTCATTTTACCACTTGGCACGATGAAAACATAGCACCCACAAGGTCTCAGAACATGCATTATGAGTTTGTGAACTCTGAATCCTACTATAAAAAGGGAAGAATTCTATACAACTATTATGTGTAAGTCAAAAGTTACATTATTCAAATGAACTCAGTTTAAAATAATTCAGAATGCTTATCAAGTTGATCAATAGGGCTTTCATGTTGGATGATAACATTTTCAAAATAAATGGATTTTTTTCTTAGAGTTAAATTTTAAACTAAAGATAGGGTTTTAAATATCATTTAGCAAGTACTTTGGGGGGAAAAGCAAGATGCTGCACAAAATGTTGGTATGATCCATTTTTATTTTTTTGAAGTATTTTAAAGAGTCAGTTATTTCTAAATTTGGCTACATTTTTAGAATCACCTAGTGTTATGATTTAGATAGGAGGTATCCCCAAAAGCTCATGTGTGAGACAATACAAGAAAAGTTTAGAGGTGCAATGTTTGGTTTATGAGAATTTTAACTTAAATCAGTGCATCAATCCCCTAAAAGGGATTAACTAGGTGTTAACTATAGACTATTAGGATATATATAGCTGGAGGAGGTGGATCATTTGGGACATGACTTTGGGATACATATTTTATTCTTGGTGAGTAGAGCTCTCTGCTTCCTGATATGATGTCCTGAGCTGCTTTCCTTGGCCATGCCCTTCTACCATGATATTCTGCCATACCTTTGGCACAAAATAATGGAGCTGGCCATCCATGGGCTGAAATCTCTGAAACCTTTAGTCCCAAATAAACTTTTCCTTTCCTAAAACTATTCCTGTCTTTCAGTACCAGCAATAGAAAAGCTGAATAAAACACCTAGTGAATCATTAAAAATACCGATGCCTGGGTTCTACCCCAGCAATTCTGACTTATTTGGTTAGGGCCCTGGCCCTGGCTTTGAGATACCTGACATCTCCCCTCTCACACCCTTTCCTGAATGATTTTACAAAAGGAGAAAAGAAAGGTATGGAAAAGGTTAGGATTTGGAATTTTCCATTTCTTTTCACTTTTCTGTATTGTTCGAATTCAGAAACAGTGGAAATGTGTAATTTAAATAGAAGTTTTTCTACTAAATATTAATAAGAAATACTTCTTTATTGGCTTTAAAATAATTCAAGTAGGAAAAATACTTTCTGAATTAAGTCATGATACTCACTTATCTGTTAGAAGGTGTTTTTAGAAAATAATAAATTCAGCATATTGGGAGCACAAAAATGAACAAGTAATAGTATGAATACCTCCAAACAGAAAAAAGGTGAGAGATCTTGAGAGGTTTACCATGCCCTGTTAGCATTCTGGACTCACTTTGTAGGCAACTGGGGCTACTTAAGACTTTTAATCAGGGTAGTGACATGATATGGACTCCATGTGAAAGGAAGCTGAATTGTAAAGGTAAAGCTATAAAGTTAAAAGAAGAAAATGGGAATCTAGCTCAGTGGTTGTTATGGGTCGAATGTGAGGTGTCCCTAAAAGTTCACGTGAGGCAATGCAAGAAGGTTCAGGAGAAATAATTGGACTGTGAGTCTTAACCTAATCAGTAAATTTTACCTGATGGTATTAACTGGGTGGTGCCTGGAGGCAGGTGGGGTGAGGCTGGAGGAAGTAATTAATTAGGGGCATGGCTATGGGGTATATATTTTATATCTGGAGCATGGAGTCTCTCTCTCTCTCTGCTTCCTTATCATGAAGTAAGCTGCTTCACTCCACCAGGATGTTCAGCTTGAACCCTGAGGAATGGAGGCAGCCTTCTATGGACTAAAGCTTCTGAAACTGTGAGCCCTCAAATAAACTTTTCCTCCTCCATAATTATGTGGTAGGACCCTTTAGTCACAGCAGCGAAAAAGCTGACCAAAACAGTGATAGACTGCTTACCTCTTGCTTAGCCTGTACAAAGTCCTTGGAGTGATCCCCAGCATTGCAATCTGAACCATGCCAAACAAGGTTATGGGGGCATACAGATGGTACTGTCATTCTGGAGAACATGGGGCACAGTTTAATAAAGAGTACTCAAAGTCTATGAGCCAGCAATTCTGATACTAGGCATATTTCCAAAAGAAAATGTCACATAGGTCCCAGAAGATATGGAGCCTTCTTTGTGGTAATGGGACATGGAAGCAGTCTAAATACCCTTCACAGAGGGAGTGGAGACAAACAATTGGATGGATGTATATTATGAAATACTGAATCATGGTAATAATCAACAAACTAATGCTGACACAGCAGCAGGAACAGATTTTCAACATAAATAGCTGAGTGGAAAATATTTACTGAATGAGAATAGTAACATTTATGTAATAATTTTCATAATACAAGACATGTATCTTGTATACAAGAGTATATAGAACAAATAAAAACACTAACCATATCAGAATAATATGGTTTAATTAGACTTTATTCTCATCCCCTGTATCTCCCCTTCCACCACCAAAGGTTATGGGAAAAAAAAAAAAAAAAAAAGGCTACAAAATAAAGACCAGCCATGTGAAGAGAGTAAGGAGAATGCAGACAAGGAGAAACAAGGAAACTGAGGTTTCATCAGTCTTCAGGGTATTAACTCTTGAAAATCCAGAGACTCACACACACCTCAGGACAGCTTAGATAGATGTTTAAAATTATTCCCCACAAAAACTTCTGAGGAACTCTATTTGCATTTCTTCAGAAAATTTCCTGCTTATCCCAGCTTACTATTTCCCACTTCCAAACTTCAGCCATCTATGACAAATGTTATTCTCACCATTTGAAGTCCAACAGCATTTTTAAAAAATACAGCATTACAAATGAAGATTTGTTATGGGCTTTTAGAAAAATATATCTCCTTATGTATCTTTTAATACTTTCCAAAAATTCAATTGTGTGTTTGTGTATGTGTGTATGTCTTTTCTTATAGATATTACATTTGTTTTTTCCTCTGGAGAGTTTCTTAAAATTTAATTTGGTGACTTTGTTATTGGATAGACACAGGATGCCTAGGAGAAAATAAAGATGGACACCCAAAATCCTCTGGCATCAATATTCTCATTGCATTTGCAATCCTACTGGTACAACTGTTCAGAAGCTAAATTTACATATCTTGGCTACATGTATCTCAATTTCACCCCTCAAAAAGTACTAGGTAGCTGCCATCTGGTATTAATGAGTTGCACACCTTTAAACTGAATAAAAATATTTTAAGTAAATCCTTCAAGAATCACTAATATCTGTTTTAAAAGGCGATTTGAGAATAACTCTAATTGTTTCCCTAACAATGACTAAGCACTGAAGAATTACTCATATTGTTAGTTGTTTTTTCAAAGTCAGTGTGTGTTTGGGGGGGGGGGGTAATACAGAGTGGCTATGCCCAAGGTTATGGAGATCATCATCATGAGACCTTAGGAATCCATATTCCCCCTTTAAACTTAAAAAGCAGTTTTAAAGTTAAACTTTAAAAAGCAGTTCATATATGCTAATATCCAGAAAAATAATATCAGAATATTTAGGATATTATATAAATATTATACCTACAACATATGATTTCTGAAATAAAAAGTATCTAGATGGTTTTTTATTTTAAATGAAACTTGCATATCAAAATGCAAAATTAATTAACAAATTAATTTCTAGATCTATGAATGTGAATTGAAGAGTTTCATCAAAACCATCAAGTTCAACTTCATTCATTGTAGAGATGAAAAAATAATGGTTAAGAAAGATAATATGCCTTCCCCAAGTTATACTGCTTCACATACCTGTTCCCATTTCCAGACACTATTTGGACAGTTCTTGAAAGGATTCAAGAGCTTCGCCTGACTAAGGGTAAGGATTCTAAATTCTTTCACCAGAAAGCCATTAAGAATCATTGATAGGGGCTGCAGCTGTGGCTTAATGGTAAAGCACTTACCTAGCATGTGTGAGGCACTGGGTTCAATCCTCAGTACCACATAAAAATAAATAAATACAATAAAGATTGTGTCCATATACAACCAAAATTTTTTTTTTTTAAAAAAAGAATCATTGATAACATTGATAATACTGGTAACATCAACAGACTGATAATATTGCTATTTGGAAGTGTGAAATTTCCACATCCTAAAGAAATATTCAATCCATTAGAAGTGAACAATAAATTCAAGCAATGCTCAAAAGGACAGTTACTTCACAAAGGCATGAATTCTGGGGGTGGGATCACTAGAGGCTATCTTAAAAGCTGCCTAGTTGTAAAAGGATACTTGGACAGAAGGAAGACAGTGAGTGTGGAATATCCAACACAGGGTTGGTGATGACCTCTGCTTTAGGAACGCTTCCCCACCAGATGAAAAACTGTTAGGACAATATTAGTGTTAAAATAAAATGAATGGGAAGAGCAAATGGCATATAGGGGAATGGAGTTATACATTAGAATAAGAACAAATGGGGCTGGGGATATAGCTCAGTTGATAGAGTACTTGCCTCGTATGCATAAGACCCTGGGTTCAATCCCCAGCACCACTTAAAAAAAAAAAAAAAAAAAAAAAAAGAACAAATGGAAAATCACTGCTGAAAGAAATGAAGAAAATGCTGAGGAGGTGGTGAAGAAATTCTAGTACAAATAAGCTGTGCTAAAGAAAAGGATGTTCCCAGTAAGAGTGGGTTAACAAATGCTCGATAAATTAACCTTTCATATCTGATCTGTACCTTATAACCCTTTCCCACCATTTTTTAAATAAGTGGCTTTCATGAGAATGTGAAATTTAAGTTACATGTGGTACAGAAATAGGACCACAAAATGGTTATAAATAATTTTGTAGGTAGCAGTGAAAAATTTGTGGATGTGGAAGGAAAAAGTAAGAAAAAAAAAAAAAGAAGGTCTACCTAGCATACGGTGTAATCTCATAGCCTGGATTCAAAAGTGAATGAGTCTACAAGTGAAGAAGCAAATCCATATCATTTGTGATTTAGACACATCTTGGGAATTTACTACTAAACTGATTTTACATGCCTTATTTCATTACCATATTTATTCCTCCAAAGAGCTCCTCTTACAAGATGCAAGAACCTGCCAAATTTGTTTTCCACTCATTTGCCCATTTAATACCATGTGCTTCAATCCAGGACTGTGCTGTGTAGAACAATAGTATGACATCCTTACTCAGAGTAGAATTCAAAACGGCATCAAGAAAACAGTGTGGGATAGTATTTGTAAAAGCTATTCTAAACATTCAAGTTCTTTCGACACTTGAACAATTATATAAACAGCATATCTGAACAAACCCAAACTTTAAACTTATGAGTATTTCACACATGACTCTCCTTAGCTTAGAACACTGGCAATGGTCAAACAGGCCTTTTGTCTTTACAGTGGAAACTGTGTTTGGATTCAGATTGTCACTTGCTAGTTACAAAAGCTTAGCAAGTTACAGACTTCTTTTTACTCTTTCTTGTGTATAAAATTCATAAGAATTATAATATTTAGCTATTTCCAAAGATTATGACAAAGACATTGCCAAATGAAGAAATATACAGAACTACTATATGGTTTACACAAACATGCTGTTAAAAAAGCTTTGTGTCAGTTAGAAATATCTTATTTAGAGCCTTCAAGATCCAGTATGTCACTTGCAAATACTTTTAGCTGCCACACAAAGCTGACAGGTTAGTGTAAAAATCACTACTATAGGCTGACTCATAAGGTGACAAACTCTATATTCCACTCACTTCATTCTCTGCATTCTTTGTCAAGTACCTGTTTATAAATATACCTTATATAAGGATGTTGATGCAACACATTTCACAAGGAATATATCACAGGGCTGGGAACAAGATTATGAAGTCATAGAAAATGTTCTCCTTTGTGTTTAAAATGTTTCCATAATTCTGACCACAATCTATTTTCTGCATGCTTAGCTATGACTAAAATGGCCAGAACCCAAACATATTATTCAGCCTACAAAGACTATCATTGTGCTCACATCTTTTTTTTTTTTTTTGGTGGGGGGAGGGGTACGGGGGTACTGGGGATTGAACTCAAGGGGCACTGAGCCATATCTCCAATCCTATTTTGGATTTTATTTAGAGACTGAGTTGCTCACTGAGTTGCTTAGCTCCTTGCCCATTGCTGAGGCTGGTTTTAAACTCATGATCCTCCTGTCTTGGCCTCCCAAGGCATGCACCACCGCTCCTGGCATGCTCACATCTTTTATTATCTCCAACACAGCCTAGAGAGACTTTGTGTTCATGCACAAGAGAGACCATCCCAAGCAAGGGAGAATGAATTTCAGTTGCTCTTATTCTATATTTCATGGCAATAGCCTGTTGCAGATGATATGTATCTGTACATTTTTCAAATAAATTTCTGATTCCCAAATTCAGTTTACTATGTAGCTGGTAGTAATTTATACTTTATTTAGTCCTTTCTCTGCCTTAGTCATAAAAAGCTAACTGAAAAGCAAGAATATGGGTCACACTGTTCTGTACACCACCCTATACCATATATTACTTGATCTTACACAACTGAAGCACTGCTCAAAGAGCTAGATAGTATCTGTAGGCTCTATGGGTCACAGTCCTTCAAAACTCTGTTCTTCAAATCTTTAGTTTCACCTAAAACTCAGTACCACACTGCCACCAAACTATTAGCTTTCCAAAAAACCCCATTAGATTTGATACAGTGGAAAATGTTCAGTCATATTCTGTTTAAATTTCTGCACTTCACCATGATTTATTACTGTAATAATAACCTCAAGGAAAAAAATTCTACTTTGTATGACATAATTAATATTGTTTCCATACTTCATACAATTTAATATAATAATAAAAATTTTTTATTATATAAAAACTACATATATTCAAATAGGAAGAAACAAATTTTAACTATAGCTATCACAAAAATAAGAAGTTAGAAACTCAACTGTGGCTTGGTGCTGTGGCACACTCCTGTAATCCCAGCGGCTTGGGAGGCTAAGACAGGAGGATTGTGAATTCGAAAGCATCCTCAGCAAAAACTGAGGCATTAAGCAACTCAGTGAGATCCTGTCTCTAAATAAAATACAAAATAGGGTTGGGGATGTGGCTCAGTGGTTGTGTCCCTGAGTTCAATCCCTGGTACCAAAAAAAGAAAGAAAAAGAAAAAAGAAAAAGAAATTGAACTGCAAAGTTTGTTCAAAATAATTTAACCATGATTACAAATTACTGAATGTTTTAAAATCAAATTCTCCTTATAAAATTCCATTTTTAAAATTCTTTTAGTGTGAATTCCACTATTAATGACTATACATATTGAAATAAAAATAAATTCAATGTGCTAAAAGCAGGATGTGCATTTCCTTATTGCAACAAATATGTATCCTGTTCAAAAGTGCTCTAAATGAATTAAAATAACAGGTTATTTAAAAGTAACTTCAATTTGATTACACATCACTGTATTTCAATTATTGACACTAAAGATGAATGTTACTACATGTAAGTTAATCAATAACTATTCTCATACTTGTGACCAAAACAAACCTACAGAAACCAATCTTTAGGCATACAAAGTTGTTTTTTTTTTTTAAATTAGAATCCACACACATATAGAAACTTTAATATAATTCTCTCATTTTAAGATGATCATGAGCTAAAAGGTCAAATTTTGATTATAAAAAGATTCTGGATGG
Organism: Urocitellus parryii; assembly: GCF_045843805.1. Lineage (NCBI taxonomy): Eukaryota > Metazoa > Chordata > Mammalia > Rodentia > Sciuridae > Urocitellus > Urocitellus parryii. The sequence goes on along the minus strand of NC_135531.1, from coordinate 212,694,899 downwards.
CACTGTTACTAAAATAGCTAGGACAGGAGGACTACCTTGGGCAATTTAGTGGGAACCTATCTCAAAAAATAAAAGGGCTGGAATGAAGCTTAGTACACAAGGCCCTGGGTTCAATTCCCAGAATGCGAAAGAGTGAGGGGCTTGGGGGAGATATTGGTTTAAAGTCCAACTTCAGTGATGGATTGTATCCTGAACTTTTATTCATTCTTTCATTCAACAAAAATACACTAAAACCCAATAAATGTCAGATGCTTGTAATGGGGTCTGAAAATGCAATGGCACAGTTCTTCCTCCATGCAGCTTACAATCTTGTCGGGGAGACAAATTTCAGATAATTCTACAAACAAATGTGAAATTAAGAATAGTGACCTTATGGGTTACATGGTGAACCTATCTCAGACAGCAGGTAGTGAAGAGCATGGGGTGTAGGACTGAACAGCTGCACTGAGATGCCAGTGCTTCCTCTTCCTAGCTATTTGTCTGGATGACAAGTTTTTGTTATGGTTTAGATGAAGTATCCCCCAAAAGTTTAGAGATGAAACGACTGGGTTGCGAGAGCCTTAAACTAATCAGTGTATTAATTAATTGAATGCATTAACTGGGTGCTAACAATGGACATATAGGGTGTAGCTGGAGGATGGATCACTGGGGCATGCCTGTGGGGTACATATTTTGTTTCTGGTAAGCAGAACTCTCTGCTTCCTTGTTGCCATGTCATGAGCTGCTTTCCTCCACCATGCCCTTCTGCCTTGATGTTCTGCCTAATGTTGGACCCAGAGCAATGGAGTTGGCTGTCTATGAATTGAGATCTCTGAACTGTGAGCCCCAAACAAACTTTTCCTCCTCTGCTCCTTCTTGTCAGGTATTTTTAAATTTAAATTATTTATTTATTCTAACTTGTTATACATGATGGCAGAATGCAATTCATTTCATATTACACATATAGAACACGGTTTTTCAAATCACTGATTGTACACAAAGTATTTTCACACCATTTGTGTCTTAATATATGTACTTAGGGTAATGGTATCTAACTCATTCTACCAACATTCCTACTCCTTTGCCCCCTCCCTTCCCTGCCCTCCTCTTTGCCCTATCTAAAGTTTTTTCATTCTTCCCATGCTCCGCCACCCATCGCCATTATGAGTCAGCATTCTCATATCAAAGAAAACTTTCTGCCTTTGGTTTTTGGGGATTGGCTTACTTAGCATTATATTCTCCAACTCCATCCATTTACCTGTAAATGCCATGATTTTATTCCCTTTTAAAGCCAAGTAATGTTCCACTGTGAATATATACCAAAGTTTCTCTAACCATGCATCTACTGAAGGGCATCTAGGTTGGTTCCATAATTTAGTTATTGTGAACTGTGCTGAAATAAACATCGATATGGCTGTGTCCCTGTAGTATAATGTTTTTAAGTCCTTCGTGTATAAACCGAGGAATGGGACTGCTGGGTCAAATGGTGGTTCCATTCCCAGTTTTCCAAGGAATCTCCATACTGCTTTCAATATTGGCTGCACCAATTTGCAGTCCCACTAGCAATTTATTAGTGTGCCTTTTCCCCCACGTCCTCACCAACACTTATTGTTATTTGTATTCTTGATAGCTGCCATTCTGACTGAAGTGAGATGATATCTTAAAGTAGTTTTGATTTCCATTTCTCTAATTGCTAATTCTCTAATTGTTGAACATTTTTTCATATATTTGTTGATTGATTGTATATCTTCTTCCAAGAATTGTCTGTTCAGTTCCTGGGCCCTTTTATTGGTTGGATTATTCGCTTTTTTGGCATTAAGGTTTTTGAGTGTTTTATATATCCTAGAGATTAGTGCTCTATTTGATGTGCTTGTAGCAAACATTTCCTCCCATTCTGTAAGCTCTCTATTCACCTCACTGATTGTTTCTTTTGCTAAGAAGCTTTTTAGTTTGAATCCATCACATTTACTGATTCTTGGTTTCAATTCTTGCACTACAGGAGTCTTATTAAGAAAGTTGGGGGAAAAAAAAAAAAAAGAAAGTTGGGGCCTAATCTGACATGATGGAGATTTAGGCCTACTTTTTCTTCCATTAGGTATAAGGTTTAATTCCTAGGTCCTTAGTCCACTTTTGAGTTGAATTTTGTTTAGGGTGAGAGATAGAGGTTTAATTTCATTTTGTTACATGTAGATTTCCAATTTTCCCAACCATTTGTTGAAGAGGCTATCTTTTTTCTAGTGTACATTTTTGGTGCCTTTGTCTAATATAACTGTAGTTATGTAGGTTGGACTCTGTGTCCTATAATCTGTACCATTGGTCGACAGGACTATTTTGGTGCCAATACCATGCTATTTTTGTTACTATTGCTCTGTAGTATAGTTTAAGGTCTAGAATAGTAATGCCACCAGCTTCACTCTTCTTGCTAAGGATTGCTTTGGCTATTCTGGGTCTCTTATTTTTCCATATAAATTTTATGATTGCTTTTTCTATTTCTATAAGGAATGTCATTGGGATTTTGATTGGAATCTGTATAGTGCTATTGGTAGTATGGTCATTTTGTCTTGTTAAGGTATTTAGGTTGCAAAATTTGACTAACATACACTTGTTACATATTTTTCATTCTCATCTGTAAAATGGGGCTAATAAAACCTGGCTAATAAAACCTGAGTTGTTGTGACTCAATGAGTTAATTTACATAAGATGTGTGTGGGGGGGCTGGAGATGTGGCTCAAGTGGTAGCACGCTCGCCTGGCATGCGTGCGGCCTGGGTTCGATCCTCAGCACCACATACCAACAAAGATGTTGTGTCCGCCAAGAACTAAAAAATAAATATTAAAAATTCTCTCTCACTTTCTTCTCTCACTCTCTCTTTAAAAAAAAAAAAAAAAGATGTGTGGGATAGCACTTGATGTACAGAAAGCTTTCAATAAACACTGGCTATTAGTTGAAGAGAAACTGGATATCTGGACTTTGTTACAGGCCAAGCTGTCACTTTGAAACCTCTGCTTATAGAGAAAGGCAAGTCACATAAGGCCATGAAGCCATGATCGGGTCTTTTCAGTTTTTTATCACAAAGCAACAGTAAGTCACTTAGGTAAGGAAGTGACCTAATCTAATCAAATGGCTTTTTCCTGTTTTCAAAGACCTGGTAGTTGGAGAGAACAGGGTGAGGTAAAATGAGGTGAGGTGTGAGATGTCCTAGACTATATGGGTTACAACAAAATCTTAGTATCTTCTATTCTGATTGCCACCAGTAGAATTTTTCCTAACATAAGTACTCCCATTTGAAAAGTATATATGAGGCAGGCTAACACCTTGCATATTAGCAGTTTTTAGTGTTTACCGAACAAGGCAATCTTCTGTTTACCATACTTACCTGAAACCACATCTATAAAGAATAGATTCATGACTAACAATCCACTAATAAGGGCAGATAGTCTATTTATTACAACTTTCTAAAATGCCACTTGGTATAAAGGTCAATTATCAACACTTTTATCATAGGAAATAAACCAGAAGCCTAATTAGGTAAGCACTTCTTTGAGAATGGCACATGGGTGCATATCCAAGATGTATCAAGCATTTTAGTCTTTAAAAGTTCAGAGTGTACAAGAGAAAGAAAAAGTCTAAGAATAGAGAATATACAGTAAGACAAAATGTTAACCTTGAACCACAGACATCTCGAAAATTTACCAAGAATTTATGAATTGAATGCTTCAGTTCATAAAAGCAAGTAAAGAAGAATTAGCTCAGATTCAAGAGGCTTTGAAAATGTGCAACTATTCATGTTCCTGTTATGCTTACACGAAAGAACATATACATATGGCACAGATTCACTAGGTTGACAATAGATGGATAAAGAAAACTCATATTGCTAGCAGGTTTTAAAATGCTTTGCAAATGAACTGTAGTAAAAACCAATACCTTTCAAATTACACGTTAATTCCTCTGTCTTCTAAATTAACCTACTCATTTTCTTACAACAGAACATAATTCCAGGTTCAACCAGTTATAATAAAACATTAAAAAATCCAAGAGTTAAAAAATAATAATTTAAGTAAAGCTTATGCTCCTTAGAATTTCCTTTTTAGAGGTAACAGCTTTAAAAAGGTTGAAAATATTTCAAAAATAGAGACATCACTTTTGTAGACAGTAGATTGCCCAACTCTCATCTCAAATGCATCAAAAAAAAGCTACTTGCTTTCCAACTTACCGCACCCATGGTCTTTATAAGCTTATATTACATATTTTGTCACCAATAGCTAGCTAGAGTTAATTCATGTATAGATGACTATACTGACTCATGAAATTTATATAAAATGATCAGAAATTATGTACTAAAAGCTGAAGATATAAACCTCAATAATGGAACAGAATGATGGAGGAAATGGAAAACACACACACACACACAAACAGAAGAGCAATCTGTTTATAACATAGAAAGGAAAAAGTAGAGAAATGATCAAGAATTTCCAAAATGGCAACAGAACTTAGGGAGACTGAAAAAAAAGTATTAAATTAGGAATAGAACAAATAATAGAGGACAAAACTCGAGAGTAAAAATTGGACAAGAAAAAAAACTACCAATTACAAGTTCCTAATACTTACTTTTATTTTCCAAAAGACAGCAACATCCCAAACTCAAAATACTGATTTTTCTAAGGATATACTAATAAACCGACAGTTGGTGATAATTATAAATGGGCCAAATGATTATTTTTGATTTCCAAATTTTAAGACCTTGGTATGAATATTCAATATATCCACATTGGATGGAAAAAAGCTAATTAAAAACCAACCAAAGATTTGTGCATAGGCTAAGAACCACTATACCACAAACCTCCAGAATTAAATTCTCTCCCTTTGCACTGTTAATCTGCAAGTAAAATTCCAAGGAACTTAAGATGGGTTGTAGAAAATTAAAGAAAGAAGTCAATCTTTTTGTGAGAAAAACAGCAACAAGAACAAAAACCTTACATCGCAAATGACACCAAAAGTAGTAAGATGTAGCTTAGTAGTAGAGCCCTTACCTAGCAGGTTCAAGGCCCTGGATTCAATGCCCAATACCACTTAAAAAAAAAAAAATAGACAAAAAAGGCTATTACTACAAATATCAAAGGCACATGGAATACACAGGAGAGAAAGATTTTAACAGGAAGAACATGTACAGGTGTACTGTCCAATCCAATTGAACTTTCTGTGATGATGGAAATGCACACTTGCTCTCTCTCCTATACAAGTAAGTATCAGTCATGTGTGGGAACTGAGCACTTGAAATATAGCTAGTGGGATTGAGGAACTGACTTTTTAATTTTAATTAATTTAAATTTAAATAGCCCATGTGACTAGCATGTATCTTAAATAATACAGATAATGAAGGCATGATAGACGAGTTAACAACTTGATAAACTTTACCAGTATTACTCTAAGTAGAATATAATACCACTAAAATTTTTTTTTAAAGAGAGAGTGAGAGAGAGAATTTTTAATATTTATTTTTTAGTTATTGACGGACACAACATCTTTGTTGGTATGTGGTGCTGAGGATCGAACCCGGGCCGCACGCATGCCAGGCGAGCACGCTACCTCTTGAGCCACATGCCCAGCCCCTATAATATCACTAAAATTAACAACGATGTTTTAAAATCAACGTTAAAGCTATAAGCTAATTTGGCACCATTTCAATAATACATATGATGGATAATGTTCATTTGTATAACCAGTTTTGCTGTTTTCATGTGTTATATGGCAGTCAATTCTCCATATATTTTACAAAATTTTCTCTCTCCAAAAGTAATCATTGTAATACCACTTGAAATAAGCCAATTAAAAATGGGCCAAGGATCTAATAGATATTTCTATAAGGAAGATATGTAAATGATCAGTAAGCACATGCAAAGCTGTTTAACTCTCTAGTCATTAGGGAAATGTGAATCAAAACTACAGTAACTTACCACTTAATACTAATTAGAAAAGCTATAATTAAAGACAGACAACTAAGTGTAGGTGAGAATGTGGAGGAATGGACTCCTCACACATTGCTAGTGGGAAAGTAAAACTGTGCAGCTGCTTTGGAAACAGTATGGTAGTTTCTCAAAAAAAAAAAAAAAAAGTTAAAGTTACCATATGGCTCAGTTATTCTACTTCTAGTAATACACCCAGACCTGAAAACTATACAAGCAACCCAATGGCCCATAGCTGATGAATTGATAAGCAATCTGATATATCTACACAATAGAATATTGATCATACATAAAAGGAAATAAAATGTTGATTCAAGCAAAAGCAGCCAGACACAAAAAGTCATATTCTATATAATTTTATTTATATGAAATGTCCTATATAGACAAATCCATAGAGGAAAAAAAAAGTGGATTAGAGGTTGCCAAGGGGAGAAGGAAACAGTAAAAGACTGTTACATAGGCACAGGATTTTTTAAAGAAATGATGAAAATGTTCTGGAATTAGGGATGATGACTGCACAACATTGGAAGCACTAAAAATCACTGAATTGTATACTTTGGAAGAGTGAATTTAGGTATGTGAATTCTATCCCATTTGTAAAAATTAATTCAACTATTAATCAAATTTCTTTAAAAGTGTGTTAATTTCACACACACACACACACACACACAAGAAATTTGTTAAATATCTTCTGTGTGTTTTTTCTTTTCCTTCAAAGAAATACTTGGCATTTTAGTAAGTGGATTTTCTGTAAACAGAGATATCTGCAAACTAAAATTCTATATAGGAGAAAAATTTTTAGGAAAAAAAAAATCGAGCTGGAGATGTGGCTCAAGCGGTAGTGCGCTCGCCTGGCACGCATGCGGCCCGGGTTCGATCCCCAGCACCACAAACAAACAAACAAACAAAAAAAAAAAACAAAGATGTTGTATCCGCGGAAAACTAAAAAATGAATATTAAAAATTCTCTCTCTCTCTCTCTCAAAAAAAAATTATTTGACAAAAAACATTAAAACCTCTGACCTGGCACTAATTTCCAAGTGGAATAAGCTAGTCCATACACTCTGGACATACAGATATGAGATAGGTTGGTAATTTGGCACTTTGTGTGAAACATTCATAGTTCAGAGCCAAAGTTTGTAAAGACTGAGTCTTTCCTCTTCTGAAATCTTCCTCAGCTGACAAATGATTTAAAGACTAAACCACATGAGCAGCCCCAACTCATCCTAGGGCAGAATAAAGTTATGGTTAAGCCCTGGATTTCAACAGTAAGTCAAAAAAACATGAAAAATGAGCTGGAATTTTTCTTCTTGAATTTACAAATAAAAATAGGGGTAAAGAATAAGGCAATAAGAATACTGAAATATAAAATTTGAATCAAATTCAAGGAAGAATTATAAATGCTTTAGAAATATGCTTCCATCCCATGATCAGGAAAAGGTTTGCATATCTGGGTCACATAGAGACTCATTCATTTCTATTAAAGACAGAGAATAGAATTTTTACATGTGGTAAGCTAAATGAAGATTTTTCCCCCTTAATACAGTTGCCATTAGTTGAATTCATTTCCTATTGATAAGAACATGAGTCTCATTTTGGGTAGAAAAATGATAATCTGCCTATAGATGCATATTAAGGACATATTAAGAAAAAATAAGATTTTAAAATAATCCCGAATTTAATATTTAGTATCTAAATTGTTGGATAACTGAAAAAGTTGAAAAAACATGACACTGTTTAATGGCCTCCTATTAATGAAAAAATAAAAATAATAGAAACCTCCTGGAGAATGCTGGCTTGGCAGCCCAGCCTAGAAATGGAATGATAACAAGTCCTTTCCATGAATGTACTTAGTGGGTGGAATTTACTAACTCTAACACTGGGAGGACAACAGGAAATCATAACCATAACAAAGATTTTCAGCATTTAAAAGCCCATTCTTACAGTAACATACATATATATTAAAAATAAAAATATAACAAAAGGACAGAAACACCAAATTTAGAAACCTTAAGTATATTTGGCAAAATAAGATCTTAATAATTGGAATAGTAGTTCCATGGCCATTTATTACATTATTCTCTGTATTTTCCCATAATATGCTACAAAAACTCTAAACAGAAAATTCTGTTATTATTAGTGATCATCAATCTCATTTACCCTAAAATTTCAAGTTATGTTTTTGAATAACCACCAAAATATTGTGTAGATATTTCACATCTTATCTGTGCTTCACATTGTTGATTAAGCTTTGTCATTCCTGATAATTTAGGTGATTCAATCAAAATATTCAGAAAGCTATTTAATATAAAAATATGATCCACTGCCAAGCTACAACATTGGAAAATAGGCAGATGGCATGCCTGCTGATGATTCCATTTATCTTGATAAATACAGCACCTAGTATAACACTTCTAGAACATGTTAAGGTCCTTCAATGTTTTTCCACACAAGCAATGTAAAGACCATGAATATTGTCAGCACAGACCAAAGCACTTATTAAGCTCTGAAAGTCAAAGTCATAGCATGTCATCTGCTTGTAAGTATCCCATAATACATTACTCACCAAAAGAAAGACACATACCGTATATCTTAATGTAATTACTTTTAAGATACAGAAGAAATTTTTATGAATGATTCCCTGAAATATAATCTAAATAATGATTTCTTTATAATCTAGGATAAAGCTATAACTTCTTTTCAGCAGCCTCATATTTGCAGCGTAACAAGAGGTTAAGATTAAGCTTCGAACCACACCCTTTCAAAAACAAAACTGCAAATTTAAGACTTTGCCAGTCTATTTTAGGATACTGGAAATGTTTTTATCCTGAACTACAAATTTCTCTTTAGATCAAAAAGATGAGGAAATAAACTTTATCCCTGAAGTATTATAGTTATCAACTAATTTATTTGCATTCCTAAAAGTCAATCCTTATAGCTTAGCTGGCAGGGGGCTTTAGCATTTTTTAAATCAGGAAATTATTGCCAAGAAATTAGACTTCTTCCTAATCACAGTTAAGTAATACAACAGTAGAATTTCAAGGAACCTCATCATAAGTCTGATACTTCCCTATTCTTTAAATATCCTCTATTATTTGACTTTCTGAGAAGTCAGGCCATAATTCATACTTTAGTGGTGCAGGAGCTGATATTTCTGCTGCAGTAAAGTAGTTTATTTCCTTTGGCATCATTTTATTCAAATTCATTATTTGTAAAAAGCATACCTCCAGCTGGGATGGCCTAGATCATTTTCTGGTTTATTTTTATTTTGGGGTGGGGGGGGGGACTCATAGTCTCATCTATATTAGCTGATGGGGAAAAAGGTATCTTGCCCAGGATGCACTGCTACACAATCATTCTGGACCTGCAATTTTGAGAGGGTTTCCTATGGCCTTAGAACAACTGGATCCACTATATATTGCTGTCAACAAGTTTTCTTCCTCTCCTTGATACAGTTAATGGAAGGAAGATTACAAATTTAAAGCTAATATAATGTGCTTAGCTCCCATGTGTGTTTCATTTTTTAGGCACAGGAGTATGCATGCAGACATCTAAGGGGTTTTGAGCAGGTCTGGGCCAAATCAAGTGGTTTCATATTAGGACTTAAAACCTAAAGGTGTTGCCATTGTGAGTATTCCTAAATCAGAGATATTTAACCAGCACTTAAGTTTTTTTAAACATAATTACTGATCATAGCTGTACTTCTTTACTTTGGCATATTACTTAAGATCAACTGGTTCCTATCCTGAATTTGTTCTGGTCATCAACAAATTAAGGGTAGGTACAACTCTGGTATCAAGGAAGGAAAGACTTTACAAAAAGAACAAATTATAGCAAAACTGGAATAAAGTACCCCACAACTACATAAATTTTGGCAATGTGAATTCATAAGTAAAATATTTATATGCAATACAATCAAATTTTCACCTAGACTCCTGGAATTTGTGGCTAGCTAGCTTGGCAGGTTTGCTTTGGTGACTTCATTAATCTTGTGATGTATCCAACTCCACATTTCACTGGAGTGAATATTCTGTTCCTTATTAACATCAAAATGGTAAGTTTTGACTGTATTACTTGAGAGTTTTTTGTTTTTTTTAACTGACTAGCTAGTTAGCATGGACAGTCCTTTTTCTTCCTCCAAGTTTAATTTGTAGATACAAATAAAATAACTATATGATAGAATACTTGAAGCAACAAACTCTTTGAACCACATCAATAAAAGATAAATTTTGAATTGAATTTCTTTTTCTTTTTTTGGTATCAGGGATTGAACTCAGGGGAACATAACCACTAAGCCACATCCCCAGCCCTTTTCTATATTTTACTTAGAGATAGGGAGTTGCTTAGTGCCTCACTAAGTTACTGAGGCTGGCTTTGAACTCGTGATCCTCCTACCTCAGCCTCTTGAGCCATGGAGCCTGGATTGACACAAATTTCTTTAGTGCATCATTTATTGCCACCTCACCAGTTTGTTCTATGCTTCTTCTAGAGCCTAAGATTTGGCTAACAGTATCTTTAGTTTAGCTTCTCATATTTACTTATTGACATCACAATGCGCATCCAGACTAACACTTCCAGTACTAAAACCAGCTATTTAACAAGAAGCAGGAATATTTTCCTAGATTAGGTCATTTCATCAATATATGAAGTCCAAAAACAAACAGAAGGCCATTTGAATGCTTTGATGATTCAACAAGAAGGACTAATTTAGGGAATAATTACTTGCTTTATCTTTCACTGAACATTTAAGTCTTTCAGGTAAATTGTCTTTTATTCACTTTTAAGAAAATGGTAATTTTGAATATGTAAAATATTTTCTATTCCTTTTTTAAAATAGACATTTGAATGTCAAATCGTGAGCTACATCTGGATTCCATAAGACTTGGGTGTGGAATGTTGTTTTGAGTCCTTTCCTAGAATTTAAAAGCATGTGCACATACATATAAAGAAATTACAAAGAAAGCTAAAAGGAATTCAACACACCTAAAAATCAAACACGAAAATCAACCAATGAAATGTCAGAAAAATATGTTAACTCTCAAGAAGATCAATATTTCTTTTGCAACCTGCATAATACTTGGGGGACAGTAACATGGTATCAGGTTTTGGCTTCAGGCCAAGATTAAGGTCCCATTTGGCTTTAAAACTCAGACTTCACTTAGAGACTAGATGACAAAAATAATATCGTACCACAAATCACACAAAAAAATGTATTATTGTTTTCTGCCACTCAACCTCAAGTCATACCTCCCAAGTAGCTTCTCCACAATAACCTAAGGCAAGTCGACCGCTAGAGCAGTAAACTGATTATATTAAGTGAAAGAGAGATGTGGCCTTTAGAGGGTGATCCAGCAATCCTCACAGGAAGGACTCATCAGGAGTCTGGGAAGCTAAGCCTGCAAAGACTTCCCACAAAGAATAGCAATTCTGCATATACAAACCTGCACAAGCTCTGAGGAAAAGACCCAAGCCTGTGAATACAAGCATGACCATGAACCTGATTGATCCCCTCTCCAGATTTCATATTCTGTACCCATGAAAGAAAGAAGCTGCAGGTAGTGATCTCTAACATCTTTCACTAAATAAAACTTTTGATTCTATCAGCTGTATTATTCTCAAATAAATGCAGTCATGATATCTGTGGCTTAATCTTAATGCAGTCATAAATTAGAAGACGAATTTCATTATTTACAAAATCAGAAGTCATAGACAATGTCTGATTTTAAGGGATGGATTAAATAAATCACAGAACACCCACATAATAGATTCCATATAAATGTTTTAAATAGTTGTTTTAGAAAAACATTTAATGAGATATGAATACGATGATTTTTTAATTCAAATTCTTTAAAATATATACATGTTTAAAAAACAAAAGCCTCCTGGAAGTATATGCAACAAAATGACAAAAGTGGTCACTTTTGAGAGCAGGCAAACCATTAAGTGGGTTTTCTTCTCCTTTTCTCCCTCTTCTTCTTTCCCCCTCCCCCCTTCTTTTTTGCTTCCCTGCATTAAAAGATTTTTAGGCAAAAGAGGCGATATTATGATTACGAAAAAAAGTGATATTTTCTAAATGTAAAGTAGCACTTCCCTAATCTGACATTAAGAATATTTTATTTCAATTAAAAGCTTCATGGGATGAGCCCCCAATTCAGAAATGCAGTAGAAGGATTATGTGATATTACAGCACATTTTTCACTGTGCATGTGGATGAGGATAACCAGTAAGGTAAATAAATGTAAGCCCTAATTCATATCTTAAAATCCTGTCACTGAGGCTGGCATGTAGCACAGTGGTAGAATGCTTCCCCAGCACTGCCAAAATAAATAAATAAATAAAATCCAATTACTGAGAAATGATCCCTCACATATCCATACTACCCCAATAATTTTCTGATCAATTTAAAAAGATCCAGAGAACCAGTAATTTGAATGTCTTCAGTTAAAAATTTTAAAAAAGATATTTCTTTTTCCCTATTACAATAGACCCTAACTGTGGGGAAAGGAGAGAGGCAAAGAATAATTTGAAAATCTGATAAAAACTATAATACCCCCGCCCAATCAGACACTCATCTCTTTGATTTTGTGAAATGTCCCCAATATGTAGTACTATTTCAAATGTCAGGATATTTGTGTGAATGAAAACTATCTATATTGAGTTGGTATTCCCTCAGAATCAGACCGAAAGACAAAGACAAAGGCAAGAAACTCATTTGGGCGGTGGACATGTGAGATAGGCCAGGGAAGGAAGTCAATCTAGGGTACATGGGTAAGTTATTATTGTGAACAAATGGAACTTATTCCTGATGGGAAGTCTGCAGAGGACACATCTCTGAGATGTAGCAAAGAAGAGGATAAAAAAGTTATGCTATTGATTGAAGCATAGTTTCATAGTTCCTAGGAGGAACAACCCCTTAGCAATTCTGACCTGTCCCAACTCAGGAGTTAGGGAAGTCTTCAGTTAATTAGAAGTTTAGGGCTGACAGAAGGAAGTTGTTGGGTCTCTCGATGTGCCAAGGGATGCGAACAGGGCACAGACAGAATATTCTGTGAGGTCTTTCCCACTCATTAAGCACAATAAAAAAGAAAGAAAGAAAGAAAGAAAGAAAGAAAGAAAGAAAGAAAGAAAGAAGGAAGGAAGGAAGGAAGGAAGGAAGGAAGGAAGGAAGGAAGGAAGGAAGGAAGGAAGGAAGGAAAGAAACTCAAAATTTAAAAACGAGAAAAAGATTAAAATGCAAATTATAATATCTACTTTTATTGTGCACCCCTTCTGAGCTGAGAGCTGAAGACTGAAATATGAAGTCAGTTTCACAGACTTTAAAGGCAATTTAGTGAGCAGATAGCACACAGACAGGATATAAAAAAATAAAAAGAACTTTAACAAAGGGATTTAAAAAGTGGAGTAAGAGGTTCTTGGAATTACAAGTGGAAAGGTGAGTTTCTTCAAAGCAGCTATAAAAATAAATAACAATTTTTCTGGTAAAAAGTAGAAAAGATCTGAAGCCCCACTCTGAAGACAACAAGAACAAAAACACACAGTCTGCCAATTCAATTTTCTTCTACCAATCAAAATGTTAAAATCTCAGTATAACTAAATAACCTGAAACCTGGATGCACCTCCAAGTTTGAACTTGTTCACCCAGGGCACGTGATGCATGATGCTATAACAACTGAGCTATAACGTGGCCAAGCAAGAAAATATAGAACCCCACAGGACCACAGACAGAGGTGAACTCATACCCAATTGAAGGGCCTTCTACAAGGGCTTGCCAAGATGCTAATAAGAAAGACTGGTCAGAAGCCAGTTGCCGCAGTAAATACATATAATCCCAGTGACTTTGTAGGCTGAAACAGGAAGGTCCCAAGATTGAGACTAGACTGGGCAACTCTGCAAAACCCTGTCTCATTAAAAAAAAAAAAAGGCTGGGGATAAAGATCAGTGGTAGGGCACCCCTGGGTTCAATTCCCAGTATTACAAAAATAAATGTTACTTAATTAAAATTTAAAGACTGGCCAGAGTCTTATGAATCCTCCCAGTAGGTGCAGGCCTGTGGAAGGGGACAACAGCCAATGTGGGAAAGACAAGAAATTCTGCCTGGATTTTCCTCTCCCATCTCTTATTATGGAACAAAAGCTTTAAACTGCCGAGGGAGGGGGAAAAAACAAAAACAAAACAACCTTGACTCCCTTGGGGCACTGGTGAAAACCTATGGCCAGTGAAAATTTTTATCAGAATGCCTAGACCATCCCATTTTTTTTAACACTCTAATTTGAAAACAACATGCTTGTTACATACACAACTTTAAAACCCTGATCCTTCCCTTCAGCAAGGCTAGCCTAAGAGCTTTCTCAACAAACACGCTGGAACTACCACTAGTAGAGAAATCTCAGGGTCTTGGAGAATTATGGCCAAAATAGAGATTTAGTGGAAAAAAAGTTTTTAAGGTACAAAAGATTTGAGCATGGTAATGAATGGTTTTGGGACAGTCAGGGAATACAATTACAGAAATCAGAGTAAGGAGATAGGTTATAAATCACTTAGCATGACTTTCTTTTCTCAGTGTTATGTTACATCAGTGTAAATGCTTAGGCATGCAAGTTCAATTTTTGTTTAAAAACAAGGGAAACCCTACATGAATAGATCTCTGGATTAAATTTAGTATCAGAATTAATTTTTACAATCAAGAACAATTAAGTTGTCTGCTCGTATTTTCTGGATCATGAGAGCTATTCACAGTGAAATGTCTAACATTTTGCTCATTGTCCAAAAAAAAAGCCTTCAAGTGCTGACATAAAGGATTGTGCTTTATTTCAAATTGTGCACATCACTGCAGTAACAGAGGCTTGCCACACATATGAGAGAAGACAAACTGGAAATAAGATTCATCTCTTCTTCTAGTTGATTTGACATAAGTAGCAGCATCCAACCTAAATATCAATGAATGCCTGTTTTAATATTTTTCCAATATCATTCACAGTTATAAAATCAGGATAATTTCTTTCTTCTATTAACTGCCATTTATTGAACTAAGCATTATTTCAAAGAAAGGAAGACTCAGTCATTGAAAAGTAATTCTTTTTTTAGATACTCCATTGAGTTTAACAAAGACATTAAACACTTCTGATTATTGAAAAATTAAACATGCCTAAATTATTCAGTCTCACTCTACACAAAGCCAAACTTTTAATATTTATCAAATAGCTTCTAAAAGGTAGAAAGTGAAAAAAAAAAAGCCTTCTTCCTTAGCTCTTTTTCTGCTCCAAAAATTCTAAGAAATTTAAAACAAAACTGGAACTTAAAATGAGTCTAAAAAGATAGAATACAAAACTATCTTCAAGCTGATTCTATGAGCTCTAATGTCTTTACACCAGAGTTGAGTCAGAGAAAGGGAAAGGACCCGCACACTCATCACATCCTACACTTTTCCTATGGGGTAGGTCAATCACCAAATTTTAAAAAAAGCGGAGTGGGGGAAGTGAAAAATAAGATCATAGACTAAAGCACAGATCTGTTATATTTTAAATGTTAGAACCTTAAAAGTTAAAACATATCCATTTAAGACAACTCATATCTAGCATATTATGATATGTAGATTAAAAGTATTAAAAGGAGGGCTGGGGATGTGGCTCAAGCGGTAGCGTGCTCTCCTGGCATGCGTGCAGCCCGGGTTCGATCCTTAGAACCACATACAAACAAAGATGTTGTGTCCGCCAAAAACTAAAAAATAAATATTAAAAAAAATTCTCTCTCTCTCTCTCTCAAAAAAAAAAGTATTAAAAGGAGATCATTAGAGGAGGGGGAGAACTCTGCTTTGATTTTCCTGTGGTGATGAACAAGGTGATACTCAAGTGCTAAATGAATTATATTTCTTATGTTGATTATCCTATTCTGTATACCAAGTTTTCTATGTGTACAGGCAGTTTTTGGTTTTAATATCTGAACCAAAGAAACAAATCAAAGATGTTCAGAACAATTATTTTCCTTCTTCATCCCAGAATCATGGACAAAAGTTTGTGATGACAACTTCCTGCCTTTTACATCTTTGCTACCCTTACAGGTCTCAGCACCAAGAAGAGTGTAAGAAAAGTAAGAGATTGGCAAACTTCAAGTTGGTACACAGATGAAGACAAATCTTTCTGTAATCAGTTATGACATTTCTGGGAGCTCTGAGACTTGCTTTCAATTGTCACATCACTTCTAGGTTATTATATACCAGAGATATTAGAAACTAAGGAACTGGGCATTCCCTCCCACACCTAGCCCAGGGCCTCAGTAATCAATGGTTATTGACTAGAATTCACTGAATTCCATTGAAAATACCAAAAAACTTTGATATTTTTAAGCAAAAGCAAGAATAACTGTACATATTTTTATGTCAAGTGTTTTCCATAATCCATTAATAGAGTATTGACTACCTACCTGTTTTGTAACAAGAAATGTAGATTTGGCCTCTGACCCCAGTCCTGGCACATAGCTTCCAAAACCTCATAACTTTCTGAGTGATAAAGGCCATAGGAGCATCTTTTTTCCTAAGATTTGGTTTTAGCCTCTGGTTCATGATACAAGTACGACTAAGACCCTTGGAACTTCTATAGTAGTGACTTCAATTTTATATGTACTTAGTGTCAGGAATGAATTGCAGGATATTGAGTTGGTGTCTGGAAAGTGGGAGGTGCTTATGTAAGTGAAAACTCCACTCATTAAGTATCAGAGGTGATGTCAGTACTGAAAAAGTTTTCACTCTTTCTTACTGCTAAATAACAATTTAAAACAACTGAAAAGAACTTACAGTATATTTTAATACCTTTTTATCTTTTGCTGTTGTGACTTTTATATAGAATATCCTTGTTTATGAAATGAAAGCAGCACTACTTTACAGTTACTGGAATATTGCAGAAATGCTTTCAAACTATAAAGCTTGGTTACTCTAAAAGCATCTGTAATTTTATTATTTTACTTATGACTGACCTCACTTATTCTCTATATCACTTCCGATAGAACTTTTTGCAACATATAATAATTCAACATTAAAATCTGGACAGTACAAATAAAGAACTGCATTTTTAATTTAAATAGCCCACAAGGCCAGAAGTACCATATTGAACAACATAACTCTGTAGCTTCAGAAACATGCTTTGATTTTTACAACAAAAAATTCAAGAAATAAAATTATATTTGTTTTCTTAGTTATAATTATCATTCCCTTCAATGTGGGATAGTATTACACACACACACACAAACACAAATACACAAAAGGTAAGCAAAACTCTACTTAATACTACTTATTTGGCATGAGTCTCCAGAAGAACTGAATGATACATAGCAGAGACTAGCACATAACAGGTGCTTTGCAAATGAAGAGGACAACTGAGAGACTACCTTTTTGAATACATCTCAATATTCCTGAATTAGGTGTTGACCTTGCTTTCCAATGTCACCAACATTATCAGCAGACACAAACCTAAGTCTTAAGTGATTTCAACATGAAATATGTCCCCTTGTTTAGAAAATGTACATGACTAATAACCCTCCCCTCAAGAAAATAGAATCTACTTGAAGGAAACAACCAAAAGAAAAGTTAACCAGTGGAAATTAAAAGTCTAGTACAAAAACAGAAAACTACCATAGAGAGTTTATCATTAAAAACCAAAGAACAAGTAAAGACATTTGGAAAAAAGAGAGATTACTGTTGACCACAGTGGTCTGAGATCACACAGAAGAGGAAGGATTTGGTTTAGGTCTTAGAGGACTACAAAGATTTGAGCACAGTCAGGCTAGGCAGGAAGTAGAGGATAGAGATTACTTTTGCTGAAGAGGAAGTTTCAGAAAGGAGATTAATTTGAATTGATAATGAGAGGCCTTAAATGGTAGATAAGGAATTTGCATGTGATCCTGCAGAGTAAACAATGGGAAGACATTTAAGGTTAAAGGAGAGAGAGAGTTAACTAAGGTTGTACACAAAGTATTTAATTATTCATTGGCTGAGAGCAAGCATCAGAAATATTGCTAGGTAAGAGAACTATAACGATGGCAGTGACACAGTTCTAACTTGGACAAGGCTCACAACATAGCCAGGAAACAAAGAAAAAAACAACTGGAACACAAAGTGACAAGTGCTCATAACAAGGTTATATATGGAAAGTACAGGGAGAAAAGGTTTGAATCTGAAATAGAGGGGAGACAGGGGCCAGAGAGGCTTCATTTAGGAAGGATCATTGAGTTAGATCCTGAAGAAAACAAAACAAAACAACAACAAAACCAAACAAGGGCTCACCATGTAGAGAAAGACATGCTAGGTACCTACAGAAAAGCTTTCAGGAAATATACATCCTTTGGGGAAGATCCTATTTCTGTAAAATTAAAAGTTATATATGCAAGTATGGGGAAAGGATCAAATCCTTAAAAGCTCAGTATTAAAGAAATGTTATTGTATAGAAACATTTTAGGAATGCGTGTAGGGTCAACATTTATCTTCTTAGCTATAATTTCTGAAGACTAAAATATTAATAAAAAAAATTTCTGAATAAACACGAGTAATACAGGACCAAGTATAAAGCCAATTAAATAATCAGATGGCATTTTAAACTATGAAAACAAACATGTTTGACATTCAAAGTAGAAAAGAGATTAATTAAAAACTAATCAAATTATAACTATAAAAATTTTACTTAGGCCAGATATGATTTCAACATCTGTTTCTCACAGAAAACATATGCAAATAAACATGCAAAGCAGGGGTGGAAGAATAAGAAAATCATGCTTTAGAAAATGAATTTTCTTTTACAAAATAAAGAAGAATCCTTGCCTTTAAAAGTATCAGGTATGTCTGTTGGTTTCAACCACACATAAAGCTACTGCCTTCATTTTACATCCCCACTTATATCACATATAGTTAAAATTTTGAAAAAGCGACAATCATCATTTATTTATTTATTAGACTTATGCAATACTGGGAATTGAATCCACGGGCACTCTACCACTGAGCTACACCACTTTTCCCTTTTGAGACAAGTTCTTCCTAAGTTGCCAAGGTGAGCCTAAATGGAAAGATCCCCCTGCCTCAACCTCCTGTTTGCAGGAGGATGATCACAGGTGTGTGCCATTGTGCCAGACCTAACAATTACAATTATAGTATTGTTATAGGAATTCTATGGGGGGTAGGGAGGTGGGGGTTGAACTCAGGGGCACTCAACCACTGATCCACATTCCCAGCCCTATTTTGTATTTTATTTAGAGACAGGGTCTCACTGAGTTGCTTAGTGCCTCACCATGGCTGAGTTTGGCTTTGAACTCGTGATCCTCCTGTCTTACCCTCCTGAGCCCCTGGGATTACAGGAGTGTGATACCATGCCCAGCCCCAAATCCAGAATTTTTAAAGTGCTAACATGAGACTCAACAATTATGGATTTTGGAACATTTCTGATTTTGCATTTTCAGATCAGGGATGTTTACCTGATAAATTCTATGCAAATATTGAAAAATCCAGAAAAACTCCGAAATTTAAACACTCTGGTCTGGTCCCAAGCATTTTGGCTAAGATACTCAATCTATACCAATTCACAAAAGGAAACGAAATCAGAAGTTTGCTCAATATCACATGTTCAAAGCCTCACCAAACTTTCAATGTAACACTTTTAAAGCCTGGTCAAGTTGGCCTCAGTGCTGCCTACTTATAGAGAATATTATGTAAATTGATTTTACTAGGATATAATCTAGATAATTAAGGTTAAAATTAATATAAATTGATCTTTTTGAAATCTTCTAATTAATGTTTTGCTGGGTAATTTAATACAATGAATTATGTATCTAGCAAAATGATTTACAAAGGAAATTTTTTAAAAGGAAAAACGAGGCTTTTCCCATGAAACATAAAATAAATCCTTAAGGGTCTCAGACCAGTTTACAAAGGCAATTTACAAAAGGACAGAGGATGAATGAGTAGCAGGCAGAGAAGTTATTCAAATGTAGTATGTGAAGGTGTTTCAAAGCTCATTTGATAATTCTTGAATGACTAGGGGTTAAGATTAAGCCATGCAGAAATACCTAAGTTCCTGCTGTTGAGTAGCTTCAAGGAGTACAATTTTCCCATGGAACTGGTAGATTCTCATTATCCCACAGGATAATGGACATTGTTTTTATAAAAAACTGTACTCAAAATTCTGAACAATATTTTGAGAGACTGACACTTTATAATACACTATAAATTTCAGACTGATATTTTTCATCTGTTAACAATTTGAGTTAGACAACTGAGTTGTTTATCACAGATCTCAAAATAATAGCAGTTCTTGTGTAAGTTTAGCTGGGCTTTCTGATTCCTTATTCCAGTACCTTCTTAAAATGGACTTTGCTGCTTATTCAATCATTGACAAATTGACAATAAGTAGAAAATTCCCATCACTGCATTAGTTTGATATTCAAGGTAAGATTCAATGAGTCCATTTATTCTAGCAAATGTCACAAGAGATTTTCAAAACATTCTGTTTATCCATAACAATGGGTGGAAATATTTTCAATAACAAGTTTGGACTTATAAAGGCACAAAATTGCATACAGAATAAAAGCACAAAACACAATAAACTAAAGTGCTGCCTACTTATAGTTTTTATTTTATATAAAATAAAACAAGAACTCACTAAAAAGGCAAGTCTTGATGCATAAATCATAACTCCTTATAAATAATGTATTTTCATTATGAACATTTTATATGGGCTATATGATAAAGTGTTCTAAGAATCACTACCTTATCAGTAGTAGAAAGCACCTTTTCAGATACACGATTTTTAGAAAGACAGCCAATGACAGTGGCTATCACAATTGTCTCTCTAGATTTGAATAATTTATCAAGAAACAAACACCAAAGCAAGTAGGAGAATAAGCTAAAACCTTGTCATTTTACAGCTCATCCATAAACAGTTATAGAATGATTTTACAGGTTTATTTATATAACAAAGTTTCTAGGACAGTCTTCTACAGAGTTCATGTATCTAATCTTTCCCAATCAGACTGTAAAATTTTTCATGGCTTCCTTAAAGGTAGAGATTCCATTACTGAATGCAACCCAGACTGTAACACTGCCTGGGGAAAACCATCTTTTTGGCCATGGGACCTAGCATAGTTTGGTAATAGAGCAGGATATTAATCGATTGTTGGTTAAAATAAGCTAAAATGAATAATTTTTAATATGAGCTATCTTTTTAAATAAGAGATATACAAAACAGCACACCAGTACTTCACACAGTAGGACTCCAAAATATCTAAAGCATCAATTGTTTATACTCCTCTCACTTAGATGCTGGTGGTACTCAGGAATAAGATACTTCTAATTAGACCAGTCCTTGTTTCCCTGTGAATCCAGGGAACAGGTGTAAGAAAACATGATCCACTTCTCTGCAAAGTAATTATTACTGGTTTCCATTTTATAAGAAGGTTTATGATCCTCATGAAGGTATGGAAACAGAAGAAGAGCCTGTTCACTTTGATCATGACACTGAGAATTCATTTAATATTGCATTCATTAATAGTATACTTGATTCTTTGAAAATAATGTACTCATCTCATTAGCAAGGAAAATAGTCAATCTCAATACTTTGAAACTACTGTGGGTTCTTTTGTTTCATTTTTTATTTATTTATTTTTTTTAGTAATAGAGATTGAACCCAGCAGTGTTCTACCATCAAGCCACATCTCTAGACCTTTTTGTTTTTCATTTTTGAAATTAGCCTCACTAAGTTGCCCAGGCTGGCCTGGAACTTATGATTCCCCTGCCTTAGCCTCCCAAGTCACTTGGATTACAGGTGTACATCTTAGCACCTGGCTAAATTATTGTTTCATAGATGTATATATATTAAAGTTCTAGAAGAATTTTTTTCTCCTTTTGTGGAGAAGAGCAGGATTCTAGGAGACCCTCTCTTCAGTAAATTTACAAACTGCTTTTTCTTTTTAAGAAAGAATGGAAATCCAAGCTTAAAAGTAAGGTCACCTTGTTGAAATCTACCACAATTTCTGAACACTGGTAGATTGCCTGTATGTAAAAATTGAGAGTGGAAAAGTACCTACATTGTATGAGATATAGATCAGTGAATTCCTATGAACATAAAGTATTCATAGAATATATCCTTTTAGAGGAACAACTCTGTTTTGGTGGTTTGATTTCCTTGAGGACAAATCAAATCATTTGAACAAATGTTAAGTGGTTCTTCCTCATTTTAACAAGACTAGTCCCCTTTAACTACTACCCTAAGTTCGCTTCTGTTTTTATCCAATTTCTGGAAAATTTATTCTTAATCAGGGTGAAGATTTCAATATGCACAGGGGATTGGTTGTTATAACAAATGAGTCCCAAAGGGTAGGGACTACGATGAACTAAGATGTGGTATATTCATTAGAGCCTGTTGCTCAACTCCTGCTGCCTACTGCCTGGTTAAGCCCCCAGGGTCACTGCCCTTCAATACTTCACATGACTGTCAGGCAACAGATATGGAGCCACTGACTCAGCCAGGTCTCATGTTTGTGTGGCTTGAACACTTATATTTCTAGGAATTTCAGGTATACAACTTCAATTTTCTTCCCCTATCCCAGGGGGTAAATTGCAATAAATTCTTGAGAAGACAGTATATTCTTGTTGAGAAAAAAATATAACAGAAAGAAAATGCTTGATGTTCTAAGAGCTGTGAAATATAAGCACCAGGAGTACTCTAGAGAGTATCTAGTCCAACTCCTTCCTTTTATAAATAGGAAAGCTAAAGCCCAGGAGTGAAGTGACTTGCTCATGGGACACACACCTACTGAGTGGCAAAGCCAGGACTAGAACTGCAGCCTCTTGACATGAATTAAACCACTGTCTTTTGGTTTACATCAAGAGTCTTCCAAACTTCCCTCCTCTTTTCTAGTCTTCACTGGGTTCGATCCTCAGTACCACATAAAAATAAAATAAAGGTATTGTGTCCACCTACACCTAAAAAAATAAATGTTTTTTTTTAAAAGATGCATTTGGGCAAATGGATTAATTATGAAATGATTAACACTTTCTAACACTTTGTTCATGTATTGATCAGAACAGACATTGTGTAAAATGACTACTATAGAGAATTACAAATGCAATAGTCATATATTTGTGTGTGTACATATTTAAAAGGTATATTTTAAATTTGCAAATATTTCCCTTCTATCTTCTGTAATGTAATATTATTAGTCTTTATCTTATAAACATAACAGCTTATTAAGATGTGTTTTCCCGGGCTGGGGATGTGGCTCAAGTGGTAGCGCGCTCGCCTGGCATGCGTGCGGCCCGGGTTCGATCCTCAGCACCACATACAAACAAAGATGTTGTATCCGCCGAGAACTAAAAAATAAATATTAAAAAAAAAGATGTGTTTTCCCAAACTTACTCCAACCTTTTGATTAGTTGTGTTTAATTCCTCTCTAATACCTATCACAAAAAGCTATAACTTTCTAGTTTAAGAAGGTCCATAATTATTTTGCTGGATTCTCTTCCTTACAATCTCTTACAAACTATAAAGCTTATAATATTTTTCAGTACTTTCCCCCCTTAAAACATCCTGTTTTAATCAATAATCGTTTTGATTGAGTCCACAGAAAGCAAGTCAATAATTTGCCTGACACATAGTAGATGATGCTGTAGAAATCACCATAAAGTACCATGATGGAAGAATAAAAGTAACAAATGTTTTAAGTGCTATCCTTGAGCCAGGCCCTTTTGTAAGCACTTTATATGTATTAATTCATTTAATCCTCAAAATTACCATAGAAGGTGGGTACATTGGTCATTTCACTTTATAGAATAACAAAATGAGATAGAGAGATTAACTGTAGTGCCAGATTTGAACCATGACAGTCTTGACTGCTAGCCCTGACACATCACTACCTAATGACACTTTTCATGAGCCTCATAAAAAGTGTCAAGATGTGATTCGAACGACTTTTCCTGGCTTAAATTACTACAGTTAATCTTGAACTGGGATGGAGGTAGAGAGCAAGACCTTAAAAATATCACATGCTTTATCTTTTCCCCCTCACTTCCCAAAATGATATTGTTAAAAACAACAATAACAATGGCAATAAAAAATGCAATCTATTTACGATG
Source organism: Urocitellus parryii (assembly GCF_045843805.1). Classification (NCBI taxonomy): domain Eukaryota; kingdom Metazoa; phylum Chordata; class Mammalia; order Rodentia; family Sciuridae; genus Urocitellus; species Urocitellus parryii. The sequence goes on along the minus strand of NC_135531.1, from coordinate 212,670,852 downwards.
AATGTGAAGGATGTTCAAAAGTCTCAAAACAAAAACTCAACTTCCTTGTTGCTGTGATTTGGAGTCTGAGAGGAAACAAGATTGCTTAGGAAATTTTTCTAAACTCCCCCCCTCCAAAACAACAACAACAAAAACAAAAATGAAGCAAACTCTGGGAACTTCCAAAAACTTGAGCTGAAATGTAATTAAGATCAATGTAATCCAAATTCTTCATTTCTAAAGGAGGACACTATTGCCCAAATAACAAATGGTTTGTCAAGGTAGTGAGGGTTACTGGCACACTCCTAATTTTTGGTTCAGGGAGATTTTTGCCTCTCTCATGTTTGAAATTTAGGAAAAAGCTTATCATGGACCAAAATTTTAAAAATCACTAGTTCAGTGTTCCAAAACTCTGTTGTAAATAGATTATGGACTTCTATAATCTGCAATCTAAGTTTCAGGCCAGGACCCAAAAGCCTGCATAGTACTCTAACAGTCCAAGTTCTCTGGTTTTAATATGTAATATGATTTTTTTATGACAACACCCACACACACTCTAAATTCAACGTGGAACACTAGACACAAGCATTCGTATTTTGTGTAAATGGACTTAGGCCATGAAAAGGGGCTTCTGTTTTTTCTTCTAAGCAGACAGATATGTTGTTGTTGGTATAGAGGCATCCAGATTAGGCAAGAGCCAGATTAACAAACTGGTTTCCTGGCCACCACCCACCATACACTGTATCATGAGTTTTGGACTCTGTGAAAACTGTATGATACAAAAATCTGTCTACAGGGACTGGCACCCACTCAATTTTCAGGCATTATTCAGTTCCTGAAAAATGCTGCACATGACATGACTAAAAATTCAGACATTTCCATATTTTATTTATTTTATAGTACTAAATTTTTATAATCCAATACCTAATGATATTTTATCATCTGCAATGAATCATTATATGAGTCATAATAAACTATGTTATCAAGACTATGAATAATAAGATGATCAGCAATGCAGCCAACATTTATCGGTACATCAAATGAAACTAAATCTAAGTTAAGAAAAGAAAAACAATTTAGGCCAATGATGAATGGAATGTCTGAAGCATTTCTAAGTTTAATTGAACAGTACCATCATGTAACACCCCAAATTTAGTAATGGTAACTTAGTCCCATAAGATTAAGATAATTCTGAATTATTAATAAGTGACAATGTGAGAACGATCTGAATGTTGTGAAAGAAGCCAGCACATAAACTGTTGCTCTTAGTCCTTTACCGTGAAAGAACCTGTTATTTCTTACTCTTGGCCATCAAACTGACCTGCTGACTGCAATCATTGCTTCCTTGTAGTACATGAATACTTGCATCTCTGTCCATCTTCACATTTTACGTCCTTTCTCTGTGTTTACAGCTATGTGTAATTAAAGTCTGGCCATGAAATAGTTATTAAATTCTCCACACATACTAGTCCACTGGTGTTATGTTTCAGGTTCTTCCTCCCCCTTCAGTGCAGAAAGGGCACTACAGAATCATTTAATACACTGGAGACTTATTATCTCCCAGTACGCTGAAAGTGTGAAGGCATCTTCCCAAAGGGGCATACAACTCCATGTATATTTATGTGCTAATAACCAATCATAACTTCTACTTTATCTTCTAATTAAAAATGAAGGTATACTGTCCACTTTAGAATTAAGCAAGGAAAGGAATTACCTCTCAATTGAAGTATTAAAAAAAGTAAGAATTTAGAACATTCTGAAAATATCTTAATATTTCTAAGAGTCAGATAAGAAGCTGAATGTACCAGATGGTTCCCTGATTTAAAATACGGCAGTTATTCAGTTTATAAGTGGGCAATAACTGAATTTTTAGAAATTAAATGAATTTCAAATTTTTAAATTAAATTTACTTTGCCACTTTGTATGGATCAGAAGTGAAAGAAAATTGCAGTTGTGATTTGATACAATCTAAATATTCAAGGTCATTCAGTTGCTAAAGTTTTATTTAACTGAATTTGGCAGTAGGATCTTTAAATTCATATTGTCAGGATTATACACAGAAATTGATAGGTTTATTCAGCCTGTAAATGCAACAATAAAAGATGTATATGATTTGAATACCAGGTGCCTCTACTTCCTATGCTTTCCATACCTTCTTTCTGCTCCTCTATCTTCTTCCAAAAAACAGTTTAAATAAGAGTTAAAATTAATACTTAATTTCCCTGATTTAGACTCTTCAGTATAACATAAGACACCAAATGTACTACCTTCTCCTTATATAACAGTGGGGAATAGAGAGGGCATGTACTTTGGTCAAAACATAATTCATATTATTTTCAATTATGAAAGATCATTAGTTTAAAAGATTCCTCTCTTTAAACATTGATAACAAGCAGAATGTATTTCTAATTGAAACAGGTAAATTTTTTTGCACAATCAAATGTGTGTGTGTACATATATACACACACACACATGAGCCCAGGTTATTCAATTTCTCATGGAACATGGAAACTAAATATGCTTTTACTTTCCAATCTTGACATCAAATCAAATAGGCAAGGGTTAAATTCTGCTGTAATATGATATTGTTACATAATAAAAGTTTTCCTGTTAGCATTTACAAACACCTTCCAATATTATTCCTCCACAGTGTTACTGGACATAAATTGAACCTCTAAATTAGAAGCTTCACTGATTTTAGACATAACTGAAAAACAATGTAGTAACCAAAAGACAACAATCTTTCCCTTGGTTCCTTAACTAAAAAGCTCTCATATTTTTCAATGTCCTTGAGTCACACAAAGTAGTGGTTGGAAGACAGCTGACTGATTGGACAACTGACTTCTTTTACTTGAATCTGATACAAAATAACCAGGTGCAGAGAGGCTTTACAGTAAATGCAACCTCCAAAGCAAACTGTGTCAAAGAAAAGTACACATAGTATGCTTTTCCACATCCAGAAACACTTAATTCAGACATGGGTTACTCTCATTTTCATGTTGCCATTTTCATGTTTCATGGGCACCAGAAATGAAAATACTTCTATAGCAATATATTTGCAATATACTATATTTAAAATAGAGGGAGAGAAAGCATTCTTTCACTTTCTTAAAAAAAGAATCAAAGCCCAATTCTATAAAAGTATTTTCTGTCAAAATTTTGCTTAAGAAAACAAAATTTGACTAAAAATGCACACTGACCATGACTGATTTTGTACATAAATAATTACCATTTTCTAAAAGTTTTAAGGCTGCAGGGATTTTTTTTTCCTTGTCAAACCCAGTAAAAAAGAAATAACTGGTACCTCTACGAATAAATTACATCTTGAAATATACATGATTTGTGGTGTTCCTGTGTCACTTGCAATGGTAACTGACACGCCCCGAATCCCGAATTTAACTGTACCAGACAGTTCTATCTGTCCCATCGCTGACCAAACACTGCTTCTCTGTTTCTATTCATTATGTATTATACAAGGTCTAAACACAGCCCAGTATGACAAGGAAAAAAATTACAATTCTTATGACAGCAAAGTGATGCATTCAAGATCTCTCTTGCAGTACATTCTCATCCATGAGCACTAACAGGTTTTTTTTTTTTTTTTTTTTGAATGAAGCTAAAAATGTGTTGGCTGCAGCCCATTACTCCAAGAACCTTCGACCCCCTGTTTCTGCAGGTTTTCAGGAAACCCTGGTAAAAACCAAGCGCTATGCAAACCATGAAAACCAAACTTGCAAAGAGCCTTGTGCAATGATCAATAACCTTGGCTACACCACCACGGGCCCCAATTCACTGTCCTGGAGACCAATGCAGAAAAAAAAAAAAAAAAAAGACGAAAGGCTAGCTGGAGCCCAAAGAAACTACAGCGCTTCCCCCTCCGCCGCCCTTTCTGCCGCATGGAGAGAAGCGAAGGGAGGAGAGGAGTGAAAGGAGGCTCACCAGCTCCGAAGATGCTCCGGTGACCTCTGGCTGCGCGGTGAGAGCTGGGACGGGAAGGCGCTAGTGAAGCCCTGGCGGGCAGTATGGACTCTGCCCCTGGTGCATTCCTAGCATTCCGGCACAATCTGTCGCCAGCCTAGGAGCTGGCAACGCGCGTCACCCCCCCCCCCTGCCTCCACCCCGGACACACACACCTGACTACTGCTGCGCCCCGAGCGGCCACGGCCGCCGCGGCGCCTCCACTGCCCGCGCTCGAGGTTTGTCGCACTCAGCCAACACACAGCCAAATCCCGGGCCCGCCGCACGCCCCCTCACTTCCCGGTTAGGGGGAAAGAGGAGAGGAGAGGGGGGCAGCCCCGACAGGGGCAGGGACACGAGATTCGCCAAGGGGGTGCAGTAGCTCCGCTTCAACTCCTAGCAGGGAGAGGAGGAAGCGACGGCGCAGGAGGGCAGCCAGGAGGTTTGGGGCTGGGGAACTGGGAGGGGTGGAGCGTGAGGACGAGCCACGAGGAGAGAGGGGCGCACCGAACCGAAAGGAGTGTGGTAGACCCGCGGGAGTGAAGGGCTAAGGGGGCAAACTCGAGACAGTGAGGCCAGCAGGGGCGTGGGAGGAATAGAAGGGCCAGGATGCGGGTTCTGGGGCTGGAGGGGCGGACAGACCGCCCGAAGGGCTGAGGGAGGCGAACGCCCCAGGGTGTTGGGGACGCGGGGCAGAGTGCCAGGCGGGAGGTAGTAGGGAATCCGCCGGGTAAACGTCCAGAAGAGCTCCGCACGGTGCTTAAGTTTGGGGCTGGGGGCTTAGAATCCGAAAAGGCAAACGTGGGGAGGGGTCGAGCGCACCGCGTAGGGGAGACCCGGGAAGAGTATTCGCGGGGAAAAGCAAATGGAGGGTGAAACTTGTGCGCCTGCCGGGGGGAGGGGAGCAGGCAGGCGAGTGCGGGCAAGAACACGAGGCGGGGCAGGAAAGCCGAGGCGGCCGCGAGTCGGTGGGGACCGAGTAACGGGAGGGAGACGCCTGTCCCTTCAGCGAGCAGGTCTTGGTTAGGGCGCAAGGGGCCAAGGGCCAGGGGTCTCGTGCGCAGGAGTCTCCGCGCCCTCCCGCGAGCCCGCACACTTACTTTCCAGGTTAGGCAGCGGCCGTCGTCGCTCCAGGGATCTGGGACATCCACGCCGAAGGGTAGCCGCTGCGGCACCCGAAAAAATTAAAAAAGTGCCGCGGCCGTGTGATTGCCCGCCCCTCCCTCCCCCACCCGCCCCCTCCCCCGGAGAGGCTCTCCCACCACCCCCGGTGGCGGCGGTGGCCAACTTGTCTCTCTACCCGGTGCCCATGGTGCCGCCTCCGCGGCCGGCGTCGACTCGGACTCAGCCCCGGAGCCCCCTCTACTGCCCAGAGGCCGCAGCCGCCGCCCGCCCAGCCGCTAGCCCGCCTGCCCGGCCAGCCCCAGGCTCCCGGGAACGTCAGCACGCCGCCGTCTCCGGACAAGCTCCCCGACAGCCCCATTGGTCGGAAGAAAAAGGCTGACCCTCCCCATTGGCCCGGCCCTCATATTGAACCTGCCAATGGGAACTGCGGTTTCAGGTCGCCATAGAGACCGATGCTGTTAAGAGCCAGAGGGCCTGGAAGGTGGGGAGTGAAGATGAACCAGTCTCTGGCCTCTGGCGCCAGAGAGGGTGAGGCAAAGAAGTACTAGGGGATTCCCGAACGCCGGCTCTGAAATCTGGGGCAGGTTTGCCTTGTCAACCCAATTGTACATGGTAGGGTTTCCCTCTGGCGTCAAAGGCATGAACAGTTGAGCCCCTAGACTTATACTTGACTGTGAGAGCCCAGTAGTGGGCGTTTCACTTTACCAGCTTCTGAAGAGCCGGCAAGGCTAGGCCCTTTGACTTTTGACATCTGTGCAGCTTCTGCTTCTCCAGGTGAGTTTGCACCCCGTCCTTTAAATCTCTGCTTCCTCCTGACGTCACTGAGCCACTTTAATTCTATTTAGATTTGTTCTCAGCCACTCCCCCTTCCCTAAGGCGGACGTGGTCTCAGATTTTTGACTCTTCAAACCTATAAGCCCTTCCCAAAAGAGACTCAATGAGGATTTCCTTTGCATGATATTTTAGCAATTGAATGATAGACGCCAATCGATCAATGCAGAACAGTGTGTTCCTTGCTTCCCAAAGCAAACCTCTCATCCCCTCCAGGAACTAGTATTTATTAAACACCATTGTATGTGCATTCTGCACTATAAGGTTGACAGGTGCATGCTCTTTGACTTAAAGAGGTTACCGGCTGGAGAAGGATATAGGTGACAGTCAATCCTTCATGCATTCTGATGATTTTATGAAAAAAAAGAAAATAGGTTACAGTTGATGGTTTTTTTTTCTGACTACTTTCCAGATTAACTCTAAATTTGATAAAGAAATGAAACAAGGCATAGAATCAGTGCACAATCTTGAACTTTAATGATGAGTTTCATTCATTTAAAATCACTCTGCTAGTATATTAATACCAGTTGTTTTTGATCAACTACTTTCCTATTTAGATTCCACCTTTTAAAGCAGGACTTCATGAATATATTAAGCTTTTAAACACGATATCACTATAGTATGTAGTCACTAGTATTCTTATGCTCCTTTCTTTTGGTGATTTTGTTAGAAAAATAAGCTATGTTTATGTTACTGCCCCTCAAATTAGAGGGACCATATTGTGTGAAAAAGCTGATAGGATTTTGGAAATTACAAATATTTTGTTGAGGCAAACAGATTAATGTGTGTGCAAGCTACATATGTCTACCTACTGTTCTGAATTTTAAGTTGGATGATACTCTTTGCTATTGGTTTTTATCTTACTGTAACTGAGGGTTATAAAAATGTAACCTGAGAAATGCTAATATGGTACCTTGATTGGAAAAATGACTCCCAAAATTTTGTAGAAAAAACTTGACAATCCAGTGAAAGGTTAAACTGAGGAATAAAACAAGTGAATGTGTGAATGCTCCCCCTAAATATTTTCAGAATTAGGAAAGGACTAGCAAGGGCCAGGAAGTGCTGTCTCATGCTTTGCCATCATGGAAATTAGCTGCTTTTGACTTCTTTGGACTTTTTTGATGTGTGTGTTTGTTTAGAGGAGAATGGAAAAAGTACAATGTAAATGTTTACAAATAAGACTTTTTAAATGTTCTGTCAAGATACCAATGATTTGGTTCTAATTTTTTCAATAACATTGAATAAAGATTGGTGTGTTTGAAAGAAAAACTGAATATTAATTTTTCATGCCTTAGGTGAACATGGAAAGAAGAAAAGTAGAGCTAGTTGTGGTTTTTTACTCCAGTAATCTTTTCTTTTGTATTTTTTTTCAAAATATGCATGTGACTACTATTTTTGTATTGTATATTTCATGTTCGTAATGATTAAAATGTTACTAAACTTCAACAGAAATAATGTCCCAGAAAATAAGTTGTTAACATTAATTTTTTCTTGTTATATTTAATTCAAAGTTTTCTTTTGAACTTGCTCCTACATTACTAGGCACCCCTGGATAAGGCTAAGAAATCACTTCATTCCACTACAAACTGATTTTATTCAAATGCCTGGCTCTTCACTGATTCTCCAAGTTTCTTTCTTCATCAGGGATATAAACCAGGGCACATCTCCCAGATCTCCCATTTCAGCTCTCCTCAAGCCCCCATTGTACTTGGGCTCCTCCAAATTCTGAAAATGATCTTGTTTTATAGTTGACTGGGAGGATCCAGCATGGGTTTCCTCACCTTAGCTTTCCTAAGCCTCAGTCTCAATTTTCATCCATTTTCACCACCTTCAGCCTTGACTAAGAAGGAGTGTTCATACTTCTCTTTTAAACTCATACTTCATTTGTGCTCCTAAACGTAGACCACATTCTCTCCACGAGGATTTTGCTGATTGTAACTTCTGTTTTATATATGTTTTACACTCTCTTCTCCAAAGATTTTGTTAATCCTTCCAAACATCTGGGCTTCTAGAAAACCATCTTCTTTCTACCCTACCTCTATCTTCATCTACTAGTCTTTCCTTTTATCAAGAAACAATATAAAGGGGATTTCTTGAGGCATCTACTTTTTCATCCCTCTATTTTGGCCCTTGAACATAACTAAATTTGTCACCAGAGGAGGTCGAAGGAGTTTCCACAGGGGAAGACAACCAGTGGCATTCTTGGAAAACCATCACAGAAATTAATTTAAGGATACATCAGAAGCACAGAGAGATTTATTTAGGAAAGCAGAGACACATTCAAAGGAAAATGTAGGCTGTCTCTAGGGTGAGAAACTTTGGCCATAAAACAAGGAATACATATTCAAGGGAGAATGTGGGACATTTTGAGAGTGAGAAGCAATCCATTGGGCTGGGATATTGATATTTCTAGAGGGACAATACCTAAGGGCTGGAGTAGAGGCAGAGTTAGAGTAGAGTTGTGCAGTTTTCACCAGTTTTCCTTTTGCTTGCCCATTGCCTTCACATCATGTTATTTTTGTGGGCAAGGACATGGGCCAAGAACATGGGCTGGGATGCTCAGGAGTTGCTTGTTTTGCATTCCAATAGTTCATAGTTGCTTCCTGCACTCCTATGGGTCATGTATACTTCTCTTTTGAGACTAAATATATCTTTCTTTCTCTGTATCCCCAAATTTCTATCTCAAAATGATTTTGGAAGATTGTGATCTTTCTCCTCAAAATCCCAGCTCATTTTGCCAGTTCAGTTATCTTATACAGAAAAAACAAAAACAAAAACAAAAACCTTTGCTTACAAGTTGCATGCCCTAATTGCAGGTTTCCAGGGAATGATAGAAACCATTGTCACCTCTGCTGAGGATACATTAGAAATGCTAATGACTCACTTGGGCAGAGAAAGTTTTAAACCTGTCATCCATTACACTTGGTGTCCAAGTGCTGGGAGGTTGTGGTAGCAAGAGGAAGACTGAAGCAGTTGAGAGACTCCACCTCAAGAACCATAGTAAACAGCAGAAATCTAAGGAAATTTTCAATTATCACCTCAGAAAGAAGTCAACCTGATCCTTTCAAAGATTATGGAAACTTTTAAACTTTCCAATGTTTGTTGTTTTCATATTAGTACATAATAATTTGCAATAAATTCCTTTAAAAAAACATTTTAAGGATAGCAAGGAATAAGAAAACTGAAAGCAGGAAAACTCTTCTCATATTTAGCTATCTGTGGAGGAGTGGGCTGAGTGAAGATAAAAACTACAATAATGGTGATAATTTCATTTTTTAAAAAGAGGAATATTAAAACAGAAGTAGGTGGCAAATGAGGGAGAGAGAGCAGAGCAGTGATGTAAGATGTTCCTGAAGAGGATTCCTAAGGCTTAATAATAGTTCCACTCAGGTAGCTTCAGGATTATCTATGCCCTTTACCCCATTCTCTGAATATTCACATCCTCCCCCTACCTTAAAGACCTAGCCCAATAGTTACTTGCAAGGTCTTAGAGTTTCCTGATTCTGTCACCTCTAGAGAGACTGATTTCTGCCTTAGTATATTACTGTGGCATATGACATCTCTACCCCCTGCTGTAGTTACTTGTGTATGATCCTTCTCTCCTAGAGGCTGAGACTCATCATAATCATGAGTGTGTACCTCACAGTGCCTTATATTACTGAAGTATACTTTCCATACTAAGGAAAGCCAATATTCAATAAGTCATTTATTAGTCCTTGGAAAAAATTAACTTCTAACATTGAGAAATTGGAAGCAATAATATTGGGAAATAATTAGAAAAAAGGATGAGATTGGACATCCACTGTGGAAAAATGAGGTAAATTATGGCAGAGCAGAGTAGAGGTTTTTGCCATGTAACCTCCAAAACCAGAAAGGTCTCAGAAAGGTACCAGATTATGAGAAAGAGTGTGTGAAAAGACTGTCTATGTGTGCTTTGACATATTCATAGCTAAGTCTATAAAACTCTTGTGTATTAGGGAAAGTAATTGAAAGTCAGATTTGCAAGCACTTTAAATAAAGATCATTATTTCTTTTTATCTACTCAAAGTATCTAGGTTGCTCTGTTTCTTAGAACATAGTATAATCATGAAAATTTTATATTTCATAAATCCAAAAGTCATGAAACATCTGGTACATATAATAGACATATGGCATGTGTAATAGGTATGTTTTCTAGTGCCTATATCCCCAGTCCTTGAAGGAGGCAGCTCAGCATGACCTGTGACCACCTATCCTGGTCATAACACCCCTGCTCTGGGGACCTGATCCAAATGTAGCCAATGCATTGGCTAACCATTGACCCATAACGTGTAATGGTACCAATCAGATTCTTCTGGCAGTTTGGAATTGAGAGAAGAGGTGAGTTGCCTTGGTCCTGATGTTTTCTGGGCTTCTGCTAAAGAGGAACTACAATTTGCTACCTCAAAATATGCCACTTGATCATAAAGATTAATTCAAGCTGCATTCAATTGAGCAACAGTAGATGAAGGAAAAGACATTTTCCTTTCCTGCTTTCTGTCTAAAGGCAGATCTTGAGTTTCCCTTGTTAAAACTATAACACTTCACCTTTTCCCTGGGGGACATGCTTCAATACCCACAGTGGATGCCTATAACTAAGAATAGAGCAAAACCCTACATGTAGTAGTATGTTTCCAATACATATGTAGCTATGATGAAGTTTAATTTATAAATTAGACACCATAAGAGATTAAAAATAATAACCAATAATAAAATACAATATTATAACTATACTGTAACAAACATTATGTGAATGTGATCTTTTTTTCTCAAAATATCTTATTGTGGTGTGTTCACTCCTCTTCCTGTGGTATGTAACATGATACAATGCCTATTATGATGAAATTAAGTGAGATGAATAATATAAGCATTGTAAAGTAGCATTAGGCTACCACTGACCTTCTGATGACATATTAGAAGGAAGATCATCAGTTTCTTTTTGGAACAGGAAGGCTTAAGATTTTATCATGTTACTCAGAATGGCATGCGATTTAAAACTTATGAATTATTTATTTCTGGAATGTTCCATTTAATATTTTCAGACCACAGTTAACTGTGTGTTACTGGAACCATAGAAAGTGAAACTATGGATAATGGAGTACTGTATAGCATAAATTTCCAATTGTAAAGGTTTTTCTCTCTCTAATACTAGGAAGAGAATTACTTCAAAGACAGTCCCATCACCTGAGTGAATTCTTATAACAACCCTTATTAAACAACACTTTATTGTCACTTTTCTATGAGTTAACCTTTGACTCTTTGCAAGAAGCCTCGAGCCCCTTTCCTTTGTCTCATCTTTGTTTTCACACTTTATCCCCTTTGTTAAGATGGTATATAAGTCTCATATTATAACTGCCTTCCTGACTTACAGTGCTTTGTGAATTCCTGTGTGCCTGAGTCCATTTTTTTCTTCTTGTTAATCTTTCCTTTGTAAATCTAACTCATAGAGTTCTAGCACTGAACTTAGGAGAGGGACAGGACTTTTCCTCATCTATACTATTCTTCCCATGTAACCATATTTAAATAAGCTTCATTTTCTTAAAAAATTATTGTTCCATGAAATCTCTATTTTTTTCATCACCCTTACCATGTTCTTTTTCTGGTTTCCCTTTAGTGAGTTTCCCTATTTCTTCACTAAATAATATGCAAATATTTTGCAACAAAAGAAAACATATATTATGACCATCGTGTTTGACTATGAAGGATAAGAGTCTAATTTTTTTATAATCAAAGAATAGAAATAAATTATCTATCAATTACTAATTATTGCCAACCTTTGTTGGAAGAAACAGCTTTATTTAGTGTAGTGTCTACCCCTCCCACACTTTCACTTCAAAGTTCTGTATTCTTCAATTCTCGGTTTTCCTCCTTTTAAGTTAGGGACAAGAATGAATTGCAATTGTCTTCCTGCAGTAGGCTGCTTCAGGAAGCTAATGCTGAATTTCTCAGATCTGTCTACTCAAGTGCCTTGAGAAATTGGAGTGTGAGGAGAGGCTATCCTGACCTATCATCACAATAAATGAGGTAATCTATCTTCATGCTTTTGTGGTAGATTTCCAACCAGATTGGAAAAGGACATCAAGTTTTATTATTCTACAGATGTTCTTTAGTCCCTAGTATGTGTAAGGATCTGTGCTAGGTTCTGAGAATGTAATGGTGAATAACTAAAATGTGTCAGAGTATTCAGAGGCAAGTACTGTGAGGTACCACCATTTTATGTTAAACATAAATGATCCTCAGATTTTCTTGTGAAAATAAATAGAGAACCTGTGTGATTTGGGACATTGTAAATACTCAATAAATAAGAGCTTTAAAGATGTAAAAAAATATGTTAGGGGTAAGAAATAACTTTGAGAAAATAAGTAATCTGATTGCTTTTTCAAGGTAGAACCATTTTGCCCCATCATTGGTAAAGAAGAAAATATTAGAATTTATATTTATAGTAGACATTTATATAAATTGTTTTGGAGACAGGATAAAAATAAAAATTACAAAATTTATCAGAGACATCACTGACCTCACTACAGGTGAAAAGATCCTGAAATTTAAGTTCCAGCAACTTAGAAAACCTCTTAGGTATTTCGGTGGGTTGAAACCCACCCATGACAGTGTGACCCAAATTTAGGAAAATATGAACTGAGTGGGCCTCTTGTTGGATTTAGTAGGCAACTAACTCAAAATGACTACTATGAATATGCTGTAAAATTTAAAGGGAAAAATAACAAATAGATCATTTCAATAGAAAAAGAAACACTATGCAAAAAAAGCCAAATAGAAAATTTTAGAATTTCTATATTGAAAAATATAATAAAAACTGTAAAAATCCAGTATGTGATTGCATAGCACATCTGAGATTGCAAAATAAGGAGTCATGGAGGCTATCCAATCTAAAGAGCTGAAAGAAAAAAAGATTGAAGAAAAATTAATAGAGCCCTAGAGACTTGTGAGACAGGATTAAAGTGTATTTATTGCACATACTTGGAGTGTCAGAAGAAAAGAAGGGGGGTAAGAAGTCATTGAAAAATATATTTGAAGAAACAGTGTCCTAAGAATCCAAAAATTTGACAAAAATCGAATCCACAGATTGAAGAAACTCAGCAAACCCAAAATAGAATGAACTCAAAAGAGAACCTCAACTAGAAACATCTTATTTGGATTGTTGAAAGACAAAGATAGGAAAACAATGTGTTATCAAGGGAATAATAATTCATACACAAGGAAACCATAATAAAATTAACAGCTGACTTCTCATCAGAAAGAGATTAAAGGGTGGTGAAATGATATTGAAAATGCTGGGGAAAAAAAAAACTCTTTCAATCATGGATTCAATGTCTATTAAAATTGTTCTTCAAAAATGAAGATTAACAGTCATTATAAATGAACCTATGTTGGAAGTATGATAAGTACTGAAAAAGCTCACATGATTACCAGCTTTGAGTCTAACTCAATGCAAAAGAAAGTTGTGAGACAGATGCAAGACACTTGGTAAGTTAGCAGTTTCCATTTGGAAAGCAGATTGCTATGGTTTAGATCAGGGCCTTGTGTTTAAGGCTTGTTTCCCAGAGTGGCACTATTGGGAGGTGGTAGAAACTTCAAGGGGTGGGGCTCAGTGAGATGTCTCAGATCATTGGAGGCAAGCTTTGAAGGAGACTGTGGGATTCTGATCTCTTTGTCTTCCTATCTCTTTGCTTCCTGGTCAACTTGAAGTAAGCAGCTTGCTCTACCACATGTTCCCCACTGATAAATTGCCTTGCCACAGCCTCAAAGAGAGTAGAGTTTAGTCCCTGTGGAGTGAAGCATCCGAAGCCATGAGCCAAAATCAATCTTTCCGCACTTTAAGTTGATTATCTCAGATATTCTTTATGCTAGTGGAAAGCTGATTAACACATATCTCTTTACTTGATACCAACCTGGGACATCAAATGATCATTACACATTAAGTGATCTCAAATTATTACCAAACCTAAACCACTACTATAAAATGCTAAGATTGAAGTTTTTCTAAGATAAATCCTCAGAAAGTAAGTAATCTCAAATTATTACCAAACCTAAACCACTACTATAAAATGCTAAGATTGAAGTTTTTCTAAGATAAATCCTCAGAAAGTAAGTAATCTCAAATTATTACCAAACCTAAACCACTACTATAAAATGCTAACATTGAAGTTTTTCTAAGATAAATCCTCAGAAAGTAAAAAACAAACAAACAAACAAAAAAAAACACAACATCATTTTCTTAACTCCACAACTACTGTCTTCAATGAGGTAAAATATACTTATTAGGGGAGAGGAAATAAGTCACACGCAAAAGCTCTCTTCCCACTCTATCCTTTAGCCGTGGGGCTTGGCTCTTTTTACCTCCCTGGGCCACTGTTTCCTTTACATAACAGATAACTTTATTGTCACAGGGCCTTCACTTGGCTGGTTACAACTTCATGTACCTTTGAGATTGGCTGGAAGGGCAAGTCAACACCAATTGCTAATACAGCATCTTGTCAGGAACCAGAAATCAAGAACTGTCACATTTTCCTATAGTTTAGTAATTTTTAAATAAAATAAAAATGAAGTTATCAATAGATCCACAAAAGCAATTGACAAGATCTAACACCCATTCATTTGCTTAGCATGATATTCTCTAACTCCATCCATTTACCTGCAAATGCCATAATTTTATTCTTCCTTAAGGCTAAGTAACATTCCATTGTGTGTGTGTGTGTGTGTGTGTGTGTGTGTGTGTGTGTGTATGTATGTGTATCATATTTTCTTTATCCAAATCATCTGTTGGAGGACACCTAGATTGGTTCCATAGTTTAGCTATTGTAAGTTCAGCTGCTATAAACATTGATGTTGCTGCATCATTGAAGTAGGCTGATTTTAAGTCTTTTGGGTACAAACCATAGAGTGGGGATAGCTGGGTCAAATGGTGGCTCCATTCCAAGTTTTCTGAAGAATCTCCATACTGCTTTCCAGAGTGGTTGCACCAATTTGCAGTCCCACTAACAATGCATGAGTGTACCCTTTTCCCTTTTTCGCCAATAGTTATTGTTGTTTTCATTCTTGATAATTGCCATTTTGACTAAAGTGAGATAAATGTTAGAGTGGCTTTTGATTTACATTTCTCTAATTGCTAGAGATATTAAACATTTTTTCACATATTTTTTGACCATTTGTATTTCTTCTTCTGTGAAGTGCCTGGCCAGTTCCTTAGCCCATTTGTTGATTGGGATGGAGATGTTGATTGGGATATGTGCGTGTATATATATATATATTTGGTGTTAAGGTTTTGAGTTCTTTGTGTATTCTGGAGATTAATGCTCTACCAGAGTTGCATGTGGTAAAGATTTTCTCCTGTTCTATAGGCTCTTCCTTTACATTACTGATTGTTTAATTTGCTGAGAAGTTTTTTAGTTTGAATTCATTCCATTTATTGGTTCTTGATTTTGTGAAAAGAATAAAGAATAATTACAATATCTAATTTCAAAACTTGCTATAAAGGTACAATAATAGAATGTAGTATGGGAATAACAATAACCATGTAAATTAATGACTAGAAGGTCCAACGATTAGACCTTATATTTATGGTCAATTACTTTTCAATAAAGATGTCAAGCAGATCAATGATGATTGTTTTTTTTTCTTGAAGTGCTACTGGGATAATTGGATATCCATATACAGAATAATCAACTTAGACTCTTACATCACACTACACAGAGAAAATTTAACTAAATATATTTTATAGACTACATGTAAGAGCTAAAATTATGAGACTTCTTAAAAGAACAGAAAATTCCTGTGACCTTGCTTTTGGCACACAGTTCTTAATTATGACATTAAAATCATGATCCATAAAAGAAGAAAAAAAACTGGATTTTATTAAAAAGTTTTGTTCTTCAAATACACCAAGATATCAGTAAGAAAATGAAAAGACAACTCTTGAGACTGGGACAATAAGTTTGAATCCATATAATCTGATAAAAGACATATATCTAGATACATAAAGAACTTCTAAATATAAAAAAAGAAGTTAAGAAGTTCAATTAAAAATGGGAAAATTGTTATCATTAATGTTTACTAGTAAGGTATATGAAAGATTAGTAAGCACACAAAAACTTGCTCATTATCATTAATCATTAGGTAAATTCAAATTAAAACCATAATATAATACCACTAGACTACCATTAGAATGGGTATAAGGCAAAAGATTGAAAATACTATGTGATGACAAGGTTATGAAAAAACTCTTATAAATTGCTGATTGGTTAAACTACATAAAAATATTTTTTTAGAAAACCACTTGGCAATTTCTTATAAATAAAACTTACCAGATGACCCTGCTATTATACTTTAATATATTGTATATCCACACAAAAAATTTTATGAAAAATAGTATTATTAATAATAGCCAAAACTGGAAATAATTCAAAAGTTTATCAATTGATGATTGAAAAAACAAAATATAGTACAATGGAACACTATTCAGCTATAAAATTATGAACTACAAATTCAAGAGAAAACATTGAGTTGTAATCCCTTGCATTTAGTCCTCCCACCCCAGCCCACTGTAATCTCTGATGTGCTTTCCCTCCCCATATTTTTCCCATCTTTTAGTCTTCATATAAATGTTATCATGCAACATGGAACCTTTTGTCTTTAGCTTTTCTTTCTAAAGCATAATGTTTTGGAGGTTTACCTATATCTTGATGGAAATGTCCTAAAACTGGATGATGGTAATAGTTGCACAACTCTATTTCTTAAAAATAACTGTAGTTATAAGAGATGCATTTAAAAAAATCTTTTTAATCATTGATGGTCCTTTATTTTATTTATTTATATACAGTGCTGAGAATCAAACCCAGTGCCTCACACATGCTGGGCAAGTGCTCTACTACTGAGCCACAACCCCAGCCCCTAATAGATGCATTTTTATGGAATGGAAATGAATACCTTACTAAAGATATTGTGAATAAAACTCTTTTTTAAAATGACACAAACATTTTAAAACTCTTATATATGAACACTTAATAAACTTGGAACAATCATATGTCATGATTGAAAATCTTCCAAATGACATTTCACTGAAGTTACACCTCATTTATAAAACATTTCAAAAAATGCACAGAAAACTGAATAACATCAGGGAAATCAGAAATTTACTAGGAAAAAGAGTCTAACCTATAACCTTGCATAATTGGTGAAGGGAATTAAATTTTGAGTATCTTAATTGGGTACAAGAAGCCAATTTTTTACTTCTTTCATATCTATTTCTGGTGTCTATTTTAGCTATTATGTTCATTAAAGGCAAATATAGGAATAAACTGAACTTAGGCTTAGAATTCTCCTATTACCTGGTATTATACCATAATTTCAAGAAATAAAACATTTTCTATCACATAACTCTCAGTAAAATTTATTAGAATTATCAATATAATCTGTCAATACTACATATCTTTTCCTTATATGTATGGATTTTTCTGTACTTGTGTTTTATAATTCATATAATGTTAGCACAATATTAAACTTAAAGAATTTAAAATAGCTGAGACCAGTGACAGGAGGATTTTAAGGCTGAAAGCAGCCTGGGCAAGTAAGTAAGAACTGTCTCCAAAAAAAAAAAAAAAATTAGAAAGGGCTAGAGACACAGCTTAGTGGTAAAGTTCTTGCCTAGGATGTTCAAGATCCTTGGTTCAATCCCCATTACTTCAAAACACAATAGTATAAAACATTATAAAAAGAATTTAAAATAAATAATTTTGGAAACGTGCTCAATATTTAGTAGTTTAGCAATAGAGGTGTGTGCTTATTTTTGGAGACTTTGGTTTTAGTGGAATAATTCAAATAAAATGTTCATTCTGACCAGGCATTGAGCTCAGGCCTCTGATGCCAACCACTTGGGAAGCTGAGCATTTTGAGACTCACCTTGGCAACATATCAAAATCAATATAATAAAGAGGGCTGGGTTGGGGCTAGGGTTGGGGCTCAGTGGTAGAGTACTTGCCTAGCATGTATGAGGCACTGGGTTTGATCCTCAGTACCACATATAAGTAAATAAAAAATAAAGGTACATCAACAACTAAAAAATATTTTTAAAAAGAGGGCTAGAAATGTAGCTTAATGGTAGAGCAACATAGGCTCAATCCCTGTGTTTATTATTTCCCTTTTGTTTTCTTGTTGTTATTTTTTGTTTTTATTAGTGTGTTATAGTTTTACATAATATTGGTGTTCATTTTGAAATAATCATACAAGCATGGAATATAATTTGCTCTAATTTACTCACCAGTACTTCCCCTTTCATTCCTCCTCCCTCCTTCTGTTCTCCTCCTCTACTCTATGGGTCTTTCTTCCGCTTATTTATAGTTTTCTTTTTAATTAGTGCTTTATCAACATACATAAAGGTGAAATTCACTGTGATATATTCATATATGTATATAGGATAGTTTAATCAATTCCACTTCACTGTTCTGCCCTTTCCTGGTCCATCCTCCCTCCCTTCAATCCCCTTTCTCTATTCATCCCATCTATTTTTATGTGAGTCTCCCTTCCCCACTTTTTATTCCTTAGTTTTGTTTAGCTTCCACATATGAGAGAAGACATCTGAACCTTGACTTTCTGAAGTCTGGCTTATTTCACTTAGCATGAAAGTTCCATTCATTTACCAGAAAATACCATACTTTTATTCTTCGTTATAGCTGAATAAAACTTCATTGTTGTGGTATAGATATGAGGTGTTCCCCAAAAGCTCAGGTATGAGAAAATGCAAGAAAATTAAGAGGTCAAATGACTAGGTTATAAGAGCCTTTACCTAATCACTGGATTGATCCACTGATATGAATTAAGGGCAGTAACCATAGGCAGGTAGGGTGTGACTGGAGGAGGTAAGTCACTGGGGGTGTGCCTTTGGGGCTTATATTTTGTCCCTGGTGAGCAGAGCCAGGATGTGCTCTCTCTCTTTTTCTGCTGACTCCCCACTCCTCTGCTTTCTGAATGCTATGTCCTGAACTACTTTCCTTCTCCACACCCTTCCACTTCTACAATATTCTGCTTAATCTTGGGTTCAGAGCATAGTATCAACTGAGTATGGACCAAGACCTCTGAAATCTTGAGCACTAAATCAACTTTTCCTTCTCTAAATTGCTCCTTTAAAGACTTTTGGTGTGACCAAAATTAATTTGGTGATACAAAGCTGATGAAATCATCCATTATTTGTATTTTCCACATTTTCTTTATTCATTCATCTGTTGACAGGCATCTGGGCTGGTTCCATAACTTGGTTATTTTGAATTACACTGCTATAAACATTGTTGTGACTCTACCCCAATAGTTTACTGGTTTCAGATCTTTTGGATCTATATACTGGGAGTGGAATATCTGGGTTATATGATAGTCCTTTTTCTAGTATTTTTGAGGAATCTCCATACTGCTTTCCAGAGTGGTTGTACTAATTTGCAGTCCCACCAACAAAGAATGAGTAAACCTTTTCCCACATCCTTGGCAGCATTTATTATTTGTATTCTTGATAAACGCAATTTTCTGGCTGGAGGAAGATGAAATCTCAATTTAATTTTGATTTGCATTTTCCCGAATGCGAGAGGTGTTTAACATGTTTTTCCATATGTTTTTTGATGTATTTCTTCTTTTGAGAAGTGTCTTTAGTACTTTGGCCCATTTATTAATTGGGTTATTGGGATTCTGGAATTGGTGATTTTTTGAGATCTTTTTATATTCTAGACATTAATCCTCTATGTAAGGATCAGGTGGCAAAAAATATTTTCCCATTCTGTAGGCTCTTTCTTCATGCTCTTAATCATTACTGTTTTCATGCAGAAGCTTTTTAATTTGATGCTATCCTACTTTTTTTTGGTTCTTGGTTTTATTTCTTATACTTCAGGAGTCTTTTTAAGGAATATGGTACCTGCTCCAATATGTTAGAATGTTGAGCTACATTATCTTATAGCAGTTGCAGAGTTTCTGGTCTAATTCCTAAGACTTTGATCCACTTTGAGTTGACTTTTGTGTAGGGTTAGAGAGAGAAATTTAATTTCATTCTTCTACATATGGGTATCCAGTTTTCCCAGCACCATTCATTAAAAAGACTGTCTTTTATCCAACAGTTTTTGGTACCTTTGTTGAATATCAGATGACTTTAACTATGTGGGTTTGTCTCTGTGTCTTCTATTCCATTGGTTTTCATGTCTGTTTTGGTGCCAATACCTTGCTGTTTTTATTACTATCGCTCATAGTATAATTTGAGGTCTGGTATTTTGATGTCTACAGCATTCCTCTTCTTTCTCGGGATTGCTTTGGATATTCTGGGTCTCTTATTCCTCCAAATGAATTTTTGGACTGTTTTTTTTTCTAGACATGTGAAGATGTCATTAGTATTTTAATAGGGATTGCACTGATCTGTATAACTTTCTCATAGTTTTGCCATTTTGACAATATTAATTCTGCCTATCCAAATAGGAGGTCTTTCCATCATCTAAGGTATTTTTTAGTTTCTTTCTTCAGTTTTAAATAGTTTTCAGTGCAGAGATCTTTAACCTCCTTGGTTAAATTTTTGTTTGTTTGTTTTTGTGTTATTGTAAGTGAGATAGTTTTCCTGATTTTTTTTCCTCAGCAGATTCATAATATTGGAGTACAAAAAAGAAATTGATTTATGTATACTGATATGGTATCTTACTGATTTGCTAAATTTATCAGCTCTAGAAGTCTTCTGGTGGAGTTTTTTTTTTTTTGTTGTTGTTGTTCTAAATATAGGATCCTATCATGAGCAAATGGAGAAAATTTGACATCTTTTCCTATTTATATCCTTTTAATTTTCTTCTCTTGCCTAATTGCTCTGGCTGTAGTTTGAAGAACTATGTTGAATAGGAATGGTGAGTGTGGACATTCTTTTCTTGTTCCTGATTTTAAAGGAAATTCTTTCAGTTTTTCACCAGTCAATATAATATTGGCCTTAAATTTATCATATATAGCCTTTACAATGCTGAGGTAAGCTCCTTCTACCTTCTCAAGAATTTTAAACATGAATGGGTGCTACACTTTGTTGAATCCTTTCCTGCACCCATTGAGATGATCATATGATTCTTATTTTTAACTCTATTTATGTGATGAATTACATTTGTTGATTTGTTAGTGTTGAACTATCCTTGTACCCCTGGGATGAAACCCAATTGATCATACTGTACTATCTTCTAAATGTATCTTGAGTGCGGTTTACCAGTATTTTTTTAAAAGGATTTTTGCATCTATGTTCATCAGGGACATTGATCTTTAGTTTTATTTTCTTGATGTATCTCTGTCTGGCTTTGGTGTCAGGATGATACTGATTTTATACAATGAACTTGACAGTGTTCACTTCCTTTTCATGGAATAATCTGAGGAATATTGTCATTAATTACATGGTAGAATTTTGCTTAGAATCTATCTGGACCTGAGCTTTTCTTTACTGGAAGGTTTTTAATTGCTCCTTCAATCTCATTACTTGATATTGGTATGTTTAAGTTTTGTGTAACCTCATTGTTTACTTTGGGTGGGTCATATATATCTAGAAATATATCAATGTATTCTAGATTTTCTAGTTTGTTGGAGTATAAATTTTCAAAATAGTTTTTAATGATCTTCTGTGTTTCAGAAGTATCTTTAGTGATAGCACCTTTCTCATCTCTAATTTTGTTAGTTTGGGTCTTTTGTCCTTCTTTTGGTTAACTTAACTAATGGTTTATTAACCTTATTTATCTTTTCAAAGAACCAACTCTTTGTTGCATTGGTCTTCTTAATTTTTTTAATTCTGAATTTCATTAACTTTGGCTCTGATCTTAATAATTTCCTATCTTATATTGATTTTAGAATTAATTTGTTCTTTTGTAGGGCCTTGAGGTTTAATGTTAGATTTTTTAATTTGGTTTCTTTCTCTTTTTTAATATGTGGACTCATTGCAGTAAACTCTCCTTTTATAACTGCCTTCATACTGTCCCACAGAATTTTGATATGTTGTATCTCTTGTCATTTGTTTCTAAGAATTTTTCCCCCTGATTTCTTCTGTGATCCATTTCTCATTCAAAAATATATTATTTAATCTGAAGGTGTTAAAATGCTTTCAGATGGTTGTGAGGTGCTTGGATGGCACGCCTCAGGAGATCCTATCAGAGGGGGATATAAATACTTATATAAAAGTATATAAATGCTTTCTTTTTTAAATCTTGATGCAAGAAATTGTCTGCATTTTTTTTGTATTTTATAGGAGTTGCCTTCTGCCCTAAAATATGATCTATTTTAGAGAAATTCCAATGTGCTGCTGAGAAGAAAGTTATTGATAGATAACTTATTCTATAAATGTCTATTAGATCCATTTTATTAATAGTGTTTTTTTTTTTATTCTGAAGAGTCTTTACTTAGTGTATGTCTGGATGACCTGTATATTGGTGAGAGAGGTGTGTTGAAATCACCCAATGTTATGTATTGTCATCTATTTGATTCTTTATATTGGGAAGGTTTTTTAAAATGTATATAGGTACATCAATGTTTGAAATATAAATATTTATAATCATTAAATATGTTGTTGATGAATGATTTCCCTTAACCAATATTAAGTGACCTTTGTCTCTTTTGATTAAATGTGGCTTGAAGTCTACTTTGTCTGAGAGTAGCTACTTCTGCTTGCTTTCAGTTTCCACTTGCAAGGTATATATATATATATATATATGTATGTATAAATAAATAAATATATATTTCAATCCTTTTACCTTCAGTCTGTGAATGTTTTTGCCTGTAAGGTGAATCTCTTATAAATAGCACATGGTTGGGTATTGTTTTTAAATCTGCCAATCTATGCTTTTTGATCAGAGAGTTTAGACCACTTACATTCATTTTTCATATAGAGAAATATTTTTTATTTCCTCTCATTTTGATTTATTTTTAATGATTAATTCAGATTTGATTCTCCTTTAATTAACTGTTATAGTATGATTCATCTCTATGCTAATTTTTATTTTTGTTTTTCATTTTTTCTGCATGAAATTTTCATTGAGTAGGTTTTATAGTTCAGGCTTAGTGGTTATATGTCTTTTATTTTTCCCTTATTGTGGTAGGTTTTTATTTCATCTTCAGTTCTCAAGAATAGTTTTCTAGAAATAGTTATCTTGATTTGCATCTGTTTTCTTTCATGGCTTAATACGTATTATTTCAAGCTTTCCTGGCTTTTAGCGTGTAGGCTGAGAAATCAGCTGAAGTTCAAACTGACTTACCTATCAATGTCACCTGCTATTTTTCTCTCAAAATGTTTATAGTTCCATTTTTATTCTGTTTCTTTGGAATTTTAATTATAATGTGTCTTGGAGAGGATCTTTTTATCTTGACTACTTGGGTTCTATATGTATCTTGCATTTCAATTTCCATTTCATTCCTAAGGTTTCAATAATTTTCACATATTATTTCATTGAAAAGAATGTTCATTCCTTTAGTTTTTATTTCAGTGCCTTTGTCTATGCCTATGATTCTCAGATTTGGTCTCCTAATGTTTTTTGATATTTCTTGAATATAATGGTTATGATCTTTTAATATCTTTATTGCCCACTGCAGTTGTGAATTGATGTTTCTTGCTTCCCTCCACTGGGTCTTCTCTAGAAAAGTGCTATCTAAGCACCTGGTAACTGCCTGTAACCATGTGGCTCATGGGTGTAGGCTCTCCCTGGGGCATCTGTGGAATGAATGAATATATATATATATATATATATATATATATATATATATATATATATAAAATCACAGGGATACTGTTCTTGTTACAGGGAATTGTTTGATGAGACTGCTACTGCCTATGGTTGTTAATCCAAGGGCCACTTCCTTCTGCTGACTGGAATAGAATTGACTATCTCACTTGCATCTGAGCTTTCACTGTCCAGGGCTGTGAATCTCATTCATCAGTTCCACACTGCTAGGATCTCCTGAGGTGGTGCTATCCAAGCACCTCATAGCCATCCGAAACTATGGAGCTTGTGCTGCAGGTCCTCTGTGGGCTATCTGTGGCACAAAAGCCTCCATCCTTGCTAGTGCAGATCACCAGGATTTTACCAATCACTTTTTTTTTTTCGTTTAAAGAGAGAGTGAGAGAGGAGAGAGAGAGAGAGAGAGAGAGAGAGAGAGAGAGAATTTTTAATATTTATTTATAAGTTCTCGGCGGACACAACATCTTTGTTGGTATGTGGTGCTGAGGATCGAACCCGGGCCGCACGCATGCCAGGCAAGCGCGCTACCGCTTGAGCCACATCCCCAGCCCTTACCAATCACTTTGATAGGAGTGGAATGTAAGCTGGCCTGTGTTTGTCTAAACTCCCCTAGAGGCTGTGTTGAGCCCCTGGGTCAGGGCTCATTCCCAGAGGTGATTAGCTCTGGGAGCCAGCTTTACCCCACTCCCCTTGTCTGTGGTGAGGGGGAAAGGTATTCAGTAACTTTCAGCTAGCAGCCATCCCTGTACAAATTCCTTGGACAGATTACTGAGACAACCCATTTTAGAAATATTCCCTCTGGTTTTATTTGTTGCTGTCTAAAGGTGGGGAGAAGCCATGTTGATTTAATTTCTCTAGGAAAGTTGACTAGATGTGGGGCTACAAAATGGCTGCCATACCCTGCACAACTTTCACTTCACAATTTTGGTTAAACTGCTTGATCTCCTTCACTATCTTTGCTGTTATGGCCATGACTTCACTTGGTCTGCTTTTCTTTCTAGATGTTGATAAGAAAGTAAGTTTATGTGCTTTTCCACTCCCTCTTTTCTCCGTTACCTGTCCCCCTGACCCCAGCCTGGTCAGGGTTTGGGGTCAAGGAATTCTGTCCTTATTTCCTGTTCCAATAACCCAAACTCCAAGCCCCTACAAGTCTCAAACTGTCCAATATTGAGTTTTAGAGTATTTATTATCTCACCTACATCTCTGGACTGTTGTTCTTTCATTGATTCCTTTCTGGGGTATGGAGAGATCAGAGGTTGCTGCCTGCATCCCCCCACCATTTTCCTTCTCCTGTTTTTTTCTTTTTTGTTGTTGTTGTTTTTTAAATTTTCTCTTTTCTCTAACTCAGGTACTTCAAAATAAGTTTTTAGAATAGTGTATTCTAATAGTATTTTGCTCTTTTCTTTGTCTAAAAAAACCCTTAGATGATTTACCTCCAATAAATCACAGTTGAATTTCTAAAATTTCCAGAGACACTGATCACCATTGTGATTCACCTGAGGATAATTAATAATGTCTCCAGTGCTACTGAGAATACTAGTATTCTTCAAACACAAAAAATGTTTTGAAAGTGAAACATAATAAAAAATACAACAGAAAGAAATCTAGGGAAGCTGTTTTAATGTCAAGAATTTGACAAAATTAATACATTTTATGGTCAATAGAAATCCTGCTTTTGAAAATAAAGGTCTTCAAGGATTTTCTATGTAACCTTGTAAAAGTAACTTTATTTTTTTCATTTCCTTTCCCTACATTAATGAAAGTGAGGTTTTATGTACTTCCATATTTCTCATAAACATTATTAACTTAAAAAATGTAAACCATGTAAACTCCTGAAATTTTAGTATGAGTACGTTACCACTGAATTTATCTCAGTAAAGGCCTAGTAATTTATACTTAACATCAGCTTTTTTCCTTCTATTTGTTCATATAGGTAAACGTTTTTTGTTAACTAACATAATTTGCTATACCATGGATAATGTAATCATTGATATTTTATCAACTGCTTATAAATCCCCGCCTTGTTTGAAATAATTAGAAACAATCTTCCCATTGGCTTGTTTTAGGTGATATATCAATTTCATTGGTCAAACATACTTCAATATTTCATCTAATCTTTTCAATTATTATCTTTCTGAAATTTTACAAAGGATTTTAGAGATTATAAATTAACATTAAAATTTGCCAAAATAACTCCCAGTGTAAGACTGTTTACACCCAACCTAATTAATTTATCTGATAAAGAAATCAGTAAGATATTGGGGAGGGGGGAACTCTGGCCATCATAACATTAAAGGGTCCTTCTTCCTGCCCAGAATAATCCAAGCCACCCTAAGACTTACAACTTCAAATAATTAGTAAATAATAAAGCACAAATATTCAGAAATATTTACAGAAAACAAAGCCTCTGATAGATCTAGTTCACATGGGTTCTGGAACTAGACAGAAGACAAAATGGCTCTGATGGTTTATTTAAGTGGGTACATCGATGTTGAGAGCCACAGCCGAAGTGGCCCCAGCAAATTTCCAGCTGATTGGCTCACAGCGGCCCCAGCAAACTTCCAGCTGATTGGCTCCTCTGCGGTGATGTTCATTGGGCTGTTTCCCCGCCCTTTCAGACCATGGAGCTGCTCACTGGGGGACTCTTTTGGCTCCACCCACACGACCCAGCCAATCGGCCTCAAGAGTGGGAGGAGTGGAGGTTGAGAGCCTAGCTGGAAGCCGGTGGTGGCGGTTGGGCTCTGAGGAAATTCCTGAAGAGCTGGTGTGGTGCTGCATGTGTGTTCTAAAAATAAAGTTTGTTTCTATTTGATAAGTGGCTCGTGAATTGTGCCAGCCTGTACAGGGATCCCCCTCTCTGTTTAATTAAACAACAAGCATGTGAATTAGGGACTGTGCCTGCCTTACGTTGTCCAATACTACATATGGTCCTTACCCGTCATCAGATGAGCTGACCTCAAGGGGTCAGCCTCCTGTCTTAGGTTGGTACCATTGCAATTGGATCTTACCCGTCATTGACTATTGGTCCAGCATACAGCCACACCTGTGGATAGGCCTTTGTACCAGCGGGGGGTGAGGTTCTTTGCCTCATCTCTGTTGGCCCCCAAATTTTAGCTGAACAACTAGAATGGAGGAGGATACACCAAGCCAATTGACGGCTCCTTTTGGAAAAATTGTACCACCGATGACACCATCAGCAAAAGTACCCCAACAGTACCACAAGTCGCTGCACCAACAGATAGTTCACGATGCATACAAGTGATACATAGTCCAGGAAAGTTCTGTAAGCAGTTCAGTGATAGCTATTGCAGAAGCTGTAGATTGGTTTTATCTTTGTCTTCATTGGCACTGGGATGAAAATAGGAATTCTGGCAATAATGGCTAAAGAAAAAATTATGTAACATTCCAGCAGGCACTAAAAGAAAACAATTTTCTGAACAATTTACATTATCCTGAACAGAATTATTACATATAATGAAAAGGAAGGGTGAAAGTAAACAAACAGATCTGTTAACCTCCTTTTTTGTTCACATATTAAAACAATCCTCAACAGCTGTTTACCCAATTTAAATTAAATCATTTAAATCATGTGAATAAGAAAAAGAAAAAAAAATTTGGATCCATTTTTTCATGAGCGCTCGTCATATATGATATATGGACATACGCACATACAAACATACAACACAAAACACAAGTGTGCACACATAATATAATACATACAACACATAACATAATAGTAAAGGGCTTGTAACTTTTTACAGGTGAAATCTCCATTGCAATGTTTAAAAACTCCATAGTCAAAATATAGAACTGGTCAGCAAAATATTAACCTAGGTCTGTATGAGCTCAAAAAATAAAATAGAACTTCATGATGTGGGAAAGGGCAATAATAAATAAATAAAGCATCCTGGTTTCATTAGCCTCCAGATGTGGAAGAACCAGTGTCACAGATGTAAGGATAGCCAAACTGGAGTTCTGGATATCAGCTGTTATGGATTTGAGCCAAGTCATCTTCTTTTTGGTCTGTAGATATTGCTTTAGTTAGTCTCTCTGGAATCCAAATCAGCTGCTCTTCTCCCTGTGGAAACACATAAACAGACCCCCAACTCCAGACAATCACTGGGTCAGAACCTTTCCATTGTCCTGTTAGAATATCCTTCCAAAGTACCTTGGGCTTATGTACATTTTTTGGACACATATGCCTTTCCGCAGCACTAAGCCCTGATGAATCCAAATTTAAAAAGTTTAGAGTAAAAAGGGTTATTTTAAGTTTATCTTTGGGGAATATATACCCCTTCCCACATCAACCGCAGGAATAAGGTTTCAAGGGAAGAGTCTTGCTTAATGTCTTGCAGTCAGCAGGTTGATTGACATCTTGGCAGGTCACACCCATCTCAAGTGCTGTGTGAGATCTTAGGCAGAGCTTGAGGTGGAAATTCACTTGCATCAACCAGTCAGTCCCTTTGCGGGGTGCCATGGGGAGTTCAGAATGCCAGACTTAACCCCTCCAGAGGCTACTATGTGCGGTAGTCCACACACAGCCCACTGACAGCTTATGATAATAAGATATAGTCATTTCACTGTGTTTGCTCTTTGTGTGTGTGTGTGTGTGCGTGCACAAGTATGTGACTATATTTCCCAACACTAAAGTAATGTATATTTTGAAATTTTTGGAAGGATTAAATTTGGAGGGAACAATTAAGCAATTATACCAAGAATTCTCCTTGCAGTCAAATATACTGACTCTCAGCAATATTGACCATTAATAAGGTGATAGCTTGAGGCATTTTCTATTTAGTCTTCAGTATGGGTGTGTTGTAGTTTTTGTGGTTGTTGTTGTTGTTTTTAAAATCAAGTTGCAACCTACTAACTACCACTTCTTTGTTTTAAAAGCTGACAAATTGTGTTGAAGGATGAGTAGTGAGCTCAAAGTCAGGAGTTTTAGCTGGGTTCTATCCTTGCCTAATCTAGCTGATTCCTTGGTTCTTAAATATAACATTTAATGTTTTTGACCTTTGTTTACTGATCTGTTAAATGTTTCCATCAGATTGAAAGTCCTTCTGGGCCTAGGTTAATTATATATAAAATTAAATACTTCATAACTTCATTCTAAACTTTGATTTTACTTTTCTTTTGAAGGAAATTTACTGAACATGTTCATCAGTTTACTATAGTCCCTAAATCTAGTTTTGTTACTCTCTTTGTTTTCTATTTTTCCATAACCTACCTTTGATTTGTATAAACTTCTTCCTTCACTCTCTCTTTTTCTTTTCTTTTCTTTCTTTCTTTCTTTTTTTTTTTTTTGAGGTATGCCTGCCCCATTTACTCCTGTTTATATCTTGCCTTCCTTTCCCTCCCTGAAGGAATTTGCCCTTATCTTAACAAGGGAGCAGCTATTTGCTAAAAAAGTAGTGACAGAGGTCTATTTCTATGACTATTGAGCAGCCACTACCTGTGAGTTGTTTCTCATCATTGGCAGAAAGTTGTTTCTCATCATTGAATGGAGAGATTATGTGGGTGAGTTCTGGGGCCAGACTCACTTGGGTTAACATCTGGCTCAGCCACTCTGTTGTATGATCTTGGAACTCAGTTTCCTCAACTGCAAAATGGGAACAACTGTGTTATCCATACATTGTGAGGATTAAATAATCAACATAGGAAAAGTTCTTAGGATGGTATCTGGCATCTAGTAATTCCTGGAGTCTTTTATGCAATAGTAATTACTTAGCCCAGGCTGGAACAGAGGATAAAACCATCACAGGGAAGTAGCACTTGGGGTAGGGGAAGTGTGGATTGGTGTGTTTTTATAGTTCTGGGCCTTTTGAAACAATACTTTATTCCCTATTTCTTGCTATTTCCTTCCCTGATATCATCCTGGAATGTAAATATTGGCAAAAGTACAATGAAAAAGAAGACTAGCAATGATTTGTGTTTGATGATTCTTTAATTTGAAGGGCTACCTATAGCAACACTTTCTCCAAAGTAAATTTTCTGCTTGAAACATGATTTTTTTTTTTTTGTATTCTACCATGCTTCTGAACTGGTGTGTATAATTATTATACTCTAAGACAGCAAAGAAGAAAGAACAAGAATGGTCCTTTGGACAGCCTATTTATATATTATTCCATTTGTAAAACAACACTGGAAAAGCTGCTCTTAGCAAAGAATGTTAATTGATGGAAACATTTCTTTGCTAGAAATCTGAGGGAAGCAAGATGTTCTTAGTTCTTTCAAACCATATTTAACCACTGATTAACAAAACCCAGTTATTTATTTTCTACACTACTTTTAACAAATCTTTGTTTTTGACAGCAGGGCTCTTTTTTCATTCTTCATTTTAAAAAGCAAGTTTTTAAAAATATAACACTTGCTATTTTATAAGAAAAAGTCAACCAAATCTAATAGCATGATTCTCAAGTGGGTACAAAAAGTATTTAAATGTCAATATTTAACTATAAGGTGGTTTTAAAAGGTAGGGGGGAAGTGCTTATCCATTTTGATTAGAAAGTGACATTATACCTAATGTTCTAAGAAATGGCCATGACAAATATGTCTCATAAAAAACAAGGCACATTAAGATTTTCATGGTTAG
This sequence comes from Urocitellus parryii, assembly GCF_045843805.1. Taxonomy (NCBI): domain Eukaryota; kingdom Metazoa; phylum Chordata; class Mammalia; order Rodentia; family Sciuridae; genus Urocitellus; species Urocitellus parryii. Next base: position 212,640,627 of record NC_135531.1, on the reverse strand, counting down.
AAACCAAAATTCTGTAGTATTTACAGTATTGTAATATTTCACAGACCTGATTAACATGGGAGATATAAATCTGGATAAATCACTAAATATTTTACTTTCCTTTTCACTCTTCTAGGAATGTAAAGAAAACATAATACCAAAGAATATTGACAAGATTTTAATTAGTACATGTACTTTTTCAAATTTAAAGCAAGAGGGAGTGGGGGAGAGAAAGAAATATATCAACAAAAATATAAATTATAATTCCTGAGCCATGGGATATCATATAGCAAAGAATTTGACTTTTTAATAAAATATCTTCAGCAAACATTTATTTCAAATATAAATAAGAATAAAATCATATAAAAACTACATGGCAATGTAAGAAATAGACTTTGTAGAATATTTCTGGCAAGCACATTTTACCTCATTTTTCAGTCTTTTGATTACATATTTATGATTTATTTTAAAATTTTGGGTATGATGTTAAGTCTTATTATTAATATAGCCAGTTCAGAGGATCTTTTAATTTTACTTTCTGTGTATGGTTCCTTTAGAGTATTCACTTATTTTTCAAAAGACCCAGAAGAAGAATTGTTGAAAATCTCCCTAGCTTGTCCAAGCAGGCACTAAGCAACTGATCCTGAGATTATAATTGTACTTCAGAGGGTGTTTTAAGTTCTCTTTCCATGAAATCATTGGTCTGTCTACTCATGTAGTCTAGATAATGTTTTTCAGTATTAAGTATGCTCCTTTTTTAAAAAAATTGGCTATTAAACATCTATCATGTAAATGACATGAGTGGCCAACTACTGTATTTGTTGTCATTGCAATTTAGACAACCGGAGCGAATATTTACCTAGTATTTACTATATGCCTAACATAGTTCTAACAGTTCATATGTATTATTTCATCTAGTCCCTGTAAATATGATGAGGTGAATTTGCTATTATTATTCCCACTTTGTAGTAAATTATGACAGATAAATTACATACCTCATCCAAAATTATTCTGCTACTAAATGGCAGAACTGAAATTTGAACCCAGGTAATCTGATAGGAGTCTGTACTCATAAATACTATAGAATGTGAGAATTGAGTTTTCAATTTCTGAATTATTGTTTTCTTATGGGTCTTTATCATTTTTACTTTTTCATTTCTTCTCTGTCTTTCAAAATTGCCCTGTAAGATGGAGATGAAGTGTATGATTTTTAAATCAATGTTATTGGGTATACAAGTATACAAAAATGTACCTATTTTAAAATTTCAGTTTGATGAGTGTTGACAAATGAGTCACTCTTGGAGGTACCAATAGAATCACTTCTATCACCTTCAAAAATTTCCCAAACTGCGCCTTCCCAAGCAACTGCTTTTTTTTTCTTTTTACAGATTAGATTTGTTTTATAAAATTGAATCATACAACATGTAATCTTTTAAAGTCTGATTTCCTCTATTTACCATAGGGACTTGATATTTACCCATATTGTAAATTCACAACATTAGTTTATTCTTTTTTTTGAGTGGTATTTCATTATATGCATTTGTTTCTTTATTTATGCATTTATTTCTTTATCTACCTATTGACAGACATTTGAGTTATTTCAGTTTTTGGATATTATTAATAATCTGTGAATTTTTATTTTTTTTGTTTTTTTCTTATCCTCTTTTTTTTATTGATTGTTCAAAACATTACAGAGCTCATGATAAATCATCTTTCATACATTTGACTCAATTGGGTTTTGAACTCCCATTTCTACCCCAAATACAGATTGCAGAATCACATCTGTTACATACTCACATTTTTACATAATGGCATATTAGTGACTGATGTATTCTGCTACCTTTCCTATCCCCTACTATCCCCCCTCCCCTCCCCTCCCATCTTCCCTCTCTGCCTCCTCTGCTGTTGTTTAATTCTCTCCCTTTTCCCCCCTCCCCCTTGCCCCTTATAACTTCTTATAATTTTGTGTATCATTGAAGGTCTCCTACCATTTCCATATGCTTTCCCTTCTCTCTCCCTTTCTCTCCCCCCATTCGTCTTTGTTTACTGTTAGTCATTTCCTAATGCTCTTCCTTCCTGTTCTGTTCTTAGTTGCTCTCTTTATATCAAAGAAGACATTTGGCATTTGTTTTTTAGGGCTTGGCTAGCTTCACTTAGCATAATCTGCTCTAATGCCATCCATTTCCCTGCAAATTCTACGAGTTTGTCATTTCTTAGTGCTGCATAATACTCCATTGTATATAGATGCCACATTTTTTTTTATCCATTCATCTATTGAAGGGCATCTAGGTTGGTTCCACAGTCTAGCTATTGTGAATTGTACCGGTATAATCATTGATGTGGCCGTATCCCTATAGTGCCCTCTTTTAAGGTCCTCAGGGAATAGTCCGAGAAGGGCGATAGCTGGGTCAAATGGTGGATCCATTCCCAGCTTTCCCAGGAATCTCCATACTGCTTTCCAAATTGGCCTCACCATTTTGCAGTCCCACCAGCAGTGTACAAGTGTACCCTTTTCCCCACAACCTCGCCAACACTTATTGTTGTTTGACTTCATAATGGCTGCCAATCTTACTGGAGTGAGATGGTATCTTAGGGTGGTTTTGATTTGCATTTCTCTGATTGCTAAAGATGGTGAGCATTTTTTCATGTACTTGTTGATTGATTGTATGTCCTCCTCTGAGAAATGTCTGTTCAAGTCCTTGGCCCATTTGTTGATTGGATTGTTTGTTATCTTATTGTTTAATTTTTTGAGTTCTTTGTACATTCTGGATATTAGGGCTCTATCTGATGTGTGAGGGGTAAAAATTTGTTCCCAGGATGTAGGTTCTCTATTTACCTCTTTTATTGTTTCTCTTGCTGACAAAAAACTTTTTAGTTTAAGTAAGTCCCATTTGTTTATTCTTGTTGTTAACTCTTGGGCTATGGGAGTCCTATTAAGGAATTTGGAGCCCGACCCCACAATATGTAGATTGTAGCCAACTTTTTCTTCTATCAGATGCAGTGTCTCTGATTTGATATCTAGCTCCTTGATCCATTTTGAGTTAACTTTTGTGGCTGGCGAGAGAAAGGGATTCAATTTCATTTTGTTGCATACGGATTTCCAATTTTCCCAGCACCATTTGTTGAAGATGCTATCCTTCCTCCATTGCATGTTTTTAGCCCCTTTATCAAATATAAGATAGTTGTAACTTTGTGGGTTAATCTCTGTGTCCTCTATTCTGTACCATTGGTCTACCCGCCTGTTTTGGTACCAGTACCATGCTGTTTTTGTTACTATTGCTCTGTAATGGGTGTGTTGAAGTCACCCATAATTATTGTGTTGTGGTATATTTGACTCTTGAACTTGAGGAGAGTTTGTTGCAGCTCCATTGTTTGGTGCATACAAATTGATAATTGTTATGTCTTGTTGGTGGAGGGTTCCTTTTAACAGTATATAGTGCCCTTCTTTATCCTTCTTGATTAACTTAGGTTTGAAGTTGATTTTATTAGATATGAGTATGGCCACTCCTGCTTGCTTCTGAGGGCCATGTGAGTGGTATGATTTTTCCCAACCTTTTACCTTCAGTCTTTTCCTATCATATGAGTCTCCTGAAGGCAGCATATTGTTGGATTTGTTTTTTGATCCAGGTTACTAGCCTATGTCTCTTGATTGGTGAGTTTAGGCCATTAACATTTAAGGTTACAATTGAGATATGATTTGTACTTCCAGTCATGCTTCTTTCTTTATTTATTTTAGTTTGGCTAGTTTTACTTTTTGGTTATTTTCCTCCCCCTTTACTGAGATACCTCCTGCTATTGGTTTTGGGCACTATTTTTCAATTCCTCTTCTTGTAGTATTTTGCTCAAAATACTTTACAGTGCTGGTTTTCTTGCTGCGAATTCTTTTAGCTTTTTTTTATCGTGAAAGATTTTAATTTCATTGTCAAATCTGAAGCTCAATTTTACTGGATACAGTATTCTTGGTTGGAATCCATTATTTTTCAGCATTTGAAATACATTGTTCCAGGATCTTCTTGCTTTCAAAGTCTGTGATGAGAAATCAGTCGTTAACCTAATTGGTTTACCCCTGAATGTAATCTGCCTCTTTTCTCTCGTAGCTTTTAATATTCTCTCCTTGTTCTGTATGTTGGCTATCTTCATTATCATGTGTCTTGGAGTTGGTCTATTATGGTTTTGAATGTTTGGGGTCCTGTAGGCTTCCAGGATTTGGCAATCCATTCTATCTTTCATCTCTGGGAAGTTTTCTACAATTATTTCATTTAATATGCTGTCCATTCCTTTGGTTTGAATCTCTGTGCCTTCTTCTATCCCGATGACTCTCAAATTTGGTTTTTTTATGACATCCCATATCTCTTGAATAGATTGCTCATTGGATTTAAGCATCTTTTCTGTGTTGACTATATTCTTTTCAAGTTGATAAACCTTGTCTTCATTATCTGATGTTCTGACTTCTACTTGATCAAGTCTATTTGTAATATTCTCGTTTGAGTTTTTAATTTGGTTGATAGTTTCCTGCAATTCTAGGATTATTGTTTGATTTTTTTTAAGATCTCTATCTCCTGGTAGAGCTCGTTCTTTGCCATTTGAATTTGTTTGTTTAATTCATTTTCAAAATATACTTTTATTTCTTGGACTTGCTGTCTCACGTCTTCTCTAATATTCCTTTCCTGATGTTTCTATGTCCTCCTGTAGAATTAAGTTGTCTTGCATTGTTTGTACTCCCTTTTTCCTTTGTTTTCTCATGTTGTCCACGTTACTTTCCACCTCTTTTTGATTGTCATGGTTCTGCTCTCTTCTATAGCTTTGTTTTGGTTCTGTATTACTCTGATGTCTCTCCTTTGTGTTGTTAAACTATGCCTGCTAACATGGATTCCGCTGGGAAGGAATTCTGATGTCCGAGCTCCAGTGACGACACTACTCTGCTATGGGGGGCCCCAGGCTCCTTGTCGGGGTGTCCTAATGGGGGGGTGTGACTGGACTATCTCTCTTTGGTTTCAGTTCCCGGTCCGCGGCAGGCGGGCGGTCTCCAGCCGACCAGTATCACAGGCTGCAGGTGGGTAATCTATCGCCTGAGGGCGGCATTCTCCTACCGCCCAGTTATGCAGGCAGTGGGTGAACTGTTGCGGGCGGACCTGCGGTTTCCAGCCGCCCAGTTGCGAGGGCCTTACCTCTAGTCTCCTGGTTTTTCCTGCTAGACCAGATTTCCCCCCGAGTGATGGCTCTCGGCAGTTCAAACTGTACGCTGGGCCTGCCGTTTGTTGGGTGTGGAGGGTGACTATTGGGAACCCCGGCACTCTATTGTTTTGTTTCTGTTGTGGGGGATGGGACTGTACTGCTTCCTTCCCCCTCTGAAATCCCGTACTCAGCCCGGGGGGTCAGTGCTGGCTTGGCTGGCGGGATTCCACCTACTCGCAGCCACTTTTCTCCCTGCTTGCTAATTAATCGCTTCTCTGTGGCGCCACACCTTCTGTAGCCACGGGGCAGGCCACGCAAATCAGTCGGCCTGGATCTCCGGGGTCCTGCTGTTGGCTATTGGGATCCCCGGCACTCTATCGCTTTGATTTTTCCTGCTTGCCCCTCCCCCAGTGCTGGCTAGCCAGGTTTCATTTTGGCTGCTAATGGGAGGAGGGGTTGAAGGTCAGGTGTCTCTAGTTTTTCCCTAGTCTTTATGCAGGCTCACTCTGATACTCCCCCGGAAAGCCTAGGAGATATTTTATGTGAATTCCCCGATGTCTGGGGGGTGAGCTGAGTGACACACACCTGTTTTGATGTTGCAATCTGTCGGAGAGTCATCTGTGAATTTTTATATACAAGTGTTTGTGGATGTGTATATTTTTGTTTCTTTTAGAATTACTGGGCCCTAATAATTTTATGTTTATTTAAAATTTTGCCCATCTTATAAAGTGACTCTACATTCTTACCAGCAATGTATGAAGTTCCAGTTATTCCACATTCTTACCAACACTAGATATTGTCAGTATTTAAATTTTAGCTATTCTAATGTATATGCAGTTCTTTAATTTGCATTTCCCTGACAAATAAAGATGCTGAGCATTAGCACTTATTAGGAATTTGTATAATTTTCATTGTGAAACATCTATTAAATCATTTGTCCTTTAAAATTCTTATTATTGATCTATTAAAATCCATGGTATGCCCTGCTTACAAGATTTTTTTCAAATATATGTATCAGAGATATTTTCACATTGAAGAGGATATTGGGACATTGGCATTTCCTCCTCCTCTCTCTCTTTGCTTTCCTGCCACAAGGTGTACCAGGCTCCTCCACCATGTTTCTGCTGTGACATACTGTACCACCATAGGCCCAAAGTAATGGGGCCAAGTCATCATTTCTCTTAAATCTCCTTCTCCGCTCATTATCCCCTTCTTAGGCATAACATATTGGAAATTTTTTAGGCTTAGTGTTTTAAGTACCCTTTTCTCCTTACCTCATATTTTCTCCCTGATAAATCTCACCTTGAACATTAAAATCAGGAAGGCAACCAGACAAGGTGGCATACTCCTGTAATCTCAACTACTCAGTAGGCTGGAGCAGAGGGATTGCAAGTTCAAAGTTAGCCTTGGCAACATAATGAAACACTGTCTCTAAAATAGATAGATAGATAGATAGATAGATAGATAGATAGATAAAAGGGGTGAGAGTGTAGCTTGTGGTAGATTGCTCACAGATTCAAACAAAAAGGCAAATAAAATCAGAAAGGAACTTCAAACCTCTCTCCCTAGCCTAAACCTCTCTTACATGTGGTTTCCTCCTGCTTTCCTGAATGTCTTTAAGGCAACTAAAAATCAAGTTAATGAAATTATAATCTTCTTTCTTGCCCTGACACCTGCCCTTAGGTCTTGCCTTGCCTTTCAGTGTTGCATTTTCCCGTAAGTTATATCTCTGCCCCATCTCGTTGTGCTGATCAGAAACCAGGGGAAAAACTTGATAGTTTCCTGTTATTCCCCTTCAATCTCTGACATTGCCTCCTTGTATATTCTTTTCATCAGCAAGTCATGTAATTTTACCTTTTAAAATCTTTTGACTCCTTCCGTGTCTCATCATTACCACTTAATTAGTCCAAATTAAACATCATATCTCCATGAGTCACTGTAATAGTGTTTTAAGAAGCCTCTCTATATCTCTTCTAATATTATCCAAATTTGTTCTCAATACCTTGGACTAGTGTAGCCTTCCAAAATGTAGATCTGAGCATGCCATTCACTTCCTTAAGTTTCCTTAATAGACTCTCATTAATTTTATGATAAAGATTCTAACCCTTAACAAAGCCTCAAATATTCCACATTTTGGCCTTTGAATACCTCTCCTGTCTCTTTTCTTACTGACTTACTTTCAGTTCGTGGTAGATGTCCCCTTTCTTCTTGCCATAGAATTTCAGAAGATGCAATTCTGTTTTTTTTTTTTTTTTTGGAGTATCCTTTCACACATTTTCCAAGTTAACTCCTGTAGATTTTAGCTCATGTTAGTACCTTGTGCCTTTTTGTCCCTTAGTAGAAATCAGATTCATGTCCTCATCACTAGATACTACATAAATATCTTGTAAATGGACATGTGAATGATTACCTCTAAAAAAGAGAATCTTGAGCATAATCGATTTAAAATAGGATTTGTTGACCACTTTATGAATTATTACCCAATGTGCCATCATATTATATATTCTGAATGATGTGTTATTTATACTTTCGTTGTGAGGGAAAATTATTATTTACTTATTTTTAATATGGTTAAAAGATTTTCCTTTTAGTTTCCATTTGCAATTTGTCTTTTTAGAGGGGAAAAAGGCCTAATTTTAAAATATTCTGGCTTTCAAATGAACAGATTGTGTGTTTTTAAAAAGTTAAAAATAGTATCCTCTTTCCTATGGGGGAAATGTGTTTATAGATATAGTTCTGATAATTAACCCTATTTACACACATACTCCTGATTACCATAGCCTCACATTGTCAATGCAATTTCATTCTCCAATTTAACTGCCATTTATTTTCTCAAATGTCCATAGTTCTATGTTCAGTATTTCAGAGTATCACTAATATGCAAAATAAGTATATAAGCACTATTAATTCTATTTTATAAATTAGAAGACTATGGCCGTAAGTATAAACAAATTTAAAAAAACTAAAATCAGGCTGGGGATGTGACTCAAGTGGTAGCACATTTGCCTGGCATGTGCGGGGTGCTGGGTTCGATCCTCAACACCACATAAAAATAAAAAATAAAGACATTGTGTCCACCTAAAACTAAAATAAATAAATAAATAAATATTTAAAAAAAACTAAAATCAGATTATCTTTTCTGACTACATGCAATAAAACTAAAATTAATAACAACTTTGGAAACTATACAGATACATGAGAATTAAGCAATATGCTTCGGAGGAGCCAATAGCACAATGAAAAAATTATGAAGAAAAATTTGTAAATTTTTTGAAATAAATGAAAATGGAAACATAATATATAATAATCAATATGATACAAGAAAAAGAGTACAAAGGAGAAATTATATAGCAGTCAAAACCTACATCAAAAAATGATGTCAAATAAACAACCCATCATACTTCAAGTAATTAGAAAAACAATAACAAACTAAATCTATTAATAGAAGGAAAGAAATAATAAAGATCAGAGACAAAGCACTGGGTATGTATCTCAGTGGCAGAATGTTTGCCTATATGCATAAGTCACTAGTTTCAATCCCTAGCAGTATCAATACAAAACAAAACAAAAAACCAAAATGAGAAATAAAAAAGAAGAGACATTACAAGTGAAACCACAGAAATACAAAGGATCAAAAAAGACTATCCTAAACACTAATTATATAACAACAAATTGATAACCTAAAATATCCTTTTAAAAATATTTTTTAGTTGTAGATGGACACATTACATTTATTTTATTTGTTTATTTTTATGTGGTGCCAGGTATCTAACCCAGTGTCTCATGCATGCCAGGCAAGTACTCTACCACTGAGCCACAAACCCCGCCCCTGATAACTTAAAATAAATGGACAAATTTCAGACATATACATACACCTTTAGAAAAATTGAACCATGAAGAAATAGAGAACCTGAATAGACCCCAAAATAAATAATGAAACTGAGTCAGTAATAAAAGAGTGCCAATCAAATATGAGCCTAGCACAAGATAGCTTCACTGCTGAGTTCTACCAAACAGTTTTTAAAAATGAATACTATTTCTTTTCAAATTATTTTAAAACATAATTAAATAGGAGGAAATTCTTCTGAGGTTGTTCTACAAAGCAAGCATTACCCAGATAGCAAGACTAGATAAGAACATAACAAAGAATAAATCTACAGACAAACATTACTGATCAACAGAGATGCAAAAATACTAGCAAATTGAATCTAACAGCACATTAAAATGAGTAGTCACCATGTTTAAGTGGGATTCATTTCAGGGAAGCATGGATGGTTCAATATATGCAAATCAATAAATGTTGTACATAACATTAACAGATTGAAGGACAAAAACTATCTGATCATTTCAGTAGATGCAGAAAAGCATTTGATAAAATTAATGTCCCTTCATGATAAAAACTGAACAAATGAATTATAGAAATGTTATGGTTTAGATATTAGGTAACCTCCAAAAGCATATGTATAAGACAATTCAAGAAAGTTTAGAGGTTAATTGATTGGGTTGTAAGAGTTCAACCTAATCAGTGCACTAATCTCCTGATAGAGATTAATAGGGTGGAAACTATAGTCAGATAGGGTATGCCTGAAGGAGGTGGGTCATTGGGGGCATGCCTTTGGGATATATATTTTGACCATGTAGAGTGGAGCTGTCACTCTCTGCTTCCTGGTTCCATGTCTTGAGCTGCTTTTCTCCATCACACTTGTCTGCCATGATGTCCTGCCTCAGCTAGGGCTCTGAGGAATGGAATTGGCCATCTGTGGACTGAGACCTCTGAAATTGTGAGCCCCAAATAAACTCCTCCTCCTTTAAAATTGTTCTTGCCAGGTTTTGGGGGCTTAGCAGTGAAAAAGCTGACTAAAACAAGAAAGATCATACCTAAAAATCTAAAGGTCTTGTATAAGAATTCCATAGCTAACCTCATATGGAATCAGAAAAACCTGAAAGATTTCTAAGACCTGGAATAATATAAAGATTTGAATTTTGCCACTTTCATCCAGCCTAATCCTGGAAGTCTTTGCCAGAAAAGTATGGCAAGAGATAGAAATCAGGGGCATCCAAATTGAAATGGAAGAAGTTAAATTGTCATTGTTTGCAGATGACATAGTCTTATATATACAAAATCCAAAAGACTCAACCAAAACAACGACTAGAAAATTATAAACAAATTTAGCAAAGTTGCAGGGAACCAAAATCAAATACAAAAATCACCAACATTTCTTAAATGTCAAGAGCAATTCATCTGAAAAAAAGAAGAAACTAATTCCATTTACAATAGCTAAAAAATATTACCTAGGAATATATCTAACCAAAGACATGAACAATATCTACAAAGGAGAATATAAAACATTGATGAAAGAAATTGTTTAGAAGAATTGATAATATTAAAATATGCATATTATCCAAAATGATCTGTGGATTCAATGCAATACCAATGACATTCTCCACAGAACTAGAAAAAAAAATCATCTTAAATTTTTTTTTTTTTTTAGAATGGAGAACGTCATGCCTAAGTGTGTTTTTTTTTTTTAAAAAAGAGAGAATTTTAATATTTATTTTTTAGTTTTCGGTGAACACAACATCTTTGTTTGTATGGCTCCATCTTAAAATTTGTATGGAGCCAGGTGTAATGGTGCAAACGTGTAATCCCAGTGGAAGGCAGAGGCAGGAGAATTGCAAGTACAAAGCCAGCACTAGCAACTTAGTGAGGCCTTAAGCAACTTAGTGAATCTTTTCTCAAAATAAAATATAAAAAGGGCTGGGGATGTGACTCAGAGGTTACATGCCCCTGGTGCAATACCTGGTACAAAAAAAAAAACAAAAACCCTTCTTTTGTTTGGAATCACAAAAAAAAAAAAAAAAAAAAAAAAAACATGATTATTCAAGAGTACCCTTTTCCCCACATCCTCTCCAGCACTTATTTTTGTTTGATTTCATAATGGCTGCCATTCTTATTGGAGTGAGATGGTATCTTAGAGTAGTTTTAATTTGCATTTCTCTGATTGCTAGAGATGGTGAGCATTTTTTCATGTATTTGTTGATTGATTGTATATCCTCTTCTGAGAAGTTTCTGTTCAAGTCCTTGGCCCATTTGTTGATTGTCCTTAGCCCATTTGTTGATTGGGTTATTTTTCAAGTTCATTGTATATCCTGGAAATTAATGCTGTACATGAGGTGAATATGGTAATGATTTTTCTCCCATTCTGTAGGCTCTCTCTTCACTTTATTGGTGGTTTCCTTTGCTGAGAAGAAGCTTGTTAGTTTGATACCATCCCATTTATTGATTCTTGATTTTACTTCTTGTGCTTTAGGAGACTTGTTAAGGAAGCCGGTTCCTAAACAAACATGGTGAAGATGTGGGCCTACTTTTTCTTCTATTAGGTGCAGAGTCTCTGTTCTAATGCTTAAGTCATTGATCCATTTTAAATTGAGTTTCCTTGAGGGTAAGGGATGGGGTTAAATTTCATTTTGTTACATAAGGATTTCCAGTTTTTCCAGCATCACTTCTTGAAGAGGCTATCTGTTCTCCAATGCATGTTTTTGGCACCTTTGTCTAGTATGAGAAGACTGTGTTTTTTATGTTGGTTTGTATCTCTGTGTCTTCTACTCTTTACTATTGGTCTACACTTCTGTTTTGGTGCCAACACCATATGATTTTTGTTACTATGGCTCTGTAGTATAGTTTAAGGTCTGATATTAAAATGCCTCCTGCTTCACTTTTCTTGCTAAGGATTGCTTTGGCTATTTTGGGTCTCTTATTTTTCCAAATGAATTTCATGATGGATTTTTCTATTTCTTTGAAGAATGTCACTGAGATTTTAATAGGAATTGCATTGAATCTGTATTATGCTTTTGGTAGCATGGCCATTTTGGCAATGTTAATTCTCCCTATCTAAGAGCTTGGGAGATCTTTCCATCCTCTAAAGTCTTCGTCAATTTCTTTCTTTATTATTCTCTATTGTTTCATTGTAGAGTATTATACAGGGTTCATCCCAGGAATGCAACATATAGAAATCAATAAACATAATTCATCACATCAAGAGACTTAAAGACAAGAATCATATGATCATCTGAATAGATGTAGAAAAAGCATGTGACAAAATATAGTTCCCCTTCATGTTCAAAACACTAGAAAAACGAGGGATAGTAGGAACATACCTGAACATTGTAAAAGCTATCTATCCTAAACCCAAGGCCAACATCATTCTAAGTTGAGAAAAATTGAAAGTTTCCCTCTAAAAACTGGAACAAGCCAGGGATGCCCTCTATTGCCACTTCTATTCAATATAGTCATGGAAACTCTAGCCAGATGATATACAATAAATCAACAAGTATATGGGAAAAAATGCTCATCATCTTTAACAATCAGAGAAATGCAAATCAAAACTATTCTAAGATATCATCTCACTCCAGTCAGAATGGTAGCTATTATGAAGACAACAAAGAATTGTTGTCAAGGATGTGGGGGAAAAGATACACTCATACATTGCTGGTGGGACTGCAAATTGGTGCAGCCAATATGGAAAGCAGTATGAAGATTCCTTGGAAATCTGGGAATGGAACCACCATTTGACCCAGCTATTCCTCTCCTCAGACTATACCCAAAGGACTTAAAAAACAGCATACTACAGGGACACAGCAACATCAATGTTTATAGCAGCACAATTCACAATAGCTAAATTGTGGAACCAACCTAGATGCACCTCAGTGGATGAATGGATTAAAAAATGTGACAAGTACATGTATGAAAACTTGAATTGGGTGTCAACACTTTATATACAAAGAGAGATGTGAAAAATTGTGGTATATATGTATATTAAGAATTGTAATGCAAAAAAAAAAGAATTGTAATGCAAAAAAAAGAATTGTAATGCAAAAAAAACCCAAAGTACATTTATAAAGGCATAAATTGGCATGAATATACTTTATATACAGAGTTACAAAAAATTGTGCTCTACATGTATAATAAGAATTGTAATGCATTCCACTGCTGTCATGTATTTAAAAAAAAATCAATAAAAGATTTTTTTTTTAGAGAGAGTGAGAGAGAGAGGGGGACAGAGAGAGAGAGAGAGAATTTTAATATTTATTTATTTTTCTTAGTTCTAGGCGGACACAACATCTTTGTTGGTATGTGGTGCTGAGGATCGAACCCAGGCGAGCACGCTACCGCTTGAGCCACATCCCCAGTCCCAATAAAAGCTTTTTAAAAAGAAAGAAACTCTAGCCAGCGCAATTAGATGAAAAAAATTAAAGGGATATGAATAGGAAAGAACTCAAACTATCACTATTTACTGACTACATGATCCTATATTCAGAAGATCCAAAATATCCTACCAGAAAAATTCTAGAAGTAACAAATGAATTCAGCAAAGTAGCAGGATATAAAATCAAGATCCATAAATCAAACATGTTCCTATTCATCAGTGATGAATCCACCGAAAGAGAATTTAGTAAAACTACCCCATTCAGAATAGCTTAAAAAAATGTAATCAAATAAGCTAATCAGTAATCAATCTAATAATATTTTTTATTAAAAAAATCTTTATTTTATTTATATATCTTTATATGGTGCTAAGGATAGAACCCAGGTCCTCTCACATGTTAGGTGAGTGCTCTATCATTGAGACACAACCCCAGCCCTACAATAATTTTTAATTAAATTTTAAAAAGCCTCTAGAGAGCTTTAAAATATTATAAATGAAGTGGACCTAAAAGATACTATAGAACATTTCATCCAATGACAGTTGAATTTACCTTCTTCTCAGTTGCTCATGGACTCTTCTACAAAATAGACTATATTTTAGGACATAATGGAAGCCTTAGAAAATACATATCATTGACCTAACCCCTTTCATCTTATCAGAACATCATAGAATGAAATTAGAATTTAATACCAATAAAAACCATTGATTCACATAAACAGAGCCTAAACTATAACCTCTGAATGATGATTGGATCATAGAAGAAATAAAGGGAGAAAACTAAAAATTTCTAGAATCAAATGAGAATAGAAATATAACATATCAAAATCTCTGGGACAGTATGAAGGTATTTCTAAGAAGAAAATTTATAGATGTAAGTGCCTATAGTAAAAATAAAGGAAGGAAGCAAGGAAGGAGGGAAGGAAGGAAGGAAAGAAGGAAGGAAGGAAGACACAACTAAATAACCTAATCATGCATCTCAAGACCCTTGGGGTAAAAAGAAAGAGCAAAACAACTCCAAAACCAGTAAGCATAAAGGAAATCATTAAGATCAGAGCCAAAATCAATGATACAGTGGGGGAAAACATAATACAAAGAATCAATGAAGTAAAGAGCTGGCTCTTTGAAAAGATCAAGAAGATTGATAAGCCCTTTACCAATCTAACCAAAAGAAAGAAAGAAGACCTGAAATAATAAAATTAGATATGAAATATGAGAAATCACCACAGACATCACAAATACCAGAGGATATTTAGAGACTATTTTGAAAAATAATATTCCAATTAATTGGAAAATCTAGGGTAACCAAAATTGAACCAAGAGGATATATAATACCTAAGCAGACCAATAACAAGCAATGAGATTCAAGCAATAATAATAATAAAAAAAAATCTTCCAAAGAGGAAAAGTCCAGGATCAGATGGATTCCCAACTGACTTCTACCAGAATTCTACATTTAAAGAATTAATGTCAATGCTTCTCAAATTATTACATGAAATGGAAAAGGGGAATACTCCCAAGTTCATTCTACAAAGCCAGTATCACCCTGATACCAAAACCAGAAACAGACACATCAATGAAAGAAAACTATATACCAATATCCTAGATAAACATATATGTAAAAGAATTCTTAATAGAATATTAGTAATTTATATTCAAAAACAAGGTAAGAAGATCATACACCATGATCAATTTGGGTTTTACTGCAGGAATGCAAGGATTATTCCAAGTACACACATTAGTTAATGTAATTTATTATATAAATAGAATTAAGAATTAAAAATCACAGGGCTGGGATTGTGGCTCAGTGGTAGAGTGCTCGCCTAGCACGGGCAGGACCCAGGTTCGATTCTTAGCACCACATAAAAAAAAAAAGGCATTGTGTTGTGTCTATCTACACCTAAAAAATAAATATTTAAAAAAAATTATATATATATATATATTTATCTATATTTGGGGGCTGGGGTTGTGGCTGAGTGCCGCAGTCTGGCTGGGCACAAGATCACGAGCCACTCACAGCTTTGTAGATTCAAACAGCAATTCTTTATTCCCGACTCACACCGGCCCTCTACAAACACGTTCTGGGGAAATTCACGTTCTCCCAAAATTCACGTACTCCACCAGGCTTTGAATCCCAAATACTCTCTGAATCCCAGGAGAACCCAACGGGAACTCAAGGATCGGGCGTGCCTGAGGCAGCAGGATACGCCCTATTCCCAGCAGGGTACACCTTAAACCTGGAACCGCCCTAAACCCAAGGAGCATACTCCCTAAAACCTGATCCACCCTAAACCCGGATCCGCCCTGGTCCTTGAGCAAGGTCACCTCTCATGCACTTTCCTACTTGGCAATGGCCCTCAGCAGCTGAGCCTTAGAGAGCTTGTCTTGCATGTGTGAGGACCTGTATTTAATTCTCAGCACCACATATAAATAAGTAAATAAAATAAAGGTATTGTGTAAACTACAACTAAAAAATATTAAAAAAGGAATAAAAATCACATTATAATTTCAATAGATGCAGAAAAATCTTTGACAAAATCCAGTACCCACTCATGTTAAATACAGTAAAGAAATTAGGGATATAAAGAAACTTACCTAAGCCTCATAAAGGGTATATATGACAATCCCAAAGCCAACATCATAATAAATGGGAATAAATGAAAGTGTTTCCTCTAAAATCAGCAACAAGACAAGACGTCCGCTCTCACCACTCCTACTCAAAATAGTACTTAAATTTTAGCTAACGAAATTAGGCAAGGGAGGAAATATAAGAGATACAAGGAGGAAGGAAAGAAGTCAAATTATCATTGTTTGAAGATAATATGGACCTATATTTAAATATAAAAAAATCTGTCAGAAGATTTAAAATAATAAACAAATTCATCAAAGTATCAGAATATGAAATTAATGTATACAACTTGATAGCTTTTATAAACACCAATACTTAATCTGCTCAAACAATCAGGAAGATAATTTTATTCACAATAACTTCAATAAAAATAAAATACCTAGTAATACATCTAACAAAGGTGGTGAAAGACCACCACAATGATAATTGTCAACACCAAAGATAGAAACTGAATAAGACACTAGAAGATGAAAAAAATCTCCTATGTTCTTTCAGAGGCAGAATTAATATTCTTAAAAGAGCCATATAACCAAGAGCAATATGCATATTCAATAAAATCCTCATCAAGATATCAAAAACATTCTTTATAGAACTAGAAAAGACAGTTCTAAATTTTATATGGAATAAAAGACCCACATTAGCCAAGGAAATACTGAGCAAAAAGTGCAATACTAGAGGCATCACAGTTCCTGACTTCAAATTATACTACAGAGCCATGTTTAAAAAAACAGCATGGTACTTGCATTAAAAAAAAAAAAAAAAAAGACATGTATAAGAATGGAATAAAAGTTAAGATGCAGAAATTAACTCACACAGATACAGTTATCTGATCCTTGATAATAATGCCAAAAACATAAATTGACATGCGACTCGGCGACCCTCAGCCGCCCGCCCACGGCCCCGTGCGACTGGGCGGCTAGCCTCCCAGGCGCAGCTCAGCAGGAGTGGCGCAGGGACTCTAGGAAGAGGTCTCTAGCCAAGCCTTCATGAAATAGCGATCTGGGAACTAAAACCAACCAGAGACAGACCAGTTCCACCCCTCCCTTCGGACACTCTGGCAAGGAGCCTGGGGCCTGTCATAACAGAGAGGTGACGTCACCGGAGTTCGGCCGATGGAATTCCTTCCCAGCGGAATCCACTTTAGCAGGATTGAGAGACTCCCAGGAGCCGCCTTACAGGGATTGCTGTCGGCACATAGAGGGCAGAAGCTTGGCTCGCTCGGAGGGCACAGCTCCGCCTACTGGAAGAGAAGAAAATGGATCTCTAAGACTTCATTTTTTTTTCTCTCTTTATTCTTTTCTCCCCTTTTCCTTCTTTCTCTCTTTCCCGTTTCAAGTTTTATTGTTCTTTCCATTCTCCTCTAATCTATCTATCTATCTGTCCTTCTTTCTTTTTAAGAGCACCTTCCTTCCACTACCCCCCAACTTTCATTCCTAGCATTACGTTTTCCATTAAGTGTAATTGTCTAAATGCAAATGGACGAATGTTTTGAGGCTGTCTATAGGGCTCCTAAATACCTAGCTACTACCAAACACACTGATCCAAATGCCTGTTAATACCCCCCTTCATAGAGCAATCTTCCAAAGTAGCCAAGACATACTAACCCTCATACCATCATAGCACCTAACCTAAACATAAAGGCCTAAGACCAAACAACAGATCACTATATGCATACAGAATTCGGAAGCCTTTTATGAATTGGATGAATCCACTTTAAAGTACAATGAAACCCAACATTTCTAGGCATAGTCTCCCACCACAAAGGAGAGACCACAGAGATATACAAAACCAAAACAAATTTATAGGAGAAAACAGAAACACAGCAGTTAAACAGAGTTGGAAAGAAACGTGAACAACATGAGAAAACAAGGGAAAAAAGGATAACAAACAATGCAGGACAACCTTAATCTACAGGAGAACCTAGAGGCATCAGAAACATGGACAGAGAAAGAACAAAAGGCATACCTGACTCAGATGGAATGGAATCCAAGTCATGAGACAGCAAGTCAAAACAATGAAAGAACACTTTGAAAACGAATTGCATAAGCAGATTCAAATTGCAAAGAAGGAACAGTACCAGGAGATAGAGATCCTAAAAAAAAATCAAACAGTAATCCTAGAAATGCAGGAAACCATAATCAAATTAAAAACTCAAAGGAGAATATTACAAATAGACTAGATCAAGTAGAAGCCAGAACATCAGATAATGAAGACAAAGTTTATCAACTTGAAAAGAATATAGTCAACACAGAAAGGATGCATAAAATTCATGAGTAATCTATCCAAGAGATATGGGATATCATAAAAAAACCAAACTTGAGAGTCATTGGGATAGAAGAAGGCATAGAGGTTCAATCCAAAGGAATGAACAATCTATTGAATGAAATAATCCTAGAAAACTTCCCAGATATGAAAGATGGAATGGATTGCCAAATCCTGGAAGCCTACAGGACCCCAAACATTCAAAACCATAATATACCAACTCCAAGACACATAATTATGAAGATATCCAACATACAGAACAAGGAGAGAATATTAAAAGCTACAAGAAAAAAGGAGGCAGATTACATTCAGGGGTAAACCAATTAGGTTAAAAAAAAAACTATTGAAAAAATTGATAAAATTAAAAGTTGGTTCTTTGAAAAAATAAATAAGATCCACAGACCCTTAGCCATGCTAACAAAGAGAAGAAGAGAGAGAATTCACATTACTAACATACAGGATGAAAAAGGCAATATCACAACAGACACTACAGAAATACAGAAGATAATTAGAAAGTATTTTGAAACCCTATATTCCAATAAAATAGAAGACAGTGAAGATATCAATAAATTTCTTAAGTCATATGATCTGCCCAGATTGAGTCAGGAGGATATAGACAACCTAAACAGACCAATATCAATTGAGGAAATAGAAGAAGCCATCAAAAGACTACCAACTAAAAAAAGCCCAGGACCGGATGGATATACAGCAGAGTTTTACAAAAGCTTTAAAGAAGATCTAATACCAATACTTTTCAAGCTATTTCAGGAAATAGAAAAAGAGAGAGAACTTCCAAATTCATTCTACAAGGCCAACATCACCCTGATTCCTAAACCAGACAAAGACACCTCAAAAAAAGAAAACTACAGACCAATATCTCTAATGAACCTAGATGCAAAAATCCTCAATAAAATTCTGGCAAATAGGATACAAAAACATATCAAAAAAATTGTGCACCATGATTAAGTAGGATTCATCTCTGGGATGCAACGCTGGTTCAATATACGGAAATCAATAAATGTTATTCACCACATCAATAGACTTAAAGATAAGAACCATATGATCATCTCGATAGATGCAGAAAAAGCATTCGACAATGTACAGCATCCCTTTATGTTCAAAACTCTAGAAAAACTAGGGATAACAGGAACTTAGCTATATATGCTAAGACTCAGGCTAGCATCATTCTAAATGGAGGAAAACTGAAGGCATTCCCTCTAAAATCTGGAACAAGTCAGGGATGCCCCCTCTTACCACTTCTATTCAATGTAGTTCTTGAAATACTAGCCAGAGCAATTAGACACACAAAAGAAATTAAAGGCATAAACATAGGAAAAGAAGAACTTAAATTATCACTATTTGCAGGTGACATGATTCTATACCTAGCAGACCCAAAAGGGTCTACAAAGAAAGTACTAGAACTAATAAATGAATTCAGCAAGTGGCAGGATATAAAATCAACACTCATAAATCAAAGGCATTCCTGTGTATCAGCAACAAAACTTCTGAAATGGAAATAAGGAAAACCACTCCATTCACAATATCCTCAAAAAAAATAAATACTTGGGAATCAACCTAACAAAAGAGGTGAAAGATTTATACAATGAAAACTACAGAACCCTAAAGAGAGAAATATTAGAAGATCTTAGAAGATGGAAAAATGTATCCTGTTCATGGATAGGCAGAACTAACATCATCAAAATGGTGATATTACCCAAAGTTCTCTACAGGTTTAATGCAATGCCAATCAAAATCCCAATGGCATTTCTTGTAGAAATTGATAAAGCAATTATGAAATTCATATGGAAAAACAAAAGACCCAGAATAGCAAAAGCAATTCTAAGCAGGAAGTGTGAATCGGGAGGTATAGCGATACCAGATTTCAAATTGTACTACAAAGAAATAGTAACAAAAACAGCATGGTACTGGTACCAAAACAGGCAGGTGGACCAATGGTACAGAATAGAGGACACAGAGACCAATCCACAAAATTACAACTTTCTTATATTTGATAAAGGGGCTAAAAACATGCAATGGAGGAAGGATAGCATCTTCAACAAATGGTGCTGGGAAAACTGGAAATCCATATGCAACAAAATGAAGCTGAACCCCTTTCTCTCCCATGCACAAAAGTTAACTCAAAATGGATCAAAGAGCTTGATATCAAATCAGACTCTGCGCCTGATAGAAGAAAAAGTTGGTTCTGATCTACATATTGTGGGTTCAGGCTCCAAATTCCTTAATAGGACGCCCATAGCCCAAGAGTTAATAACAAGAATAAACAAATGGGACTTACTTAAACTAAAAAGTTTTTTCTCAGCAAGAGAAACAATAAGAGAGGTAAATAGGGAACCTACATCCTGGGAACAATATTTTACTCCTCACACTTCAGATAGAGCCCTAATATCCAGAATGTACAAAGAACTCAAAAAATTAAACAATAAGATAAGAAATAACCCAATCAACAAATGGGCCAGGGACCTGAACAGACACTTATCAGAGGAGGACATACAATCAATCAACAAGTACATGAAAAAATGCTCACCATCTCTAGCAGTCAGAGAAATGAAAATCAAAACCACCCTAAGATACCATCTCACTCCAGTAAGATTGGCAGCCATTCTGAAGTCAAACAACAATAAGTGCTGGCGAGGATGTGGGGAAAAAGGTATACTCCTACATTGCTGGTGGGACTGCAAATTGGTGCAGCCAATTTGGAAAACAGTATGGAGATTCCTTGGAAAGCTGGGAATGTAACCACCATTTGATCCAGCTATTCCCCTTCTTGGACTATACCCAAAAGACACAAAAAGAGCATACTACAGAGACACAGCCACATCAATGTTTATAGCAGCATAATTCACAATAGCTAGAATGTTGAACCAACCTAGATGCCCTTCAATAGATGAATGGATTAAAAATGTGGCATTTATACACAATGGAATATTACTCAGCACTAAAAATTCACAAGATCATGGCATTTGCAGGCAAATGGATGGCATTAGAGCAGATTATGCTAAGTGAAGTTAGCCAATCCCTAAAAAACAAATGCCAAATGTCTTCTCTGATATAAGGGGGGTGACTCAAAATGGGATAGGGAGGAAGAGCATGAGAAGAAGACTACCACTAAATAGGGAAGAGAGGTGGGAGGGAAAAAGAGGGAGAAGGGGAGTTGCATGGAAGATGAAAGGAGAACCTCATTGTTATACAGAATACATATATGATGTTGTGATGAGAAAAAGAAAAAAAGAGTGTCACATTAGATTGGATAGAGAGAAAGGATGGGAGAGGAGGGGAGGAGTAGGGAGGATAGGAAGGGCAGCAGAATAGAATAGATAATATGATTGATGTATGTACATTCCATGTATGTATTGTATGTCAAAATACATTCTGCTGTCATGTAGGACTAAAAAAATAAAAATAAATCATATGGTTAAAAAAATGGGCTAAGGAAATGAACAGGCACTTCACAGAAGAAGAAATATGGGTGGTCAAAAATATATGAAAAAATGTTCAATATCTCTAGAATTAGAGAAATACATTCAAAATTACTAAAATTTCCTGTCACTCCAGTCAGAATAGCAATTATCAAGAATGCAAGCAACAATAAATGTTAGTGAGGATGTGGGGAAAAAGGTACACTCATACACTGCTGGTGAAATTGCTAGGACTGAACATTGGTGCAACCACTCTGGAAAGCAGTATGGAGATTCCTCAGAAAACTTGGAATGGAACCACCATTTGACCCAGCTATCCCACTCCTTGATTATACCCAAAGGAGTTAAAGTCAGCATACTACAGTGATACAGCAACATCAATATTTATAGCAGCTCAATTCACAATTGTTAAACTATGGAA
This sequence comes from Urocitellus parryii, assembly GCF_045843805.1. Lineage (NCBI taxonomy): Eukaryota > Metazoa > Chordata > Mammalia > Rodentia > Sciuridae > Urocitellus > Urocitellus parryii. Next base: position 212,618,520 of record NC_135531.1, on the reverse strand, counting down.
GCAACCTAGGTGCCCTTCAACAGATGAATGAATAAAGGAAATGTGGTGTATATACACAATGGAATGTTACTCTGCCTTAAAGAAGAATAAAATTATGGCAGTTGCAGGTAAATGGAGCTGGAGAATATCATGCTAAGCAAAATAAGCCAATCCCCCCAAACCAAAGACTGAATCTTTTCTCTGATATGTGGATGCTAATTAATAGTAAGGGAGAGGGCTATAAAAACAGAGGTACTTTGGATTAGGCAGAAGAGAGTGAAGGGAGGGGAGGGGGCATAGTGATAGCAAGGATAGTAGAATGAATCAGATATTATTACACTATGTGCATATATGACTACATGACTGTTGTGATTCTATATCATGTATAATTAGAAATATGAGAAGTTATACTCCATTTATGTATGATGCGTCCAAATGCATTGTACTATCATTAATAATTAATTAGAAAAAATAAAAAACTTTTGATGCAGTATAATTATGCATAACAGTGGTATTCATTTTTACATATTAGTATATTCACACAATATAAGTCAGTACAGTCTTTCCTGAGTTTATGTCCAGATGACCTAGCCAAAGTGAAAGAAATATGACAAAATTATTCGGTATTATTATATTGTAGTCTGAAATTACTTGGTAATATTGTATTGTAGTCTGAAATTACTTGGTAATATTGTATTGTAGTCAAATGTTTATTATATGTAATTATTTGCACTAATGTTTGGGGCATAAATATTTACTAATATTTCTATCTTCTTGTTGAAAAAGATATACCAATGTGAAGTGACCTTCTCTGTTTCGGCTTGTAGTCTGATTTGTTGAGTATAAGATTAGCCACTCCTGCTTGGTTTTGGTCTCCATTTGCATGGAAAGTCTTTTTCCATTCTTTCATTTTCATCCTCTCTTTGCCTATAAGGTGAGTTTCTTACAAACAACATAATGTTGGGTTTTGTTTTTAAATGCAAACTGAAACTTTATGTCTTGAATTGGAGAGTTCACCTAAAAACAATTTAGGTTCATTGTTTTTACAGAGATTTTAATTACTTCCTGTCATTTTAGTTAATTCTATGATTAATTTAGTCCTAATTCTCACATGCTTTGCTCTGCTCTTCTGGTGAGTTTCATTCGTTTGGGAGCTCTACCATTTGATTCCAACTTCTTTTGTATGTAGTATTTCTTTATCAATTTTCTGTACTTCTGGCTAAGTAGTCATAAATTCTTTTAGCTTATGTTTGCCTTGGAAGATTTTTATTTTTATACAATTATGAAGGATAACTTTGTTGGATAGAGTAATCTTGTTTGGCAGATATTTTCTTTTAGGACTTTGAATGCATATCACTCCAAACCCTCCTGATTTTTAGAGTTTCTGATGAGAAATCAGAAGTAATTATGATTGGGTTACTGCTAAATATGACATGACATTCTTCTTTTGAGTTTTTAAAACCCTATCCTTGTTTTGTATGTCATGCATTTTATTTTTTTATTATTTATTTATTTATTTATTGCAGGAAAAATGTAGCTGCTTGTCTAAGCAGCCATGTTTATTTATACCAATAGGTTACATTAGTCATTAGTACCATAACTACATTACTGTTTAGAGTATCAGTAAAGTTGCTTATTCTGAAGTTACATTCACAGTTACAATATGCAATATCAGGAGCTTTGTGCAGCTTTTCAGAAAATCCATTGACTATAGTTATATTAAGCAGGCACATCCAGGAACATTGAAGCTTAGTGAAACATTGTAGTTATCTAGCAAGCAAGTTCCTTTATTCCCAGGAGTTATGTGCCTAAAATCAAGGTCGAGTCTGATAAGATTCACAGAGCTTCCTTGTGAAGGACATTGCTACAGTGGCCAGGCATCTCATGTCTTTACACAAAAATTTCCCAGCAGCCAAGCATTCAGCATCTTTACACAGAAAATTCCTAGCAGCCAGACACTCTGTGCCTTTGCACAGAAACTTCCTAGCCACCAAACATGCGACAATCACAAGTTTATCAGAGACCCCAATCCCAATCACAGAAACCTACAACTAACAATATCTTTCAAAGATCAAAATTTGCAAAGTAGGTAGAATTGTTCTAATTAGAGTAAAAAAAAATGCTTTAGGTAAGTTTTCTCACAAACTGATGTTTCTTACCCCATATGGTTTAAATCTTTTTTTTTTTTGAGTGTCAACACTAATTATCATAAAAGAACTGTCTGTGGCATAGCCATTGGCCACAAGCATCTGGAGACACAGCAGGATGGGGTCATTTCTCCATGTCATGTCTATGGCCAGTGAAAGCATAAAGTCTACAGAGTACAGGAAAGCAAAGCAGCAGATCAGCTTCAGAATAGTGTGAGTGGCCTTTTGTTCTGGGGACTGTTTGAGGAGAACCTGAAACTTGCATTTGAAGTCACTTGGAATATCTGCATTTCCCAAATGTTTTTCGCTATAAGAAGTCCTTTGTGGAGGAGCATGAGGATGTTTGTTAGAGCCAAGTGGGTAATGGGGAGATCGGTGAGCTTGGGCTTGGTACCTAAAAAGACAGTGAAGTCATTGATAAATGAGAAGTCCTTTCACCTTCCATCTGTGCCCCTGGAATGGATTTTGAATGTGGAAGTATCTGAAGTTATTTCCATTTTCTGGCTTTCAGGATTCTTCGTGTTCCCCCTTAGTGTTCTTTCAGCTTCTGTGTAGCACAGAAACCTGTGGCTCCTGATTAGGACTGGAAGCGTAGAAATGGATTCAAAGAATGTTGTGCATTTTAATAACTTTTGTGTGGAGGTTCTTGTGGATCTTCTGAAAACATCCTATATTTTGATTTACAACTCATTCCCAAGATTTGGCAATTTTCAAAAGTTATTTTACTGAAAATGTTATCTAAACACTTACCTGTGTCTTGTTACCCTCTTCAATTTCAATGATTCTTATATTTGGTATCTTAATGTCTTGGATTTCATGTATTTTTAGATTATTTCTTCTTCTTTTTCTCTTTTTTGTTGATACATTTTCAATTTCTCACATCTTGTCTTCAATGCGTGAAAGTATATCTTTTACATGATCAAACATTGGTGAGACTTTCAGTTGAATTTTTTGTTTCATTGAATATTTCATTTCTGGTGTTTCTTTTTGTTTCTTTCTGGTTTTTTTTTTTTGTATTTGCTTCTTTTTCAGAATCTTTATTCTTTCACTGAAATGCTCTTTCACTTCCCATATTTTCTCCCTTAGTTTTTTTCTTTTAGTTCACTAATTATTTTAACCATCAATTTTTCAAATTCTTTTTTTGCAATTTTATCTACATCAATATCTGTGGCTTCAGTTATTGGTGGAGTTATAAATTTTTTGTAAACATCCTTTGAATCTTTTTCTTCATCTCATCTGAATTTTTGCACATCTTTTAAATAGATTTCATCTTCCTATTTTATATGGGAGTTTTTTAGTGAGTAATTATCTCTTAGTAATAAGCCCTAGGTTGGGGACTTATCTTAAGCATAACTGGTCAGCAAAACCAAAGTGTTAATTTCAATCCCTAGTACTTCTTCAAAAGGAAAAAGTAATCACCAGGGACAGTGCTAATTTAAGAGCAAATCATATATCAATATACTATACAGGTTATAACAGCTCTATTGACCAAAAGGGAATATGGGTAAGAACTGATTTAGAATATACTGAGAAGATTAAGCATTAATGTTAGTGTGTTCAATTGCATTGGAACAAGGTATAATAAATATAAAAATAAAAGAGAATGAAAAAATGAAAGAAGAAAGAGTGGGGGAAGAAATAGAAACAAATTAAAATGAGATGATTATAAAGCATGAAGGAGAAGGGAAGGGAATAGAGATGGAAGAGAAGAAAATATTTTACAGAAATGATCCATTTAATTGATAAAATACATAAAATTAGATGAATTTTGACAAAACATGTGGCAAGACACTGAGAATCATTTGATTTCAAGCAGTTTATGCAATATTCATCCTAGAGAAATTCTTTTTACTTTTACTTGTGGAGAATTTTAAAACAGAGACCTTTCTTTCCAAGGTTTTGAATTTAGAATCCCCTATAGGAAGCTTATGTGATGCTGGTATCCTGGTGGTTGGTTGTTCTCAGCTGTGACCCAAACCAGTTGAACTTGTTAGGGAACTATGTATAATAAGCTCTACCCATCCTTACCTGCCCAGCTCTGTAAGACCTCTCTTCTGAGAATAGAGATAATGGGGGATGTCATTCTATCCTCCAGCTCCTTCTTAAGCCCCTACTTTCCATCTGACCTTGATCAACTCCAATCCCCCCATTTCAGCCATGCTTCTTATTCCAGAGCTCAGACCACCATTTTCTAATGTAGACTTTCTTTGTTCTTCTCTACTGTGTGAACCAAAACAAAACAAAACAAAAATGCTGGTGCTGTGGCTATCCTGAGTTTCTCTCAGTCTTTGTTTTAGTCTCTCCTTTATGCCCAAACAGATTCATATCATGGCCCCTCACCTACCCAGTGAATAATTAGAGCCTAAGTTGCTATTTAGTCTTGGATATTCAAAAAAGCAAGTGTACAAGAGCCAGTCAAATTAGAAAAAAGGAAGAAAGGGGATAAATAAAAGAGAAAAACAGAGTACAAAATGAAAGACAAAGTTAAATTTTAGGGATATCTAATTTGTTATGCAGGAATTCCAAAGAAAGAGTTTTTTTTTAAGCTGTCACAGCTTCCCCCCTAAACTCTCTCCACCGGGGGATGGTGGGGATTTCTCAAATCCTGGTTTCCCTTGCTATTTATGAGTTTATTTTCTGCATAGGATGTGACTCTGCTGGACAGTAGCTTCTACTTTTCTTAAACTTGGTGGGAGAAATCCTTTTCATCTCATTGGAGGGGAGCTTCCCCTTCCCCACTGAGTCAATAATCACAGGATGCTGGCACCATCTGTTACTTTTATTAATTCTCTTTCTATTCTAGAAACTGCTATTTTTATTTTTCACCTCTTTGTTAGCTCTCTAGGTTGCCTATTGCATATTTTCATGGTATTCATACCTTAGTTTGCACTGCAGAACTGCCGTTTTAATTCACTGTTTGGAGGTTGGTATTGTATTGTGGGTTTCTCTGATCTACCATCTTTAATCTCCTATTGATGGCTTTTAAATCAAATTTATATTTCTTTAAGAGCATGATGGTACAAATGTTGACACAGTACCTATCTATTTTTTATTGTAGCTCTGTGAGGTTCCTAACTTGATATTCTTATAACCTAAGGGAACCAAATATGGACTTCAGGTCTATACTAATTCTCTGTAGAGATGTACAGAGTTTTACACAACTGTGAATATCATTGCATGTCCTCCAAAAAATTGACATTAAGGTAGGATTAGACAGGTCAATATATGGGGAAATGTGTTTGTCAACTTTTCTCTGCTGTACCTAAAATACATAAACTACTTGAAGGGAGAAAGATTTATTTTTGCTTACAGTTTGAGAGATTTCAGATTTCAGAGATTACAGCTTGTTCCATTGCTTTTAGGCCTGTAACAAAAAAGAAGCATTATGGTGAAAGGACATGGCAGAGGAATACTGTTAACCTTTTTATAGTCAATATGCAGAGCAGAGAGAGAGAGAGCGGAAGGCCTAGGACAAAACATACTCACTAAGTGCACACCCCCAAGGGCCCACCACATGCAACCAGGTTCTACTCCTATATCATCCACTACCTCCAAGTATTTCCATCAGTTATCAACAGATTAATCCACTAATGAGATCAGAGACCTCATGATACAATTACTTCCCCAAACCCTCCTTTGAATTCATTGTATTGGATACAAGCCCTCAACTCATGAGTCTTTGGAGGATATTACAGATCCAAATCAGAACAGGACATGCTTATAGAATATAGGGAGAGAGAGCATGAGAAAGTAGAGCCTTGAGGGCTAGGATGCGGCTCAAGCGGTAGCGTGCTCGCCTGGCATGCGTGCGGCCCGGGTTAGATCATCAGCACCACATACAAACAAAGATGTTGTGTCCGTCAAAAACTAAAAAAAATAAATAAATATTAAAATTCTCTCTCTCTCTCTAAAAAAAAAAAAAAAAGAAAGAAAGAAAGAAAGTAGAGCCCTGAACTGCAAATTATTTCAAACGAAGCCTTATTTAGGCAGAGTAGTGTCACCAGCAACAATTGCCTATTGGCAGCATGGTGTGTCAAGCAGACAGTGGCACTAGTATTCCTTCCCGGGTCAGCTATTGGATCTGAGCTGTCCTGGAGGAAAGGTGGTTTTGCTGTAAATGCTGTGATGTATCTAAGAGGTCAAAAGTGAGGTCTGTCACGTTTGTTCATGATGCATTTTCAGCCACCTTGCTATATTTATGTGTATTCTTTTTGGGGAAGTCTGTATTTTGTCATATTTTTCAAGTGTTTGGGTCCTAAAGAAGGTTTAGAACTACTGTCTACTCTCACATCTAAATAGTTGTGCCCTAAGAACCTAAAAGATGGGCTCAAGTTTATTATCATAAATCAGTAAACAGAAGTTATTTACCAAATCATTAAAAACTGTGGGACTATTACCATATTTATCCATGATTAGTAAAGACAGTCATAGTTTTTAAAAAATCTATGCTTATCACAATGAAAGTAAAGAAGTATTAGAATACTGGCTGCAGGATTACACCATAGAGTGTAAATGTACCTATTTTCCCTTTGGAGAAATCTGTCATTCTGGAACTGATTAGTTGCTTGAACATGGGTAAATCACTTCACTTTCTGTGCCTAAAATTCCTCATTTCTAACATGAGCATAATAATATCATTGCATACCTTCTAGCATTACGGGGAGGATTCAGTAAGATGATCTCCTGAAAGCTCCTCATATAGTACCTGGCACACATTATTATCATGGTGAGAAGCTATAGGGCTGTGAGCAATACAGTATTCCCTACTTGAGCCCTTCTAATGTCTAGAACTTAGGAAGTAAATGAATGGATGAAGTTTTGATCCTTTAAGCTGCAGAAAAATCCTTTGCATATAGAGCTCTTCTAACATATTTGAAAAATTATTTAGTAAAAAAGTAGTGTCTCTGGTTGAATAAGATTTGAAGATATGTTAATTTTTTATTTGTACTTATTTTTGAAAAACGATTAAACATTATTTATAAATTAAATATATTAGGTTTATGTTTGATTCATTAACACATCTGTTTTTTAAAGTTAGGGCTATAAAGGTGATTTCATATAGAAATGAATTATTCCATAATATAGTATAATATATAATAAAATAGTTTATTTTTATTTTCATTGTCATTGAGTAACTGTTTTAATAGTTTTAAATATAGCTTGGCATTTATTGACTCACTTTTATTGGGGTGATCCCACTTCTCTTCCTTTAACAACTTTGATGTCTGTCAGACTAATGTTTCTGTAATTCTCCTTTAGGTTCCTATCTCTTCAGTATACCTACTTTTAACGATTCCTAGCCTACAAGTTGTTATTAAAGCAGATATGACAAAAATTTGAAAGATTACAAGCACTCCTGAACTATTTAGTTCAGTGGTACCAAACTATAGCCCAAAGGCAAATCTGATCAGCAGCCTATTTATGTAAATAAAATTTTACTGGAACCATATATTTAGATTACATATCATCTATGGTGACTTTTATACTTCACAGCTCAGTTCAGGAGAAAAATATGAGAGCAGGATAATTCCTTGAGGGTAGCATCTGTGACTTACTTTCTACTTCATCCTTAATAGCTAACCTAGAGCCAGTATTATAGTAGATACTAAACAAATATTTGTGGAACTGAGTGGATTATGATTTTACTTTACATTAATTACAAAAATGAAATACTTTAAAAGAGGTTCCTCCAAGTACATTGTTTTATAAAACATGTTCATGTTTTATAACATGTCACTAGAGTATACTAGTTAAACTAGCACATTAAAAGAGACCATTATAAATAATATCCTTGGGATGATTTGATGTTTAAAAGATTAGAAAAGCATTACTTTTATGTGAAAACTGTTTAATGAACTGATGTTTGAGAGAGACTACTGGATCCTCTGCTGCTTCTTTTAACATTTTTCTTTTTGAAAAGATTCCTTTAAAATTTCTTCATAATTTAGACATAATAATTCATCAAATATTTAAACTAAAATGCATTTCCCAGAAAACTTTTCAGTAAATGCATTCAAATACCTGGTTTGGGAAAATTGAATAGTTAAACCTTTATAGGTGGCCACATGTGAAATATAAAATAAACTTTAATATTTATTTTCTGTATTATTATAAAGATAAAATGTTTTAAACTATTATAATTTATCAATTATTTGTATTAATAAATATTTCACAAAGAAATACAAGTTTAAGTGGATGATAGCTTTATTAAACTTAAGGCATGGATTTCTTGTTTCCTTTTTTAAAAGTTTGTTTCTGTGTGATGGACAAGGATATCAATTAATAGCAACTTTGGAAAAATTCCATGAAGTTTTTTTTCTACTAACAAGAAAAAACATTAAAAAAAATTCCTGACTATTCCCTTCTAAAATCCTGATTAAGTATTTCTGGGATGGAACCTAGGAGTTTTTGGTGGGAAATTTAACCCAGGGATGTTTTACCACTGAGCTATATCCCCAATCCTTTTTAAAAATTTCTGAGACAGAAATATTTTTTAAATATGAACATCCTTAAATGCTAACTACCCTGATTTTATCATTACATGTTGAATAAGCATATCAAATTATCACACTTTACCCCATAAGTGTGTATAATTAAAATGATAATGAATAAAAGACAGACATAAATAAAAATAAAATAAAAGCATTTCAAGTGATTTAAATCATAAGAGTAGGAAATAATTCTTTAATTTCTTATTTTTATTGATACATTATAATTATAAAAATTATGGGATTCATTGTTACATATTCACACATATACACAATATAATAATATTTTGGCCAATATTACTCCCCAGTATTTCCCCTTTACCTCTCTTTCTCCTGCCACTTGATATTTTTCCTCTTCTCTACTGATCTCCCTGTAATTTTGAAAATTTGATGCTTTGAAGAATTCCTTCATGGGAGTGATGTCAGCAAGATGGCAGATTAGGAAGTCCTAGAACCCTTCCTTCACAATGACACTGATATACTATACATAAATTAAAGTAGCTCTAGGAGAACATCATAATATATCTTAAAAGACTATAACAATTCAGGGATCACAACAACTGAGGATGGGTACATAGAAAAATGTTGGAAACATTTTCCCTACAATTATCCAATCCCCTAGACTACCATAGCTCAGTACCAAAAGAAATTCCTTTGGCTGCAACTTCCTTCCACAGTGAAATGGAAAGCAAAAGGACCCTAGCAGTTTTCATCATCATGGACTCCTGCAGCTTTTATAGCCAAGGAACCCTGCAGTCTTTATCAATAAGACTCAAGCTGACAACTGCCCAAAGCCTACACTGCTGTGTCCTCCAGACCCAGAACTGCCTTTATTATACCCCTCAGAGTTCAAGGCACTCTATTCTTCCAAGTCCCATCACCGATATTTACCTGTAACCCAGTCCTGTTACTATAGTGCACCCCAAAATCTAACACTGCTTCACAACCCATCCAGTCTGCATCTTCATAGCCACTTGCAGATGAAGCCAGTTGGTAAAATACAGAAGAGTTAACTTCTTCAAATGTGCAGATACCAACACAAGACTACAAGGAACAACAATAAAAACCAGGGATACCACTTAAGAAAGGCAGTTTTCTGTAATTAAGTCCAAAGTAATAGAGATCTACTAATTGCCTGTTAATATACAAAATAATTGTTCTTAAAATGTTCATGTAGTTACAAATAAACACAGATAATTCAATGAAATCAGGAGACTAATACATGAACAAAGTGAGCTCAACAAAGAGATAGGAATCATAAAGAACCAAATAAAAGAATTCTTCCTCTTTCTTTTTCTTTTCTTTGTCTTTCTTTTTATTTTATTTTTTAGTACTAGGGGTTGAATCTAGGGGCACTTAATCACTAAGCCAATCCCTAGTCCTTTTTATTTTTTTTATTTTGAGACGGGGTTTCACTAAGTTGCTTAGGGCCCAATGAAGTTTCTGAGGCTGACCTCAAATTTGTAATGCTTTTTGCTGGGATTACAGGCATGCACCACATACCCAACCCAAACAAATTCTTGAGTTAAAGAATAATTAATTCTGTACAGTTTTTGAAATTGTAGTCTTTTCTAACTTCTTAACACATTTTCTTTTCCCCTAAATAACTGTATTTTTATCATCTTTCAGAATTAGATAACTCCTGTCCCACTATTAATGCTAATATAATCATTACTGCTATGAATGATATATTTGACATCTGCTGTTTAGTTCATAGTTATTGTTTTTGCTGTTGACAATTGCTGAATCTACCATTCTTCTTTATAGGAGGCAATTAATATTGAAGATGTCATAGTAGGAATGGGGTATTTACTTTAACACTGTGTATTGTTTGTTGTTTGCAATGGTTGTTTTTCTTATTTATTTTGCTCCATTCCATGAGGTGCTGGGAATATATAGGGACACTAATTGTTCACAGATTAAAGACTGTTGATGAACTCAGCATTCCCTGGCATTATTCCAACTCAAAGAAGTGAGGAGACAAAAGACACACATCAATAACAAGGACCCAAGAAACAATCAGAGAGGAAACCCAGGTTCCACACCTTTTCATCTATACATACATCAAAAAAAGAGTAAAGCCCCCAAACAAATAAGATAATTACACACAAAAGAACATATGTAAAATAAGAGGAAGATCACAAGATGAAGATCTCTTGAAACATGAGAAAACAGTCAAACAAATCTCTCCCCAAAATTCACAATTTCTTAATGGATCCCATTGATAGTGAGGTGGATAAAACCCAGAGAAAGCTTATAAAAATATTATTAAAATAATCGTCATAGAAATGATTATTAAAATGTTCAATGAACTAAAGCTCTAAGGAAGGAATTAAGAGAGCAAATATAGGAGATGAAAGTCTACTTTTCTAAAGAAATAGAAATAGTGGTAAGAAATGAAACAGAACTACTACAAATTAAAGACACAATTAATAAAAATGAAACATTACTAACAGATTAAATTGTGAGAGCATTACTAACAGATTACTAACAGATTAAATTGTGAGAGCATTACTAACAGATTAAATTGTGTAAAAAATAGAATCTTAGCCTTTGAAGATAGAACTTCAGACACTGAAGACAGGATATATGATTTTGGGGTACACAGAAGGCAGTGAAGGGAAAAGAATAATATTATATGACCAGAATACACAAGAACTCTACGTCAACTTTAAAAAAATCAAACCTGAGAATCATTGGAATAGAAGAGAACATGGTGATACAGGCTAAAGGCATAAAGAGCATTTTCAATGTTATATTACTGAAAACTTTTCCAATATCAGAAACAAGATAGACTTCCACATGTAGGAGCATGCGAGACCCTATATAGGCCTAGTCAAATAAGCTTTCTGATGCATATCATAACTTAGGATTCTCACTTGAGTTCTCCAAGACCTTTACATATAAAGTAAAGAAAGAATATTAAAATTCACAAGAGAGAAACATCGGATCATATTTAAAGGCAAATCAATAACGCTCACTTCTGATTTCTCAGCTCAGACCCTAAAATTAAACAGGGCCTAGAATGAGCTCTTCCCAACTCTTAAAGAAAGAAATTGCCAGCCAAGATATGTATATCCAGCAAATCTCTCTTTCAAAGTCAATGGGAAAATTAAAACTTTCCATAACAAGAATAAAATATAATAGAATAAAATGTAAAAGTATTCATGACCACTAAACCAGCACTACAAAGACTACTCTAAGATATATTACATACAGAGGAACTTAAAAACAACACTCCAAGTCCATAAGTAGATGAAAATCACTAGAAGAAAAACCAACTAAATGAAAATCAAAACAATTAAATATAGCAAATGGATCAAAAAAATGTCAGGAAATCCATATATTATCAGAACGGATCAAAAAAGAAAATCCAACTACATGCTATTTGTAAAAGGTGTACCTTATAGGCAAAGACACTCAAATGTTGAAGGTAAAAGAATGGAAAAAAATATTTCATGCAAATGGAGTCTGAAAACAAGTAGAAATAACCATTCTCATATCTGACAAAGCACATTCCAAACAAATATTAATGAGAAGAGATAAAGAATTCCACTATAAACCTAGTAAAGAAAATAATCCAACAAGAATGTATAATGATAGCAAACATTTATGTCTCAAATGTCAACACACTCAATTACATGGAAAAATACTCTTATGATATTAAATCCCACACAGACCAAAAAACAATAATACTCGGTGATTTCAACATGCCTTTATCACCGATAGGTCATAAAAACATAAAATTAATAAAGTTAACTCCAACCTAAACAACACAGTAAATTAAATGGATGTAATGGTCATCTACAGAGTAGTCCACCCCAAAACAACTGAATATACCTTCTTCTCAGCTGCACATGAAACTTTTTCCAAAATGGATCATATTCTAGACCACAAAGGAATTCTTTAAAAATTGATAAAATCTTTGTATTCTGTGAGAACATAATGGAATGAAGCTAGATATCAAAAGCAAGAAAAATAATAGAAACCACATAAGCACATTGAAATTGAATAATACTCTCTTAGATGAAGAATGGATCAAAGAAGAAATGAGAAGGAAATCAAGAAATTCTAAGAAATGAATGAGAACAGAGATACAACATATCAATATCTCTGGGACAGTTCAAAACTGTTTGAAAACAGCTCAAAGAGGAAAATTTATAGTTCTGAGTGCCTACATTAAAAATTTAGAGAGATCCCACAATTAAGCTCCAGCTTAATTCCTTAGAGAAAGAAAACAAATTAACCCCAAAAAACAGTAGAAGAGAGAAAATAATTAAGATCAGATCTGAAATCAATGAAGTTGAGAATGAGAAAACAGTACACAAAATCAATGCAACAGTCAGTTCTTTGAAAATATAAAAACAACAAACCTTTAGCCAAACTAACCAAAAGAAAGAGTGAGGGGGCTGGTGTTGTGGCTCAAGGCTAGTGAGCTTCCCTTTCATGTGTGGGGCACTGGGTTCAATCCTCAGCACCACATAAATAAATAAAATAATAAAATAAAGGTACTGTGTCCATCTACAACTTAAAAAATTTAAAAAAAAAGAAAGAGTGAGAAGAAGCAAATCAATAAGATCAGAGATGAAAAAAGGAGATATCACCACAGACTGTTCTGAAATCCAGAGGATTATCACAACCTATTTTGAAAATGTATATGCCAATAAACTGGAAAATCTGGAAGACATCATCAAATTTCTACACACATATGACCTGCCCAAATTTAATTGGGAATACATGGAAAACCTAAACAGACCAATATCATGTAGTACAATTGAAGCATCAGTCAAAAGCCTTATAAAAAGAAAAGCCCAGAACCTGATGGATTCTCACCTGAGTTCTCCCAGACCTTTACAGAAGAATTAACATCGGTCTTTCTCAAACTATTCCATGGAATTGAACAGGAGGGAAGAATCCTAAATACTTTCTATGAAGCCACTATAAAAAAACAGACAAAGATGTATCAGGGAGATAAAATTACACAAAGTTTCCCTGATGAACATGGATGCAAAAATCTTTAATAAAATATTAGCAAAGCACATTAAAAATACATAAAATGATAATACACCATGATCAAGTTGGTTTCATTTCAGGTATACAAGGTTGGTTCTAAATATGCAAATCAATAAATATAATTCACCACTTAAACAGAATTAAGGACAAAAATCACACGATCATCTCAATAAATACATAAAAGGCTTTTGATAAAATCCAACATCCATTCATGTTAAAAATGCTGGAGAAGCTAGGGGTCTAAGGAGCATAAGTCAACTTTGTAAAGGCCATTTATGACAAACTCAAAGCCAACATCATACTAAATGGAGAAAAACTAAAAGCATTTGCTCTACATTCAAGGACAAGACATGGCTGACCACTCTCCCTACCCTACTTCTATTCAATGTAGTACTTGAAACATTAGCCGGAGCAATCAGGCAATAAAAGGAAATCAAAGGGATACAAATAGGGAATGAAATAGTCAAACTATCTCAGTTTGCTGACAATATGATCCTGTCTATCTGGAAGACCCAAAAAAACTCTACGAAAAGGCTTCTAGAGCTTATAAATGGGTTTAGAAAAGTAGCAGGATACAATATCAACAGCCATAAATCAATAGCTTTCCTATTTTACAACAGTGATTCAGCTAAGGAAGAAATGAAAAAAAAAACAATAAAAAGACACCCATTCACATAACCTTAAAAAATGATACTTGGGAATTAATCTAACCAAGGGGGTAAAAGGGCTCTACAATATCAATTATAGGACACTAAAGAAAGAAGTTGAAGATGATCTTAGATGATGGAAAGACATCCCATGTTCTTGGATTGGCAGAATCAATATAGTCAAAGTGGCCATATTACCAAAAGTAATATACATATTCAGTGCAATCCACATCACAATACCAAAGACAGTCCTCACAGAATTAGAGAAAAGAATTCTTAAATTTATTTGGAATGCTAAGCAAACCAGAATAGTCAAAGCAATACTAAACAAGAAAAGTGAAGCAGGAATCATCACAGTGCCTAATATGAAATTATACTACAGAGCAATAGTAACAAATTATACTACATAGCAGTAGTAACAAATAACAAACATCATGATATGGACATAAAAATAGATATGACAACCTATAGAATGGAATAGAAGACACAGGGACAAATCCACATACATACAGTCTTCTGATATTTGATAAAGGTGCTAAAAGTATACCTTGGTGAAAAGAGAGCCTTTTAAACAAATGGTGCTGGGAAAACTGTATAGCTACATGTAGAAAAATGAAATTAGACTCCTCTTACCTTGCACAAAATTCAAATTGAAATGGATTAAAGATTTAGGAATCAGACCAGGAATTTTACAACTGCTAGAAGAAAAATACAGTCAAAACTCCATCATTTAGTTGCTGGGATGGACTTCCTTAACAAGACCCCCAAAGCACAAGAAATAAAACCAAGAATCAATAAGTGGGGTACCATTAAACTAAAAAGCTTCTGCATAATAAAGAACATGATTAAGAGCATGAAGATAGTGTCTATAGAATGGGAGAAAATCTTGGCCAGTTACTCTTTGATAGAGGATTAATATTCAGAATATACAAAGAAATCAAAAAACTTAACAGTATAAAAGCAAATAACCCAATTAACAAGTGGGCAAAAGAAGTAAACATAAACTTCTCAAAAGAAGAAACACAAATGGTCAACAAAATATGAAAAAATATTCAGCATTTCTAGCAATCAGGGAAATGTGACTCAAAACTACAATCAGATTTCATCTCACTTCTGTAAGAGGGAAGAGAACAAGAGGTGGGTAAAGGGAAGGGGGTGGAAAGGTACTGGGGTCTGAATAAGATATATTCCATGATTGTATAATCTTATTAAAATGGATTCTACAGTTATGTGTAACTAAAACAAAATAAAACTTCAAAAAAGAATATGAATAACAATAAATGCTGGTGAGGTTGTGGGGGAAAGGTTACAGTTTTACATTGTTGGGACTGCACACTAGTTCAAACACTCTAGAAAGCAGTATGGAGATTCCTCAAAAAACTAGGGATGACCCAGTTATTTCCACTCCTTAGTATTTTCCCAAAAGATCTACAATTGTCATAATACAGTGATACAGCACATGAAGATTTATGTAGCAGCACAATTCACAACAGCTAAATTATTAAATCAACCCAGATGCCCCAAAATAGGTGAATGGCTTAATAAATTTTGATTTATTAGAGGGGGAGACCCCTCTAACCTGGGTGCCAGGCTTTATATATATATATATATATATATATATATATATATATATATATATATATATATTCAAAGAATAAAATTATGGCATTTGCCAGTAAGTAAATGGAAGGAGACAGAGATATCATACTAAATGAAATCTGAAATTCAAAGGTTGAATATTTTCTCTCATATGCAGAAGCCAAAGTGAAGTAAAAGAAAGGAGAGGGGAGGGAAGGATAGGATAACATAAAGAACCAATCAAATATAAATTGACAAGAACAAAGAAGTCTGATAGAATAAATGAAGGAGAATGAGAGAGGAAAGGGAGGATGGGAAGGAAAAATGGAAGGGAAAAGGCAGGTCATGAACTGAAATTTATTTTCAAACATGCATGACTTTGTCAGGATGAACCCAACTCTTATGTATAACTATAAAGCTCTAATAGAAAAAAAACAACAAAATTTTAGAACTAACATATGAGTGCAGTAAAGTTGCAGGACATAAAAACTAACACATGAAAATCAGTGATATTTCTATACACAATGAACTAGTCAAGAAGGAAAAATTTTTAAAAATCATATGTACAGTTTTGACAAATAGAATAAAATACTTAGGAATAAATAGCCAATGAGATGAAAGACACATACTGGAAATTATAAAACACTAATGAAGAAAATTAAAGAAGTCACAGATAAGTAGAAAGACATCCTATATTAAATGGAAGAATCAATATTGTTTAATATTTATACTACCATATGTGATCTACATAGTCATCACAATCTCTATCAAAATCTCAGTGACTTTTTAATTAAGTGAAATAAAAAATTCTAAATTGCATGTGGAATCTCAAAAGACCCCAAGTGGTAAAAACAGTCTTGGGCAAGAACAAAGGATCCTGAAAGCACTGATCTTACTTCCTAATTTCAAAATGTATGACAAAACTAAGTAATCCAAATGGTATAATTCTGGAATAAAAACAGACAGAAAGATCAATAGTACAGAATGGAAATCCCAGAAATAAATCTATGCATCTATGGTTGATTGATCTTCCACAAAGTTACCAAAAGCACACACAATGGGAAAAGGATAGCCTCTTCAAAAAAAAACAGTGCTGGAAAAACTGAGTATCTACATGTAGAAGAATGAATTGGGATCTTGATCTCACACAATATATAAAAATCAACTCAAAATGAATTAGAGGTAAATGTAAGACCGGAAACTATAGAATGCCTAGAAGAAAACAGGGAAAAAACTTCTTGACATTGTCTGGGTAATGAGTTCTTGGATACAATGCCAAAACAGCAAAGAAAAAAGTTAACAAAATGAAAAAGAGAAAATGCTTGCAAGTCATATACCTGATTGGGTATTAATAACCAAAATACATAAAGTACTTATACAATACAATAGCAAAGAATTAAATAACCTAACTTGGAAATGAGCAAATGACCTGATAGACATTTTTCAAAAGAAGACATACAAATAAATGGCTGGCAGGTATATGAGAAGGTGCTCACCATTACTTATTTTCAGAGAAATGCAAATTAAAATCACAAGGAGATATCACCTCAGACCTGTTTGAATGCCTTTTATCAAAAAGTCAAGATAAATGTTGGCCATGATGTTGAAAAAAGAGAATCCTTATCCATTGTTTGTGGGAGTGTAATTTGGTATCCCATTGTGGAAATTAAAAATAGAACTGCTTTATGATCTAGCACACCCACTTCTGGATATATAGCCAAGAGAAATAAAATCACTTCATTACCACATTGTTCATAATAGCCAGGATATGTAAACAACCTAATTAATGTCTGGGAATAAATGAATGTATAAGAAAGATGTGTTATATACACATATATGTAATGAAATATTTTCATCCTTAAAAAAAGAAATCTTGTCTTTTCTTTTGCAACTATATGAATGAAACTGGAGGACATTATGCTAATTGAAATATGCCAGGCACAGAAAGATAAATACTGGAAAATTCATGTCTATGTGGAATCTCAAACAGTTGAACTCATGGAAGCGGAAAGCGTGTCGGTGGTTGCCAGAGGACAGGGAAGGACAAAATGGGGAGACATCAATCAAAATGTACAAAGTTTTGGTTATGCAAGATGAATAATTCTAGAGATCTGATGTATAACAATGTGGCTGTAGTTAACAATATTGTATTATATATTTGAAATTTGCTAAGATAATTTTGTGTGTGTGTGTATATATATACTTTTTCTTCCTTAACCTTGGGTGCATTACAACTGGCACTGAAATACATTTCCAGCCCTTTTAATTTTTTGAGGCAGGGTCTCACTAAGTTGCATAGGCTTAGCTGAAAAGATATCTTAAGTGCTGTCATCATAAAAAAAACAGAAATATAATGGTTATGTGCATTTATGGATACATTAATTAGCTTTATTGTGGTAATTATTTCATATTATATGGAAATACATAAATATTCCATTGTGTAACTTCATTATTTATAATTTTTATTTGTTAATTGTACTTCAATAAAGCTTAACACATACTTTCACACTTTAAAATCCTGTGTAAGGTGATTTGAATAGAACTTGAAAACCTTACTTGGACCCACAAGCTACTCCCTCCAATAAGTGAAATTTTTTCATATATTTGAACATAGAATTTAATACTTGTATGAAGACTGAATATTAGATAATTTTATCAGTTACTTAGAGCAAGTTTCTTTTGATATTTTAGTCACTGACTCTCTTTTAATATCTTAACCTTATTTGGGTCACAGATTCCCTCTGAGAAGTTGATGAAATCTGTGTAATCTTCCTAGGAAAATTAGCACACAAAATTTTTGCACCTAATTACAAGGCTTCTACAAACCATGACATATGACAATGGACTCCAGCCATGGACCAGTTTAAAAACTAATCTTTAGTTGTGGCTCATTTTATTTTTAATTTTGCTCTATATGTAGGTATATTAACTTTATCCTTAACTTCTTTTTTTCTCTATAAGATGCTATGCTTCCAAAAATTTAATAACTTCAGTGTTCTGTGTGTAATTTTAGTTACATAGGACATATTTCCCTGTTCTTTTACTTATATGTCCATTTTTAAAAATTTTTCATGTATTTTGATACAACTCGAGTTTTGAGGGATGATATCTCTAGAAAGGGCAAAATGTTGACAGTTTGTTGGTAAAATAGTAAATAGGCAAAGATAACTTGGGGTAGGGTGACTCTTGTGAGACATGTGCTCTAAGAAAGAAGATGCCTGGGGGAAGGAGGTGAGGTGACTAGAAGTCAGAAGCAAAAAACACAGGGCAGACTGGAGTCAAGTGGGTGACTCCAGGGAAACTGGCAGCATATGCCCTGGATCCCTCCCTCAATGCAAAAATGAGAACTCAGGGAAGGATGTAAACAGCTTGGGTGGCAGATGGCCACAGAGAGAGCTGCTTCAACCCACATTTGAGTATTGCATCAAAATCCCAGGCAGAAAGAATTTCATTTTCTTCAAGGTCTTAGGGATGAGGTCAGAGGAGTAGAAAGAAGAAAGAAATATTGAGTGGGGAAGAAAGGGGAGTGGAGCGGGGTACAGAGAAAATTGAAGTAGAGAAAGACTGAGGGAGACAGCAAAGTTCCAGAGAGATAACACTTTTTATCAATCTAGATAAAACTGGGCTCATTGATTACTCTGTGGAAATGTAATTTGTCTACCTGGCTGTATCCTCAAGAGGGTGTACTTTAAAATGACTTCCTGAATGTGTATATTGTAGTATTTTATGGCCTTACTGTGAGGGGAAGAGTATAAGAGAAACCAAAAGGGCTAGTTTTTCACCCATATGCCATATTATGGCTCAGGTGTCATACATACTAGCTCACAGACACTTTTGTTGGAATTGAAAAAACAAAACAAGCATAAAACAAACAGATCCTCCTGCCCCTCCCAAAGGCATGTGGTAGAGAAAGCAGAGCACAGTTGGCATTTTAGCACTTACTTCTCCTCAGTGTCATCCTTATGTGTTGGCCCTTGTTATGGTTTAGATGAGTTTTCCCCAAGGCTCATAGGTTAAAAGTGTGGTCTCCAGGGTGGCAGTATTGAAGATGCCCTGAACTTAAAGGAGGGCATTATGGGAGGTCCTTAGATTATTGGGGGCCTGCCATTGCAAGGAGTTTGGGATCCTAGTCTCAGTCTCTGCTTCCTGGCTCATAATGTAAGTGCTTTACTCCACCATATACTCCCTGCCACTGCCATCTGACAGCATCACTAGGGGCCCAAAGCAATGGGGCCAATCCCAACGTGGAACATCCAGAAGCATGAGAAAAATACATTCTTTCTCTTTGTAAGTCAATTTCTGAGGTGTTTTGTTTTAGAAATGCAAATCTGACTAAATCAATTCTGTTAAAAGGATAGAATTTTTATTTAATCTTCAAGCTGTAGAGAGGATGAACAGAGCCTTTGAATCTATGTAAGGGCTTTTCAGGTCTCTTACAAGCTAAAACTTCTACAATATTATGATTTGTTTCGAGGATTCAGACTATCCAAGTGAAGGTGTGCTGTGGTAGGAAGGTCATAGAGCAGACAGATTTAGGAAAGATATATGGGGAGAGATCAAAGAGGAAGGTGATGCTGGTCCAGCCAGCCACATCACAACAACGCTACCAGTCAGTAAGGAGGTAGATGTTTCAGCCAGTTGACTCTCACATCCAGAAACTATTATATGTTCATGTTTGCCCTAATAATCACAGAAGAATTTCCAAAAGTCACCATATTTTTTTCTCTTTCACAAATGTGCACATACAATTTATATACATACATATGTATATAAATATGATGAATTCTGGCCATTCTTCCATATAAATTACTTAAAACTATCACAATACCCAACCAATGTACCATCCAATAAATGCGATGAATATAAACAATTTCTTTGGTGTATCTACTGTAACAAAATATGTAATTAATTTTTTGAAAAATTTTAAAACCATGATTCAATTTTATCAAACTCTTCTTCAATGTTTAAAGCTAATTAGCCAAACATCTATCACATTTTATTCATGTAAATAATTAAAATAATTTATCACATATTTCTAACATTTTTTTCTAACTTTTTCTCTTGTTTTTCCTCTTGCAAAGTCGTGAGAATCTTGGCAAAAGATATTGATGATCAAATGTACATTGTGTTCATACTTTTATTTGTATCAATTTGGATTGTCTTTAATTAATTAAGTCTGGATCATTTCCTTTAGTTAAACATAGTGAATGTCATATATTTTACATTAATAAAATGTGTAGTTATAAGAAGTATTTTATAAATAAAATAAAGAGTACTTTATTTTCCCTATATTTAGATTCTGTTCAGTTTTAGGATCAAGGCAGTCTCTGTAGGTCTTTTTATTTTTTTAAAATAGACAGTTTAAAAATTTTTAAATTTGTAATGCTAAATATCAAAAACTAAGATGATATATAAGAAGAATGTATACAAGAAGTCTTGTGATCACTTTATCCTATTCTTCTTGGACCTATGTGGAGCCATCATTAATAGTTTCTAGTTAATCTCTTTGGTATTTCTTTATGAAACAGACGTGTTTTTTTTTCTCTCCTTTCCAAAACAGGCAAAAATTTAAAAAATTTCCCTACACTACCTTTTTAATCTTGTTGTTGGCTAATGTTTTTAGTTGGCAACTTAATTATTTGCAAAGAGAATTTATTTAGTCTTCTATATATATACTCACAGGATCACAAAATTCATTAAAATTAAGATATTTTTATTTTTTAATTTAAATTAAGTTTATTTTTAACTGATACATTATAACATTGTACATATTTATAGGATACCCAGTGATGTTTTGATATGTGCAAACATTGCATAATGTTTAAATCAAGAAAAACATATGTGTCTCCTTAAACATGTACCATTTCTTCATGGTGAAAATATTCAAAATCTTTTCTTTTAGCTTTTTGAAATATCGATTATTGTAATCTGTAGTCACCCTGCAATAGCACACCAGAACTACTTACTCCTATTCAACCATAACTTAGTATCCATTGATCAACCTCCTGCTTTCCTTCCCACCCCACAACTGTCCCCAGACTCTGGTAACCACCATTCTACTCTCGATTTTCAGCAATTTTTAATATTACACATATGAGTGAGATTGTGATATTTATCTTTCTATGCCTGAATTATTTATTTCATTTCTGACTATGTTGTTGCAAATGGCAAGATTTTGTTATTTTTTATGGCTGAATAATATTTCGTTGTATATATATACCACAACATTGTCACCAAAACACACATGAAGACCAATGGCACAGAATAGAAGACACAGAGACAAACCCACATAAATACAGATATTTCATACTAGACAAAGGTGCCATAAACATACATTGGAGAAAATATAGCCTCTTCAACAAAAGGTGCTGGGAAAACTGGAAGTCCACATGTAGTTGAATGAAATTGAACCCGTATCTCTCATCCAGCACAAAACTCAACATGGAGTGGGTCAAAGACATAGACATTAGACCAGGGTCCCTATGCTTACTAGAAGAAAAAGTAGGCGCATCTCTGCATTATGTTGGGTTAGGAACTGGTTGCCTCAATAAGACTTCTAAAGCTCAAGAAGTAAAATGAAGAATTAATAAATGAGATGATATCAAACTAAAAAGCTTCTTTACTGCAAAGGAAGCAATCAAGAGCAAAACAAGAAGAGAGAGCCTAAATAATGGTAGAAAATCTTTGCCACCTGCACTCCAGATAGAGCATTAATATTAACAATTTACAAAGTACTCAAAAAAAATTAATACCAAAATCAATAAATGGGCAAAGGAACTGAACAGGACCTTCACAGAAGAAGCAAAAATGGTCAAAAAATATATAAAAATGTTCCACATCTCTATCAATTAGAGAAATGTAAATTAAAATTACACTGAGATTTCATCTCACTCTAGTCAGAATGATAATTATCAAGAATGCAAGTAACAATAAATGTAGGCGAGGATGTGCGGAAAAACATTCACTCATACACTGCTGGTAGGACTGAAAATTGGTGCCACCACTCTGGAAAGCAATATGGAGATTCCTCAGAAAACTTGGAATGGAACCACCATTTGACCCAGCTATCCCACTCTTCAGTTTATACTCACAAGACTTAAAATCAACATACTACAGTGACTTAGTCACATCAATGTTTATAGTAGCTCAATTTATAATAGCTAAGCCATGGAACCAACCTAGGTGCTTTTCAACAGATGATATACAAAGAAAATGTGAGATACACACACACACAATGTATATGTACATATGTGTGTATATATATATATATATATATATACACACACATGCACACACAATGGAATATTACTCATCCATAAAGAAGAATGAAATTATGTCATTTCCTGATAAATAGATGAAACTGGAAAATATTATGCCGAGTGAAATGCGCCAATCTCCCAAAACCAACACTGAATAGTCTCTCTTATATGTGAATGCTAACATGAAATAAAGGGATTGGGAATATAGATGTTTATTGGATTAGACAAAGGGGAAGAAAGGGAAAGGTGGAGGATGGGAACAGAAAAATTAGTAGAATGAATCAGACATAACTTTCTTATATTCATATATGAATACATGTCCAGTGAAATTCCATATTATGTACAACCACAAGAATGGGATTCTAATTAGAATATGTTATACTCCTTGTATGTATAATATGTCACAATATATTCTACTGTCATGTATATCTAAAAAGAACAAAAAAAATAAAAATACAAGAAAGTATTTGTGTGCCACAACAGAGTGCTTTTTAAAAAACATTAATGGATTGGAACTTTACAAGTTTTCAGAATGGATTGGATAATTTTCTGGAAATACAGTGCTTGAATTAAGGACATCTGAGAGGAAACCTGGTACTCTCTGGTGAATGAATGTTCTGGTGCACTATTCAAGTTACTGTCTCTTAGTTTGAGAATATGGGTAACTACTGTGTTCTTTTTTCCTAATTTTTAAATTAATTTAATATCTAGCATAAAACTTATTTTTAAAACATCACATAGGAAACTATGAATTCATCTAAGAAGAAATAGTGGAGGATATTTTATGAAAATACAGATTTAAGAAAGTTATACTTTCAAAGACTTATGTAAGGGGATGCTGCAAGAATTTGACCTGTATGAATTTAGAATGTTGAAAAAAGTTTTATACTAATAGTTGTCTCTGGTGTCATCATATCATCAACTGATTATAGAATTGGACGTTTTGGACTCACGAGAGCCCTACTTCTCATTGCTCATATTTCCCTTTAGGGGTGGGTAGATATCCTCATTTACTGATATGATTTTGTGTTGCATGTTTCCTATCATTGGGACCTTGCTTCTGGTCCTAGCATTCCATCACCAGACTGTGCTGCACAGACTACAATAAGTGTGATCTTTAATCCTGGCTAATATATTGCTAATAGAGCTCCCTTTTAAGCTCAAAAGTACCTTGGATTGCTCTGTGGTTACTGTATGAAAGTGCTCAATGATGATTATGGTTACATGTTTTTTGAAGGGGGACAAGTAATTGGTAATTAAACCCTGGGCATTGTGCATGCCAGGCAAGCACTCTACCACTAAGCTGTATCTCCAGTTATTTAAAAAAAATTTTATGTTGAGAAATAGTCTTGCTTAATTGCTGAGGCTAGCCTCAAACTAGTAATCCTCTTTCCTCAGCTTCCCAAGTAGCTAGAATTATAGGTGTGTGCCACCATGCCTGGCAAATGGCTAAGTTTTATGGGGGTATTTCCTTTTATCAGGCACTATGTTAAGTGCTTTACATATGTAGTTTCTTTTATGACTTTACATAGCATAACTTTTCTATTAAGCAACTAGTATTATACACATACACATGTATATTATAAAAGGCAATGGGAACTGAGAGGTTAAGTAGTTTACCCAAAGTCATGAAGCTAGTAACTAAGGAGCTAGGGCTTGATTTCAAGCCAGTTGGATCCACACACTAACTATTTGAACATCTATTGTCTCATGAGGGATGAGTTTGTGGCCACCAGTACCAGATTGGGTTGGCAACAGCTTGAGGAGTTGGGACCACTAAATTTCTTTTGATTCCCTTAAATTTATTCAGCCCATTCATCTGCTAAATAAATAAATAAATTCTTTTCCTATTTTTAAATTACATACGGAGATAAACAGTGTTTTGTATATATGTGTGGGGTTTTTGTCTGTTTTTTTTTTTATACAGGACCAATAATCTTGGGCAGTGTTGTTTTACAATGGCTTTGTAAATTTTGTACTAAATGCCATTTTTGATTGTTTAGTTTGATGGGTGTATTAGGGACAGTGGTTCACTGTTTCACTTTGGAAAAGCTGCTCTCTGTCAGGTTTGTGAACAACTTCATTGTTCAATTCTGATAAAGGTCAGTAGTTCTAAAAATATGCACTTTCAGTATGGTTGATATAGTAGATATTTTCTATGTGTTGCGGGTATACACATGCCTGCAGTAGTTGAAATCAGTCCTCTGTGCCTTCTGGAGAGAAGATATGTGTAGGTACGGTTTGTTAAGGTATCTGCTATCTAGATGTACACTATCTAGTCTTATAATCTTGCAAACTGAACTCTAAAAATCTCTATCATGAAATATTAACATCTCTTAATTTATTATATATCATTGAATTCAACAGAAATTTTATTATGCTACTTTGAAGCACAGGCTTTGGGTCAGAACAAGAAAGAAAAAAAATTATGTGTGGCCCTTCTGTTTGATTAAAAAATATTGAATCAATTGATTTAATTCAGCTTGGCAGTCTTATGAGCGACTTCAGCTTCTGCATCTTCAGACATACCCCAGCTTTTTCTCTGGTCTGTGAGACTGTTTTCTTTTTTTCCTTCTTTTGTTTCTTTTCTTAGCTTGATGAAGTGTTAAGATTCGTTCATTTCAAAACAGACCATTTTAAAATGAAGAAGCCACATTGTTTAGCTCAGTAGACTGGAAGCCTTAGAGACATGTTCTATTCTCAGCTCTGGAAAATCTTTTAAAGCAAAATCACATGACACCCCCACCCCCACAAAAAGATATTACCTAGTTTGAGATAGTACATTTTACTTTTTAATCTGTGTTGAAAACATAATATTAGCTGAAAAGACCTTGGCAAAATTGTATTATCTAAATAGGTAACTTCTAAATCCTGGCAGAGAATATTCCTTTAAGTTATATTTTTTACAACTTTTTTTATAGTCTCTTCTTGACTGTAATCCTTCATTTCTACCAGAATAATATAAGATTAATATATCCATTGAGAGAAGGACGATATTTTGGGTAAAGCTATTATAAATCTCTCATGGAAATGTAACACATAACAGTCCTCAACAGTAGTGATCTGGGGGCTGGGCTAGTAGCACTGGAATTGGGGTTACTCTGTTCTGTGGTAAAACTGTTGGTAACTCTATGCTTGATACCCCAAGGAAATT
The DNA here is from genome assembly GCF_045843805.1 of Urocitellus parryii. Classification (NCBI taxonomy): domain Eukaryota; kingdom Metazoa; phylum Chordata; class Mammalia; order Rodentia; family Sciuridae; genus Urocitellus; species Urocitellus parryii. The sequence goes on along the minus strand of NC_135531.1, from coordinate 212,592,255 downwards.
TATCTCCTTGGCTATGCTGATCCAGGTATGGATATACCTTTTTCACTATCTGTGGCAGAACTGCATTAAAAGTAAAAACCAAACAACAAAACAGAACTACTTTAAGGAAATTATTCAGGAAAAACCAAACTTTGAAACTGTGTGGTGAACAAAGAGCAAGTTCTGTACATGGTGTGATGAACAGTGCAAAATATTTGATTTCAGAAGTAAGCCTAGAACTCCACACCATTTAAATGGTTCTGTGCCTTTAAATAATTGACATAATCTTTTCATTCTTTATCTGTAAAATAGGAGAGCAATACCTCATATGGCTAGTGTGGTATCATGTAATAACTCTGAAAGTACTTTGTAAAAGGTAGATGTTAGTTGTTGTGCTGGTGATCCATGTCCTGGCTTGGGGTTATTAGGTACATAGTCCAGTTGTTTTTCTTCACTTTGTGGAAACACCAAGGAGAAGTAATTTTGGACTGTGTGCTGTTACACATGGTGGGTGGAATTCTCACTGTCTACAGGATCATTTTGTTCTTCTAGTCTTTGAGTTCTCTAGCTAAAGTCTGGGCTATTCTGCTCTGGCCACAGTTTGCACACCATTTCCTCTGTGCCTCAATTCTGCTTCAACCTTCATCCCACAGAGAAGGGATTTGCCTTATCCAAGTCAGCATCACCATGTGGACACCTCCCAAGCCTCTCTGAAGCTTTCTGACTTTAGGTCCTTAGGTTCCTTGTCTTCTGCTCACTCTAGTTTTTCCTGCTGGGTTGGTTTATCTGAAACATATTTCTTACAGGGATTTTGAGACAGATTCTTCCCTTTTCCACTGGGGCTTGACTGTGGATCTGGCTGGTGGGTGGATTTCTACCTTGGAAGTGGGAGCTTTCTCATTTCTTTTCTGTAGCCTACCTCCCTGTACTTGTGGTCAGCAGCATATAAGAGCTGCTCTGTCCCACTTTTGAAAAGTTCCATATTCTTTAGGCTTTCCAAGTGAACCTTAATTTCCAGTTTAAGAAAGCAGAGACAAGATTGAAGATAACCATTTGCCCTTGAAGATTTACCCTTTTCAACTAATAATAGGAATATTTTGGTAATATTTAGCATTTGCAGTGGTAGAACTATAGAACTAGCAGCAGCAATAGTAGTTGCAGTACTCGTCATTATCAACATAGTAATAGTTAACACGTATTTCCACTTTTTACAATCACATATGATAAAGTTTTTTACATACATTGTATGTTTAAACCTCACAACAACTCCACAAAATAAATCTATTAGCTATTTCTCTTGTTGAGTTGGTGGACCTGTAAAAGTGAAGTACTTGCCTAAAGTCACAAAACTAGTAATCTGGGCAATCAGTGTTTGAAGTCAGGCATGTCTGACTTCAGAACTTGAATATACTGCTATAAATTCTGGAATGCAGAATTCCAGAATTCTATGGGATTCAGGTCAGAAATGAAAAACTAGTGGAGAGGGCCAGAGTTGTAAAGACAACAGTACAAGCTGGATGATCAATGGCAACTGACACTTTTCCTCAGTGCTGGGTGATGTATTGTGGGGACTGTGGGTTATTGGAGAATGCATGTCCTATCTGAAAAGGAAAGTTGCTACTTTAGCATTCATTCTCATAAAGGAATAACCTTTTTAAAATATGAATTTTGAAGAGATGGAACTATGGATTTTATGTGATATTTCCTGATTATTAAATGTTAGTACCTAATGCAAATATTTTAAAAACATAGACAAAACACCATGAAGGTTAAAGTACCTCTTTCAAGGGAAATGTTTTTGCAATGTCTAGCTATTTCAGTGAGTGATGACATAGTATGATAAGAGATATTGATTAGTAGTTGAGCCATTCTTAGCTACTCCATTAACTATTGCTTAACAGAACACTCTGAGAAAATCCCAGTTTTTAAAATGTTTATAACGACTGAAAGAAATAACATAAATAACAACGATCCTATTCCACCTGACTCCTGTGTGTCAAATATTGTTTATATGTTATTTAATTAATTTTAATTTCCATAGCAGTCCAGATTAACATATGAGGGAAAAGATCTAAGAGGTGAAACAACAACAGGAGCAATTTGCTAAAGACATTTCTCTTGTAAGGGGGCAGGTGCAATTTGAATCAAGATATGCATTGTTTCAAAGCCCTCCATCTTCCTGCTCAGCATTGCTACCTTACAAAGTAATAGTACAATGAAGTTTTTGTTATGCTAAAATTCTCTTGGACTTAAGGGTAGGTTTTCTGTGTTGCTCAGTGTGATTTTCAGTTTCTGTAGGGATAATTTCCTTAATTAAAATGATCTCTGCACACTCCTAGAAATGCTTCCCTTTTACTTTATCACCCCAACTAAAATTCTACCCCTTAAATTCTCCTGGAAAGGTCCATGCCACAGTATTTCCTTCATTCCCATATTAACATGAAGTTAGTTAGATTATGTTCTTCAAAAACCCAGCTGGGATCATGGTGGTTTTCCTCGACAGTGGGGAGGAAGCAGGGCTATTCTGAGGTAAGAATTATGACTCAGATGAGGTTGCTGGACTGTGGAACTTGGGAAAGTGCCCTTGTGCTACAGGCAGGTTTCTGGCTGCTGTGGGAGAAGGAAACCAGGCACACAAGCTTGTTAACTACTCTTACCTTTTCCCCTCAAGTACATCAAGTCATATTATTATTCTTGGTCCTTTTATTCTTTTTATATTTATGATATCAGAATGCAGCATTTTTTTGCTGTGAATAGAAATCTGAACATTTTTATACTTCAAAAATAAAAATATAATCTTTAAAAATTAGTGGGTATTTTTTGTTTTAATGAAAGAACACACCCAACCAATAATGGAAGAGGAAAAAGATAATAATCATAAATGGCTGCCTCTAAGGGTAGGACTATGATGGACTTTGTAATGTTTTATTTGAATGTGTTGTAATAGGATAACTCATTTTAGAAGAAAAGCAAATGACATTATTGTTAGAGCAGGCTGAGTAAAAAATTCTTAGTTGACAGGTTGTAGAAGAATGAGATAGGTAAGAATAAGGTAGGGAAGAGTGAAAATCTGTACCTCATGGAGTGGGGCCCTGCCGAGGGTAGATGTAACACATGAAAGATAGACATGTCCTTGAAGGATTGACTAGTTCTTGAAATCCTCTCCTTGGAGACTTTTCCTTGATCTCTCCCAACTCCTGGAGCCTGAAGAAGGGTGGGGTTCTTACAAAGGAGAATAAGAACTTGAAAGAATTCAGAGTGATTCAAAATGCTGAGTTCCCAGACATCTGTTAAGCCTTAGTACTAAATATTTTATTAAACAGCTTTACCCAAAACATCCACTTAATGTTTACTGTACCAACCCCTGTAGAATTTGCTCATGCCTTCTTGCAACATGAAAACTACCTCCCAATTTTTGGGTAATCCTGGAAGAGTTCAATTTTCTTCCCCTTTTCTTTCATTTTGGAAATCAGTATGGTAAAATAAACAAATAAATATGTTTGATTCAGTTGCTACTTGGAATTCTCAACTCAATTTCCTTAATACTTATCAATGAAAATTGCTACTTTGTCTTAACTGTAATTAATATATTGTCTTCCTGCAATTTAAAAATTCCTAGGAATACCGAAGTAGTTTTTGAATATTTGTGTGTATTAGTGTATGATATCTAAAATTTACCCTCTATAAATACTCAAAACTGGTTGATAGTGTTTTTTAGTGAAACAAGACTTAATGATACCGATTCATCTATTTAAACCTTGTACATGTGTCTCGGATCTCGGAGTCCCTTCAATAGTCATTGAAGAATTAGAGGTCTACAGAGGAATAGCAGTATCTAGGAATTTAGAAAGTTTTCTGGTCATTAAAAGCCAAAGGGTAATCACATCCTTTAAAATCAAATTAGTTTTGTGCTATGGTTTGAATGTGTCCTCCAAAAGTTCATAAGTTTAAAACTGTCCAAATGCAGCAGTATTGAGAGGTGGGACCTGTGGGAAGTGATAGGTCAAGAGGGCTTAGTCCTCATGAGTGGACTAGCACTTTGTTACGAAAACATCTTCCCTGGGCTGGGGCTGGGGCTCAGCGGTGGAGCGTTCACCCAGCACACTCGGGGCACTGTGTTTGATTCTCAGCACCACATAAAAATAAAATAAAGGTATTGTGTCCAACTACAACTTAAAAAAAAAATCTTTCTGTCAAGCTTGCTCTGCGACATCAAGTAATGCCCTGCATCATGTCACGATCCAACAAGAAGGTCCTTACCAGAAGATAAGCAGATGCTGGTGCCATGCTCTTAGACTTCCCAGCCTCTAGAACCATGAGTTAAATAAACCTGTATTCTTTACAAATTAATCAGTCTGTGGTATTCAGTTATAGCAATAAAAAATAGACTATTTTGAAATTATTCCATTTGTATTATCCATCTATCTGTACTAGAAAAGACGTTTGTGTACTAGGAAAGGATTTTTAAAAATGTCTGCTCTCCATGATATTCTTAGAAATTTATTTAATTCTCCCCAAAATGGCCTACAACAATGTATTTTGTGTGTTCTTACGGTACTGGGGATTGTACATGCTGGGCAAGCACTCTATCACTGGGTAACATCCCAGTCCTTTTTAACATTTTTTTTTATGTTGTGAAAGGTTTCACTGTTTTTCATGCTGGCCTTGAACTTGTGATCTTCCTGTTTTAGTCTCCTGATTAGCTGGCATGATAAAGCAATATCTTTTAATATGTCATGCGCCTCAATGATTTCTCTTTAAAAATCTGTCCACCTTTGTGATGTGCTTTTTTGCCAGCTCATCTATTTAATTTTGGCTGCCCTTTTTCTAAATTGAAGTCATCAGTGTTTTGGCAACAGCAGATTTCTGTCAATCTTCTTTTTATCCATTTTTCCTCTGTTTCTATCTAAGATTGTCCACTGGTTCCTAATCTGCAGTAACACAGAATTGCTTGCTTTTACTACCCCACACACATCAAGATATTGTGTTCCCCAGATTTAAATATCTGTGTTTTCTAAAATCTTCCCTCCTTTGGTCTTTGGCCCCAAGTAGAATTAGGCTGTCTGTCTGGTGTGTTCCCATAACATATTATGTGTATTTCCAATATTATAACCTCTGACTCACTCTATAGACCAGTGTTCTTCAATGTGGAGTCATTGTGCTGGTGCTGCAAAGATGCATCCAAACAGTGCTAGATCTTCTATTTATATTTATTACAATTTCGAGGTACAATAAGCTTTTCTAATCTTTCATGCATGAATTCATTGTGGCACCTTCATTCCATTTCCCCATTAGTCCAGATTTCCTCTCATACATTTTCTCTATTCAGCATTTTATGAAATGTTATAGTTACTTTCATTTGATTTTAAGAGGACTTACAGGTTAAGTTTTTTAACTGAAATTACCTCCTTAAGATGGACAAGTGCCATAAAGAATCCTGGAATTATAAATAATACTTGGAATGTGAACAAAACAAGTAATAAAGAAAATTGAGAACTGACTGTTCTAAGCTTCTGTGAGGAATACCTCAGCAGAAGTGTGGTATGTGGTGTTTTTGATGATATCCAGTGTGCCTAATGTCAGAGCCATTACAGGTAAAAGCAAAGGCAATAGCAGTCTAGTTATGTCTTGTGGAAGATTTAAAATCACTAATATCATTTCAACTATTGCTGTATACAAACATTATCTTAAGGTTTTATGTTGCTCTGATATAGTAGATGAAAATTATATAGTAATAAAAATTATAATTTGTATGCAATAAATATTTATTATTGACAGAACATGCTAAAAAGCTTATTGGTGATGCTATGTAATAAAAATACTTAGAGGATACTACAGTGAGTTTAGACACCATATGTCTATGCCTGCTACAGCTTTTGGAAGATACAGACTGTGTTGTCTTCATCTTTGTAGCACCAGCACAATGACTGGAGCACAACATATGCTCAATAAATATTGAATGAATTAAAAAAATCAAGGCCAGTACAGGGGTGCATGCATATAATCCCAGTGGCTTCGGGAGGCTGAGACAGGAGGATCATGATTTCAAAGCCAGCCTTAGCAAAAGTGAGGTGCTAAGCAACTCAGTGAGATCCCTTCTCTAAATAAAATACAAAATAGTGATGGGAGTGGGCATATGGCTCAATGGTTGAGTGCCCCTGAGTTTAATCCCTGGTACCTGCCTGAACCAAAAAAAAAAAAAAAAAAAAACCAAATTAATGGAAGAACCAATGCAGGAAGGTGAATGCTCTTCAGAAAAACTACATCCAGTACAACCTCTAACTATAGGTGAGGAGTCAACATCAAAGAGGAAGTAATTTTGTTTTTGTTTTTTTCATTTTCAGTGCCAGGGATTGAACCAAGGGCCTTTATGCATGGTAACCACTGGGTTACATCCCCAGTTCTAGAAAGTGAATTTCTGTCTGAGTATACAGTGAAATTTTGTAATTTCACAATAAATTCGATTGGTGAGTCCATCACTTCATATCTCTTGGGGAAAGAGGAATGCTGCCAGTTAAAGAGAAGAATCCTCCTCCTTTTGATTTCATCCCCAAACTGCACCCTTCTCAGATCCTCATCCAGGTCTTATCCCCTTATACCTCCAGGTTTTGTCCCTTTTACCATGGAAGCTCTGTTGCCTAAAATGCTCACTTGAATTACTGAATGATTTTACTTATATCTGTGTGCTCACAGTCCCAAAGGTATTTTCTGATGAATGATTACAACTTTACTTATATAACTCTGCAAGCCTTGGCTTCATCCTTCAATATAGGTAAAGAAGAATATTTTAAATTCACATCATGATATTGCACTAAAAATTTCGCCTTAGGACTTGATTGTTTTATTACAGTAATCCTTGGAAATTCTGATTTCCTAATACCGAGATCCTTTAATCATTTTTATTAATATATAATGTTAAGTGCTAAAAAAAGCAACATGGACTAGCAATAAATTTGTGTTTCCAGAAGTAAAGAAAAATATTTTCCTATCTTCTAAAAAGAGCAAACCAATTTCAGTAACTAGTAATATAAAATAAAGTCTCATTACTTGTTCAATTCATCTATGTCATCTCAATGAAACGTTCACTAAGATTTTATGGTAATTATAAGCAGACCCAATATATTTTAGACTGGTAATGTAGGCATTTTACAAATAATATTGGCTTTTTAATTAAATGTTCATGATAAATATAGAATATCCATTTTGAACACAAATATTTTTGATTGCATTGTTGGGAAAGAAAAGCAACCATCAGTAACAAATGGAGCTTGTCTTTCTGCAATTCACTGCCTGATATAGTTTGGATCTGAATGTCCCCTAAAGGCTCATGTGGCAGAGGAGGTTGGATCCCAGCTGGTAGAGTGATTAGGAGGTGTGGAGACTTTAGGAGGTAGGCCTAGTTGAAAGAGGTGGATCACTGGGGGAATGTCTTTGAAGGGTGTATCTTTTCTCTGGTCTCTCTCTCTCCCTCTGCTTTCTAATCCCCATAACATGAGCAGCTTGGCTCTGGCCCTCCCTTCTACCATGACTCAGAGATGAGGCCAAGTAACCAAGGACTGAAACCTCTGAAACCATGAACCAAAATAAATCCTTTCTCCTTAACTTGATTTTCTGTGGTCTTTTGCCATAATGATGAAAAGCTAACTAACATAAAATTGGTACCAAGAAGTGGTAGTATTGCTGTGACTATACCTTAGTCATGCGATCTAGAAGCCTTTTCAACTGGTTTATGGGAATAATTTGGAAACATTTGGAGATGCAAGCTAGAGAAGCCTTAGAATACTATAAGCAGAGCTTAACAGACAATTTTGATGTGAACTTCAAAGACCAGAATGCTGATAGGAATATAGAAAATAAAGACTGTGCTTGTAAGGTTTCAGATGAGAGTAAGGACTCCATTGGGAATTGTACTGAAGGCCATTCATGTTACAATTTGGCAAAGAACTTGTCTACATTTTATTCATATCCTGAGACTTTGCTTGAGGCTAAATTTAAAGGTAATGTACTAATTGATCTGGTGGAATAAATTGAAAGGTATCACAGCATTCAGGCAGTCAAATAGGTATTGCTGCTTTTAGCCAAATTTACAATGAAAATTGGGAACCAAAAACAGAGCAGAAAGATTTTTTAAAAACTTGCATTTGGCCAGAAAAGATACATGTAAAATTGGGGCCTTAGAAGGTTTGTTTGCTGAAGAGATTAGTGCCATTAAAAAGAAGCCATATAATTTGCACAGGGACAATAGCAACAATACCTTAAAAGCATCTCAGAAGTTGAACAGACCCCATCCATCTCAGGCTCAAGGGTGTAAATGTATAAACTTGTTTTAAAAACTTTGTTTTGAAAGGAGAACAGGCACCCTGATCCCACAGGTTCACCTAAGAAATTGTTCCTTCAGAAATCATTTCACCATGTTAGTCATCTGGATACTCAGAGGCCACTATGGCTGTGATTCAAGTGACCCAGCTACTGTTCCCACTGGTAGCAGACCTTGACATTATCCATGTGGTACTGGCTTTGTAGGCATGCAGAATGCAAGAGTTAGGTGTCACTTAGGCTTCCACTGAGATTCCAAAGGAAAGCCTGGGAGGCTAAGCATTGTGTGGCATGGTCAAAGTCCCTGTGGCAGCCTCTAAGAAGGTGATGAGTGAAGCTGAGGCTATAGTGAAGAATCCAGGCAATTTGAGATGCCAGGAAAGTAGAACTTCTGCAGATGAAAGTGGCAGGCAATGAGAAAAGCCAGTTCAAGAGAAAGGCATGTAGGCTACAGCCAGCAAGACTATGGGGTGGGGATGCCCAAGCCCTTTGGAGTCCACCTTTTGCCATCATATTCCCTAGATGCTGCACATGTAACTGTAGGATTTAATGTTTACTGTGAGGGGTTTCACTTTTCTTTTGGTCCCTTCTTTGCTTTCTATGTTCTATTCCTCCATTCTGGAGTAAGAATGTTTACTCTGTGCCTGTCCCACCATTGTGTGTTGAAGCATGTAATTTTTTCTCTTGATTTTGGTAAGGATTCAGAGCAGAGAGTTTCCTTGAGTCTCAGAAGAGACTTTGACTTTTGAGCAATGCAGGAGCTGTTAAGATTTTGAGGACACTTGGAGATGAACTGAATTCATTTTATGTTGTGAGATGGGCATGAACCTTTGAGGACCAGGAGCAGAATGTTAGTTTCTAGATATGGAATGACCATTAAACACTCATGGAATGAAGGCTTGGTGCCCAGCTGGTGGTGTACTGGGAGGTGGTTGAGACTTAGGAGGTGGGCCTAGTTGGAGGAGGTAGGACCCTGGTCCCTATGTGAGTGTCTTTGAAGGATGTATCTTGTCTTTTGAATTCTCTGTTTCTCTCTTTCTTTCATGCCATGAGAATGAGATGAGCAGTTTTGCCCTGATTCATCCTTTCTACCATGGATTTATCCTTTCTACCCCTATTGCTTGACTATGGGCTATAGTGATGGGGCCAATTGACCATGTACTGAAATCTCTAAAATTGAGCTAAAGTAAATATTTCCTCCTGGTTGATTTTCTGTGGTATTTTGTCACAACTAAAAGCTGATTAATATACTGCCTGTGAGCATAAAATGTGACTGGATGGTAGGTATCATGAAGGCAGGAAACATGTCTCTGGTAATCACTTTTGTTGCCCCCATACTTAGAATAGTATACAGCAATAATAAGACTCCAATAAATATTTATCAAATGAATAAGTGTATGTAAATTCACCCTTGACACCAGCCACATATTACACCTCTCTCTGCCCATAAAGATAAGTCTCAAATAATAACTATTAATTGGGAGCAATGGCTTCCAATTTCTGATCTGGGAAAACTTGGTACTCTGTGGAGATGCTGAGGGGTTCTGCAAACACTGAATTACTTTCTTCCAAACGTTATACATCTCTTGAGTGTCGGGATTGTTAGTTATGGCAATGCTTTAAGCAAAAGAAAAATGTATGGGCTCAGTAATACCAAAATGGTGGAACAAAGGATATCAGGAAAAGGGCAGGATTCAGCCTGGGTCTCAGAAAAACAAACAACAACAAAAACCACTATCTCCATCTGTCAGCATGTTAGCTTCATGATCACTGAAGATGAGTTTCTTTTATTGGGAGACGTGGCTTATGACAGCTGTGAAGCTTTCTATCTTGGAACTTTAGTCACTGGATAAAGGTTCATTGTAAGCTTTCTTTGGCTTCATGTTTAACATCTTGGAGAAGGGATTTTGTTTACAAGAGTTTGGCTATTAAAATGGGTTTGAAAGGTTTCTCCTCTTGTTAGTTTGCAACTCAACCACCCCTTTCTTAGCCTCCTAGTTTTATCCTCATCTGTTCCTCCTCAGCCTCATTTCTTCAGTTTTGAACTTGTACTCCATGCCCAGTCTTTTCCATTCTTGACTCTCTTCCAGGCCTATTTGGTCCTGAGCTTTCCATTTTTTTGTGTCATGATAGATCTTTTGGTCCTTAGTCTCCTGGTCATAAGTGAACACTCCTCTGCCTATAGAATCCTTTTCCAGATTTCTGTCTAGAAGAAATTGAGCCATATGCATGTGTCAAGATTATGTAAACCATGGCTGCTTCATATCTTTCTTATACTTGTATGTATGTATGTGTGAGCATGTGTGTGTGCGTGCACGTGTGTCTGTGCATGTGCACATGTATGTTACTGGGTATTGAACCCAGTGGTGCTCTAACATAGAGCTACACACCAGCCCTTTTTATTTTTGATTTTGAGTCAGGGTCTTGCTAAATTGTCCAGGCTCTGCCTCGAACTTAAATCCTCCTCGTTAAGCTTCCCAAGTAGCTAGGATCGTAGGCATGTGCTGCCAAACCCCACCTTCCCTGTACTTTTAAAAGACTTTCACTTAAGGACTAGAGGCAGTTATTTGATGTCTACTGTAGTCCCAGCAGCATTTATATATATAGGGTAGAAGTTCTTAAAATAACTTCTTTTGTAAAATGGGACACCTTCAATCATCAGACACCTTGAATTTTCTCTGATACAAGTGCTAAGAAATGACCTTGATCTACTAAAATGGTGCATATGTATTGAAGCATGAGAATGATCTTTTCTTTCACTCTCTGGACAGTCTATTAAGTCTCCTACATCTCCATCTGCCATAGCAAAGTCTGACCCAAGTCAGCTTTGACAATAGCATTATTTCATTATAACCAAAGGAGGTGCAAGCCCATTTTTAGAGTAGACATTTCACCTTCACTATTCCTTAATCTTTTATGCTGAATTAGAAAATGTGAGAAACTTGTTCTGATTTTTTTTTTAGATGGCATCTTGCCATGTTGCCAAGGCTGCTTCCATAGCTGGGCTCAAGTGAACCTCTTGCTTTAGCTTCCCGGTTAGCTGGGACTACAGATGTATACAACCATGCCTACCTTGGAAATAAATTATGAATCTTGAGAAAATAATTTCAAATAAATTCAAAGAGCAGGGTAAATTCTAATAAAAATATTTATGGAAATATATAGACAAGGCTATGATCCTACAGAACATTCTTCACATAGATCTATGGTGAAATCATTTTAAAATGAAAAGGTTTTGCTTTAGTTTATAAAGACTTGAATAAATGCCTTTGAAAGAATAATGATCTGGCTTTTTTTTTAAAAAAAAGATAATTATTTTTTGAGAATTAAAGTTGATTTGTACTCAGTTCAATTAACTATCACAATCTTTTCATGTTCCTCTGTAGATCAGCATAAATCCTATCATATATAAATTTTCTATTTTTTGTTCTAGGTTCTTTTTATTTAAAGTAATTGAAAGAAGATCTGACTAAAATAAAATTCATTGAGGACTATTTAGTATGTTTACATTGACTCAAGTTGTAGAAAGAATAAAAAATATTTTGTAGGGAATTTCTCATACCAAAGACCAATGAGTTATGCTAGGAAATTTACAAGTATGCTATGAGAATTTTACTATTTTTGTATGTTTATTTCAAATATAGTCTTTAAGGAAGAGTACAAATATTTGGTCTAAAATAAATCCAAAAATTTTCAAGTCTATTTTTGCATATATGGATTTATAATGACATCGATGCCAAATGATCACTAAGTACATTGTCTATATTTTAATATATTGTTTATCAAGCCAAGGTATATTGATCATAGAATCTTTGAACATGTTTGAAGCATCTATGATACCCTTTTTACAAGGTTAATAACTAATATTGTTGATGATATTTTTGACACCAGGTATATTCTAATAAATGGTTGTACATTATTTATTTGTTAAAATCTTTACAATAACTCTAGGAAAACCACTATTTTACTTATTTTTAAGATAGAGAAAAGCATAGACATAAAGAAATCAAGGAACCTGCCAAAGGCCTCAAGCTGGGTTTTGAATTCAGTACTCTAACTCCAGCTATTCAAAGGCTTCCATACTTTGGGTTCTCTATTTTTTCTGCCTGGTAGGCATAGGGGTACTATTCCCTTCCTTTGTAATTGGTTATCAATATTTATGATCACATAAAAGTAGTTGCTTTCTTTAATTTGATGTATATATATATTTTATTTCTAAGAAAAAGACTTCAGAAAGGGGTATAACTACTTATTGAAGAAACTAATCTAAATATCAAACATGTTTATAGTTGCTAATAGGAAACTATTTAATCATCATAGCAGCAACTCAGAAGACTTTTATAGATGTGCATTATGTAGAAAGAAAAAAAAATGTTTCCTTTTCCCAGTTTCCATTGTCTTTTCCACCTTACCTCAACAATTAGTCCTAAACACATTAGCTGGGGTGGGGGGCTGATCTTTACACTAGAAAGAGGAGGAGACTACAGTGGCCTAGAACATGATGTTAAAACCAAAAACTGGAAAAAAGGACATGTATTTAGGAAGACTGATCCATACTAATGTCAGAGACCAACCAGAGTCAGGAGAGTATCTATGTGTAGGGGAAGCCTGGTAGAAGTGCCAGAACTCAAGTGAGATGGGGGGCACTGTGAATGAGGTAAACTGGTGCAATGTGTCATTGCCTAGGGTGAGAAGGCATCAACATGGAGGAACAGCAGGATGTGGGGTTTTGAAGCTCAAATGGAGAGGGAGGCATATCTATGCAGTGGGGCAGGGGGAAGAGTGGGGATTCAGAGTGATAAAGGAGTCTGTTTGGAAGAGTACAGTATGCCATGGATTACTGAAGCCTATATGGGTGGCAGCAGGAGGGCATCTGCTGTGGATTATTGATTGGAACAAGGGAGGCATTTGTGTAGAAGAGGGGTGGTATTAGAGATGGGATATTGATTATATACTGAAAGCTGACCAAATAAAAGATATAACAGTAATGGGAATCAGGTTTTTCACTCTTGCAGAAAGGAGTTATGAATATAGAAAGGAAAAATCTAGAATGAACCCTATAGTGCCGTATTACAATTAGAGATACCAGTGTGCATTCATAGACATTACTACATGCACCTGTGTATGTACTTCCTACCTTTATCTACTGGGTGAGCCAAGGAGTCGTTATTTCCCAATAGCCATGACTTGGAGTGCCCACATCTCTCTTTTTAAATGCCATTCTCTAAGGAACATGAGTTCCGTGGAAAACTTGCTGATCTAGGACTGCGATCAGCAAAACACAAGATGAGCTTGAAAAATCATTTTGTGTCGGAAAGTAAGGAAGTGTTCCAAGAAAGATTTCAGTAGGACACAGAACTCTATGACCACATATGTGTTTTGTTTTTCTTTTCTCTCCCTTGCATAGATACTTATCACGTATCTGGGATAAACTATAGGTTTGAGTTGTTTATCAGAGACCAATTGGCAAAAACTGGAACAAGAATGGGGAAAATTGTTAGAACTAGAGATGGGTAAAATTAAAGGTGAATGCAGATTGAATAGTACAAGTATGGGTGAAGGTACAGTTTATGGAAAGAATGGGAGTATAAATCCTGGAGAAAAAGTGGACAATCTGGAGATGTTAAAGATCTAGACATTGATTTTTTAAAATCAAGAATTGTGACAGAGAATAATGAGAGTTAGAAGAAATGAACCTTGGTATTAGGATCTATGGAGAGATGATAATTTCTCTGTGACTTGAAAGAGCAACCTGAACTTGTAGTTCAACTTGAACATTCAACTGGATTTCAAGTTAAAAGTGCATGTATTGATTTGAAATTTAAACTCTAGAAGGCTGGAGCTGTAATCTTTACTGTAACTACATTGCATATGGTCAGTTTGCCTTCATGCATAGGGACACAGTAATGTGTAGGGCAGTAAGTCTTTTTTTTTTTTTTTTTTTTTTTTTTTTTTTAATACTGGGGACTGAACACAGAGGCACTCTACCACTGAACTATATCCCCAGCCCTTTTCTCCTTCTCCTTCTCCTTCTTCTTCTTGTTAAGAGAGGGTCTCACTAAATTACTGAGGCTGGCCTTGAACTTTAGATCCTTCTGCCGCAGTCTTCTGATTTTCTGGGATTATAGGTTATACCACCACACCTGGCTGGCATAGGTTTTAATGTTTCTTGTGGAGTTTTTAAAAGAAATACGTAATTAGAAACTCATCACCATACCAGTCAAAAATCACTGGCATGGTGAAAAGGGTAAAGCTAATTGCTTTAAAACCTAGTTTTATCATTTCCTACCCCTGCATCCTTGAATAAGTTATTTAACTCTTTTGAGCTTCATCTTTCTCACTGTAAAATGGGGCTCATAGCTATAATGTTATAATATGCATCATAGTGCTTTCTTGGTAATTAACTTCTTCTTCTCCTTTCCCCCATAATACATCTATTTTACCAGATGGGATGCCTCATAGTATAGCTTTTATGGTTTAGATGTAAGATGTCCCCCAAAAGCTCACATGTGAGACAATGCAAGAGTGTTCAGAGGTGAAATAATTAGATTATGAGAGTTGTAACCTAATGAGTGGATTAATCCACTTATATGGATCAACTGGGTGATAAGTGTATACATATAAGGTATTGCTGGAGGAGGGAGGTCATTGGGGGTGTGCCTTTGGGGTTTATATTATGTCCCTTGTGAGTGGAGCTTTCTCTATGCTTCCTGGTTGTCATGTCCTGAGCTGCTTTCCTCTGCCACATCCTTCTGCCATGATGTTCTGCCTTACCCCAGGCTCAGTGTTATGAAGTTAGCTGAAATAAGCTGTTCTTCCTTTAAATTGGTCTTTTCAGGTATTTCAGTCCTAGTGATGCAAAAGTGGACTAATATAGTAGCAAAAGTGAAATGAAAGTTATATTCTAAAATCTTGTCTGAGTATAATTTAGTCAATTTGTTACAAGGGGCAATGCATAGGAGTGAGAAGCCAGACTGCATCATATTTCCTTTAAGGGTTTGGATCAAAACCCCAGAAAAACAGAGAGACAATGCAAAACCTCCCTTTACAGGATGCCCTGGTTTTGGCAGATGGGCCTGATCAGACAGATGGTGACAGGTTATGTTCCTTTCCTTTTCAAGTGACCCTATCTTGCCAAACGTCAACCTCAAACTCCAGGAAGAATGCTAGAGCTCCCTAAGAAGTTGCCAGAAGCCCTGTTTGACCTGTGGCAATGGGATGAGGTGAAGAACTCCTTTAATATAGAAGTTTAACTATTATGTAGATCAAAAGAGATAAAGGAAAGATTTTCATTTAGTGTTTGTACAAAAATTTTCTATGACTAGATAAGCAATTTTGTAATTCTTTTATTTATAACATGAGTATGTCTCCTCTCATTCAATGTTTTACAACCATGTATTTTTGTCTGTATTTTGTTTTTCTTTTTAAGGCTTTGTAATATTTTGTGGAATACCTATGCCATATCATTTAGTCTTTCTCCTAAATGAAATTAATGAGTTTTTTAAAGATATTTATTATAAATCACACTATAATTAATATCTTCTTTTACATATTTTGTGTACCTCTGATTATATCATTAGGATAAACTCCTAGCACTGGGTTTTCGATACGTATTGTCAGGTTGACTGGCCAAAAGTTCTACCAATGTACATTTCTTTACTGGTATTAACTGACTATTATTTTACCTTAACTGTGGCATTGTTATTTTTAAGATTTCTTTAAATTTTTCAGATAATAAGTAATAATGATAATTAACACATACATTGTGCTTACTATGTTCTAAACACTATACTATCACTTTCTATATGTAATATGCGGATTTCTAAGATGACCTCCAAGATTGCCTTCCCCATACTGCACACACACACTTTATTACTCCCACAAGTGTGACTATGTGGAGCTACCTCTTCTTGTGGACTATGTTACATTATATAACAAGAGATTGGAAGATGTAATTAAGGCTCCTGATAGTTGACCTTAAGGAAGATTATTTTGGTGGACCCAATCTTATCAAAAGAAATTTTTATTTCTGAGTCTAGAGACCAGAGAGTTGAAATAAAGAGATTCTAAGCATTACAGGAAGTTGACATGTTGGTGATTATCCAAGGCTGGTTTTGAAGATGGAAGAAATCACATTGTAATGGATGCAGGCAACCTGTAGTCATTAACAGCAGTCCCTGACTGACAATAAGCAAGTAAATAGGGACCTCAGTCCTGTAGCTGCAAGTAATTGAATTCTACTGACAACAAGAATGAACTTGCAAATAGGTTTCCTTGAATTCTCTGGACAAGAACTCAATCTGGTTGATACCTTGATTTCACCTTGTCTTACTCTGAGCAAAGGACCTAGTCATGCCGTGCTGGACTTCTGATCTACAGAACTATGAGCTAACAAATATTTTACAAAACAAAGGATATAGAAGCCAGCTTAATGGGGTTCCCACTTGCCAAATTTGGGGTAATTTGAGCCTCAAAATAAATATTAGAACAGATTTTAATCTGTTGAATAAAATAAATCTCTGTAGATTTATAAATGAATACATAAATTGTATGTTTAGTGATAAATTAAACCTCATTATTTTCAAAGTACCTCTCCACAAAAATACTTATTGCAAGTGGAAAAAAAAGTAACTTTATAAGGGGAAACTTGACTGATTCTATTTTAATTGAATGTTCTAAGTGAACCTCATCAGTAATGGACAAATAGAAAAACACAGTATCATTTCTCTGATATTCCTGCCACAGATGCATAATCAATGAAGAAACACCAAACAAACCTAGATTGAAGAACATTGTACAAAACAAAAACATAACTTGCATGTAATCTTCAAAGTGAAAGGATCGTGAAAGTCAAAGATGGACTGCATGGCCATTTCCAGACTGAAGGAGACTAAAGGGACATGATATTTAAATGTGACACTTGTCCTGAACTGGAACTTTTGCTCTAAAGGACATAATTGGAACAATTAGCAAAACTTGGATTTTTTTTCATTCTTATTTGTTAAAATTAGACATGACAGCAGAATACATTTCAATTCATATTATTCATATAGAGCACAATTTTTCATGTCTCTGGATATACACAAAGTAGAGTCACACCTCGTGTCTTCAAACATGTACTTAGGGTAATGATGTCCCTCTCATCCCACCGTCTTTCCTGCCCCCATGCCCCCACCCTTCCCCTCCATCCCATTGGCCCTATGTAAAGTTCCTCCATTCCTCCCATACTCCCCCCATCCCCATTATGGAAAACTTGGGATATTTTATGGTAATATTATCAACATTAAATCTCTTGTTTTTAATGGTTATCTTGTGGTTTTATCAAAGAATGTCCTTGTTTGTAGGACAGATACACTCAAGTATTCAGAGTGATGGGCAATCAGGGAAGCAATTCCTCTGAAATGGAATTCTTTCTGAAAAATGTATTTCTATATACTGTTTCTGAAACTTTTCTGTAGGTCATTCATTGTTTGAAAATGAGAGAAATTATTTTTGAACTTGTAAAAATATAACATTTTCTGTTGAATAAGTACAGAGCCAAAAGAAGCAAATAAAATCATTGAATTCAGGTTATTTCTGTTGCATTTTTATGTGTAACTTTACAATTATTTATTAAACATATTCATACACACTTTATACATATGTGGGTATATATATGTGCATATATATATATACATATATATATATATGTGTGTGTGTGTGTGTATTTTCTTGTCCCTTTATACCATTCATTGGCCTATTTGCCCATCATTGTTCCAGTGACATACTGTCTTCATTACTGTAGGCTCATAATGGATCTCAGTGTATGGTACTGTAAATCCTGCAGCATTGCTCTCTTCATCAGGATTCTCCTGGCTGTTCTTCATCCTTTGCATTTATGTACCCATTTTGGTATCAGCTTGCCAATTTTCACACACACACACACACACACACACACACACACACACACACAAACCTCCTAGGATTTCAGTTGAGATTATATAAATCAATTAGAAGGAGTTGACATTTTTACAATATTGAGTCTTTTTCACCCTTTAAATAGTTTGCTGATGGTCCCTTCGTTTATAAGCAGTAGAGCTGGAATTCAATCTTCTGCAGACTGACCTCAAACCCAACACTATTATAGAGTTTAGGTATACTTTGGTTTTGAGAATGTACTGTTTGATTTCAATTACATTTTAAGTGAGCCTGTTTTAGTCAGCTTTTTTTCTTCTTTTTTTTATTGCTGTCACTGAAAGATCTGACCAGAACAACTGTAGAGGAGGAAAAGTTTATTTGAGGGTTCACAGTTTCAGAGGTCTCAATCCATAGACAGCAGACTCCATTCCTCGGTGCTTAAGGTGAAGCTGAACATCATGGAGGAAGAATTTGGCAGAGGGAAGCATCCCACATGATGATCAGGAAGGAGAGAGAGAAAGAGAGAGAGAGAGAGAGAGAGAGAGAGAGAGAGAGATATTCCATGCTCTAGATACAAAATGTATATCCCATAGCCATGCCCCAGTGAACCACTTCCTCCATCCACACCTTACCTGCCTCTAGTTACCACTAAGGATTAATCCACTGATTAGGTAAAGGTTATAACCCAATAATTTCTCCTTTGAACCTTCTTGCATTGTCTCTCATGTGCACATTTGGGGGACATCACATCTAAACTATAAAGGGCCTCTTTTTGATCTAATATAATGCGTTATTCTTCAGTATTATCTTTTAAAAAACATCCCATTATATGGATATTGTAGAATTTAACCAATCCTCTATTATCATTCATTTTAAATTCATTTCCAGCCTTTCTCCAAATAAATAATTCTGTCATAAGTATCTTTATAAATATATGTTTTGTGTTCATCTTTTTGGGGTTATATCCTTAAAATTGTCACTGGGTCAAATGGTATGAAAAAAAGTTAAGAATTTGGGCACATTGCCAAATAGTCACCTAGAATGATTATATATGTTAGCCAGCAATGTGTGTGAGAATTAATTGACTGTTACCTTCATAATTCTTAATTCCTTCCCAATTCTTTTAGGTCTTTAAAAAATCTGATTATTAGAGATGTTGTAGTTACTTATTTTCATTTGTGTCATTGATTGCCACCACCAAGAGGTATTCTTCTATTACTGACTGTTTTATGTTTCTAACCATTATATTTTGAAGCAAAATATTTTGATAGGGTTTTTGTTTTTTATTTTTTGCTATTCTAGGGATCTAACCTAGGGCCTCTTGCATCCTAGCACAGATAGGGCAAACACTTGCCTCTGAACTACATCCTTGGCCCATTTTGATGGTATTTTTAAAAGTTAAGGGCAAAATTCTATATAGTCAAATCCTTACTGTTCATCCTGTGGTTCATGATAATTTTCCTCTCTCACCAACACTCTCTTTTGTTTACCCCTTCTCTTTGCAAAGAGGAGAATTCTCTCTTCCTTCCGTCCTTCTCTAGGAGAAAGGTCTTATTTTTCCTCTATCTTCCATAGCTTTCATAAGACACTACTGAGATGTTTTGTAAAAGGACTTAGAAATTATCATTCAGATGATTCCATACAGATCCTTTACAAAGAGGTCATGAAATATGAGGACAGTGAAGAATTGCCCCTTCCTCTCCTGCATGAATGATGAGGTTGAATGACAATTGAGAGGAGTGAAGCCTGACTGACATCCTCTCACTCTCCTCCCCACTGTGGACCTCTTCTCATGTCAGACTTTCTTCTCCCTAAGAAAACTGCTCATCCTGAGTTATTGCCTCCTCTCACTGGATCCTACCCAGACCAGTATTTTTTAAAATGTGTTTTTAACACACAATGAGTGTGTGTATTTACAGGGTGCTGTGTAACACTTGGATACAAGTAGATCAGGGTGAATGTTATTTGTTACCTCAGACCAACATTGATTCTTCAAAATTATCCAGTCTGTTTCCTCTGCACTTCAGGGCTGCCTGGATAGGGAGAGAGAATGCTTTGTGTTTTGATCCAAACTCTAGGGATCTGGAAAGGGAAATAGGAAGGAAATGAAATTTTATGTTTTCTTTTTCTCTTGTTCACTCTGCTTTGCTTTCCCCCACTCTTTCTTTCCCTCCTTATAAACACCATCTTTACTCCTTTAATAGTCTCTATCATTTTTTACTTCCTAGCCTAGAGGTCTTTTCAAACTTAACTGGCAATAGCACAAACTGAATTAATCTCTTACCTATTATAGTTATTTCATTGATTCAAAACACATTAGTGGCTTGCATGTTCCAGGCACTGTCATTAAGAGTTTCATAATCTTTGTTAATAAAGTGTGGTAAATTGCTATTTTTTATTAAAATTGAAATAAAAAGACCTTTTGTGTAACATTTTAGAAGGAAACTGCTTCATGCATAATTGATCCTTTATGGAGAAGCTATTTACTCTGGAGTATTGCAAACTCACAGATATATTCTTCTTTGTTGCTTCTTTTCTGTGTGTTACTTTTTAATAGTGTAATGAAGTTTGAGGGTGTGTGTTTTTTTAATCCTCTTCCAGAACCACCTACACATTTTTTACCTACTTTCTTTCAGTTAAGTTGAAGTTGCAAATGAAACCCTATTGGAGTTTTAAAATGGGAAATTTAGCTAGATGTGTAATTCTCCCATGCTACTATTGAAGAGCAATGAAGGTAATAATTTTTAGGATTTTATCTCATGTCTTTATTGATGGGTATTGTTCTAGAAAATTTTTTTTCTATTGCTTTATTGGAGAGGCACCATAATCTCCTGAGTGTTTCATATTATTCCAGTATATATCAGTTGAGAATTTTGTCTGGCTGAAAGTTACAGAACCTGACTTGCAGAAGCTTGGGGATTTATTTTTCTCATAACAACATGTCCTGAGGGAAGTAGTCTAAGAAAGGTATAGCAGATTATTGATATCAGTATCCCAGATGTCTCTTGCCTTCCTTCTCATGGTTGTTAAGTTATGTACCTTTCATTCTAATAGTTGCTACATAGTCATAGATGGCTTCTTCATGTCTAGTTTCATATCCACATATCAGGCAGGAAGAAAGAAGGAGGGGCAGGGAGGAAAGGGATTGCCTATATGAGAAGACAAGTCTTATCCCTAAGTGCCCAGCGTATCTCTGCTTATATCTCATTGTCTCGAACTGTATTGCATGGTCACTTAGAGCAATTTCTTGGTCTTGAATAACACTGGAATTTATTAGGAAGGAAACAAAAATGGATATTAGCACTTAGCTACGTCTGTGAGTTTCAAATATGAAATAATAAAATTTCTACAGTAATAGTGAAAGGCGCATCAAATTTTCATTTAATTGTTTAACCTTATAAGCTTGCTTTTTTGGCTTTGGCTTCAACAGTTCTCTTTTAATGAACAAGCTTATAATCAAGAGAAAGAGAAATGCATTTGTGACCACTAATGACAAGAAAAAGTAAAGAATTTTTGATCATTTTGTTAAAGAAGGCGTCAAAAATTTTTTCTATACAAACACAACAAATTTGTGTAAAAATTATATAACTATACTCAAATTAAAGATAAAGTTAACTGGATATTTCAGGCCATGCATCATAGGGCTGTTGCAGCTCACTAGGGTATAGACACTGCAGAAAGTGGTCTGAGCTTGGCAAGTTCAGAAATGGCTGTGAAGGGTGAACAGGCTCTGAGGATCTCACAAGCACAACCCTCTAGATAATCATACATAAACTCTGAAGTCATGGCATTTTTTTCTACAACATAAGAGATAATTATTTAGAAGTAAATTTTTAGAAAAAAGTCTTTGGAATTTATTTATTACTCTTAATTATATAAGCATACATCTCATAAAAACATAAAGACTATATTACAGATAAAGCTAAGTCCCTTTGGTAATAAACTCTAGATGCACCATCCTCTTTAGTTTGGTTTATTGAGAGTTGGGCAGTGGAGGAGAGAATGGAATAATACAAAGTATTGTTGTGTGTCCATGAACATTTATGTAATGGTATCTTATGGTTTGTATCATAGTGCATCTCACTTCATTCACTCAATATATGTTGGTGATGAGTCCAGATTATCTGTTTTTGTCATGCAAAAAAGTCCTGCATAATCTCATGCTCTTGGAATTGTAAAATGAGTTAGATATCCTTAGATTACTAATAAATGGATATATTGTCTATGTTTCCACATAAATGGATTATGTGTTATGACTGGCAGCTGAATAGCTAATCAGGAGTACCTGTCAACTCCAGTTCATAAGAACTAACAGAACTGAAATTTTATCAGATAAAGTAGGCAAGTTTTTCCTTCCTCACTTTGTATATATGTTGATCTTCTGCCCGTTTTGATTTGGAGTTTGTTCATAATAATTTTTGTTTCATACAGCCTAGATGTAAAAATTGGAGAAGAAGAGATGAATACTGTATTTGATTCTAATTCTACCATAAATTAGGGCCAGGACTGTGATCTATAATGCAATCACTTAAGGCTTTTTTTTTTTCAACAAATGTATATGGAGTATCTAATATATGCTCAACTATATTAAAGCTACTCTGAAGAACTACAGATAATCAATTAAAGGTCTGGGTTTCATGGAACATATATCTGAGTTTTAAAGGTGAACAATAAACAACTTAATAAATATATAGTAATATATGGCATAATGTCACATATTGAGAAGCACTATGAAGGAAGATAACTAGTTTCAGGGAAGAAGGAGTGATTGGGTGTAGCAAGTCTACTTCAAAGACTTGAATAAAATCTAGTATATGGTAGACGTTTCACAAATGTGCAAATAAATAAGAGCAATTTCATGGCTATACACAAGTTACAATAGTAACACAATGGAGGGAGAAATCATTTCTATTTGAATTAGGAGAGGCCCTAGGAGGATGCTTATTTAGGATGAGACTGAAAAATAAGTAGGTGTTGGCCATAGGTGTGTGTGGGGGGGTGTGGGGGGGTAGAAACAGGGAAAGGCATTCCAAGTGTTTGTAATAGTGTGTGTGCAAAGGCAAGAAGTTGTGCAAGAGATGTCAGATTCCTTATTGCTAAATAGCAAATGACTATAAACTTAGTGACTTAAATAATACAAATATATTATCTTAGAATTCTGGAGGTCAGATGTCCAAAATAGGTCTCACTAGCTAACATCAAGGAGTCAGCAGGGCTGAATTTCATCTCTAGGGGAGAATATGTTTCCTTGCACATGTTATTGTCTAGAGGTTACTTGCATTCTTTGGGTCATGGCCTTTCTTACCATTTCCAGAATAAGAAGAAAGGTATCCTTAAATCTTTCTTCATGATGTCTGCTTCTATTGTACATCTTCTCTGATCATGACCTTCTTGCCTCCCTCCTATACTGGCTCACATGGATAATCCAGGATAATCTCTCTATATTAGGTCAGCTAATTAGATAGCAACCAAAATTATCTCTTCAACCTTAATTCTCCCTTGCTATGTAAAATAACATATTAAAAGATTCTGACCTTTGTGGATATCTTTAGGGCATGATTTTTCTTTTCACAGCATTGTGTATTAGGGATTCTGCGAAGGGTTTGGGACTAGTCACGTGTTTATATGGAGTAATGGCTAACCAAGAGGCTAGGTCTTTGTCACCTATGCTGAGTTTGGACTCTGTCCTGGAAAGCAATGAGAAACCGTTTGGTAACTCATGGAGCTCTATGACATATATGGGTTTTTAAGACATTATCCATTCAGGCAGTTGTGTAATGATAGCAAGATCTAGGGGAGTACATAAAAAGAAAATTTGCCAAAATCTATTCAGAAGATTCAGAGGAATGAATTATATGATATACTTCTACTTACAATGAGGTTAGAAATATAAGGAACCAGGAAGGTGAACCTCTTACATGAAGTGCAGGTGTGTAAGATGGGAAAGTCAATTCCCAAATGGTTAGAATGTTGACAAAACCTTATATTTAAGCATATACAAAGTAGAAAGTCAAATGAGGATGAAAAGTGGCGAGACTTTCCAAAACAGAAGATTGCCTTCATGAATCCTTTGATATGATACAAAATTAGTGAGAAAATTTAATTTTTTCATAAATACTTAATTTTTGCAAGATGATTTGCCAAAATTTTAAAATGCCAGTCATGGTTTATGATCAGAATTTCTAAGACCGTCAGTACAAGCTATGTAAATTCATCTAGTCTTCTCAAAAAATGTCTGGGAGTCTTACATTTTACACAGTATATATTGCTTTAAGTAGGCATATATACCTTTTGTTTTGGACTTTTGGAATGCTTTGAGGTCACAGAATTAAGGCCTGAGGGTCTCAATTTTAGTACCTCCACTCTCTGGAACTCTGAAGTCCCACAGAAAGTGGCTTTTTCTAGGTTCTTTGCTTTGGTTGACTCATTTATTTCTACCTGACTCTGCTACCCAGACTGGAAGAGCAAATAAGTAGGTTTGTGTTTGAATCATTTTATTGGCAACATTAATTTAGACTCTCTTCTTGAACTATTGTAGACATAAAAATAGAGACATTCACAAAGGTTGACTATTTTTTGGCATTTGCTTCATAAGCAAATATATATGAATTATAAAAAGGGCAGAGATTTTTATAGATTGTCTTTGTCTGATTAGGTATTTTGTTTTGCAGTGAAAGGGCATAATTTTTAAGAAATTTTTTTATGTTTGAGCTGTAACTTTATTTGTATTTTTCACTTAATTTAATTTTTATAAGTTTATTTCTACAGATGAAAGAAAACCTGTAATAATTGTATTTCTGTTTCTGGCTTATTTTGTTTAACAAGTTGTCCTTCAGTTCCATCCATTTTCATTCAAATGACACCATTTCATTCTTCTTTATGGCTGATTAGTACATGAGTATTATACACACGCGCGCGTGCACACACACACACACACACACACACACACCATATATTCTTTATTCATTCATCTGTTGACAGGTACCTCATCTGATTCCATAACTTGGCTATTGTGAATAGTGCCACAATAAACATGGGTATGCAGGTTTCTCTTTTGTATGCTGACTTAATTCCATTCAGATATATACCCAAGAGTAGGATAGAACTACATATGATACGTTTATTTTAGTTTTTTGAGGAAACTTCATATATTATTTTCCATAGCGGCTATAGTAATTCATATTTCCACCAACAGTGAATTATGGTTCTTATCAAGTTCTCACCACTGTTTTTTGGTTTTGGTTTTGGTTTTGTTTCATAGTAGCCATTCTGTCTATGGTGAGATGGAATCTCATAGTTTTGATTTGCATTTTTCTGATGACTAATGACAATAAGGAGGTTCCCCCCGCCACTCATTTATTGACCATTTGTGTTAGTCAGCTTTATATCACTGTGACCAAAATAGCTGATAAGAATAACTTCAGGGAAGAAAGGTTTATTTTGGGCTCATGGTTTCAGAGGTTCAGTCCAGAGCCAGCCCATTTCATTGTTCTGGGCCTAAGATGGGGCAGAACATTATGGTGGAAGGGCATGACTGAGTAAAGCTGCTCAGATCTGTAGCCAGGAAGCAGAGAGAAAGAAGTAGGGCACATCCCAGTGACCTACTTTCTTTTGCCATGTTCTGCCTACTATAGTTACCACGCAGTGCAAAAGTCCTTTCAAAATATCAATTCATCAAATGGATTAATCCACTGATTATGTCACAGCTCTCATAATTAAATAATATCACCTCCAAACATTTCTTCATGAATGCAGGAGCTTTGGCGGGATACCTCATATCCAAATCATAACATCATTTGCATTTCTTCTTTTGAGAAGTGTCTATTCAGATCATTTCCCTATTTCTTAATTGAGTTAAGTTTTTTGAGCTATTTATATATACTGGATATTAATATCTTCTGCCTGATGCATGACAAAGATTTTATCCCATTCTGTACTTTATCTCTTTAATCTGTTGATTGTTTCCTTTGGTATGCAGAAGATTTTAGTTTGATGTTATCTCATTTCTCAATTTTAGCTTTTGTTTCCTGTGCTTTTAGAATCCTATCCAGAAAAAAATATTGCCTATACCAATATCTTGAAGGGTTACCCCTGTTTTCAATGAATAGTTTCAGAGTTTTAGTTTTTATATTAAGGCCTTTGATGTATTTTCAGTTGATATTTTGTAAAAAGTGAGAGAGGTCAATCTTCACTCTTTTGCATGAGAATATCCAAATGACCTAGCACCATTTGTTGAAGAGGCTTCCTCCAATGTATATTTTTGGCTCCTTTGTTTTGAGAATCAGTTGTCTAAAGATGTGTGTTCTCTGTTCTGTTCCATAGGTGTATTTGTCTATTTCTAGCAAATTCCATTCTGTGTTTTTCACTGTGGTATAATAGTTATATCTTAAAATCAGATATTTTAATTTTTCCAGTTTTTTTTTCTTTTTGCCCCAAATTGCGTTGGGTATTCAGTATCTTTTGTGCTTCCATGTGAGTTTTAGGATTATTTTTTTCTAGTTTCTAGAGAATGTCATTGTTATGTATATGGATTGCATTGATTCTATATATTGCTTGGACTACTAAGGGCATTTTAATGTTAATTCTTATAATTCATGAGCATTGAAGGTCCTTCTAACTTCAAATGTCTTCACTTTCTTCAGTGTTTTATAATTTTCATTGTAGAGATTTTTTACATACTTGGTTAAGTTTGTTCCTAGAAACTTTGTTTTATTTTTTGTGACTATTATGAAAGGAATTGCTTTAATAATTTCTTCTTCAACAAATTCATCATTAGTAGGTAGAGAAACTGCTGACTTTTGCATGCAAATTTTGATTCCTGCTACTTTGCTGAATTTATTTATCAATTCTAAAAATCTTTTGGTGGACTCTTAGACTTTCCTGTCAACAAGGATAATGCATCCTTCTCTTAACTAATAGTTTTGGCTAAAATTTCTAGCACTATAGTGAATAAAAAATTGGCAAGAGTGGATGTTATTTTCTTGTTTTCAATGTTAGAAGAAATGCTTTCAGTTTTTCCCCAGTCTCTATGATGTTGGCTATCAGTTTGCCATATACAGCCTTTATTATGTTGAGGTATAAACCTTCTATGCCTAATTTTTTCAGGATGTCATTAGGAAGGGATGTTGATTATTATTATTGTATGCTTTCTCTTTTTCTATTGGGATAATCATGTGATTTTTGTCCTTTGATCTATTAATGTGATGTATTATATTTATTGATTTGTCATCCTTGTATTGCCATTCTTGTATCCCCAGAATTAAAAACTTACTTTTTGAATTCTTGTACTAGTAAAATAATGAATACATACCATTTTACAGTTATTAAATATATAGCTAAATGTGCAAACATGGATGAGAAATAATCTGATAAAGATGGTAAGGAGACCCACATTATTATACAAAATACATGTATGAAGATGTGAATTTGTTGTCAACATATCTTATATACAAACAGAGATATGATAAATTGTGGTATAAAGGTATATTAAGAATTGTAATGCAATAATAATAATAATAAGAGAGCTCACGTATAATGGCATAATTTGGCGTGAACATACTTTATATACAGAGTTACAAAAAATTGTGCTGTGAATGGATAATTATGATTGTAATGCATTGCTCTATTGTCATGTATGTAAGAAATTAAAAAAAAATTTTAAAAATTTAAAAAATAAAGATGGTAAAGTTATATTATTAAATGAAAATCAAGTTGCAGAACTATATATTATTATTCCATTTATATAAAAATTATGCAAGTATTTGGATATGCCCAGAAAATTTGAAAGAATATAAAATAAAATATTGAATGACTCAGACATTATTGCCCTATGTGCATGTATGATTACATGATTGATGTGATTTTACATCATGTACAACCAGAAGAATGAGAAATTTTACTCTATTCATGTATGATGTGTCAAAATGCTTTCTACTTGTATGCATAACTAATTAAAGCAAATTTTTAAAAAATTAAATAAAATATTGAAAATTACTAGTAGGGCTAAATGCAACTGCGAATTAGAGCTAAAAGAACAACAAATTTTAACTTTTTAAAAAATGTATGTTTAAAATTTATAGTTATACATGGACACAATATCTTTATTTTGTTTACTTATTTTTATGTGGGTCTGAGGATCAAACCCAATGCCTCACATGTGCAAAGCAAGTGCTCTGCCACTGATCCACAAACCCAGCCCAGAAATTTTAACTTTTACCATATAATTTTCTATACAATTTGATATTTTAGCTGTACTTTTATAATTTAAAATAGTTTAATTTATTGATATATTTACTCATTTTCCCACAAAGCATTAAAAATGACCTTGTGGATATTGTAATGTTAACATGTTAAATTTCTATAAAACTTGACAAATGTATTTTAATATATCATGTCTTTTAGTGGAATAGGACAGTTGAGAAATAACTCAGTGTTTCAGTATGAAGAACTATTTGCATATATTTACAAGTTTATTTCTTAAAGGATTCTTGGTGTCATGAAATCCAGATTCTCTTCCAACTGCTAACATAAGGAAATCATAATGAAGTTTTCCCATTACATAGTGAAATAACCACTGTGTCAACTTAATACTTTTTAAAATGCATTTTTTTATTTCTTTAAAAAAGAAAAATTTTTAAATATTAAAATTTTAAAAAGAAGAAATAAAAATGAACTTTAATCTTGCTCTCCAGAAATTGCCAACTAAATATTTGGCATGCAGAATTAGAATTGTTTCTCTCTGTTCAAGTGTTCTTTTATTTCCTTTAATACACTTTTGTACTTCTTTGGAGCGTAAGTCCTATAAACTTCTTGTGCAGTTTATTCCTAGATATCTTGTTTTGTTTTGACTCTTCTTTTGAATTAGATCTTTTCCCATTATGCTTGAATTGATTATAAAATATTTATTATGTAGCTAAGCAGTTTAAGTATTTTTATTAGTTTTAATCATTTATCTTTTGGTTCCATAAGTTTTTCCAGGACAACAATTTTATCTTATGCAAACTAGAATGCATAATGTTTCATAATGGAAACAATATGCACTATTCTGCTTAAAATTCAAAAGAGAACTTTAGATATTAGGAAAAAATACTGCTCACACTAGGCTTTGGCCATAACATTTGAACTAACATTTAAAATGTCATGAGAACTTTCATATGAAAAAGGTTATAATTTGACGCATCAAAGATATTTCATATTATTATTATTATTATGCTATTTGGACTGGTAGAATCCCCATCAATTATAGGGGAATGAGACAAACCAAATTATCCATTATGCATTCAAGAATGTATCACAATGTATGTCATTATTATGCATAATTGTAAGACACCACTAAAAAAAGAATACAGTTTTCATACCTGAAATTTTGAAGAAGGGAAAGGAAGAAGAAAAAGAAAATTCCCATTATCTTACAAAACTCATGCAATGATTGACTAATCCATATATCTATATAACTAATTAGTTTGAAATTAACAAGTTACCTATATTTTCCAATTTTTAGCCTAAATACAACTTTTTCTTCCTCAGAGTATTAAAGGATAACATAAATTTTAACAGTGTGAAAGTCTGCCCCATTATATAAATGATCTCTTTGGTATTTTTCCCTCTCATTTTTAGAGAAGTCATCTTTCATCTACCCTGTAGAGACTACTTAGGCTGTGTTTATTTTAACAAAGGTTTGGATTCTTTGCCAAATCTGCACAAATAAATTTGATATTAAAATATTTTAACCTTTTAAGCCTCCAGAAAGCTATCATTGCATTATGTATCATAGTGCTTTTCTTATACTCTTAAGAAGTTTCTCATGAAACTATGTATCTTAAAATATTTTCAGGGCTGGGGTTGTGGCTGAGCAGTAGAGCGCTTGCCTAGCATGTGTGAAGCTTTGGGTTAGATCCTCAGCACAACATATAAATAAATAAATAAAGTTATAAAAAATATTTTCAGTAGTTGAATATATCTAAAAGATTTAACATTTTGATAACACTCAAGGAATTTCTAAAATGTCATATAGTGTGAATGTGAAATAATTTTCAAAGTTAAGTGCTCTTAAATTATTTAACTAGAAAAATTCTGTTCAAGTAAAAGTTACTCAGCCTGAATCCTTCTAAACAATGGGCTGAAGTAGCCACTTTGAATTTCTTATTGGTAAGCATAAAATTGACATGGCTTAAATAATATGCACTTGTTTGGACTCAGTATTTGTTTTAGTAGTTTCAAAATCCTTTAAATGGTCAGGTACAGTGGCATACACCTGTAATCCCAGAGGCTCAGGGGGTTCAGGCAAGGTGATTGTGAGTTCAAAGCCAGCCTCAGCATCCGCAAGGTGATAAGCAACTCAGTGAGACCCTATCTCTAAATAAAAAATACAAACAAGGGCCGGGGATGTGGCTCAGTTGTTGAGTGCCCCTGAGTTCAATCCCCTGTACCAAAACAACAACAACAAAGAAAATCCCTTATATGAACTGTGTATTAACCAATTAATTTTGAGTTTTTCAAATTTTTAGAACAGTATTATAGAAAATATACCCTATATTATTTAAAACCACAGTGGGGCCTGAAACAGTATTACATAATTAAGTATATTATGATTTTTGCACAAATTTTGCACATGTGAATGCTAACATTAAATAAGCACCAAGTGATTTCAGTTCAGGTTGGGCTTGGTCACTATGTTGATAATAAATAAACCTTCATTTTGAGAGATTTTTATATTATGAGATTTTGAAACTGTAGTAATTCTGATTAGGTATGTGATTTTGGTTATTTTTTTGAGCCTCAGTCATCTCAGTTGCTAAAATGAGAAGCTTGACGAAATATATTTTCTGAACTTTTCAAATTCTAAATCTGAATGTTTATTCAGTTTTCTGACATAAAAATACTGCAATTAAATCAGTTTTTTAATAGCTCAGTTGAATGATTCCTTAGTGTTGAGGCCCTCAACATTCTTGGAAGGTGAGCATTATCTATATTTAAAGATTCAAATATGTTGGTCAAGAAGAGTTTCCACATGATCTTCTGTATAGTTGGAAACAAACTATTTTTGAAGTTCATGAAAACAGATGAAGTTTTGGTTACATCTTTGGTTATCAGAATGAATTCTTCTGTAAGATTCTTTCTTTTTAGTAACTTTATTTATTTATTTATTTGTTTGTTTAGTGGTGCTGGGAATCGAACCCAGTGCCTCACATGTGTTAGGTAAGTACTCTACTGCAATAACCCCAGCTCTCTACTATAAGATTCTTATGACCAAAATTAAAATTTGCACTTTGTAAAAATAGTGAAAAACATCATTTGGGTTGCATGATTTTCTTCTGAAAGCCAGGGAGAATGTGGGGACAGAGTATTAAACCAAGATAGCCGAAAGAGAAGAAGCAAAACCCCATTTTGTTTCAGAGCCTGAATCTCTGAATCTCAACACCAAGGAAAATTAGGTCTAAAGTAGCTGCATTATCCCCTGAGGAAAGATGAAACTGAAATCAACTAGAGAATTAGTAAGGTCTCCTACTAGATAGAGATGGCAAACTTGGACAGTTGAGCTATGGGTGGAATAATTATGAAAACAACAGACAGGAAGCAGTAGGCCCAAACTAACAAACCAACCTAGATTTGTTCTGGAGGCTTCCTTTATGTGTCTGGTAGTGGTGTCATAAAAAGAAAACAAATGTATTTGACTATCTTTGGGTATGGAATTCTCTTATTTTTTTCTTCTTTTCTACTATTTCTTTTGGTTTGTATCCCTTTTCAGTTCTTTCATTGAATTTATCTAATGGTTCCTAAGGGCATTTAAATTTGCCACTCCAGTCTGTAGGTTATACTATTAAAGCAAATGAAAAGAAATTGATAAGTTATAGTAGGAGGAAGGGAGATTATGGTGTATACTTAGGAACTATTGCTATTCTTCTGAGTGGCTAGAAGACATACAACTAGCTACTACCAGCCCCTTTTATTTATTTCCTCAAATAATATTTATTGAATATTTACTGTATACTAGGCACTGGGGATATAATCAGAAATAAGATGGAGTACACATGTCTGTGAATGGGACTAGGCATCAAACCAGTAAATATGCAAACATGAAGACTGATAACAAATTTTCATGGAAAAGAAAAGAATAGGATGAGGAATATGAGGTTCTTCCTTATTTATATGGAGAGGCCTTGATTAGGTCTCTTTGAGGTGACACATTGGTTGAGCTAAAAGCTGAGCAGAAACCAGTCAGGTAAAGAGAAGTAGGAAATATCTTTAAGGCAGAGGGAAAGGCAAGAAGGAAGGCCTTGATTCAGAATGAAATGGCATATTTGAGAAATAGATACCTGTATTTGGAGTATGTAAAACAGATGCAAGAAGAGATGACCAAATTCAGATCATGCTAGATTTTATAATCCATTTAAAAGAGTTTGGCCAAATAACTTAATTAGCAAAAGGGCAAAAGCACTAAAGAGACATTTCTCAAAGAAGAAATACAAATGACCAATAAATATCTGAAAAAATATTCAACATCTCTAGCAATCAGGGAAATGCAAATCATTACATTGAGATTTCATCTCACCAAAGTCAGAATGGCAATGATCTATACTAATAATTAGTTAGAGACAGCGTGTGGAGGAAAAATAACACTCATATGTTGTTGGTTGGTGCGAATTAGTGCAACCACTCTGGAAAGCAGAGTCCTTAAAAAACTAGGAATGGAACCACTGTATAAACCAGTTATCGCACTCCTTGGTATATTTCCAAAAAATCTAAAATCAGTCACATCAGTATTTATAGCATCACAATTCACAATAACCAAGCTATGGAACCAGCTCAGGTGCCTGTCAACAGATGAATGGATTAAAAAACAATGCAGTATATACACAGAATGGAGTTTTACTCAGCCATAAAGAAGACTGAAATTATGGCATTTGCTGGTAAATGGATGGAACTGGAGCACATCATGCTAAGTGAAATAAGCCAGACTCAAAAAATCAGGGGTTAATATTTTCTCTCATATATAAAAACTAGACCAAATTAGGGAGGGATGGGAAAAGAAAAAGAAAGAAAGAAAAAAGTTGGGGTGGGCAGATTCCATAAGAATAGAAGTGAGATCAGTAATCAGTGGAGCATAAAAAGAAAATTGATTTTATTTTTAGGGTGCTTTTAAAAACTTTAATTAATTAATTTTAATTAGATATGTATGACCGCAGAATGCATTTTGATTCATTGTACACAATTGCAGCACACCTTTTCACTTCTCTGGTTGTATACGATGTAGTGTTGCACCATATGTGAAGTCATACATGTACCTAGGGTAATGATATCCACCTCATTCCACCATCTTTCCTGCCCCTGTACCCCCTCCCCACCCTTCCCTCTTCTTTGCCCAAAGTTCCTCCATTTTTCCTTTGCCCCCACCCATTATGGATTGGCATCCTCTTATCCGAGAGAGCATTTGGTCTTTGGTTTTATGGGATTGGCTTACTTTACTTAGCATGCTATTCTCCAACTCCATCCATTTACCTGCAAATACCAAAATTTTATTCTCTTTTAAGGCTGGGTAATATTCCATTGCATATATGTACCTCAGTTTCTTCATCCATTCATCTAATGAAGGGTACCTAGGTTGGTTCCACAGTTTAGTTATTGTGAATTGAGCTGCTATAAATATTGATGTAACTGTGTTACTATAGTATGCTGTTTTTAAGTTCTTTGGCTGTAGACTGAGGAGTGGGATAGCTGGGTCAAATGGTGGTTCCATTCCAAGTTTTCTAAGGAATCTCCATAAGGAATTGAGGGGGTGAAAGGAGAAATGGAAAAGGCAGGAACAGTGGAATGAATCTGACCAAACTTTCGTGTGTGTGTGTGTGTGTGTGTGTGTGTGACAGTAAATTTCACCTTTATGTATATCTATTATGCACTGATTTTTAAAAACCTATAAATACATAGAAGTAAGATCATTAAAATAGAGAAAAGGAAATAGGGGAGGAAGGAAGAGAGAGAAGGGGGAATTACCAGGGACTGATTGTGCAAGTTTTGTTCCATGCTTGTTCAATTATTCCAGTATGAACTTCATTATTATGTATAACTAAAATCAACTAATAAAAAAGTAAAATAATCTCTTTGCTAAAAATATAGGTGATTACCAATTTATTCTTCAATTTTTCTCTTTTTTCACAGTGATCAAGCAGTACTCATATTATAAAGCTGTAAATTAATCATTATGGTCGTATGTTCTTATTTGTTCCAAGACTTCATCTAGAAGGATATTTATTACTCCCAGATAGGAAAACTTGTCAACTAAGAGAATATTATGTCATCTAATTTTAGTTGTGTACTAGGTACCAATCAAAAATGTATTTAATTTATACTAGAGGGTTTTGAAAGAGCAAAAGTATAAAATTATAAATATGTAAATGAGAAGTGTTTATATACATGCATAAAAATGTACATAAGTATTAATAAAAACATATGGCTAAAAGTAAAAAAATAAAAAAATAGAAGAGTTTGGGACTATTTTAAAATGGTAGTGGGAAACCATGGAAGGACTTCAAGTAAGGTCAGATTAGAGTCATTACGAGGTTACTTGTGTAGAGAATGGGCTTGGCAGGTACAAAGTGGAACTGCTTCTAAACCCAAGCAGGAGGTGGCTTGAGTCATACAGAGGTGGTTAAAGTGGATAGATTGTGTATTTTGAATGAATAATTTTAATGGATAAGGTTTGCTTATGAGTATAAACCAGCCTCCAGGGTGGATTGCCAATGTTATTAAAGTTTTAAACAAGACTTTCTTGAGAAGAGACCCTGTAGAAATTATACACCAGAATTTATCTCTGTATTCCTAAAGCTAATATATAGTTAACAGAATCCATGGTATTGTAGCAGAGTTTTCAAAAACCAAGGATCTTTGTTACATTCTCTTTCATTAAAGAAGGTTTAGGTTATTGCAAAGACCATTATATATGGGTAGTTCCGTCTAGTAGATATGGAACAAAATTTTATGAATAGAGGGTACAGTTATTTAAAGAGCCACCTGACCAATCTGTTTGCCCTGGAGGCAATGTGTTCCGAGAAAGATATAGCCTCAGTTCAGTGTTATACTGCAGGTTGGGTTGTCAGGAAATAAATGCTGAGGGAGATTTGGGGGTGTAAAATATTTATCAGGGACCCATACCTATGAAAGGAAGGAGGAGAAGGCAGAATTGGGCAGATGAAGAAGTCAACTCCAACGCAGGTCCAACAATGTTTAGACTAACCCAGCAGGAAGCTATTGAACAAATGTTTCCCATCAGAGTGTCCCATGTTGGCCCCAACTTGATTTATACCCTGCCTTGCTCACTCAAAGGGTATTGTCTGTCCCAGAAAGGGTATGCCTTTGGACTAGGCTGTTCTCTATAGCTGAGTCCAACCCAGAAGGAGGTGACAGCTGGAGATTGTCTGAAGGTCACACTCCCCAAAACCAATCATCAAGTCGTTTCTGGGAGGGAAATCTTCCTGGTTCATCTCCATATCCACCACAAGTACTGCTATGTTACTGGAAATAGCAGTAGTGAGTAATTTATTCTTCAATTTATAGTTTCTTTCTCCCCGGGAACTCAAGATGAAACATACGCAGTTTTCTAATCACCAAATAGTTATCAGTTGAGACAATCCAATAAAGGAGAATTAAGGAGGAAAAGATTAGAAGGAGTGACCAAGAGCAAGAATGGCACAGAAGAAAAACATTAGTGAAGGGAGCTTCTAGGTAGGGAAAGCAAATTTTAATGAAATAGAAAAGAGTTGTGACACCCAGTTCTGGACCTCACTTTTTTTTTTTTCCTTTTCTTTACTTTTCTTTTTTGGTACTGGGGAGTGAATCCAAGGGTACTTAACCAATGAGCCACATCCCCAGTCCTTTTTTATATTTTACTTAGAGACAAGGTCTTACTGAATTACTTAGGGCCTCGATAAATTGCTGAGGTTGGCTTTGAACTCACTATCTTCCTGCCTCAGCCTCCTGAGCTGCTGGGATTACAGGGGAGCACCACCACACCTGGCTGAGCTTCACTTTTGAATGTAGTTCAATTAACACATCTTTAAAAGCATTTTTAAATAACACAGAATAGAAAGAAGAGATCTTGAGGGAGGAAGAAGGGATGAAAAAAGGGAGGAAATGTGAAATGAATTTGAAAAAATCATGCTCTATGCATTTATAAATAACAACAGTGGATTCTATCTTATATATATCTATAAAGCATCATCAAAAATAAATAAATAAGTGAAAGGAAGACCAAGAGAGTAAAAGAAGCAGAATAGGCAGAGGGAGGAGGGGAAGGTAAGGTGAGTGGCACCAGGGACTGAAATGGAGAAAGTCAAATTCCATGCATGTATGATTTTGTCAAAATGACTCCAACTGTTATGTATAATTCACTAATAAAAGAAAAAATGGAAAAAAATTGAGAAACTTAAACTCTTGTTTCCTTGACAGATATGGAAAACATGAATAATAGAGATTGACCATTCATGACAATTCAGAGAAATGCTAGCTCAGATATTTTTTTTTAATTTTCAACTCTGTTTTATGATTTATAGTGGACTGTGCACTTTTGAAACAATATAAAATTGGCATGTTTATTTCCAAATCTTCAATATGTAAAAGCTCATTCTCTGATTACATTGAATGATTGACCTTATAAGGGTTTATTTTAATCTTCCATAGTGGCTAATACAAATTTGCTCTCCTCTGTACTTGTCCTGAAATCACTTGGGGTCCTGAAATCACTTGGTAATCTCCTATAGTCAGTCATATAGCCCATGATTTCTTAAGTAAATCCTACTTAATTTATGTAGCACAGATTGATTATTCACATATTTGAGATGAGAGTACATTTTTTGTTTGAATCACTTAAACTATTATACTTTATGCTAGTTGGATTTAGAGCATTTTCTACTTATGTTTTGCTTTATCAAAAAAGGTTAACATACTAAACCAGGATCTTGTATATATTTGAGTATAGAATATCCAAATATTTTGCATGATTATGATCTAATTTGACCTATTAAAATTTGGTTTTTAATTTCAACCTTTTTTCAAATTTAATTAAATTATTTCTACTTATTAAATCTAGAAATGCATATATGACTTGAAAACTATATATGTAATTTTATTAATAAAGATGTGATACTTACAGTTGGTACGTAACACATTTTATTTTTTTAAATATTTATTTTTTAGTTGTAGTTATCAATACCTTTATTTTATTTATTCGTTTTTATGTAGTGCTGAGGATTGAACCCAGGGCCTTGCATGTGCTAGGCAAGCGCTCTACCACTGAGCCACAACCCCATCCCCTTAACACATTTTAAATAAAAAGAGTGACTTAACATTTCTCATACTTGGCTTATAATATTTGATGGTCCATAATATATTAACATATAGAACTGTTCTTTTAATGCTCTTTGAAGTAACTTTGAGCAAGGAATATAGTGGCTATATTCTAAGAGTTTCTTAAAATAGAGGTTAAAATATATTATGAACATTGTAACATATTATACACATATATAATACTTTAAAAATACTTTAAAATGAGATCTGAAGTTCACATTTTCCCGTTAATTATATTTTAACCTTCAATAACATGATACTTTTCTTTGTTCTTTTCTCTTTTTATAAAAAAAATAGATAATCTGGTATTCCGTATGAAAAATAGGATGAGAAGCACCATGTACAAGCCAGTAGACTATCAACAATTGCGGGCTTTAACTGAAGCAAAAAAGTTAGCTTCTGCTTCTACAGAACTAAAGGTTAGAAGTTTTAAGTGTGTTTTTCTAGTTTGGTAAAATTGAATTACAAAGAAGTATAATATTATTTACATTGCAAATACAAAACTAAGTGTCTGTGTAAATGGTTTTTAGAGTCTCCCAACTATTAATAATAGTGAACAGTAGCTAACATTTATTGAATGTTCTCTGACACTGTTATATAGTTTACATGCGTTACTTGTTTAATGTTCAAACCTATGCGGACTGAATTCAAATTTGCTTTGGAAACATAGTTATTTCATTAGCTTTCAACAATTTCCAACTTAATCTGAAAAGTAAAGCTGGCTAGAAAG
Organism: Urocitellus parryii; assembly: GCF_045843805.1. Lineage (NCBI taxonomy): Eukaryota > Metazoa > Chordata > Mammalia > Rodentia > Sciuridae > Urocitellus > Urocitellus parryii. The sequence goes on along the minus strand of NC_135531.1, from coordinate 212,553,995 downwards.
TTTCAGCCATGGATTATTAACTGATTTAAAGTTTCCTTTCCAATATTATATAAATGTGCCCACAGATTCTCTGTATTCTAGAATTTTTTTTTGTTCAAATATATGTTCCAGGCCTAGAAAACATCAACCTGAACTAAATTTGAAAGGGGGTCTATGTACAAATAATTATATGTAGTATTTTAGGATCACGGATAGTTAGGATTATTAATGAAGTATATTTTTTCTTGTGCAACATTCACTAAAAATGTTATTTTCATTGCTAGGATTCTTTGAAAAATTGGTTTGGTGAAGCAGCACATTAATTTACAAGTTTCCATTTGCAATTAAAGTTTTTGTATTTGTTAGTTTTGTATGACATTTTATCATTAATATCTTTTTAAAAAGGCAACCATGATTCCAAAAGCATATTTGATACCTATTCTAGGGAAATATATCCATGAGCAATATCTCTTCAAACTAAGGTGACTACTTAAAAACTAAGGTAATATTTGTTTGATTTATATATAAATTTAAAATAGCATTATGTTATGAGTACAAATAAATTTAATAGAAAAAGTCACATCACTATCTTCCTAATCTATTTTCATACTAGACTTCCATTCTGAGATGTTGTACACATACTGCATACATAAACACATATATAAATAAAATACATATTAAACATAAATATTTAATATTTTGTGATAAACACAGATCTGAAATTCTATATAGCTCTTCTCTTAACATTTTATCACATTATCTATGTATTATTTGTTATCTTGTTATAGCAGTCAAAAATATTTTGATGTGCTTACCAATTACCTTGAAAATACAATAGTGAATAACACAACCCTTACCCTCATGGAGTGTACTGTCTGCTGGGACAGGGATGACAGTGCTTATTAAGTAAGTCAGGAAATAAAATTACATTAAGTGTAAACTGCAATAAAAACACATTGACCCATGTATGATTAGGAAGACCTTTCCTAATCACCCTGATTGGGTGATTAGGAAAGGTCTTTCTGAGGAATTGACATGAGAGCTCAAGGTCAATTACAATTAACTAAGCAAATACAGAAGGTACAAGCATTGTATTCCAAATAGAAAAAGATGCATGCATTACCAGGACTTGATATTTTTGGTATTTAGGTTATATACAATTTGTGATGTTAGTCTTCCTGCTACTACAAAAATCGTCATGCACAGAGATTTTTCAGTATTTTAGAATGGTCTACCGCCATGGGATAAATTCCCATCATTGGGATGTTTGAGCCAAAAGTTATGATGATTTTTTTTAGTGTTTTTGAGATCTATTACCAAATTTCTTTTCCAAGGTATTGTTTTAATTTTATTGATACCAACACATAATCTTCATACCTTTCTCAATGTTGGAATATGTACCTGTATATTCCTAATATTATTCATCCATCTATTTATCTCTCTGAGATGTATCAAAAAAGGCATTTGGTTGAATGTAGAAAGGTTGAGTGTCTAAAGTCAGTTTTTTTTTGTCAAGGCAAATAAATATATCTTTGACTTACTATCAAAGAGTAAATATATTTAAGATTTTTAATTATTTATTGTGGTTTTCAAAAACCTAGGAAGAACTAATTTTTCATCACTGTCAGCTGCTACACTGCATCTCTGGCTACAGTATTGAATGTTTTTGAAGTTAAACACATGCTCCTTTCAACTGGCATTTTAGATTGCATCACTAGCTTTCTGTTCATACTGGAATATAATTCAGAAAAAGCTTTTTAATTCCATTATGTTCTAGAAAACTTTGTACATGGATTCATATCTTGGAAAACCTCAAAAATTTCTTGTCTTCAGTCACTGTCAGTAGTAATCATTTTGATAAGTTTTTGTTTAGATTTTTTTATTATTCATAGATTAATAATGAAAAGAAATTTTCCTTTAAAGCATCTTTGTGTTTTCTATTGTTTTGCTTTGTGGATAGGAAGAACAAAAGGTGTCCTGGATACCTCATAATGTTCTAACACTTTTTTTCTTCATATAGTTTTTGTTTTTCACTATATCTGGATTAAGAAAGATGTATTAGAAATGTTGTTATATCTGATTTTCCAAGTTTAGCCTTCTCATTTAACTTACAGGTAGCAAGTGACCTTCTGCTTTTAATTTATTTTTAAGATGAGAGCACTTCCTGGGGCTGGGGATGTGGCTCAAGCGGTAGCGGGCTCACCTGGCATGGGTTCGATCCTCAGCACCACATATAAAACAAAGATGTTGTATCCGCTGATAACTAAAAAATAAATATTAAAATTCTCTCTCTCTCTCTCTACTCTCTCACTCTCTCTTTAAAAGAAAAAAAAGATCATTTTCTCTATTCAATATGACCAGTATATATTCTATTTAAAAAAAAAAAGATGAGAGCACTTCCTTGAAAGACTCATGGCTTAAGTGGAATTAAATAATTGGAAGTTAAATAAAACTCTTAGAAGTTTATATTTTAATGTTATGGATGCTAATGTATCAAACAGTCTATACTAAGTAGAATTATAATTACAATATTATGTTATTCTTTCTTATTTTATTATTGAACTTTTTATAAAAGGTATTGACTCAGAAAGAAAATGTAATTCATCCAAATGTTCATAGCTAATACATTCTGTCTTAATCCTTGTATTAATTTTCAATCTATTTTCCTTTTTATATATGCACATTTTTTAATGCACAAAATTAACAGTTGTAGCACATTAATTATTATAGCATTTTATTTTGGCAACATAGATATATTAAGATGGAGTGATAAAATGTTGAAATTTAAAGCACATAGAGAGACTGTTGCTTCAGGTTATATTAGAATAATTAACTATTTGCTTGTTGTATTACTGACAATGTTGGACTGATTAGAATTGATGGTCATCTATAAAATCACTGTGTCGTTGACCACAATCAATTTTTGGATACTAGATGAGACAATGAGGTGCTCTGTTTTAGTCAGCCTTTTTGCTGCTGTGACTAAAATACCTGACAAGAACAATAAGAGAAAGAAAAGTTTATTTGGGGGACTCATGGTTTCAGAGGTCTCAGTCTGTAGATGGCCTTCTCCATTCCTTGGGGTTTGAGGTGAGGCAGAACATCCTAGTGGAAAGGTAGAGGAAAGTGGCTCAGAACATGATCAATAAGCACAGAGAGACTCCACTTACCAGATCCAAAATATATACCTAAAAGACACATCCTTAATGCCCACCTCCTCCAGCCATATCCTATTTGCCTTCAGTTACCACTCAGTTAATCTCTAATAAGGGATTAATATACTGATTAGGTTAAAACACTCGTCACCCAATCTTTTCACCTCTAACGCTTCCTGCATTGCCTCACACATGTGCCTTTGGGGTCCACCTCATATCCAACCATAACACAAACATTGAGTCTTTCAAAGGTTGAAGCCATAGAATAGATTTGGACTAAATCCCTAGAGTAGATTTGGGTTGAAAACGAGACCAATTTTTCATACACTGTAGATAACTATTCATTCCCAATTTAGTAAGTATAAAAGGGATCTTCATTATTATTTTTGGTTGAATTCTTTTCTTAACAAGAATGAATATTTCTTCTTGCCCAAGTTTCCTTTTATTAATTCTTTTTTAAAATTTATAAAAAATTATAAATATGAAATATTAGTTTAAATGATATAATTATTTCTATGTAGAATCATCTAGCTTCAATAATTATCAACTTTTGGCTATTGTTTTCTCTGTAATCCCCTTCACCAGATTGTTTTTAAGTAAATTTTAGACATCATAATATTTCATCTGTAAATATCTCAGCATGTAAATCTAAAATACCAGAACATAAAAAGCCCTATAGTACCACACACATATAAATATTAATGTCTCAATAATTTCAAATATCTAGTGAATGTTAAATTTGCCTGATTGTCTCAAACTTTTTGATTTGTTCTTTGCAGTTATATATGAAACAGAATCAATTTTGGCATTATTATAAAAGCATGGAATATAATTTGTTCTAATTTAGTTTCCCTTTCCCTCCTCTCTTCCCTCCTCCTGTTCCCTTGCCTCTACTGATCTTTGTGATATTTACTTATAGGTATTTTTAATTTTTCAAATAAATGACAGTGGAATGCATTACAATTCATATTATACATATCAAACACATTTTTCATATTTCTGATTATATACAAAGTATATTCACACCCATTTGTGTCTTCATACATGTACTTTGGATAATGATATCCATCACATTCCACCATCATTGCTAACCCCAGCCCCCTCCTTTTTCCTCCCACCCCTCTGCTCTATCTAGAGTTCATCAATTCCTCCCATGCTCCCCCTCCCTACCACACTATGAATCAGCCTTCTTATATAAAACATTCAGCATTTGTTTTTTTGGGATTGGCTAACTTCACTTAGCATTATCTTCTCCAACTCCATCCATTTCCTGCAAATGCCATGATGTTATTCTCTTTTATTGCTGAATAATATTCCATTGTATATAAATGCCACATTTTTTATCCATTCATCTACTGAAGGGCATCTATGTTGGTTCCACAGTTTACCTATTGTGAATTGTGCTTCTATTAACATTGATGTGGCCGTGTCCCTGTAGTATGCTGTTTTTAAGTCCTTTGGGTATAGACCAAGGAGAGGGATAGCTGGGACAAATGGTGGTTCCATTCCCAGTTTTCCAAGGAATCTCCATACTGCTTTCCATATTGGCTGCACCAATTTGCAGTCCCACCAGCAATGTATGAGTGTGCCTTTTTCCCCACATCCTTGCCAACACTTATAGGTTTTTTTTTTAAATTAGTGTCTTATGGATGTACACTATGATGATTCACTGTTGTATATTCATATATGTACATAGTAAAGTTAGGCCAAATTCATTCTTTCTCTATTCTATCCCTCTTACCTTTGCTTCATTGCCTTTTGTCTACTCCAGTGATCTTTCTTTTATTCTTTTTGTTTTTAAATTCCCCATCCTCACTTTGGATTAACTTCTGCAAATCAGAGAAAATATTTGACCTATGACTTTTGGGGACTAACTATTTCACTTAGCTTGATAGTCTCCAGTTCCATCCATTTACTGACAAGTGCAATAAAAATCATTATTCTTTATGGATAAGTAATATTTCATGGTGTATATATATATATGTGTATATATATATATTTTATCCATTCATCTGTTGAATGGTACCTATGTTGGTTCCATAGATTGGCTATTGTGAATTGTGTTGCTATAAACATTGATATTACCACATCACTGTAGTATACTGAGTTTAAATCCTTTGGATATATACTGAGGAGTGGGGGATTGGGTCATATGGTGGTTTCATTCCACACTCCTTTTCAGAGTGGTTGCATTAATTTGTAGTCTTATCAGCAATGTATGAGTGAACCCTTTTCTCTATATCCTTGCCAACATTTATTGTAATTGTATCCTTGATAATTGCCATCCTGACTGCATTGAGATGAAATATCAATATAGTTTTAATTTGCATTTCTCTAGTTGCTAGAGATGTTGAACATTTTTCATATATTTGTTGACCATTTGTAGTTCTTTTTTTTATTGTTGGTCATTCAAAACATTACATAGTTCTTAATACATCATATTTCACAGTTTGATTCAAGTGGGTTATGAACTCCCAATTTTACCCCATATACAGATTGCTGTATCACATCAGTTACCCTTCCATTGATTGACATATTGCCTTTCTAGTGTCTGATGTATTCTGCTGTCTGTCCTATTCTCTACTATCCCCCCTCCCCTCCCCTCCCCTCCCCTCCCCTTTTCTCTCTCTACCCCTTCTACTGTAAATCATTTCTTCCATTTGTATTATCTTGTCTTACCCCTCCTTTCCTCTTATATGTCATTTTGTATAACCCTGAGGATCGCCTTCCGTTTCCATGCGATTTCCCTTCTCACTCCCTTTCCCTCCCACCTCTCATCCCTGTTTAATGTAAATCTTCTTCTCAAGCTCTTCGTCCCTACCCTGTCCTTGTTTACTCCCCTTATATCAAAGGGGTCATTTGGTATTTGTTTTTTAAAGATTGACTAGCTTCACTTAGCATAATCTGCTCTAATGCCATCCATTTCCCTCCAAATTCTATGATTTTGTCATTTTTTAATGCAGAGTAATACTCCATTGTGTATAAATGCCACATTTTTTTTTATCCATTCATCTATTGAAGGGCATCTAGGCTGATTCCACAATCTTGCTATCGTGAATTGTGCTGCTATGAACATCGATGTAGCAGTGTCCCTGTAGCATGCTCTTATTAGGTCTTTAGGGAATAGACCGAGAAGGGGAATAGCTGGGTCAAATGGTGGTTCCATTCCCAGCTTTCCAAGAAATCTCCATACTGCTTTCCAAATTGGCTGCACCAATTTGCAGCCCCACCAGCAATGAACAAGAGTGCCCTTTTCCCCGCATCCTCTCCAGCACTTATTGTTGTTTGACTTTCTAATGGCTGCCAGTCTTACTGGATTGAGATGGTATCTTAGGGTAGTTTTGATTTGCATTTCTCTGACTGCTAGCGATGGTGAGCATTTTTTCATGTACTTATTGATTGATTGTATGTCCTCCTCTGAGAAATGTCTGTTCAGGTCCTTGGCCCATTTATTGATTGGGTTATTTGTTATCTTATTGTCTAATTTTTTGAGTTCTTTGTATATTCTGGTTATTAGGGCTCTATCTGAAGTGTGTGGAGTAAAGATTTGTTCCCAGGATGTAGACTCCCTGTTTATCTCTCTTATTGTTTCTTTTGCTGAGAAAAAACTTTTTAGTTTGAGTAAGTCCCATTTGTTGATTCTAGTTGTTAACTCTTGCGCTATGGGTGTCCTAATGAGGAATTTGGAGCCCGATCCCACAGTATGTAGATCATAACCAACTTTTTCTTCTACCAGATGCCCTGTCTCTGATTTTTTTTTTTTAAAGAGAGAGTGAGAGAGGAGAGAGAGAGAGAATTTTTAATATTTATTTTTTTAGTTCTCGGCGGACACAACATCTTTGTTGGTATGTGGTGCTGAGGATCGAACACGGGCCGCACGCATGCCAGGCGAGCGCGCTACTGCTTGAGCCACATCCCCAGCTCCCTGTCTCTGATTTAATATCAAGCTCCTTGATCCATTTTGAGTTAACTTTTGTGCATGGCGAGAGATAGGGATTCAGATTCATTTTGATGCAAATGGATTTCCAGTTTTCCCAGCACCATTTGTTGAAGATGCTATCCTTCCTACATTGCATGCTTTTAGCCCCTTTATCAAATATAAGATAGTTGTAGTTTTGTGGATTGGTTACTGTGTCCTCTATTCTGTACCATTGGTCCACCCGCCTGTTTTGGTCCAGTACCATGCTGTTTTTGTTACTATTGCTCTGTAGTATAGTTTGAAGTCTGGTATCGCTATACCGCCTGATTCACACTTCCTGCTTAGCATTGTTTTTGCTATTCTGGGTCTTTTATTATTCCATATGTATTTCATGATTCTTTTATCTATTTCTACAAGAAATGCTGTTGGGATTTTGATTGGCATTGCATTGAACTTATAGAGAACTTTTGGTAATATCGCCATTTTGATGATGTTAGTTCTGCCTATCCATGAACAGGGTATATTTTTCCATCATCTAAGGTCTTCTTCTATATCTTTCTTTAGGGTTATGTAATTTTCATTGTATAAATCTTTCACCTCTTTTGTTAGGTTGATTCCCAAGTATTTTATTTTTGGGGGGGATATTGTGAATGGAGTAGTTGTCCTCATTTCCGTTTCAGAGGATTTGTCACTGATATACAGGAATGCCTTTGATTTTTGCGTGTTGATCTTATATCCTACCACTTTGCTGAATTCATTTATTAGCTCTAATAGCTTCTTTGTAGACCCTCTTGGGTCTGCTAGGTATAGAATCATATCATCTGCAAATAGTGATAATTTAAGTTCTTCTTTTCCCATTTTTATGCCTTTAATTTCTTTCGTCTGTCTAATTGCTCTGGCCAGTGTTTCGAGGACTGTGTTGAACAGAAGTGGTGAGAGAGGGCATCCCTGTCTTGTACCAGATCTTAGAGGGAATGCCTTCAATTTTTCTCCATTCAGAATGATGCTGGCCTGTGGCTTATCATAGATTGCTTTTACAATGTTGAGGTATGATCCTGTTATCCCTAATTTTTCTAGACTTTTGAACATAAAGGGATGCTGTACATCGTCGAATGCTTTTTCTGCATCTATCGAGATGATCATATGGTTCTTATTTTTAAGTCTATTGTTGTGGTGAATAACATTTATTGATTTCCGTATATTGAACCAACCTTGCATCCCAGGGATGAATCCTACTTGATCATGGTATATAATTTTTTTGATATGTATTTGAATCTGATTTGCCAGAATTTTATTGAGGATTTTTGCATCAAGGTTCATTAGAGATATTGGTCTGTAGTTTTCTTTCTTTGAAGTGTCTTTGTCTGGTTTCGGAATCAGGGTGATGTTGGCCTCTAGAATGAATTTGGAAGTTCTCCCTCTTTTTCTATTTCCTGAAATAGCTTGAAAAGTATTGGTGTTAGTTCCTCTTTAAAGGTTTTGTAAAACTCTGCTGTATACCCATCCGATCCTGGGCTTTTCTTAGTTGGTAGTCTTTGGATGGTTTCTTCTATTTCCTCTATTGTTATTGGTCTGTTTAGGTTGTCTATATCCTCCTGACTCAATCTGGGCAGATCATAAGACTTAAGGAATTTATCTATGCCTTCACTATCTTCTATTTTATTGGAGTATAAGGATTCAAAATAATTTCTGATTATCTTCTGTATTTCTGAATTGTCTGTTGTGATATTGCCTTTTTCATCCCGTATGCTAGTAATTTGGGTTCTCTCTCTTCTTCTCTTCATTAGCATGGCTAAGGGTCTGTCAATTTTATTTATTTTTTCAAAGAACCAGCTTTTAGTTTTGTCAATTTTTTCAATTGTTTCTTTTGTTTCAATTTCATTAATTTCAGCTCTGATTTTAATTATTTCTTTCCTTCTACTTCTTTTACTGTTGTTTTGCTCTTCTTTTTCTAGGATTTTGAGATGAAGTATGAGATCATTTATTTGTTGGTTTTTTCTTTTTTTGAGGAATGAACTCCAAGCAATGAATTTTCCTCTTAGAACTGCTTTCAATGTGTCCCATAGATTCTGATATGTTGTGTCAGTGTTTTCATTTAACTCTAGGAAGTTTTTAATTTCCTCCTTGATGTCTTCTAAAACCCATTGATCATTCAGCAACCTATTGTTCATTCTCCAAGTGATGCTTGATTTTTCCTTCCTTCTTTTATCATTGATTTTCAGTTTCATTCCATTATGATCAGATAAGATGCATGGTATTATCTCTACCCCTTTATATTTCTAAGAGTTGCCCTGTGACATAATATATGATCTATTTTTGAGAAGGTTCCATGTGCTGCTGAGAAAAAAGTGTAACTACTTGATGTTGGGTGGTATAGTCTATATATGTCAATTAAGTCTAGGTTGTTAATTGTGTTAGTGAGTTCTATAGTTTCCTTATTCAACTTTTGTTTGGAAGAGCTGTCCAGTGGTGAGAGAGGTGTGTTGAAGTCTCCCATGATTATTGTATGGTGGTCTATTAGACTCTTGAACTTGAGAAGAGTTTGCTTGATGAACACAGCTGCACCATTATTTGGGGCATATATATTTATGATTGTTATGTCTTGTTGGTGTATGGTTTCCTTGAGCAGTATGAAGTGTCCTTCTTTATCCCTTTTGATTAACTTTGGCTTGAAATCTATTTTATTAGATATGAGTATGGACACTCCTGCTTGTTTCCGCAGTCCATATGAGTGGTATGATTTTTCCCAGCCTTTCACCTTCAGTCTATGAATATCTTTTCCTATCAGATGCGTCTCCTGTAGGCAGCATATTGTTGGGTCTTGTTTTGTGATCCATTCTGCTAGCCTGTGTCTCTTAATTGGTGAGTTTAAGCTATTAACATTTAGGGTTATTATTGAGATATGATTTGTTCTTCTATCCATATTTGTTTATTGATATTACTAAACCTGATTGTTATCCTCTTTGACTACTTTCCCCCCTTTACTGTCCTACCTCCCATTGTTGGTTTTCAATGTTATTTTCCATTTCCTCTTCCTGTAATGTTTTGCCAAGGATTTTTTGAAGAGATGGTTTTCTAGCTGCGAATTCTTTTAACTTTTGTTTATCATGGAAGCTTTTAATTTCATCTTCTATCCTGAAGCTTAATTTTGCTGGATACACAATTCTTGGTTGGAACCCATTTTCTTTCAGTGTTTGAAATATGTTATTCCAGGATCTTCTAGCTTTCAGAGTCTGTGTTGAGAGATCAGCTGTTATTCTGATTGGTTTACCCCTAAATGTAATCTGCTTCCTTTCTCTTGTAGCTTTTAAAATTCTCTCCTTATTCTGTATGTTGGACATCTTCATTATAATGTGTCTAGGTGTGGATCTCTTATGATTTTGCACATTCGGCGTCCTGTAGGCTTCTAGGATTTGGGATTCTGTCTCATTCTTCAAGTCTGGGAAGTTTTCTCGTATTATTTCACTGAATAGACTGTTTATTCCTTTTGTATGGAGCTCTGTGCCTTCCTGTATCCCAATGACTCTTAAATTTGGTCTTTTGATATTGTCCCATAACTCTTGGATGTTCTGCTCATGGTTTGTTAGCAGACTTGCTGAGCTGTCTATGTTCTTTTCCAGTTGAAATACTTTGTCTTCATTGTCTGATGTTCTCTCTTCTAAGTGATCTACTCTGCTGGTAGTATTCTCAATTGAGTTTTTAAGTTGGTTTATTGTTTCCTGCATTTCTAGGATTTCTATTTGTTCGTTTTTTATTACCTCTATCTCCCTGTGAAATTGATCTTTTACTTCCTGGATTTGTTTGTCAATGTGATCTTTCATTGTCTGATTTTGCTGTCTCATGTCTTCCTTGAGACTCCAGATCATCTGAAGCATATATATCCTGAACTCTTTATCTGACATTCCATCTGTTGCAGCTATTACCTCTTCTAATGTTGAGTTGACCTGCATTGCTTGTGGTCCTTTCTTTCCTTGTCTTTTCATACTGCTGGCGTTTCTTTCTGCTTGGTGCAACTGTTGTGTTTTTGAAATTTACCCCATATTTATTTATATTGCTCTTGTATAGTTGGGAAGTCTCCCTTGCAGGGCGGGTAGTGGCTGTGCTCCTCCTCTAATTATGGTGGTCTGTCTACCATGCTGATCGGTCGCAGGTCTGCCCCCCCTGCGGGCACAGGTGGCAGCTCTGCTCTGCCCCCTCTCCAATTGTGGTAACGTAACTACCACGCCCTGGGGTCGTTGGTCCTGATCTGGATGTGGGTGGCGGCTCTGCTGGGTCCCCACTCCAATTGGTGTGACGTGTCTACCACGCTGGCAGACCTCTAGGCCGGTGGGTCGCAGTTCTGCACAGCCCCCACTCCCAATGGGGGTACCTGACTACCTCTCCAACGGGTCGCTGAGCCCCCTCCGGACCCGGGCGGCGACCCTGCTCCACCCCCACTCCAACCAGTGTGATGCGACTGCCTCGGTGTTACGTGTCCACCACGCTGGCAAGCTACCTGGCCTGTCTTGCCAGTGGGCGGCAGGTCTGCCTGCCCTGTTTGCTCAGATGGCAGCTCTGCACAGCCCCTACTCCAAATGAGGTTACTTGACTACCGCGCCGCGGGGTCGCTGGTTGTATCCTAGGCGTGGGCGGCTACTCTCTTCAGCCCCAGCTGCATTTGTGGTGTCATGATACCACGCCGGCGGGTCACTTGGCCTGCTCTGGGTGCAGGTGGAAGCTCCTCTCTGCCCCCACAGCACCCAGCAGGACCCTGATTGAGAAGCAGTCACCGCCGGTTCCCTAGCCTTGGGCCAATGCAGCTTAGGTAGCCAGAACCCCGCCTCTCCTATCCTGAAGCATTCTCCGCTGGGAGCTGGCTCCAGCGAGCGACCCCCACGGGTTCCCCAGCCCCAGGCCAAAACTGTTCCGGGAGTCAGAACTCAGTCGCCCCAAGCTCAGCGCACGCTCCACTTGGAGCTGGCCTCCACCGGCAGTCTCCGCAGTTTCCTCAGACCTGGGCCAGGTTAGCCCCGGGAACCAGAATCCAGCTGCTCAGTGCCCGGCGCACACCTTGCCAGGCACGAGCCTCTAGGAGTATTCTCCACAAGATCCCCAGTCCCGAGCCTGAGCAAGAAATCTGTCTGCTAGACGCAGGAAAATACCAGCCTGAAATCACCTGTTCCGTAGCTGAATGAGCTGAGATCAGTAGAACATGGGGATGATTACATCATCTCTCCGAAATGGTGGCTGCTGTCCTCCTCTGTGGTCCGACCGGTGTCTGGAACCCAACTGGGCCGCTTCTCTCCTCTGTCTCAAAGCTGGAACTCAGCACTAAGGGCTCAGCCCCCCGAATCCGTATCGCTGCTCCCCCACTCCGGCACCTTGCCGCTCCCCAGCGTGCGCCACAGACTCCAGCCGAGGGGCGATAGGCTATCAGGCTATGCGACCCTCCGTGAGGAGAAATGGAGCTCTCACAGCCGAACTTCGCACGATGGAAATCTGTCCACTAGATTCTGGAGCACCTCAATTTCACTGGAAATTCCCAACAAGATAGTCTTCAGCCGTTTCACATCGTCTTTCTCCCGCTTAGTGACGTGGCGCACTGGGGTGATGCACTCCCTTTGTCGCCATCTTCACGGTTTTCCATTTGTAGTTCTTATTTTGAGAAGTATCTATCCAGTTCCTTTGACCATTTCTTGGTTGGGTCATTTGTTGTTTTGGTATTAAGGTTTTGAGTTCTTTGTATAACCTGGATATCAATGCCTGATCTGAGGAGCAGGTGACAAAGATCTTCTCCCATTATATTGGCTCTCTCTTTGAACTCTTGATGGGTTCCTTTGCTGTGAAGAAGTTTTTAATTTGATGTCATCCCATTTATTGATTTTTTAAAATTTTACTTCTTGTGCTTTAGAAGCTTTATTAAGGAATTCAGTTCCTCAGCTGATGTGTTGGAGTGCTGGACCTACATTTTCTTCTAGCAATTGCAGACTTCTGGTGTAATTCCTAGTAGGTCTTTGGTCCACTCTGTGTTGAGTTTTGTGCAGGATGAGAGGGGTTCAATTTCATTCTACCGCATATGGATTCCCAGTTTTCCCAGCACCATTTGTTGAAGAGGCTATCTTTTCTCCAGTGTATGTTTTTGGCACCTTTGTCTAGTATGAGATAATTGCAGTCTTGTGGGTTTGTAACTGTATCTTCTATTCTGTTCCATTGGTCTTCATGTCTATTTTGTGCCAATACCATGCCATTTTTGTTTATAACTCTGTAGTATAATATAATTTAAAGTCTGGTATTGTGATTTTTTTTTAAAGAACCAACTTTTTGTTTTGTCAATTTTTTTTAGATTGTTTCTTTTGTTTCAATTTCTTTGATTTCAGCTCTGATTTTAATTATTTCTTTTCTTCTACTGTTTTGGTGTTGATTTGTTCTTCTTTTTCTAGGGCTTTGAGATGTAATATTAGGCTATTTATTTGTTGGCTTTCAATTCTTTTAATGAATATGAGCTTAATGTAATGAACTTTCCTCTTAGCACTGCCTTCATTGTGTTCAGAGATTTTGATATGTTGTATTGCTATTCTTATTTACATCTAAGTATTTTTTATTTCATCCCCGATTTCTTCTGCTATCCATTGGTCATTCAATAGCATATTTAGCCTCCATTTGTTAGAGTAGCATCTCTTTTTATTTATCATTGATTTATAATTTCATTACATTATGATATGATATAATGCAAGGTATTATCTCAATTTTTTTATTTGCTAAAAGTTGCTTTATGGCTTAAGATATGATTTATTTTAGAGAAAGATCCTTGTGCTGCTGAGAAGAAAGTGTATTTAGGCATTGATGGATGATATATTCTATATACATCTGTTAAGTCTGAATCAGTAATTCTATTTCTTAGTCCTATAGCTTCTTTATTTAGTTTTTGTTTGGAAGATCCACCAAGTGATGAGAAAGGCATGTTAAAGTCACTCACTATTATTGTGTTTGATCTCTTTAATTCTTGAAATTGAGAGGGTATTTTTCTTGAATGTAGATGCTCCTTTGTTTGGGGCATATTTGTTTATGATTGTTATGTTGTGTTGGTGTATAGTTTCCTTAAGAAGTATGAAATGACCTTTTTTTGTCCCTGCTGATTAATTTTGATTTGAAGTCCACTTCATCTGATATGAGAATGGAAACCCCTACTTGTTTATGAAATCCATGTGAATGAAAAAACTCTGGGTTTCACTTGTGTGGTAGAGAGGCCAACTCTTGTTCTCTTCAGCAACTTGTGAATTTCATGCTTTTTAGACTCTCAGATTGAAACTCCAAGTTCAATCAATTCCTCCCCAACCCTTCCAAATTCTCATCCAGGCGTATCTCTCCCAGCCCATCTTTCAGCAGCCAATCTTTCAAGTGGAGGGTGATGGAGGATGCTATGTAGATTTCCCTGACCAGTATTCCCCATGTATAAACCTCTATCCATGTTTGATTTGTTTCTGGTCACCTGTACACACACACAGTGCTGTGCACTGTGGGTTTGCCAAACCTGTTTTTCAACTTAGGCACAGTTGTCAGGATTTGGATTCCCCAGCTGCCATTACCCCATGCTGGAGCTGCAAAATGGTTCCTTCCTCTGATTTTGCTGGTATCTAGGAGAGATGTAGCTTTTTTCCATGCAATAATGTTCTGCAGAACACCTTTCAAATTAGTTGGTCAGTGTCTTTGATCTCTGATCTCTCCATATCTAGACACATCTCAGACCTCCTAAAAATGGGGTTCCTTTAATTGATGTATAGCTCCACTATTTTTGCACAGGGGAGATCACACCCAGCAGCACACTGCTGGTGGCAGCAGTGCTAGGGATTTTTTCTTTAATTTGCAATATCCAACCACCTGAGTCCCTGATCTGCTTTGAATGTCCAAAGTAAATTTCAAGAAAGTTTCCCCTTTCTCATCTTGCCGAAAAGCTGCATGTCTGAATTCTTGGTTTTACACCTTACAACAACAGGAAAGTGACCCTCTCTAACCTTCTATTTTTAGTATCTCTTGATAATGCACTGAATTTGTAATTTAGTTTATTGATTCCTTCATTTTGAGAATTTATGTTTGATTCTTTTTCAAAATCTCTATTACTTTATTGAAGTGATCTTTTTCTTCTTGTATTTTCTCTGATTTCAGTCTTTATATCTTATTTTATCTCATAGAACAGTTTAACTATGAACTTTCTAAATTCCTTCTCTGACATTTCCTCCATTGTGGAGTCAATTAAGTCTGTTGTTGAATCATTATGGGCTGTTTGTTATGGTTTTTCTCTTGTTTTTTTCATATTGTTTTTATGTCTACCCATCTACTGGTATAGTTCTGACTTCTTTTTCTTAAGAGTCTTGGTTTGGTAAATATCCAGAAAATGATATTTTAAGTCAATCTCTGACCTCTTCTGATCCGAATATCAACACTATTTTAAGAGATGCACTGAGCCCTATTTACAATAATCACTTCCGGGCCAATCCTTGTTGTATTCAATCTTACAAGACACAAAAACTTGTTGCAATTGTTGTCTGCATTTCTTCAAATAGGTATAAACCTATAATAAAGTTCTGCAATAGGTCAAAACATTAGTTGTTAAATTTAGTAAACTTACTATAATCTTAAGTAAGGGCTAAAAGGGGGAGGAAGAAAAATTGGACAAATAGGAGCTGAGAAAAAGAGGGAGGGAAGTGGGGAGAGAAGGAAGGGGGTGCTATAAAAGGAGAATTTATACCAAGGCAGAAAGGAGAAATAGATGAATGGGTGGTATTTTCAGCAGTAGTGGATAATGCAAGAGGATGAGCAGGGGATAAGAGAAAGAAATATAAACTAGAGCTAAGAAAACAAAGATAGGAAGACTGATTCCAATTAATGCTTTAAACTATTAGATGAAATACATTCAAATGAATTGAAGGTACAATATTGGCTCTTGGATTGACAATTATTCATATCAAAGAGTAATTTATATGATCAAATTAGATATTATAATTGTTTAAATACTATGTCATGGTGACAAAAATTCTTGTTGTATCTTTTGTCTGGATTCCATTGGGGTTTGGACATTTAGCAGATGTCCATCAGTCTATGGCTATAGATCTCTCTGAAGTTTCAGGGGCACAGAAGCTTGGAGAGTGCAGAGTTGTGAGTTGGCTATTTCTGTTGTGTGCAGTAGTTCATGATGCAGGCTCTGAAGTGCCCTGTGTTTGCTGTGGGTTTCTGCACACCTGCTTCCCTCCACTGGATCCATTTTGTGGTAGTTAAGGTGGCCGTCTGTGAGTGCAGGAACTCTGGTTGTGGGTTTTCTGTGGCTATTCTGTGGTTTAGAAGTATTCTCCTGGCCGACAGTGCTTTCTGAAGTGCTGTAGTGAAGGGCCTCTGGTGTTCACCTGGACTCTAGTTTCCACTGCCCCGGGTTGTGAATGGCAGGTGTTGATTTTTTATGCTTACTAAGTCTCCAGGTACCCAAACAATGCCCTGTCACTTTCCAGGTGTGATCACAGTTCAGGCTCTGCACCTGTTAAGGCTGGAATTTGCCCATTCCTGCTGCATAGACTCTAGTAGTTTCCTCTTGGGTCTCTATGTCACTGAATATTCAGGCAGCATCCCTCTGGTATGACCCCATGATCCCAGGCACTCTCTCTAGACTTCCCATGGTTCCTTCCCTCAGTGTCAGTGGTTAGGGCCTGGTGACTCCCCTTTCCTTTGTTCAGGGTCAAAGCTGCCTTGTTGTTGCCTCTGTGTGAATTGAGCAAGTGGTCACTGCACAGAGATTAGTGGGGCTAGGCACACTTACTGGCACAGATCCTTACCAGTGTATTTGTTTCCCTTGTTCATAGTGAGAGAGAGGCAGAGTGGGTTTCAGCAAGTAACGTCCTTCTAGAAATTCTGGCTAGATTCTTAAGAGGTTCCACTGCAGGAGATTTGCCTCTGGTTTCATTTGCAGCTGTCTGAGTGTGGGAAGACTCCAGGTTGATTTAACAGGGCGACTGATTAGCTGAGGGTCCACAAGATAGCTGTGGACTCCCGACTCAATTTTCTTTTCACAATTTGGTTTTAAGCTGTTTGCACTTTAAGGCCCCTGCTGTTACCATCACACTTTAAATTTTGTTTGTCTTTCCAAGAGTTTTTAAGTGGATGCCCTTAAGAGAATGTCTACTCCCTTCTTTATTGTTCCTCCCCTCTTCTCCTCCACAGGTTTGGTTCAAGGTTAGGGGACTTTTAGTTTGTTTTCTACTCTGGTAACCTATCTTCCAGTCTCTCCAGATTGCAGACTGTAATAGTGAATCTTAGAGCATTTATTTTGTTACCCACTTCTCAATTCTGCTTTTCCTTTTGCTGCCTATTTTCTGTATTGCGAGGAGATCTGGATTCGCTGCTTAGCTCCATTCTGCCATCTTCCCCTGCCTTCAACTTTTTCTTGAAGTTTATTCAAATGAACATCTAAATAAAATTTATCTATTGAAATTAGTTTTTACTTTTGAGATTTCCCCCACCATTCTATTGTATATTTATGATTTTTGAAAATGTTGTATGTTTTTCTTTATAGTTTCTCCCAGTCTGAATTATGCTATGCTGATTCCATCCTGGAGGTGTCACTGAACATGTTTTTCTCTCTTGTATTTTCAGAAAATTGGTAGTTATAGTGACAGAATTGATCAGATTCAGGTTCAATTTACTTTCACAAGTATACTTATTGATAGAATTTTTGTTCTTCAATTTTTAAATTTTAAATGGTGCTGAAATGAATAGTTTTGTAAATATATCTTTTTATGTTTTACAAATACAGGTTTCCGAGATTTTTCTATAAGTGAGATTGCTAGTTAGCCAGGTATATCCATGTTAAATATTGTGATACACATCCAAATTTCCTTCTGTGGTTCTTGTGTCATTTTATATTCCCACTATTTGGAATGCATTATGAGAGAGCCTGCTTCCAAATAGCCACAGAATGTTTTGTTAAATATTTGAATTTTTAACTAAAAATAGATTTGCTCTATGACCCAGCTACACTAAGCCTCAGTATGTATTCAAAAAGAATTAAAGTCAACATACTATAGAAATCCCTGCCTACCCATATTTTTTATAGCACAATTCTCAATAACTGAATTATAAAATCAGCCCAAGTGCTTGTCAATAAAAGAATATATAAAGGAAATGTATATACACAATGAAATATTATTCAGACATAAAGAAGAACAAAAATCATGTCATTTCCAGGAAAATAGATGGATTAGAGATTATGTTAAAAAATAATACAGACTCAGAAAAACAAGTATTGCACATTTTATTTTATATGTGCAATCTATAAAATATAAAATATAACATGAATGTAGAAGGGAGATGATTATTGAAGAGGAAAGGCAGCAGGGGAAGAGGGAAAGAAGGATAAGGGTAGGTACTAGGGAGTGGAAGTGGATCAAAATATGCTATGTGCATATATGAATATGACACAGTGAAACCCACTGTCACATATAACTAATAGGTACCAATAAAAATTGAATTTTTCCAGCCTAATAGATAAGAAGTTGCATCTTAGTATAGTTTTTCCTTTATATTTATGTTGGTAGTTCTTTATTGAGGTATAATTCACATACAGTAAAATGCAGAAATCTTGAATATACATCCCAGTGAATTTGGCAAATATATGCTTATGTTTAACTAACACTTAAATTACTGGCTACTGATGTTTATTTATAAAGATTAGTCTCTGGTCCAAAGGGTTTTTTCTGTATTCCAAGATGCCTATTTTGGGTTTTATTATCTTGGGTCATTATAATAAACCACACACAGGAGACTTCTGGTTCTTGATTTTTTTCATGAATTCATTTTTTTGTACTTTTTTTCAAATAATTGCTATTTTACTTATTAGTATTATTATATGCACTAATTATTAATTGTAAAATCCAATGGATTTCAATGTGATATTTTCATACATGCATATATTGTGTTTTAATTATATCTATCCTTCCTACTATCTCCTCTTGCCCTCCTCTTTCTTCCCACCCTCCCTGACCTTTTCCCCTTCTTCAATAGTCTCTTTTCTACTTCTCTTCTTCTCTTCTTTCTTTCTTCTTACCTCCTATTTTTCCTCCTTCTTCTTTTATTTTGTTTTCACATATGAGAGAAAGCATGTGATACTTGTCTTTCTGAGTCTGGCTTATTTTGTTTAATGTGATGTCCTCCAATTCCATCTATTCTCCTGTAAATGGAATTATTCCATTCTTCTCCATGACTGAATAATTACTCTATTGTGTGTGTGTGTGTGTGTGTGTGTGTATGTGTGTGTACATACTAAGGAGTTCACTTATACATACGTATATACCTATATACATATATCACATTTTTTTTATTCATTCATCTGTTGACAGGTACCTAGGCTGACTCCATAAATTAGCTATTGTGAGTAGCACCAGGTATCTCTTTTAAATGCTGGCTTCATTTCCTTTGTATAAATATTACCAGTTGTATAGCTGGATCATGTGGTAGTTCTATTTTTAGTTTAGTTTTTTTTTTTGAGATGCTTCCATACTGTTTTCCTTAGTGGCTGTACTAGTTCACATTCCTTCCAACAGTGTAATAGTTCCTTTTCCTCCATGTTCTCACTCACATTTGTTGCTTTCCCAAGGATTTCTTTTTTAATCATCAGCATTTTTGCACAAGTCATCATTGGCTTATTGTCTAGTAAAATGAATTGCAATCATCTAGAAATATCTGTTGATAAAGATACACCTTTAATTCTTTTTATTCTTGTTAAGACTTTATTTTTTTCATTTTTGGCTTGAGGGTACAAGTTGAATCAATGAGTAGATTTACAAAAAGTTAGGATGTTATACAAATATTGGAAGTGTCTAGCAAAAAATAGTAGCTTTATTTTGACTTTTATAGTCTATTTAATTGGTCTTTCCCTGGGCCTGAAGGCAGCACTATTGATTTTTTTTTCTTAAGCTATAAAAATGTGTCCACATCTTCCATCAGTGTGTTTTAATTATTTTTGTCCAACATGGACCAAATATGTCAAAGAAATCTAATTTTAAATGTGTGTCTATTACAATAAACTTTAGGACTTTTGCTGGTTAATAGTTGGAATAAGTTTTAGGCATTCACACACAAGTGCTACAATGTCAGAATTTAATTTTAATTTTTTTCATTAGGTATAATAAAGACTGTTGAATGTTTTTCTGCAGTGTCCTCTACTTATTTTTTCTAAAATGTCATATTTGTAGCATTCTTAAGACCTTCGATGGAAAAGATTTGACTTTGACTTTGTATTTTTAAAGTAGTCTTTGGGTTAATTTGTTTTCTTATATCCTTAATTTTGAATCAGAAACTACAACAGCAGAAAGATATACTCAAGGTTAAAGTAATCAGTGAATAAGACCTAGAAATAGCATGCATTATGAAGATTTCTTTTTGGAACTTGTCTTCTGAAGTTTTTGTATCTTTGTTATTGATACTTTAAAACTATCAGAATACTTAGTATTGAGATGCACAGAACTTATGAAATATGTTTATTTCTTCAAGTTTCTGGTTTGCACTTTTGTACAGATTTAAAAATGTTAATATGGAATATGCAAGTTCAGAGTACACATGAGTATAAGTAAGAGTCTAACCAGGAAACAAACACTATGAATGAATTTGGAGTACTGGGGAGTTTAATGTTGAAGGATAGCTATAATGTGATGGAGCCAAGAAGCAGAGTACTATGGGGCAATAGAGAGACAAAAACCAGTGGAAATCATTGCCATCCCTAGTTCAGAGGGGCATAAAGAAGAAGGAAGGCTGTATCATATTTCATGGGCTAAGATTATCGCAGATATTTGGAACCATGGTGGAACTGTGCAGAGAAAATTTGAAGCAGTGGAGAAGGTGCAAGTGCTCCTGAGACCCCTTTGAGAGTAGTGAAGGCAGGGATGGAGGTAATGTTTTTGTTTCTCCTTTTCTCCCTCTTTTTACTCTCCCAATAGCTAGCATCTGCCTTTGGCTGAACCCAGCTGGGACCAGCAGATATGGGTTCCTGAGAAATACAGGCTGCTTTGTGATGTGGAATAGAACAGGGAGTTAGTTGGAATGACTATAAAGCAACAGATCCAGTCCTGACACACTTGGCAGCTAAAACCCAAATGTACTAATTATGTTTTTTAAAGCAATAGAACCTGGGGAGGGAATTTAGTTGAAAATTTAGGTTTCCATGCTACATGAGTTTTTACTGTTTCTTTGATAAGTACCTTTAAATAAATATTTAGCCTAAATACTTAATTTTAAAAAATTTATAAAGCCATAGAGGTGAAATATGTTCAATGTCATATTTCTAGAAAGTGCTAAGGCTGGGACTAGAGCCAAGCCTCTTTACAATTTACTGATGACTTTCCCATTCTACAAATTAAATAAGTAAGTAAGTAAATAAATAAACAAACAAACAAACAAATAAATAAATGGTCTGGGACAATGGCACTTGCCCATAATCCTAGAGTCTTAGGAGGCTTCCGCAGGAGGATGGCAAATTCAAAGCCAGCCTCAGCAAATTATCAAGGCCCTAAGCAACTTAGTGAGACTCTATCTCAAAATAAAATATAAAAAGGACTGGGGATGTGGCTCAGTGGTTAAGCATCCCTGGGTTCACTCCCTGGTACCAAAACAAAAAACAAAATAAACATCAACAACAACCAGTCCAAACATAGTCTTTTTAAAAACTTCTCTTACCTCCAGTGTGCTCATATGTAGATTGGGAATAATGATACTGGCAATGCCTGGCAGGGAAGATGTGTCCAAAAATGGAATAAATATATGGAAAACTTTTTAAAAAATTTCTCAGGCTTATATGAATTCAGGTATTATTTATTTTATGGATGGGAACAAGAATAATTTTATCTTTCTTTTTCATACTTTAAAACCACTTCTTAAATTGGCCAGTGTTCCAAACCATTTTCTTTTCCTGTCCTTACTTTTTAATATAGTAGTTATTTGGGCGGATTGTGTGTTAGAGGATGTACTAACAAGGACTGAAAAGAAATATTTAACTTAAAACATTCAGATTTAAACATTTCTGTTGTGGAAAAGACATCTTAAGGAACTTTGAAGTATCTACTCTTTTGTTCTTCCTCTAAATCTAGATTAGAAAAGCAATGCAGACTTCAAAGACATCCAAAGAACAAATGCTTATAAAACAACACAAGCAAGTGTGGTGGCAGGAACACCAAAGGCTAAACAAAGTCAGGTAAGCACTTGGGGAGTTTCAGCACAACATGAAGGGTTCACTAGGAGTTGCACTTGTCTAATCAGATGTTCTATAATGTTCCATGTTAATTAAACCATTACAATGAAAATTTAGATTTACAGTTTGAATTTGAGTCAAATTAAAATCTTCTCATTTCCTCAGCCTAATCTGGAATCCAGGGAATGGCTTTTGTATTCTGTAGAAAATTAAAAGTATTGTCTCCATCTGCCCATTGTTTACTCTTTTGCACACCTACTGTCTTGCTTGCATTTATGTATATTATACTCAGCAGGTTGCATTATAATGTGTGGGTACACGTTTGTCTCTCCACTAAGGTGATAAGCTACTGGAGGGCAAATATCATATCACAGTCATCTGTATGTTGTGGAATAAGCAGGAGATATGTAAAATGCTTTCAGTACCTAGGTAAACAGATGAACTAAAGACTTATTTGGTGGTTTTCTTGATATAGTTTCATCATGACTTAATTCAGTTATGGTATTTGACTTTTGTTATTATTTCCAGCAGTTACTTAAAGAAGAATTAAAACAAAATAATAATGTCATGTTTGATCTTCATTGTAATCTCTTAAAAATAAATTTCAAAAGTAAAAGCAAGGAGAAAACAGCTGTATTTCTCTTCCACTTAAGGCATATGCACTTGCTTTAACAATGGTGGTATTTATAAAGTATGTTTGTTAAATGTGTATTACAAAGCATTTATTTTATATCAAAATAGATAATTTCTGTGATCTTATTCTGAGTCAAGTTTCCCAATATCATTAACTTTACTTTTTTTAAAATATATTTTTTATTTATTTGTTGATGGATCTTTATTTTATTTATTTATTTATATGTAGTGTTGAGGTTTGAGCTCAGTGCCTCACACATGCTAGGCAAGCACTCTATCACTGAGCCACAACCCCTAACTTTACTTTTGACTTAGGTGCTTTTCATGTTGGTAGGAGATTCTTATTCTAGCAAGCAAGTACTATATGTGAGGTAAAAGTTCATGACTGGCAAAGGTCTCATACTATAGTATAACTCAAAACACAAAAATAAAATTATATAGACTTTATCAGCATACTTCTCCTATAAAACAACAATATCAGACCCCTTTACCCTTAAAAAATCACCTTTAGTAGAGAGAAAATGTTTGAGCCCATTGGAAGTTGTTATTGAAAATTTGCATAACTTGAAATAGGATAAAAAGGAAAGCCAGTATTAGGGAGCTTTAATTATGGTGTTCACTGATGCAAGTTCAAATTAAAAAGAAGACACTGGGAAAAGTGTTTGTTTTTTAATCATGGCTGTTCCACATTCCCCTTTGTGTATATTAAGCTATTCTTTCGATAGATAGAAGAAACATATACATATCATTATGGAAAGATTCTGTTGGCTGACTTGGAATGACACAAAGATGATGGAAGTGAGGAACATTTTAGTAATAAAGATCATAATGTCTTAAAACATTATAAGGACTGGAAATTGAACAGAAAGAATCCCAATATAATTTTCAGTGTTATTCTAGAGTGTAGGCTAATTTCATTACATATTCAGTAAATTAAAAACTAATATCAATAAGAGATATGTAAGGGAAATGGCTAGATTTGTGGAGAATTTAAGGACTGCAAGCAAATCTATAGTTTAAGCTTTATCAGTGTTTGTCAACCTTTCAAAATCCAAACCCCATTAAATATTATTATGTCTTACCAGAATATTCTTTTTGAGAAACTCAGACCTATAGAAAATAAGGACCAATAATGACATTCAACTTTTCTTGGGTAATTTAGTATGTTTTAGGAAATATGTTAGGTACTTTACATGCTTTATCTCATTTAATCCTTAACTGCTGTATCAGTTTATGAAATTCTTGAGTCTCAGAATATTAAAATTATTTACAGAAGATAAGTAAGGTAGTTTGGGTGGATCAAGGATTTGCATCTGTATCCTGTGCACAATGACCCTGGAAATGAGCAACTTTTTTCTTTATCCCATAGGGTTGCATTCATACCACCTGTGACTAATTGATACAAACTCGCTAGCCAAAAAAAAAAAAAAAAAGAAAAGAAAAGGCAAAGCCTATGATTCTTAAAAAAATTCTGAACTAAGGACACTAGAAAAAATTTCCAAATGTAAAAATTATGTTTAATATTTAAATTTATAAAATTTTATTTAAAATGTAATGGGCTTACTTAAACTATATCCCTTGAGGACTCTGATATACTTTCCCAGGAGCACTTACTCCCTTGTTTCATTCTGGTACCACAAAGAACCCTGTATTTTTATGTGATCATTTGTCTAGATGATATATTAATCTATGCAGTGCAACCACCTGCAGACAGATCAGCCTGGTAAAGGGTATTTCTTAGCCTTAAGTACAGGTCCTCACCCTTCCAGGATGATTTTAGGTAGAGAATCAGATCCTAAGAACACCAAAAATTATCCATAGCTTCCCTCTTCTGGCAATTTGTATGCTCCATTATTGCTTTCTGAGTGCTGAAAATATAAGATAAGCTGGATGGGTTTTTTAGTGCTACATTTTTGGTTAAAGAGTTCTTTTCTGAAAAAAAAAATTCTGGTTTGACTTCATAACATACCCATCCTACATGTACAGTTGCAAATGTGATCTTAAAATATTTCTGACAAAAACTACCTGCAGGGAAAACAGACATTGAGGTGCCACTTACAATAATAGCACAACTTCTTTATACATGTAAACAAAAACAAAACCCCTGTCTCATGTAAGTTAATTGTAGAAGGTGATGGTGTGTATGTGTGTGTACACGTGTGTATATAGATGAAATACTATGCATCCATGAAAATAATAAAACCACTTAGATATAGCTTTAAAAAAGTGTTAAGCAAAGAAAAATCCCACAATATAAAATGTTAAATATACTATTATCACAACTACATAACATAACGTAATCAAGGACTAGAAACTCATTTGCAAAAAATGAAAATTATCATTGTTTGAAAGTATTGCAATTGTTGCTATTTTCTTATGTTTTAGTATTGTTCTTTAATAATAATAATAGATTGAAACAGGTTTGATTGACTGCCATAATCAAGGAATATAGTATTTTTAGATGCCCAGTTAGGGTTGGTTATTATTTTACTCTAAAAATGACTGTATTTTTAAAACACAGTAAAAGGTCATAAAGATTTATTACTCTTATTAGTATGTAAAAATGAAATAAAGCTTTACTCGAGTTTCCTTTGTTCAGAATCTTATCATTTCTGAACTTTTAAAATAGCTTCCTTGTTGGTCTGGTTTTTGCCTAATCTCCTTTTCATCTTCCATTTCTATTGCTCATCCCACCCCAGGTCCTTCCTCTATCTTGCTGCCTTGGGAATCTTTCTGAAACACCACTCTGAGCAGGTGAGGTCAGCTTGGTGTCCTTTAGTAGCTTCCTGGTGCTGGTTCTCACTCCACGAAGTAGTGCCGGGACTGCTGTGTGCTGCCTTTGTTCTTGCTATTACTTCTGCCTGAGCTTAGCAAGTACCCAGTCCATGTTAGGAATTTTGCACAAGGTCTGAATCAATTAATAGATGAACAAAAGCACATTAGATTGCTTCCACTTATTTCTTAAACTTATATGTATGTTAGTAATTGTAAAAATATTGATTGAGATATGTCTATTTCAGATTTAAATTGGAATCTGATATAAAATCTTTTCTCAATGAAGAGAACATTGGAAATGAATGTCTTTGTGATGTTATGAATTCTGGTAAGCTTTTTAAATCCTATATTTAAAGGCACATTTTATTTTGAAGAATGAAAATGAGCCACTCACTTCATGCTCTTTTAATATTTTAAGAGTTGTTTTTTCTAAAAGAATAAAAAAATCAGTACTCTTATCATTTGTTCTTTAAGAAACTTAAGATAATAATGTATTTCCTCGATTCAACCTTGTTTTACCACAGAACAAGAGTTATCAGAACAATGGAGCACATATCTTAAAAATGTGATAAATCCTATTCTGCAGCTGAGAACAGATCTAAAGTATAGGCAACATAACATTTCACAGAGTTCACATGCCCATAAGGAGTTTAATTCAGTGACAGTACTGGAAGAGGTCAGTGTGTTACCTTTGTTTTTGATAATGTAATATTTCATTTTTGTCCTTACTAGAATAATTTGAAATAAGAAATAAACATGTGAATTGTGTATTTAAATAGAAAGGTCATTCAACATTTTAAACATATGCTGAATCTGCCCAGGAACCCTCATTTCTCATAACTGGTCTCCCTGCTTTCCTTTTTGCCCTTCCTCCTAGTGCATTCTGGGATCCAGTTGTTCTGATGTTGAAATTCCATAGGCTTCTTCTGCCCTTGAAGTCTTCCTTCCCATCTGACCCACTTCTAGCTTCTTTATTCATATCTCCTTCCTGATCTGTACCTTTCTACAGAAACTCAGTACCATAGATTCTGGCCATCTTTTTGTGTCTCCCACATATCAGGCTTATTCCTATTTCAAGCACTTTACATCATCTGTCTCCTCTATCTGGTTGATGGTGCTTTCTGTCATTTAGTTCTTGACTTAAATGTCTTTCCTCTGAGAAGCTACTGTCACTTCCCACCATAGCATCCTGTTTTTATATTACTTCCTGTTAATGCTTTCTTAAGTAACTCTTAGTTTGTTGACTGCACATCCCCTCAGTACAGCATAAGATCTATTGTTGTACTAAATATGAGGTTTTAAAATGATTTTTCTTTCTCTAGTTTTCAGTTATTCTGTAGTATTATACTGCAATAATAATACTTTAAGTCTATACCTCACTGCGGACTATAGGCAAGGATACAAGGAAAGGAAGGGATGATTTAAGTAGAAAAAATTCTGTTCTCTGCCTTACAATTAATAAAATGTAAATGTGAGTGTGGGGTAGCTTCAATTTTTTGGAGATAATGTCTGGAAGTCTCATTGAGGTTCATTTGTCTGATGAGCACTGCCATATGGGCATCTCTAATTTTCTGTAACAGGTCCTCAAAAGGATTTTCTCTTATCTAACTTTCTATCATTTCTTGGCTTTTGAGAATAATTCTTGTGTCCTTACATACAAATACTGGATAACTTGTAATAATGTGAGTACTACTTGTACAACACATCCTCTAGGTTGACTTTGTGAAGAAACAATTGAAAGCTGTCTTTGAAAGACTTAGACTGGAGCAACAGGAAATAGAAAGAGATCTTTCAGGCTGGAATATAAAAGTAAGTGTGATGAAGCTAGTAATTTATTTGTCTATCATTTTGTCACTTATGTTAAATAAAGTAATCACATAATTTGTTTTCAGATACTGGATTATTGTTCAGAAGAGAAAACTAATCTTAGTGAACTACCCGTGGAATTAGAAACTTTGGAATGTCCATACCCTGATTTGAAATCTTCAATTCTCAAAGAGTTCTATAACTTTACAGAGAAATATCAAAAGAAACTTCAAGATTTTGATGTACAGTTAGAAGACATAAACAGGTGACTTGATAAAACTACTTGAATCCTGTAGATTTTTTATACTAAATTTTAATTTTTGTTCATGGTCACTATACTTCTGATTTACTATTGCATAGTTACTATGTGATGGGAAGTTAACAATAAATGTTTAGATTGGTTATTTGTTAAATGGAGAGGGTTTTCCCAAAATAATTATCTTGATATAAAGATTTTAAAGATTTTTATAAGGTTAAAAGATGACAATAATCTACTTTTTAGCCTTCTTTCCTGTACAAGTTAGTTTTCAAATAGGAATTTTCAGTGACTATTAATTTTCATTTCAATATATAAAGCTCTTCTATAGTAGAAATTTACAAATCAGCACTAATAATTGATTATAATTTAAAATATATTAATGAAATTATGTTACTTGTAATTAACTGTGATTTTGTCCTGTGATGACCTAGAGTATGTTTTCAAATTTTTAAAAAATTTTTCCTGTAAATGTCAATTTTTTAAAAAAGAAATAGTCTTTTGGTTGCATCTTGAGAAGGGTGTTTCTCTTTGGAGTGGCAAACATAATTTTCAGGAATTTGAAATTCAGTTCTGGCTGTGATCATCTTCTATGATATCAGTGTCAATTTTTTCCTTAAAGAATTTATATTTAAAAAGAAAGGAAAACTACAGAAAGGACACATGGAGGAAATTAAAAATAATAGAGGTTCTTAACTTTGAAATGGAAGATGATAAATATAACAAATATGTATATTTTTTATATCTAATTAATCGCTGAGAATACAGATCTTTATATGAAACTGCTGGTGTTTAGAAATAGACAATAAGGAAAATTTTAATTCCTCCCAAGTAGAGTTCTGTGCTTTGGTAGCTCCCCAATCCAAACTCTCGGGTTACATCTGTTACTTATCTCAGCACAATAGAGTCCATTCAAGGTGAAGTCTGGGCCTTTCCTTACCTTAGCTTCCTTTTTACACCTCTGTGGCGATGTTCCTGTGTTCCTCTCCATCAGCATCTATTATTCTTCTGGGAGCTCCTCCTTCTCTACCTCTCTCCCTTGTTTTTCTTCTTCCCACCTGGCAATAAAGCTGAAAAATAAATTAATAATGTATCATGTACACTTGTTGATTGATTAGTTTATTACCCTTTAATTGGAATTCAGTCACAGTGAAGTATTAGCTAAACCATATACTTAGATTAAGTTTCTAATTATAAAATGAATATCCTCTCCCAGTTCCCCGTCCCAACCTTGTTAAAGAGATTTCAGAACTCATTAGGAAAGAGGTGTAGTGTTTTTGTTTGGTGGGGAAAAGGCATTCTGAATAGGCTGATTAGCTGTGACTTGAAGAAGGTTAATTTTTGACCTTTAAAAGCCTCTGACTTTTCCTCTAAGATGGCACCTTATCCTCGTGAGAAAGCTGGCTGAGTTTGTGGTATCTCTAGATATGGAGGTATTTTCTTCAGGAGCCTGAGATGGCTTCCTTATAGTAAGATCTGTTCTTCCCACCGCACTTTCCTTCCTTTTTAAAAATCTTAACTCAATTTCTGTTCTTCCATCATATGTAATCCTATGCCACTCAAAAAAGTTGGAATTCACAGTTCCTTCAAATTACTAAAGATTAAGTAGAAAATTTATTGAATATATTTCACATTGCTGAAGTTTCTGTAGAAGGAAGAAACATTGAGGATAAAATAACTCAGGAAAGCTTGATGAAGGATCTAAAGTTCACTATGGACTTTGAAGAATGGGCAGAGTTAGCATCAGCAGAAAGCAAATAGGGAAGACATTCTAAAAAAGAAGATTAAATGATTAGAATATAAACCTCTTTATATCAAAGTAACTTATAGCTATATTAGTGTCCATAGCATCTAGTACTTTCTACACAACGCATCTTCTAAGTGATTCAGTTGACTTGAAGGTAAAAACAATGAAGGAAATAGTGAAATGGCATGTTCCGGGATGGTAGGAATCTACTTGGGAGGAATATAAGGTTCATAAATTCTAGTTTAATGGTTCTTGCCACATATAATTATCCAAAATACATTTTGCATAGTTGATTATGTGTTTTACTTGTTGAATATTTATTGATTAATCTTTAATGTATAGTGGTCTCTGTTAAACTCCTTGGTAGGAGATTAGGCAGACAGATTAACTTAGAATATGGTTTTACTATGATAATTTGAAATATTTTGGGAAAGAGACATATACATATGTACCCTCACTAAATAAAATTACATGCAAACATTAATTAAAGAAAATATGAATATGCTGGCAGTGAATTATAAAGCTTCAATCAAAATTTAATGAGTTTTCAGGAATAAGTTTCCTTGAGGTGAAAGAGAGTAAAAGGAATAATTTGAATAAAGATAGAGGTGATTGGCATCAGTATTCTGACGCTGGTAAGCAGTGTTGCATATAAATACACTGTTCTAACTAGCACAATGAATTACATGTTCGATTATAATATTAATTGCAATTTCCATTTGTCAGGATCCACCTTCATTTTGATATGGTTATTTTCCCTTCTGGTTCTAGCTATTATGTTTTGTGAAAATTCTCACAGATTGCATGCGTGTATGTGCACACCAGTGGGAGAGAGTGTGTGCACACTTTAAAAGGGATACTAAGCTAGATTATTGTTTTAAGCCAGAGTGACTGGAGTTTTTAATTGTTTGAATTTTAAAACATCCATCATTTGATACATTTATTACCCAGGGCCCATAGTTTACATCAGGATCACAATCCTTCCATTCCCTAGTTATTTTTCATTTTCAAACTTTGTTATTACATAATTTATTTCTGTAAAGCAGTATGGTGGAGCCTATTAAATCACACAGCACATATCCTTTGTCTGAATAGTTTCTATATTTCAAGAATGTATCATAAAAATATATTTAAGTATATAAACAGATTTATTTTTATTTATTTATTGCAATGGAAAAGATTGAGCAAAATCCTTAATAAAGGCTAGTTTTATAGATTTTTATACATCTATACAATGTATTATTCTACCAGTAAAAAAAAGTTTTAAAACTTTGCTGATCTGGAACAACATGCAAGGGGTAGAGTGAGGTATAGAGTTAAGCAAGCAAAATAATTTTCAATTCATATTGTGTAAAAGGGGGGAAAATAGACATATACACACTCTCACACACACCTATATTTGCTCTTGTAGGTCTTAAAGAATGCGCAAAGAGAGATAACATTCATTGCTTTTGTCGAGGGGAACCAGGTGCTAGAGGATGGGGTGTGAGGAAGAATTTTCATTGTATTTCCCTTTTATTGTACTTTTAGAATTTTGAACCCTATGAATATATTTTAAGTTCTAAAACAAAGAATTTTTAAAGGAAAAAAGTTGACAAGGGCAAAGATTGAATACCAAAGAGGAAAAGACTGGCAACATATCAGTTACAAAATATTAAAATTCCTAATATATAAAGGCAGTTTGTAAATTCATTGAACACTGAGGAGTCAAAAGGCAAAGGGGGCAAAGGAGATAAAGAGGGTATTTAGTCATATTCTCAAAAATTATTTATTGAGCATATATTGGCATAACATAGATAAAAATCTCTGTACTCATGAAACAAATGGAAAATGTGAAAATGTAAACATAGTACCTAAATTAGTGTAAGACAGAAACGGCTGGAGTTGCAGAGGGCAGATTGCAATATTTTGGGTATAGGCCTGGTTGAGAAAGTGACATTGAATCGAAGTCATGAAATAAGTTGAAGGATTGCATCATGAAGATATTTAGAATAAATTCATCATATTCAGTATTTACCAAGGTGGGAATTTGCCTGGCAAGAGGCCAGTATGGCAGGAAATGAGTGACAGACCAGGAGAGTAGTGGAAGATGGAGCCAAAGAGGTAACAGTGAGGAGTAGGTTCTTTATTTATTTTTGCTGTGTGTGTGTGTTGCCAGGTGTCACACCCAGGAATTTGTGCATGCTTACCAAGTGCTTAACACTGAACTATGTCCCCAGCCTCAGAGACAGGATATTTAGAGCCTGTAGCTCTAAAATCTTTTTAAAACTTTGGATTATACTCTGAATGATATGAGAAACTACTGGAAGGTGTTGAGCCAAAGTGAACAATAGAAAAACCTGGCTTAAGTTGTAACAGGATCAGTTTGGCTGTTGCTGTGTTTAAAATACATTGTGATAGAGAAGTGTATAGCATAAGAAAAGATTGGACATTTAGGAAATTATTAAAGTAATCCAGGTAAGACAGTGGTGGCCTAAGTGGAGGAGTAGAAGTGGTGAGAAATAGTCAGCTGTTGATGTATTTTAAAGGTAGAATCAACACCATCTTGTGAAAGATTTCATGAGACATGTGAGAAAAAGAGAGAGCCAGAATAGTCCAATGTAGTTGCTTATTTGAGTTGAGCAACTAGAACAATGGAGTTGCCATTCATGAGGTAAGGAAGACTATGAGCAAGTGGGCTTTGGCTGTTGGGAAGATCAGTTATTTTGGGTCGGACATATTGAGTTTGGGGTGCTGTTAGGTGTCCATGTAGATATTTTATGGGGGCAGTGGGCTTTGTGGGCTTGGAATTTAGGAAGGAGATCTGGACTGGAGTTAAATATTTGTGAGTCATTGGCAGGAGATGGGATGTAGTCAAGAGAGGAAAGAGAAGGTCAAAAACTGATCCCTTGGACCTTCCAATATTACAGTGTCCAGGAGAAGAGAGAAAACCAAAAAAGGACACTGAGATGTAAGCCAGGAAAGAGTTTTGGAAGGCAGGTAAAGAGGAAGTGGTCCACAGTATTAGCAGAGCTGGTGACCCCTGAATAAATTCTACATATAAGTTAAATAAAAGAGAATCATAAGTAAATGTTGGTTCTAAATGGAGGACCTTGGTGGTCATTTTTATTAAAAAGTAAAAGCAAATGCTTAATTGGAGTAGATTTGGGTGAATAGGAAAAGAGAGAAGACAATGTGTATAGACAACTGTTTTTGAGTTTTTCTGTGTGAAGGACAAAAGAGAATCAAAGCCAATTATGTAATTTCCTTTTTAAATTTTAATCAGTTTTTTCTTGATTTAAAATGGGAGAAGTAGGGTATGTTTGATGCCAATGAGAATAATCCAGTAAGTGATAAACCTTGGTGATACAGAAGAGAGGGGAATTGCTGAATAATATCCTGGAGTTGAAGATGGTTGGGTTTTAGTTCCAAAGAGAAGGAATAAGCACAGATGATTCATGTACCATAGAAACTGGTGGGATGCTGAGTAATATGATACTGATGTTGGAAGATGAATAGATAGCATGATGACAGTCTGTGGAATTCTGGGTGATAATCTAAATGCAATATGACTAAGAATCTTATGAAGCTCTTTTCTCATCAAAAAATGAAAATGAAAACAATATTTAGATTCTTACCTGTAAAAATGGTAAAACATAAATATATTTAGGGTTAAAATGGTATGGAAGAAATGGGCATTTTATCTATTATTGGCATATAAATTTTTGGAAAGCCATCTGATACTATGTCAAAAAATTTTTGTAAATGAGAATTATATTTGTCTCCTTAGAAGTGGCATTAAGGAATAATAATAGGAGTGAAATATTTGGTTTCAAAAGTGTTTAACATTAATTATTATTTTTTAGTGGTAGCAAAATCTCTGAAACTATTTTAATAGTCAACAAATAGAGGAAATCAGCATCAAGTGTGATATATTTGCACCACATAATACCATACTGACATTTCTAATCTGAAATAATTTTTAGTGATACAGATAGTTGCAACATGTTGCTATGTAATTAAAAAGCAGGCCTCAAAATAGTTCCAATAACATGTATTCTCTGTTTTCTTTCTGTCTGAAAATATTACATCTGTATCTATATAATCACACAAAAAAGACATGTAAACATCTGCCCATGTAAATAATAATTATAGTTATCCTCAGGTGGTGAAATGATTAAAGTTTTGCCCATTCTATTTTATAAAGGAAAAAAAAAAGTCTTTTTAAAAATGTAAGCTAAAGGTTAAAGAGGAGACAATTGATATTTAATGAGTGTTTACTATATGATATGACAAGTACACCTGATTTTAATCTTTAAGTTATGCTATTTAAAAAAACTCTATTTTACAGATGAAGATACTACAGTTTCTTAGCTGGTAAATAGTTCAGCAGAATTGAGTCTTTTGTGCCCATTTGAATAGAAAGCTTTCCCCTTATACCATGTTGCTTCAAGAATTTACATGTGGGGCTAGGGATATAACTTAGTTATCAATCACAAGGCCCTGGGTTCAATCCCCAGTACCACCAAAAAAAGAAAGAATTTACATTTGTCAAGATGCTGATAAACAAATTTGAATACTGGATAAATGCTGTGTAATTGAAACATGAATCATGTGTAATTTTTAAGTAGCTATGTTAAAAATTTGAATAAAAAGGTAAAATTTATGTTAAAATTCATTTTGTTTAACTCAGTATTTCCTAAATGTTATAATTCAACATACAATCAATATTTTAAAAATTTTAAGGAGGTATTTTACATTCTCTCTCTCTCTCTTTCTGTACAAGTCTTTGAAATCTGCTCTGTATTTTATACTTAAAACACATCTTCCTCTGGACTAGTCATGTTTCAGCCCACATGTGGTTAGTAGCTGGAACCTCATACAACACAGCTTTAAAGGAGGTACATATTTACTATAACACATTTTTTAAAAAATTGACTACCATTGAACCTCTTCCTTTATTCATCGTGTTTGCAAAGCTATTTGGATTCTGTTTGGGCTGTATTTCATTAGTAACATGAAGACAAGTTTAATTGCTTGTTTTAGACTCAGATGAGATTGTGGCTTTAATTTCCTAACATTTGGATGCATTAATCATATAGATGAGACATAATTGTCTGATGCTCCATTTAGCTATGTCAGATTGAAGTCAATATGTGGAAAATGCTGTAGAGTAATAACAAGTAATTTCTGCTTTATTGTTGATAGATATATTAAATTTTGTAATGTTCATTTATAATTAAT
The DNA here is from genome assembly GCF_045843805.1 of Urocitellus parryii. Taxonomy (NCBI): domain Eukaryota; kingdom Metazoa; phylum Chordata; class Mammalia; order Rodentia; family Sciuridae; genus Urocitellus; species Urocitellus parryii. The sequence goes on along the minus strand of NC_135531.1, from coordinate 212,519,300 downwards.
ATTCTATTATTTTATGAGATCTGAATCTGAATGCTATTTAAAATCCACAATAATTTTAATAATTTTGACCCTTTGTACCTACAGTGCCAATAACCATAGTTTCATGTTTTTTCAGCTAAATTCTTTCAGAACATTTCATTTTTTTCTCTTCATACAAAATAATTACATTATTAGAGGAAATATTTTTTAAAAATTAAAGGCAATCAAAGAGAAGAAGCTGAAAGTTAATATGAATTTCCAGTACCCAGAAATATTTTTTAAAAAATTAAAGGCAAGCAAAGAGAAGAAACTGAAAGTTAATATAAATTCCCAGTACTCAAAGATATCTTCTGATAAAATTTTGTATATTTCAAACATATGTATGTTGTTTATAAAATTATATATATATATATATATATATATATATATATGATGGTTTTCCTGTTATGAATCATATTCTATGCTATTCCTTTTTTCAATATGTGCTTACTAAGCTTCATCTATCCATTAGATCATCTATTAAATTTTCTTTTACAACATATTTTTATTAGATGCATATTATTACAATGTGTTTTTATACCACATAAATTTAACCCTTTTCCTGTTATTCCATATTATGTGCTTGTTTAAACTAATTGGGAGCTGGGCACAGTGGTACATAATTGTAATTCCAGCAACTCAGGAGGCTAAGGCAGAATTACAAGTTTAAGACCCTATCTCAAAACAAACAAACAAATAAACAAACAGAAAACAAAACAAAACAAAGATAAAGAAAAAGACTGAGGATGTATCTCATGGTAAAGCACCCCTGCGTTCAATCCTCAGTAGCAATCATAAAAAGAAAAGCCTTGGAAAAGACCACTTTGACATGGTATTTTGAATATTTCTGAAAATTATTCCCTTGTAATGAGTTCCTAGTGCTAGAATCACTGACTCAAAGGGCATGAAAAATTCTAAGGGCTTTGAGATTTTTGTTAAATTGCCTTCCAGAAAAGTAAAAGCAATTTATATTTTTACCAGTAGGCTTTATATTATTTGGTTCACTTTTTGAATTTGGTGATCAGGGCATTGCATATTCCTGTCATGTGTATATATCATCAGAATCTTGTTCATGTTCTCTTTCTCTTTTCCCATATTTATCCACATAGTATAGCTCTCTGAATATTCTCATGTGGAAATTTTACCAAAAGGGAAATAAATAGGTGCATAATAAATCTGGCTCTTCCCTTGTTTCAATGGAAACCATATACCCTATTGCTAATAAAAATGAAATGGGCAAAAGCCAACATCAAAAGGCAACACTCAAGAGACAGTGTGTAGCTCCATGCAAGTTTTTTTCCTAATTTAAAATAAACAAATGCTTACACATATGACCAGCTTGATGAATAGGAAAAGAAGAAAGAAAAGTAAAGAAACATCATAGATAACTGACATATGCTTACTTTGTGAGGGTACAACATGTTAAACTTTGGAGCCTTAATTACCAGGTGGAATTTTTTCACTGAAAATGTACAATCAGAATTGCTGGAAAGTTTTAGTGTCTGGGTATTTCCAGTCTTAGGTACTTTATTTCTGGTCTGATTGTATCCCAAGAGTGATTAATAAAGGGAGAAGTTCTCAGATAAAGGAGAATATTTAGTTGATCTTCCAGTGTTCAATTAGTAACATTAGGTATATAACCCAACCAACATACTCCATCACTCCATCTCCCATTTTCCTTTCAGACATTTCAACATGGTTGTCCAAATTGATGTGTCATTGTGTATGGTTGTTGGGGGATTGTTAATAGTTGTAGATAATAACTTCTTTTTTGTTATGTGGATTCAATAGCTTTGTTTCAAATTGAATCTGTAGATTTTTTTGTAATATGGTCATTTAAACAATATTAATTGTACCTGTATTCTGTATAATGAAGGGGATTTCCTTCCCTCTTCCATGCAATTCCCATTCTCCCTCCTTTTCCCTCCCACCTCTCTTCCATATCTAGAGGTAATTTTTTTTTACACAGAATACAGGTATGACGATGTGAGGGGAAAAAAAAGAAAAAAAAAGAAGTGGGTCACATTAGATTGGGTAGAGAGAAGTGATGGGAGGGGAGGGGGGGAAGGGGGTAATGGAAGGACAGCAGAATAAAATAGACATTATTATTGCTGTGGGTATATACATGACTGTATGACCAATGTAATTCTGCAACCTGTACACTCAGAAAAATGAGAAATTATATCCCATCTGATTCAAATGTATAATATGTCAAGATCATTGTACTGTCATGTGTAACAAATTAAAACAAATAAAAAATAATTGTTATCAAATATAAAAAAATTGTACCTATAAATGAACATGGTTTTTTCATCTTCTAAGGTCTTTAATTTTTCTCTTCACTGTTTTATAGTTTTCAATGTAAAGGTGTCTCAACTCCATAGTTAGACTTATTCCCAAGTATTTATTTTCTTTTTGAGGCTATTGTAAAGGAAATAGCTTTCTTGATTTCTCAGTTGATTAATTATTGGAGTATAAGATAGCTATTGATTTTTATGTGTTGATTTTTAATCTACAACTTTGCTGAATTTATCAGCTCCAGAAAGCTTATGAAGGAATTTTTGTTTGTTTGTTTTTGGGGAGGGGGGGTGAGAGGGGAGTGTCTTCTAAGCATGTGATAATGTCATAAGTAAGCCGAAATAGCTTGACTTCTTTTCCTATTTGTTTTACTTTAATTTCCTTCTGCCTGATTTCTCTGGTGAAAGTTTTAAGAACTATATTGAATAGGAGTTATGAGGATGGCCATTCACTTGATCATGCTCTATGATATTCTTAATGCATTTCGGATATGGTTTACTAATTTTTTTAAAAATTTAAAAGATTAAAAACACTATATCGAAAAGTCTTAGAAAAAGAAGAACAAAACAACAACAAAAGTAGTAGAAGACAGCAAATAATTAAAATTAGAGCTGAAATCAATGAAATGGAAACAAAAGAAACAATTGAAAAAATTGACAAAACAAAAAGTTTGTTCTAATAAATAAATAAAATTGATAAACCCTTAGCCATGCTAACAAAGAGAAGGAGAGAGAAAACTCAAATCACTAACATACATGATGAAAAAAGAAATATCACAACCGACACTATAGAAATACAGAAGATAATTAGAAATTATTTTGAAAACTTATGCTCTAATAAAATAGATAATATTGAAGGCATCAAAAAATTTCTAGAGTCATATGATTTGCCCAAATTGAATCAGAATGATATACACAATTTAAACAGATCAACTTCAAGTGATGAAATAGAAGATGCCATCAGAAGCCTCCCAACCAAGAAAAGCCCAGGACCAGATGGATACACAGCTGAGTTCTACAAGACCTATAACGAAGAACTAATACGTATACTCTTCAAACTATTTTGTGAAATAGAAAATGAGGGAGCATTTCCAAACTCATTCTATGAGGCCAGTATCACCCTGATTCCAAAATCAGGCAAAAACACATCAAAGAAAGAAAACTGCAGACCAATATCTCTAACGAATATAGATGCAAAAATTCTCAATAAAATACTGGCAAATCGAATACAAAAACATATCAAAAATAGTGCATCACAATCAAGTGGGGTTCATCCCAGGGATTCAACATACAGAAATCAATAAATATAATTCATCATATCAATAGACTTAAATATAAGAATCATATGATCATCACAATAGATGCAGAAAAAGCATTTGACAAATTACCACACTCCTTCATGTTGAAAACACTAGAAAAACTAGGGACAACAGGAACATACCTCAACATTGTAAAAGCTAGCTATGCTAAGCCCCAGGCCAACATCATTCTAAATGGAGAAAAAATTGAAGGCATGTCCTCTAAAAACTGGAACAAGAAAGGGATGCCCTTTTTTACCATTTCTTTTTAACATAGTTCTTGAAACACTGGCCAGAGCAATTAGGCAGATGAAAGAATTTAAAAGGATATAGATAGGAAAAGAAGAACTCAAATTAGCACTATTTGCTGACGATATGATTCTATACCTAGAAGACCCCCAAAAATTCCACAAGAAAACTTCTAGAACTAGTAAATGAATTCAGCAAAGTAGCAAGATACAAAAGCAACACCTATAAATCAAAGGCATTTCTGTATATCAGTGACAAATTCTCTGAAAGGGAAATGAGAAAAACTACCCCATTTACAATAGCCTCAAAAAAAAAAAAAACTTGGGAATCAACATAACAAAAAAGGTGAAAGCCCTCTACAATGAAAACTACAGAACACTAAAGAAAGAAGTTAAAGAAGACTTTAGAAGATGGAAAGATCTACCTTGCTCTTGTATAGGCAGAATTAATATTGTCAAAATGACCATACTGCCAAAAGCACTATACAGATTTAATGCAATGCCAATTAAAATCTCAATGACATTCCTCATAGAAATAAAAAAAGCAGTCATGAAATTCATTTGAAAAAATAAGAGATCTACAATAGCTAAAGCAATTCTTAGCAAGAAGAGTGAAGTGGGTGGCATCACTATACCAGACCTTAAACTATACTACAGAGCAATAGTAACAAACACAGCATGATATTGGTACCAAAATAGACTGGTAGACCAAATGGTACAGAGTAGAGGACACAGAGACTAACCCACATAATTACAGTTATCTTATATTAGACAAAGGTGCCAAAAACATACATTGGGGAAAAGATAGCTTCTTCAACAAATGGTGCTAGGAAAACTGGAAATCCATATGCAACAAAATGAAATTAAACCCCTATTTCTCACTATTCACAAAACTCAAAGTGGATCAAGGACTTTGGAGAAGGACCTAGAAGAAAAAGTAGGCCCAAATCTTCATCATGTTGGCTTAGGCCCCAACTTCTTTATTAAGACTCCTATAGTGCAAGAATGAAAATCAAGAGTCAATAAATGGGATGGATTCAAACTAAAAAGCTTCTTCTCAGCAAAAGAAATAATCAGTGAGGTGAATAGAGAGCCTACATCTTGGGAGAAAATTTTTACCACTTGCACATCAGATAGAGCACTAATCTCTAGAATATATAAAAACTCAAAAAGCTAAACACAAAAAAACCAAAAACCCAATCAATAAATTGGCCAAGGAACTGAACAGACACCTATCAGAAGATGATATACAATCAATCAACAAATATATGAAAAAATGTTCAAAATTTTTAGCAATTAGAGAAATGCAAATCAAATCAAATCATCTCACTCCAGTCCGAATGACAGCTGTCAAGAATACAAACAACAGTAAGTGTTGGTGAGCATGTGGGGAAAAAGGCACATTCATACATTGTTGGTAGGACTGCAAATTGGTGCAACCACTCTAGAAAGAAGTATGGAGATTCCTTGGGAAACTGGAAATGGACCCACAATTTGACCCAGCTGTCCCACACCTCCCTCTATACCCAAAGGACTTAAGAACTGCATACTACAGGGACACAGTCACATCAAAGTTTATAGCGGCACAATTCACAATAGCTAAACTGTGGAACCAACCTAGATGTCCTTCAGTAGATGAATGGAAAAAGAAATTGTGGTATACACACACAATGAAATATTACTCATCAATAAAATAGAATGAAATCATGGTATTTGCAGGTAAATGGATTGCGTTGGAGAATATAATGCTAAATGAAGTTAGCCAATTACAAAATAACAAATACCAAATGTTTTCTCTGATATAAAAAGGCTGATTCATAGTGGGGTTGGGATGGGGAGTATGGGAGGATTAGACAAACTCTAGATAGGGCAAAGGGATGGGAGGCAGGGGGAGGGAGCCTGGGGGTAAAAAAGATAGTGGAATGAGATGGACATCATTACCCTAAGAACATGTATGAAAACATCAATAGTGTGAATATACTTTTTATACAACCAGAGATATGAAAAATGCATTCTATATGTGTTATATGAATTGTAATGCATTCTGCTGTCATATATAACACATTAGAATAAAAATATTAAATAAATAAATAAATTTAACCTTTATTTTTTTTAAATTTGTTTTTATGTGGTGCTGAGGATTGGACCCAGTGCTTCACTCCTTGTATTTCATTGCTAGTTGCCAGTCTGTTTATGTTTTCTATGTCCTCTTGATTCAATTTTAGAAGGTCATCTGTTTTTAGAAATGTATATGTTTTTTAAGGGTTTTCCTATTGGAAATAAAAATAGATATCATTGCTGTGATATCTGTGATGATTTTCCTCTTTGTGATATAATTTTCTTAATTTGGGTCTTCTCTCCTTTTATTTGGTTAGTTTGGCTAAGGAATCATCAATGTTATTTACCTTTTCAGAGAAACAACTCTCTGTATAATTGATCATTTGTATTGTTTGTTTAATCTCTACTTAATTAATTATTTATTTCCTTCAACTGGTTTGTAGTTGGTTTGTTCTAGTTTTTGAAGGGTCTTGAGATGTATCAAGATGTATAGTTTGGTATCTTTCTGATTTTCTTATATAGGCACTCATTGCTATAAATTTTTCTCTTAGAACTACATTTATAGTGCCCAGAGATTCTAGTATATTGTATTACTCTTCTCATTTGATTCTAAAAATTTTAAAATTTCTCCTCTGATTTTTTCTTTATGTATTCATCATTCAAAAATATGTTATTTAATCTTTATGTATTTACATAGTGTCTGTAGTTTTTTGGGGGATGTTGAGTTCTAATTTATGTTCATTGTGATCAAATAAGATGCAAGGAATTGTTTCATTTTTTAAATTTGTTGAGAGTTGCTTTGTTGCTTAAAATATGGTCTATTTTGGAGAAGTTTTAGTAAGCACTGGAGAAAAAAGAAAATTCAGCAGTTGTTGGATGAAATATTCTTTATATATGTGTTAGTTATATTTTGATTTATAACATTTTTTAGCTGTGAAGAGTCTTTGCTGAGTTTATTACTGAGAGAAGTTTGTTGAAGTCACCTAGTATTATAATGAGTTTTTTTTTTTTTTGGTACCAAAGATTGAACCCAGGGATGCTTACCCACTATACCACATCCCCAGCCCTTTTTATTTTTTATTTTGAGACAGGGTCTCACTAAGTTGTTCAGGACTTTACTAAGTTGCTGAGGCTAGATTCAAACTTGTGATCCTCATATCTCAGCCTCCCAAGTTATAGTGAGGTTAATCTGAATCTTTAAGTCAAATAGTGTCAGTTTCCTGTATTTAGATGCATGTATCTTTGAAGCATAGGTATTTACTATCATTATATCATTTTGTTAGATTGTTACCTTTACCAGTATGTCTCTTCTGATTAATTTTGGCTTGAATCTGATTTGTTAGATAGGACAGTAGCTACTCTTGCTCATTTGGGGGCTCCATTTGTTTGGTATGTCAGTATCCATCCTTTTGCTTTTAGCATGTGGCTGTCTTTGTCTGTAAAATTAGTCTTTTGAAAATTACATATAAGTGGGTCTTGTTTTAAATTCATTCTATCAGCCTGTGTCTTTTAGAGTTGAGACCGATCGCACTAAATATTATAGATATGTTAATTAATCTTGCATATTTTCTTATTTATAATGTTTAATTTGCTTCTGTTTTTCATTTGCTTAGCTACTCTTCAAAAATGAACTTGTCTAATTGTCAGCTCTGGGATTTCTTTTTGTTTTTTTCTGTGTGTAATTTTTCTTTCAGGTTTTCTGTAGTGTTGGCTACTAGTCATGAATTCTTTTAGCTTTTGCTTTTCTTGGAAGGCTTTTATTTGTGCTTTGATTCTGAAGGATAGATTTGCTTGATAAAGTAATGTTGATTGATGGTTATGATTTTTCAGGACTTGGACATATTATTCCTAGCCTTCCTGAATTTTAGAGTTTATGCTGAGAAATCATAAGTAATTCTGATTAGCTTGACTCTAAACGTGACCTGATGTTTTTTCTAATGGGCCTTTTTACAATCCTATCCTTGTTCTTTGAATATTGTAATTTCAATGTGTCATGGAGAGATTCTTTTTTTATTTATTCTATTTTGTGTTCTGAATTCCTCCTATGTCTGGATGCCCATCAAAGTTGCACAGTTTGGAGATTTTTCTTTTCTTTTTTTTCCCCCTGAAGAGGTTATCATGCCATTAGTTTTCGTGTCACAATCCTCTTCAATGATTCTTAAAATTTTTCTTTTAATATCATCCCAAAGTTCTTATATATTCATGTCATAGTTATTTATTTTCTTTTCTTTAATACTGCCCAAGAATTCAAGACTGACTATTTTCTCTTCCAGCTCTTAGATTCTATCTTCACTGCACTCTACTCTATTTGACTTTCAAGTGAACATTTTATTCAACTTGTTACTTCTTTCATTTCTGTTTCTTTTTCAATATCTCCTTATTTATCATTCAAATACTGTACTGACTTGTCTGATTCATTCAGTTGTTTTTCTATGTTCTCTTGGAATTAATCGATCATTTAAAAAATAATTGTTTTAAATTCTTTATCTGGTATTTCATCCACATCAATATCTTTGAAGTCAGTTTCTGGTAAATTATGAACTTAAGGAAGTATCATGTTACCTTGTTTTTCATATTTCTCATATTCCTGTGTTGGGTTTTATGCATTTATTGGATGGAATTATCTTTTACTCTTATGTTTGGGCCTTTTTAGGGCACAGCCTTTTCTTGCCAAAACATTCTAGATATGAGGTTGTGGATTTTCAATGTATTTCCAAGTAGGTTTTGTAGAGTAGGGTCCCTTCTCATTCTTTGGTGATGATTAATATATTTTAAATTATAATTATGTCTGAACCTCCAAATTTCTCCACTTTTACCATTCTCTCCTACTTATACTGGTGAGAAGAGAGGTTGAAAGCTATTTCAACAAGCTTTAGTTTTAGGTTACTCCAGTTAGCATCTTAATAAGCAACACAAACAGTCCTTGCTCTCTTTAAGGGATACATATTCCAAGAAGAAATAGAAAGAAGGACAGTCAGATCTGTTCTACTTTTCCTAATGGTCTCAGAAGATGTGGGTCCTTCTTGTAAATCTGGTAATTGTGTTGTAAGTAGCAGTATTTGTGGTTTATACCTGCATGATTGCTCTTCTGATTTAATAACTATACATTCTAAATGGATATGGGAACAATCTAGATTGAGACCCATTATAGGTATGGTTTCCATAGTCTTTATGTTAATTTCCTCTGTTTTTTGCTGTATAAGTGGATGTCCCACAGCTATTCCTTCTTGTGACTTGGTCACTAGTTTGTATTAAATTATCATAGAAGTTTGAGCATGGCTGGTTTGTGTATAGAGCAATATGTGGTGTTTATAGGCTGGGGTTACCTCAGCAGTCAAGTCTCTACCCTGTAAACTTGTGGTATCTTAGGAGATTCACAGCATCCCATAGAAAATAGTGAAACAAACAACAGCAACTACAGAAACACATAATATATAGCATTAAAATAAATCCCCGGTGCCTACTATGATATCTAGAATATTAATTACCACAAAATAAAAAATGGCGGGGTCAGCAATTGCCAATAGCAAACATAATGAATAGACATGAACTACTTCTGGCATTAAAATAAACAGGAGGCATCAACTATACCATGCACAGTACTTATAACTACAACAACATGAATAGTTGGGGCAATAATTGTACAAACCAAATAGTTCTGAAAGATAGTAAAAATACAATTCATTAAGTCAAAATAAAAGGTGATAATAAGATAAAAGAAAGTTTAGGATGTTCAAAATGTAAATAGAGAAAGCATAATAGAATAGAAAGTGATTGCTAGAAAGGAGGACAAAAATTGGTAAAAGAAATAAAATAAGTAGAGAGAGAAAATATCAGAATTTGGCTATTAGCAGGAGAAAAAGAAAAACAAAAATTTTTAAAAATACAAAAATGAACAAAATACTCACCCTCAAAAAACAAGTCACAGAAAAACAACAATCATGAAAAATTATAAAAATGAGAAAAAAGAAACAACTATGTGTGTTTTTCTATATTTGTATACCTATATATCTATATCTAGGAAAACAGGAAAAGATTTCTTATGGAAAATGAAAGGATGGTCTCAATTGAGGTGATCAACACTGTCAATAAGTATTAATGATCACTATCTATGCCTGACTGCCCTTTCCATTTCTTCTTGGACTATGTGCTTCTCAGAGAGAGCAAAAGCTGCTTGTGTTGCTCACTAAGATGCTGGTGGAGTAACCTAAAACCTAAGCTTATTGAAACAGCTTTCAGTTTCCCTTCTCACCAGTTTAAGTAGGACAGAAGGGTAAGTACTATATTTTAGAGTTTTACCTGGGCAGACCAGTTTGATACAACTGTAGAGTTCTAAGTAGGGAATTGCAATGACTGGTACTCAGCTTTAATTGGGGCTTAGGGACTTGTTGGGTGGTATCTGCTCTAGAGAGATTAGATCCAAATACCCCTAGGGCTGGGCAGATTCTAGTCTCTGCTGGGAGCCTTGATCTCAAGAACTTCTTCAGAATTCTACTCACAGGCCAGGGAAAAGAACCTCTACAAATCTCACGTGCTCCATCACCTATGAACATAGCCTTCCCAGGCTCAATCCCTGATTGTAATCACACTCAGCTATTCCCTGACCCTCTTTCACTGATCATGTGAGTCACCAGACTCAAAGGGAAAGCAAATTGCTTACCTCATATTTCTGACTTGAATTCTACTGGTAATATCTTCTCTGTGCCTATTTCAATCTTATTCTGCTAAGTACACATAAGGCCACACTGAAAGTTCTTGCTGGGATAATATAGCAATATTTGCTATGATCTTCTGGGCTCCCGTAACAGCAAGCTCTAGTGCGTCCTCCTCAACATGGCTCTGTGCCTCAGCTTTTCACTTTGCCTGTTGAGATACACAGAGCACTTTTAAAACACCAAATCACTCTGCAGCTTTTGGTTCAGCTAAGTTCAGACTGCTTTTCTGTTCTACAGGGTTTTCTGTGCCAAAGTTGTCCATTGTGTCTCTCTATTTGTGTTATCCCTCCCCTCTGCAGTAAACTGGCACCACCGTTGCTGCCACAACCAGTCTGGCTCCAGTGTACTCTTTCTTGTCCTTTGTTCAATGTACCCAGATTTCTGAGTCTCAAGAGACTTTGACAGCCTCATATTGTATTTTAGTGAATTCCCTTTTTCATCCACCTCACTGAGAAGCAATATTCCTGATGCTTGCATCCCAAGCCAAGGAACAAGTGAAAATACAGCCTTCCTCCTATCTGCCATCTTGAATCTTCTTGCCCCCCTCTCCTGCATTTTATATGTTAAAGTAATGTTGGAGCTTCAGTGTGACTAGTTTGTGGTTTGTCTGTGAAACAAAGTTTGTTGTCACTTGGCCGAACTGTGGGCATAGTATAGGAGTAGGGTCTGTATCCTGTGCACTTGTAGTATCCTGATCATCTCCCAGCACATTTTAGTAAAAGGGGGAGTAAGCAATAACAATAATAGTACAATAGTAGCAACCAATATACAGCCTTAAAATAAATGTCCAATGCTTAAAGGGACATCTATAACACTTAATGTCACACAAAGAGAAATGGTGTGGTCAGCACTTAACATTAGCAACAATAATAAACAGCTGTATAGTAGATCTAACATTAAAACAGCAGGTGTCAACTGTGCCATCGACCATATTAAAACAACCACAACAACAATGGTGGGAGGCAGGAATTATATAAACTAAAAGGTGCTGAGGATTGAACCCAGGGCCTTGGGCATGTGAGGCAAGCACGCTACCAACTAAGCTATATCCCTAGCCCAAGTTATGGTTTCTTAAGTGAAAAAGAAATGTGGTAGAAAGGCAAGAGAAAGTTTAAAGTATTTAAAAAGTGAACAAAGGAATCAGGAAAGAGGTAGCAGATGACACCTATAAACAAGGATGTGTAAAAAATAATGAAAAATGATAAAATAGGAGAAGAGGGAACACGAGTATTTGACTATTAGAGGGGAAAGAAAGGAAAGGAGTAATAAGAGGAACAAAACAAAGGTAAGAACAAACAAACAAAAATAAAACCAAAACAAACCTGCAAAAGACCCTACCCCTCCAAAGTCAAAACAAGGTTAGATAACAAATGGGTGAAAGAAAAATGATAAAAATGAAAAAAAACTATATAAATATAAATATGTGTATATATATCCTCAAACCTATCAGCACAGCAATAACATGCACATATACACAGTGGAAAAGGAAGAAAAGAGAGAAAGCAATAGGAAAAAATTCTTATTGAAAGACGGAGGCTTGTTGCCACTGACCTGGCCAAAACTGTTGGCAGGATGGATGTTTATTGCCTATCTGTGGTGCCCATCTTTCTGTTTCATTTTGAGTTATGTACCTTCGAGGGCTAGGATTCCTAAATCTGACCTCTTTCTGTTTCCCACGAAGTTGCAATCTGGTGTGGCCTAGAACCAGATCTGGTTGTAATAACTCTCAGCTTTCTGTCTCACAGTATAAGGTAGGATAGACTGGGGGACAATTAGAATTTTTTCTGTACAGACTAGGTTGATGTACTCCTAGAGTAGGACTGATGTAGAGATCTAAATGGGAAGTTCCAGTGGTTGGGGTTTAGTCCTAAGCAAACTTTGGAATTTTGTCCAGTAGTATTTACTCCAGAGAGATTAGATCAACATCCCCTATTACAGGGACGATGCAATGTCTGCAGGAGATCTTGATCTCAGAGACCTCTCCAAAATTCTACTCATAGCTTGGGGGAACTATTCTTCTGCAGGTCTCATATTGTGGATGTGGACTTTCAAGGATCGAATTTGGAGTGTCTGCAGTTTCTGGCCTCTCCCCAGCTGGTTGCATAAGCTACTAGAAATAAAAAGAATTTAAGCCTCTATCTCCTTAGTATCCCCAGCCTAGATTCTCTTAGACACAATCCTCTTTGGGCTTATTTCAGTCTCACTGGGCCAGGCACACTCTGGACCCCACGGCAAGTATTTACTGGGAAAGTATTGCAATAGTTTTTATAAACTCCATAGTTTCCACAGTTGCAAGCTGCCCCAGGTCCACTTGCAAATGGTTTCTGCCTCAACTCTCTCCATTGCTACTTGGAGATTCAGAGCACTTTTCAATCAAGAGCTTCCCACACTACACTGTCTGTGAGTCAGATCAGATCAGCCTTCCCCTTTGTTCCTCAGGTTCTCCTGTGCCAAATATATTCACAGTGCTTTTCTTTCTTTCTGACTGTGTTTATCCCTCTCCTCTGTAGGGAACCAGTGGCACTAATGCTGCCCCTGGAGGCAAAGCTGTCGTGTCTCTAATGTATTATTTTTTGTTCTATGTTCAAAGCTCCTGAATTTCTGTGCCTTTATGCTTATTTTACTGTCTAGTATTAAATTTCAGTGAATTCATGTGGTCACCCACCTCACTGAGAAGCAATACTCCTCTTGCTTGAATCTTGAACCACCCAGCAAATGGAAAGTGTGCCCTTCCTTCAATTCACCATCTTTAGAGCATTTTCTATAGGGTCAATTGCATGGTGGTGAATTTCCTCAGTTTTCCCTTACCTTGGAAAGACTTATTTCTCCTTAATTTCTGAAGTGTAGCTTCTCTGGGTATATTATTCTTGGTTGGTAATTTTTTGTTTGGTTGTTTTTTAGAACTTTGACTATGTCATTGCATTCCCTCCTGCTAGTTTGTACTGGGAAGTCTGCTATTAGTCTAAATGAGGATTGTTTTACATGTGATTTGATAATTTTCTCTTGTTTTTATAACTTTTCCTTTGTCTTGTCTTTTGGCAGTCTATAATAAGCCTCAGAGAGGATCCTTTTTGGTCCAATCCATTGGGGACTCTTTGAGCCTCCTGGACCTGGTTGTCTGTATCTTTCTCAAATTTTAGAAAAAAAATTAGCTATTATCTTGTTGAATACGTTTTCTATGACTTTTACTTTCTCTTCTCTTTCCAGAATACCCATAATACATGGCTTTCTCATTTATTGGTGTCCCATAACTCAAAAGATTTCTTCATTCTTGGTAATTTTTTCCTTTTTTTTTTCTTTAAGTTTGACACGGCTATTTCAAAAGATCTGTTTTTAATCTCAGACATTCTTTCTTCTACCTGATCTGTTTTGCTATTGAGGTACTCCACTGCATTTCAAATGTTCACTTATTAAATCTTTAGCTCCAATATTTCTGATTGGTTCTTTTATTATGATTTCTATTCTTTGCTAAATTTCCCCTTCTTGTCATAAATTGCCTTCTTAATTTTTTAATTTTTCTATCTATATTTTCCTATATCTTATTAAATTTGCTTAAAATTACTCCAAAAAATTTTTTTCAGACAGTTCATTCATTTCCTTTTCTTTTAGGTATATTGCTAGAGAGTTACTGTCTCCTTGAAAGGCATATCATGTTAACCTTTTTCATGATTCTGGTGTCTGTATGTTGATATTTGTACATCTGGCAATTCAGTTGCCTCAACCAAGTGTATATGGTAGTTTTTTTTTTTAGTAAATGTATTTCTCCTGGGCATGTGTCCTGGAGTGTTGGTTGGACAGACTGTGTTCCAGATAGATTCTTTTGTGTAATGTCCATGTAGCGTCTTCAGCTCTAATCAACATTGAGATGTGGTGGTATTTTAGTGCCCTGGGTTGCAGAGGTTGTGGTATTTTCCAAATTTTGTTTGGCCAGTTGAGATGTAACTCTTAAGTGAGGCAGATTTTCTGACAACTCAAAGTGCAGTATTTCCAGCTACAGGTTTGGGGTTCCCATCAGTTTCTATAGATCTTATGGGGGTGGTGCCACCTCAGTGGGCCCAGGTGGGTGTAGTACACCATGCCTGGTGGCAAATCAAGGTGTTGTCAGTATCTGAGTGTCTCACAAAGGACAGACCTCACCAATGGGCCCACAAACAAAATATTTTAGTGTCTTAAGGCTACAAAAATTATTTTAAGCTTTTGAGTCAGTGTCCAGGGGTGGCTTCCGATTGCTTCCCAAGGCCAAGGGTGGGTGGCCAAGAACACTGCTTTCTGGGAATGAGAGTGTATGTCACACTTGTGTTCTTAATACATTTGTTTCAGCTAGAGTCTAGTATAATGGTGATTATGGAGGCTACATTTTCAGTATTTCAAAGAACTGAAAATTCTGAGTTTTATAGGATGGAAGGGTGAAAGTTATTTATGGAAAGTTTACATTTTTCAAATTTATCTTGAGAAAATTGATTGGAAGGAATGGAAACCACAGCTTGACAGATTTGTGTCCAGAACAGTTGACACTTATTACTTTAACATGAATAATAACTTGAATTTGTTATTAAAATAAAATATGTATATCTGTAAGCAAATATAAGAAAAAATCACTATGGTAAAGATTGTAAAACTTTGACAAGAGTAATTATAATATGTATTTTATATAATCAAGTCAATTGTGCATCACAAGTTTTCTATACTACTTACACCTTGAAGTCTAACTGTGATAAGATAGAATCCTTTGAAGAAGTCATAATTATTAGAACTGACACTATGTGGGACCTGTAATGTAAGAAATTATAATTACTGCATTCACAAATTTATGTTTATTTGCCATATCAATGCTTATAAAAGAACATAAAGTTGAACATTGTTAACATCTAAAAAACTAAAACCAAGAAAAAGAATGATTAATCTTTCAATCTATTCTTACAATTTCTTAATGATTACTGACAGTTTATTTGAAGTTATATTATAACATTTTTATGTGGTGATTTGAATTTCCAAAGCCTTGATTATGGTTAATTAAATTTTTATTCATATAATCCCACAAGAATAGGCCTATTTTATTATATTTGCTTTGGACCTGGAAAATTGGTTAGAATATCTATATAAAATCACTTCATTCAATTAAACTTTGCTGCACTTAAACATGTTTGTGCCCCTTAAAAGTGAAGAATAAAATGGTAACTTGGGGAAAGATTTTGGCTCAATATAAGGACTTTAAAAAAATTAGAACAAGCCTAGAGCAGTGGGGCATGCCTGTAATCCCAGGAGTTTGTAAGTTCAAAGCCAGCCTTATCAATTTAGTGAGGCCCTAAGCAACTTAGCATAACCTGTCTCAAATAAAACACAAAAAGGCCTAGGGATAGCCAGGCACAATAGTGCATGCCTGTAATCCCAGCAGCTCGGCAGGCTGAAGCAGGAGGATTGCTAGTTCAAAGCCAGCCTCAGCAATAGTGAGGTGCTTAGCAACTCAGTGAGACCCTGTCTCTAAATAAAATATAAAATAGGGCTAGGGATGTGGTTCAGTGGTCGAATGCCCCTGGGTTCAATCCCTGGTTACAAATAAATAAATAAATAAATAAGAAAAGAAAAGAAAGAAAGAAAAAGAAAAAAAAAGGCTAGGGATGAGGCTAAGCGGTTAAGCATCCATGGTTTCAAACCCTGGTACCAAAAAAAAAAAAAAATAGAGCAAATAATGTATTCATAGATAATCTTGTTTTCACTGATTCTATTCATTTGAGTTAGAGGTATTTTTTGTTTTGCCTTAAAAAAGGCCATTAGTGTTAAAAATTTATCTGCCCCAAATCAGTTGAGGAATGTTTATTTAGTACTCTAGATGCTGGTATCTTGCCAAATTAGCTCTGCTTCTCTTTCATATTTACATCCATTTCTGGTACTTTCCTTCCAAAACAATATTAGGATGGTACATTTAATAAGTAATTTTTCTTTCTTGTGTTAATTGTCAATTAGAATATCTTTAGCTATAAGAAAATCCCTAACCGAACTTACAATGACTTAAATAATAAAACAATTCCTTATTTAGCAAGATGTCTGGAGGTAGGAAAGCCCAAGAATAATAGGCCTATTTTTTCTGGCATTATCTTGCCCTGACTTCTTGCTGGTTATATGATTTATAAACAGATGACTACAGCAGTTCCACATAGCATCTGACATCCACAACCACAAAGAGACTTTCCTCTTGTAGCTCCTTTCAAAAGCTTAGAATCCTTTTCCTTGGAAGACTGACTTTGCATTTCATTGTCCATATTGGATTTTTTTGTCCATGCACTTACAAAAATACTGGCTAGAGGAATGGGAATAGATGTAAATGGATGTAAATGTAAATGGATGTCTGCACCAAATGAATCACTTAGCAATCTTGTTTTGGTCAAATTCCCATTCCTAAACCTTCCTATAAGAGATTTTGGAGCTATCACTTTTAGAACCATGCCATATTTTCTCCTTCCTGTCACCTATCAGAAGAATGAGGATTTGGACGCTGGTACAAGCTCTGGCTTTGCCTTATGGGTCACTATTATTTTTTATTTTTCAATTCAATGAATTTTGACCATGCCCCCTACAGTCCACTTTAATGTGGTTGTCAGCTCCTAGCTGAACCACTAGATTAGGTAGAACCCAGAAACCCTGGAGGTGAGAACTTCTAAATGGGAATGGATCTCCTAGGAAGAGAATGTACACACCCAAGAAATTTCAGGAGCATATTTTTTTGGTTAGAAATGGGTATGGGACCAGAATCTCCCCTATAAACCAGACTGAAAATCAAAGATGTGCATTTAGGCAGTGGGAATGGGATAGGGTGGTTGGTGGGTGAGGAGACAATTTCACTAATTAGACTGAATAGACTGAGTGTTTGGATGGGTCTATTTTGGAAAGGCAATATTAAAAAGTGATGTAGAGTTGTGTTTTCCACAGGATCAGACCTGATGCAGCCAGACAAAGGGATTGGGACAGGATTACCTTTCATCCACATTAATCCACTGGTGACTCTCTGCAATCTTGTTATTTAGTGGAGGAGCACTTGGTGTCCCCTGACATTGTTACACTTTAAGAGATAAGTTTTCCTTTAGGCCAGATTTATTGTGTCCATTTCCCAATCAGGCAGTCCAAAGATGCTGATGACTGCATCATCTAACTTTCAAAGGCACTAATTGTCATTTTGCTTGGAAAGCTCCCTTCCCATGAAGAAAATATAAACAGCTCTCAGGTAGTTTATAAACACAAGGCTTAGTTTATAGATTTGTTTCTGTCATTAAAGTACCTCTAAATATTTTTTTTTGTTATTCTTGCCCCATGTTTGCCTCCAAATATTTTTTGATGCTGTGAAACCAGTACCCAAGGAAAGTGGTTTAAATGTGACTATGATAAAAATTATTAGCTAAGTTGGGAGTCAATTTAGGCCTTTTGCAGTGGCTCAAATAGGCAGAATTATAGAGATGATCAGTCTGGTTTTCCTTTTTTTTCTGAATTACCTGTTTTGTCTAACTTCCTGGAAAATCATAGTGCAATGGTATCTGTGGACTTCAGTATTTGGGGATGGGGAGGCTTAGTGGGGCTGGGTAGTAAATGCCTTACCCTTCTGCAGACTAAAATTTCTTGAAGTATTTGAAGTGCTCAACAAGCCTGAAAAGAGTAGAATCTTGGTGTTTTATGATAAAGATAAAAATTAAAAAGCACTTAGAAAATTTGGATGGACCAAAAGAAATAGAAATTACAGATAACTACTAAATAGTTTTAGTTGTAAAATTTAGGATAATTATTTTCTTTAAAAAATTATATTCAGTTTTCAAATTTAGAATATAGATGAGGGGTTAGAATATTTTTTACTATCTGTGGAATTTAGCTAGTTTATTATCATAATTACCAACAAAAGAGTTAAATTCAACAAGAACTTTGGGAAATAAAAGCTAACCTGGGTCTATAAAAGCTAACCTAGGTCTAAGTTATTTTATACAGACTTCTCTGTCCAAAAGAAAAGAAGAATTGATCAGAAAAATAAGTGTCCAGATTTAAATTTAGAAATTGAATATGATTTTATTTTAGAGACTAAAAGTCCCATGTTTCTAGAAAATGGCTGCTTCGTTTTGTGAAGAGGCTGTGTGTATGAGTATTTCTCTTGGATTTTTACTGTGCAAAGTGTCAGTATGTGGAGTGGATATATGTAATGATGGGAGTTTTTCCCTCCTTTATAAGCAGC
Organism: Urocitellus parryii; assembly: GCF_045843805.1. Lineage (NCBI taxonomy): Eukaryota > Metazoa > Chordata > Mammalia > Rodentia > Sciuridae > Urocitellus > Urocitellus parryii. The sequence goes on along the minus strand of NC_135531.1, from coordinate 212,500,457 downwards.
ATTCTAATGGAAATGCACGGCTCTGCCATTATTATTGCCCGTGTAAATATTTGCCTCAAGATTTAAGCCTGCAGCTCTGGGAACGGCTCTAAAAATAATAATATTGTTGAGTATTTATATGTCATTTTCTTTCAGCATGTTTTTCATTTTTATTCTACATGTACTGAAAAATGTCTTACAATTTTCATAATTGTGGTAACTAGAAAAAGCTGTTGGGATATGAGGCTTCTCAAATCAACAAGGAGGTCAAAATGGATGTCATCCCTGTTCATGGCATATTTTGGTTTGAAATATCTGGTTTTAATGTTTAATAGTCATTTCGTATGTTTAAGTGGTTTTTAATGTTGCACAAAAATGGCACCTAATTAATACATTCACACAACGTACAAAAATGCACTGAGTCTCCTGCACTCAAATTTGTACATATTCTCCTGCTGCTGTATTTATTTATAGCAATGTACACTGCTTAATGTGTGCTTTTATATGAAAAGCATTTTGTAAATGTTTGCTATTTGCATTTTTTCTTTGAGGACAGCCACAATCTTGTACCACCATTCAGTAGGAGAGATCATCAAAGCAATTAGTTTGAAAGTACTTCTTCATTTACCGAAGGATTTTAACTCTTTTGGAAAATTATGGGTAAGATTGTAGATTATCTTAGACTGAATTCTATAGAAACAAAACTGAGACAAGGATTTCTAGGACAATGACTTTTTTTGTGGGGGAAGGTGGGTGCTCTCAGAAGAAGCTTGTGAAGGAGGCAGAATAGGAAAGGGGAGATGTGGAATCAAGGAGGAAGTCTCAGTGGAGACTGGATCTTCTGTTGGCTTCTGCAGTGAGACTCTGGAGGGAGAATGTGTCACAGAGTTGGTCACATCTGGAGGCAAATGGGCTGGTGTATCAGGCATTGATTGTGGTTGGCCCTGAAAAGAAGGTAGGAGGGTAGCCTCTTGGGTGAGGCAGCTCCCAGGGGACCCAGGGTAGTTCACCCATAAGTTGTCAGCCAAGACTCACAGCATGTTGGTGATGGGAATTCCAGCTAATTAAGGCAATCTGGGCATGGCACCAACCGCCTCCATTATATAGATGAATGACAATTTAAAAGAACAGGAAACTTGTTGGACCTAGGTTCTGTCGCTTTTCCTCCAGAGGACACACCACCCCCACACATCAACATGTGTAATCAAACAAAGGTAAAAATTCAAAACATGTTCAAAGCCCTTCAATTATAGTGACAGTTTAAAAATATTAACTAAGATGTGGACTTCAGTTCTGTTCTTATTCTGTTGCTTATGGTGCAGTATTGGAGAATTTATCTGGCTAACTTTGCTGTTAAAATGCATTCATGTCACAGTAGGTGCAAATGGGCTCCTTGAGAAAGGACGTGACATATTGTCCATGAAAATCTGAGGGTGTTTGGAATGCCAAGTGCACTCAGGCAACCTTTCTCCTGGCTTAATTTTCCTGCTTCAAATGCTTTATTTGCAGAAGCCTTTGACTGTCTGTACATGCAGAACTGATTCTGACAGAACCAAAACACTTGCTGTGTTCAATGAATGAATTCCTCTCAAATTCTTTCTTTGCAATAGATTATTATGTCATACTGAGGAACTGTAGAGTATTCTTTTTACTGATAGAACATCTCCAACCCTCTTTTTCATCCCATTATAGAGTAGGTGGAGAAGATTTTTTTCTTTGAAAAGCAATTTTTCCTACTTACTAGAATAATGGCATGCCTTATAGAAATGCTTAACCTTATATGAGAACAGTGAATTTCCCCTTAGTATCACTGATTTAAGGGTTGTTTTAGTCTGTTTTAAATTGTTAAATATTTTTCATGGGCATAAAGACATTAAAAAACTTTGGATTGCAAACTTAACTTTTAAGTGTAAGACCATTGAAATAAACAATGGCACATTTCCATAGTGGATCAAAGAAAATATTTGTTGCTATTAATATTCCCTCTGATTGCATCTGAATTTGATTATTCTAATTTATTAAACAGGGATAATAATATGCAAATAAACTCAAAATATAAAGAGGCATTAATTTAGACTTTAGAATGATAATGCAACCTTTTCACCTTGAGTAGGACTTTGCTATGACTTTATACAGAAATTGAACTAAGCCAGTGCCTAGGAGTGTTCTGAAAGGAATAAAGTATTTTGGAGCACAGTGGACACATGATTGAGAAGGCAATGTGCAGGGATCCTGTTTATAAATGATTTCCTTATGATCTGAAATTCAACACCATTTGTTATCTTTTCATTACCAATATTTCCCAAGAAAGCTAGCAGATAAGAGGGTAAAGTAAAAGATATAGACTTCCCTTTGAATTCAAATCTTAAATAAGTATCTTCCTCAGTCTGACTTTATTTTCCTTTATGTAATTATTAATCTGTCTACATTTGTATTTATCTCGTCTAGACATAGGACTTTTGTTGAATAAGAAAAAACCCTTTTTAATATGTATGTGTAATAATGTATTTACCAATATTTATTTCATTGATTGATCATTTTTAAATATTACTGTAAGCATGATAGAATAAATATTTTTTAAAATATTATTTCTCTTTAACTTGTTCAAACTATGCCTAGAACTCATGGAAAGACCAAATAAAGTATTGAAGGATCCAATGTATTAGAAATTAGAAACTTTTCTTTCACAGTCATTAAATTTGGCTAACATTTTAAAAATACCTCATTTGGGCTGGGTGCACTCGTGTGCACATATAAACTCTGCAACTTGGGAGGCTGAAGCAGGAGAATTCCAAGTTCTAGGTCAACCTGGAAAACTTAGTGAGACCCTGTCTCAAAAACAATTTAAAAAGAGCTGGAAATGTACCTCAGTGGTAAAGTACCCCTAGGTTTAACACTCAATACCACAAATTAATCAATGAATCAATGCCTCATTTATGTAATTAATATTAGTTGCTAATAGTTTGAGCAGTTTGAAATCCCTTTAAAGTTCATAATTTCTAAACTATATGTTATAACATTTTTGTTTCTTTCAGAAACTTCCAACTAAGTGAAGAAGACCACTGGATTTACCAGGCTATTTTAGATCAGTATCCTGGAGATCTCTTTGGCAGAAGGACTCTGTATCTCGATATGTTACAAAGATATTTTCCTCACAAATCTAGGCATGACTTGGTGAGTGCAAGTTGAAATTGTTTTAGGGGTCAATGATTATGGAGATATGTGTGTGTGCACGTGTGTGTGTGTGTGTGTGTGTGTGTGTAAAAATAATCTAAAATTTATTGTTTTTCCTACTCTATAGAAAATAGTTGAATTACAGGTTGAAAGTCTGTGCAGGTCATTTTTCCCCCCAAAACTATATGGTCCATAAGCAGGTGAGGGCCTGTCTGGCAACTTGCCCCAGAAATCTTCACCATGGCTCCCAGGCTGCTCCGCTAGTGTTTGATCCTCAGGTTTACAAACAGGTACCTGCCTGCTCTCAGAGGTTCCACCACGTTTGGATCTTTCCTGAAGGTTAAATGCTTGCCCTTGCATCCACAAAGTCTGCCACACCTTAGCCCCTCTAGTCATAAGGATGCCAACACTCACCCTGAGAGATGTCACTTACCTGTATCTTCCCCATCACAGCAACTCTGCCTGTTCCCCTATGTGGGTAGAAAACACACAGACCCCAAATTCAGAACTCAAAGACATGACTTAAATTTCCATGAGAAGGAATTGGAAAATTATTGTTTCATTCTTTCATGGGAAAACCCACAAAGACAAGAAAATAGAGGTTACCATATCACCAATTAATTTTACAATGACTTATCTTATAAATTATATGTAAACAAGCATGTATAGGCTCTTAATTTTTAATGCTATAAAATATTATCACATATTCTGTACTTTTATTATTGTTTTAAATTAAGCAAGTAACAGCAATACTCACATGTGTATAGAAATTACTGTACATCAGTTTTAGGGAAACTCCTTTTAACACACATAGCAGTGGGTGAAAGTAATACTATTGTTATTCTTATTTTCTCATTAAGAAACTGAAGCAAAGTCCACATAGTTAGAGTGACTATTTCCCACATTCTTCCTATTCTTTCCCTGTCACTACCATTTCAACAATTAATTGTTTAAATTCTGGTCTAAAACAGATACCTCTTACATAATAAATAATTAACTCTGGATTTTTTTTACATTCTTAATTTACTAAATTATATCTTCTTTTATTCCTAATCAATTTTATTTGCTTCTGTGACCAGCTGCCATTGTTACTGTAGATTTTTATATTTTTTCTACAATTTACATGATTTTTTTTGCATTTTTATTCTACATTGGATCAATTAGACCATGTTTCTGCATGGTGTATCATTCCCTTCTTAATGTTTGACAGATGTTAAATATATTTTCTGACCTTATTAACAAAGCTAAGACATTTTCAGAACACATTTTGGTAGCTGATACTTGGTTTAAGTGAGATCATAGTCTGTTTGATCATGTGTCTATTTAACCATACCTAAAGTATTATTTTAGGTGGGACATACTCTATCCTGCTTGCTAGCTTCTTTTCTCATACCACTTAGGAATTAAATAGTATGTCAAAGATGTGGTCTATACTGAAAAAGTAAAGAATTATTTAGATCAGTGATGCTTTAGTTCAGAAAACACACCTTTGTATGAGATCTTCAGAATCACTTGCAGGAGATTTTTAAACTCTCAGGCTCTTCTTTTCTGCTCTTTGTGTACCCCTTTCACCCCGCTGTCAACCCCATACTCTGATACTTTCCATGATTGAGAATCACTGCCAAAAGTGTCCCTAGTTACTATGTGACAATGTCATATCCCTCAAGAATGTAGGATGAGAAGGCTAAATGTCATTGCTATAATTAAGTTTAGTCATTCTAACATCTGAATGTTTTGATAATTAAAAGCAAACTGAATCTTCAGGATTATTGTAGCAATTTTTATGCTTATGTTTTTCATTGTCATAAAGACTTGATATAATTTTTAAACGATGCTAACAACTGACTTAAAAAATGGTGCACTTAAAATTATATATGGAGGGAGTCTTGCTTTCTGCTCACTGAATCATGCCACTTAGAAGTGAAAGTTGCTTTAGAGACCAGTTGGTCTGAACCTATTCTGTATGAGGAAAATAAGGATTTATAAAAGGACTTGTAAACATCGAATGCCTTTTTCTCAATTGCCAGTCTTAGTTACTGTGTTTCCTCTTTAGATGTTTGTCCCAGTTTTTTAAAATCATTGGTTATAATTAATTCTATTCATTTTTATAACAATGACATACATCATAGGCTCATTTTAACAATGATAAGAGTTCACCATCTATTATCTTTTCAGGTAGAACATGAGAAACATTGTGACCAATATCACTTTGCTAGGGAGCAGCGAAGGATCTTGATAGAAAATTGGAATAAGAATAGGAAAGACTTTATACAGAAGGCAGTACTTACCCTCCTTGAGGCCTGTGCAGCTCATGAAATGGAGAGCATATTGGCTAAGGACAGAAAAAAGCAACAAGACCTGTGTGCTGATCTGAAAGCCAAGGTAAGGTGCTCACAGAAGCTGTTTTAGTATTTTTCTGGGTATTCATTGGAGAACCCACTTTTCCTTTTGTTCAAATCCAACCTAAAGTTCAGTTTCTCTGAAAAGCCTATCCTGAATAAAACTGTTAGTTTGGACCATATTAATTTTCAATTCTTTTAGGTCAAAAATAGTCAATAATCAACAATTTCATAAAGCTCAATCTGAAATTACTATAATAGGATTTTTCGATGGAGACACCTAACATTAACTGTAGATGCTGGGCAACAGAGTAAGGTGTGGGATGAAAATGCGGTGCAGTTACAAACTGTCTAGTGCTCAAAGACTCTCAGACTTCTCATTCATATCAGAGATATGCAAAATAGGAAGAGGAAAGAGGTTTCCTGAGGAATATGTTAGGGGAAGATTGGTGGGTTGTATGTAACCCTCAACAAAATGTGGAGGATGAGGTGACTTTTTTTCCTGCTTAGACCCAGTGAGAGGACCTCTGGAATGGCTCCAAGTTAAAGGGTAAACCTGATAGTTGGAAGGATTAAGGGCTGCTGTTTGATGCTCACAGGGAAATACAGAGGACCTACCGCAGTGGCAAAACTGAAAGAATGAAAGGCTACTGTGTTGGGAGCAGCTACAATCCTGACATCACAAGTGCTGGAGTCCTGGAAGCCTGATGTGGATATGGCCCTTATTATGGTCTGGATTTAAGATGTCCCCCCAAAGTGCCTGTGTTAATGCAGGAATATTCAGAAATGAAAGGATTAGATTATGAGAGCTGTAACCCAATCAGTCTATTTTAGTTTGAATGATTAACAGGGTAGAAACCTTAGGCAGGTGGAGTGTGGCTGGCAGAGATGGGTCCCTAGGGGCATGCTGTGAAAGGATGTATCTCCCCCTCTCCCTCTACCCCTTGCCCTCCCTGTTTCCCATGAACTGAGCAGTTTTCCTCCATAGAACCTATCAGCCAGGATGCTCTGCCTCATTTTGGGCCCATGGCAATGGAGTCAGACAACCATGGACTGAATCTTTGAAACCGTGATTCAAAATGAACTTTTTCTCCTCTTGGTTGTTCTTGTCAGATATTTTAGTCACAGTGACAAAAAGCTGACTAACACAACCATCCTTGAAAAGTTGACAGAGGCCATTAAAAATTAAAATTGTTTCAAGGCATAGCATATGTCCAGTAAAAGTTCTCAGATCTTTATTGGTTAGTAGATGATGCAGTAGTTTGAGGATAGCACAAGAAGCTTTATTCTCTTGATAGAAAGCATCCTGAAAGATGACACTATCACAAAAGTATATAAAACAAGTATCTTTATTTTTAAACATTTGAGAAAAAATGCTTGTTCTGCAGTTTTTATAACAAAAAGATATTTCTTTTTACACTGCATAAATTTGGGACCTAAAGAAGAGAAGCTGTATCAAGGCTAATCCACTACAGGCTCCAGAGCTAAAAGTGGTTTTCTTCTCTGTTGTAGACTTATGGAAACACATAGGATCAAGGGGCCCTGACAAGTCCTCATACTCCTGTCTATTTATATTCATTCTGCTCATATTCTCATTAGCCCTGGAGCTATGCTATAGGTAATGTTTTCTTTATATTATAATGCATTAAGTTAAACATATATGTGGAAAAGTACATAGTACCTAACTATGCTATTTGATGAAGTTTATTTACATACCTCCCCAAGGAGACACCCAAGATTAATATATAGAATGTTCCCTGAAGCCAGAAATCTCCCTCATGGTTCTTCTTAGCAAATACTACCCCCCATAATCTTTCTTTTGACCTCATCAACAGATTTATGTCTGGTTCAGAACTTCATATAAATCAAATCCTAGAGTATATGTGCGTTTATACTTCTTGTGCTCATGATGCCTTTCATTCTTGTTTCATGTTACCATCATTTTTTCTTTCTTGTTTAGTATTTCATTGTATATATATTTCATAGTTTGTTTATATGCTTTTCTGTTAATAGAAATTTTCATTATTTCCAGATACTTGTTGTTTTGATAATAGTGGTATGAAAATTCTTGAACATGTCTTTTGGTAAACACATGTGCTCATTTCTATTGGGTAGATATTTAGGAGCAAAATTGTTGAATTTAAAGTTTCAGTGCATTTAGCTTTGAAAAATATTGCCAAGGTTTTCCAAAATTATTGTAAAAATTTACAACCAGATTCATTTCATTCACATCTTCACCAGTATTGGTATTAGCAGTCCTTAATTTTGGTTTATTTAGTGACTGAGTACTGGTACCTCATTATGGTTTTCATTTCCATTTAGAACATATGTTCACTAAAAGACATGTTCAAGAATTTTCATAGCACTATTATCATAACAACAAGTATCTGGAAATAATGAAAATTTCTGTTAACAGAAAAGCATATAAATAAACTGTGAAATATATACACAATGAAATATTAAACATCTTTTCATATATTATCCAATTGGTTATCTTCTTCTGTGGAATGTCTGTCTGCTCAAGTCTTGCCCATTTTCCCCTTGGGTTATCTGCTTTTTTTCTTATTCATTTGTGTATTCTTTACATATTCCATATACAAGTTTTGTTTCCTTTTTTCTTTTTCTCCCAGTCAATGGCTTATCTTAATGTTGTGTTTGGATTTACAAAACTTATTAATTTTACTTGAAGCCTGTCTTCCCTTAAATGTCAGGCTAGTTTATTGCTCTCTGACAGGCTTAAGATAAGTCCTAATGTAGGCAGTTCAGCTTTTTAAATTTTTGCTGTTAAAGTGGGAGCAACGTTCTTTTCAACTTCTTAGACCTAAATGGAAGATGGAAAGTCCTGTTGGAATACTATTCATCTTTTTTATGTACCCTATTTAAAAAATTGTTGGCTAGTGGAAAGGTGTCGTTGTCAAAGATATCCTCCCTAAGATTTTTCTGCCCAACTGTGCTACTTCCAGAGGTGAATGAATCCCCCAGTTAGGTGGAACAACAATAAATGGGAAACTGATAGGTAGAAAAAAAGGACTGAAATATCTGACAAGATAAAAAATCAGATGTGGTTTTGAAAATGAAACCTGGCTTATCTATAACACAGATATATTTCAAGCATGAACAAAATCACCAGGAACTTAATTTCCTTCTCTACTTTATCCTGTTTTTGTGCTCTTTGTTCTCATCTCTCACTGATTATATGACCTATTCAACAAATCCTAATAGAAAATAAGATAATGTTGAGGCAGAAGACACTGTTTTAAAGTAAGTATCATGTGAACTCCCTTTCCACATTTGATAGTATTTCATGTTATTAGTTCCTTCCATAATTGTCCTTTTCCACAGATTGTAGCCTCCTTTGCTGTTGGAGAACAAAATTGGACTTGAGTTCCACAAGTCAGATGTGAGTGGCACTTTAATCAAGTAGAATTTTCTGAGTCCCAATTCTAGTGATGATGAATAACTGATACTAGACTCATTCTCACACAGTAATCAACTATAAAAATGGAATAAATGTTTAAAAAGTGTTTCAGGCATTGGATAACAAGCACATGGATAAGAGCCTTAAAAGAAGAGAAGCTTTGAAAAAGAGCCTCATGTTCATTATGGGTTTCCTCATAAGGTCATTTTTCAATATGAAGTAGAAAGTTATAAGCAGAAAATGACAGTCTTTTTTAAGAACTTTTTTTGTTTGTTCTAATTAGTCATACATGACAGTAGATGCACTTTGATATATCATATATAGATGGAGTATAATTTCTAATCTTCTGGTTGTACATCACGTTGAATCCTACCCATCATATATACATTGGTAATAATGTCTGATTCATTCTGCTATCCTTCTATCTCCATAACCCCTCTCCTCCCTTCACTCCCCTCTACCTAAAGTAACTGTATTCTTTCTTAGCTGCACTGCCTTATTGTGAATTATTATCCACATATCAGAGAAAACATCTGGCCTTTGGTTTTTTGGGATCGGCTAATTTTGCTTAGCATGGTATTCTCCAGCTCCATCCATTTATCAGCAAATGCCATCATCTCGTTCTTCTTTAAGGCCGAGTAATATTCATATATATATATGAATATATATCACATTTTCTTTATTCATTCATCTATTGAAGGGCACCTAGGTTGGTTCCATAGTTTAGCTATTGTAAGTTGAGCTGCTATAAACATTGATGTGGCTGCATCACTGTAATATGCTGATTTTAAGTCCTTTGCGTATAAAGTGAGGAGTGGGATACCTGGGTCAAATGATGGTTCCATTCTAAGTTTTCTGAAGAATTTCCATACTGCTTTTCATATGGTTGCACTAATTTGCATTCCCACCAGCTATGTATGAATCTACCTCTTTCCCCTCATCCTCACCCATATTTATTGTTGTTTGTATTCTTGATGATTGCCATTCTGACTGGGTTAAGATGAAATCTTAGAATCGTTTTTTTGTTTTTTTTTTTTGTTAACATTTCTGTAATTGCCAAAGATGTTGAACAGAAAATGACAGTCTTGATAGGTGAAGGAAAAAAGAGATTGGAGTGTGGACTGCAAAGGCAGCTTGGATTTGAGGGAAGAGGGTAGGGAGGTGAGGAGGAAAATAACCTCCAAAATGTACATAAAAATACCCCTCCTCTTCAGCCAGGTGTGATGGCCAATGTCTGTTATCCCAGTGGCTCAAGAGACTGAGGCAGGAGTATCATGGGTTCAAAGCCAGCTTCAGCAATGGGGAGGCACTTAGCAGCTCAGTGAGAGTCTGTCTCTAAATAAAACACAAAAACTAGGGCTGGGAATGTGGCTCAGTGGTTGAGTGCCGCTGAGTTCAATCCCTGGTATCCTCTCCACTCTCCCCCACCAAAAATAAAACAAAAAACAAAAACAAAAAAATGCTCCTCGGGGGCTTTGCCAACTGGTAATCTCTGAATGCATGGGGCAAAATACCAAAAGGCCAACATAAAGCAGCAACCAGAAAACTGAGAAGTGAATAGAGATTCCAGAGGTCATAGGACACCATTCTGGGGAGGTGTAGCACTAGAGTTCTAGCCCAGCCAAAAGGGGAGAGATCCTGATACTCTAGGCATTCAGCTAGATGCCACTGCCCCCCACAAAGGCTATACATTAGGGATATAGGCTGTATTCTAAGATCATGGACAAAACTGAAACAGATCTGCTCTACAAATAGCCAAATAAATACATCCACAAAATCCAGATTTTCCTGATAATTTAAATGTCTTCCCCACTAAGACTTAATACTGTTTAGAGACAAATAACATAACCCAAACCCTGTATATATAATTCACAATGTCTAGCGTATAATAAAGATTACCAGATATCCAAAGAAATAGGAAAAATGACTGATAAGGAATAAAACAATCTCAGAAATTATTTAGATGTTTTAGTTAAAAGACTAGAACTTTATTATTAGTATGAAAGAAAATATAGATGAAAAATGTGTAATAGTCCATTAGAGAATTAGAATTATAAAAATAGGTCAAATGGAAATTGTAGAACTATGAAATATAATACCTAAGTTAAGAGTACATTGGAAGGGTTTTAATAGCAGACAGGACACAGCGGTAAACAGGATTAGTGATGTTGAAGACAGGTCAATAGAAGATAATTCAAGCAGAAGATGATAAGAGAAAAAAGTAAAATTAAAAGTAAAATAGAGGGCATAAGAGATGTGGAACATGGTAAGAAGGCTTATTATAATTAAAGCTACAGAAAGAGGACAGAGCGAATGAAATAAGCAATATTGAATAAATATTATCCTCAAACTTAACAAGGCTCAAGCATCTCAACAAACCCCAAGCTGGATAAATACAAGGAAAACCACACCTAGACACATGAGTGAATGGTAAAGAGAAAGTGAGGTGTATAGAGACAGACATGGCATGAAGATCCATTTTCTGGTGTGATCATAAGAAAAAGCATCATGTCCTCTGTGATGGCATCAACTTCCCAGTTGTGCCAGAGGCAGTGTGGTTTCTACTGGAATAGTGTAAGTTCTGAGTATTGTTTCTAGACATTTAGTCTAGAGTTTGCTTCTCTGACCCTTACAAAGATTTTCTGAGCTATCTGAAATCCTATAATTGGTAGCTCTCTGCTTAAACTAGCTTAGTGGTTAGTTAGGATAGATTCTGTGTATACAACTAAAAGCTCTGATACAGATGGTGTCTGGATCCTACTGTCTGATTTGAACTGACCCACTTGTTGATTTACAGTTTAAAAATTAGCAGGAGCCAGAAACAATAACAACTCATCACTTTTCTGATGTAAAATGGAATTGATACTTCTGGTACATAGGGCCCTGTATCAGAGCACCTTGAGGTGGAAGTGGCCAAAAAAACCTTATTCATCAGCCAAATGATCTAAGTGAACATATGCATGGAAAGGGTTCTTTTAATCACACAATATCTATCAATGTCCATAGATGTTATTTGCTTTAATTTATATTTCTGGCATCATCTCTTGGAATATTTCTTTGATAATGAGAGACACAGCAGGTTACTTCTTGGGCATTAGACATCCCCATTTAAGATGCTTCCTTGATCAGAGAACGGAAAAAAACATTGGAGAGCTTGAATATTCAGTGTGCCATAGGAATTGGCAAGGATTCAGTAGTTTCTGCCAGTTTAAGATATTTGTTAGTGTCTTATGTGGGCAACTGTGCTATGCACCATCAATATAATCAGTGTTAGCAATGAATCCCTTGCATCACCAGTTTCCCTATAGACACAGAGCTGGGGGAATTCACAAAGGAATTCCCTTTGGTTGTCCATGTATATAACAACAGAAGAGTCAAGAGAGCTCTGAGGAACCATAGGCATCAATGCCAGAGTGTTTTCTGGTCACAGCAGCAGATGGCATTTTCTCTACATGGCTATATTATACTATTTGTGCCCCTTGGCAGGTAGCTAATTAAAATTCCACAGGGTGTGGGGACTTGATGAATATACATATTGGTTCCAAGTAAAATATTCCAAGTAGCCCTATGTTTAAAATATCTTAGTTTTAAAATCACATTTGTCTGCATTGTTTTCTAAAGTTTAAAGAGGCTGTGCTTTTAAATGTTTTTCATAATGAGAGCCTTATATTTCAGTGGCAAGTCATAACAATATCTCACAAGATGTTTTTCAAATGAAGATACTTAGTCAGGAATATAGATATTAGTATGTTATAGTGACTTTATGTAATAAAAAATCAGGCAACCATACATAATCTCAAGTACTGATTAATTTAAGAGAGGAAGTCACAACCTGGAGTTGGAAAGTCAGGATTTTTTTTTAAACCTGCCAAAAATAAAATACATAGCTATTTAAAAATTTCTAAGTGTGTCTAGTGGAGCAGGATAGGGAATCCAGAAATAGATCTAAACATCAAGTCAGTTCAGTTCATTTTCAACAAAGATATAACATTAATTGCATGGAAAAAGGAAAGTATTATGGAAAAATGGTGTGAACCATTGAATATCCAGATCAAGAATGAATGAACTTCAATACATACTTCATGCTCTTTATAAAAATATACTCAAAATTGGCCACAGACCTACATGTAAAACTGAAAACTGTAATACAAAGGGAAGAGAATATAGAAAATGTTTATATATTTGGATTGGGAAAATATTTCTTAGATATGGTACCACTGTACTATTTCTTTTCTTTTTTTAATATTTAATTGGTTTTATTTTTTAAATACATGACAGTGGAATGCAATAGATATTTTTATTATATAGAGCACAATTTTTCATATCTCTGTATATAAAGTATGTTCACACCAATTTATGTCTTCATACATGTACTTTGGATATTAAAAGAAAAAAATTGATAAATTGGATATACTCAAAACTATTGAAAGAAACAGATAAGACTACAAAAACACAGGCTACCCACCAGGAGGAAATATTTGCAAATTTTATGTCTAATAAAGAAGTCAGATCCAGAATTTATAAAGATTTGTCAAAACTTAATGATAAGAAAATAAAAAATCCAATAAAAAGGGAAATATTTGGCTACTTTACTAAAGAATACATTTGGAAAATAAGACATGAAAAGATGCTTAATGTCATTTATTATTTGAGAAATACAAAATAAAACCACAGTGAAATAGATGGATATTCTCATAATGAAGCCTAAAATTTAAAAATCTGGTCTTAAAGATAAGAGGGAAAGATGGCAGAGCAGAGGCACCCAGCACATTTCTGCTTCTCCTTGGGGTTGAACCAAAGTAACAGGTATGTGGCTGCATATTGTGGTGAGTGACCATAGAAGAACACTGAGATTCAATGGCAGTAAGACAGAAACCTGGTGAAATCCAGAGACCTGGGACAATAGCACATCAAGAGAAACAATACACCCCAGCACCTGTCATGAGGTTCAATGGCAGGGGAAGGAGTAGTCTCCCCTCTGTAGGAGTAAAGATGAAATTGTCCCTGAGAGCTCAATGAGCTCATAAGCCAGAACCTTGCATAAGTACAGCCTAAATAGATAAGAGACCTAGGATCTGCACTGCAGACTGACTTCAGAGAGGGAATTTATTGTACCTTCCAGTGAAGGTAACCATCTTGAGAAGGGACCTATTGTCTGAATTTGTACTGCTCTGGGGGTCAGAAACCCCTGCACATTCCATTTCTGGATTGTAGTTATTCCACTGCACTGCCTCAGTGCCTCATAAGACATCCTTAGCTTGGGATAGTGACAATGACACAAACCTATTGAAAGTTCTATGCTGTTTGGAATATGGACTAGAATGTAGGGGGCAGGGGTTAAAGAGATGGTCTTCTAGAATCAGAGTTCAGGGAACCTGCTATTTGAGACTTGGATCATGACCAGTCACATGTGGTGTGCACAGGTGCCATGACTGAGGGCGCTAGGATCAAGTTTGGCAAACTACATGGTTCCCACTGCTACCCTCCCAAAACAGAATTTTGTGGTTCCACTACTTCTATTGCCTTCAGAGGCATCTGGGGACCTGACTTTTGTCCCACTCCTGGGGTATGTAGCCTAAGGCACTCTGGAGAGGAACTATGCTTGGTACTGCCCACATTCCATGCTAAGTTGTTCTGGCAAGTACCTAGCTAGGAGAATTTCAACCGGCTTCAACCACAACTTACTCCTCTCAGTACCTGGTAGAAACTACAGCTGAAAGAATTGGGATGGGGTAGGGGACTTAGCCAACAACCTTGCCTCTTATTTAGAGGGTAAGATCTTCAGGCTCTTTACTATGGCTGGAATAATCAGTATCAGAATTGCTTTAAAGTAACAGAGTTAATATCAACAGCAATTGTGGAAATCCTCATCACCTGATAAGGTCTACTGTTACCATTGTACAAATAATCACAGAAGGTGCATCTCATATACTCTGCTTGTGTACCACACCTGCCTCATTTATTAGAGTGTTCCCACTCTTGCAAAGCCTACAAATTAAGTAGAGCTTTCTGACTCTAATATGTTATTCACTGTGCCAATACCTACAAATCAGAGCCAAGGAAGCTACAATGAGATTACATTATGAAGTTCAGCTAGAAATAAATTCAACATTACCCAACTGATACTCATCATCACCAGAAAGCAGCTTACTAAGAAGGGCATCAAATGAAAGCAGAAGAGATAATCATCGCAATAGATGTGCAAATCTTGACATAGAAATTCAAGAAATAAGAAATTATACCTTCTATGGTTCATAACTCTCTAGTCACAAATTTCAAAGATTTTGAAATAGATGAAATGCCTGATCAAGAATTCAAAAGAATGATTTTTCTAAAATCTCAATAAAAGTGGACAAACACTTAAATAAAATAAGAAAGACAATGCAGGATATGAATGAGAAATTCAGCAAAGAGATAAAGATATTGAAAAAGAATCAAACAGAAATCTTAGAAATGAAAAGCTCAGTAAGTTAAAAAACATAGTGGAAACCTTAACAAAAGTTAAGTCTAGATCAAGGAGAAGAAAATATTAGAGCTTAAAAAATACCTTTCAAAATGTTATATTCAGATAGATATAAAGGAAAAAAAGAATGAAGAAAGCATTCAACATTTATGGGACACCATTAAAAAGCTAAATATCTACATAATTGGCAAACTCAAGGGAGAAGAAATAAAGGTAAAGGGCATAGAAAACCTATTCAATGAATAATGGCAGAAAATTACCCCAATCTTAGGGAAAACATGGGCATTCAGGTACAGAAGGCCTTTAGAAGCCCAAATATATATGAACAGATTCTTCTCCACATTATAGCCAAACATTCACAAGTATAGGAAAAAGAAAGAATATTAAAATCTGCAAGAGAAGACAAGCAAGTCACATTTAAAGGAAAACCCATTAGACCAATAGCCCATTTCTCATCAGAAATCTAAGAGGCAAGAGGGCATGAAATGATGAATTTCAAGTTCTGAGAGAAAATAACTTCCAATTGAGATCACTATACATAGTAAGTTTATCCTTCTCTCCAGAGAAGAAACAAAGACCTTCCAAAATAGTCACAAACTAAGGAAATTCAAGTCAAGTACACAACCTTACAAAAGGCACTTAAGAGAATTGTACACTTTGAAGTAGAAGAAAGAAAATTACCATCATGATACATGTGAAATAATAAATCTGACTAGAAGAATAAATATACAAATGATAAACAGGAAAGATTCAAACATTATCAATATGGTAAACCATCAACCACAAAGATGAATGAGAGAGGAATATTTTTAAAATAACAGAAGAAAACAATAGCTCTGAATATAAATGGGCTTAATTTTCCAATTAAAAGGCACAGATTGGGTAAATGGATTAAGAAACAAGACCCAAACATATGCTGCCTACAAGGAACTTACTTCCTCTGTAGACACACAGAGACTGAAAAAGATAGGGTGGAAAATGATATTCCATGTAAATGGAATCCAAAATGCAAGCAGGAGTAGATATACCTTAATTCTCACAAAATAGACTTTAAGACAAAAACAATAAGAAGAGACAAATAATACTATACAAAAATTAAGGGATCAGTTCATCAAGAAGATGCGATGATTATGAATCTGTATTTACTGAATGTTTAGAATTAGGTGCTTGTTTTATAAATTGGGTGATCCAACACGATCACCCAATTAAGTATATCTACTCCTTCTTGATCCCTTCATGATAAAAAAGGTGAACAAATTAGGTTGTACATGATAAACCCATAGCCAACCCCACACTGAATGGATAAAAAGTGATAACATTCCTTATAAGACCAGAAGCTGAACAAATGAGTCCCCTCTGACTACTCTTTTTCAACACAGTACTAGAAATTTTATTCAGAACAATTAGGCAAGATAAATAAATAAAAGGCATATAAGTACGGAACGAGAAAGTAAAAGTTTGCAGATAATATTATTCATACATAAAAAATACCTAAAAGGCTATTATAACTTATAAATATTCAGTAAAGCATCAGGATACAAAATCAACATACAAAAATTAGTAGCTTTTCTATACACCAATAATAAACTCACTGAGAAAAAAATCAGGAAAACAATCCCATTTACAATAGTCAAACACAAAAAATGAAATACCTAGGAATAAACTTAAGTATATGAAAATTACAAAGCACTAAAGAAATAAATTGAAGATGGAAAATCCTCCCATGTTCGTGGATTGCAAGAATCAATATCATTTAAATGCCTACACTAACCAAGGTGATTTGTAGATTCAATCCAGTCCCCACCAAAATACCAATGACATTCTCCACAGAATTAGACAAAAAAAAAAATCCTAAAATTCATCTGACAGCATAAAAGACCCTGAATAGCCAAGGCAGTCTTGTATAAAAAAGAGCAAATCACAACACCTAATTTCAAAGTATTCTACAGAAACATAACAACATAAAACATAATAATAAATACCACATGGAATTGCCATAAAGACAGCCACATAAACCAATGGAACAGAGTAAAGGATCCTAAACAGACCCATACATCTTCAGACAACTGCTTTTTTTTTTTAACAAAAAACTATTTCTATTGGAAAAAGATCAACATCTTCAACTGGGAGAAATTGAATGCTGGGAAATTTGAATGTCTAGACCTAGAGGATTGGAACTTGACTCTTATCTCTCACCCTCTACAAAAATCACCTCAAAATGGATCAAAGACCTTAATGTCAGACCTGAAAATCTAACTCCTAGAAAACATAGGAAAAACACTTTGAGATACTGGCACAAGAACACAAGTAGGGGTTGACAAATAAGATCACATCAAATTAAAAAGCTTTTGTACATCAAAGGAAACAATCATCAGAATGAAGAAACAATCTACAGAATGAGAGAAAATCTCTGCCAGCTATACCTCCAACAGAGGGTTAACACTCAGAATATATAAAAAACTTTAAAAGCTTTACAACAAAAATCAACTAATTGAATTTAATAAGTGAACAAATGATCTAAAAAGACACTTCTCAAAAGAATAAAAAGTATAAATGAACAAATATTTAAGTGCTCAACATCATTAACCATCAGGGAAATGCAAATCAAAAATAGAGTGATATTTCATCTCACCTCAGTTAGAATGGCTATTATCAAAAAATAAAAAATAAAAACAAACAAGAAAAAAACTCCAGAAAACAAAAAATAACAAATGCTAATGAGGATGTGGTGAAAAACAAGCATTCATACACTGTTGGTGGCAATGTAAATTTATTAGCCATTATGAAAATAGGATGAAGGTTCCTCAAAAAACTAAAAATACAACTACCATCTTGGGTGTATTTTCCAAGGAAATGAAGTCAGCTACTAAAGAGATACTTGTATACCCATGTTTATTGTGGCATTATTTGCAATACTAAGCTGTGGAATTAGCCTAGGTATTCATCAACAGATGAATGGATAAAGAAAATATAGTATTAATACTAAATGGTATATTATTCATCCATAAAGGAAAATTAAATTGTCATTTGCAGGTAAATTGATGGAACTGGAGAACATATTGTTATGTGTTCTGGCTCACGCCAGACACAGAAAGAGAAGTGTTGAATGTTTTCACTCATAAGTGGAAACAAAACTGATCTAAAAGTAAAAGAAGGATTACTTGAGACTGGGAAGGAGGCTGGAGGAAGAGGGGAGAATAGAGGAGGGTATAAGGGAGTGGATAAAATATGATCATGAACAATGTAAGTATATGCAGAATACCATAGTGAATCCCATTAATCTGTGTAGTTAATGTGTTAATTATAAAGTCGAAGAAATGTTTTTCAATTATTTTTATGGGTACATTATAGTTTTATGTGGTATTAGGGTTCACTGTGGCATAATCATACATACATGGAATATAATTTATTCCTTTTCAGTCCCAAGGGCTTCCTCTTTTTCTACCCTCTCTCCCTCTATACCCCTTTCTCTACACTGATAGTCTTCCTTCTTCAAATAGATGTTTTAATAGGTCCAAAATGATTGAATTTCAGCAACATCTTATG
The DNA here is from genome assembly GCF_045843805.1 of Urocitellus parryii. Classification (NCBI taxonomy): domain Eukaryota; kingdom Metazoa; phylum Chordata; class Mammalia; order Rodentia; family Sciuridae; genus Urocitellus; species Urocitellus parryii. The sequence goes on along the minus strand of NC_135531.1, from coordinate 212,481,538 downwards.
GTAGTCTAATATGTAGATACACGTAAGGTGTGGTGGCTCCTTTTACATTATATATGATGACATATTAACAGTGTAGCTTTCTTTAGCCATCTGCCCTTTCCATGTAGAGTAGCAGGTAAATGTGCTCTTTCCCCCTCATATGGTTCCTCTTGTATTCATTACCCATATTGCATTTACTACATCTTATGTAATATGCACTTTGATATATCATACAATGGAATATAATTTCTCATTTTTATTATTTATTTATTCTAATTTGTTATACATGATGGCAGAATGCAATTCATATCATATTACACATATAGAGCACGATTTTTCAAGTCACTGTACACAAAATATTTTCACATCATTCGTGTCTTCATACATGTACTTAGGGTAATGGTGTGTAACTCATTCCACCATTATTCTTACCCCCTTGCTCCCTCCCTTCTCCTCCCTCCCCTTTGCCATATCTAAAGTTCCTCCATTCCTCCAATGCTCCCCCTCCATTGCCATTATGAGTCAGCATCCTCACATCAAATAAAATTACCAATATTGCATTTACTTTAGTTTTTTTGATTGGCTTATTTCGCTTAACATGATATTCTCCAGCTCCATCCATTTACTGGCAAATGTCATAATTTCACTCTTCTTTAAAGCTGAGTAATATTCCATTGAGTATGTATACCACATTTTCTTTATCCATTCATCTATTGAAGGACACCTAGTTTGGTTCCATAGTTTAGCTATTGTGAATTGAGCTGCTATGAACATTGATGTGGCTGCATTACTGTAATATGCTAATTTTAAGTCCTTTGAGTAAACTGAGGATTGGGATAGCTGTGTCAAATGGTGGTTCCATTCCAAGTTTTCCAAGGAATCTCCATATTGCTTTCCATAGTGATTGCACCAATTTGCAGTCCTACCAGAAATGTATGAGTGTACCTTTGTCTCCACATCCTCACCAATATTTATTGTTGCCTGTATTCTTGATGATTGCCATTCTGACTATAATGAGATAAAATATTAGAGTAGTTTTAATTTGCAGTTCTCTAATTACTAGAGATGTTGAATACTTTTTCATGTATTTGTTGATCAATTGTATTTCTTCTCTGAAGTGTCTGTTCAGTTCCTTAGCCCATTTATTGACTGGGTTATTTGTTTTTATGGTGTTAAGGTCTTTGACTTTTTTATATATCGTGAAGATTAGTGCTCTATCTGAGGTGTGTGTGGTAAAGATTTTCTCCCAATCTCTTGTTATTGATTGTTTCCTTTGCTAAGAAGAAACTTTTTAATTAAAATTCATCCCATTTATTGATTCTTGATTTTACTTCTTGCATTTTAGCAGTCTTGTTAAGGAAGTCAAATCCTAGGCTGACATGGTGAAAATTTGAGCCTAATTTTTCTTCTATTAGGCACAAGGTCTCTGTTCTAGTACCTAAGTCTTTGATCCACTTTGAGTTGATTTTTGTGCAGGGTGAGAGATAGAGGTTTAATTTCATTTTGCTACCTATAGATTTCCAGTTTTGCCAGCACCATTTGTTGAATAGGCTATGGTTTCTCCAGTGAATGTTTTTGGCACCTTTGTCTAGTATGACATACCTGTATTCATGTGGGTTTGTCTCTGTGTCCTCTATTCTGTACCATTGGTCTGCAAGTCTGTTTTGTGCCAATACCATGCCATTTTTGTTAGTTAAGTTCTAGTATTATGATGCCTCTTGCTTCACTTTTCTTGCTAAGGATTGCTTTAGCTATTCTGTGTCTCTTACTTTTCAAAATAAATTTTATGATTGCCTTTTCTATTTCTATATGTCATTGGGTTTTAATAGGAATTGCATTAAATCTGTATAATGCTTTTGGTAGTATGGCCATTTTGATAATGTTAATTCTGCTTACCCAGGAGCATGGGAGATTTTCCATCTTCTGAGGTTTTCTTCAATTTCTTTCTTTAGTGTTCTATAGTTTTCATTGTAGAGGTCTTTCACCACTTTTGCTAGATTGATTTCCAGGTGTTTTTTTTTTTTTTGAGGCTATTGTGAATAGGGTAGTTTTCCTAATTTCTCTTTCAGTGGATTCATCGCTGATGTATAGGAATGTGTTTGATTTATGAGTGTTGATTTTATATCCTGATACTTTGCTGAATTCATTTATTCTAGAAGTTTTCTGGTAGAATTTTTTGGATCTTCTAGATGTATAATAATGTCTCCAGCAAATAGGGATAGTTTGAGTTCTTTTTTACCTATTTGTATTCCTTTAATTTTTTCTTTTGTTTAATTGCTCTGGCTAAAGTTTCAAGGATGATGTTGAATAGAAATGGTAAAAGAGGATATTCTTGTCTTGTTTGAGTTTTTAGGGGGAATGTTTTCAATTTTTCTCCATTTAGATTGATGCTGGCCTTGGCTTTAGCATATATAGTTTTTACAATGTTGAGGTATGTTCCTACTATCCCTAGTTTTTCTAGTTATTTCATAATATTGACACTATCAAAATGGGTAATCAAACACCAGCATACCCTTGAATAAGTTATATTTGTATCAAGTTGGCTTTATGAAAAGTGCTTTAGGAGGTGCTGAGGAAACTGGAAATCTACATGTAACAAAATGAAATTAAACCTCTATCTCTCACCATGCAGGAGGAATCTTGTATCCCCATTTAGGTTTTCTGTTAATCTTGTGTTTCAAATTCTTTACATCTGGATTTGATGTTATTAGTGGTTTAAAAAAATTACATTGTACATCTGTTCATGGTATTAACTTATCTAAGTTTATTAGAGTCAGTCCCCATAGTTTTCATAACGCCAGAGCTCATTATTTTTATTTATTTTTCTTCTACTAGAAACTCAGAGGGAAGATCTGGTTTTTGTAATTTGCCCTTTAACCCTGGCATTGTTGGACTGAGGAAACGTTATGCAGTGAGTGAGGAGATAATTGGGTAGAGAGACCAAATCTTAATTCTTTGCTCTTAGCTCCAGAGGGTCCAGGAAGTCTTTAATGAAAAGAATTTCAAGTTCAGGATGAGCAGTTTGCAAATGGACAGATGAGGATATCTTAGTTTATTGTTTATTTTCATGGAACTCTCTGGGCAATAAGGAAGAAATTAAAGATACTTATTGAATAATAATCTATGATGTCTATCTTTTGATATCTGTGATATTGTTTTGATAACAGTCTTTTGATATTTATGATATCAAAGTACATTTCTATGTAACAGCATTTCATGCTCTGGACAGTGACTCCTTGGCTTTTGTTATCAGATTCATTCTATATAATGAAATGGATTCACCATAGACTACTTGAGAAAATCTTCATTTTAAAAAATGTCTAAAATAATGAGTACTAAACTTCTCCTATATTGTCTCATTTTAACAAATATTTCACATGGTTATAGTGATTTGCTAGTTCTTTTTTTTTGTTGGTGAGATACACAGATTTGTGAGGTGAGTAAGTTGAATCCCCCTCCATGAGAAAAATGATATGTTGCTATCTGAGACATTAATAATAAAGAGACTTAGTTTCTGGGCATGAAAGGACAATAAGAGGCATATTAAAAGTAATTCTTCTTTTACCTTCAGAAGAGGTAGAATTTGTAAAAGGCATATGTTGAATGCCTGAGTATTTGAATGTTACACAAGATGCTTGTTACTATTATACTTAGTGATTATTATAAAAATCATTTTTCTTTTTAAATAGCATAATTCATCATTTACTCTTATAACAACTAGATTTTTAAAATCTGTTTTTACATACACATGACAGTAGAGTATATTCTGACATAATTATACAAACATGGAGTATATCTTATTCTAATTTGGATTCCCGTCTTGTGGTTGTACATGATATGGAGATTCATTGAACAACTAATTTTGCACACCTATACTGTGACAGCTGGTAGGCATTCAGAGATGAATTAAATATCCTCAAAGATCTCAGATTCCAGCAGAAAAGACATATGCATAAGTACTTTGTCATTGTGCAGTATATTAAATGCCACAGAAGAGATATGTTTAAAAGTTATGGGAGCACAGAAGAAGGTAGTAGTCTACAGGAAGGATCAACAGTAATAAATACAGGGAGAGGTAACCATTTGCCTAAACTCTTAAGGGGTATTGTTTGTCAGGCTGGTAAAATGAGAATGGGAGGATATTCCAGACATGGTGGATGGATGAGCCAATCTTCTACAGATCAAAAAGAGTACAAAAGCAGTGTGGTGTTTCTTCTTCTTAAACTGTGGTTCAGAGAGTAATGAGAAAAACACTAGAAAGGTAGGTGTGTGCTAAATCTTGCAGAGCTTTGTGTGTGATGTCAAAGAGTTGGAGTTTGAGTCTATTTGAGATGAAGGGTCATTAAAAGAGGACGTGTTTTAAGTTCAGTCTGATAGTTGAGGGTGGTGGGAGTAGAAATGAATTTTATGAATAGAGGACTGGAGGGACAAAAGGACAGTCAGTTATCTATTGTCATAGTTTGAGTAAAAGGTGACAGTGGTCTGTACTGATGTGATGAGAATAGAAATAGAAAGGAAGGGAAAGAGAGGTATTAAGAAAATTAAATGGAAGAACTGGGTAAGGCAGAAGAAAGAACCAAAAAGTTTTCTGCTTTTGTTATTGGATAAATGAATGGATAGGTGGATTCATTCATTAATTCTACAAATATCTAATGAGTGCCAAGTGTATGCTAGCATTCCTCTAAATACTGGGGAGTCAAGCACAGAGAAGTCCAGAATCCCAACAGTCATGGAGCTTAGTTTCTAATGTAAATTAGAATGACTTACAAGATGAGTAAGTAAAATATATAGTGCAAGAGAGTGATAAGTACTATGGAGAAAAATATTAAACAAAGTAAAAGATATGAAGTCATAAGGGGGAAAAGTAGAGTAATTTAGGTAGACTATGAAAAACATTTTTGAGAAGGTGGAAGTTGAATAAAATCCTGAAAGAGATGAGAGAGCAAACTGTGTATTTAGGGGAAATGTACTCTAGGCAGAGGAGCAGCAAGTGTGAAGGCTCTGCTCTGCCATATTTGAGGAGTAGTAATTAGAACACTGTGGTTGGAATGAACCAAAGATCACATGATCTGACAAACAGTCCACCAGGATCTCTCTGACTCTTGGTTTGAGAAGAGATTAAAGGGCAAGGGCAGAGCAAGCAGACCCATTAGGAAGCTTCTGCAGCAAGCCCGGTTAGAGATCAGGGTACTGCACATATATAGAACACCTTTGCTCCATGCTCTGTGCCTGGAATTCCCAGCTGTCAACTTTCTTTCTTGCCCAGCTTGTTTTGGTCTCTCCAGTCATCTCCTCTTCATCCCTTGGCTTCTTACTCTACTCTGGGCAATACCACAACCTCCCTATCTGCATTTTGCATGTCCCTTCTGGGCTATTCCACAACATGCTTTACCTTTTTCTCAGCTACTTCCTATCACTCTACCTTCCCCACAACCCCTTGCCCTCAGAATATTATAACCAAACTTTTGTGACAATAATTTCCTGGGATTTTTCACTGGATATGCATTCTTGAACAGTATAATTTAGTGTTTAGATTTTTGTGAATAAAATCCAATTGCATATTGTTGTGTGCCTATGGCATTTTACCCTCAATATTTGGTTTTATGTGTCATATACCACAACTTATTGATCCATTTTGCTGCTGATGGACAGTTGGGTTATTCATATTAAAGGAACCTAGTAACATGTTCTTATACATTGTACACACATTTCTGTAGGGTCTATATCTAAAGTGAGATTTCTTGTTCATCAATTTTGTATATGTACATATTTGTGAGATACTATCAATTCTTTTCCCCAAAGAGGTTGTACTAATTTATAGTTATCCCATCTCTATATGAAAACTCCCCTTTATTCACATCCTTGCTAATGGTAATATTTTCAAACTTTATATTTTACAATCTTTTGAATGTGTTATAGTATTACACTGTAGTTTTAATTTGCAGTTTTCTGATTTTTTTCATTTTTATTTGTTCTTTTTAGTTATATATGATAGTAGAGTATATTTTGACATATTATACATACACAAAGTATAACATTCTAATTATGATCCCATTCTTATGGTTGTACATGATGTGGAGTTAGGATGGTATATTCATGTATGAACTAGGAAAGTTATATACAATTAATCCTACTGTTTTTCCTATTCCTATCCTCCCTCATTCCCTCCCCTCTTTATTTGCCTTTGTCTAATCCGATGAACTTTTATTATTCCCCTCACCACCCCCTTGTGTGTTAGCATCTGCATATCAGTGAGAATATTTCACCTTAGGTTTTTTGGAATTAGCTTATTTCACTTAGTAATCTCCAGATCCCTCCATTTCCCAGAAAAAGTCATAAAGTCATTCTTTTTTTATGGATGAGTAATATTCCATTGTGTATATGTACCACATTTTCTTTATCCCATTCATCTGTTGAAGGGCATAAGGTTGGTTCCATGCCTTAACTATTGTGAATTGAACTGCTATAAACATTAATGTGGCAGCATCACTGTAGTATGCTGATTTGAATTCCTTTGGGTATATAGGGAGGAGCATAACTGGGTCAAGTGGTGGTTCCATTCAAAGATTTTGCAGTTCTCCGATTTCTAATTGAAGGCCTTTTAAGATGTTTAAAGGCTATTTTAATTTTTTTCTTTGCAAAATTGTCCAAGTCTTCTGCCAATTTTTTTTCTATTGAATTGTCTATCTTTTTATTATCCATTTATATGTGTTCATTGAAGATTTTAAATATCATATTTTCTGGGTTATATGTCTTAGAGATATGTTTTCCCATTCTGTATCTTTCCTTTTCTCTCTTTTAGTAATATATTTTCACTAAGAATTGTTTTTAATTTTTATGTAATAAATTTATCAATCTATCTTTTTTGGTTTGTGCTTTTATATTTTGGGAAATAAATCTTTTCCTAACCTCAAACTATGAATCTATTTTCCATTTAATCTCCTAAAGACTTTATTATTTTGCCTTTGGTACTCAAGCTTATTATCTACTTTGGATTTTTTAATGGTATTAGTAAAGGTCCAATTTTATTTTTTATCATAAGGATAATCAGTTGTCCCAGTATCTTATTGTGAGGTCTGTCCTTTCCCACTGCCTTGGAGTTCCATCTGTTTCATAAGCCAAGTATAAATGCCTGGTTCTCTGGATCCTCCATTTGTTTCATTTGTCTTATGTAAATCACAGCCTACATTGTCCTGCTCTAATTATTAGAGCTTTGTAATAAGTGCTGATGTGTGACAGAGCATGTTTTCTTGCCTTGTTTATCTTCCTAATGTCTCATCAATTCTTAGAACTTTGCATTACATTTCTAAAACTGCTAAGTTCTGAAAACAAAATCCTGTTGAGGATGAATATTACAATAAAAACACATACATTTTGCAAGAATGGAGAGTTTTACAAAATAAGGAGAATGGTATATGTTTTACTTATGTCTTCTTTACTTTTAATTTCCTTCATAAAGTTTTATCATTTTTTTTTGCAAAGGCACTACATATTTTTGGCTAGATTTCTCTGATTCTATTGAAAATGATAACTTAAAAATTTTTATCAAACCAGTTTTCTAGAAGACATAATTTATAGTGATTTTATAAGCAAATTTGGCATATTCAAAATATATTAATATATTATTAATTCTAATAAGCCATGTATTATGTCAGATTATCTATATATAGAATATTACTATTTATGAATGACAATTTTGCTTCTTTCTTTCAATATTATACTTTTTAATTTTTCTGGCCTTTCCACATTAGGACCTTCAATACATTATTGAATAGGAGAGTTGCTCCTCATTCCAAAAAGAAAGCTTTCATGATAAGGCAATCCTTTTAGATCTTTTATTTCTAGAAGTAGTTGTGTGTGTGTATGTGTGTGTGTGTGTGTGTGTGTGTGTGTATTATATACATAGATATAAAATGTGTGCAATGCATAGGGCCAGAGTTGGTAGTCAGAATTACTTGGTTTATATCATATTCAAATCACTTATGAACTTGTTAACATTGAACAAGTTACTTAAACCCTCTAAAACTTTGTTTCTTTATGTATAAAAATCAAGAAAACAAAAGATCTAACTCACTGTGATGTTATATTGAAAAAGGCCTTCTGTACAAATCACATGGCATAGTCCTTGGCATTTAGTAAACATTTCCTAGCACTTAGCCATTATTTTCCCTATTCAAGACTTAGAGGGGAAAATGGTAATAATACACTTAACTCAATTATTATTCTCCTTGATATGACAAAAGTTAAGCCTAATTTGGAACATTCTCAGTAGGTGTAAACCATAGGTATCAGAAATGGTCATTAGTACCTCAAAGAAATATAAGGTGATTTAAAGTAGCTCATCAAATACCCCAAAGAACTTTTTTTGTAATATAATAGTCGAGCCTGCTGTGGATAGTCATTCATGTTGTCTACTCCCCAACTTTAATCTATGCAAATGGCAACACCCTGTTGAGCTGTGCTATGAATTCCTTTACCTTGCACAACTACAGGCAGTGATCCTGGGAATATTATTCAATAAAGATATATTATTTACTATATTTGTAATATTAATTTGCAAACCATAATTGGACTTATGGTTATAATTAGTCTTAACATTTTTGATTCTTAAGATAGTTTCTTGAATTCTAGTTTCTGCCCTAGCATTATCTATCTGTGTGGATATGGACAGATATCCATGACCTCAATTTCTTTATCTGTGAAAGAGTTGGACTAAATTATTTCTAGCTTTAGAATTCTATGATTTGCATGTAAAATGAAATTTTAGTATCTTTGTAGTGGATTTGCATCTTTGAATGAATTTCCAGTGTTAGCTAGGCCATTTGGAATTTGTATTTATAGGCTGGTAATTAGCATGAAGTTTCATACTTCTTCCATTTGCCATATTAACAAAGCATACATATTCTAGAACAAATGTGTGACATTTGAAATGATGGGGCTTAGTCTGAGCAAAGAGACCTTTTCAAACTCTGTTCCAGTATCGCATTATCTATATACAAATGACTGTATTGGGTACCTTCTTAGTTTACGTGATTGAAATTTCAAATGACTGAGAGAAAAGTTCTCATAAATGATAAGAGAAATGCCAGTTTGTGTGTGCCTATATGGAGTTTCAGCTCACCTAATGTAACACTGCATGCCCAGTCTTGAAATCTCAATAGTATGATGAGGCAGTTTTGAATGGAAACACAGTGAACTTCTAGTGTCTCATTCTGACCTGAAAACTTCAAGTCAAATAAATAGTTGACAATTAAACATTACCATTTTACATGTTAAGACTTTTTTTTAAACTAAAATAAGTTTTACTTTGGAGTGGTAGGAGAAATTGGGCAGTCTCTAAAAAAGAAAGAAAAACCTGTCCAGAATCTTTAAGCATAAAGATGATTCTTTAGCTTTAAAATGAGTAGATGCTCAGGCCACTAATTTCTTTGGGTACTGATAAATATTGTTGATGATTTACATAGGGGATCCTCTCTAGAATTTCCATTATAAGAGACACACTCATCATAATACGTACTTTTTCAGAGTCATCATGACTACTTATACTTTTCTAAAGCCATTATCATTTCTCCAGAGATTTTTTTAATTTAAATTTTCCCCATCAAGAATCTTTTATCAAATACATTGAATAAATATAACCAACTGTAACTCTGACTTCCAGCTGTCACCAAAGGTCTCTAAAGAATATACTTTGATTATAAAATGAGATTGACAGGGATTTGAAGAAAAAAGATACTTCAAAAAGCCACAGAATATTTTGGCCCCTTGTTCACACAAATTCCCTAGCATAAAATCATAGAGAAGTGTTAATAGCAAAAGTTTCTTTCTTTCCTTTCCTTCCTTTCTCCCTTCCCTCCCCTGCCCCCTCCTCCCTTCCCTTCCTGCCTCCCCTCCCTCTTCCCTCTCTCCCTTCTTTTTTTTTTTTGAAAGGAAAGACCTGATTTCTAACTAGAAGCATATTTCATAGATCCCACTTGTGCATACACACTCTCTGAATGGAAACATAATATTGTCTAAACCCAAACACTATAACAATCATAAATTAGATATCTTTCTTAATTTTGCAAAATACTTTGACATATATTTTTCTGTCATGGAAATTATCTTACAGGAGAAGACTGTTATCACTGTTACAGATAAAATCACTGAGTCACAGAAAATTGGCTTACCAGAAATGACGTAACTCATTGGCACATAATTTGGAACTAGAATTTATTCTGCAGATTCTTTGCAATGCCATTTCCCAGAATCTATAAAAGAAAATGTGTGAAAATGTTTTTTCTTCTACTTTCTCTTTTTCCTTACTTCTTTTCCTCCAGTATTCACGTCAAGGCAAAGTGAATTTTTTTTTTCCAGGTGGACACACATTTGTGGCTAAGCTGTCTACTAATTTATGTAATTTGTATAAATCCATTTGACTCTGCTGAACTTTTCCTTTCTTGAAATCCTCTTATCTTTGCTCCTGAGAATCTCTTTATCCTATTTTCTTCTATTCTACAGCCATTTGTCAGACTCACTTATACTACAGTAGCAGTTGCCAATAATGATTCCTAAACAGAGCCTTGTGATTCTAAGACCATCTTCCAAATAGTCACTAGAAGGATCTACCTGAAACAAGCCATCTGACCATGTTACTTCCTTGCTTAAGGCTTGTGGAATGACTTCCTGGGACCTTTAGTTGTGGCTGTCAACTCCTTCAGACTCAATGCCTCCTATTTGTGACAAATACTCTCTAATAACTCATCTATTCTCTCAAAATGAAATCCATAGACAACACAGTTGACCTATACATTCAACTTGAAAATAGTCAATATAATGTAAGTGAGAAATAAAAAAAATAAAACAATCAAGTCTACAATAGTAAATATTTCAATGTGTAAATGTTTAGGCATGATACTACCAGAACTCACTATGGTCAATTGTTTGCACTATGTGTATAATCACAGTGACTGTGACAACTGCAGATGCAGGTGGATCCAGGAGTTTGTACTTATAATTCAACTCCATGCACAGTATTGTTCTCAGTGACATAATTTCCTAAAATGTAAAAATCTAGAAATTTAGTCTGTAACACATCCCATACTTTAAACATGAATCATCTGGAAATCTGTTTAAAACTTCCAGGGTGGAGCCTGAGATTATGCATTTCTGACAAGCTTTCAGGTGATGTTTATACTCCTGGTTCACAGACCACATATTAAATAGCTAGAGCCTAGACTAGGGGAAATTTATTGGTATCCAGAGATTAATGACATCTAGTGACATTCCAGTAAAGTCTTGAAGTCCCTGCAAGACTTGATGAATTCTAGATTCTGGCTAGCATAGGATACAGCCATAGAGGTCCCCCAGCCTTAGGCTCTGAGTACAGAGCAAGACCAGGAAGCTGTAGAGATCCTCTCCTAGGGATTTATAATATTTTCAGGACATATAGTGTTTTCAGGGGATATAATATAGCAAGCTTAAATTGAGTCTATAATCTCATATCATGTATATCTTCAGGTGTTCAGGTGCCTGAGACAAATGAATGAGAAGTAATGAGAGAGGAAAGGCATGGTGTCAAGTCCTTCAATCAGGAAGTATTTAGAGTGATGCACTTCTGTGAGGAACCCAAAATCACTGTGGCCCAGAAAGAGGAGAAGGAATGCAGGGCTTGCCTACACCTTTAATGTGTGGTCGCTTTGTGAGCACTGGGAGAAGGTGTTCATGGAGAGTTCTTGTGAGAGTGGTTGCAGATTTAGTGGATGCAAAATAGAGATGGCAGATTCTCCCCTGATGTATGCTAAGGAAAAGGCAAATGCCCATCAGACATACTTGTTAACATATCCTTTGTTAAACACTAGAAATACTTGGAGACACTCTATTGTGGAAGGAGATGAGCATGATGAGGCAGTAGCATTTGTACACAGTGCTAATGGGATGTCATTTGTAGCCATAGGTTGAATAAGTCTGGGAACACTAAGGATATATTGTTATTTACTACCATCTCACTAAATACTTTCTTCACTGTTGTTTCCTATATATCACACCTGTTAGCACCATTATGCAGACTTTTAACTCATCTTCATCCCCTTGTTGTTTGACATGTTCTATATCAGGTTTATATAACTTCAGTTGGAATTTTCTTCCTCAGCTTTGTAAATGCTCATTTAGAATCATAATTTGTGGTATATAAAGCATTTTTTTGACCATTCACTTCTCATATTCTCAAGTCTCTTCCAAAATCATGATTTTACATTAAAAGAAAAAAAAATAAATCCATAAATCCACCTTATCTCTACGTGACTTAAGACTTCTTTTTATAAATTGACAAATAATAATTTATTTGGTTTTCATATATAACAAAATAGACTTATTGCAAGCTCTACATATAATGATAGTTTATTATCTGAACAACTTGGTAAACTACAAATAAAATCCCCAAAGTAGCTAAAAATCTGCTTTCCTATTCTCACTAGTTGGTGAAAGTGAAGGCAATAATGATTATACTTAAGCAATGACTGAATCAATTTTACAAAGGTGATTATGTTATACATGTTCACAATGTTTAATATTATAAATATTAAGTGGTTATTTGTAATTTTCTCTATACCTTTTATTTGAAATCAAATCCAACCTAGATTGCTTATTTTTCTCAGGAGCTGTTTCCCTAGCATTTATTTATGACACTTATAACCATTGAATAAAATCGAGAAGTGATCCTCTAATAGGGAATGCATATGTGGCTTTTACCTATCAATAATTCAGTTTTTACATTTTCAAAAATAATTAAGAATGTTTCTTAAATAGGAAAATTAGCCCCAAACAGTGCCTGGTTTGGAGGAGAAATGATTCAGTTATAGCCTTAACCTAATCAGTGAATTGATCCCTGATGGAATTAACAGAGTGGTAACTAGAGGCAGGTGTAGGTGAAGGAAGTGGTTCATTGGGGGTGTGGCTATGGGGTTATATTTTGTATCTGGAGAGTGGAGTCCCTCTCTCTCTGCTTCTTGATCATCATGTGAGCTGCTTCTCTCCACTACATTCTTCTGCCATGATGTTCTGCCTCATCTCGAGCCCAAGGAATGGAGCCAGCCTTCTATGGACTTAGACCTCTGAAACTGTGCCCTCAAATAAACTTTTCCTTCTCTACAATTGTTCTGGTTAGGTCATTTAATCATAGCCATGAAAAATCTGACTAAAACAATGCTTCAGATGTTTTTCATATTATTCCCATAAAGCTGTATCACAAAATGTACAAATAAGATAAAAGTGCAAATTTACAAATTAATTTAGTGAATAATCAAATGTTTATGTTGTCTAGCAAGTTAATATTTTTTTGGTTTACAATAAATCTAAAGTACTACATTCACATATCTTTTATGATTTTAATTGAAGAACATACTTATGTATTAGAAATTCATCAGTTAGATGATACAAGTTATCAGTTAGACAATACAAGGTCTTATGATTGAAGAAATACCTTAATATAATACCAAAGAAGAAAAGAACGTGTACTTAAGTTTTTCTCTGACAGAGAATATCAGGGTAGGTTCTGCTTTGTTCCAAAGATAACTTAGTCTGGTTATCTCCTAAAGCATAGTTTAAGACAGGAGCTTGTGTGCAGGTAATTTATTTTGGAAGCTAATCACAATAAGGAAAACAGGGGCTTTGAAAGAGTTAAACAAGGAAGGAAGGAAAACCATTCCAAGGATGCACTATTTTGCTGATTGCCACTGTAAGTGATATTATGTTCAGGCTGTGTTCATTCCCACTGTGTATCTTGTAAGGAGCCACAGAGAATGTGCTTTAGAACTATTCTTCCAAGAGGTGGAAGGGAAGAGTATGTAACCTTGGTCTTCTATCTAGTATTGGTCAAGAGTTGCCTAATAGGTTATAAATGTCCTTGCATTTCTAGGTTTAATTATACATCAGAATGAACAGGTGTTTGCAGAGATTTCACATGGGAACAGGGGTCAGGGAAACCCTGGGCCAGAGAATGAGAGAGACAAGGTACAAGTAAGGTGAGGTTGAGTTGCTGCTGGGACACCTGTAGTCAAAGGGTTGGCTAAGAGCTAACAGGGACATGAAAAAGAGCTCAGTCATGAGAAAAAGGCAGATGAAAATCATCATGAGATTTCAAGAGGATGGCTATTATCAGAAAGACTTAATATAACAAGTTCTAGCAAGGAAGCAGAGAGAAAGGAACCCTACATGCTGCTGATGGGAATGTAAATTGGTATAGTTATTGTGGAAAACAGTATGGAGGTTCCAATAAATATATACATACATACTTTGGGATCCAACATTCACAGTATTTATAGGAAATGAAATCAGCACCAGAGAGATATATCTGTACTCCCTTGTTCAGTTCAGCATTAGTCATAATAGCCAAGATGTGAAAACAGCCCAAGCATCTACCAACATGTTAGACTCTCAGATCTATCTATCTATCTATCTATCTATCTATCTATCTATCTATCTATCTATCATGTAATGAAATATATAACATATAATAAAATATTGTTAAGCCATAAAAAGAAGTAAATTTTGCCATTTGTGACAACATGGATGAACCTTGTGGGTATTAAGCAAAGTGAAATAAGTCACACAGAGAAATATACATGCTATGTGTTCTCATTTATATGTTGAACCTAAAAATGTTGAACTCACAGGAGCAGATAGTGGAAAGATGGTTATAAAGGCAGGGTTATGGTGGAGGAGAGGGAGATTTTGGTTCACGGTTATAAACTTTTAGCTATAGGATAAATAAATTCAAGTATCTAGTGTACAGAATGGTGACTACAGTCAATATTGAATTGAATACTTGATTCATTCTGCTATCTTTCCTATCCCCACATCCCCTTCCCTCCCCTGCCATCACTTCCCTCTACCTAATCTAAGATAACGCTATTCTTCTCTAGTCCACCCTCCACCCCTGCCTTATTGTGAATTAGCTTCCTTATATTAGAGAAGATATTTGGCCTTTAGTTTTGTGGGATTGGCTTATTCCCTTCAATTCTTAATATGCTAGAGATTTTTATATGGAATAAAGTTGAATTCAGATGAATGCTTTTCTTGGATCCCTTAAACAAAAATATGGCTTTTGACTTTATTCTATTAATTTTCTCAACATTAGACCAACCTTGATTTATCCATGATAAAACCAGCCTGAAGAGATGTACATTGGTTTATATATGATTTTGTTTTTGATTTCCTAGCATACTGTGTAGATTTTTGAATCTAGGTTCATGAAGAATTTTGGACATTGTTCTCTTTCTTGTGATATTTTTGCCTAGTTTTGGAAGAAGCAAAGTGAAAAGAACAAATAGAAAGTGGGAGAAAACTTCTGAAGCTCTCAACAAACAAAAAAAGTTAATCCATAAGCATATGTCAATGAAAAGTGTCCCTCAAGAATGAAAAGAAAATAAAGATTTTCAGATAAGACTAAAGTAAAAGAATTAGTTACTAAATTACTGAAGAAATTTGTAAATGAATTCCTTGATTTGAAGGCAAATGATGCCTAATCAAATTTAAACACTAAGAAAATTCAAAGAGCAGCAGATGTTCCATATATCTAGCTAAGTGCAAGGACTATCTCTCTCTCTCTCTCTCTCCTTTTTTTTAAAGAAATATTTTTAAATTGCCAATGGACCTTTATTTATTTTTATGTGGTCCTGAGGATCGAACCCAGGGCCTCACGCATGCTAGGCGAGCACGCTACCACTGAGCCCCAGCCCCAGCCCCTCTCTCTCTCCTTTTAAAAATCCTTTTATACTAACTTAAGAAACATATAAGCCTATAATAAACTAAAATAACAGCATTTTTTGTGGACATTGAAACCTGCCTAGGTATATCAAATATAAATCTATAACATTAAAAGTGGTACAGAGGGAAGGTTGGAGAGTTACAAGATTCCTGTATTTGTGTGAAAGGATACATTGTTAACTGGACAGAGACTGAAATGTTAAGATGAGTACTGTAATCCCAAGTAAAACATTTATGAATATAATGCAAAACAAAATTGCTGACAAGATAATTAAAATGGATTTCTAAAAACAAAAAAAAAAAGAGAATACTGGAAATTCACTTATTCTCACCACAAAACAAAAAGAGAAAGGGCAACTTGGTGTTTACTAACTTAATCATGGTAATCATCTCACAAAATATTAGGTATCAAATTATTACATTGTATACTTTAAATTAACATAATTTTATCTGTAAATTATACCTTAGTAAAGCTTATAGGGGAAAGAGGTTGGTCAAGAGGATGTGAGATAGAACACAGATGTCTGATACATCAGTTAATAAAGTGAAGTAAAGGAAAAAGTAATTTAAAAAAGGTTAAATTAAAGCCACAGTAAGTACTACTGTATTCTGAAAGAATGACTTTAAATCTCCTCTCTCTTCCCGAAAAACTAACCCTCCCTCCCAATCTGACAAAATCAAGTACAGGTTGAAGATGTGAAGCAACTGAAAGTCTGACTCACTGCTGGTGGAAATGCAGAATGGCCATTTTGGAAAAACAGCTAGGCAGTTTCTAATAAAGCTAACTTCCCAGATGACCCACCAGTCCTACTGAGTATTTATCCAAGTGAAATGAAAACATGTTTACACAAAATCCTGCACGTGAATGTTCCTGCATGTGATTGCCCAAAACTAGAACAGCCCAAATATCCTACAACTAATGAATGGATAAACAATCTGTGGTACATTAATGTCACAAAATACTTTTCAAAAATCATATATGCCATGACATGGATGAATCTCAAATTCATCATGCTGAGTGAGAGAAGCCAACCCAAAAGACTACATACTATATAATTCCTTTTATATAAAATTCTGGAAAAGGCAAAATTATAGGGACAGAAAACAGAGCTGAAGCTATTGCATTGTGAGTGAAGACCTGCCCAGTCTGGGAGAAAAGGGAGATTAGAGTGTTTTCTTTTTCTTTCTTTCTTTTTTTTTTTTCTGAAGCTCAAGTTTTTATATGAAGTAAAGTTAAATTCTTAATTTTTTAAAGATGTCAATGAAGATCTTTAATCCATCTGTTTCCCTATTGTTAGTACTTCCTCAAAAACTGGCAAAGTTACATAATCACTTATCTCATATTTAGTTTCATTACTGAATGTTTATGACCATAATTATGACCATAATTGCTTTTCATTTTGACTGTAACCTCTCACATGAGGTCAGATGTGAAATTCTGGCATCCTGATACTTGACTTGTAGTATCATGACTGCACCAAAAATATTTTGGATTTGTGGGCTTTTCAGAGTTTTAGATAAGGCATACTCGACAGCGTATGGGCTGTAAAAAGCTGAAAAACACAAAGGCCTTGCCTGTATATAGCTCTATTGTTTGATAGAGGAGGCAACTCTAAAACAAATCATTTCAATTCTGTGTGATTAAATTAGAAGAAGTATGGAAGTGACACCAAGGACAAAATGGTTGTCTTGTCCAGCTGGGTTTGTATGGCTTTTTAGAGAAAGAGAAGCTTAAGCCATCTGGAAAGGTGACTAGTAATTTGCTGTTAAAATAAGAGGTAGGTAGGGATGACAGGGCATTCCAGAAGTATGAAAGATTTTCAGGGCCGGGGGATGGACAATAACATAGCATTTTTGAAGAACTGTGTATAGTTTCTATAGGTAGGACATAGTTTGTGTTCAGGGAGAGGAAAGAAATATTCTTTGACAGATAAAGGGGACCTGGTATGTTGTAACAAGAGTTTGGGCTTTATTCAGTAAAGGAGAAGCTGAATATTAGGTTAGAGATTTATGTGTTTATTTTTTAAAATGTGGGTATATTTCAACATTAAAATTTTGAAGGGTTGGCATGAAAATACAGCTTCTCTTGAGCAACTACAGTTTCTGACGACTCAAGGCCTATATTCATTCCCATGTGGCAAAAACAAGCTGGAGTGAAAAGTAGCTGCCTCACTTAGGTGACTTTAAGTGAAATATGTTCATATCTGGGTACTGTGCCAATCATCACCTGTTGTGTAACATCCAACCTCCTTTACTTGTTTTCATTATCTGCCTGGTCTCTGCAGATCCTGAGCTCCTCTGGCCTCTGCAGGAGACAGTGGGAGTCATTGAAAGGCCTGAGTCAGGCTAACAATACATTCAGATTTTGCAACATGAAAGAATTTGTCAGGAATGATTATGAAGGATGGATTGACATGGTCTGAATCTGAAAATGGGGAGCCTGTTGGAAAAGAATTGTCAGATTCAGAAAGAGATGATAAGAGTGTGCCTCAACTTAATAGCTTTATAGGATTTGGTGAAAGGATGTTAAAAGCAATGGAGAGAAGGGAGTTTTTAATGGCTCTTAGCTTGTGCAACTGGGTGACTTGTGAGGACATCAACCCAGGTAGGATACATAGGATCTGAGGAAAGAATCATGAATGCCCTAAATGTGTTGTTTTTTGAGATCTGTCAGTTTCCTAACATGTGGTTGGATGTATGGACTTGGGGACATAGATTTGGGAGCTGTGAGCACACTTATAATACTAGTGGGTTGAGTGACAAGGAAAGAAACAAAAAGGGGACTCTGATAATACTGGAGGGCACATAAAGGACATTCTTAAAAACATGGAGATCTTATATCCAATGAAAATATACAATTGGTGTTAATTCATATATGTTACTAACTTAAAAGTATGTAATTATTTAGTTGTAAGTTTGAGACATTTTCCTGTTAATGTCATGGAATATATCTTAATTTATATACTAATGGTAATATTTTAAGGATTAGAACCTATGCCTGTGTGACTCATAAGAGATATATAACTCATCTGATTTTTTAAAAGACAAAGTAATTTTAAGTGTTGAAAAAACAAAGACATGTGTACATAATGATATGTAGAATTACTGGTCAGTTACATTAGCTGTGTTATGACAGTACTTTTTTCCTAGCAGAGAGTAATTATCAGTAAGCAGGTAACATGTAATAGAACATAGACTTGAAAGACAAATTCAAATTTCTAAATCTCTTAGCGTAAGTAGCAATTAGATTCACCATTATGCTTTCTATATTATATTTAATATGATTTTATGGATTAGGACAGATTTGTCTCCTTGACTGAATAGTATGGGGTTTTATGTGTGAGGTCATAGTTTTCCTTTGAGAAACACATGCAGAATAAGTCATTAAAGGATTGAGGAAGTTAGAAGAATGTGTAAATGAGCTTCAGTGGAGTTGTCATTTAGAAATAAACTGGCTAAATCTCAAAACAAATGAATTCAAAATAATGCACATTATTCTAGTGTTTATCTATTCAGAACATTCATTTCAGAGGTTTACTAAAACTATGAAAAAGAATACAATTTCCTATTTCCATAAACATATTATAACACAGCTATAGCATCCTGTGTCTTTCTTAGTGTCTATTTGAAAAAGTTCAAGACAGCAGAATTTATCATCCAGTAAATGCTCAGGCAACTGATAAGTGTAATTTCTATTAGCATTTTTTGGGATAATCTGAGTGAGCTCCATTCACATGCATATGATTGTTCCTTTATCTTCTGTGTTCCACTTCTTCATTTTTTCTCTTGTTTTAAAGATATTGCTTCTTATTTTCCAGAATATTCTTTCTAGAAAAAAGTATTTTGACAGTATGCATTTATCACCATGTACTAGTTTGAAATATTTGTTGCTGAATAACATCACAAATTAAGAGGGCTCTGTTGATGATAATGGAAGTCATTTTCTTTTATGATTTTTCCCAGTTAATCTCCATATGATCTCTGTTTGACTTCCCTTCTTGGCATCCTGTATAGGTGAGATATAATGAGTTTTTCATGTGAAGAGATTAAAAGTACTGCCAAGTTTCTTAAATTATCTGCTGTTGACTCTGTGCTCTATCTAGAAAAAACTGAGAGAAAGGGTTCCTATTGGAAGGCTTCATATTTGGGTCCTATAAGTTAGGAAATCCATAAACTGTAATCACTT
This sequence comes from Urocitellus parryii, assembly GCF_045843805.1. Classification (NCBI taxonomy): domain Eukaryota; kingdom Metazoa; phylum Chordata; class Mammalia; order Rodentia; family Sciuridae; genus Urocitellus; species Urocitellus parryii. Next base: position 212,461,629 of record NC_135531.1, on the reverse strand, counting down.
TTATCACACTATATAATCACTTTCTTTAATTTTCATTCTCAGTGGTAGTCACCATTTCATAGCTCCAAAATGGCCGCATTCTCATTAAAAAAAAAAAAAAGTGTTTCAGTGGTTACTGATCTATGAGTATTTCTCTTGAGTTTCATTAAAATAATAACTCGAAGGGAATGTCAGAGCTTCAAGGTGGATGGTTAGGCTAGTATAAACCTGTGAATTTAAGACTATTTACTAGTGTTTATTTACCTTATATAACATACATCTCTCACCCTCTCCCTCTAGATATCATAATCCCCTAATTATAGGAAAGGATTATAGATAACTTCTTTTCTTCTTGGTAATCCATTTATCTTGCATTAATTAGGCAACTGCCTTATTAGGTAAATGTGCTAGGTATTTTATTTGCACTTTGCTTTCATCCATAGTCCAAAATATGAAAGCTCATAATCATAGGATCAAAAGAGAATAGCATCTGGGTTGGGTGACTTTTTGGAAAAATCCCTGAAATTGAAATTAAATTTAGGGCTCAGGACAAAGTTGACTCAATTTTTTTTAAAGAATATTTATTAGTTCACAGATACCTTTAAGAATGAATTTTACTGAACGTCTTCTTTGGATTTAGCATGGTGGGGTAAGAGTTTATGGATTACAAAAATTGCATAAAGATTGATCTCGACTACATGAAATATATAATGGAGTTTGGAAGTAAAATATGCATGTGAAATTGTTATGAGCAAACTTTTTAAATATAAAATAATGAAGTACTAGATATATTTAATATACCTTTAATAAGCACTTTGCTGTGTGCTAGGCATTGTGATAGTTTCTATGGGAGTTATAAAGGACCCTCTTTCCACTGGGGAAGATAGCTATATCCATGTATAAGCCTAACCTTTTTCAAGACCTATGCTATAATTTAGAACTGAAATATCCCCAATAAAGACTTAGTCCTCTGCTGAGCACTGTTGGGAGGTGGTGAAAACCTTGAAGAGGTGGGACCCAACTGGATGTTTTAGGTCACTGGGAGTATCCTGAAGGAAACTGTGCAATGCTGGTCTCTTTCTTTTTGATTCTTGGATGCTATGAGGTGTGGAGCTCATTCCATTCATACTACTTGCAATGATGTGTTGCCTCACTATGGACCAAAAGCAACTTGGCCCAGAAATCATGTACTGAAACTTCTGAAACTATGAGTCAAAATACATTTTTCCTCCTTATAACTTGATTGACTCAAGACATTTTGTTACACTCTTGGAAAGCTGACTAATACAACCTCCTTCATAGATTTTGTATCCTAAAGTTACAATCTTAATGTGTTTTCAGCACTTCTGTTCTCTAACATTCTAAATCCTTTCTAGAGAGTTGTCAAAAGCTGAATTAAGGTCCCATCATCTGTGTGAAACCTTAATGATTTTTGCCTATGTTGTAATAAAAGGCCAGAGAGGTTTCTGTGTAAGAAGATAGATGGAAGGAAATATGGTACATAAATAACATTTGTGTGGTACTTCTGCTTTCTTACCTCATTTACTCATTCATTCAAACATAGCTATGAGCATCTATTAGGTGCCAGGTGGTAAGTAAAGCACTGAAGATTCAAGAGTGAGCTGATCAGATATGGTCCTTATTTTCAAGGAAATCAGTCTAGTGGGAAAACAGACACTGGTCAAGTAATTGCAAAACTGAATATGTAATTTCAAACTTTGATAAGTATCACAAAGGAAAATAAACGAGATGTTATGCAGGCACTTAATATAGGGGCTTTATCTCATGCAGTAGTGGGTAAGACTTCTTTGAGAGATTTTGAGGCTGAATAAATATTGATTTTTTTAAAAAGGGTGAGGGAGGTAGGGAGGTGGGGGAGAGTATTCCAAGCAAAAGCAATAGCATGTACAACAACCATGTACCTGGAGGGAATATGGCCTATACAGGTTTCATCTGTAAGATATTAGGTATACATGGAAAGCAGAGGGTGAGTGGGTAATTGGCACATGGAGAGCAGAGAGTGAGTGGGTAATTGGTATGGGACTGATCACTGGGGTTATAGACCTGGGCAGGAATAAACCCTGATGGCCTTATCGTCCATGACTTGGAGTTTAGATTTCACCGTAAGAGCAGTAGAAATAACTGAAAGTTTCAGGCAAGGACAAAGGATGTGGGCAGGAAATGAGAAGTGTCTTGAAAATAATCATCCTGTCTGCAGTAAGTAAAGGGGCGCAAGAATTGGTGCAGGTGGGTGAGAATAAGTGCAGGGGGCCTCTTGTAGGATTAAGTGGATGACTTGTATGAAAAAAAGCAATGGTCCAAGAGATGGTGAAGAGGTACAGTCAGGAGTTATAAGTGAAAAAGGAGTTGGAATGTCAGGGACAGGCTATGTCCAGATGATTTCTGAGTTTCTGGCTTGTGCAAATGAATGGTATTTGCATAGTAACCCTGTAAAGTATGCATCATTATTAGCCCATTTGACATAAACCTGAAGTCCTAAGTGATTAACCAGCATGCTCTAGGGAGCACCATTAATAAGTTATAGAGGTAGGACTCAAACTCTGGTTTATGATATCACAACCAGGTTTCTGTCATCTGTACTGTGCTTCTGAGCTGATTGCAAAAGGAATAAAGACTGTGCTCAACAATGGTGTCATAATAGCTTTAGTCATTAGATCACAGAGACATAGAATCTTTGCATTGGGAGGGATTATACAGAGCTTCCAGGTGTGTTTTTCAACCTTCTTTTTCTGTGACCTATAGTGAGAAGTGTATTTTACATCATAAAAGAACAGGTACACACAGAATAGAAACAAAAATTTCTTGAAACAGTATTACTATATTGGCATGAGATACACTTAATTTTTTTATTTTCTCTTATATGAAAAATGCTAGATGCTAGCCACAAAGTTGATTTTATAGTCTATTAATGAGTTTTTATATAACAACTAACCTAGTCCACTTAATTATCAGAAGGAAAGTTAAGGCCCAGAACTAGAAAGTGACTTCCTAAGACCTCAGAGCCAATATGGCAAGTAAGTTCCTGATTCCTACTCCAGATTTCTGACTCTTTTTATTAGACAATTTGGTTTTGTCAGCTTCATAAATAAGATTGACTGATAGGTTTGTACATTTTGCCCCTTAGGAAGAAATAACTTTGATTATTTTCTGCTTTTTAGCATTTAGTTTCTTCCTCTAAAAGTTTATTTTACACTAAGGTTAGGCCCTCCAGGACTCAATCAAAAGAAACATTATAAGATTTTATTCAAAAAGAAAAGGATATGGCTGTGGAACATTCAAGATAATAATAGTGCTTAATCTTTGAGATTCTACAAGACAAATAAAAAGCCACAGAAAATGGAAAGCAGTTATCAATGAGATGTGATAAAAATGCACTTGTGAAGTTACCCAAGAAACCAAGGGATAATTGTGAAACCAAGAGGAAAAAACAAATCTTTCTGCTAAGCAACAATGCCAAATACAGAACAGAAAGCTTTAATAACATGCAAGATCACAGGTAGTCTATTTCATAAGCAAAGTTTAAATAAATGGAACACATAAGATTTAAAAAATAGGTAATATTGAAAAATTTGGAAAAAAATTTAAGGACTATCAAACTGTTAAGATTTAATAAAATGAAAATTTGAAGTTTATTCAGCTAAATTGAATTTAGAAGCTTACAGTAACATTGACACAGGAAGGGATTTGCTAGCTATGTTTTACAACAACCTTAAAAGATATTGAATTCATTGTTGAAAATCCTGGTATAGTTTTTGGATATATTCCCTATCCAATAAGCACAGTTGAAACTTGGGATGCACTGAAACAGCTAGGACTTGGGAAAGCAAGGATTCCTTCATCATGGGGGAATCAGAAAGTGGCAACACACATGGTGGGGAATTTTTCTTTCAAAAGACTTATATAGCAGGCAGAAGGAAAATATTGTCTACCTCATTTCCAAGCATACGTAGCCTCAGAGCCTTATCTATCCTCTAAATATTTACTGTATCCTCAGTATATTTCAGATATTGTACTAGGCTCTGGAAACACAGCATATGAATAAATTTGGACCCTGCCCTTAAGAAGTTTGTAGCCCATTGTGAGTACAGGCATTCCAAATAATTGAATGTATGTTGTAATAGAAAAGGGAGAAGATGCTAGGCAAGTAGAGAAGACACACCTGACCTATATCTGCTGAGTTAGAGAAGACTTCCTAGAGTGACTGCTATCTAAGCTTAGACTGGAGCAGCATTAGTAGATGTTAAGCAGATGAAGGGGTGAAGGAGACAAATTTGCTTGTTTGAGGTTAGATAGCGTCACACCATGTATTTAATACTTTAATAAAGCATAGATCTGCTACACAAGAAACTCTCATAAATAGCTATTTTAAACGCATAATCATTGTTGTTGAAGGTTCTGGTCAGATAATGCTTTTCTTTTGATTACTCCTATAAAACAATCATATCTACAATGTTTCCAAATGTGACTGATACAATATAATATTAATGTCAACTTGTCTATAATGGTTTAAAAGACCCACAGAAAACTGACATTTTATTTATAATTCATTTTGCTTACGGAAGAAAATTACAGAGTATGTCCTATATTGTGATTTCTCTATATAAGGAAAATATGAAATAAAATCAGAATAATAGGACTTAAAGGAATTAAAGAGGTGACCTGACCAAATCCTTCCCCTTTTAACATGTGATAAAACTGGATGAACCATTTGGTCAAAGTAATGATGGCAGAGATGGGACTAAAAAGCAGGTATTCAATATTTACAAGATTGACAAGATTTACAAAAATTGACAAGATTTTTTCAAAGCCCTCAATTTTTATATAACATTGTGTTCATTTTGTTAACTTGGTGTTGATTGCAATTATTACCTTTGAAATTTTCATGAGCTTTATTTTTAATACTTTTTTCCCTCTGAGAATGTATATATTTATTAACTTAACTTTAACCATTTTCATTAAAACCAAGGAGTACCTATAATGCTACTAACCATTTTCATTTTAAACTCTCAATTTATTATTTTTACTAGATGAGTATATTTTCAATGTTCTCTGTTAGGTTAAGATCTCATTCAAAGATGGTACACTTGACAGGAATATAAAACAAAGCATTAACTAAAGACATGAAAAAATGTCCTGTAGCTAATAATTTAAATAATGTTTTCCTTAAAATTTACATCTGACTACCGCTGAGGTGATTTTCTTTCATGGTTATAGTTGCACAGTTACATTCACATGCTCTGTTTAAAGCTATATAATTAGAAAATCTTTAAAAATAAAATTGCTAAAATGTTCTTCTGGTCTATTATTCTTTTTGCTCATGGTTCACTCAGAGGTCTTCTGTGCTTTTTGGTCTATTGTGCTAACATTGATTCCCTTGCCTTCCTGTCAGCTTTCCTATTCTTAGGCATCTCAGAAAAAAAGATAATTGGTTATCTTTCTCTCCACATGAGAACTATCCAAATCCCTTGGCTATCTCTGTGAGGATCCATTGGATGAGATTTTTTTTTCAATGGCATCCCTTTTGCCTTATTCATTGTGCATTCTGAAAACCCAGTTTTGCCTTATTGCTTAGATACTGATTGCTACTTCTATTGTTGTAATAGAAGCGGGACAAGATGCTAGGCAAGTAGAGAAGACGCAGCTGAGCTGTATCTGCTGAGTTAGAGAGGACTTCCTAGAGTGAAATCTTCTCATTGTCAAGATCTTACAACTTCAGCTCCAACACTCCTATTTTATTTGGGGAAGGTATATGATTATAATTGCAAATAATAAGAAGTATTGACCAGGTAAACTTCAGTGGGTTCCCCACCATTCCTATATTCCAATATTAATTGGAGTTTCTTAAGGCTGACACCTTGCTGTAGATATACCCCCACCCAACATTTTTTCTTCCTTCAGTGTGTGTGTGTGTGTGTGTGTGTGTGTGTGTGTGATTCATATAAGTTACCTGGACTTTACAACCCATTGATAATTTTTATTTATTTATTTTTTTGGTATTGTGGAATGAACTCAGGGGCACTCAACCACTGAGCCACATCCTCAGCCCTATTATGTATTTTATTTAGAGACAGGGTCTCACTGAGTTGCTTAGTGCCTTGCTTTTTGCTGAGGCTGGCTTTGACCTCATGATGCTCCTGTCTCAGCCTCCTGAGCCACTGGGATTGCAGGTGTGCACCATTGCACCCAGCAGCTCATTGACTTTTTTTTTTTTAATTTTACCTATTGACTTTTGATTGATGAACTTTAGCTGTTTCAGGATTCTATTGTGTGTGCATTCTTTTTAAAAAAATAACCCAATCTTTTCTGGAAAGGAGAAGCATCCTTTAGACTTGCAAATGGCAGAGAAGACTAAATCACTAAATTGGAAGATAAATTAGTCATCCCACTTTTATTGATCTGGTGGTTCATATCTTTAAAACTAAAAGTACTCATAGCATAACCACACTATTATCATGCCTGGAAACTTTAACAATATTTCCTTAAAAGCGTCAACTAACCAATCAGTAAATACCTCAATTACCTCATAATTTCTTTGAACATTTGATTTATTCAAATCAGAATTAAAATATAATCCTGATATCAAATCTCTTTCAAGCCTAGTTGTCCCTCCCTCTTTTTTCCCTTATAATTTGTTAAAGTCCTTTAAACTGTCTCAATTTCACTTTTGCTGATTGTTTTCTCCTATATTAATATTTAATATGATTCTCTATTAGTTGAATCACTTATAACCTGAAAGGCAGGTCTAGAGATTTAATCAGACTCATAATCATGGGAATTCCATATGATTCCATCACGAAGCAAAATATCTGTTTATTTCTCTGTGATGCTGAGATTATTCAGTGTGTTCAGTTGCTGCATGTTTGCTCCATCCATCGGAAAGTTTCCCATCAACTGCTAATGTGAAATTTTAAGTAGCCATTAAGTACCATACATTATTTCACTAGGTTATGCAAAGTGATACAGTCTAATACTAATATGTCATCTTACTTATTAGGTTTAATTTAAAATGTTTACTTTGATGAATTAAATAGTAATTATTGAGCACCAGTACTCTGCTGCACAGCATAAGGGTAGGACAAATGCATGGATGCTGCTCTAACTGGAAACATGTTCAAATAATTAGAAAGCAGTCAGTGAAATGAGAGAGAAGAGCACAAGTTTGAGAATGTTTCATGTGAACCATGAACTTGGCCGTAACCTGAAGATGAGCATTTTATGAAGTAGGATGAATCTGAGGGCATTTCAAGTGAGGTAGTATATTTGCATCACTCTGTGAAGTCAAGAAAAAGAATGGCTATATAAGGAAGAACACAGAAATAAGCCTTCAGATCAGATATTAGCTATCTTAAAGTGGGATATTGGTTGGAAATGAGAAAGTTAAATTATTTAGATACTATATTGATCAAATGACATTTCCCTCATGAATTTTATGGTCTTATCCTAAAGACATTTGACAGAAAAATTCTGAGTGAAATGGCTGAATAGTTTGAAAACTGATTTGTCATAAATAAAAGCTCATTTGAGCTTAAGAAACATGTGCTCTTCCTTCCAAGTAAGTTGTAAAGTGTAAAGAAACAGTCATATTGATGAATAGTAATAAAAGAAATCCATAATACAGGGAGACTTGTAGTTCCACAGATCAGATCAGGATGTTTGAGAAGGAGAAGCAAGTACACAGGGCTTGATATGAAACTGTGGAAAAATTATTGATGTTCAGTTTGATTTTGGAAATCAAAGCACTTGTATTAAGTGCTTATACAAATAGCCAGGTCTTTAAGAATTTGTATATGATTTTATTGTAGACAAAATGACCTGATGATGTAGATTTTACAGATAGTTAGAAATGGTGAATTCATAGAAGAGGATGAGCACATCAAATAATAACACAGAGAGAAAAGTGCAAGTTGGAGGTAAAGGGTGCTCACAGGACTCAGGAAGGAGAGAGCATTATCCTTCAGTGAAGAAGCAGGGGGGAACAATGCCATGGCCTGGGAAGGAAAGGCTTTTTTTGTTTGTTTTATTTAATTACACATGACAGTACAATGATCTTGACATATCATGCATTTAAATCAGATGGGATATAATTTCTCATTTTTCTGAGTATACAGGTTGCAGAATCACATGGGTCATGCAGTCACATATATACACATAGTAATAATAATGTCTGTTTCATTCTACTGAAGGAAAGGCTTTTAAACAAGAAATGGTCAACAGGGCCATGTACCACCTTGAGGAAAAAGAAAGGGGAACAGAGAACTATGCTTTTGGAGTTCAGGAAAAAGCTTACTGACAGTTTGATTTTAACTGTAGTAAGTTACACATGGAAGATGATTACAGAAAGGAAAGATTTGGACACAAGTATTCTGTCCAGAAGGTACAGATGATGTTTGGCAAGCCTAGGATTCAAAAGAAGAAAGCAAGTATGATTGTTAGGAAAATCAGTAGGTAGGGAAACAACTGTGCTAGAACCAGGAGTGGGAATTTCCTTGGTTATTTTGATAAACATGGCAAAATATATTTACAAAATGCATTTGTAGAAAACTAAAATTTTGAATATAGTTAATGATAAAAGAGCTTTGGAGTCCTTTTAATCATATTTGTAGAACATTGCTTTTTCCAATTTTCATTTTATATGTTACCATTAATGAATGATGTTTGCACCAAATATGAATGGTATTTATATCAAACATGTACAAAATTTGGTATTTAATTGAAAGGCTAGTTTTTTCCTTTTTTAAACAAAAATTTTGCATACTTTTGCATTGCCCTCCTCACTGCTTCCTCATCCAGATTGTGTACATGGACCAGATAAGTGTTTATAATTTTCTAATGTTATTGGTTTCTTGCTTAAAAAGAAAATACATGCTTGTTAAAAAAATGTCACCCATCACAGAAAGACTTAAAGAATAAATTTTTAAAATCCCATGAAATGATTTTATTCAGAGATAATCAATATTGTCATTTTGGCAAACCTCTTTTCAAATGTTTTTCTTTGCATACATGCATAGATAACATTTTATGTTAATGAGATTATACTATAAATGTGTTTTGCATCTACTTTTTTGCATCTCATAATATGTTATGTACATTTTATTTGTCGATAACTATAGACATTTGTCATCTATTTCAATGGTGTTTATTGAAATAGATGACAAATGTATGAAATTACCATAATTAACTTAAACCATCTCCTATCGCTAGACATTTAGAGTTTTTTTTCCATTTGATAATATTTTATTAAGGATTTTTGCATCCATATTCATGAAAGTGTGGTAGATCATTTCCACCTTTTAAAATGGTTTTGCCAGTTTTTGAATCAAGTTATTTTTGTTCCCATGAAGAAAATGGACCCAACTTATTCTTTGTAGGAGGATTTTTAAAAATATATTTAGTTTTTCTAGTAGATATAGGATAATAGAGAGCTAAAATAAAATAATTTTTGAACCACAGTTTTTACCCAGTAGTAAGCATCTTTCATAATTGAAAATGGAGTAAAAGATAATGTGACCCTGGGATGAAATGAACAAATTGTGTTCCCATATAGCTTAGGGATGTGTAAATGCCTCAAATGCAAAGGCCCAGTAGAATGTCAGACACAGTTTTCTACATTTCCCTTTGTGTTGGGATCTTGCCCTCTCACTTTCTTGTAGTTTTGTCCATCCAACTTTTTCTCTTCATTTCTGAGATAATGCCTGCAACTCTAGGACACAGCATTCTTCTTGGCTTTTATGTTCTATACAATTATTAGCAAATGTGCTCAGGAGAAAAAGTTGCAGAGAATGTCCAGCTCACTTCACTGTGCTTCCCTCCCCTCTGGCTTCTTGATCCCTGAACTCTGGCTTTGTTTGTTCTTTCCTGATGTCTTGAATTAGCTGTTTTAGCAAACTATTTTATGTTATTGAATTCAGGTTCTTAACATTAGAATTTCTCATCTTTTTTCATAAGCAACATGTACATAATTTTCTGTCCTCATACTTCATCATCAGATTTGTTATTAAGGCTATTCTACATGCTAAGATGAATTGTGAACTAGTTCCCCTTTTTCTGTTCTCTTGAAGTTTTTTAATTATATTAGAATTTTGAATGTATGGCAGATTTGGTACTAGAGTCATCTTAACTGTTTTTTTTCTTTTTGAGGTTATTTAAAAGTATGAATTTAGTGTCTTCAACAATTATAGTCATATTAAGATCTAACTATTATTGATTCAATTTTGGGAAGTACATTTTTTCCCTAAGAAATTTCTTTTGAATTTTCAAATGTATTATTATAATTTATTAATAGAATTTTGGCAATATGTCAGAGTAATATGCCTTTTATATATTTTATAGTGGTTATATGTATTCTCTCTCCCCTACACTCTCCTTAATTAGACTTGGTAGAGGTTGATCAATTTAATTAGTGTTTTCAAGAAGCATTTAGCTTTATTATTTTTTATTTTATTAATTTTTTAACCATTTCTCTACCTACATGTACTTTCTTATGGTTTATTTTACTGTATTTCCTCCTACCTTCATGAATTGGCAATTTTTACTTTAATATTAATCTTTGTTGTATGCATCATTCTGAAACTATATAGGTTTTTCCTATATCCCACAAGTTTTGATGATATAGTGTTTTTATTATCATTTAGTACAAAATATTTTCTCAGCTTCATTTTGATTTCTTCTTTGACCTATTGGCTACTAAGAAGCATGTTCTTTTGTTGTTGTTTTTAGTTATACATGACAGTAGAATGTATTTTGACATATCCATATATATACATGGAGTATAGCTTCCCATTATTGTGGTTGTACATGATGTAGGATTATACTGCTCATGTATTCATATATGAGCACAGGAAAGTTATGTCTGATTCATTGTCTTTCCCATTTCCATTCCCTGTCCCTCCTCCCCTTCCCTCCCTGTCCAATCTGGTAAACCTCCACTCCTCCCTTTATCCCACCTATTGTGAGTCATTATCTACATATCAGAGAGAACATTTGGCCTTTGTCTTTTTAGGATTGGCTTATTTCACTTAGCATGATTGTCTCCAGTTTCATCCATTTATTGGCAAATGCCATAATTTCATTCTTCTTTATGGTTAAATAATATTTTATTGTGTATATGTACCACATTTTCTTTATATATTCATCTATTAAAGGACACTTAGGATGGTTTCATAGCTTAGCTATTGAGAATTGAGCTGCTATGATCATTGATGTGGCTGCATCACTATAGTATGCTGATTTTAAGTCCTTTGGTATATGTCTAGGAGTGGGATAACTGGGTAAAATGGTGGGTTTTTTTCCCAAGTTTTCTGAGAAATCTCCATACTGCTTTCCAGATTGGTTGCTCCAATTTGCAGTCCCACCAGCAATGTATACCTTTTCCCCAAAATCCTTGCCAACATTTATTGTTGTTTGTATTCTTGATAATTGCCATTCTGACTGGAGTAAGATGAAATCTCAGTGTAGTTTTAATTTGCATTTCTCTAATTGCTGGTGATGTCTGCCATGTGACCAGTGCTGGCTTCATGAAAGAAGGTTCGATTAAATTAAAGAGACAAGAAGTGCGGCCCGGGTTCGATCCTCAGCACCACATACAAACAAAGATGTTGTGTCTGCCGAAAACTAAAAAATAAATATTAAAAAATTCTCTCTCTCTCTCTCTCTCTCTCTCTCTCTCTCTCTCTCTCTCTCCCTCCCTCCCTCTATCACTCTCTCTTTTTTTTAAAAAAAAAAGAGACAAGACTCTTATTACCTTTAATACCAGCTCTGGGACGGCTTCTTCTAGTTCCCGCCTCCAATCACCTAATGTGGTAGAGAGGTTTGCAGAAGAGACTAGCGAGAGAGAGAGGGCTTTTATTGGGGAACAAAAAATTCCAGGGAAAATCCTATCCAATGAAGGTTAAGGGGAGCATCATCCCAAGGTCAGGGGTGACGATTGGGTCTTCGGAGCAGTGGCCAGGCACACCTCTGCTCGGACAAGCCCTTGGACCTGGGAAAGGGTGGGGAAAGCTCTAACACAGCTTTGTCTAAGCGCCTCTAACCCAGCCAGGAAGGTAACTCAAATCAAGTGCAAGGATGGCCTCCTACACTGATGTTGAACAATTTCTATATATTTGTTGAACATTCATATTTGTTCTGTGAAGTGTCTATTCAGTTCCTTTGCCCAGTTACTGATAAGGTTATTTGTTATTTTGGTGCTAAGTTTTTGAGTTCTTTGTATATCCTGGAGATTAGTGTTCTATCTGAGGTACATGTGGTAAAGATGTTCTCCCATTCTGTAAGCTCTCTCTTCACATTCTTGATTGTTTCCTTTGCTGTGAAGAAGGTTTTTAGTTTGATGCCATCTCTTTTATTGATCCTTGATTTTACTTCTTGTGCTTCAGGAGTCTTGCTGAGAAATTCAGTTTCTAAGCAGACATGATAGAGATTTGGGCCTACTCTTTCTTCTATTAGGCACACAGTCTCTGGCCTAATGCGTAGGTCCTTGATCCACTTTGAGTTGAGTTTTATGCAGGTAAGAGATAGGGGTCTGATTTCATTTTATTACATATGGATTTTTAGTTATCCCAGCACTATTTATTGAAAAACATAAACATACATAAACAATTTATGTTTATGGCATCTTTGTCTAGTATGAGATAACTGTATTTATGTGGGTTTGTCTCTGTGTCTTCTATTCTATACATTTGTCTTCAGCTCTGTTTTGGTGTCAATACCATGCTATTTTTGTTATTATTGCTCTGTAATATAGTTTTATATCTGGTATTGTGATGCCTCCTATTTCACTCTTCTTACTAAGGATTGCTTTGGTTATTCTGGGACTCTTCTTTTTCCAAATGAATTTCATGACTGCTTTTTCTATTTGTATGAAGAACATCATTTGAACCTTAATAGGAATTGCCATAAATCTGTATAGTACTTTTGGTAGTATGACAGTTTTGACAATATTAATTCTGCCTACCCAAGAACGTGGGAGATCTTTCCATCTTCTAAGGTCTTCTTCAATTTATTTTTTTAGTGTTCTATAGTTTTCATTGTAGAGATCTTTCATCTCTTTTATTAGATTAATTACCAGTTTTTTGAGGTTATTGTCATTAGTATAGTTTTCCTAATTTCTCTTTCAGTTAATTCATCTCTGACATATAGAAATGCAATTGATTTATGGGTATTCATTATATATCTTGCTACTTTTCTGAATTCATTTATTCTAGAAGTTTTCTGATGGAGTTTTTTGGATCTTCTAAATATAACATTGTGTCATTGGCAAATAGGGATAATTTGAATTCTTCTTTTCCTATTTGTATCTCTTTAATTTCTTTCTTCTAATTGCTCTGGCTAGAATTTCTAGGACTATGCTGAATAAAAGTGGTGAAAGAGGGCATCCTTGTCTTATTCCAGTTTTTAGAGGGAATGCTTTCAATTTTTCTCCATTCAGAGTGATTTTGGCCTTGGGTTTAGCATAGAGAGCAGAAGATGTTCCTACTATCTCTAGTTTTTCTAGTATTTTGAGCATGAATGGATGCCGAATTTTATCAAATGCTCTTTCTTCATCTATTGAGATAATCTTATTATTCTTATCTGTAAATCTATTGATGTGATAAATTACATTTATTGATTTCCATATTTTGAACCAACATTATATCCCTGGGATGAACCCCACTTGATCATGATGCACTGTCTTTTAAAAAATAATTTTTCATGTGATTTGCCACTATTTATTAAGAATTTTTGCATTTATATTCATCAGAAATATTGGTCTGAAGTTTTGTTTCTTTGATGCATCTTTTTTTGGTATCAGATACCAAAACCAGACACTAGCTTTGTAGAATGAGTTTGGAAAGTTTCCCTCCTTTTTTATTTCATGGAATAACTTAAAGAGGATTGGTGTTATTTCTTCTTTGAAGGTTTAGTAGAACTCAGCTGTGAATTGGTCTGGTCCTGGGCTTTTCTTTGTTTGTAGGCTTTTGATGGCATCTTCAATTTCAATGCTTGAAATTGATCTGTTTAAATTTTCTATGTCCTCCTGATTCAATTTAGGTAGATCATATGTCTCTAGAAATTTGTCAATGTTTTCAAGTTTTTCTGTTGTATGAGAGTCTAAATTTTCAAAATAGGTACTGGATTATTATCGTTAGTGTCCATTGTGATATTTTCTTTTTCATCATGAATTTTAGTAACTTGAGTTTTCTTTCTCTTTCTCTTTGTTAGCTTGGCTAAGGGTTTATCAATTTTATTGATTTTTTTTCAAAGAACCAAATTTTTGTTTTGTCATGTTTTGGGATTGTTTCTTTTGTTTTAATTTCATTGATTTCAGGTCTAATTTTAACTATTTCCTGTTTTCTACTGATTTTGGTTTTGGTTTGTTCTTTTTCAAAGGCTTTAAGATGTAATGTTAGGTTATTTATTTGTTGACTTCTATTCTTATAATGAATGAACTCAATGTAATGAACTTTCCTCTTAGCATCGCCTTCATTGTGTCCCAGAGATTTTGATATGTTGTGTTGCTATTCTCATTTATCTCTGGGTATTTTTTTTTTAATTTCATCCCTGATTTCTTCGGCTATTCATTGGTCATTCAATAGCATATTATTTAGTCTTCAGGTATAAGAATAGTTCCTATTTTTAATTTTATTATTGATTTCTAATCTCATTCCTTTATGATCTGATAGGATGCAAGATATTATCTCTGTTATTTTGTTGTATTTGGGAAGAGTTGCTTGGTAGGATAATGTATAGTCTAAATTAGAGAAGGATCCATGTGCTGAGAAGAAATTGTATTTAGTCATTGATGGATGAAATATTGTATATGTATCTGTTAAGTCTAAATTATTATGTACTTTTTAGTTCTGTAGCTTCTTTATTTAGATTTTGTTTGGAGGATCTATCTAGTGATGAAAGAGGTTTGTTAAAGTCACCCAGTATTATTGTGCTATGGTCTATATGCTTTTAAAATTGAGAAGGGTTTGTTAGATTATGTAGGTGCTCCATTGTTTGGGCATAAATATTTATGATTATTACGTTTTGTTGATTTAAAGCAGTATGAAATATACTTCTTTGTCCCTTCTGATTAACTTTGGCTTGAAGTCTACTTTATTTGAATGAGAATGGAAACCCGTTTGTTTAATAGATCATGTGAATGATATATTTTTTTCCCATCCTTTCACCTTCAGTATGTGGATGCCTTTGCCTATGAGGTGAGTCTCTTCGAGACAGCACATTGTTGAGTCTTGTTTTTTAATCCATTCTGCCAGTTTGTTTCTTTTTTTTATTATTTTTTTTTAATTTATTTTTTTAATGTTGGTTGTTCAAAACATTACATAGTTCTTGATATATCATATTTCACATTTTGATTCAAGCGGGTTATGAACTCCCATTTTACCCTGTATACAGCTTGCAGAATCACATCAGTTACACTTCATTGCTTTACATATTGATAAACTCATGTCCGTTGTATTCTGCTGCCTTTCCTATCCTCTACTATCCCCCCTCCCCTCCCCTCCCCTCTTCTCTCTCTACCCCCACTACTGTAATTATTCCTCCCCCTTGTACTGTTTTTCCCTTTCCCCTCACTTCCTCTTGTATGTAATTTTGTATAACCCTGAGGGTCTCCTTCCATTTCCATGCAATTTCCCTTCTCTCTCCCTTTCCCTCCCACCTCTCATCCTTGTTTAATGTTGGTCTTCTTCTTGTGCTCTTCTTCCCTAGTCTGTTCTTCGTTACTCTCCTTATATCAAAGGAGACATTTGGCATTTGTTTTTTAGGGCTTGGCTAGCTGCGCTTAGCATAATCTGCTCTAATGCCATCCATTTCCCACCAAATTCTACGATTTTGTCATTTTTTACTGCAGAGTAATACTCCATTGTGTATAAATGCCACATTTTTTTTTATCCATTCGTCTATTGAAGGGCATCTAGGTTGATTCCACAGTCTTGCTATTGTGAATTGTGCTGCTATGAACATCGATGTAGCAGTGTCCCTGTAGCATGCTCTTTTTAGGTCTTTAGGGAATAGACCGAGAAGGGGAATGGCTGGGTCAAATGGTGGTTCCATTCCCAGCTTTCCAAGAAATCTCCATACCACTTTCCAAATTGGCTGCACCAATTTGCAGTCCCACCAACAATGTACAAGTGTACCCTTTTCCCAACAACCTCGCCAGCACTTATTGTTGTTCGACTTCCTAATGGCTGCCAATCTTACTGGAGTGAGATGGTATCTTAGGGTAGTTTTGATTTGCATTTCTCTGACTGCTAGAGATGGTGAGCATTTTTTCATGTACTTATTGATTGATTGTATGTCCTCCTCTGAGAAGTGTCTACTCAAATCCTTGGCCCATTTGTTGATTGGGTTATTTGTTATCTTATTGTCTAATTTTCTGAGTTCTTTATATATTCTGGATATTAGGGCTCTATCTGAAGTGTGAGGAGTAAAGATTTGTTCCCATGATGTAGGCTCCCTATTTACCTCTCTTATTGTTTCTTTTGCTGAGAAAAAACTTTTTAGTTTAAGTAAGTCCCATTTGTTGATTCTAGATGTTAACTCTTGTGCTATGGGTGTCCTATTGAGGAATTTGGAGCCCAACCCCACAGCATGTAGGTCGTAGCCAACTTTTTCTTCTATCAGATGCCGTGTCTCTGATTTGATATCAAGCTCCTTGATCCATTTTGAGTTAACTTTTGTGCTTGGCGAGAGAAAGGGATTCAGATTCATTTTGTTGCATATGGATTTCCAGTTTTCCCAGCACCATTTGTTGAAGATGCTATCCTTCCTCCATTGCATGCTTTTAGCCCCTTTATCAAAAATAAGATTAGTTGTAGTTTTGTGGATTGGTTACTGTGTCCTCTATTCTGTACCATTGGTCCACCCGCCTGTTTTGGTACCAGTACCATGCTGTTTTTGTTACTATTGCTCTGTAGTATAGTTTGAGATCTGGAATCGCTATACCACCTGATTCACACTTCCTGCTTAGTATTGTTTTTGCTATTCTGGGTCTTTTATTCTTCCATATGAATTTCATGATTGCTTTCTCCATTTCTACAAGAAATGCCGTTGGGATTTTGATTGGCCTTGCATTAAACCTATAGAGAACTTTTGGTAATATCGCCATTTTGATGATGTTAGTTCTGCCTATCCATGAACAGGGTATGTTTTTCCATCTTCTAAGGTCTTCTTCAATTTCTCTTTTTAGGGTTCTGTAGTTTTCATTGTATAAGTCTTTCACCTCTTTTGTTAGGTTGATTCCCAAGTATTTTATTCTTTTTGAGGATATTGTGAATGGCATGGTTGTCCTCGTTTCCATTTCAGAGGAATTGTCGCTGATATACAGGAATGCCTTTGATTTATGCGTGTTGATTTTAAAACCTGCCACTTTGCTGAATTCATTTATTATCTCTAATAGTTTCTTTGTAGACCCTTTTGGGTACGCTAGGTATAGAATCATGTCATCTGCAAATAGTGATAATTTAAGTTCTTCGTTTCCTATTTTTATGCCTTTAATTTCTTTCGTCTGTCTAATTGCTCTGGCCAGTGTTTCGAGAACTATGTTGAACAGAAGTGGTGAAAGAGGGCACCCCTGTCTTGTTCCAGATCTTAGAGGGAATGCCTTCAATTTTTCTCCATTCAGAATGATGCTAGCCTGAGGCTTAGCATAAATTGCTTTTACAATGTTGAGGTATGTTCCTGTTATCCCTAGTTTTTCAAGAGTTTTGAACATAAAGGGATGCTGTACTTTGTCGAATGCTTTTTCCGCATCTATCGAGATGATCATATGGTTCTTATTTTTAAGTCTATTGATGTGGTGAATAACATTTATTGATTTCCGTATATTGAACCAACCTTGCATACCAGGGATGAATCCTACTTGATCATGGTGCACAATTTTTTTGATATGTTTTTGTATCCGATTTGCCAGAATTTTATTGAGGATTTTTGCATCTAGGTTCATTAGAGATATTGGTCTGTAGTTTTCTTTCTTTGAAGTGTCTTTGTCTGGTTTCGGAATCAGGGTGATGTTGGCCTCATAGAATGAATTTGGTAGTTCTCCCTCTTTTTCTATTTCCTGAAATAGCTTGAAAAGTATTGGTATTAGTTCCTCTTTAAAGGTTTTGTAAAACTCTGCTGTATACCCGTCCAGTCCTGGGCTTTTCTTAGATGGTAATCTTTTGATGGTTTCTTCTATTTCCTCAATTGATATTGGTCTGTTTAGGTTGTCTATATCCTCCTGACTCAATCTGGGCAGATTATATGACTTAAGGAATTTATCTATGCCTTCACTATCTTCTATTTTATTGGAGTATAAGGATTCAAAATAATTTCTGATTATCTTCTGTATTTCTGAAGTGTCTGTTGTGATATTGCCTTTTTCATCCCGTATGCTGGTAATTTGAGTTCTCTCTCTTCTTCTCTTCGTTAGCATGGCTAAGGGTCTGTCAATTTTATTTATTTTTTCAAAGAACCAACTTTTAGTTTTGTCAATTTTTTCAATTGTTTCTTTTGTTTCGATTTCATTAATTTCAGCTCTGATTTTAATTATTTCTTGCCTTCTACTTCTTTTGCTGTTGTTTTGCTCTTCTTTTTCTAGGAATTTGAGATGAAGTATGAGATCATTTATTTGTTGTTTTTTTCTTTTTTTAAGGAATGCACTCCAAGCAATGAATTTTCCTCTTAGAACTGCTTTCAATGTGTCCCATAGATTCCAATATGTTGTGTCTCTGTTTTCATTTAACTCTAAGAATTTTTTAATTTCCTCCTTGATGTCTTCTAAAACCCATTGATCATTCAGTAACCTATTGTTCATTCTCCAAGTGATGCATGATTTTTCCTTCCTTCTTTTATCGTTGATTTTCAGTTTCATTCCATTGTGATCAGATAAGATGCATGGTTTTATCTCTACTCCTTTATATTGACTAAGAGTTTCCCTGTGACATAATATATGATCTATTTTTGAGAAGGATCCATGTGCTGCTGAGAAAAAAGTGTAAGTACTTGATGTTGGGTGGTATATTCTATATATGTCAATTAAGTCTAGGTTGTTAATTGTATTATTGAGTTCTATAGTTTCCTTATTCAGCTTTTGTTTGGAAGATCTGTCCAGTGGTGAGAGAGGTGTGTTAAAGTCTCCCATGATTATTGTATGGTGGTCTATTAGATTCTTGAACTTGAGAAGAGTTTGCTTGATGAACATAGCAGCCCCGTTATTTGGGGCATATATATTTATGATTGTTATGTCTTGTTGGTGTATGGTTCCCTTGAGCAGTATGTAGTGTCCCTCTTTATCCATTTTGATTAACTTTGGCTTGAAATCTATTTTATTTGATATGACTATGGACACTCCTGCTTGTTTCCGCAGTCCATATGAGTGATATGATTTTTCCCAACCTTTCACCTTGAGTCTATGTATATCTTTTCCTATGAAATGCGTCTCCTGCAGGCAGCATATTGTTGGGTCTTGTTTTGTGATCCATTCAACTAGCCTGTGTCTCTTAATTGGTGAGTTTAAGCCATTAACATTTAGGGTTATTATTGAGATATGGTTTGTTCTTCCAGCCATAGTTTGTTTATTAATGCTATTAAACCTGATTTGTTTTCCTCTTTGATTATTTTCCCCCCTTTACTGTCCTACCTCCCACTGTTGGTTTTCATTGTTGTTTTCCATTTCCTCTTCCTGTAGTGTTTTGCCAAGGATTTTTTGAAGAGATGGTTTTCTAGCTGCAAATTCTTTTAACTTTTGTTTGTCGTGGAATGTTTTAATTTCATCTTCCATCCTGAAGCTTAACTTCGCGGGATACCCGATTTTTGGTTGGAACCCATTTTCTTTTAGCATTTGAAATATGTTATTCCAGGATCTTCTAGCTTTTAGAGTCTGTGTTGAGAGATCAGCTGTTATCCTGATTGGTTTACCCCTAAATGTAATCTGCTTCCTTTCCCTTGTAGCTTTTAAAATTGTCTCCTTATTCTGTATGTTGGACATCTTCATTATAATGTGTCTAGGTGTGGATCTCTTATGATTTTGCACATTCGGCGTCCTGTAGGCTTCTAGGATTTGGGATTCTGTCTCATTCTTCAAGTCTGGGAAGTTTTCTTGTATTATTTCACTGAATAGATTGCTTAATCCTTTGGTTTGGAGCTCTGTGCCTTCCTGTATCCCAATGACTCTTAAGTTTGGTCTTTTGATATTATCCCATAGTTCTTGAATGTTCTGCTCATGGTTTCTTAGTAGACTTGCTGAGCTATCTATGTTCTTTTCAAGTTGAAATACTCTGTCTTCATTGTCTGATGTTTTATCTTCTAAGTGATCCACTCTGCTGGTAGTATTCTCAATTGAGTTTTTAAGTTGGTTTATTGTTTCCTGCATTTCTAGGATTTCTATTTGTTCGTTTTTTATTACCTCTATCTCCCTGTGAAATTGATCTTTTACTTCCTGGATTTGTTTGTCAATGTGATCTTTCATTGTCTGATTTTGCTGTCTCATGTCTTCCTTGAGACTCCAGATCATCTGAAGCATGTATGTCCTGAGCTCTCTATCTGACATTCCATCTGTTGCAGCTATTACCTCTTCTAAAGTTGAGTTGACCTGCATTGCCTGTGGTCCTTTCTTTCCTTGTCGTTTCATACTGCTGGCGTTTCTTTCTGCTTGGTGAAATTGTTGTGTCTTTGATATTTTCCCTCTATTTATTTATATTGCTCTTGTATAGTTGAAAAATCACCCTTGCAGGGCAGGTAGTGGCTGTGATCCTCCTCCAATTAGTGTGATCCGTCTACCATGCTGGCAGGCCCTAGGTCTGCTCTGCTGGTCTGTCAAAGGTCCGCCTACCCAGCAGGCGCCAGGGGCACCTGTGTCACTCCGTAGGTTGCTGGGCCTAACCTCCCGATGGGTTGCAGGTTCGCCTAGCTTGCAGGCACTGGGGGAGGGGCCGGTTCCGCCCCTCAGCAGGCTTTGGGCCCCATCTGCTGGTGTTCACAGTCCCGCCTACCTTGCAGACACTGGGGGAGGGGACGGGCCTGGCCCTCAGCCGTCCGCAGGACCTGTCCTAGTGGGTCCGGTCAGCGTTCCCCGCAGGCGCGTGTAGCTGCTCTGTCACTTGGCTGGTTGCTGGGCCTGACCCGCCCGCCCGTGGGTTGCAGGTTCGCCTAGCTTGCAGGCACTGGGGGAGCGCCAGTTTGTTTCTTTTGATTGATGAGTTTAGGCCATGCATTCAATGTTATTTTTGAGATATGATTTTATTCCCTGTCATTTTGATGTATTTCTGGTTTTTAATTTGAAATATTTTCTCCATTGATTCATTATGTTTTTAGTGTATTTCCTCCCTTGGCTGGTTTTCACTTTTATTTTTCATGTCTTCTTTATGAAATATCTTATTGGGTATGTTTTGTAGTACAGGCTGTCTAATTTTGAATTCTTTTAACTTTTATTTAACATGGAAGGTTTTTTTTGTCATCAATTCTGAAGCTTAATTTTGCTGGCATCATCCATTTTCTTGGCTGGCATCCATTTTCTTTCATAGTTTGATATATACTATTCCAAGACCTCCTAGTTTTGAGGGTCTGAGTTGAGAGATCAGCTGAGATCCAGATTGGTTTCCCTCTAAATTTTACCTGTCATTTTCTCTGGCAGCCTTTAAAATTCTATCCTTATTCTGTATGTTAGGTATACTCATAATAATGGCCTTGGTGTGGGGTCTGTTGTAATTTTGTATATTTGGAGTCCTGTAAACCTCTTCTGTTTGATTTTTTCTATTTCATTCTTTAGTTGTGGGAAATTTTCTAATATTATTTCATTGAAAAGGTTGTATATTCCTTTCCTTTATATCTCTGAATCTTCATTTATCACAATAAATTTTAAATTTGGACTTTTCAGGTTATCTCATACTTCTTAGAAGTTCTGTTTATAGTCCTTCTCTGACCATCTTCTCTGTCTGGTCAACTTTATTTTTAAGATTATATTTTATCTTCATTTCCTGAAGTTTTGCCTTTCAAGTGGTCTAGCCTGTTGGTGATGCTTTCTATTAAATTTTAATTTGATTTACTGATTCCTTCATTTTGAAGATTTCTGCTTTTTTTTCAGAATCTCTATTGCTTTATTGAAATGATCTTTCACTTCCATAGTTTCTCTCTGATTTTACTTCTTATGCCATCCTTTACTTCACAGATCAGTTTAACTATACACATTTTAAACTCCTCTGACATTTATCCCACTGTGGTGTCAAAGAACTCTGTTATTGAACTATCTTAGTTTGTTTGGAGTGATTTGTTCCCTTGCTTTTTCATGTTGTTTGTGTGTCTATTTAACAGTGTGGATCTGTGGCAGCAGAGTTTCCACCCTGTGTGCTTATAATATCCCTGAAGTTTTCTAGTACCTCACTGTTTAGGAGGAGACAAGTAATTGCAACAACCAATGAAAACAATATGCAGCATTAAACCAAATAGTTCCCACTATGATGTCTATAATGTTAATAATCACAGTAAACAGAAATTATTTGATCAGTTATTGCCTACAATAAAAACAGCAAGTTCACAAATGGATTTACAATTTCAAATGGTAAACAGGGAGAGAACAGAAATTATATAGGACATGATGATTATGAAGGAGGAGGAGAGAAAATAGAAGTAAAAATTTAAAGTAAGAGTGAAGGAGAGAGCAATAGAGATTGACTGTTAACAGAAGAAAAGAGAGAAAGAGAATCAAAAGAAGCATATAAGAAAAAAAATATTTATATAAAGCAAAAATTTTAAAAAATTAAAAATAAAGGGGCTGAGGTTGTGACTCAGTGGCAAAGTGCTTGCCTAGCATGTGTGAGGCACTGGGTTCAATCCTCAGCACCACATAAAAATAAATAAAGGTATTGTGTTCATCTACAACTAAGAAATTTTTAAAAATAAAGATAAAAGAATACAAAACAAAACTAAAATATACTAATTAAACATCCTAGTCCTCAAAAATCTGATCCATGAAAAAAAAAAACTGGCTCCAAAATGCTAGAAATGAGAAAAAAATATGAGTATGTAAAAATCCACATCCCATTAAGGTCATAATTAAATGGAAAAAAGAAAAGAAAAAAGCAAAAAGAAAGAGAAAAAGATCTGGATGAAAAGTTAAAGAACTTTTTCCATTTGAGTTCACCAGGTTCTCAGCTTCTCTTATAAGCAGTTTTAAGTGGGTCATCTGGATTATGATGCTCCACCCTCCAGATTGCTAGAGTAAGAGAAGTAATCCTGTAAACAGAATTCCTGGAGGCAGGGTTTAGGCTTAGCTAGGCTCAGGGTTCTTTGCTGAATGCCATTTAGTCTGGAGATTTTAAAGCAGCACACCCCTAGGGCCCAGTAATTGCTGATCCCACTGGAAGACTATACCTCAGAGATCTCTCTTGGGTTCCACTTGTGTGGTAGAGGAGCCAATTCGTAGTCCCTTATGTCACCTGTGGACCTCACATCCTGGTCTTGGGGTTCAGTCTCCAAACTCAATCTCTCCTGCCCTTGCCCTTCCAAATCCCTGGCTAGATGTATCTCTTCCAGTCAGTCCTGCCAGCAGCCAGATTGGAGGGGGAGGGATATAGCTGGGTGCATTTTCATTACCAGTTGTACCCTGTGTAAACCCTCTCTCCATCTTTGATATTCTCTTGGTCACTTAAGCACACTCTATGTTGTGTACCATATGTTTACTGGGCTGATATTTTGGACCAAACTCAGGTTTGCCAGGAATCGGCTTCCTCAGCTGCCAGTCCCCTTGCTGTGACTGCAAAATGGTTCATTTCTTTGTCTTCCACATACCACCTGGAGAGATGGTGGCTTCTTTCCCACAAAAGGACATTGAGCAACCCGCCTTTTAATTTCATACAGCAAGGCAATGTCCTTGATTTCTAAATAATCTGTACCCAGACATACCTCAGGCCTCCTAAAATGGTAGGTTTCATTAATTCCCTTAACCCTCCACTTTCCTTGCAGAGAGACTGCTCTGCCTGGTGCTTCTAGCCTGGTTGTGGCAGCAGCTGCATGGCTGAGAATTTCTTCCATGTTTTGTTATATCCAACCTCCTGAGTTCCCCATCTGTGTTGAATGTCTAGTTTGAGTTTCAATAAAGCTCCTGCCCTTTTTTTTTGTTTTTGTTTTTTTCCACCTACCTTGCTGAGAAGCTGCCTGTTTGCTTTCTTGGTTTCATGCTGCAGAGCAACCAGGAAAGCTACCTCCTCTGCCCCAACATTTAGAGTCTTGCCCATTTTTTAATGTTGTGTTTTGGTTTTTGGTACCAGGGAGTGAACTCACGTACACTTTACCACTGAGTCACATCCCCAGCCCTTTTTATTTTGAGACAGAGTCTCTAGGTTATTTAGGTCCTCACTAAATTGCTGAGGCTGGATTTCAACTTGGGATCTTTCTGCCTCAGCCTCCCAAGGTGCTGGGATTATAGGCATGTGCCATGTATCTGGCCAAATTTTCTATTTTAAGCACCTTTGCCATGAATATTCCTATGGCTACTTTGTTATGTACTTGTCCAGTTGATTGTCTTTGGGGATTAAAAACTTTAAGTATTTTATAATGTGATACATATTTACATATTATCAAAAACCCTACCAAAAAAGCCATATCAAATATACTTCTATTAATAGCATGTATTAGTACTTAGGAAGTTCTTTTTAGTGTCTAATTTTTTTCACCTTATTTCAGACTTGTTTTTCATAATTATAAAATAAGGAAACTGAAATTTATCAGTGGGTTCTTAAACTTTAGGGTCCCAGAACCATTCTAGAATTTTTGAGAGCTGTTTGGCCTAGTTTCCAGAAAAGCACACATACCAAAACACAGCATATTTTTACATACTACTTTTTGGAACTCAAAGTTCCTTTAGAGTTAAATTACACCCTTTAATACTTCACTCCATAAACCCAGATCAAGAATCTGTGAAGGAGGTGATTTGAGTTTGGTTGGTTGTTTGTTTCTTTTTAACACTAACATGCACACATCTTGAACACACATGGATACACTCACATGCACACAGAATTTAAATGTGTATTTGGACAGGATTTGACTTCTGCTTGATACAGAAACTAACCTTATGTTAATTCACCTTAGTATATATAGTTATTGAAATTGAATGTTTCTATCTATTTTAGGTTTTCCAATGGCGAGCTCACCAGGAAGAGTTGGCAAGACTGGAAATTGAAATTTCTTCCAGAAGAAGAGAAAAGGAAGAGGAGAAAGAGAAACTATGGAAGAAGAAGGAATTGTTGAAAAGAAAAGAGAAGAAGAAAAAGGTATAAAATCTTCTATCAGGGCAAAATCTTCTATAAAAGGGAAAATGAATATTTAATTGCCTGATTGAGCTTTAATTAATCTTGATGTTGGAAATGGAATTCTGAAAGACAGTTCTGAGAACATTTTAGAGTTTAGTTGAGTTTTGCTTTAGTTTATTTGAGCATCAAAGATTTGTGGGAATGGAAGAGAACTCACTTTGTTGACCTTCATGAGTATAGGTACCTGTGATTATAAAATTATAAGTAGGAAAAAACAAAAAAGATGAAGTTTGTGACTACTGCCAAGTATTGAATTAAGGAGGTTCATGACAAAGTTTGCAGGGTACTTAGGTAGCATTTTGGTTGATGGCTATGTGGCAAAAAATTGTTAAACAGTAGTTGGTGAAATATATTGTATTAGGGACGGTATAATTCATTGAATGCCAAGAATTTACTTTTTGATTATATGTTAGTTTAGTTTTTTGCTTACTGATACAGTTATCATTCTTTTGAGTGAACATTTGTTTAGCAATCTTAAAATTACCAAGAAACTTAATAACTTTTAAGGGAAGATATGGAAGATAGATCATATTTTATGTTTGAATTTTTAAATATATATATATATATATATATATATATATACACACACATATATATGTGTGTATGTGTGTGTGTGTGTATTTGAATTATATATTCATTTAGGTATTTGTGTTTGTTTTCACAACAAAAATTATACTGTTTCAGTGAAGATATTTTTGTTAAAATTTTATCAGATTTGGGGCTGGGATTGTGGCTCATTGGTAGATGCTTGCCTAGCTCGTGGGAAGCCCTCTGTTCGATCCTCAGCACCACATAAAAATAAATCAATAAAATAAAGATATTGTGTCCAGTTACAACAAAAAATAAATTTAAAAAAATTTTATCAGATTTATTAATCAATTTTATGGGTTTGCTGACTCTGTGGAAATAATTCAGAAAAAGGCAATTAATTTGTGATCAATACAATGAAAAGAAATCTCTACACCTGTGTGTTTCCACCAATAATAGCACATATCAGTACTCAAAAAGTTCACCTGCATTGATTTTATCTGCATAATGTAAAAAAATGCTTTCTTCTGAAAATCTGATTATAGTGCTAAGAGTAACTAATTAATTCATAGTTACTCGTTGGCAAACTTTCTGTTTTTTTGTTTTGTTTTGTTTTTACATCTTGGGCTATGTGACTAATGAACTCTGTAAAGTCCCTATCTAAATTTTTTTCCTTTCAAAGTAGAATATGTGGTAGATAAAAGAACTATGGATTTTGGGGCAATAAGACAGTTTTTCTGCATTTTATACTATAGTTATTATTGTTCTTTATTTTATGCTTTTATATTAGCAAACTGAGTGTAGAAGCAGCATCATGGAAAACCACACATATAAGGGTTATATTCTCATTTGACAAAGTTGCTAAAAAATATATTTCACAGTTGTTGTGTTTTTAATTAAAAAGTAAATTCAATTTCCACTACTATGGAATTGAGTGTGGTGATTTTATCAGAGATGGTTAAAAGAAATAATTGTGTGTACCGTAGGAACTCATAAAATTGATCATGTTTCAAATAACATAAATGAATTATATATCCTCTGGGGCAACTTACTGATTATTTATTATCATGAAAGTGCAGCGTTATGGTTTAGACACAAATTCTCCCCCAAAGACTTATGTGTTGAAGACTTGGTCCCCAGTGCAACAATGTTCAAAGGTGTGACTTTGGGGAAATGACTGGCTCATGAAGGCTCTGACCTTGTCAGTGGATTGATTAATCTGTTATAACTGAACAGACTCCTGGAGGGTGGTTGAAACTCTAGGCAAGTGGGGCATGATGGGAGGAAGTAGGTCACTGGGGCATGTCTTTGGGAACTATGTATTATCTCTGCCCTCTGTGCTCCCCAGCTTTCCAGCTGCCATGACTTGAGCAGCTTTCTTCTACCATGACCTTCTGCCATGATATTCTGTCTTACTTCAGTCCCAGAGCAATGGAGTTGGCTGACCATGGACTGAAACCTCTGAAACCATTAACCAACATAAACCCTTCTTTCTCTAAGTTGTTTTTCTCAGGTGTTTGTCACAGCAATGAAAAGCTACCTGCCATATACAGTATTTTAAAAATGTATCCATGTAGTTTTGTCTTCTACCTGGATCCCTCTCCTGACATTTCCTCTCTATGAATTAGCATGCCACAAATGATGTTTCTAAGCATTAGTATACATTTAGTTTCATCTTAAATGTCATATAAGGAGATTTAGATACAGTTCCATTCTCTGGGGATTTACAAAGATAAAGAAAACACAAATGTTGGGGCTGGGGATGTGGCTCAAGCGGTAGCACGCTCGCATAGCGTGCGTGCAGCCCGGGTTCGATCCTCAGCACCACATACAAACCAAGATGTTGTGTCTGCCGAGAACTAAGAAAAAATAAATAAATGTTAAAAAATTCTCTGTCCTCCTCTCTCTCACTCTCTCTTTAAAAAAAAAAAGAAAAAAGAAAACACAAATGTTAACTTAAGTATTGAGAATGTAAATAAGGGCATTTAATTGTTAGAAACTAGATTTGAGTTGAATAGTTGTCACGGATACGTAAGAGAGGATGAAGGGACATTGCTAACAATCTTCTCTGCAGTATCTAAATAAGATTGCTGGAAGTAAAAGAAATGCATTTTGAAAGATGAGAGAGAATGTGTGCACACACACATACAACACACACTTGTACCGAATGGAGTAATGGAAGGAATAATAAAACAATTACAATGGCTAAGGTGATGAAAGGGCTAATCCAAGTACACCTTAAAAGAAGAAGGTACTTATACCTGAAAGGATGAAGACTGAAGATAATTTCAGTATCATTATTCATGTGTGTAGATTAAGCTTAAATATCTACTGTATATTTTAGAATGAAAAATGAACCTATGCCTATGAGCATAAAGAAATGTTGAAAAGTTTTCATACCTAGAATGCATTTTTTAGCCCCTGGTTATATTTCACTAAGGGGGTATGCAGGGCATTGCTTTATTGTCTTTCACTTTATAATGAGGGATATTATAAGAAATGTCCTATTAAAATGTTTTTCTTATTGGTATGGAGTATAGCTATAAGCCAAGTTTGTTTTCAAACCCTTAGAAATTTCATAGGACCAAATCATATGGTTTATTTTATTAACTTTCTTTTTAAAATATTTTTTATATTTATAAAATTTTTAAAGTACAGAGACTGACAAAATAAATACATTAGCATCCTAGCATTGAAAATTTTAATATTTTTCATTTCACTTCAAATTTAAAAAAAATCTAAATTAAGTTGGATATTTCAGATAAAGCTGAAGTCCTTTTTTTTTTTTTTTTGAAGTCTTACTTAGTACTATTTCTCTTCTTTATCTCCCCAGAGGTAATTACAATCATTAATTTTATTTCTATCTTTCTAGGCCATATATCGATTTTAATATATTTTGACATAGAGCTTGTGATTTTAAATTTTTCATGAACACTATCATGCCATATCATTCTGCAACATGTACTATTTTTATCCTTGTTTTGAGATATACTTATATTAATGCATATTCTTAGTTTATTCTTTTAGTTGCTATTTGGCATTCCACAGTAGCACAGACTACCATTTATCCATTCTCCTTGTGGCTGACATTTAAATTGGCAAAATTTTGGTTTTAGCTGCTATGCTATCGCAGCCACCTCTTTCAATTCTATGAGTAACTGTGTTCAGGGCCTTCTCTAAGATAGACCTAAAAGGGAAATTGCTATGTTGTAGGATTTGTATATTTTTAATTTTATAAGTTTTTTTACTTTATAAGCTATTACTACTACGCAGGTGTCGTGGCACAGGCCTGTAATCCCAAGGGCTTTGGAGGCTGAGGCAAAAGGATTGCAGGTTCAAAGCCAGCTTCAGCAAAAGCAAGGCGCTGAGCAACTCGGTGAGACCCTGTCTCTAAATAAAATACAACATAGCACTGGAGATGTGGCTTAGTGGTCGAGTGCCTCTGAGCTCAATTCATGATACTAAAAAAAAAAATACAACCTTGATTTTTGAATTCTACCAGTCTGATAAATGTGAAGCATACCTTATTAAAATTTTAATTTGTATTTTCATGATTACTTATAAAATTGAAAATCATTTCATGCTTACTAGTCAGTTTTTTCTCTGTAAATTTCATGTTTTTATTTGTTTTCTATATTAATCAATAAAAGTACTTTATAAGTTCTGGATATTAATTTCTTATCAGTTATATGAATTACAGATACTTTCTTCCATTGGTCATCTGCCTTTTAAATTTTTTTTTATATTAGGGGTGCTTAACCACTGAGCCACAAAGCCAGTCCTTTTTATTTTTTATTTTGAGATAGGGTCTCAAAAATAAGTTGCTTAGGGTCTCACTCAGTTGATGAGGCTGGCCTCAATCTTTCAATTCTCCTACTTCAGCTTCCTGAGTCATTGGGATTACTGGCATATGCCACCACACCCAGCTGCCTTTTAATTTTGTTTACAGTGTCATCTATAGTTTTACAGAAGTTTAAGATTATCCCTTTTATGTTTGCCTGTGCTAGAGGCCATATGCTTTTTGCTGACTGGTTCAGGACCAGTTTCTATATTTCTTTTAGGCTTGGGACAGACACTGTGCTGCAAACCACGTGTGAATCCAACAGAACTTGTGCATGACACCAGCATAGATTTCTGTATTTGACCCCTTTGGTCCTCTGTCCCCTTGTTATTCTCCTGTGGAAGGATCATGATCTAGCTAGTCCCTGTTTTGTGTCTGGTTGTGTCTTTTTTTTTTTTTTTTTTAAAGAGAGAGTGACAGAGAGAGAGAGAGAGAGAGAGAGAGAGAGAGAGAGAGAGAGAGAGAAAGAGAGAGAGAGAGAATTTTTTAATATTTATTTTTTAGTTATCGGCAGACACAACATCTTTGTTTGTATGTGGCGCTGAGGATCAAACCTGGGCCGCACGCATGCCAGGCGAGCGCGCCACCGCTTGAGCCACATCCCCAGCCCTGGTTGTGTCTTATATGCCATCTGTTCTTTGCAATTGGCTTGCCTCTGACTTCTCTCTGTAGAGGTCCCACAATTGTCAAAGGACAGCCACCAGCAATTTAGATCTTTATTAGGTCCTACTTTTCTTTAAGAGTCCTTTGTCTTCAATTCCCTCTCCTTCCTCTGACTTTGAGTTCCATCTTTATTTTTAGTACTGGGGAGTGTGTGTGTGTGTGTGTGTGTGTGTGTGTGTTATAATATATTTTGTCCAGAATTTCTATATATTTGAATTAAAAAAGGAGATTTCTATGTTAACACAGACATCCTGATGAAAAGAGCTGGCTATCTTTATATACACTAACTACAAATTTAGATTTTTCTTTGTTCAAACTCTTTTATATGTTGGAGGAAACTTTTGGTTCTTTAGCATTTAACAGCAGCTTGGCAGATAATCCCAGCAGGAATTCCCTCTAACTTTAGATATGTTGCTTTGTTAGCTTGCTTTTCTTTTCTCCAACCCTCCCACCCCCATTGGTTCACCTACCTGTCCTTTTGTACTCATAAGGAAGCAGCAAAGGAGATAGAGAAACTATGCCATATGTAAAACCCCACCTTAGGATTTCCAAACAAGACAGGATTTTTCTTTTAATTCTTCTTCCCAGTAATTTGTCTTTTAGGGCTCATTTAATGTAAAAATATTTTAGTTTATATTCAGTGTTAAAATTTACCCTGGTAGGTGCCCAGCTCCTTAGACTTTTTTCTCTGGGTTTTAAAACTCTAAATGGAATATAATATTCACAGTTTTCAGTTTCATCTGAAGATTCAAGAAAAAATTTGATTCATAAGTTGTTAGATGATATTGATAATTTTTCATAAGCATCTCATCTCTCTACTTTTAAAAATTATTGTCCTGATAAAATCAGAAGACAATGCCTTTTCATAAATGATCCCTGAGAACTATTGTAAACAACAAAATTTCTGTGCTAGTGGACCTTAAAATGTCTGATATATAATATTGGTCCCTGCACCACATTTTCACTAGATGTGGCTCTTTGGGTGGTCTGAGTAGCCTAAAAATTGCTCTTCATCATAGAGTTTCAGGAGAGTTTGTTGCTGCATGATGCCTCATCTAGAGTCTCATAGAACCCAAGGCAATGGTTGTTCCAGCATAGCTCCGGAATGGGATTTTAACAAGGATCCTGTGAAAAAGAGTCGTATTTCTTTCCTGGTCTAGCATTTCAGAATTCTTTGCAAACTGTATCCAGCTCTTAGTCTAGCACTGCAAACCACCACTTTGTACAATCAAGGGGTGGGGAGCAATTTTCAGGGAAGGCAGGATACCACCACTGGGCCTGTGACCTTGA
Organism: Urocitellus parryii; assembly: GCF_045843805.1. Lineage (NCBI taxonomy): Eukaryota > Metazoa > Chordata > Mammalia > Rodentia > Sciuridae > Urocitellus > Urocitellus parryii. The sequence continues at coordinate 212,430,036 of NC_135531.1, read as the reverse complement.
ACATTAACTTAGAAATGTTTCTAGGGAGAGATCTGTCATTTTGTAAATTGTCAGCCTCTTGTACTCTTGTCATACCAGAAGTACCCAAAGTACCCGGCTTCAGTGGAATCTTGACACTGAGTGTTCCCATACATCTTCAGGGAATCTGGCAATCAGTCTGAATTCCATGCATCCTGCAGATACATTGGGAAGAGGAGAGGCAATCTACAATAAGGGCACAGGCTATCCCAAAAGGAATGCAGGCTGGAGGAAAGTACTGCTTCTCTGAAGACTCCAGGAGCTCTACGCCCAGAAGAGAATCCAGTGTCTTCTCAATTCAGAGCAAAGCATTTCTTCCAGTGTGAGAATTTGTGGGTTCAGATGAGGGCAGTTATCAAAGGAATCATAAAATCTCTTCTTTAGTATTTTTTAATTTAATAGTATACTGATATGAAAAATTAAGAGTAGGGTCAAAAAGGTGGGAATGTAATACATTTTTTAAAATGTCATATTTCAAACTGCATTTTTAGCATTTTTGGGGATTTTAGGAGTCCAATTACTAACATTTTAACAAGCAGTCTTCTATGATAGGACCTGAAATTCTCTTCCCCTGCCTCTACACATGCCCTGCATAATCACCAGTACAGTAAATACTGTGAATTTTATTCCCACAATTAGATTATATGGCACAGATGGCCATATAATAGGGAGATTATCAGAATGGGCCTGACCCAATCACATAAGCCCTTTAAAGTAGAGAGTTTTCTCTGGCTGGTTACAGGGAGGGTAATCAGAGATTTGAAGTACAGGGATCTGATGGCTAAAAGATTGAGGGAGTCATATGGAAAGGGGTGTGAGTGGCCTCTCAGAGCTGAAAAAGTCCCTGGACAGCCAGCAAAGAAATGGGAAGCTATAACATAGTCTTATGACTAGAGGAACTTAATTCTAGCAAAAACAAGAATGATGTTGGAAGCAAATTTTTCCCTAAATGAGAACTTGGTTCTGACAAAATTCATGATTTCAGTCTTGTGATACCATGAGCAGAGAGCCTACCAATTCTATGCTGGACCTCTGATTTACAAAATTCTGAGCTAATAAATGAGTGTTGTTTTAAAATCACAATTTAGTCATAATTTTTGTATAATAGAAGCTTCAAAAGAAACCTAATATAGCTTTTGGTAGCTGGAAGTGAAATGTTGCCATAACAAGTACCTTAAAATGTGAAAGTGGCTTTAAAATTGCAAAATAGAAAAAAGCTGGAATAATTTTAAAGATATCATTTTGAGGTTGATATAGAAAGACTAGATTACCTTGAATAGGTGATTATTAGCAATATAGGTGTTAAGCATATGACTGGTGAAGGTTCAAGAAGAAGTGATGACCATTTTATTGGAAGCTGGATGAAGCAGGATTACTATTATAAAGTGACAGAAAGCTCAGGGAAATTGCACCTTGAAGCTGGATGGAAAAAAAATGTAGAAGTAGTGAACTTCTCAAGTGATAAAAGAAGATTTTCAGGGGTGAAGGTGCCACCTGGCTTCTTTCTGCTGCTGAAAGTTAAAAGGAGAGAGAGAAATTGAGAGAAGAACTATTAAACAAAAAGGATCTGGACTTAATGCTTTGTGATATCCTCAGTCTATTCAGATGGGAAAAGACCCAAGAGGGAAGAAATTATTGCCAACAGGATGTCACAGATAAAAGATTGAATATATGAACATACAGTCCTTTACCATATCCTCAAAAAGATCAAATGTCAGAGTATTCAGTTACATAAAAGATCCTTCTAGGAGATTAAGGGTGGTTCTTCTGGGTCTTTTCAAACTAGACAGTCTCCAGGAAGTTTAAGGGTGATGTTCCTCAGCTACCCCAACAGAGGCCAAGAGTGAGAGGATAATCTCAAAAAGATTGTGGGTGTGGCTTTGTCTAATATAGTGAATTCGATTCCCATAAAATCCACAGAAGGCCTATTGGGTTCTCAAGAAAAGAACAGAGAGAGAGAGTGCAATATGAAGGAGGCTGATGGGACCAGAATTCTACTGGCAGGAAATAGACTGTAAAACTATGTAGTCACAGGCCTGTACTACCATTAATAAAAAAGGATTCAGAGGGTGAAATCAAGAGCCCAGAGGGCTGAATTTGATTAAAGGCTATGGCTTTGAGTATTAAAGGCTATGACTGGCACCTGTGGCCACCTGACATTCCTAATACCTTCACCATTTAAGCAACCCCACCCATCTGTGTTCAGGGAGATATTACTCATATCTCCCTGGAAGGGGACAGGCTGCTTACTGTAAGGTAGGGAAGGTAATATTGCTTCCTAAAGACAGATGATTTTTTTTTAAAGAGAGAGTGAGAGAGGAGAGAGAGAGAGAGAATTTTTTAATATTTATTTTTTAGTTCTCGGCAGACACAACATCTTTGTTGGTATGTGGTGCTGAGGATCGAACCCGGGCCGCACGCATGCCAGGCGAGCGTGCTACCGCTTGAGCCACATCCCCAGCCCGACAGATGATGTTTTAAAGAGAGACTAAGTTGAACTGCATATGTCCAGTCACTTTTCCAAATTTGCCAAAATGAGGGGCAGTGACTGTGAAACTTTTAGAAGAGGGCAAGTTCCCAGCTATGTGAGGAGTGGAAGATAAGAATTCCCTCTATTAAGATTTCAGGCTAGTTTTGAAATATCTAAAATGATATTTCACTAAAGAAAGAGAACAGTTCAAAGACACATCTTTATTCAGTCATATACTGGCCTCATTACTATAACTAAATAGCACATTAAAACCTCATTGGAATGGAGCCAAGAAATGTGGAAAATGGAGATCTTGGAGTTGGTCTAAGGGGATCCAGTTATCAGAATAAAGATGAAGGAGATCCAACATCAAAGAGAAATAAATAAAATTATAAACTGATGTTTTATTCAGCTTTTTTGCAGCTGTGACTAAAAGACCTAACAAGAACAATTTTAGAGGAGGAAAAGTTGAGAGCCATAGTTTCAGAGGTCTCAGTCCACAGACAACCATCTCCATTCTCTAGGGCTCCGAACATGGTGGAGAAAGACAGTGGCAGAGGGAATCAGCTCACATGATGATTAGGAAGCACAGAGGGATTCTACTCAGCAGATACAAAATATATACCCTAAAGCCACGCCTTCAGTATCCACCTCATCCAGCCACATCCTACCCTCCTTCAGTTACCACTCAGTTAATCCCCATCAGAGGTTAATTCACAGATGGGTTAAGGTTCTTACAACCTAATTATTTCTCCTCTAAATCTTCTTGCATTTTTTCACACATGAGCTTTTGGGGGACACCTAACATCTAAAGTATAACAACTGGGTAGAAAATGGGGAAAGCCACAACCTGAGAGAGCCCATTGCAGGTGCTATTGAGCATATGGGCTTTTTCACTCACTCAGATCTGAGCTGGGATTCAGCACTGCACTTGCTAATTGTATGACTTTAAAGGAAATTATCTTTCTTAGTTTTTTTTAATCTATATAAAATTGAAAAAAAAGTAAAATAATGCAGGTGAAGCAGTTAGCACATGCCTGGCTCCTAAAAATAAGTATAAATATGATTTTTTTTTATTTATTTATTTTTATTGGTCGTTCATAACATTACATAGTTCTTAATACATCATATTACACGGTTTGATTCAGGTGGATTATGAACTCCCCCTTTTACCCCGTATACAAATTGCTGTATCACATCAGTTTCCCTTCCATTGATTGACATATTGCCTTTCTAGTGTCTGATGTATTCTGATGTCTGTCCTATTCTCTACTATCCCCCCTCCCCTCCCCTCCCCTCCCCTCCCCTCCCCTTTTCTCTCTCTACCCCTTCTACTGTAAATCATTTCTTCCATTTGTATTATCTTGTCTTACCCCTCCTTTCCTCTTGTATGACATTTTGTATATCCCTGAGGATCGCCTTCCATTTCCATGCAATTTCCCTTCTCACTCCCTTTCCCTCCCACCTCTCATCCCTGTTTAATGTAAATCTTCTTCTCAAGCTCTTCGTCCCTACCCTGTCCTTGTTTACTCCCCTTATATCAAAGGAGTCATTTGGTATTTGTTTTTTAAAGATTGACTAGCTTCACTTAGCATAATCTGCTCTAATGCCATCCATTTCCCTCCAAATTCTATGATTTTGTCATTTTTTAATGCAGAATAATACTCCATAGTATATAAATGCCACATTTTTTTTATCCATTCATCTATTGAAGGGCATCTAGGCTGGTTCCACAGTCTTGCTATCGTGAATTGAGCTGCTATGAACATCGATGTAGCAGTGTCCCTGTAGCATGCTCTTGTTAGGGCTTTAGGGAATAGACCGAGAAGGGGAATAGCTGGGTCGAATGGTGGTTCCATTCCCAGCTTTATTTTTTGGTATTATTGTTAACCCTGTGGAATGGTACTATAGAAAGTAATTAGAAAAATATCATGAGAATAACAGACAGGTAGCGATGATAGTGGTAATAATTAAAAGCAATGGTATTAAGGCTGATTCAAAAACTAAAGTCCTGGACGCACAACTCTTTTTACCTTTACTTAGTTGTTCTTATCTGGCAGGAAGTTGTCTCTAAAGGGACATAACTCTAATTCTAAAGTCTGTATAACTGTTTGAAAGTTCTTATAAGATGATATTTTTCTAATCATAACATAAAGAATGCCTGAATAGGTGTCTATAGTTATTCACTTTAAACCAAAGGGTTATTGATTCATTAGTACAGTCTATAGTTCTTTGTAATCATTCATTCATTCATTCATTCATTCACTTATTCAGTAAATATACACCAAGTGCCTTTAAAGTAATGAGTATTATACCCAGTCTTTCATTCTTCATATACTATGCTATTGTAAGAGGACACTCAAACAGAAATTGTCCCTCTTTTGGTAATTTTTTAAAGGCTTGCTCTGCCATTGGATAATTTGCAGTCCTTAGGTCAATAAAAGGTGTTTTGGTTTGATGTGCGGTGTTCCCCCAAAGATCATGTGTGAGACAATGCAAGAAGGTTCAGAGGAGAAATGAGTGGGTTGTTAGAGTCTTAACCCACAGTGAATTAATCCTCTGATAGGAATTAACTGAGTGGTAACTGAAGTGGTAGGGTGTGGCTGGAAGAGGTGGGAGTTGGGGTTTGGCTTTGAGATATATATTTGTATCTGGCAAGTGGTAAACTCTCTCTCTCTGCTTCCTGATCACCCTGTGAGCCACATATCTTTGACACATCCTCCTGCCATATTGTTCTGCTTCACCTGGAAATTTGAGAAATAAAGCCAACTGTGTATGGATTGAGGCCTCTGAAACCATGAGCCTTCAAATAAAGCTTTCCTTCTTTACAGTTGTTCTGGTCAGGTTCTTTAGTCATAGCAGTGAAAACTCTGACTAAAACAGAAGGTTATACTAATAATACAGAAAGATTTCTTTTAGTTTCAAAATTTATACATACAACAAAAGAGTTAATAAAGAAAGAAAGGCTAAAAATACAAAATACAGTGAATTATGTAGAGTTGATCATGAATACATATAATAAATTAAATACATATATGCATATATGTAAAATATGAACATAAATATATATGTATAACTATATAAGTATCTGTATATATACATGCATTATAGCCTGATTTTTAAGATTAACTTCCTGCCACTTTCATGGGATGTTGATGAAGCACTGAGCTCTGAGTCATTAGGAGAGTGCCTTTATTCTATTCAATGCCTAGATCTCCTCTTATTTCCTGGTCCCGGTATCATCAAATCATGCTTTGGGCAACCTATCCTCACACTGGCCTATGATGGTCTGATTACTTCCTACTGTGAATGACCTTATGCTAATAGAAATTATTAGTTTTGCCATAGTTAATCAAAGTTCAGACCTTGGAGGATAGGCTTTTTGTCGTGACTGACTCCAGTAGGGCTCATCAGCCCTCTTTTTATTAATTTTCCTCTTTTTGTTTAGACCTTTAATTGCTATTGCATGCATTTGTGCACTGCAGGTACTGAAGGATATGGAACTGTCCTCTGCAATTTCCTTCAAATACCTGTGACTGATTGACTTTCATCTGCATTGAGTGCTCTGTGTTGAGGAGGGAAGGTGATATAGATTTGAGGGCTTTAGGTAGTAGAAAAAAGAACCTTTAGAATCAGGGTGCTGCCTGGAAAACAGCTCTTCAGAGAAGGTACCTCTTGCTCCTGGCCCAGGTCCTCTGTTTATTCTAGGTCCTTGTCCCTCACAACATTCCTTCCCAGTCTTTTAACAGAGACCAAGGCTCCTTTGAGATAGAGATAGATAGATAGATAGATAGATAGATAGATAGATAGATAGATAGATAGATATTAGTGAGTGCTCATGCAGGGGTGAGGGGAGGAAAGAGGGGAAGGAGTTTTCTAACTGGATCCCAATTAGTCAAAAATGACTTAAAATGTAAATATTCTCTGCTTATGGAATATATTATAAGTATCAACTAAAACATGAACATAAATAAAAACACTATGGCAGGATTTAGCAACAGAGGGACATTCAGTTGTTTTAAAATTGACTTACAGGGCTGGGGATGTAGCTCAGTGGTAGAGCACTTGCTTAGCATGCTCAAGGCCCTCCCTGGGATCCATCCCCATTACTATATACAAAATAACATAACATATAAAATAAAAAATTGTCTTACAACTTTTTTTTTACATTTTCATAAAATAGAATATGGAATACAAGAACCTGTTATATTCTTGGACCCTAGAAACATGTCTGTGATCCCCTTGAACTTCAACGTGACCTCTGTTCTATCGCCCACTCTCTCAAATCTCTCAATGCAAGCAATTCTCTTTGTAAAGGAACCACCTGCCACTAGAGCTGAAGTCGCTATAGGGCTGAGGGCCAACCCATTGACTACTTCCTACTCTCTATCTTGTTTTTTTTCTATTATTAACTCCTAGATATGCGACCTTGCAAAGCTTGAGGGAGTCTTTTCTTTTCCTTTTTTTTTTTCTTTCTTGGTAGTGCTGGGGAACCAGGGCCTCATGCATGCTAGGCAAATGCTACTACTGAGACACCCCCCAGTGTTTTTCTTTTAAGTATTAGTTTTTTAAATGTGGAAATCTAATGAAATACCCAAAATATAGGAAGTCAAAAAAATGAATGAGTGGACTGGGGATGTGGCTCAAGTGGCAGCGCGCTCGCCTGGCATGCATGCGGCCCAGGTTCAATTCTCAAATAATAAAAAAATTCTCTCTCTCTCTCTCTCTCTCTCTCTCTCTCTCTCTCTCTCCTCTTTAAAAGAAATGAATGAGTAAATTATGAAGATATTATAATAGTAAAAAGGAAATGATAGTATATATTTTATGTAAACAGAACTCAAAAGTAAACTGGGGAATCAGACTTTAATATAGAATGCGAGGTTCAATTATCCAAAAGAAACAAATCAAGAAACATCTAATTTGAAAATGTTTATAGTGTTCCTTGTTCTCTTACTAAAATTTAGAAATGATCCTTAAAGCAAGCTTATTAAATTAACTGATTCTAATCTTCTAACTGAGCATAGAGTTTACTCTCAGCATGTCAACAGGTGACAGGAAAAATAGGATGATAACCCAAAGATGGACCAATAGTTTTCCAGGAAGTATACTTTCCCTGGTTTCAACTGTCTTTTAAAAGTGAAAGCTTCTAGTAGAATGTCTTTAAAAGCTGAAAATACTGATGGAATCTTTCTATCTTTTGCTATGACATAATTTTAAGAAAATGTCAGATAGAGGAATTTAAAAAAAAAAAGGAGAAGACTAACTGATCAAGAGCCAGATGTATTTGTTTTTCTGCAAAGATTTTCCAGTAGGCAGTTTTAGAAGAAGAAAACTTAAAAATTAACTCCAGGTGAGGTTTGATTATTCACAGTCATTTGATATAATTAACAGATACTTAAACAGTGCTTGCTATATGCAAGGTACTGCTCTATGTTCATTTCATCTTCTTAAGCTCCCTCAGAGATAAATAATAATATGATCCCCATTTTATAAATGAAGAAATTGAGATACATAGAAGTTGCAGAATTTCTCAAAAGTCATGTATACATTAAGAGGTACAGTTAGGATATGAACCAAAGCAGTCTGACTCCATAGTGTATTATTTAAAATACTGTGCTATGCTGTCTATCATTGTGATTGTTGTTTGCTGTTAATTTTACAATTAATTCATTGTGAAAAATCACAATTTCAAGCTATTTGCTTTAGGCTCATTTTCATGATTTCAGTCTTTTCCTGGTTTGCTCAGAACTGTCCAATTGATAGCTACTTGATAATTTTAAAGATCTTTAATAGTACCTGCCTACTCACTAGTCAATTTTTTAAAAATTTTCTAAAGGTGCACATAGCTCACTATGTCTGTTTCCTTACTCCTCTTAATATTCTCCCAGGAAATCTCTTGAGTTAATGAACCACTGTGCCTCAACACTTTACAAGAAATCAGATCACTAGAGTAAGTTTGTTATAAACAGATAAAAATACCTTTGTCATTGCATCCTTAGTACTATTTTTTTGTTAAGTAGATTGAAAAAAATATCAATTACTTTGATTTGGTCTTTGCATATCTACATCCTTTTTACAATAGAATTGCCAGAGGCTTAAATCCACCAACTTATGAGCCTTTATACCCATGACCCCACCTCCCTTTCTTTTATAATGTTGAAGTGTCTGTGTTCCTGTGTAAGGCCAGCCCACTCCATTTTTCCACTGAATACAATCCTCTCAATCCCATTCAAGTTTGTCCCAATCACCCTCCTCTCTCTTCTCCTACTTCTTCTAAGATATATTCTATAAATATGCTATTATGCCTTTCATCTAAAAAATACTTTTCCTTGATCCCACACTCTCTTTAGAAGATATCATCCCATAGCCTAAATATAATATCTTCAACCTCTCTCCTTCTGTTTTTTTAAAATTTGTCTTGATTTTCTTTAATTGACATCAAATTGTCCATATTTATATGGCATAATGTGATGTTTTAGCACATGTATACACATTGTGAAATGTTCAGATCAGGGTAAACATATCTATCTCCTCAAACATTTATTATTACTTTGTGGTGAAAACATTAAAAAATTCTTTAAACGTTTAAAATATATGCATATTTTCATGTTATCTATAGTCACCCTACTGAGCAATAGCAGTCCAACACTTCTTACCCCTATTGAACTATAACTTAGTAACTTGTTGATCAGCCTTTCTTTAGCACCCCTCACCAGTTTCTGCTAACTGCTATTCTGCTCTCAACTTATATGATTAGATTACACATGAGTGAGATCATGAAGTACTTATCTTTCTGTGCCTGGGTTGTTTCACTTAACATAATGACCTCTAGTTCAATTCATGTAGTCACACATGACAGGATTTCATCCCTTTTTTTATGGCTGAACAAATATCCCATTGTGTTCATGTGCCACATTTTCTTTATCCATTCATCAGGTGATGGACACTTAGGTTGTTTTCGTTTCTTGGTTGTTGTGAATAGGGCTGTATTGAACCCGGCACTGCGGATGTCTCTTTGACATACAGGTTTTCAATTCCTTTGGACACATCCCCTCCAGTAGAATTACTGGATCATGTGGTAGTTGTCTTTGAAGAATCTTCATGTTATTCTCCATAATGGCTGTCCTAATTTACATTCCCACCAACAGTGTACAGGGTTCACTTTTCTCCACATCCTTGTCAGTAGTGGTTATCTTTTGTCTTTTTGACAATGGTCATTTTAAGCAGAGGAAATTGATACTTCATGGTGAATTTGATTTGTATTTCTCTGATGATCAGTACCGTTGAACACTTTTTATTTTCAGTCTTCCTCTCAATGTTGTCTTTTTTCCAGAAAACTGGATGGATCTTCCTCATCACTCTATCTCCTAAGTTTTGAGTGTCCTTGGGGCTCAGTCCTTGTTATGGTTTCATTATAAGGTATCCCTGCTAAGTTCCTGTGTTAATGTAGTAATGTTCAGAGGTGAAATGATTATGAGAGCTAATAAGGTGACCTAATCAGTGGATTAATCCATTTGATGGATTAATAATGTGAATGGATTAGTTGGTGGTAACTGTAGGAAGATGGGGTACAGATGGAGGAAGTGGGTCACTGGTGGTGTGCCCTAAGGATTATATATTTTGTCCCTGGTTCCTCCCTCCCTCTGTCTCTGTCTCTCTCTGTCTCTCTCTTTCTGTCTCCTGCCTGGCTCCCATGAGGTGAGCAGCTTTCTTTCACTATGCCCATCTTCCTTGATGTTCTGCCTCACCAGGGCCCAGAACAACAAAGTTGCCTGTCCATGGGCTGAACCTCTGATACCATGAGCTAAAATAAACTTTGCCTTCGCTAAATTATTCCTATCAGGTATTTTGGTCACAGCTACAAAAACTTAACTGATACAGTTCTCTAAGAATATCAATTTTCTAGTCAATCTCAACTAATCCAATATAACTACATATCATTTATATGTTTATTATAATAAATTGATATCTGTGGGGTAAACTTCTCTCTTAAACTCTAAACTCACATATCCAACTGTCTCAAATCTAATATGCCAAAACTATGTTCTTGCCTTTCCCTTCAAACCTACTCCTTCCCTTCCTTCCTTTTCTTAATAAATGGAAATCTGTCTTCCCAGTGATCAGGCCAAAAGCTTTGCTATCATCTTTGATTCTATCCCCGCCAAACACCCCTACTTCTTGGCATGAATAGAAGGCTCTGCCTTTAAAATATAGTCAAGACTATTATAATAGCCTCTGAATCTCCTAATTCATTTCTCTGCCTCCCTTTCTATTCTTTTTTTTTATTGGTCGTTCATAACATTACATAGTTCTTAATACATCATATTACATGGTTTGATTCAAGTGGATTATGAACTCCCGCTTTTACCCCGTATACAAATTGCTGTATCACATCAGTTACCCTTCCATTGATTGACATATTGCCTTTCTAGTGTCTGATGTATTCTGCTGTCTGTCCTATTGTCTACTATCCCCCCTCCCCTCCCCTCCCCTCCCCTCCCCTTTTCTCTCTCTACCCCTTCTACTGTAAATCATGTCTTCCATTTGTATTCTCTTGACTTACCCCTCCTTACCTCTTATATGACATTTTGTATAACCCTGAGGATCGCCTTCCATTTCCATGCAATTTCCCTTCTCACTCCCTTTCCCTCCCACCTCTCATCCCTGTTTAATGTAAATATTCTTCTCAAGCTCTTCGTCCCTATCCCTTTCTATTCTTACTCTTCCTCCAATCTGATTTTTACACAGAAGTTAGACTGATCTTTCTAAAATTCACTTCATGTCATGTCAATCCTCTGCTGAAAACACATTGATGGCTTCCCATCCCACATGAAGTAACATCTGAAGTCCTAACTCTGATGGAGAAGGTGCTACATGATCGGCCTCCCCACACTGTACCATTACCTCTTGGATCTCATATCCTACCACTTCCCACCCCCACTTCTGCCCCGTCATTACAACCTACTCCCTCCTGGTGAGCAACCTCACACTCATTAGCCTTTTGTTCTGGCTTGTTCCTCTTCCTCAACCCTTCTCTCCCAGATGTCTGCATAACTCCTTCCCATACTTCAGTGTTGCACACAAACCTCATCTCAGCAAGAACATCCTTGATGATCTAATTTAAAATTGCATCTTCCTTCCCAGTCATTATCTATTATCCTCATTATTTTTCCTTTAGCATTTGTTACCTCCTGACATTTATTTATTGATTGATTAACCATCTTCATTTCCTCTGCTACAATATAAAACCTGTTGAAAAATGGGAATTTGTCTTTCTTTTTTCCATTTATTTCCAGTGCCTAGTGCAAGGCATTCCAAAAATATTTATTGAATGGATGAGTTTAATGAACAACTATATACGACTACTAAGTTTATACAACATACAACTTTGATGTTGGATTATAGAGGAATATGTGCCAAACTAGGAGGTCCTAGCAAGATGAATGACATTGGGCAAGCTACATAGGCTCAGTGGGATTTTGCCTCCTCGGTTGTTAAGTGAAGGTTTGGATTAAGTGGTCACAAAATCACCTCAGCTCTAAGAAGCCATGATTGAATGACTGAGGTTTGATTAGTTTTCATTCTTCACTCTTTCTGACACTTCAGGTTTTAAATAAAACATCCTTGGTGTATATACTCCCTTAATGAATAGCAAAAAGAGAGAAATTAAACAAGCTTACAGGCAATTCATTTCAGCAGTATCAACATATGACATAATCATTATGTAATATTTCAATGCCCATACTGAAAATAGACGTTCCTCCTAAAGAAGACATGACAGTTATTTTTTAATGCACCTGGCATTTCAATTAACAGGGAGATAACTAATGTGTTTACCCCAGACACTTTCTTGGTTCATCCTGTTATAAGAAATAGAACTGCATCATAGCAGAAAATAGCATACTGCCAGTTTGAGTAGGTAGCTCTGCTATGGAAAAATGCTCACTTAAGTGACCGAAGTGAACACTGCCTGAAATGAACTGATGCTATTAATTTATGCATGTCTATATTATCTACTTCCAAACTAATTTAAATGAGAGTGATTAACACACCATTATGCTGAATATCTTCTCTTGGGTTTATCTGCTTTTTACTCTGCTGTATGGCTCAGAGGTTTTCCTGGGTGTCTCCCTTGGCCTCTGGCTTCTGGGTTCAGCTGAAGTGGAACACAGATCAGAGTGAAGAAGGAGAGTGAGATTAAGAGAGCTATTTCCCCAAACACTGGTACTGTAGGGTTGTGCTGACCAGCTGTTTCCACTAAAGTTCTCAGCTCCTGTTGGGTGGACTTTCCCACCAGCCTTCTAAGCTGTCTCTGGTCTGTAAGTGATACATCAACTCTGTACCACACAATTCTTTGTGATTTCCTTGCATTGTAACCCTCCTTTTTCAACTATTCTCTTATTACATTATTCTCAATTTATACTAATTTTGGTCACACCATCTGTTTGCTATTAGGAATCATTAAAATAGATAATCAGTAAGAGAATGAGAGATAAGAAATTAAGGAGATGGGAATATAGTTACATCAGCAAACCAAGAGTAAAGAAGAGTGTTGTAATTGAAAAATATTTGCTAATAATATACAGCATACCAGGAGCTAGCAGCAACCTATTCAATAGATGGCATTTGGCATAGAAGTTTTATGAGTCTAAGTCAATCCTCATATGATACTGCATCAGCCTTGATAAGGCCTAGGGCATAAAATTAAATTATGGTTCTGTGAAACTTTTCACAGAAAGTGAAAGTGGTACCACATTAAAGGTGACAAAAATGAAATAGTTTTTTTTTCATTTGACTTGATACAGGAATGATGTTTGTAAAGCTTAGGAATGAATGATATTATGTCCATAGGTGCCCCCCTAAATATTGACTTTCTTGCTCAGATTTTGAAAAAAACATACTCTGTATTTATGAAGAATTTTATGTCTTATTGTAGATAGTTTAGAAAATACAAAAAAGCATATAAAATAAGTAAAAACCAAGATCCTAAACCACTGACAAAAGAAAATTATTAACAATGACCTTACACCCTTTTTTCCTACACATGCAGGTATATTATTTTTGACCTGATTTTCTCCAACCTATCAATATATCTTGCATAGTTTCCTTTTTACCTACACATAGTTTTTGTTGGTTGTATAGTGTTTTTCAGAATTACATTTTTCACCAATCTCACATTGTGGGATATTTAAATTGTTTCCAATCTTTTCACTTTTTCAAGAAGTGTGATGAGTATACCTGCATATAAATCTTTGTAAATTTCCAACTGTTATTCCTTAAAAGTTTGTTTCTTAATCCTTAAGACTTTTGTTAGTTTGATTCTTCTTTTACTCTTCTTCAGAAAAGGTAGGACAATTTACTCTCCTAATAGCAGTGGATGAACTTGTTTATCAACCTGGAAAATATTGGCTGAAATTTTTAATTTTAGGGTCCTAATATGTAGCTGAAATATGAACAATCTGAATTGTGGATTGAAAGATCTATTAATCTCATGGTGTAAACCTCTCTTTTTATTTTGAAAACCAGTGATCTGGCTTTGATTTCTTGCCCATGTGGAGTTTTCCCTTCTTTGCATAATGAATGCCTGTAAAGAAATGCTACTGAAGTCAACTTTTTATTCAGAAACTTAAACCAGTCCAAGGCTGAGGCACACAGAAATTGCTGTGCCACAAAATATAGAAGAGATAACATTGAGTGAAAGGTTTTGGGGGGAGAAGTAAGTGTGCACAAAGTAGCTTGATTGTGGCTCTGATGAGCAACTTGACTCACAGAAGTGCTAGCTCTTCATGCTCTGTTGAGATTAAATGTCCACACCCCCCCCCATGACTAAATACATTGGCTCACTGATTGAAAAGTTGCAATGTTATTTTCTATTCAGGCGCTTTGTTATTTATATGAGCTGATATAACAGAAGTATTTTAAGCAATGCTACCTTCCTGTATTCTTTTTCATTGGATCAGTTGAGCAAATGTATATCTTGCACCTCTCTTCTGCAAGATGTGACACCAAATACAAATATCTACTATAATATAAGGAATTTTCTTTACCTTCCAGGAGTTCACAAAATATGTCAAAAATTATGTGGCAAAATACAGGTGATCTTGGATGATATAAAAAGAGGAGCCATATTTCAATTGGTAGTTATTTTATGTGATATAGATACCAACACCGTTCTTAATTAAAGGAATGGAAAAATCTAAGTTAAAAATGAGTATTTTTCTATTAAGATATCCTGTTATGTTTTTACATATAACAATGATACTTTGTTTATGTGGGGTTTCACATTTCTAGCAAAAAGCAGAAAGGAAATCTTTAAGTTTCAAGGAACTATCTAAATAAATTACAATATAGAAAATGGAATAAAAAATATAATGTCTCTTAATGGTTTACGAGAGAATTGAACTGGATATTAAAGCTTGATAGATAATTTCTTTTGTGTGTCTGGTTAAGTATTATGACCTTCTGCTGAAAAAGTTATTAGAGCTTTGGAGAAAAGACCTGGGAACAATGAACAGAAGTCTATTTGTTCAAAGATTCAACATGACAAAGATAACCCACAATTAGAAGCCACCTATTTTCCTAATATAATTCTTTAACTTTCTGCCTTCTATGTGTAAACAAGAAATTCTTATTTCAAGCTGAATTTTTTTTTTAAGAGGAGAGAGAGAGAAAGAGAGAGAGAGAGAGAGAGAATTTTTTAATGTTTTATTTTTTAGTTCTCGGCGGACACAACATCCCTGTTGGTATGTGGTGCTGAGGATCGAATCCGGGCCGCACGCATGCCAGGCGAGCGCGCTACCGCTTGAGCCACATCCCCAGCCCCTCAAGCTGAATTTAATGGTGTGTAATATTAATCTAAGGTTTTTAGAATTAAACTTTGATATACCTTCATGCCATGAACTTCATACTTATTAGTGGGGGTTTTGTTATGAAGCAAGTTGTTTGGAAGATTATGAAATAGATTGGAAGATTATGAAATATGGTATAAAAGTGAACTTAAGCCCTCAGGAAGTAGCATAGTATTATTTTGGCACATAGATCTACATGTAGAATAGTTTCTTCAGTTTGTTTACACTTCTACTGGTGTGACTTTAACAAAATGAGCAAAATGTGGCACTTTGAAAAGGAATGTTGTGCATCCAATACAAATCAGAGGCAATAAGAGGATATGGGGAAAATGAAAGTTGTTGTTGTTTAGAAACCTCATGTAGTAGTCAAGAGAGACTAGCTTTGAATTCAACTCATCATTTATACTTTCTGAACACCTGTTCCTGGAATATTTTAAGGACTACTCAAAAAGTCTAAAAATCAGTGCATATAGAATTTGTCCCCAAAGGAACACCCTTAGTATTGACATTTATTTGAGGCTTGCAAAGCCAATAATTCTTGATCCATCCTCTCTGCTTCTATTAATTGATGAGAAGAGAATGGAACTGTCCTTAGGGAAGTGCTTAATTCAGCCTTTACCATCCTGCAAATAAAACTGCTGGCCAGGTTTCCATCCACAACTTTGCTATTCTTGGACCAGAAGAAGCTTCCACTCACCTAATAGTGACCCATGAAACCCTATTCTATGTCAGAAACAACAGAAAGTGCTAGGAGTACAATGATAAGTAGTACAGATCATATGGGAAATGCCATGCCAAGGAAACACAAATAATACCTAGAGGGTACCGTCTGACCTTACCTAGAGGAGAAGGAGGAGAAAGACTGGGGAGGAGTGCTCAAACTGAGTCTTAAGGAATGAACAGGATGAATCTACCAGGCAGCGAGGAAAGGCAGAGCAATTTCAGGCATGTAGTAAATGCCGCAGTGTATCAATCACAGTCCACGGGCAGAATATTATGAAAGACAATCAAGAAACTTGAAGCAGGACAAAGATAGGAGGGCAATAAATCATAAGCAAAGGATCATTGGTGGACCAAGAATGGAGCTAACATTTTCCCTTAAGGACTTAGAGTAAGTTTCAAGAATGTGGTGGCATTCATTCTGGTCTTAAAGAAAACAGAAACCTGAGGAAAAAATAGAGTAAGATTGGAAGGTGGAGGAGAGAAGTGAAATTATTCTAATAGAGAAAACCATGTAAAAAGTAGAGAAGCATGAAGGTGCTTGGTCACCTTCTCTCTTCTATTTATTTATGTTTTCATCCTAGAGATCTTATCTAGTTCTGTAGCAACAGCTATCATTTAAAACTGTAGGTACTTAATTTAGGCCTCCAGCACTGAATTCTCCCTCTGAGCCACCCATTTATACTTCCAGATGTTTGCTTGTCATCTCCACTTAGAGCTGTTACAGGCAATCAAGTGTTACATATTCAAAACTGGGTGTCTCCCTTCTCCCAATCTGTTGTTCTTTCATCTTTCTTCTCAGTTATTGAGACCATCATCCAGCCAGTTGCTCCAGCAAAAACCTGGGCATCATTATTTATTCTTTGCCCTCCAATCTCCATATCTATCCAGTCCCTGAATGAGAATTCTGACTTCACCCACAAGCATATCTCAAATCTGAACACTTCATTTTATATCTTAGTCCAAGTAGCCATCTCTACCTTATCCTTCCTTCTGGTCTCCTTGTTTCTCTTTAGTTCCTCTAGTATCTATTTTCCACTTACTAGCAGAGCTGTTTTTTAAAATGTAAGCCATATCTTGTCATTTCTTGCTTTAAACTTGACAATGACTTCCCTGTTTTAACTACCAACCACTGGCCTAGTCCCCCAGCAGCTCTCCAGTCTTACCTCTTGTCTTCACACTGCCTACTCCCATTGTACTGGCCTCTTCCCAATTCTCAGCAGTGTGTGAGGTCTTTCCCACCCAAGGCTGTTGCACCCACAGTTTCTTCTCTCTGCAGTTCTCCCCTCCATTTCTTTCCATGGCTGCCTTCCTCTTATCTTTCAGGGTTTTACCCAAAGGTCTTGTGGAAAGCATTTTAATATGCCTTCTACTAATTCTACCCAAATTATTCTGCATTATCACCCTACTTCTTTCCTTCTTAGGAGTTAAGACACATGTAATAATTCTTCATTTCCTTGGTTACTGTCTCTTCTTTTTCAATAAAGCTCCAGTTTAATGAAGCATAGGTTTCTCTCTCTTTAAATACCATAGCCCGTGTACATAGTACAACATCTTCAAGCATGTGCTCAATAAATATTTGTTGAACAAATTAATGACAAAGTCATTACTGTTTTAAGACTCTAGATAAGGGCTAACAGAACTGAATACACAGAGACATCAAGTAAAGTAAGAATTGAAATGATTATTTATTTGATCCCTTGGACGTCACTGGTAAGAACAATGAATCTGGGTGGAAGGTAGAGGTAGGAGCACCATGGGTGAGGAATAAAATAATAGATTTGAAATTGGAGAACAGAAAGCATTCTAAGATGCTTGGGCCAAAAAAGTGACAATGAAGAGTGTGGTGCCAAAATCTTGGAGGTTCTAAAGAATGTCCTTTAAAAATTTTAATGGAGCATATTTGTGCTTAATTCTGTGTAGAGAAAAGGAAGCAGAAAAGATGGTGAGGATGAAGAGAGGGAATGGTTGGTAGAGTAAGATTATTGAGAAGATAGAATTGGGAATGGGACTGTGGTTGTAATGAGGAATTTGTCTTGAGCAGAAGGAAGGGCACTTCTTCCTCTGATGTGCAGGACATCAAGGAAAGTACTTTTAAAGCTTCTGTTTCCTCGGGTAAAAGTGAGGAAGTAGAGGCAGGTATAGAACTAAAAACAGTGAACATGTTTTGAAATATCACTATGAAAAATTGAGAAGAATTGACCAGGAATTCATAAAAGCAATGCTGAATGTCATTAACTATTCTAATGAAGCCATAAATTTGACACCAGTTTCTACAATTGTGTCACCAATCAAGTATTTACTAAATACATGCTATGTTCTAGATATTTAATTGCTCTCAAAAGTATCACAACAAATAAATCCCAATTTCTGCAATTTAGTGGAAGAGAAAAAATTGTACTAATTAGCAAAGCATTCTGATGAGGGCTGAACTAAAGAAATAGCTTTATTCAACCAGAGCCCAGAAGATGATGTGATGGGGGCTCAGTTCTGGTCACAGAGTCTATTGCTGTAATTAAAGATTAAACAGGTGGAACTGTTTCCAGTGACAATATAATTCTGGAAGAGGAGGAGGAGGTGAGTCCCTGGAATGGACAAAGTCATGTAAGTGTGAGAATAACAAGTTGAAGGGACATTCAGAAAGATGCTGAAGTTTCCTAGGAAGGTGGAAGGAGGAGCTAACATAGAGGAGGTGGGCATCTGAAGTTTTGATAGGTATTTGAGAGTGACTTGGAAGACCACACATAAGGACAGATAAATGAGGGTATATCCAGATAGTGTAAATATCAAAGGGAGAGGAATTATACATGAGAACAATATCACAGTGGTCTAAAAACAGCAGTTATAGAGCCCACAGAATGGGAGAAAATCTTTACAATATATACCTCATATAAAGCAATGATCTCCTGAATACACAAAGAACTCAAAAAACTTACCACCCAAATAATAAATAACCCAATCAATAAATGGGCAAAGGAACTAGACGGGTACTACAAAGAAGAAGAAATACAAATGATTAAAAAAAATATGAAAAAATATTTAACATCTCTTGTTAGAGAGACAAGTAGAGAGATGCAATTAAAAACTGCACTGAGATTTCATCTCACTGCAGTCAGAATGGAAATTTTCAAGAATACAAGTAACAATAAATGTTGGTGAGGGTGTGGAGAAAAAGGTTCACTCACACATTGCTGGTAGGACTGTAAACTGGTGCAACCACTATAGAAAGCGGTATAAAAATTTCTCAGAAAACTTGGACTGGAACCACCAATTGACCCAGTTATCCCACTCCTTGGTATATACTCAAAGAATCTAAAATCAACAGACTACAGTGATGCAGCCACATCAACATTTATAGCAGGTCAATTCACAATAGCCAAGCTATGGAATCAACCTAGTTGTCCTTCAACAGATGAATGGATAAAGAAAATGTGGTATACATACATAATGGACTATTACTCAGGTATAAAAAATGAAATGGTGGCATTTGCTGGTAAATGGATAGAATTGGAGAATATCATACTAAGTGAAATAAGCCAGTCCCCCCAAAAATCAAAGGTCATATGTTCTCTCTGATATGCAGATGCTAACCCTTAACAAGAGAGGGTAGGAAGGGGAAGTATAGAAGTTCATTGGGTTAGACAAAGGGGAATGCAGGGAAGGGAGGGGGAAATGGGAATAAGAAAGACAGTAGAATGAATTGGATATAACTTTCTTGTGCTCATATGTGAATACATGACCAGTGTAACTCCATATCATGTTCAACTACAAGAATGGGATCAAAGTTGTAAAGGGTCTCACCCCATGTATGTATAATATGTCAAAAAATACCCTACTGTCATATATATCTAAAAATAACAATTTTTTAAAAAATGAAAAAATAGAAAATCAAGTGCAGTGAGTGTATAAATATAATCTGGTGCCAAATTTGTTCTTAAACGCTAGTATCAATATGATAAGATAATGAGACTCTAGAACAGTAAAAGCACATGTGGTAAAATCTAAAGAATTTTAAATAAATCATGGAGTTTTGTTAATTAAAAAATAGCAGTTATAATGAGGAAAATGTCCAAACTATTCCAAGCCCTTCTGCACATGGGGCAACAGAATATGACTATTCTTCACTCAAGAGAATTTCATTCAAAACAAGGAGGTAATGCTCTGAAGATTAAAGATGTGGAAGATGTTACGAATGATGATATAAGGTTCCAGAGGGTTCTGGAGGATGCACTGTGAAAGAGTAAATTGAGAGAGGGGGAAGGAGAGCAGGGAGAAGAAAGGAGAGAGAAGAAGAAAGAGGGGAGGGACTCACACTGTAGTAATGGCTGAGGGTACCAGAGAGTTAAGAATAGAAACAATTTGTCCTGAGATTCACAAAAGTCCCAGTGATCATGTGTCAGTCTGCTTATGGTCAAGTTAATGTCTGCAAAAGGACCACTGACTTTTCCTCCATGGCCAATGCTGGGAGCAAGAAAACATTATTGATACACTGCAAGGCTGAGAAAAATGTTCTTTAATTCAGTATCTATTTTTCAAATTTACTTTTGAAGTATTTTTATTCTTTCCTGATAATGAAAGATATACTCACTGTAAAATAAAGTAATACAGAAAAGCATAAAGAATAAAAAGATCCCTTTTAATTCCCAGATGAAGATTAAATAATCATTGTTAATACCTTCATATTTGATATTAAGATATTTGATATTTGATATTAATCCCTGGCACTTACCAGTTAGAACTCTGGAACAGACTTAGTCAGGGATGCCCCTCTCTTTCATCTCTACCCCCTCTCTCACACACACTGTCTTTAGTGCTGTATCTTTCCAGCTTTCTCTCCATTCTCCCTAAACTCAGACCCTGGTCATCTGTGGAATGGATATCACCTTATATGGAGCTTATCCAGATAGTCACTAAGCACTGAACCAATGTCACTATTGTGGCTGAAGTGTTGCTATAGCTCTGGCCATGGAATTTACGAGGCTTATTATGGATCTCCTGGGAATCTGAGACCAGGGTGCTAAGGCAACCCAGAAAACTACATAGATTTTCATATCCATCTCTCAAAAGGGGAAATGCCACATTGGGGGTGAGGCTAATCCAGCCTCTATAACACCCCCTTCTGCTGGTGTTCATCACTAAGGTACCACTCACTTTTCCACCAGAAAAACCCAGTCTCTTGATCCAGATACAACATGGCAGATCAGAGTGGTAAAAAGGGCCTCTGTAAAATAAACATTAACTTAAATTGCCTCATCACACTGGGGAATCCTGAATCATGGCTTTAGTCCCCTGAAAATAGCACATGTATACACTTGGTTTTGTCCTTCTGCCTCCATTTCAAGAGAAGAGAAATAAAATAAGCCTGGGAAGAAGAATGCACTCACCTTTTTAAACTTGAGAAGCTTGACCTTTATTTTACCACATAAGTCAGGACTACCACAACCCTGCTAATTTGTTCTTTCCCTCCTTCCTCCTACCCATCTCCTGCCACTTCCCCAGAAGCATAATGCTTTCAACATCCTGCTGTCCATTAGCATAAATAAAACCATGCTTTTAAAGTAAAAATAGTTCTAATGCTGTATTTGTTAAAGACTGCATTATCATAAGAGGATAAAAATATTTTTGAGTAACAGGTAGGTCATATGCTTTAGAGGCAGTAACATTCTTTTATTGTGGTTCCCTGAAATTTGATTATCTTAGCCATAGATTAAAACCTTGGGCTCAGCACAAGTTACATTTTCACTGCAGAAATTGTTAAACCATGAAGTTTCTCAAAACATGTTTTAATTTATTTTTCTGTTGCCAATATTTTACAGGCAGTTATAAGAAACAAAAATTATGAAACACCATTTAAATTCAATCTTTGGTATATGAACCAATGGATAATGTTATTGCTTTCCCTTGTTATTATCTATTGCTCATTGAAATTTTATGTAACATTTATACAATAGATAAGGAAATACTGGGCTAAGAAAGAGCAGAAGTGGCAAGAAATGGAAATGAGAGATCTTCAACGTCTAGAAGAACTGAAGAAATTAATGGCTAAACAGTCAGAAAAAGACAGAGAAAGGTAAAAGGGAGATGTTAAATGTGTGATAATGGGAGTGGTAAATGGATTCTTCTGTAATGTGTTAGGATAAACAATATCAGAGGGAGCATTTTTTTAAATATTTAATGTATCCATTCAAAATTTATATTTGCAAACAGATAAAATTATTTCTATAATGTACTTCAAACTTCCATTTTATACGCAAACCTCTATGTCTACATTTTGATCCAAGTTAGCTTCCTAGTTAAAACTCTCACAGTGGGCACAGTTGCCCACTGTATGTGTGAAATGATACTGAATTAACATTTTGATGCAGGAGGAGGAAAACATTATTCTGATGAGAAGGGAGACCCATTTACTGATATGAGGTTGGGAAAACAACACACAACTATAAAGTGCTGCTCATTATTCATAATATATTTTTTTATGCCATATATAAATAATTTTCTAGAATCAAGTAATTTTATAGCTAGAAAAGATATTTGATATTAACTAATCCATTTCCTCATTTTATGTATGAGTACACTGAGAGATTAAAATTATATTTCCAAGATTACTATATCAATCAGGGTCAATTAGAAGGCAGAAACAACATGGCAATTTGAATAGGAGAAGCTTAATATGAAAAATTATAAGCTGTGACAGAAAATCCCTATTGTATTAAGAGATTAGAACTCTTAAGAATACCCAAGGACTGAAGGAGGGTTCCCATGGAAGAAACAGGTTGGATTTGGGCTCCCTCTCCCCATGGTTAGAATTCAGTCTTCATTGTAGTTGCTGTGCTTATGGCCCACTGCATGTTGGTGGAGTTCTTCGGTGATCCTGGGGGTACAGGCAGACCAAAGCTGGAAGCTGGCCATTGGGAGGCTTGAAAGACTCAATGGAAATCTAATCATAGAGGTACTTCTGAAATTGGATGGGAAACTGAGCATGGGTTCCATTGGAGCTCCAAGAGTAAAGATGACATTGGGTGGCCCATATGGGTGCTGCTGGCCAGTGAATGGTAGGGACAACTGAAATCATGAAGGAAAGCTTTTTCCTTTTTCAGTGTCCTCCCAGCACCCCTTTCCAACACAGTTTAATAAATTACCAACTGCAAAGGAGATACAGGGGGTACAGCTGCATTTTCTCACAGCAGGCAATAAAGGGTGAACTTCATTGTCCAGTGGAGAGTTAATAAGTCTATAAGTGGCATAGTTATCTAGTTAAATTAGCTCCTTAGTTATCTTTTCATAATTGATAAATTGAAGACAGACCTTTAGTTTTATAGCATAAGTCATAGTGAGTTTTCTTTAATAAGTTTCCCTAATACATTTACCTAAATTAGAAACTGTATAAAAATTGCTCAGAACTCTTAGTAGTTTCTCCTTAATTTTGGCATGAACCTCAAACTTCTATGAAAAACAAATTCTATAAAAAGTTTCTCTTGAACTTACATAATACTTTGGGAGACATGATCACTTCATACAATTAGGTTCACTGTTTCTAGGAAATTTACTCTGTGACTCTTGTGAAGTTATCTCAAACTCCAATCACTATGGTGGCAGAATGAATCTGAAGAGAGAGAGATGCTAGTTATTACTAAGGACTTTCTGGGTGAAAATCACTTTATTTTCCAAATATTCAAGACTTTTGAGTTGAGTCTAATCTTCTACTGAGAGAACCAAGAATAAAACAAAGCCAGGGCTCAAGGTAATGAGGTCAAGCAATGAATAAGAAACAAGATAAACAAGTACAAACCAAGATACAAGAGGATACCAGAAGATGAGCCATGTATGGTTCAGAAATAAGAAAGAAGACAAGAACCCCCAAACAGCTAAATACTAAAGGGCAAGGCAAAGGTAGTGGTTAAAGGTTGCCTGGACAGTCTAAGACTATCTGGGAAAGTGAAAAGCATCACAGGAATTGAAAGGGGTGGGAAGCAGGACAGATGTGGAGTCCCAGCATTAGGGGACAAGCTTCTAATAGGATCATCCTTCGTGGCAGGGAGCTTCTTTGATTACAGAGTCATTTCAGCCTTTCACTTCCTATCCCAGTAATTATAAAGATTAGCTGATTCAGAAGTTTAGTTGAAAAGAAGAAAAAGAAGATCAGATTAATCTGCATTACATAACAGGAAAAAATAGCCGTATCATAACATAGCAAAAAGTACTAAGGACTAGAAGCCATAGACCAGGGGTTTATTCTTAACTCTACTTTAAATAGTGTCTGACCTTTGGAAAGTCAGACATTTAACCTCCACAAGGGTATCTTTTGTCCTCTGTAAAAGTGAACTGGATAATTTCTGAAGGCTAAGTGAGTTGATTAGACCCTTAAAAGGGTCTGTCATTTGTAAGTTTAACTCCTCTGATAAAATTCTGTAGATCCAGGTAATTTTTGGATCCAGTACTTGCAGGTCAATAAGAGATCAGTGAGGAGGAACTTTAAAATATCAGGATTACATCTGACTAATAATTCTCAGAAAAACTGTCATATTGTTGATAGAAACATAGTCCTCATTCTGTGATTTAGGGAGATGGAGTTCAGTGTGTAAAACTTGCTGATAGATTTTACTTCTTTTCTTTCTGTTTTCTACTTTTGTTCTTTTTAAAAATTTTAATTAGGTATATGTGACAGCAGAATGCATTTTGATTCATTGTAAACAAATGCATCATAACTTTATATTTTTATGGTTGCACATGATATAGCATAGCACCATATGTGCAGTCATACATGTACCAAGGGTAATGATGTCCATCTCATTCCATCATCTTTCCTATCCCCATACCCCCTCCCCACTCCTCCCTTTCCTTTGCTCCATCAAAGTTCCTCAATTTTTCCCATGTCCCCCCAATTATGGATCAGCATCCTCTTATCAGAGAGAATATATGGCCTTTGTTTTGGGGGGATTGGCTTACTTCACTTAGTATGATAGTCTCCAATATCCATTTACCTAAAAATGCCATGATTTTTTTCTCTTTTAATGCTGAGTAATATTCCATTGTGTATATATACAACAATTTCTTTATCCATTCATCCATTGAAGGACATCTAGGTTTAACTATTGTGAAATAAACTGCTATAAATATTGATGTGATTTGTGTTACTATAGTATGCTGATTTTAAGTCCTTTAGGTATAGACCAGGGAGTGGGATAGATGGGTCAAAGGGTGGTTCCATACCAAGTTTTCTAAGGAATCTCCATACTGCTTTCCAGATTGCTTGCACCAATTTGGAGTCCCACCAGCAATGAATGAGCATGCCCTTTCCCCCACAGCCTCGCCAACATTTATTGTTATCTATATTCTTGATAACTGCCATCCTGACTGGAGTGAGATGAAATCTTAGAGTAGTTTTTATTTGCATTTCTCTAATTACTAAAGATGTTGGACATTTTTTCATATATTTGTTGATATATCCTCTTCTGAGAAGTGTCTGTTCAGCTCCTTAGCTCATTTAGAGATTGGGTTGTTTGTTTTTTTGGTTTTAAGTTTTTTGAGATCTTTGGATATCCTGGAGATTAGTGCTCTATTTGAAGTGTGTGTGGCAAACATTTTTTCCCAAGATATAGCCTCTCTCTTCACCTCATTGATTCTTTCTTTTGCTGAGAAGAAGCTTTTTAGTTTGAATCCATTCCATTTATTAATTCTTGATTTTATTTCTTGCACTTAGGAATCTTGTTAAATTGGGGCCTAATCCAACATGATGAAGATTTGGGCCTACTTTTTCCTCTATTGGGCACAGGTTCTCTGGCCTAATTCCTAGATCTTTGATCCACTTTGAGTTGAGTTTTGTGCATGGTGAGAGACAGCGTTTATTTTCATTTTGCTGTTTATGGATTTCCAGTTCTCCCAGCACTATTTGTTGAAGAGGCTGTTTTTTCTCCAATGTATGTTTTTGGTGCCTTTGTCTACTATTGGATTACTGTATTCATGTGGGTTTGTCTCTGTGTCTTCTATTCTGTACCATTGGTCTACATGTCTATTTTGGTGCCAATACCATGCTTCTTTTGTTACTACAGCTTTGTAGTATAGTTTAATGTCTGATACTGTGATGACTCCTGCTTTACTCTTCTTGCTAAGGATTGCTTTGGCTATTCTAGGTCTTATTTTTCCAAATAAATTTCATGATTGCCTTTTCTATTTCTATAAGAAATGACAATGGAATTTTAATTGAATCTGTCTAGTGCTTTTGGTAGTATGACCATTTTGACAATATTAATTTTGCCTCTCTAAGAGCATGGGGGATCTTTCCATCTTCTAAGGTCTTCTTCAATTTATTTCTTTAGTGTTCTTTAGTTTTCATTGTAGAGGTCTTCCACCTCTTTTGTTGATTCCCAAATATTTTTTGGATGCTATTGTGAATAGGGTAGTTTTCCTAATTTCTCTTTCAGAGGATTCACCACTGATGCATAGAAATGCATTTGATTAATAGGTATTTATTTTATATCCTGATACTTTGCTAAATTCATTAATTAACTCTAGAAGTTCTCTGGTAGAGTTTTTTGGATCCTCTCAGTATAGAATCATGTCATCAGCAAATACTAATAGTTTGAGTTCTTCTTTTCCTGTTTATTTCCCTTTAATTTCTTCCATCTGTCTAATTGCTCTGACTAGCATTTCAAGGACTATGTTAAATAGAAGTATTGAAAGAGGCCATCTCTGTCTTGTTCCAGTTTTTAAAGGGAATGCTTCCAATTTTTCTCCACCTAGAATGATGTTGGCCTTGGGTAATTTCGCATAGATAGCTTTTACAATGTTGAGGGATGTTCCTACTATGTCTAGTTTTTCTAGTGTTTTGAACATGAAAGGATGATGTATTTTGTCAAATGCTTTCTCTGAATCAATTGATATAATCATATGATTTTTATCTTTAAGTCTATTGATGTGATGAATTATATTTATTGATTTCTGTATATTGAACCATACATGCATATCTGGAATGAACCCCACTTGATCATGGTGCACTATTTTTCAAAAATATGTTTTGTATCCAATTTGCCAGAATTTTATTGAGAATTTTTACATCAATGTTCATCAGGGATGTTGGTGTGAAATTTTCTTTCCTTGATGTGTCTCTGCTTTGTTTTGGTATCAGGATGATACTAGTTTTGTAGAATGAGTTTGGAAGGGTTCCTTCCATTTCTACTTCATGGAATAATTTGAGGTATTGGTATTAATTCTTCTTTGCAGGTTTTATAGAACTCAGCTATGAATCCATCTGGTCCCAGACCTTTTAATGGTGTCTTCTATTTCCTTGCTTGAAATTGATGTGTTTAAATTGTGTATGTCCTCTTGACTCAGTTTGGGTTGATCATATGCCTCTAGAAATTTGTTGGTGCCTTCAAGTTTTTCTCTTTTACTGGAGTATAAATTTTCAAAATTATTTCTAATTGTTTTCTGTATTTCAATAGTGTCTGTCATGATATTTCCTTTTTCATCACAAATTTTAGTAATTTGAGCTTTTCCCTCCTTTTTGTCAATTTTTTGAATTGTTTCTTTTGTTTCTATTTCATTTATTTCTGCCTTGATTTTAATTATTTCCTGTTTTCTACTACTTTTGGAGTTGATTTGCTCTTCTTTTTCTACAGTTTTGAGATCTAATGTCAGGTTGTTTATTTGCTGTCTTTTTCTTCAATGAATGAATGAGCTTAATGAAATGAACTTTCCTTTTAGCACTGCCTTCATAGTGTCCCACAAATTTTGATAAGTTATATTGGAATTCTCATTTACCTCTAAGAATTTAAAAACATTTTTTTACATATGTATGACAGAAGAATGCATTACAATTCTCATTACACATATAGAGCACAATTTTTCATATCTCTGGTTGTATACAAAGTATATTCACACCAATTCATGTCTTCATATACATACTTTGGACAATAATGTCCATCACATTTCACCATAATTTCTAACCCCATGCCCCCTCCCTTCCCTTCCCACCCCTCTGCCTTATCTAGAGTTCATCTATTCCTCCCATGCTCCTCCCCCTCCCTACCCCACCATGAATTAGAATTTTTTTATGTCCTCCCTGATGTCTTCTGTTATCCATGTGTTGTCCAATACTGTATTGTTTAGTCTCCAGGTGTTAGAGTAGCTTCTCTTTTTACTTTTATCATTGATTTCTAATTTCATTCCATTATGGCATGATAGACTGCAAGGTAGTATCTCTATTTTGTATTTGCTAACACTTGCTTTGTGGCATGACATATTGTCTATTTTAGAGAAGGATCCTTGTGCTGCTGAAAAGAAAGTATGTTCGCTCATTAATGGATGGAATGTTCTATATGTGTCTGTAAGTCCAATTTATTGATTGAATTATTGAGCTCTATAGTTTCTTTGTTTAGTTTTTGTTTGAAAGATCTAACCAGTGGTGAGAGAGGTATATTAAAGTCACCCAGTATTATTGTGTTGTGGTCTATTTGGTTCTTGTATTTGAGAAGAGTTTGTTTAACATACATAGATGCCCCATTGTTTGAGGCATAGATATTTATGATCATAATGCCTTGTTGATGTATGAATCTCTTAAGCAGTATGAAATGTCCTTCTTTATCCCTTTTTCACTAGCTTTGGTTTGAAGTCTACTTTATCTGATATGAGGATGGAAACCCCTGCTTGTCCATGTGAGTGATACATTTTTTCCCACCCTTTAACCTTAAGTCTATGGATGTATTTTCCTGTGAGATGAGTCTCTTGAAGGCAACATATTGTTGGTCTTTCTTTTTTAATCCAATCTGTCAGTCTATGTCTTTTAATTAATGAGTTTAGGCCATTCATATTCAGGGTTATTATTAAAATATGATTTGTGTTCTCAGACATTTTGGTTTATTTTTGGTTTTTAACTTGACTTGGTTTTTGATTGGCCTTACCTTTACTGCAGTTTCTCCCTTTGCTAATTTTCATTGTTGTTTTTCATTTCCTCCTTCTGCAATATTTTGCTGAGGATGCTCTGTAGTGAAGGCTTTCTCACTGTGAATTCTTTTAACTTTTGCTTATCATAAAAGTTTTTATTTCATCTCAAACCTGAAGCTTAATTTTGCTGCATATAAGATTCTTGGTTGGCATCCATTTTCTTTCAGAGGTTTGGTATATGTTGTTCCATGATCTCCTGGCTTTCAGGGTCTGAGTTGAAAAATCTGCTGAGATATGAATTAATCTCACCGTAGATGTGATCTGATTCCTCTCTCTTGTGGCCTTTAAGATTCTATCCTTATTCTGTATGCTAGGAATTTTCATTATTATATACCTTGGTGTGGATATGTTGTAATTTTGTACATTTGGTGTCCTGTAAGCCTCTTGTATTTGATTTTCCAACTCATTCTTCATGTTTGGGAATTTTCTGATATTATTTCATTGAAGAGATTGTGTATTCCTTTGGTTTGAATCTCTATGGTTCCCTCTATCTCTATAATTCTTATATTGATCTTTTAGTGGTATTCTATAATTCTTGGATGTTCTGCTCATGATTTGTTATCATCTTCACTGTGCTGTCTACTTTATTTTCAAGATTGTATACTTTGTTTTCATTATCTGACATTCTGTCTTCCAAGTGATCTATCCTGTTGGTGATGCTTTCTATTGAGTTTTTTGTTTGGTTTATT
This sequence comes from Urocitellus parryii, assembly GCF_045843805.1. Classification (NCBI taxonomy): domain Eukaryota; kingdom Metazoa; phylum Chordata; class Mammalia; order Rodentia; family Sciuridae; genus Urocitellus; species Urocitellus parryii. The sequence continues at coordinate 212,400,349 of NC_135531.1, read as the reverse complement.
GTTTCCTTCATTTCAAGGATTTCTGATTTTTTTTCAGAATCTATCTTTCTTGAAGTAATCTTTTGCTACCTGTGTTTGCTCCCTTATCTTTATTTTAGTAAAATCAATGGTTTCTTGTATTTGTTCTCTTATCTCCTTGTTGGAGTGATCAATTTTTGCCTATATTTGCTCATTTAGGTCTTTCTTTAATTCACAGATCATTTTGATTATGTATATTCTGAACTACTTCTCTGACATTTCATCAACTGCACCATCCATGGGTTCTATTATTGTAGTATCCTGGTTTGTTTGGGGTCCTGTTTTCCCTTGTTTGTACCTGTTGTCTATGTGTCTTTCTTTCTTGCAGTGCATATCTGAGGTATTACAGTTTCTACCCTATAATCTTATAATGACCATGCAGATTCTCTGTACCTCATGGACTGCCTGTTCTGAGATGAGTTTTCTGTTGTTGTAAGGTGGAGGCTAATGTGTGGAGGACTATGGGATGGCTGCAGTGACCCAAGATGGAAGTGGGCTAAGGCCTGTGCTCCCAGGTGGGCCCAGGGGGTGGTGATGGGCCTAACCTGGGCCGGGCTTCCACCGGGGCTGGCAGAGGTGGTCCTGGGCTGGGGCCTGAGCTCCAGTGTGGATCTGCAGTCAGTGAGATTTTACTTCTGACAGTAACCAGAAGTTGTGTTCTTTTGTAATCATTTTGGCACTATTTGGTTAATTTGTTAAAACACTTTCTTGGCATATTGAAATATAATTCACAAAACTCATGTTTGGTATTTTAACTGTAGGCACATTTTTTTTCATATCAGAATAATAAGGTTTGAAATAACTTCCAGATTCTTCAGAATACACACACATAGCACTGAGGGTTTCAGAATGTCTGTCATTTACTTTCTCTTTCTATCTTTAAATTTCAAGAATAAGATTCTTGAAAATAATATTCATAAACTGATGGTTGGACAACATGAAATTTTCAATTTTGTAGGCCAAATAGTTGACATAACAATTTTCTTTGGTTCAACATGATAATAAAAATATAGCAATTCATTTTATTTACTAATTGTATTTTACTTTCTCAATCAATTATAATTTTTTTGCAATTTTCATATTATTGAAACTGGTTTTGCTAATGTTTCTCTTAGCCTGCTAATTTCCTAATTCTCTATTTTCATATCTCACCATACCATTGAGGTTAGAAAGGAAGGCTTTCTAATTAAGTTGTCATTAGAATCCTGTGTGTATCCTTTATGGCTATTTGATGTTTGGGTAAATTTATTAATGTCTCTGAGCTTCAGTTTCATCAGCTATACAATTAAGACATAAATCAGATCTACTTCATAGAATTTTTGCAAGGATCAAATGGTAATTTCAGTTTAGCTACCTAGAACATAGTAAATATTCATTAAATATAAGTTATTCCTATTAATTAGTTATCTTACAACATTAAAAACCTATAATGTATTTTTTCTCAAAATATTTAAACATTTTAAATATTTTATATAAAACACATAACAATGAAGACATTCTTATAAAAATTAAAATTCTTATAAAAATTAAAACATTTACATTAAAGCATTGCTTGACCAATACCCTCATGCAAGCTCTTCTCTGGAAGTTATTGCTATTACCAGCTATTTAACCCACATATATACGTACATACATACTATCTATATGTACTTACATAAAAAGCAAAATCAACATTATCAAAATAAATCCTCATTGTGTTATGAAATGTAATACCATCATGATAGTCAGCTCTGACTCTCATAACAAAATGTCATAGATTGGGTGACTCAAACAACTTAAACTTATTTTTCTCACAGTTCTGGGAACTAGAAATATAAGATCAGGGTGGGACTCTGATGAGTGATCTCTTCCTGGTCTGCAAAGGGCAATCATCTCACTGTGTCCTAACACTGGTGGGAAGGTGGACAAGAATTTAGCTGAAATTTTTTCTTAAAAGGTCACTAATGTCCTCATGAGGGCTCCATCCTTTCCCAAAGGCCTTTTCTTCAAATACCATCACATTGAGGATGAGGGTTCCAACATATAAATTTTGTGGGGGCTGCGGGGGACAAAATTCAGTGTAACAATGTGTGGAAAAAATCATGTTATACAAATTGTCTGTTTACTATTAACTCCTATTTATTAATTGCTGCTAACATATAAGGTCTGTGTCCCAGCTAGAAATAGTACACCCTTCTGGCAACAGAGTACACAAGCCCCTACTGCAAGTAGACAAAATAGTAAAAGGCTTCCTTTCTCAATTATGGCATGTAGGGTGGCAAGCAGAGGCAATAGTGGACATCATGCCCCCTTCCTACCCCTAGTAAAAAATCATTTTTATAAAGCAGAAACTTCAAAATGATATATGGTATACCTGTAAATAAATCAACCTAATTCTTTGAAAAGATATTATTCATACTTCTTTTAAAACTCAGCTCTCTGGTCATTTGGAATTTATTTTCATGAATGATATGAGCAAACTGTATGACTTATATTTTTTACCCCTAAATTGTTAGCCAACTATCTCAATACCAATTACTTAATGATTCATCCCTACCCACTGATTTGAAATGCCAACTTTATTATATATTATATTTCTAATTATATTTGTATAGCCATATGGACTCTTGATTAAATAAAAACAGATCTATATTTATATTTCTACATGGATACCATGCTGTTTCAATCATTCTGTTTTGCTATCTAATAGAACAAGTGTTCACTCATTGTTCTTTTTAAAAATAGCTTTCTTATGTCAAATTTCATTTTAAAAACTCTATTGACTTTTACATTGAAATTTTCTTAAGGAGAACTGACATGGATTATTTAGATCAAATTTAATCTCCAACCTAGGAACATACTTCCAAAATAGCTTTCTATTTCTCCTCTTCTCATAGATCCCTTAGAAAATTTCACAGAGTTTTTCTGGTTAAAGTTTCAAAATTATTTTGGAATAGGTAGATATTGGTGATTAAGAAGCCAGTTATAAGATTCCTTCTGTAAACTATGAAAAAAATCTGCCCTAAGGAAAAGGCAGTGGGATGCAATGGTGTTACAAGAGCTGACAGATAGTTCTGAAGTATAGAAATTAGTCATCTTCGGTGACTTCTTTCATTGGACATGGAGTCTGTGGAAAGACAAAGAAAGAAATACAACCTTGAAGATAATTGAGTTTTTATGGCCTCTTAAGCTGAAAGCTTTAGTTTTTGAGTTTTCAATGTTTTTTATTTTCTAATAGATTTGTTTGGATATAGTTTCACTTTTTTCTGTGAGTCTTTGGCCACATTCTACAAAATTTGAAATGATGTTTTTGTTATCTAATTCCTAAATAGTTTTATTTCATTTTTGCTGTCCTAACAATAAATTGGCAGTTATTTGGGTGCTTGCCAAAGCCAAAGTTGTTAATAATTTTCAATTTCTTCTACTTTTCAGCTTTCCATATCTTTGCATAAAAATGTACAAAAATGCATCCTGCCTTACTGAAAGCTACTAAATGCTGTTACTTTTAACATTAAATAATTTTCCTTATTGAAGAACAATTTATTTATAACAAAATACCCATTTAAGTGTATAATTCAATAATTTTCAGTAAACTTATATATGAGTTGTACAACCATTGCTATAATCATTTTAGATCATTTCTGTCACCCAAAAAGATACTTCCTATCCATTTGCATTAGTCCTTCATCCCACTTCCAGCCCCAAAGAACCACTAATCTATTTCTCCTACAATAAATTTGCCTTTTCTGGACATTTCATATAAATGGAATGCATCTGTCTTGTTTTCCTTAGCATAATGTTTTTGAAGTTCACCCATGTTGTAGCATGTGTCATTATTATTTTTTTCTTTTTATTGCTGAAGAGTATTCCACTTCAAAACTATTTTTTAAATGTTTCACAAAGCAATGTAGGATTTATTTTCTTTTGGCAAAAAATTAATATTAATATATGCATGATGGTTTAAAAAAAGCAGGGTTCAAAATTTATGAAAAGTTTGATATTGATTTTATAAAAGACTTTAGTTTGTATTGAGCTCAATTCCTTACTTACAGTACTCCTAAAGGTAGGAGGAATAGTAGCTTCTTAGTTTCTTAGCATCTAATTTCATTTCTCTTATGAGCCCCCCACTTCCTTCAACGTAGTGAAGAGTGATGGAAACTTCCTTTAAAAGTATATCAAGATTTTTAGTTTCACAACAGCCTTTTGTGGGTAAAGTACAAACCACAATCTCTATTGGAGATAAAGCAACCTCCTCCAAGAAGAGGGGTGAAGTGGCTTATCTCCCTGCATGGTTTGGTTCTCCTTAGTGTCCTCAATATCTGCCCCTTTCCCAGGATATAGGCAGTGCTTCAATTGAAATATTATGTGAGTCACATAGGTAATTTAAAATTTTCTGGTAATCACACTAAAATATAAAAATGTAGAATTGACTTTAATAACATATTTCATTTAACCCACTATACTCTCCAGAAACATTATCATTTTAATAGGACATCAACATACATATTATTAATGAAACATTTTATTTTTTTCATACCATGCATTTGAAATTTGGTATATATTTTATACTTTTAGCACATTTTAATTTGTTTAGTGACATTTTAGCTGAAGAATATCCTCATGGGGTCAGTGGACATATTCTGGAGAATGAAGACATAGTCTCCTGGCTATTCAGGGTTAGGTGACTGGTCTACCTGTAGGTTCTGCCTGCCTTATAGAACACACAACAGACTTTATATACATTTTAAACACTGCTTTTTTCACCATTCTGCATTCTTCAGGGTCTTAACTACCCTTTACTATTCTTGCCATTTTTCTCTTGTCACTGAAATAGGCCTTGGTCCTCACAGAACCTTCCAGTAACATAATCAGGCCTACTTAGCTTTAAAATACAGATCCATGTAGGCTGCCAGTGGCTACCTGCTATTGCCTGTACTCTTGAGAGTCCCCTTTTAACTAAGTTTCTATTTCTTCTTCCAGGTTTTGCTAGCCCATGGTTTCCCCAGAATTGGGCTTTTATTTCTGATAGGATCTTGTGCACCCCACAGAAGTAAAATCTCATGCCATCTCTAAATATCACACTCTGTTACTGTCATGTTGGACATAATGCATGCTAAATGCTAGGCCTCTCTGGGGGTCATTTTATACCAGAAAAGTAGGAAACTAGTCCCTTGTTCTTGGATTCTCCCATGTATATTTCAGTATTTCTATTCCATCATCAGAATTTGATCCACCAGGATAGAAGTGATGGAGCTGGCATTGGAACTCTTCACCTACCTCTCCTCTCTATTACAGGAATCCATGATTTCCAGGGAAAATAAAGATATGAAGTTAGTATTTTCAAATGTTGTATTATATTATTTAAAGAAAACTTTTCTCAAAGCAAATTTACTTAGCTAAATAATTCCTCTAGATACCATTTTATAACTAGAGAACTGAAGTTGGGCTAAATAAAAAAATGGATGAGGTTTTGTTATATTTTTTCAAAAACCAGGGATTAAACCCAGGGGCACTTAACTACTGGGCCACCTCCCCAACCATATTTTATTAAGAGTTAGGGTCTCGATAAGTTGCTCAGGGCCTTACCAAGTTGGTGAGGCTGGCTTTGAACTTGCAATCCTCCTGCCTCAGCCTCCCAAATCGCTGGGATTAGAGGCATGTGCCACTGTGCCCAGCTGGATGGTTGAGGTTCTAGAAACATTATCAGCCAATGCTAATATAATAGCTGTGCAGCTATTCTTTCATTCTTTGCTATATTAGAATAACTAGGGAAGCTTTTGAAAGTCCTGATGCTCAAGCCATACCGTAACTAAATCTATAATTCTGAGGGTAGGATTCTGGCCCCAGCATTAAAAAAAAAAACTTTCTCAGATATTCTGAAGTTTGAGAATCGTTGTACTAGAATTATTATCATATTTTCTTAACTAGGGGCCAAGAATTATCTGTAGGGTTCTTGAGAAGAGTCCATATTTTATTGAAATGGCTATAATTTCTCTTTTCTAAATGCTATACCTTCACTGAAATAATTTGAGGAAGTTATGTAAATGAAACTGTATATTCATGGAAGAGTTTATCAATATAGAAATTCTCTTCAAGTAGAAGTTTTGCATATTTTTCTACAAGGACTCTGTGTGTGTGTGTGTGTGTGTGTGTGTGTGTGTTTAATGGAGAAAACATTCCTTCCTAAAAAGCAATGTATAAAAGGGAGTTAAAAAAAATTACTTGTTAGCCATTTTTTTTCCACCAAATAATAGCATCTTCCTGCAATGTAAAACAGAAAACATTCAAAGTTCAAGATGTGGATGACCATTTGGGAAGAAAGAAACTAGCGCCAGCTGCCTTCCTAACACTAAATTGGCTTTGCTAATCTAGTGTGTGTTTTGGGGTGCTTGCCAACATCAGGGAATTGACAGTTATTGCATTTTCTAAGTAGTAAAACCAGATGTGTGTCTCTACTTTCCATGTCTTTTCTCAACAATGTGCAAATTTCAGCATGTTATATCGGAAGGCATTAAGGGCGTTTGAAACATTCTTATGTTTGAGATTTTTAAAGAGTATGTTTAGTAAAGTGACTTAATCAGAAACTTTACAACATTTGTTATGTTTTGTTTCTCAGCATGAGATTTCTCAAAATTGGTGGAAAATCTCTTGTTCATTAAATTCTTGTCAACCAAATCCCCATTTCAAGTGGATGTGCCAAATGATGTAGATCAAGGATCACTGTGAGCCATTAAATAAATATAGTTCTTAGTAAAACTATCTATTTTGTCTTTTAGCTGTGTATTAGAAATGCTTTGCATATTAGCATTTATTTTAAAGTCTGAAAGGGACCTTGTTGATAGCCAACATGCTATTTTCCAATCCATTGAAGTAATTTTGTCTAAAGTAGTAATATAATAATAAAGTCAATACTTATGACCTGCTGATCAGGATAACATAACTAACTGTGGTATGTATGTGCATGTATATATTGGTGCGTGGAAACAGATTATTTCTGTAAAATTATAGAAATTTTTCAGTGGATCTTAGCAAGTATGATTGACACTTGAGAGAAGCTAAAAAATTTATGGACATAGCAACATATAGTCATTTTAATGTGAAAATCAAGCAAGCTCATGCCAGTGGGCAGACGGAGCACCAGCTGGGCAGAGATGGCACAGCTGAGGGTTATTGTAGAGGTCTTGGATGATGATTTAGTTCCTAATGTATGCAAGACTGGCTGTATCTGTGGTCCCTTCCAAACCATGGGCAATTGAAGAGTATCTTCTATTTAGTAGTTTCATTTGCTTTTATTTTATTGTTCAAAACATTGACTTATGGTTTTAGAAATCATGACTCATTAAAAAGTCTACTGGTCTATTCAGTGAAATAATACGAGAAAACTTCCCAGAATTGAAGATTGAGACAGAATCCCAAATCCTAGAAGCCTACAGGACGCCGAATGTGCAAAATCATAAGAGATCCACACCTAGACACATTATAATGAAGATGTCCAACATACAGAATAAGGAGACAATTTTAAAAGCTGCAAGAGAAAGAAAGCAGATTACATTTAGGGGTAAACCAATCAGGATAACAGCTGATCTCTCAACACAGACTCTGAAAGCTAGAAGATCCTGGAATAACATATTTCAAACACTGAAAGACAATGGGCTCCAACCAAGAATCGTGTATCCGGCGAAATTAAGCTTCAGGTTAGAAGATGAAATTAAAACCTTCCACGATAAACAAAAGTTAAAAGAATTCGCAGCTAGAAAACCATCTCTTCAAAAAATCCTTGGCAAAACATTACAGGAAGAGGAAATGGAAAATAACATTGATAACCAACAATGGGAGGTAGGACAGTAAAGGGGGGAAAGTAGTCAAAGAGGATAACAAATCAGGTTTAGTAACATCAATAAACAATTATGGATAGAAGAACAAACCACATCTCAATAATAACCCTAAATGTTAATGGCTTAAACTCACCAATTAAGAGACACAGGCTAGTAGAATGGATCACAAAACAAGACCCAACAATATGCTGTCTACAGGAGACGCATTTGATAGGAAAAGATATACATAGACTGAAGGTGAAAGGTTGGGAAAAAGCATATCACTCATATGGACCGCGGAAACAAGCAGGAGTGTCCATACTCATATCTAATAAAATAGATTTCAAGCCAAAGACAATCAAAAGGGATAAAGAAGGACACTTCATACTGCTCAAGGGAACCATACACCAACAAGACATAACAATCATAAATATATATGCCCCAAATAATGGTGCAGCCGTGTTCATCAAGCAAACTCTTCTCAAGTTCAAGAGTCTAATAGACCACCATACAATAATCAGGGGAGACTTCAAAACACCTCTCTCACCACTGGACAGATCTTCCAAACAAAAGTTAAATAAGGAAACTATAGAACTCAATAACACAATTAACAACCTAGACTTAATTGACATATATAGACTATACCACCCAACTTCAAGTAGCTACACTTTTTTCTCAGCAGCACATGGAACCTTCTCAAAAATAGACCATATACTATGTCACAGGGCAACTCTTAGACAATACAAAGGGGTAGAGATAATACCATGCATCTTATCTGATCATAATGGAATGAAACTGAAAATCAATGATAAAAGAAGAAAGGAAAAATCAAGCATCACCTGGAGAATGAACAACAGGTTGCTGAGTGATCAATGGGTTTTAGAAGACATCAAGGAGGAAATTAAAAAATTCCTAGAGTTAAATGAAAACACAGACACAACATATCGGAATCTATGGGACACATTGAAAGCAGTTCTAAGAGGAAAATTCATTGCTTGGAGTTCATTCCTCAAAAAAAGAAAAAACCAACAAATAAATGATCTCATACTTCATCTCAAAATCCTAGAAAAAGAAGAGCAAACCAACAGCAAAAGAAGTAGAAGGCAAGAAATAATTAAAATCAGAGCTGAAATTAATGAAATTGAAACAAAAGAAACTATTGAAAAAATTGACAAAACTAAAAGCTGGTTCTTTGAAAAAATAAATAAAATTGACAGACCCTTAGCCATACTAACGAAGAGAAGAAGAGAGAGAACCCAAATTACTAGCATACGGGATGAAAAAGGCAATATCACAACAGACACTTCAGAAATACAGAAGATAATCAGAAATTACTTTGAATCCTTATACTCCAATAAAATAGAAGATAGTGAAGGCATAGATAAATTCCTTGAGTCTTATGATCTGCCCAGATTGAGCCAGGAGGATATAGAAAACCTAAACAGACCAATAACAATAGAGGAAATAGAAGAAACCATCAAAAGACTACCAACTAAGAAAAGCCCAGGACCGGATGGGTATACAGCAGAGTTTTACAAAACCTTTAAAGAGGAACTAACACCAATACTTTTCAAGCTATTTCAGGAAATAGAAAAAGAGGGAGAACTTCCAAATTCATTCTACGAGGCCAACATCACCCTGATTCCGAAACCAGACAAAGATACTTCAAAGAAAGAAAACTACAGACCAATATCTCTAATGAACCTTGATGCAAAAATCCTCAATAAAATTCTGGCGAATCGGATTCAAATACATATCAAAAAAATTATACACCATGATCAAGTAGGATTCATCCCTGGTATGCAAGGTTGGTTCAATATACGGAAATCAATAAATGTTATCCACCACATCAATAGACTTAAAATTAAGAACCATATGATCATCTCAATAGATGCAGAAAAAGCTTTCGACAAAGTACAGCATCCCTTTATGTTCAAAACTCTGGAAAAATTAGGGATAACTGGATCATACCTCAACATTGTAAAAGCAATCTATGATAAGCCACAGGCCAGCATCATTCTGAATGGAGAAAAATTGAAGGCATTCCCTCTAAGATCTGGTACAAGACAGGGATGCCCTCTCTCACCACTTCTGTTCAACATAGTCCTCGAGACACTGGCCAGAGCAATTAGGCAGACGAAAGAAATTAAAGGCATAAAAATAGGAAAAGAAGAACTTAAATTATCACTATTTGCAGATGATATGATCCTATACCTAGCAGACCCAAAAGGGTCTACAAAGAAGCTATTAGAGCTAATAAATGAATTCAGCAAAGTGGCAGGATATAAGATCAACACGCATAAATCAAAGGCATTCCTGTATATCAGCGACAAATCCTCTGAAACGGAAATGAGGACAACTACTCCATTCACAATATCCCCCCAAAAAATAAAATACTTGGGAATCAGCCTAACAAAAGAGGTGAAAGATTTATACAATGAAAATTACAGAACCCTAAAGAAAGACATAGAAGAAGACCTTAGAAGATGGAAAAATATACCCTGCTCATGGATAGGCAGAACCAACATCATCAAAATGGCGATATTACCAAAAGTCCTATATAAGTTCAATGCAATGCCAATCAAAATCCCAACAGCATATCTTGTAGAAATCGATAAAAGAATCAGGAAATTCATATGGAATAATAAAAGACCCAGAATAGCAAAAACAATACTAAGCAGGAAGTGTGAATCAGGCGGTATAGCGATACCAGACTTCAAACTATACTACAGAGCAATAGTAACTAAAACAGCATGGTACTGGTACCAAAACAGGCGGGTGGACCAATGGTACAGAATAGAGGACACAGTAACCAATCCACAAAACTACAACTATCTTATTTTTGATAAAGGGGCTAAAAGCATGCAATGGAGGAAGGATAGCATCTTCAACAAATGGTGCTGGGAAAACTGGAAATCCATTTGCACCAAAATGAATCTGAATCCCTATCTCTCGCCATGCACAAAAGTTAACTCAAAATGGATCAAGGAGCTTGATATTAAACCAGAGACATGGCATCTGATAGAAGAAAAAGTTGGTTATGATCTACATACTGTGGGATCGGGCTCCAAATTCCTCAATAGGACACCCATAGCGCTAGAGTTAACAAACAGAATCAACAAATGGGACTTACTCAAACTAAAAAGTTTTTTCTCAGCAAAAGAAACAATAAGAGAGATAAACAGGGAGCCTACATCCTGGGAACAAATCTTTACTCCACACACTTCAGATAGAGCCCTAATTACCAGAATATACAAAGAACTCAAAAAATTAGACAATAAGATAACAAATAACCCAATCAATAAATGGGCCAAGGACCTGAACAGACACTTCTCAGAGGAGGACATACAATCAATCAACAAGTACATGGAAAAATGCTCACCATCACTAGCAGTCAGAGAAATGCAAATCAAAACTACCCTAAGATACCATCTCACTCCAGTAAGACTGGCAGCCATTAGGAAGTCAAACAACAGTAAGTGCTGGAGAGGATGCGGGGAAAAGGGCACTCTTGTTCATTGCTGGTGGGACTGCAAATTGGTGCAGCCAATTTGGAAAGCAGTATGGAGATTTCTCGGAAAGCTGGGAATGGAACCGCCATTCGACCCAGCTATTCCCCTTCTCGGTCTATTCCCTAAAGCCCTAACAAGAGCAGGCTACAGGGACACTGCTACATCGATGTTCATAGCAGCTCAATTCACGATAGCAAGACTGTGGAACCAGCCTAGATGCCCTTCAATAGATGAATGGATAAAAAAAATGTGGCATTTATATACTATGGAGTATTATTCTGCATTAAAAAATGACAAAATCATAGAGTTTGGAGGGAAATGGATGGCATTAGAGCAGATTATGCTAAGTGAAGCTAGTCAATCTTTAAAAACCAAATACCAAATGACTCCTTTGATATAAGGGGAGTAAACAAGGACAGGGTAGGGACGAAGAGCTTGAGAAGAAGATTTACATTAAACAGGGATAAGAGGTGGGAGGGAAAGGGAGTGAGAAGGGAAATTGCATGGAAATGGAAGGCGATCCTCAGGGTTATACAAAATGTCATATAAGAGGAAAGGAGGGGTAAGACAAGATAATACAAATGGAAGAAAGGATGTACAGTAGAAGGGGTAGAGAGAGAAAAGGGGAGGGGAGGGGAGGGAAGGGGAGGGGAGGGGGGACAGTAGAGAATAGGACAGACAGCAGAATACATCAGACACTAGAAAGGCAATATGTCAATTAATGGAAGGGAAACTGGTGTGATACAGCAATCTGTATATGGGGTGAAAGCGGGAGTTCATAATCCACTTGAATCAAACCGTGTAATATGATGTATTAAGAACCATGTAGTGTTATGAACGACCAATTAAAAAAAATAATAATAATAAAAAAAAAGAAAGTTTTAATTAGGAAAAAAAAAGAAAAGTCTACTGGGTTTCTGCTATCTGCCAAATCGATCTGTCTGTTGCAGATTCTTGTTCATGTCATAAAAGGGAGTGTAAGTGTATATGGTAGAGAGAAGGCAATATTCAAAAATTTTTTGATGCATTTTAATATAAATGGCATTATTGTAACCCTTTAATAACTATTATTTTTTTAACATGGATGTTTTAATAAAATAACCACAGATACTATAATTCCAAACCAGATATCTAGGTGCTGTGGTCTTTTGAGATCAATTTTCTCAAATACTCTTCCCCATGACAAGGATGTTTATTTTGATCCACAATTAGTGCTATAGATATTAAAAAGTTTTTCATGGTACATTAGGTTGTTTTTAAACTCTATTTACTTCTCCCATTCAAAATTTACAATAATATGGAGAAGTAAATGATTTGCTGGTCATCCTTAACCCCAAAGGGTCTCTATGTCCTACAGTGCCTCAAACAGTATTTCATGAGTGAAATAGAGAGGAGGCAGCCACTCCAGGACTTACTGATGTCTTTATCACTAATCCCTTAGCTAAGGGGTTTCATTAAGCACTTATAGAAAATGGAATATTGACCCTGTAGGCATATACTTTATGAAGAGTTTACAAAGGTGCAGGCCAAAGCAGGCAGAAACTTTGTAGTTATAGTTAAATAAAGTTAGTTTGCATATTTTTCTGGATTAGGAAAAATCTAATGGCAACTTTCACAAATTCCACTGATGTGGTAGATACAACAGAGGGTCAAACACTTTGTCCTTTCTTTGAAACTACTTTTTCCAAAAGACACACACACACACACACACACACACATTCAGTTATAAAGCAATATTAAGTAAGAATTATAAGGTCAGTGAAGGGAGCATGCTTACAATCTGGATTTTTAAAATATATTTTATTATGTGTTCTATAGAGTCATATAATTTTAAAACTGGGAGAAATCTTAGGAAACATTACTACTCCCTTTTGTAACTAAGATTCTGTTTCTCAAACAACAGAAATCATTTCCAGTTGGATTTTGTAGTAAAGAGATTTAAATGAAAGATGTTTGGTTAATTCACCAAATCATAAGTAATGCTGCAGACCCAATCTTAGAAAATAGTTAGGAATAACTAAGGCTTGGAAGATACTGAAGAGTCAGGATTATAACTTAATTTGCTCCATAGAACCTTTCTGGCAAGTCCAACCATTGTCCACTAGATACCATGGCTTGCCCCCTCCTCTACTATCTCCAAACTGTGGGCATTTCTACTGGCAATGCATTTCTGACATGGTGCCATTCCCTGGTCATGATACTTTCTCCACAGGCCCTGTTTCCAAGTGAAGCATGTGATGGGCTGACTCAGGTCACATGCTTGTACTCTAGCTGTAAAGGAGGCTAGGAAAGCAAGCATCAGGCATCATCTTATGGGGTGATTTCTTCAAAAGAGGACAGGGGCTCAGAAGCCGAGAAGAGGGAAAAAAGAAGAGAATTCCTTCCCCAGTCTTTAACTTTAGTTGGAAAAAATCAACATATGCCCTTCTTTCTGTACTTAACCAAAAATTATCTTTTACCTAACACTATATAATTTTAACTTCTAGCACCCAAAGCATACTCACACTGTTCCCAAAGGGAACAGTTTTTTACAGCATCCACTCCAAGTGCAAGATCATACATATTTTTCTCCAGTTGTCTTCTAGTCTCATTGGGATCCATCTGAATATTCTGCAACCTAAGGACTAAACTTGAAAGTTTGCTACTAATGACAACACAAGGGTGAAGAAAGTAGACAGGAAATTTGTATTATTCTAAGTAGATAGAAAATTAGTACATATATTCTAAATAGATAAAAAATTACTGTGTGTGAATGTGTGTATTATACATATCACATCAAGATCCAGGGTGAATATATTCCTTCTGTAAATTGTCCTTGCTTCAGTAAATGGTCAAGATCACATTTCAAACATATAATCTCCCTTCTTCGCTATGCATTACATTTATGCTTTGCTTTTAGCCAACATCTTGGCTGGGCAAGGTTCTTTCCCCAACAGATTGACTCCTACTTTACTTTCCAAGGGACTCATTTGTATAGGGTTACTTATAACACTGGGCATGCAATTCTGGAACATGTCCTAGGAATTCTTTGAATTCCATCTATTTTTCCAACCTCTGTTAAATAAAAGCATCCTATTCCTTCTGGTAGGTCACTTGTTCCAACTAGGAATGTAACTTTCTTTGTCAGTTTGCCTAGTAACATGGTAAATCCCAAAGGGCAAGTACTTGCATCAGCTCCTAATTCAGTGTAACTGCTGTCTTCTTGCTGGAGAATTGGAAGTTGAAATCAGAAGAATTTAGAATTTCAGGGATAGAAACAGAACATTTTTAAATGGTTCTTTAGGACTAATTGTGTAAAACGTCATTCTCACATGTATTTATTGGTCCAGCTATGTATATATCCTGGCTTTGTGAGAAACAGAGTCATATATTGATCACTACTTCAGAACAAAACCACAACCTGTAAAACTGTGGTTTTACAACAAATAATGTCTCCCAGCTCAGACTGTATCTGAGTCTTTAATAGGTCATTCCACTGTTTTATAAGGACAGCAGCATCTGGGTGATGTAGTGAATCCTTGCACTTCAGCCATGCCTTACTTCTTATACACCAAAGGGAGTTCCTTAGGAAGTAGCGATGTTCCCTGCGAATGAATTTGTGAGTGCACAGATGGCATTAATAGGATGTATAGAAAAAGAAAATCCAATTTCTCCTTTTGCATTTCATATTGTAACTAACTAACACTGCTAATTCCCCTGGAGTATTATACCTTGTCAAGGGCTGAGGGTGACAGCAGCCAGGTTAGCCTTGATAAGGGCAAATCAATGTACTTGAGTAATGCATAGCTTCTGTTCCCATAACTAGGAGCATTTTATCATGACTACTTTGAGAAAGTACCAAGCTGCTAGGGAAGAAGACTGCTGCACACATAGCAAGTCATCTTTCCCTCCTAATTATTTAAACCACCCCACACAATATTCCTCTGTGGTGGACCAATTCCAGTATGTTCATCCACATAGTCTTTCTGTCTTCTTGTGACAAATCCCCAATTTTATTTCTTTAATGTTCCTAATCAAATTATCAGTACCATTAGCTACAACCCACGAAATGTTACTAATCCATGATTTATTCACTTACTGAAAAATTTATTGAGTATCTAATATGTGCCAGTGACTAATTTCTTTACCTCAGTTAAAGCAATTGAAATAGCCCTCTTGAAGTTTTACCTACATGAGAAATTTTCTTTCTCCATTTCTTTTTTTTATTAGCTACACATGACATTACAATCATCTTGGCAATTAATACATTTGAATCAATTGGGGTATAATTTCTCATTTTTCTGATTGTACTCTGAGCAGGGTGGTTCACCATAGCAGTCTGCTTCTGTCTGGAGCTAATATATGCGTAGAGCAACTAATCATTGAGAATACCCCATGACCACATGAGAGAGGAAGGATATCAGTGTGGCAAGAGGGACAGGCTGAAGTGTGAACCACATGTTTGGGTGAATGACCTATGTTTTTAGGATCATTCCATTTTCATGAGTCTGCTTCTGGGCACTCCTGGCTTTATGGCCAGTTGACTCAGATGATACCTAGTTCATTATGGGTATTTAGCCAAAGTCTCATTGTCATGTCACCTTGTGTCTTTGAAGGTCAGGAATCCCACTGTTGTATACAAAAAAAAAGTAGAGGCCAAAAATAATACCCCACATGGTTGTAGTGAGAAGCAAAAACAATGAAACATAGAAAGCACTTACTGCAATACCTAGCACATTGTTCTTGATCAACAGTTATCATGATTACCCGGGTCCAATATGAGCCAATAATTATTCTTAAAAGAAAAACCATAATTTTCAAAGAAGATATGACCATTCCTGAGGGTCTGTACTATTAGATCATACACACACACACACACACACACACACACACACTTCCCCTTCTCCACTGTGGCATGCTGTACAAAACATTGTAGTCATCGAGAATATTCTAAGGCACCAGTGAGCCCACTGTGTCACACAGCCTAGTGGCGTTGCTGTCTGTGCTGTGGTTTGGACCAGCTATACAACTTTCTCTTGCTTTGGCCTCTGTTCAAAACTGTAGGCTTTTCATGTCTCCTCCACCCTCCCCCCAGCAATTGGTGAAGCATTCCTAAATGCTGATTTTTTGCTTTCTAAATCTAAACAATATCACCTGGCACTATGACTGTTTTTTTCCCCATGTGGAAGGGAGTTCAGTGTCCTTCAGTATGAACATAGAGAAAGAGGATCTTTATTGAAATCCCTACCTTACCACTTCCTACTTCTATGACCAAGTTAACTCCCTTTCTGAACGCTCCCACATGGTTATTATCAGAATAAAGAGAAATGACATACATGAAGTACCTGGAGTAAAATATACACTGTTAGTTTCTCTCCACACCCTCCTCCTTATCTAGAGTGTTTACCCAGCTGTCTTCTGGGCTTTGCCACATGGCCATCTCTCTAGCATTTCAAGTTTTCCATACCTGAAAGTACTCATCACTCCCTCCAGCCAGTTTTTCCACTAGTGTGGCGCTCTGCCCAATCAGAGGCCCAGCTGACTCATCTTCTCCCATCCCTTACTCCTACAGCCAAGGGCTTATAAAATCTGGTGAATTTGCTCTTTAAATGTTGATGCTCTTCGCTGTTACCCTGATTAAGCCACTGTCCTCTCTCTTCTGAATTTCAGCTGTACTCCTCAGCCTTGTTCTCAATGCAAACACATCCAGTTGTGCCTTTTGGATACTGAAAACCCTTCAGTGGGTTTTCTTCACACTTAAGCTAAAATTCAGATGCCTTAAGGTTACTTATAGGATGACCATGGTTGGATTCAGCTTAACTCTTAAATCTCCCGACTACTCTGCCAGTTCTACAAGGGCCCCAGGATCTCTTGCCTTCACTGGGTATTCAAATGGACTTTTCTTCTCCAACCCTCTTGTGACTAACTCATATGCATTCTTTGCATCTCTGCTCAAGTGTGACTTCCTCAGAGAGGGCTTCTTTCATGTCTAGATGAGGTTAGGTCTTCTTGATATATGTTTAAGTTGTCGCCACATTACAAACCATCTCATAACTTATTAGCAAAAAGAGCAATGATGTTATAATGCCCATGGTTTCAGTGGACCATAAATTTGGATAAAGGAGGGAGAAGGTTTCTCTGTTTTCTAAAGTCTGGAGTCTCAACTTGGAAGACCTGAATGTCTATGAGGGGTGGTGCTTTAAATGACTGGGGAATGGGGATAGTCCCGTAACTTATTTTATTTAGGTGAGACACAGCTGGTGTTACAGTTTGGGTTCTGAATGTCCCCCAAAGGTCAGTTTTGGAGGCTTGGTCTCCAGCCCATGGCACTATTAGAAGGTAGTCAAACTTTTAAGAAGTTGGGCCCAGTAGAAGGAAGTGAAGTCAATGTGTTGTCCCCTTAAAGGGGATATGGGGACCCTGCCCTTTCCTTTTTATTTATTTATTTATTTATTTATTTATTTTTGCTTCCTCTATATCATGATGTGAATAGGCCTTTCCTATCACACTCTACCTACCATAATGAGCAATAGGACCAAGCAACTATGGATTGAAACCTCTTCAATTATGAGCCAAAATATTCTTTTCCTTCCATTTAGTTGATTACCTCATGTATTTTGTCAGTGATGGAAAAGGTGACCAACAAATCTGAGAACTGTCAACTGGAGCAAAGCATCCTTTCCATGAAGCTGGGCTTGTTAAAATCATGTTGGCCTCTGGGCAGCTGAACTTCCCATATTATGCCTCAGGAGTCCAGAAGCTCACCTTTCTTCAAAAAAAGCAGAAGCCTCGGGGCTTTCATCACCAAGCCTTGTAAATCACATAGTGTTACTTCCATTTTCTCTACTGGTCAAAATAGTTATAAGGCCTATTTGGACTCAAGTGAAGGGGATTTAGATCCACTCTCTCAATAGGAGGAGGATCAATAATTTGTCACTGTGTTTTAAAATCATCACAGTACCCTTTAACTGTGCAATCTTAACATCCATTTTTATTGTTATTACTTGATAGATTTTATTTTCTCCAGTAAATTCTGAGAAAGTGGAATTTATGTGTGTCTTTGCCATCATATCTTCATATCTGGCACATTGTAGGTAATTCAATCTTAATAAATACTCATTAAGGGGAGTAAAGGTTATAGTTAGAGCAAGCCCTGCTAGGAAAATGGTAGGGTTTTGCTATAGTTGAATAAAGCACACTTATCTTGGTTCTGGTTAAACTCGAAGAATAAGGAATTTCCTCACTCTTCTGATTTATGTTTACTTTTTATTCCTAAAAAAGAAAAGAACACAATCTCAAAATTGTCAGGCCTAAGTAGTAAAGGTCATAGATCTTTAAAGTCATCTTGTTCAATCATTTTAATGTTTAATTTTTTTCTGCTACTTTTCCACTAAGTGTTCATATGTCCTAGGCATGCATGCATCTCTTGATGCTGAATGTGCTGTCGTTTTGGAAGTACATTTTTATCTGTAGACAACTATAGGATATTTTTCTTTTCCTTGTTTATTTTTTTACTTTGTGATAAAAAGCTCAGATCTGTTTCCAGGAGCTTTCCTGCATTGATCCTCCTTCTTTTGCTTGAGACCATGTAGAACATATATAAACCTTCTTTCTCTTGGCAACCATTTAAATATTGAGGATAGTTACATGTTTCTTATTACCTTTGTCTACCTTCATACCTATAAAGCCTTTCTTTTGCAAATTATCCTGAAAGGGAGTATGTTTTCAAACTCTTCTGCCATTTATAGAGGAGAAGGGTTTAGGGGGGAAGACCCTTAGTGGCCAAGCAGCCCACCATGTTGACTCATACACGTCACGGTTCAGAATTGCTGTGAAAGTAGAGTAAAAGGTCTGAATCGTTACAAATAAAGGTTGTTCCTTGGGAAATTACTTGTGTCAGTATTGAATATACATTTATTTAAATAAGACAAGTTTAAGTCTTAACACAAGCCAATTTTATTGTGCAGAGATATTAACATGAGATGAATCTGTCAAGGTGTAGGTACCAAAGCACAGACAGTGGTAGATGGGGCTTCACTTGCAAAAGGAAGCAAATGAGACACCTCTCTCCATCTCCTACTGGATGTTGGGCTGATAGACCAAAATCACAGTTATTGTTACCTACATTATGAGACTCCTTCTGAGTACACTGTTTGCAAACCTGAACTACTCTTCCCCATGTAGAGCAGCTCATGGATTTCCTTCATCCTAGAGGTCTGGGATAAGATTCCTACTATCTACTCAATGGCTTCAGAGCGTAGAGCTATTCAGACCTGTCACACGGTCTAAAGGAACCCCTTTCCTTCACTAACATGAAGTGAGGCAGTTAAAAGGCAGCCAACACAAAAGTTCAACCATAAGTTTTTCCTTTTGGTTATTTGGGTTGGTATGTATCTGACTCGCTGCCTGGTTTTTGCATTGCCTACAAGCTAAGAATGTTTTTACATCCTTAAGTGTTTCAAAAAGAAGATGAAAATAATTTGCATATTGTGAAAACTATTGGAATTAAGACTTCTGGATTCATAATTAAAGTTTTAATAGAACAGAGTCTTGTTTATTTGTCTCTGGCTGCTTTTGTGTGCCACAATGGCAGAGTTTAATAGATGCCACAGAGACTACATGGACTGCAACTCTAAAAAGTTTATTATTTGGTCCTTTATAGAAATAAAAAAGTTTACTGGCCCAATGTCTAGTAACACTGCAGAAGAAGGAAGGAATGTTAATACTGCTTCTTAAAAGCAAAATATTTTTATATACTTAGGCTCTATCTAGCCTTTAGGTAAATGGAACTGGAATGAAGAAAATCTAAGAATTCCATTAAACATTGGAATTGACAATAAATTGAAAATTCCATTAAATCTAATGCACTATTCTCATCTGATGGCATCCCTGTCTATTCCCTTCTACAGTAAAGCACTCAAAGCTCCAGGTAAGGTCTGACCCCTCTGTCAAAACAGAGCAAAATTAGAAGCTTTTCTCCCCTAACATCTATGCTAATTGTCAGTGGTAAAGCATTTATGTTTATGTGTAGGTATCACTTTTAAAAATTCATATTGAACTAATGGCCATATTTTCTTTTTTCCATTCACCTTTTTTTAACAAAAGAAAAATATTGTGCACTGGTTTGTTTATCCAAATAAGCAATAGGCTGTTTACAAAACATATCTGCATGATTTGTATTAAGATGAATTTATCAACTCTTTGAAATATAAATTTAAAAAAAACTTTATTAAGGTACATTTATCTGTGAGTTTAAAACAAACATTCCAGCATAATAACACCTTTTGCTATAAATTTTAATTTTGAATGTCAAGATTAAAGAAGAGTCATAGCATTGTATAAAGAATTTCTACCTCAATTTACTAATTTTTAACATTTGCCCTATTTTCTTTGCCTTTGTAGATGGACACAATACTTTTATTTCATTTATTTATCTTTTTTGTAGTTCTGAGGATTGAATCCAGTGCCTCACAGGTAATAGGCAAGTGCTCTACCACTGAGCTACAACCCCAGCCCCCACACACTTTGTTTTGCCATACCATTTGAAAATTGCAGAAACCAAGACACTTTACCACTATTTGACATGAAATAGCTAAGAATATGGAAATCATATACTTACCCATAATATCATTATGATGCCTAAGAAAGTGAACAATAATTCCAAAATACAATTTAGCACCCATCCTATATTCAAGTTTTCCTAATTATCATAAGAATATTTTTATAACATCTCCCAACTAAGATAATATAATCATATGAGGAAAAATTTATTTCAAGTAACTTTTATAAATAGTAATTTGTATACTTGAATGTATTATAAGGGAAAAAGTTCTACAAAGAAATCCTGAACATCACTCATTAGATTTATTATTAGTGGAACATAGGAATTGAGTCTTTGAAATATTTTATATTTGCAGTAGGATAAAGCGTATAAGTGTGAAGGAAAAGAGACCAATATTAAGTAACAATTTGAACTAAAATATTACATATAAATGAGAGTATCAACAAAAACTTGTAATGTTTTCTTTTTTAAATATTTTTTCTCCATAGAGGATGACACTGGAAGGGCCTAGAAATAATTAGTAATCTACTGTTGGTGAACATGCTTGGTATCTAGATATTGATTTCTAAATATAATTTCCTACTTGAAAGAACCAGGGCTAATTAGAGAAGAAAATTACTGATTCCAGGATGGAACAAGGAAGTTGAAAGGTAGTACTAGGCTGTTATATTGGGTCAGCTAATACATGTTGAAGAAATAATAGATTCAGAAAATGACAAATTTCTGTTTTTAATGTAGTAATTAATTCAGACAAAGATCATCAATGTATGGTGGTTGAAGGATTATGGGGAAAAATAGAATATTTCCGAAGAGCTAACAATCACTCCATGAATTACTAAATGAAAATAAAATAAAACAAAACAAAATAGATATTTACAATGAGACATCTGACTATCGCTACCTTAACTAAGTGTACTAATTTAGCATTGCTATTAGTGAAGCAACCTGACTTTGTGTCTCTTGAGATGGTGTAATTTTCTGGTATATCACCTTTGCTCCAAAATCTCTTACTTAATTCAATCAATTTTCTAATCTATGCATTGGCAACATCCTTTTTTTAAGAGAGAGACTGTAAATACTGTGGTTTTCTGGACCATACTTTCTGTGTCACAACTGCTCAACTCTGCAGTCCTACACAAAAGCAACATGGACAATATGTAAACAAATGGATGTAGCATTGGATTGGGTTTGGCCCTAGTTTGAAGTTTATCAACCCCTATCTGAGAGCTAACTGTACATAGGGAATTCAGGAGAATGAGGACCCGAAGTTAATAATTGGATATAAAGAGGTAATAATCAAACAAATCCAAAACAAGAAAGATTCTACAAGACACTTTCTTCAAGGGGCTGGGCTGTGGCTCAGCAGTAGAGCGCTTGCCTAGCATGTGCGAGGCCCTGGGTTCGATCCTCAGCACCACATAAAAATCAAGGTTTAAAAAAATAAAAAAGATACCTCTTCAAATGCTTCTAAAACTTCAGTGGCATAGAGAAAAAAGGAACTGTATAGACTACAATAAACCAAGTGAAATAACAACAATAAAAACAGTATCAGTGCATGAACCTAGATAGTGATCAGCCTTCTTGTACAACCACCACTGAACTCTGTTTCTCCAGCCAGGTCTTTGTGTGGTTGGTATTTTTTTTTTATCAAATGCAGAATCTTTTAAATTATCCTCTCCCCTCAATCTATGGTCTGTGATCACAACCAGAATAACCAATTTGAGAGTATCTCAATCCTCTTGAGTTGGTTTCCAAAGCCTCCTAACATAAAAATCAATATTATTTTCTTTGAGCTTTTGATGAAAATCATTAAGAAAGTAAATTTATGAAGAAAAAGGTAGAGAAAAAGAGGCCTATGCTTTAATCACAATCTTTAACTATCATCAACAACAAGTGTGGAAGATTTGTATCATTTGACCCTTTTTATACCAAGGGAAAATAAAATGTATTTGTTCCTTATAACAATCTATGCAGATAATCTGTTCTAATCTAATTATTTTTACTAATAATTATCAGAAAGTAATCTTTTTAAGTACCTACATTTTACCTATCAGACAGGAGTTAGAATTTAAAATCTCAATTTACTTCATATAATGTCATCTAAAAGTACCTAAATTCTATTACAGAAAAATAATTTAAAATACCTTACAAGATAAAAACTAATTTTAAATTAATATCAACATTTATACTTATTGAAACTAATTTCAAGAAAGTTCCTTTCCAAGCTTAAAGTATCACATACTTAAACTAATAAAACCAGAGACATGTTTTCTTAATTCACACCTTTCTGCCATGACCCTTCTCTGTTCTCCCTCTAAGGACTATATATAGCACTGGAGAGCTGCGACCTTTTACCCTCAACTAATCTCTATCGGTCTCAAGGTCCCTGTCTCTGGTTTTTCACTCTTGTTGTGGTCTCCTTCCTTAAAAAGTCATCTTTTTTGAGGACTAAGCTATTTCAAAATCAAGGTCTGTTTGATTTTACTCATCACAATGGAAGTTTTCTCTCTGGCTTTTATCCCTTAGGGGAGGAGATGTTCTTGAATTTTACACTGACTTTTCAGTTCTCTTTAACAAAAAGATAAAATTTGTGCTGCTGGTAACATACAGAATCAAACCTAAGATAAATTTAAACTCAGTTCACCATTTCTTATTTTCCTATCCCACAAACAATGCTTATATGGTGATAGTTCTAAATGATCATTTTTAACTTGAAAAAAACAAGAAAGAAAGAAAGATAGATAGAAAAGATAGAAAGCTCAAAGATATTACAAGTATTTCCTGAATGTAACCAGCCAAAACTTCAACACAAACACAGGTACCACAAGGAGAGAAAGCAAAGGCATGTGCTGACATATGTAAAAATTATCATGAATCTGTATTTGGAGAAGTTCCTGGTCCTAGTGTGACTCAGAAAATGATGATTATTGTAATGTGCATGAAGTTAGGCATTATAACCATCAAGTTGTAGAGGGACAGAGTTGGTAGACTGACCTTTAGTAAGGGAATGCAGTGGTGATGCTATTTTTAAATCCATCAATCTATTTAATTTATAGATTTAATAATCATAATTGAGTGTCCACTAACTTGGGATACAGTTTGGGACCAAAAACATAGTCTCTGTTCTCAAGGACCTGAAAAGCCAGTGGGAGATCTGGATATTCCTAGTGAGAACAACCACAAGATGCTATAGGAATAGTGCTTACACCAGGTGGTCAGTGGAAGGGGTCTTCATGGTGGAAGCAAAAGAAAGAAAAGAAAAGCTTTCCAGGAATGGGAAATATTCTCTTTCCAAATATCCCTGGCAATTTTAAGGAAATGAAACTAATTTAGTGATTTAGATGAAGAATAAAACTTGGAGAGGTTGGGGAAGTCCTTTGGAAGCCTTCAATCTTATGGGATTGGAACAAGATAAATTATGACTGCTTTAATTTATTAACTCATCATAACCACTTGCATTAAACAATTAATGATTGTACTTTTTTATACCCTATTTCAAAAGGATTTTATTACAAGCAGAGAGAATTAACAGATTCCAGGATACTAGAAGAACTTTCTATAGAAACTACATCTACCATTAGCATGGTTGTAGCTAACAGGGGAGTAGTTACCATAGGAGGTTACACATGTTAATACATAAATTGATTCAAAATGAAATTAGACACACATGAGTTAAAAGGGGAAGTTGTTTGTGGGAGGCCCTCCCATGCTCTCCAAAGAAACCTCACGGACATTCTCAGAAACATAATTATAGTCAGGATGTTTCTTTGGTCTGATTTGGTATCATATGTCTGAGATCTTTATGTCCTTGTCCCTTAATTATGCATGTCCTTAGTAAATATGATTTTCAATTGAGCTTAGAACTTTAGAGAATATTTAGAAAGCTCAAGTCCATATCTATGAAAGAGGAAATTCAGCTGTCCCTTCTTCCATTGACTATTTCTTGGTGACTTTTTAGTACAGAAACTCTCTACTTTCATATTAAACTTCCACAGGATTCTTGATTAAAATGGTTGATTAAAACAAAGAGGAAAAAAATCTCAAGACAATTTTCTCTTACTGAATTCTTCCCAAGGTTTTTTTTTTTTTTTTTTTTGATGGAAGTGCTGTAAATTGAATCCCTCTTGACTTATCTTGAGTGAAAATGGAGAACAATGACTCCTCTGTATAAAATTCTGATTGTTCTCCAAGATCACTTGCAGTTTCCCATTAGCCTTATCACAGCCACATAAGGAGTCTTATTTTCTTTACATTTTCCTGGGTTAGTCTTCTGATCCTTTATTAATGTTTGCTGACCTCCTCCCAAATTCCCTCCCAAGAATTCAAGTATTGATTCTAATAATATTCCTTTCTAGTGTTTTAGGAGATACTAAGCTGGGCTTAAATTACATTTACTTTAAGTTAAAGTTTGCCAACCAGAAGCAACTATGCAGCTACTATATAGTACACACAGATATTCACACACACACAGAAACACACATGTGGAGAGTAGAGCCTAAGAGACAATGTAGGTAAAAGAGCAAGAATTTTGAGCAAAGAAAATTGAATATAAGATTTATATAAATGGATTTCTGACTAATAAACACACAAATCTATATGAAGCTTATTTGGGTTATTGTGTTGGCTTGAGACATGTTAGACTATATTGAAAGGAGAGCAGGTTATGGGGAATGGGCAAGTTTTTAGTAAATATGGGAAATTTAACCAATAACTATTATGTACTTGGGTGTTTTTCCATCCTAATTATAAGGGGGTTCACAACCAATAGTACATTGGTTAATATCTAACAGTTGTCATTTGGTGGGAGAAAGGGGTGCGTTAAATCCTGATTTATAACATATGCTAATTTCTGTAATGTAAATATTTCCACTATAGCCTATTTCGAATTCCCAGCTTGATGTTACTGAACACGGAGTTGAGAAGAGATGTATACCATTATGTATTATTTTGACCATAGAGATATAATAGCTATAAAACTTCAGGAGCATAGACAATGTAAAACATAGTGAAATAATTAGGAAGAAATGAGTTTCAGGTATATGTTCCCTTCATATTTAGTATAGTTTAATGGTTAATAATGACCAGTTTTTAATGCACCATGAAAAAAATAATGACCAGGTTTAACAACAAGCTTGCAAAGGTCCTAAAATTTAATAGTGTACTCCTTCTAGCTGATAAGAGGTGGCTTTGGAATGTAACTGGGGATTTACCAATACCCTAACAGACAGAAGAAACCACATGACTAAGTCCCATGAGATCATTGTGATGCTCTATGAATTGCTGTGGAATCATCTGTGTGCAGATCTGATGTGCCATATCAATTGTGCTGCTTGCCCTTGTAACCTTTCCCAAAATTCAAAGTGAGGTCCTAAGCTTCCTTGCATCTACCAGCTACTCTCCATTTGTCCTGGATTGTATGATCATTTTGAAGAAAAGTGGGTGTCCCAAAATCTTGATGTCTTGAGTAATCAAAATTAAGTGACTGGGTGTGAAGGGGTATTTCTATGCTCTCCTCTTGTTCATGTAGAAGCTTTGGAAGCAAAGTAAACATAGAAAATGCTAAGAACATATTGAACATGATCTTTTTTTCCTGGGTGATCTGTCACCCAATAGAGACATTCTGAGCTAGGGATAAAAGTCATTTCTCGAAGATGGAGCAAATATTTTTGACAGGATTTTTTAAATATCTTTGTTTTATTTATTTATTTATTTATTTATTTATTTATTTATTTATTTATTTATTTATTTATTTAATGTGGTGCTGAGGATTGAACCCAGTGCCTCACACATGCCAGGCAAGCACTCAACAACTGAACTACAACCCCAGCCCTTTGACAAGAATTTTATAAGACTTTTTTTTAAAGGCTGGGGAACATTATACTAAATTTTAAGAGGAAAAAGGTGAAAATTCTCTGGGAACAAGAACAAATCAAAAGGAAAAATCATGTGATGGCAAATGAATGTTAAACAATGATAAATCCCCAAAGATATGCCTGGAGGATTGATAATTTACTGTAGAAATGAGGACCATGAACTTAAGTTTAGTTGTTGGATGTACCTTCAAGTGAAATTGTCAAACGTATTAAGACCTCTAAAGCCAGTAAGTCAATGAATATATTAGGGAAAATGGAAAATAACATGGGGAGTAGACTATGGTCTGAGAGCATTTGGAAAGTGGGAAAAACATCAGATGTGTACCTCAAATCCAGAGAATAAGCCAATAAAACAAATAAACTGGAAAAGCATTGAAGAGCAAAGAACAGAAAGTTTTTCCTACGTAGTTCCATATGGGGCACTGGTCGAGGGAGAATCTCATAAATGGCCATGACCAGCAATGGAATGAACAGATCCCAGGCAAGACAAGCAGAGATTGTAGCATATGTGGACCTGTCAAAGTGAATTTAGCAATCATCATCAGATTATGGAACACCCCAAATCATCAGGAGACTATGGAGTAAAAGAGTGGCTGAGCAGCTGGAGATAGGATGCTGGAAATACAGTCATATTACAGTCAGAAAAGGCCAAGTGTATGGCACCATCCACAATATAAAATCAAGCGAGTATGGATCAGGCATTCGAAAGTATTATTAGCACAGGGCAAAAAATGGCAAGGCAGAAAACATCCAATGGACTAGTCACTAGAATAATTCTCTATCTCCTTGATGCTGTATTTTCTATAGTTCCCATGCAACAGGCATCAATTCCAGCAAGGCAGTCGCTTCCAGGCTATTGAGAAAAAAATATCACTTGGCAGATATATGAAAATACAGGTTCCAGAATCCTACCCCCCAAACAAACTGGGCCAGGCCTAATTTTAAAAATAAGCACTTGCAGATTCCAGTGCAACTAGTTCACCAAGCATTTTCTGAGAAACACAACAATACAATTAATCCAGGACCCCTGCTGGTGAGACAGGTCTGGAAACATATTGTGGAACAGGCGCAGGGTTTCAGCAATCCCACCTGGGGAGCAAGTACTGACTCCTGGGAGAAGCAAATTCATGGCCCAGCTGTGACAATTAACTTGTGGCAGTTGCTGGGAAACATCTCCTTTTTTACTTGGTTTTGTATCTTTGATTTCTAATGTGGCTATATTACCTTGTGTTTAATACTATATATCATTTCAAATCTCATTTCGAAGCAGGTGGAGTGTAAATCCTAATTAAACTTTAAAAAATTACTGTCTTGATTTCTCATTTAATCAGAACAGAAGAAAGTGAATGACATTGTTTAAATATTAGTTGAGCAATAAATTATTTTTATAGAGAATCTGTCTTCATAATATATGTAAGGCTGCCTTTAAAACTGCAATCTTTTATACAAACAAATGATCTTAGAAATATAAGATAATTCTTATATATATACCTAATCAGTATGTATATTTATCTATAGTATTCCTATAAATCCCTTATACACTTCAACATGCTTGCATTTATAATGTCTTATTGATTGAAGGGTGGAAAGTCAAAAAGATCCCATCAAATATACCTAGACAATAATACATCATTTTGTCAAAATATTGTGGCTCTTTATTCTTTGTAGCTCTTCCAAATCCCACAAACAGAGAAAAGATTATCATTACTAGCTGAGTATGTGTGGGCTTGAAATCTCTAAATGTTTCTAAAAGAGCAAGGTTTTCTGAGGCTTTTTAAAATATATATATATACTGGGAGCTGTTGGTACAACTAATCAGAGTATTGCTCTGTAAACCCTACCTTTCTAGGACTTGCATAACTTGTTTTATGTTAGACTAGGCTCAGAATAGAGTCTTCCTCTGGTCATGTGTGGCAATTGGTCTATTTTCAGAAAGATTTGTCTCTGTCCACAATTATGCCAATTTCCCCATGTGAACACTTTTTGATTAGAATTAGGGCAGTACAAGCAAGATGTTTCTGCTTGAAGAATTCACATAAGTGAGAAATATTGTCTGTGTCTGTCTAAAGTCATAAAATTATTTTCAAAACCAAAGATCCAGGCAGAAGGCAGATTTGTTGATTGTGACAATCTTTAGGGAAACCAGAGACATATCAGAGGAAGATGTATATTCAAAAAGAGTCCTTAGGAAATACTCTTGTCTCTTAAAATAATGGAGAATCTGGCAGATAGGAGTTGTGACATCTGGGAAAGGACAATAAAGATTATAATGAAGAGTCACTTGGAAAGAAATGTCAGTTGCCTTTCATATATGTGAAATGGGATATGGACCAGGCATTTGAAAGTGTTACTTGCACAAGGCAAAAAATAGTAAAGCATAAAAAGGTTGGCTATACCTTTAAGAAATTAGAATTTTACAGATATCAACTTATAGCTTTTAGAGAAATTGAAATAGTGGATTGTTTGTTTGTTTGTTTATCAGCCAATAGAGTACCCAGAGGCTTATTTACAGTAATAATGTACTTTTGAGGGGAAACATTAATACTCCTTTATCAGCTTAACATGGACTAAGTGAGGTTTCCTGAGGGCTTATTGCTTGCATAGGGTTAGATGATTAGGCTCCATTGGAGAGCCAGGTCTGTGTTTCCTGGGCCTGACCATTGAGAAGTCCTTGTGACTAGAGACAGCTCTTTTTTCTAAGGAGGCTCTCATGCTGTTTCTTTACTCTCCATGCAGAATATGAATAGAGACACAGCCCACCCCTTGATGCCCATTGTCAGGTGTACAGAAATAGGACAGTATTTGGTTATTATAACATTTATTAAAATAAAATTTCCTAAGAGTTAGCTATCTATTTTGCTTACATCACCAACTTGTTTGAGATACCTTCCCCTGCTTCTTTTACAGGCTTCTTTTGCAGCTACTCCTCTTCAATGTCCAAACGCCAAGGTTCACTGGGCAGGACCCCAGAGTGCACTGGTTGGAGGAGGTGTGTATCTCTAAAGAAAAAAACGAGCAATAATACCAGGGCTCAACCCCGAAGGTTGGATTCTAAAACAGAAAGGAGATAGCTAAGGGAGGCGCAGCAGGGCAGAATCACCAAAGAAGCTAGCTAAAAAATCGAGCTGCAACAGGACTAAATCAGCATGTAAGGGAGCCAAAGGAAAAAAGTACTAGAAAAGTCACATGCAGTAGCCAAGTATATTTTATCATTTTTAAAAGTAAATGCCTAACAAAACTTTTTGCTTAAGAAAACATTTTAAAATGTTTTTAGATGGGGCATTAGAAAGGTTACTTTTAAAGAAAGCAAAACCCCCAAAGGTGTTTATGAAAGTAACTGTTCTGCTACACTGATTTTTTTTTTAACTCATATATTAAAGAGGCTGTTTGTGAAGGCTCTTGGCTGAGCATTTCCCAGGCTGAAAGAAAATCAGGGTTGACTTCATTGCCGTAGGCAGCTGGATCACTCTACAAATCTTTGGTCCTTTTGATGTTCACTGACTACAGAAGTTCTGAGAGACCTGGGAAAGAAGAAAGAGAGTCTAAGAGGGATTTTCAAACAGTATCACAAAAGCCAAGTTTCGTTATTCTTATTTACTTAAATCATTTGTTTGAGGGAGAGGACTTGTTGCTTTTGTGGTTTCAGTGCCACACTCTGCAACTCCACTGTGGAAGAAGGGGAACCAGCTCCCTCATCAAAATACAGCCATTTCTAGAGAATGGGAGCCCATTAAAATCAGCTCTCACAATGAGAAGTTAGAACAATAAAACCAAATGGTATGTTATGATTTGATAATATGGTTGTGTATTTTATTTGCATGGTTTATA
The DNA here is from genome assembly GCF_045843805.1 of Urocitellus parryii. NCBI lineage: Eukaryota > Metazoa > Chordata > Mammalia > Rodentia > Sciuridae > Urocitellus > Urocitellus parryii. The sequence goes on along the minus strand of NC_135531.1, from coordinate 212,369,784 downwards.
AAAGTTCTATACTGACAAAATGATTCAGTATTTGTGATTCTGAAGAGGTTCTTTTTGAAATTCGGGGCATCAGAAATTGTATATATTTTATAAAAATTCTTCAGGGAAAAAAACTAAAAAAAAAAAACCTAATCACCTGTGCTTATCATTTTCTTATCTTTAAAAGCACTTCTTTACAAACAGGAGTGGCATAATAATTTAATGAAAGCTTCTGTGAGGTAAACCGAAACATGAATTCTTTTTCACATAACAATTAAAATTATAATTGAGCATCTTAAAGATTTACAAAATGTAATATATTTTAATTGTAAAGTTAAACTATATCTACACACATTTGTGAGTTCAAGTTTCACTGGATAAATTACCCAATTAGTGTCAAATGACAGGTGTCTTTTCTTAGTGAAATCATATGGCAAGTAGCAGGTTCCTGCATGTATTGTATTGAAAATCTAGATTTAGTCTCTGCCTTGGTCTACATGATAGGTATTTCCAATTGCTCTGGGTTTTTGTTTTGTTTTGCAGAAATATTGGGGTTACACATTTGCTTATGTGGTGCTTCACATATAAGTGTTGAAAAAATGAACATATGGAAGTAATTAGGCAAATAAATGCTGGGTGACCTTTGTGAGTTCATAATAGAAAATCCTAAAAACCATTATGCCATGCCTTCCTGGGCTGCCTCTCTGAAATCACAGTCTGAGTAAGTCTGTGCCATGGATGTTTTTTCTGAGCTGGGCCTTTAGCATTTGTGGTTCCTGATTGTCCAAAGGAACTAACTACCCACCAGATGTGTTCTCCAGTAGTTCAACTTCTCCTTCAACTTCTCAAATGACTAGATATTTTACAAAGTATTGCCCACTAGTTAGGTAGGTTTAATGGAAGATTATATATTTAATTTATCTTTAAATTTTTGTTTTGTCAACTCCTATGTCCTGTTATTTACCTATATCTTAAGACATTCAATGGAATGTTTTCCATCACTTTTAAATTTCATTCATCATTTGTTTTGTTTTTCTTTCATTTTTTGGTGTGCATCTTCTATAATTTATGCACTTTTTTAGTTGTTGGGAATACAAAGGAGATTATGTCATAGCCACTATACTTAGAGAAATGCACACTATTGCAGAAAAGCAAGACCTGAAAACAAATAACTATAATGTGGATTAGTGGGTTATTTATCTATGCCCATTAGCATTTTTAATATATATATTATAAATATATAATATATATTTTTAGTTGTAGTTGGACACAATACCTTTATTGATTGATTGATTGATTTTTATGTGGTGCCAAGGATTGAACCCAGCACCTCACACATGCTAGGTGAGCTCTGTACTGCTGAGCCACGACCCTAGCCCTCTCATTAGTGTTTTAACTTGAACATTCCTGCTAACTCATAAAATGACAAATAATATTCCCCAAACTGGGCTTTATTGACAAAGGTTTCTGTTATCAGATAAATTTGGGCAATAAGCTTATCTGCTCCTTTTAGAGATTCAATATGCATACCATCAAATTATCATAAATATTCTGAGATATATGCTGTAAAGAAATCTATTTCACTTTGTTTATCTTATTTTCCCTCTAACTTACTTCAACACATTTCTCATGGCACGCATGTTAACATCTTGTGGAATATTAACATTCCATGGGCCATCAATTTGAGAAATGAACTGATTCCCACTTGAAACATCTAGGTAACATGTCCTTCTGTTGTGTGGATAAAATGATACATATTCCATTATACATAGAAGATATGCTTACTAGTCAGGATTCCTCAGAAGCAACTGACAAAATCTAATTCAAACTAGCTTAGACAGAAAGGGATTGGATTGATTCATAGGAATGGGGACCCAGGAATAAGTTTGGCTCAGGAATTGGAATGGTATCTTCTGGTTCCTCTCAGTCCTTTGCCTGTCCATGTGCCTAAATGGATTTCCTCTGTGTGTCTGGACTGGGTAGTGGAGAGAAGAGGAAACATAGCTACAAACAACTCCAAGGCTCAATTATATCATTCTAGCTTACTGATCTCAGAAAGAAAAGAAAGATTTTCTTTTTCAGTATCCAAACATAAATCCCAGGGAAAGATTCTAATTGGCTCATCTGAAGCCATGTGGCTCACTCAGGGCCAGCTTCTGTGATTATATTTATAATATGATATTATTAATCATACCTGGTGATAAGTAAACCCTTAATACCAGGATAGAAAAGTTCTCAAATTCCTCAACAGACCTACATGGAATAAGGAGGGGCAATTCTGCAGATAAATGGGTTTTGATGTTACTAGGTTGATGCTAGAGAGATGAAAAACATCAGATGTCTATCATAATATGGTTTAATTATTAAAATCTAGATTTGGCCATAATAGTACAATTATTGTTAGAAAGAAAGGATTTAAAAAAATCATCTATCCTAATATTAAAGTCATTATTTTTAGAAGACATTCCTCAACTTACAAAGTGGTTTATAGTTACTAATTCTGAAGACAAATCACTCAGTCACTTGCTTAAATGTAATTTCTAGGACCAAAAGATTTTGTGGTCTGAGAAAGTTGTATTGCTCAAAGTTATGTGTTCTATGAGTATTTTCCTTAGGTCTTTAGCTGAAATGACTGTTGCCATGAATATTTCAGGCTAACATCTTTACATCCATATTATATAAATTATTAAATATTGGAAACTTAATTGTCTGTGATCATAGTGAACCCCAAATAATTGACTAGGCAGAATCTTGTCCCTCTTCATGGTAGCCATATCACTCCAGTGGCTCTCCTCTAAGAGGGTATAAGGAGGCCCTTTAACCTTCAGTTTAGATTTGTTGTTTGGTTTGTTTCTAAATTTTCACAAGATGTTAATGCTATACCAAATTCAAATACCCATTAAGGTAGTTAAGCAGCCCTGGAGAGATTTGTATGACAGTAATCCTGAATTTACATAGAGGAAAACTAAAATAAAAGATCAAAGGATCTGGGACTCTGAGGGACATAGAGACTACAGGTATTTGTGCAAGAAAGAGCTGGTCATCAGTATCAGGCATCGCCAACAGGTCAAATCAAAGGAACTCTGAAAGAAAAGCCTGAGAGTACAATTTGGAGTTGCAGTTACATTGGGAAGAGCAGTTTCCATAGAGTGGAGTGGGCAGAAGACAGACTGCAGGGAGATTTGGACAAATTGAGAAGTGAGGAACCAGGAACAAAATAATAAATTCAAAAAAGACTTAGGACCTGGGTTTTGGCAGGGTGCATGTGCAAAGAAAAGAAGGCAAAATAATAAGGACACTGCATTTGAAAAGGTAGATCCAGAGATCCAAAACCAGAGAGAGAATGAAATCAAACCTGACTGAGTGTCCTGGCGTGGGAGAAAAGGTAGAGATAAAACAAAACTTTATGGGAAACTCCACAAGAGAAAACTTATTAGTCTGTACAGGATACATAGAAAATATTGAAAAACTGGAAAATTGGTAAGCTGAAGCTGGTTAAGTGAGATTGAGGGGGAACATGGGAAGCTGACAGGCTATTCATGAGAATGATGCTTCCTGGAGTTGGACAGTGTATAGCTTTTCTAAGTTGATGCAGTGACCCCAGAAATTGGCCATAAAACAGGATCTCTAGTTTAAGATTTTGGCAGAAGAAGAGTTCTAAGTGACGCCATGCTCCAAGTTTGGTCTAGGAATGGATTGTTGAAGCAGAGATGAGGTGAATGCTGGAAGCAATGAACTGTATGGAGTTTTGAACGATTTTCAGTCAATGTTGGACATGAGCTGGGCAGCCAGTAGCGATTCCAAGAACCATGATAGAGAAATGATGGCATCATCCCAAAGTCAATGGGTAAAACGTTTCTAAAATTGTCACTGGGGACAAAAAATTGCAGCCTCCTATTCACAGGTACCCTCTACTTTAAGGGTTTACAATAGAAGTAGTTTTACCTGGGAAACACTGGCTTTCAATTAAGAAAAACTTGAAAGGATTAGGTAAGAGTGTGGTCAGGTGGGGTTGTGTGCTTTAGTGAAGGGGGAATTTTATTACTAACATTGTTCAGGCTTACTGGTGCATGATAATTTTTTTAAAGCAGGCTTTTAGTAGGTTTTATTATTGTTTTTAAATCTCTGCAGATAACACCTCATATTACCTGTAACCTGAATAAAATATTGGCAAGGAGTAGCCTAGGAAAATTTGAAGATATATAAGGATATAAAGAGTGTTACAGAAAGTCAGAAAGGAATAGGAATGTTTCAAAAAAGAAAGAAAAATAAATGGTGTCAATAAATGGTGTTTTGTACTAATTCTAGGATATATTTGCAACATTCTTCCAGGGCCCTTCTTTTCACTTCTTGTCCTGCATTCAACTCTGGACTCAGGTTTAAGTCTCTGACTTTCACATTGTTGCATTTTGAGCTCAGGTGAACTCAGCTAGCTTGAAACTGATTACAGCCAATACAAGAATGTACTTTACTCTCATTTATGGTCTTTACTTCCAGTGTGAGAAAATATCCACCTTGTGACTGCAAAAACTTTTCCCAAACAAAGTGGCTTATACTTACTTTTAAAGGCTGAAATGCCTTCCAGTTATCTCCTCCTCCTTTGATTTTACTGAATAGACCCTTTAAATATGGGCCAGTAGCCTGAGGTTTTCAACTGTCATTGGGATGCAAGAATGTTTTGTCTATTGGAGGGAAAGAAAGAGATTCAGTAACAGACATTGTTGCAACTGCCTATCAGGGAGCTGATCCACGTCTGAGAAAGCCAAGGTCAGGATGGGACCAAGAAGGGCAGGGAAAGACAGAGTTGTAAGCTCCTGCTCTTGCGTGACAATAGCACCAAGAGGAATTTCTGCTTTGGATCACTCCCAAGGCATATAACAGTGACACTTGGCACACATAAACAGAAATAAGCCCTGTCTAGGTAGTAATTTGTACCTGGTTTGGTCTTGATAACAATAGGTAAAATCCCTCTAATCTGTATATTTATCTTTGTGATCCCCAGAGGCAGTATCAGCACTATCTGGAAACACCATTTGTTAAAAATGCAGATCTGGGGGCTGGGGTTGTGACTCAGCAGTAGTGCACTTGTCTGGCATGTGGGAAGCACGGGGTTCGATCCTTAGCACCACATAAAAATATATAAATAAAATAAAGGTATTATATCCATCTACAATTAGAAAAAAAGTGTTGTTTTTTTTTAAATTGCAGCTCTGAGGAGCCCCCACTCAGTGATTTATAATCAGAAATTCTGGAGGTGGCCTAGCAGCCCAACCTTACCAGGTGATTCTAATGTAAGTTCCAGTTTGGGAACCACTGAGCTATGCAACATTGATTCTCAGCATAGGATGCTAGATGGGATCATCTGGGGGAATTTCTGCCAAATGCCAGTAGCTGAGCCTTACTACCAGGGTCTGATGTAATTAGTAGAGGCTGGGACCCTGGTATCAGAAGTTTTTTTATAAGTTCCAATGATTCTAATGACAGTCACAGTTGAGACCCATCACTCCACAGGAATCCAAAAAGGGCTTTTCTAATTTAGGACTTTGTGACCAATTAAAAAACGATATGATAACAACCTTATGCATTTTATCAGAATGTTAATTTAGATATGTTTATACATAACAAATCACAAATTATGTAAAACTTAATAGGGTGGAAACCTTTTTTTCTGTTTTCTCCCTCCTCTGTTGTATTTTTGAGTACCTAGAACAGTATTTGGCACCTGGTAGGTATTTAATAATTCCATGTTGACCAATGGTGTTTTAGTCAGCTTTTTTTATCACTGTGACCAAAAGACCTAACAAGAACAACACAGAGAATGAAAATTTTGTTGGTGTTCATGGTTTCAGAGGTGTCAATCCATAGACAACTGACTCCATTTCTCTGAACCCCAGATAAGACAAAACATCAGGGCAGAAAAGTGTGATGGAGGAAAGCAACTGAAGACACAACAATCAGGAAGCAAAGAGACTCTGCTCACCAGGGACAAAATATGTACACCAAAGCCACATCCCAGTGACCTATCCTCCAATCACAACCTGTCTGCGTACAGTTTCCACCCAATCTATTTGTGGATTAATACATTGATTACTTTAAGGCAATCATTACCCAATCATTTCACCTCTAGACTTTCTTGCATTGTCTCACACATGAGTTTTTTTGGGGACACTTCATATCTAAACCAAAACAAGTGGAGCCAACAGTTAAAGAATGGGGTTCCAGTAGCTTCACAAAGGAACCAGTAGGTGCACTGAGCTGAAAGAATGGTCTCTGTTCAGGGCTGGCTTGGGTTCATCTGTTCCTAGTTCTGTGGATGCTCTGTGAGTCCTCTTTGTTCTTGCCCCATACCCATCTGTACCAGGGTGCCACTGTCTTGTGTCAAGATTCACATTACTATTTGCAGAAATTGGCCTCTGTGATGCCTTCAGCTAGAATTCCCACTGCATATAGAGTCTAGGAGACATAGGAGTTTGGGGCCTCGGCTCTTTGATGCCTGCTTATGTGATTTCCTTTCTTTTCTCTGGGTAGATTTCTTCTTCTCTTTGTTTGAGAGGTACTGGCACCTGGCCCACCTGTTTTGAACTGCACATTGTTCCCTGTCAGGGTACCCTGAGGCTAATGAAGGGGTCCTCTCTCGCTTGGCAGGAAGAACAACCTACGGAGTGGGATATGAGCCAAAAATGGATTTATAACAGGTAGAAACACATTCCATAAGATGCCTCTGGCAGGAGCACCTGTGGCATATGACTATTTAACACTTTCTACTTCAATTTTGAAGTTCATGACTTCAACACTAAGTAGCAAATATGTTTCTAAACAGCCTTTAATACAGAGGGGCAAATCACTTCCCTGAAACATTTCAGACCCGTTCAATACTATTAGAGTACTATAATTCAGATGTCTTTATGCTTGGTATTATTTACTGCTTATTTTTAAAAAATTTTTTAATTATAGTATTTGCTACTGGTCATTCTTGAGAAGTCTTTTTCCCCCTTTGGTTGCTGTAGTCTTACTTGTAACTCCAGATAGGAGGAAGGTCTAGATTTTGTACTGAATAGTTCAGTCAGTTCTTCCTGAAGTCTTACTGAAGCCACAGGAGGCTTATACTACAGTTCAAAGTGTTTTCCAATCATCTGCATTTGTGTACTCACTTCTTCGAGTGCAGAAGCCACATAAAAAGTCTCCTAAATGATACGTGAATTCTCCATTTCTACATGAAAGCATACTGTCCCTCCAACTACACTTAGGCCCAGAGGCTTAAATAAAATCCTTTTCAGATTATTGTTAATGCTGTGCCTGATTCTGCAGCAGCTGTTGCTTTTGAACAATATGATGCTTCTCCTCCCCCAAGAAAAGTTGAAATGCCTCTTTTGCAGCACTTTCAACCTTTGTTGACTAAGGAAGCATAAAATAGACTGAGAAATGAGCACAAGGTTTCTGTTTGGGAATTCAGTGCACAACTTAAAAACTATTGAGTTTAGCCACTTCCTGACATTGACTTTCATAGCAACAGTTTAATTTGGAGAAAAGCTGCTACCTCAAATGGCCAAAAGTATTTATGTGGAAAATTTTCCAAATGATTGACTTCACTGTGTTGCTGTTTTCTTTCTCCATGAATATGTGAGTATTTGGCTTTCTCCCAAGAGTTTTTCTGCATCACTTCTCTTTAGGCAAAGACATTTTTCTATCCAGAGCAGAAAAAAGAAGCATAAAGAGTTTCCCATTTTTAATTGAAGAGTTGTTTGAGGTTAAGCTGTTGCATCTGCAAAAATGAAGAATTTCAGTGTGTCTTCTATCCTTAAATTTTCCAGTGCAAATCTTCAAGGTCATTAGAGTATGAGCATCACCTTGGAGCCAGAACCTCTGTGGTCAGCCCAGTGCTTCCTACAGCACAATCTTGTGTATCTGCTCCCCACCTATATCAATCCTACTGAAGGGCTTGTCTCCACTGCCTCTCTTACTTCCTTACTCCCACTGATTCTTCAGCCACCACTCTACAGACTGCCATGTCAATGACGTTTAACCCAATAATTATTTCTAGACTATTTCTATAGCATTTGACTTTGTTGATACCATTTTTCTTACTTTTTAGGAACATTTATCCTCCTGTTCTTCCAAATAGTTCCCTCTTCTGTCCCTTTATAAAGTGTTGTTTCCTTAGGAATTAATCCTGTGCCTACTTTTATGACCCACAGTTCTCATCCCTGATGTTGGCATTTCCCCCATGACTTCAATTCCATTTTGTTGATGAAGATTTGCCATCTATCCCTCCAGTCCTGCTCTAGTGAAGGCATTTCTTTCTGTGTCTAAAATGAACATAGTTCCTTCTTTTCCTTGTTTTTAAGTTCCCAGTTTTAGGGAGGATCAACATTTTCCACTGTGCAAGACAGAATCCTTAAGTTTTTCCTCTATCAAATAAACTAAACTTTTTCTATTTTCAAAAATTTTTCTTTACATCTTTAAAATCCAGGTCTTTTTCAGCCTCCTACCAGTTCCCCCCTTTTGCTGTAGATCAGAAAACTGTCAACTTCTATCTGGATAACTCTCTCATGACTCCTTACCATCCATCTCCATATTGCAAGACATATTTGCTCTAATCGTTGCATTTCCCTGATCAAAGGCCCTTATGCTTGCAAAGTGCCCAGAACCCAGCCCCTCTTGCCTCTCCAGCCTGAATTCTTGGCACCTGTCATCTTGTATTGCTCAATTTTGGTCATACTAAATTTTGTTCAGTTCTTCAAGCTTACCATACTCTCTTGCCTCTAGGCTTTCACCTCTATTTTTTTCTGCCTGGTACATTCTTTCTATTCCCCCCCACCCCTGTGAGGAATATTTTATTTTTTTACGTCTCAAGGGCTCTTCTTCTAAGATGCTCCTCCAGATGCCCCAAAGACTGGAAAAGATGCCTCTCCCAATGGCCCCTGCCCCATTCACTGTTCCACACATCACAAGCCCTGCTATATTATAATTGTGTAGGTCTCTGCAGCTCCTGTTAGATTGCTAGTCCTGTGTTGCCAGTGCACTACAAGTGCCTAGCACAGCACTGGATGCCTGGCAGGCACTCGGCTCAATAAATATCTGGTAAATGAACAAATAAGCCTCCAGGTAAACTGTGAGTCAGCCTTCCCCATGACACAGGTATAAATGCCTTAATCTCATTTGTAGTTTCTTCCTCACTAGTCAAGATCCCCTGGCAGGAACAACCATTACTTTTCCACAAAACAGACAAAAACTTTGTTGCAGACGAAGCAACCTATATATCCCTCAGGAAGAGAAACTTTCCAAAGGTTTCAAGAATTAGCATATGGTAATTGCTAAATCCCAAGGTATCTTTTAATTGAACCTTCACAGTCATTCACTTAGCTTGTACTCAGTGCTTAAATTGAGTAGAACCTCATTAGGGAGGTTATGTCATGCCTTGGTGAAAATAGAGAAAATGAAAAATACAGCTTTTCATGACATGGAGGCATGGGGAAAGGGAGAGGTCTGGTCTGTGGTCCTTTAATCTGTGTCTTGACTGAACTGTCTCCTGATATGGGTGGGGGTCTGGAAGATCATGACCCTCCACTTAGGATTTTCCTTCTAAATCCTATGCTAGATTTGTATTCAATAAATCTCCATTGAGTGTTTTCCTTCTTCTTCTCCCTTTGCTTCTCTGTCAGTGCCAGTTTCATGAGCAACAGTTTTAAGGATTATTCCTCCCCAGGAATATATCTTTCCAAGGAAACTAAGTGATGTCAGGTTCAGTCACAATACTTCCCTGCACCTGTCTATTTTGCATATCCATTAATTGTGTTCTTGCAACCCTGAGCCCTTCTCATGAGACCAGGATGAGGCAAATGAGGTGCCACTCTCAAGCACTTGCACCTGCTTCCTCTGCCTGGGAAGTGGCCTCCTTCTGCCCTCACCCCTCAGTGCTTCTCCAGCTCCTCATCTTTGAGATCCAGCTCAAATGCTGTCCCCTCCATGAAGATCTTGTTGACACCTCTCCGTTATTCTCAAAACCCTGCAAGTGGTCATCTTACTTTCCTCCAAATTCCCAATGGACCTTATTTGTAACCTATCTTAAAGTCCTATGTGCCTTATTTGTAGGCTTATCTTCTTGTCCCTGTGTTAAACTATAAACTTAAGAACAGAATCTTTTTTCTCAGCATGACCATGCTATCTGGCACAGGATATAGCACACAGTAGTTATTCATAAGTCATTGTGGTGGGTGGAGAGATCAAGGGGAGAGAAGAGGAGGAGAACATAGTAATTGCCTGGGGGTTCGAGGGTGAGGAGAAGCTTGGGATCTGAGACCAGTTGTTAAGGGTTTGATTTCTGGCTCTGCCATTTACTGAGTATGAGAGTTTAGACAAGTTACATCATTTGTCTGTGCTTCCATCTATTTATCTGTAAAATGTTATATAATGGTACTACAATATATAATTGTTGCAAAGACTCAATAAGATAAAGCATAAAGCACTTGGCCTAAGACCTGAAGGGTAGCCAGTACTCAATAAATGTCAGAACCCAGAATAAAAAGGCTCTAGTGAAGATAGCACCATAGAAATGCAGGAGTACACACTAAGGGCAAAGGACATTTGTGACTGATGTCCCAAATAAATCAGAAACAAAACCATCAAGGACTGACGACAGAGTGATGTGAGGTATCCCTCAAAAGCTCATGTGTGAGGTGATGCAAAAAAGCTGAGAGGTGTAGTAATTGAGTTAGGAGAGCCTTAACCCAACCAGTGCATTAATCTCTAATAGGGATTAATGGAGTGGTGATTGTAGGCAGGTAGGGTGTGGCTGGAGGTGGGCATTGGGGACATGACTTTGGGGTATATATTTTGTGTCTGGCAAGTGGAGTCTCTCTCTCTCTCTCTCTCTCTCTCTCTCTCTCTCTCTCTCTCTCTCTCTCTCTTTCCTGATGTGATGTCTTGAGCTGCTTTTCTCTGCCACAATCTTTAGCCATGATGTTCTGGCTCGCCTCAGGCCTCCAGGAATGGAGCCAGCTCTCCATTCCTGAGACCTCTGAAACTGTGAGCCCTCAAATAAACTTTTCCTCCTCTAAAATTGTTTGTGTCAGGTCTTTTAGTCGCAGCAGCAAAAAAGTTGACTAAACCACAGAGCAATGGCCTAATGCTACCCACAGAATTCAGGTACTCACTTTTTCAAAAAGATGAGTCTCATCTCTGTAATTCAGTAGAAGAAATGTTTGAGCAAGAAGATGGCAAAGGAGGCTGCCCCAAAGCAGGAAGCAGAGGATGACCAAATGACTTTGTGGCATTAAACCAGTATTCAAATGTGTCCTGATTTAATATCTGATTACATGAAGGGGGTGGAAATATAATGCTAAAGGAAAGTCATGTTTTTGCTGCCATCTACAGATGTCAAAGTGCAATTTTTTAAGTTTCTTAACACACCATTCAGAAAGGGCTTTTTGACAAAATGAGTGACAATGTATATTAAATTTAGTTTAAGTTTCAGTAAGCAAAATAATTTACACACATTACTATAGCAATTTATTTTACTTTTCTTTCTAAAACTCTGTATATTTAATCAGTAGTATAGTCTTTTAACATCTCAAATTGTGTTAAAATGTTATAGAAATCTCAGGGAAGATCAGCTGCAACAGCTGTAGTTGAAGGTAATGAAATGGTTTCAATGAGGAACGAGGTGAACTGGATTTTACCTCATGCTTTCCTGGATTTCTCTGGTTGTTATTAGAATCATTATAAATTTCACATGCTGTCTTTTGTTCTTAGGAGATGAGAAATCAATCGCAGAGTAAAATAAAAACATGAGAATGATGTCACCTCTGAGAAGCCTCTGCACCTCTGTTCTGCAGAGTTACTGTGATACTTCCCCAGCATTCCTGTGTGCTAGTTTTATTTTGTCATTTTTTATTAGTGCAAAATAATTATACATAATAGTGGGAGTCGTTATGAAATATTCATACATGCACATAATCTCATCAATTTCCTGTATTATTTTTAAAGGGTTAAATATAGACAACAATTATTGGAAAAGCATTTGATGGAGAAAAAGGAAGTGGCCCTTCAAGAAGTACATGAAGAAGAGGAGAGAGAGAGGCGCCTAGAAGCCCTTAGAAAACAGGTGCTTTTAATTTAAAAATTTTCATGGTTTTTTTTTTAAATGTTTCTAACTGCTCTTAACTACATTATTACTAGGACTTAGTTCATGACATCTGCTTTATCAAACATAACTTTTCCAAATTGGGACACTGATCTTCATTCCAGGGAGCAATTAGATTTATGTTGAACCATTTCCATTTTCTCAGTATATTAAAAGAACTTCATCAGCACCTTTTAAAAAGCTTTCCCAGAATTTAAAAGCATCCATATCACCTCTAGTTTACTAGGTGAATAGTACCCATTTGCAACAGTGAAACTTCATCTACTCAAAGGATTTTATTGTCCTCAAAAAAATGTGGTAGAGCAAGATAATCTTCTTTGGGGTAGGAACCTTTGCTTGGAAATATTCCACAGTCAACAAATAAGTTAAAAGCCATTTTTTTTGAAAATACATTTTTTGTGTGTGTGTGTGTGTGGAGAAATAAAAACCTCCCATTACTTTGTATAATAAAAACTAAGCAAAAGTGGGCTAACTAACCCCGGTGGGCTAATGGCAGGGAGGTGGTGTGCCCATTGCCCCTCCTGGAGCCTCAGCCTGGCACAGATCTGCTGATGCCCTGTCCACTGCCTACACATGATAGAAAAGTGACCCCGTGTGGGGGAGCACCTGGCTCCTCCGGCCCAGCTTAACCCCTGCTGTCCTGCACTCCTGGGCACCCAAGGCTGAGGGGTCTCAGCTGGCCTGGAGCTGCGGGCCTGGCCACCCCCCGCCCACTGCTATGGAGGGGTCAGCCAGGCATAGCTGCTGTGAGTCCCTGTCCCTGTGTGTCTGTCCACACTTTTAGGTGCCACGCCAAAGGCCAGCCTCCGGCCACCACCCACTTTGGAAGCCCCAGTGGCTGTGTGTATGTCAGTGACATTGTACAAAATAAATTCTATTTATCGCTATTGAAAAAAAAAGTAAACAGGAGATGGAAAGAGCAGAAATATAAGAACTTGGGAAATGTGATGAAAAAATTTTACTTAGTAATTCTCAGAAATTTAAACCTAAAATGATTGTTTTAATGCATAAGCTCTACATTCTTTGTTGACACCATGTTCTAGCTACCAGGGGAGGTGTCTGGTTCCTCTTTGCTGTCAGTGAAGGTAATACAGAATAATGGGTAGGAACTTGCCCTCTGGTGCCCTTCTGACCTAGGACAACTTGGGTTGGGACTCTGGCAGAGGATACTAAGGTCATTTACTTAATCTCCCTCGGCTCCCATATCCTCATCTGAAAAATGGAAATAATAGTACCTGCTTTATAGATTTGTAGTAATGTGAGTTCAAATTTGTTTACAAATTTGCTAAGTGTAAAAACCCTTTTCCAAAAACTCTTATGTGCCACTTGGTTGAATCTCTACAGATTAAATGATATAGCTACTATTAATATCCCCATTCTACCGAAGAAGAAACTGAGGAGATGAAAAGGCTAGGTGCTTTTTCCAAAATCATATATGTAGTAAATATCAAATAGGGTTGAAATCAACAAGATCTAGTTAAGTGACAAGGTAGAGATATAGTGTAAACCCAGAAAAGTCTTAAATCATCATCTTCCTTGATAAAATAGGTTAGAGAGATAAATTCAAAGCATAGGAATGTAAGCCCTGGTCATTCTGGATCTGACAAATTCAAATTTTCAATTATTAGCAGATAATATAGTCTTCTGGGGTCAAGACTCAAAGTTACTATTACTAAACACATTCTGTATACAAAATACAACTTTGATAACTACAGGTTCCACATGACTAAAATTTCTTCCATCTGTGAGCCCTTTGAAAACAGAAATATCTATGCCCATTAAATGTAATCACTGTTGAGGCTGGGGTTGTGGTTCAGTGGTAGAGGCTGGCCTAGCATGCATGAGGCACTGGGTTCGATCCTCAGCACCACATAAATGTAAAATAAAGATATTGTGTCCACCTAAAGCTAAAAAATAAGTATTCTTTTTAAATTATAAAAAGTGTTTAGAATTATAAGATATTTTAGCTAGGAAATCTATAATAATTAAAGTATGTTTAATCTTATTTCATTACAGTTTCTAAATGGCACTAAAAATGCCATTTGCTTAATGCTAATTCTTAACTTTCAGAATTAACAGGCAGGTATTACTAATGGCACATGTAATTTACAAAATTAGTGACTTCTTTTTATTAAGATGTGGTTTTGAATTATCATGCAGAAGGACATTTATGTTAAAATAACTCTGCAGTTTTTGAGTAGAAGGAAGAAAATGTTTTCTAGCAGTTTCTGGGCATCTTAGGAGCCTGATACAGTAGAATTCTCCCATCTCACCCAATATTACCAACACACTTGACTGGGTATATGCTCTAGATTCAGCTTAATTAGATTAAACTTTCTTGAAGGCTTCATGCGATTGTTACTATAGGAATAAGTTGCTATCAGTTAAAAATAAATATTTTTTTCACTTTTGGTTGCGTTCAAGGTATTTGTGTAGGTTTTTATGTAGAATTTCCTATGACTTTCATCAGAAAGATGGATTAATTATCTGAAATTAATCATAATTATAATTGTTTAATTATTAGCAAAAAATATATATATATCATGGTCTTTCTATATTTTGCTTTATGTAAGTTTTAATTCCTCTGTGGACCTCTAGGACCAGCCTGGTTTTAAAGTTCTTTCTGCCCCTTCAGGAATTAGATTTAGTAAAATTTCTTAACTTTAATAAGCATTAAACATTTATAACATATTTAGCTTATATCTTATTCCAATTGGCCTGCCTTCTCTTCTTTCAGGTTGCTGTTGTTGCTCAGTTTGATCCTGTTAGAATGATGTCGGATACAGTGGCATCAAAAGCTAGAATGGCTGTTGAAATTGAAGAAGAGTTTATTCTTCAAAAGCCCCTCTTTACATTAAATACATACAATGAACAGCAGGTAATTATGGAAATTAGCATAGTTGCTGCAAAAGCCATGATGATGATAAGAACTGCAAAGTGTGTGTTTGGGATTACAAATTGTTTTCAATATTTACATTTGAATAGCACACATATTAACATAATATTTACATCTAAATGATAGCATATAATTACTGCATAATTCTAATATTAAAATAACTAATAGGTGACCATAAATGAAACAACTTACCTGAAAATGTTATAGATTTGTAATTGAAAATTAGTTTTTACATTTAACAACTAACTTTATAAAGTTTCCTTTGAAAGTCATGTTAATATTATTTTGTTTAAATATTTCTATGTTGCATTAAGAATTTAGAAACAAATTCATAACATAAATTTTATAAGTAAACAACCAATGATACTGATGAGTCAAAGAAGAAAGCTTTCAGAAATTAAAATGAACAGAAGATAATTCATCAGAGCTAATTGATAAATAAAATATTTTCTGTGGAAAAACCATTGAGGGATTATTTAATCATTCCTAGGAACTTTGGAATTTTAGTCTGTGCCTGAAAGGGACTAAAGTTGGAGAGTGGGAGGAAGTTGGAGAGTAGAAGTGAATACAACTGAAATTAAGGGAGAGAGTAGTTGTTAACTTCAAAAATCTAAGGAGAAAAGATAACTACTTATTTAATTATTTAAAAACTGGAAACATCATCCATTATCAAATGAATCCACTGTGCCTTGACTGTGTGCTGCATACTTTGCTAGAGAATAAAAACAAGGATAATTCATTGATTTACTAGTTGGACAAATATTTATGGAACAGACTATTTTCTGGTTCTGTGCAAGATGTAGCTCTGGGCTACATCTTGAAAAGATAGATTGAGCCTGCAGGAAGTCAGCAGAAGCCCTAGTTAGGAGGGAAAGTGCAGGTGCAGAAATCATGCCATGAGGGTGAGATCAGCTCTACAGTGGAGGCCTGAGGGTTACTGCAGCAAGAGAAGGAAGGAGCATTTCACCCTGACTGGGAGGTTGGAGAATGTGTCAGAGAGAAATCTTGAGCTCTATCTAGGTCAAAGGATCTTTTGGAACAGAAATAAAATTCGCTTGAGATGGTTTACAAGAACAAAAAGTAGGTTTGTGGGAGAGGATTACTTATAAGGGTTCACAGTATCTCCAAATACCAGCTGCCAAAGTGGGGAGGGCAGCTGCTTTGTCTTCAGTGTAAGGTACATGGCATGGGGTACATGACAAGTGCTGAGACATGAGACTGGAAACATGGATTAGGAGCAGCTGCACAAACCTAAGGCTTGCTGCTAAGGCATCTGACCTACAGACATGAGACTTTGAAGCAAGTAAATTATATAAGCAGATTTATGTTTTTAGCCTGTGCCCTGATTGGAAAATTGCTGAGAATGAGCAAGGGGTCCTTTTAAGGTTGGAGAACCTTCTTAGAAGTGATGTGAAAGGGCCATGAATGCCTCTGATTTGGAGAAGGAGGGGATAAAGAAAGTAAGGATGATGAGCTAAACAGTAAGCAATATTGCTAAGAGCCCTCATTGTGGACTCAAATCTACATCCACTATTTACTAGATGGGTGCTTATGTAAGCTTTAACATCTTTATGCTTATTTATCCTAAAGTAATTTATTGCAAAGACTTTGTGAGGATTAAAAATAATAAATATTAGCTGCCTAGAATATTGCCTGGTACCTTGTAATAAATGAGTGGATTGCAATCTTTGGATGGTGCTGCTATGAACCATATAAGACTACAGAAGGAAAACAAACTTTGGCAGGAGAATTTGTTTCATTCATGTTATGTTTAAAGCCAAGCTGTCTAGTTCACCTTTATAAGAAACTGATTATCTGCCTCTGGAGAGGGAGACGGAGGTCTGGGTAGGAGAGAGATCCCCTCTTTATTTACTATCTATTAAAAATAGAATAATGAAACAAATTTAAACCTTACTACCCTAGAGCTGAATAAAAAGGTAAATCCTGGAAATAATTTTGGAGTCAACAGGCCACAGTCTGAACATGAATCATAGGGAATGGATGAGAGTAGACAGAATATGTTGAGGCAGAAGAGGATCTAAGGCTCCAGGTGATTGTTTCTGAGAAACATCTCTGTATTAATCTTGACCCTATACTCATCATTTTCCCTACACCTATATCTGATATCAGTAACCAAATTCTATTATCTCCTTCTTTCACAGTGTTTCTAATAGTTCTTCCTTACTACCAGCCACATTTAGGCATTTATTATTTCAGGTCTAGACAATTGTAGTAGACTCCTGACCACTGACCTACCCCTCTCTCTTCTTTCCCTGTCCATTTAATTCATGCTGAACTTGCTGTCAGAGTCTCCTTCTTATGGAACTACAATAATTATATTACTTTTCTACTAAAAGCAAAAATAAACACAACCCCACTAGATACTTAGACTCCTCAGCATGGCCTTGAAGCCTTTTAACTTGAAATTCTAGTCTGAAAAGTGTCCTTTTCCAGTGTACCTTAATGGTACTTAGTGCTCTGCCAAAAAATTACCCCATCCCAAATTGACCTATTTTACATAAGTTTGCATGTTCTTTCCTTTCTGGTTTGATTTCTCTTCCTTCCCACTCTGCATTATGAAAAGTTGAACTTTAGAATTAGCTCAATTGCTTCTTCTTATCTGAGACTATCCTCATCTCACCAGCACTAGGAGATATACCTCCATGTTTTTCTACTCTAAGAGTATTTGTCACATGCTGCACAAACTGCAATTGTCTGTGTACCTTCTTATTATGCCCATTCACTGAAGAACTCTTTGAAGGAGGGCCTGCTTCCAATAGCTTATTATCTCATCTCCTAGGGCATCTTCAAATCCAGGTGCAGTGCCTCATTGTGTAAAACCCATATGTGTCCATCTTCCTGTCATTGTAAGCAGTATCTGTTGACATTTAGTAGTCATATGAGGGGAAGAGGAATAAGGCCCAAACAGCAAGAAATGAAAACAGAAATGGAATTACTCATATGTCTACTCCCACTTAGAATCAGATTGATGGAGTCATTTTCTAGTTCTGTTTGAAATAGAAATCTGGCCTTGTAAGAAAGTTTCTATTGATTTTGTTTTTCAAGTAGTGGCCATGTGTTTAAACAATTTGCATAATGCCAAATGATATAGAAATTAAAATGTCTATTTAAAGACAAATATACAAGGTTATGGTTTAGATTTATTTTAATCAATGATTGTCTGCATTTTATATTGCAGTCAGCAATAAATAATGATTCTGTAGTACTCAGAGTTGGTTTCTTTATCTCATCTTTTAATAATTTTAATGTAATGTATTTTGACTAATCTAGAATACAATATTCTATACAGTCTATGTTGAAAACAACTAACATAGTGGAAAGTGACAATGGCAAAAAGTACTTGGATGTTTTCAGTAAAAATCATCAGAATGTATTTACAATATTCCCAAAGTTCGTGGTCATTTAGTCATGTAACAAAAATTATGCAACTTTGGAAAATATGAAACTAAGTGATAAAAGTTTGTTTTAGTTCAATGATTTTTATTCACTTAAGTTGTATTTTATTTCTACAGATAATTTCTGACCCTCGACTTCGCTTTGAGTTAGCACTTCGTGAAGCTGGACTTCATAAAACATTGTACGCCAAAGAGGTTTTACCAAAAATCAGTCCTCAGAAACCTCCAAGAAGGGACATGGAATCTACTATATTTAAAATATAGAACTCATACTCAAATTCTGTTATATGTATATAATATTTTTCTTTGAGAACATTTGTACGAATAACAATAATTACCACTTTCTAAATTTTTTAAAAATATCAGACATAGGAATCAGCTTCTATTAAAACAACTTTGCCTTTCTTTTATAGCTCTTAGAATTCTACAGTTTCCTGTATCTTTAAGTTACATTTAATAGTACTAAATTCCCCAAGATTATGGAGCTTAATTATGGCACATAACATCCACACTGTTGTCCAAGAGATCACACTACCATTTAAATAAACTATATTTTGGAGGTTGGGTTATCCAATGAAAAGAACTCAAAATAACCATTTATGAGAATTATAAATAATGAAGCTGCTACCTGCTAATGTTCATTTCTGCTTGTTACTTCAGAATCTGACTTTTTAATTATGGAAGCTTCATTATCATTAATACTTCTATTATTTCTTGATTATTATAAGAGGAGATTCAACCTTTCTCTAAATTTAGAAACCAATTTGGTACACCATGTTTACTGCAAACCAATCATCCAAACAATTTCATTTTGCAAATTAGCCCTTAAGAATAAATTAGAAATTAAAATAGCATTTCAAGCATGGGAATACCTCTTTTGGCTTGGAGAAAAAAATTGTCATTATTTAGAAAGAATACATTAAAAATTATGATCTTGGAATGCTGTCAGAGTTCCAAATTATCTAGTAAATATCTAGATGACTTTATAGAAAGGAAGCATTTCAAATAAAACTCAAGCATAAAATTTTGACTATTTCTAAAAAGTAGTTATTCCATCAAGCAAGTCAGTGTTGTTAAAAGTTGCTATTGCTGTATTTAGAAGACTGCTCATGTTTTTCCCTCTGTCAAAGCTTCCTGCTATTTCCCAGGCACCTCAAGCCCAGGAGTTTACAGTCTCTAGTGAGTTACTAGAATAACACAAAATGAAACAAAATCCAGTCTTACTGGTGGAATCTTTTTCTTCCTGATTGTCCCCAGCATCATGAGAATAAATGAATAATTTTAAAAAGTGTAGTTTGTCAGACTAAACCTTCACAAGAGATTATATGGGAAAAATTTTTGCCTACAATCCAAAATTCATTCTAATACCCTCTCAGTCTAATCTTTTGCATCATAGTAACTGCTCATAAAAGAGGGGTCTTTAACAAGAAGCAGAGAGTAGTGGGCTTGGTGCTTATGTTAAGGGTATCTCTCAAGGTCAGAGTATGCTTTCATGGGCCTCAGACCGTATGTTCATAGACGCCCTGCTGGAGCAGAGAATATCCTTTTCAAGGGCAAGCAGGGTCCATGGATCCTTGCCAACATTAATGTCCATACTGTTGTCCAAGGGATCACTCTCAAATTCCAAGTAAATAGCATTTTTACACTTTCTCAACAAGGAAGAATAAGTAGCTGGAGGCATCACTATCATTTTGAGAGAAGTAAAGAAATGATATGCTGTGGGTTTCATGAAACCCGAGCTGAGATCCAGGCAGCAGTTTATCAACTGACTACACCCAGACTCAGACCCTAATAATTTTCTTTCCATTTAAAAAATAATATTAGCAATAGTTTGCCACTCGCTGAGCACACACAGTATGCTCATCACCAATATGTGCTTCCCACATGATATCTTATTTGATCATCATAATGACATTATGAAATTGTCATCTCGATTTTATAGGTAAGGAAATAGATTCAGAAAGGTAAAATAATATGCTCTAGATCTGTTGTTTTCAAAATAAGACATTAGTTTAGTGAAACTTGACCAGCATTTTTAAAAAGAAATAAAATACACTACTCTGAAATCCAAATGGCTAATAAATACATGAAAACATAGAAATACTCATTGACTTCTCCCATGAAATACCAATATACACCCATCAGACTGGCAACTCAACAAACATCATAATGTCCAGAGTAGTGATGACACATGAGAACAGGAAGCATCCCCTGGTGTGCAATGGAAAAGTTCAAACCTACCTAGTAAGGTTGAAAGTGTTCATGCCCTTTGATCTTGGAACTACTCCTAGATCTACACACCTGAGAAGCTCCTGGAGATATGTGCAAGGACACATAAAGTGCAATTCCCAGACAAAAACAAGCCAAACAAGTTCAGCCACAAGATAATGTATATAAAGATTGTGTTATATTCACTTATGGAGTTGCATATAGCAATACAAAATTTTAAAAAACCTATCAACATGTATATAATATTTAGTGAAAGGTACCAGGTGCAAAAGCATACCTATTATGTTTCATTCCATTTACATAAAGTACAAAAACATACCAAAATAATCTACATTGTTTAGGATCATGCATAAGTTGTGAAATAATAGATAAAAACAAGATAATTATTAAAGTCAAGAAAATGATTATCTCTGGGGTATAGAGAGATGGGGTGAAGATTTTCAAGTTCCTGAAAATGCTTTATAGCTTAACCAGGTAGTGATTATATATGTTTCTATTCATTTTTAAAGTTAATTTAATTGTTTCCTATACTATTGTATATCAGTAGTATTGATTCTCAATAAAATTAAAAAACATTAAGAAAACAAATTCTTAAAATCATAATTTCTTAGTATATAAGTGCATTGGGAAGAATCTTTTTAGTTAGTTTCTGATTTAATAGCCCTAATTTACATGAATTTCGGAGGTAGGCAGGCTTGTCCCTACTTGAGATTCATGAGTTGCCCTAACATGTGACAGGATCCACTTTGTTTACTCCCTCCCCAATCCTGTACTCCAATTCATTCTGACTCTTGCCTATCTAGTTTACCTGACTGAATTGAAAAAGAAAGAAAAGAATGTATACCTGATAGGGCTAATTATTGTGCCGTAAAATGTGATGTCTATACGTCCCTTATCCATGTGAGTGTGTGTGTGTGTGTGTGTTTGTGTGTGTGTGTATGAAGTGAGTCATAACAAAATGTATTTCTTAGTGAGTAATAGTCTAAAATTATTGAAAAAACACTACCCTCAATCCTATGGTTAATAAATTGTATAGCCTGATTCAACTCCCACTGATTCTACCATCCATCTCTGAGGATGGTAGGCTTGTTTCAAAGTGAAAGGAAAGAAGGTATCAGGTCTGGTAGGAATTCCTCTCCCCGTCCATCACAAATCCACAGATTCACCTAAGACCCTATTTCCCTTTTGCTTCCTCTACCAAAGGGAACAGCCCTTCCTCTACCAGAGACCACTGCTTCCATGTATGTTGTGTTTCCTGCTGCCTTAACTCCTCTACAAGAATTTCTCTTTTTTATTTATTCTTTTTCTTATATCTTTAAGCTTGCCCTCAGTACACAAATACATTGGTGTAAATCTTAACTTTTAAATGAATCCCTGTTTTAAAATAAATCTTCCCTAAGCCCACATTGTTCTAACTACCCCACTATTTCTCTGCTCCTCTTCTTGAAAAGCTTCTTGGAAGAGTTGCGTGTAGATGTTTGATGTCTCCTCTTCTCATCTTTAGTCAGTCACTTACTCTGATTTAGTTTTGCCCTCATCCTCCACCGCCACCAGTCTTAGGTCACCATATTGCCAAATTCCATATTGGCAAATAATGGCCACTTTTCAGTCTGCATCATACTGAGTTCATGAAAGCGTTTCATTCAGGTGACAATCCATCTCTGGACACTCTCTTCTCTTGAACTGTGTGATGCCACCTGCTTTGCTCCTGCTTCTTTAGGCACACCTCCATCTCCTTGGCTGACTTTTCCATCTGTCTATCTCTACATGTGGAAGTATGCCAGGGTGAGATTCATTAGCTCTATCTCTATTGTTGTCACCCAAGGGAACATCCTTAGTTTTAACTTTTAGATTAGGTCTTTTGAGGAATTTTTAATCTACAGGCTATTCTTTTTTACCTATTCTTTTTTACCCCTTGCAACTTATTTCTTGAAGAAGCAAATATATTAACATGTAGAATTTCCCCTGCTAGATTTTATCCATTTTATCTTTTTGGTATAGTTTAACATGTTCCTCCATCCTTCCTGTCCTTTGCCTATAAATTGTTAGTTGAGGCTACAGGTTTATCAGATAAAAAATTCAACTCCTTGCTTCTTTTTCTCCCCAAGATCACTTCATTGTAGTGTTGTATTCTTCTATATACATTTTCTCTTTGAACCTCTTTTTGAATGTTTCTCAATGATTATACCTATTACTTGTTTATGTATCACATGATAAAAATTCTCTAATCACTCCTTCATTTATTAGTTGAGAAGCTTATTTGAAGAAAATTTAAAAAAACAAATTTAAAATAAGAAAAAAAAATGTCCTCTTCTCGTATTTGCTAGTATAAAAGAGAGGTAGACAAAGTGTTTATGTTTTCTTTTAACAGTTTCCAAAATAGTAAGTTAGTTTTCTGATATTCTCCCAAGGTGACCAATTTTGTTGTGTCTTTGTGAAGTTAAAGATTGACATGTATTTGATCTTTTAATCTACCAAAGTGTTATTCTTATTTATTCTCAAATTATCCCCTTCTTGCCCAATAGCTCAGGATTTCTATTAAGACAATCTAACAGACTGGATAACTTCCTTGCTATCCAGTCGTTTATTGCCGTATATCAAAACTTAGTGATTCACAACTATAATTTTTTTTTATTATCTCTTATGATTCCATGGACCCAATGGGATAGTTCTGGTTTGGGGTCTATATTAATTCCCTACACTACTATTGCAAATTACCACAAAGTTAAAGGTTTAAGCAATTCAATTTTATTATCTTAGAGTATCAGAAATGAGTCTCACTGGGTTAAAACTGAGGTGTTGGCAGGCTATGTTCTTTTCTGGAGACTCCAGAGGAGAATCTGTTTCTTTGCCTTCTCTTGTTTCTAGAATCCTCTCATAGTTCTTAGATCAGGGACCTCTTTGTCTTCAAAACCAGCAAGGCAGCTCCAGTCTTTTTCACATTCCATCACTCCATACTCCTTTTCTGCCTCCTTTCCTCTGATAAGCATTCTTGATGACCTGAGTTCTTATTGACAGCTCAGGACAATCTCCCTACTTTAAGGTCAGGTGATTTGTAACCTTAATACCCTTTGCCATGTACAGCATATCCACAGATTCTGGAGTTTAGGAATTCTGGGGGATATTTTTCTGCCTACCACAGGGTCCTTCATATTGCACTCAATTGCTAATTGAGGCTATAGTCATCCAAAGGCTCAACTTGACTGAATGACAGAAGAGTCACATGGTTGGCAGTAGATGCTCATTCTCAGTAGCTCATTTGAGGTTTCAAATGGACTATGCATGTAACTCTCCATATGGCTTTGGTTTTTCATAGAATGGTAGCTGGTTCCAAGATGAAACTTTCCAAGAGCAAACACTAAAAGGCAGACGCTAGCCCAGTGTCTCTTTCGCTGTATTTATCAAAGCAATCGTAGAGCTCTCCCATATGCCAAAATGTTAAAAAATGAGCTTCACTTATCTAGGTGTATGTCAATGGCAGGTAATGTGAAATAGAAGATATTTTTGCAGCCATCTTGAATCTGTCACATTCATTATTTGTCATGATAATATGTTCCAGGCTCATTTTAAACATTTCCTACTCTGACCTGGAATCAGTCTTTTCTCTAAAAATCTCTGGTTCTTTTTTTTTTTTATTGTTGGTCGTTCAAAACATTACATAGTTCCTCATACATCATATTTCACAATTTGATTCAAGTGGGTTATGAACTCCCAATTATACCCCATATACAGATTGCTGAATCACATCAGTTACCCTTCCATTGATTGACAAATTGCCTTTCTAGTGTCTGATGTATTCTGCTGTCTGTCCTATTCTCTACTATCCCCCCTCCCTTCCCCTCCCCTCCCCTCCCCTCCCCTTTTCTCTCTCTACCCCTTCTACTGTAAATCATTTCTTCGATTTGTATTATCTTGTCTTACCCCTCCTTTCCTCTTATATGTCCTTATGTATAAACCTGAGGATCGCCTTCCATTTCCATGTAATTTCCCTTCTCACTCCCTTTCCCTCCCACCTCTCATCCCTGTTTAATGTACATCTTCTTCTCAAGCTCTTCGTCCCTACCCTGTCCTTGTTTACTCCCCTTATATCAAAGGGGTCATTTGGTATTTGTTTTTTAAAGATTGACTAGCTTCACTTAGCATAATCTGCTCTAATGCCATCCATTTCCCTCCAAACTCTATGATTTTGTCATTTTTTAATGCAGAGTAATACTCCATTGTGTATAAATGCCACATTTTTTTTATCCATTCATCTATTGAAGGGCATCTAGGCTGATTCCACAATCTTGCTATCGTGAATTGTGCTGCTATGAACATCAATGTAGCAGTGTCCCTGTAGCATGCTCTTATTAGGTCTTTAGGGAATAGACCGAGAAGGGGAATAGCTGGGTCAAATGGTGGTTCCATTCCCAGCTTTCCAAGAAATCTCCATACTGCTTTCCAAATTGGCTGCACCAATTTGCAGTCCCACCAGCAATGAACAAGAGTGCCCTTTTCCCCGCATCCTCTCCAGCACTTATTGTTGTTTGACTTCCTAATAGCTGCCAATCTTACTGGAGTGAGATGGTATCTTAGGGTAGTTTTGATTTGCATTTCTCTGACTGCTAGAGATGGTGAGCATTTTTTCATGTACTTATTGATTGATTGCATGTCCTCCTCTGAGAAGTGTCTGTTCAGGTCCTTGGCCCATTTATTGATTGGGTTATTTGTAATCTTATTGTCTAATTTTTTGAGTTCTTTGTATATTCTGGTTATTAGGGCTCTATCTGAAGTGTGTGGAGTAAAGATTTGTTCCCAGGATGTAGGCTCCCTGTTTATCTCTCTTATTGTTTCTTTTGCTGAGAAAAAACTTTTTAGTTTGAGTAAGTCCCATTTGTTGATTCTATTTGTTAACTCTTGCGCTATGGGTGTCCTATTGAGGAATTTGGGGCCGATCCCACAGTATGTAGATCATAACCAACTTTTTTTTCTATCAGATGCCGTGTCTCTGATTTAATATCAAGCTCCTTGATCCATTTTGAGTTAACTTTTGTGCATGGCGAGAGATAGGGATTCAGCTTCTTTTTGATGCAAATGGATTTCCCGTTTTCCCAGCACCATTTGTTGAAGATGCTATCCTTCCTCCATTGCATGCTTTTAGCCCCTTTATCAAATATAAGATAGTTGTAGTTTTGTGGATTGGTTACTGTGTCCTCTATTCTGTACCATTGGTCCACCCGCCTGTTTTGGTACCAGTACCATGCTGTTTTTGTAACTATTGCACTGTAGTATAGTTTGAGGTCTGGAATCGCTATACCGCCTGATTCACACTTCCTGCTTAGCATTGTTTTTGCTATTCTGGGTCTTTTATTATTCCATATGAATTTCATGATTCTTTTATCTATTTCTACAAGAAATGCTGTTGGGATTTTGATTGGCATTGCATTGAACTTATAGAGAACTTTTGGTAATATCGCCATTTTGATGATGTTGGTTCTGCCTATCCATGAGCAGGGTATATTTTTCCATCTTCTAAGGTCTTCTTCTATATCTTTCTTTAGTGTTCTGTAATTTTCATTGTATAAATATTTCACCTCTTTTGTTAGGTTGATTCCCAAGTATTTTATTTTTGGGGGGGATATTGTGAATGGAGTAGTTTTCCTCATTTCCGTTTCAGAGGATTTGTCGCTGATATACACGAATGCCTTTGATTTATGCATGTTGATCTTATATCCGGCCACTTTGCTGAATTCATTTATTAGCTCTAATAGCTTCTTTGTAGACCCTTTTGGGTCTGCTAGGTATAGAATCATATCATCTGCAAATAGTGATAATTTAAGTTCTTCTTTTCCTATTTTTATGCCTTTAATTTCTTTCGTCTGTCTAATTGCTCTGGCCAGTGTTTCGAGGACTATGTTGAACAGAAGTGGTGAGAGAGGGCATCTCTGTCTTGTACCAGATCTTAGAGGGAATGCCTTCAATTTTTCTCCATTCAGAATGATGCTGGCCTGTGGCTTATCATAGATTGCTTTTACAATGTTGAGGTATGATCCTGTTATCCCTAATTTTTCTAGAGTTTTGAACATAAAGGGATGCTGTACTTTGTCGAATGCTTTTTCTGCATCTATTGAGATGATCATATGGTTTTTATTTTTAAGTCTATTGATGTGGTGAATAACATTTATTGATTTCCATATATTGAACCAGCCTTGCATACCAGGGATGAATCCTACTTGATCATGGTGTATAATTTTTTTTGATATGTATTTGAATCCGATTCGCCAGAATTTTGTTGAGGATTTTTGCATCAAGGTTCATTAGAGATATTGGTCTGTAGTTTTCTTTCTTTGAAGTGTCTTTGTCTGGTTTCGCAATCAGGGTGATGTTGGCCTCGTAGAATGAATTTGGAAGTTCTCCCTCTTTTTCTATTTCCTGAAATAGCTTGAAAAGTATTGGTGTTAGTTCCTCTTTAAAGGTTTTGTAAAACTCTGCTGTATACCCATCCGGTCCTGGGCTTTTCTTAGTTGGTAGTCTTTTGATGGTTTCTTCTATTTCCTCTATTGTTATTGGTCTGTTTAGGTTGTCAATATCCTCCTGACTCAATCTGGGCAGATCATAAGACTTAAGGAATTTATCTATGCCTTCACTATCTTCTATTTTATTGGAGTATAAGGATTCAAAATAATTTCTGATTATCTTCTGTATTTCTGAAGTGTCTGTTGTGATATTGCCTTTTTCATCCCGTATGCTAGTAATTTGGGTTCTCTCTCTTCTTCTCTTCGTTAGCATGGCTAAGGGTCTGTCAATTTTATTTATTTTTTCAAAGAACCAGCTTTTAGTTTTGTCAATTTTTTCAATTGTTTCTTTTGTTTCAATTTCATTAATTTCAGCTCTGATTTTAATTATTTCTTGCCTTCTACTTCTTTTGCTGTTGTTTTGCTCTTCTTTTTCTAGGATTTTGAGATGAAGTATGAGATCATTTATTTGTTGGTTTTTTCTTTTTTTGAGGAATGAACTCCAAGCAATGAATTTTCCTCTTAGAACTGCTTTCAATGTGTCCCATAGATTCCGATATGTTGTGTCTGTGTTTTCATTTAACTCCAGGAAGTTTTTAATTTCCTCCTTAATGTCTTCTAAAACCCATTGATCACTCAGCAACCTATTGTTCATTCTCCAAGTGATGCTTGATTTTTCCTTCCTTCTTTTATCATTGATTTTCAGTTTCATTCCATTATGATCAGATAAGATGCATGGTATTATCTCTACCCCTTTGTATTGTCTAAGAGTTGCCCTGTGACATAATATATGGTCTATTTTTGAGAAGGTTCCATGTGCTGCTGAGAAAAAAGTGTAACTACTTGATGTTGGGTGGTATAGTCTATATATGTCAATTAAGTCTAGGTTGTTAATTGTGTTATTGAGTTCTATAGTTTCCTTATTTAACTTTTGTTTGGAAGATCTGTCCAGTGGTGAGAGAGGTGTGTTGAAGTCTCCCATGATTATTGTATGGTGGTCTATTAGACTCTTGAACTTGAGAAGAGTTTGCTTGATGAACACAGCTGCACCATTATTTGGGGCATATATATTTATGATTGTTATGTCTTGTTGGTGTATGGTTCCCTTGAGCAGTATGAAGTGTCCTTCTTTGTCCCTTTTGATTAACTTTGGCTTGAAATCTATTTTATTAGATATGAGTATGGACACTCCTGCTTGTTTCCGCAGTCCATATGAGTGGTATGATTTTTCCCAGCCTTTCACCTTCACATTCGGCGTCCTGTAGGCTTCTAGGATTTGGGAATCTGTCTCATTCTTCAAGTCTGGGAAGTTTTCTCGTATTATTTCACTGAATAGACTTTTTATTCCTTTGGTTTGGAGCTCTGTGCCTTCCTGTATCCCAATGACTCTTAAATTTGGTCTTTTGATATTATCCCATAATTCTTGGATGTTCTGCTCATGGTTTCTTAGCAGACTTGCTGAGCTGTCTATGTTCTTTTCCAGTTGAAATACTTTGTCTTCATTGTCTGATGTTCTCTCTTCTAAGTGATCTACTCTGCTGGTAGTATTCTCAATTGAGTTTTTAAGTTGGTTTATTGTTTCCTGCATTTCTAGAATTTCTATTTGTTTGTTTTTTATTACCTCTATCTCCCTGTGAAATTGATCTTTTACTTCCTGGATTTGTTTGTCAATGTGATCTTTCATTGTCTGATTTTGCTGTCTCATGTCTTCCTTGAGACTCCAGATCATCTGAAGCATATAAATCCTGATCTCTTTATCTGACATTCCATCTGTTGCAGCTATTACCTCTTCTAAAGTTGAGTTGACCTGCATTGCTTGTGGTCCTTTCTTTCCTTGTCTTTTCATACTGCTCGCGTTTCTTTCTGCTTGGTGCAACTGTTGTGTTTTTGAAATTTACCCCCTATTTCTTTATGTTGCTCTTGTATAGTTGGGAAGTCTCCCTTGCAGGGCGGGTATTGGCTGTGCTCCTCCTCTAATTATGGTGGTCTGTCTACCCTGCTGATCGGTCGCTGGTCTGCCCCCTCTGCGGGCACGGGTGGTGGCTTTGCTCTGCCCCCACTCCAATTGTGGTAACGTAACTACCACGCCCTGGGGTCGTTGGTCCTGATCTGGATGTGGGTGGCGGGTCTGCTGGGTCCCCACTCCAATTGGTGTGACGAGTCTACTGCGCTGGCAGACCTCTAGGCCAGTGGGTCGCAGTTCTGCACAGCCCCCACTCCCAATGGGGGTACCTGACTACCTCTCCAACGGGTCGCTGAGCCCCCTCCGGACCCGGGCGGCGACCCTGCTCCACCTCCACTCCAACCAGTGTGACGTGACTGCCTCGGTGTTACATGTCCACCATGCTGGCAGGCTACCTGGCCTGTCTTGCCAGTTGGCGGCAGGTCTGCCTGCCCTGCTTGCTCGGATGTCAGCTCTGCACAGCCTCTACTCCAAATGAGGTTACTTGGCTACCGCACCGCGGAATCGCTGGTCGTATTCTAGGCATGGGCGGCTGCTCTCTTCAGCCCCAGCTGCGTTTGGGGTGTCATGGTACCACGCCGGCGGGTCACTTGGCCTGCTCTGGGCGCAGGTGAAAGCTCCTCTCTGCCCCTACAGCACCCCGCCGGACCCTGATTGAGAAGCAGTCACCGCCGGTTCCCTAGCCTTGGGCCAAAGCAGCTTAGGTAGCCGGAACCCCGCCTCTCCGATCCCGATACACTCTCCGCTGGGAGCTGGCTCCAGAGAGCGACCCCCACGGGTTCCCTAGCCCCAGGCCAAAACTGTTCCGGGAGTCAGAACCCAGTCCCCCCAAGCTCAGCGCACGCTCCACTTGGAGCTGGCCTCCACCGGCAGTCTCCGCAGTTTTCTCAGACCTGGGCCAGGTTAGCCCCGGGAACCAGAATCCAGCTGCTCATTGCCCGGCGCATGCCTTGCCCAGCACGCGCCTCTAGGAGTATTCTCCACAAGAACCCCCGCCCTGATCCTGAGCAAGAAATCTGTCTGCTAGACGCAGGCAAGTACCAGCCTGAAATCACCTGTTCCGTAGTTGAATGGGCTGAGATCAGTAGAACACGGGGATGATTACATCATCTCTCCGAAATGGCGGCTGCTGTCCTCCACTGTGGTCCGACCAGTGTCTGGAACCAAACTAGGCCGCTTCTCTCCTCTGTTTCAAAGCCGGAACTCAGCACTAAGGGCTCCGATGTACCACTGGCGGGAGCCCCCCCGATCCGTATCGCTGTTCCCCCGCTCCGGCACCCTGCTGCTCCCCGGCACGCGCCACAGACTCCAGTCTCCGGGCGATCGCCTGTCAGGCTATGCGACCCTCCGTGCGGGGAAATGGAGCTCTCAGAGCCGAACTTCTCACAATGGAAATCTGTCCACTAGATTCTGGAGCACCTCAATTTCACTGGAACTACCCAAAGATATCCTTCAGCCATTTTGCATCGTCTTTCTCCCACTTAGTGATGCGGTGCCCTGGGGTGATGCACTCCCTTCGCCGCCATCTTCCTATTCTCCTTGAGTTATCTGTGCTCCACAGGAAGGAGGATCACTTTGATTTTTTCTGCTTGCCCCTCCCCCAGCGCTGGCTAGCCAGGTTTCGTTTTGGCTGCTACTGGGAGGAGGGGTTGGAGGTCAGGTGTCTCTAGTTTCCCCCTAGTCTTTATGGAGGCTCAGCTTGATACTCTCTCTCCCGGCAAGCCTAGGAGAGATTTTATGCGAATTCCCGATGTCTGGGGGGTGAGCTGATTGACAGAAACCTGTTTTGATGCTGCAGTCTGTGGGAGAGTGGCGGTGTCTCCTTCAGCTTTACCGGATGGTGGCCGCTGACTGCCTCGGTGGAGTGTCCGCTGTGGGGGATGGGACTGTACCGCTTCCTTCCCCTTCTGAGATCCCGTGCTCGGCCCAAGGATCAGTGTGGGCTTGGCTGGCGGGATTCCACCTAATGGCAGTCTCTAATCTCCCTGCTTGCTAATTAATCACTTCTCTGCGGCGCCACGCCTTCTGTAGCCTCGGGGCAGGCCGCACGAGTCGGTGGGCCTGGATCTCCAGGGTCCTGCTCCTCTGGTTCTTTTTGATAAGAAATGATATTTCAAGACCCAAATCTGAATACTAAGGGCACATATTGCAACTGGGTTGGTTTTATATTCTAGGTCTTTTCAATAAGCTTTGGAAGAATAGACATGCATGCACATATCTATATGTACACAGATACAAAACAACCCCGCATATATATGAAAATATAAAGATAAAATATTATGTTAAAATATTACATTAATTCTGTTACTTCTAATTTAAATTCAGTGGGTTTTTTTATTTGACATCTTCCTCTTTACATTTGTATTTATTTTTTTCGTGAGATTTTTGGTGCTCATTTATAAAAATGTTAAAATATGACATAATTACTGATTTACATTGTCACAAGTTTTATATACATATCAAAATAAAATACCAAGATAATAAAATAACTCTAAATTTTTTTGATTATACACTTTTCCCCCCTTTTGTTCTAATTGTATCTATATTGTCAGGAATTACGTTAATATTATACATGCTCCCTTCTAGCCCTAATTAACCTTATCTTATAAGTAAATATAATTTACTGATACCACCAGGCTTTATAGCAGTGCCTCACTTGTCATTTTGATTGTCTGAATTCTGTTTTCTAAAAGACCCTTTAAGAATTACTCATGGAAACAATATTTTCTGAGTCCTTAAATGTCAATAACAGTTTGTTTCAGGTCTTTATAGTTGAAAGTCAGTTTTTAGTTGATATAAAATAACTTATTTACATTTTCTTTAGCACAAAATGTCAAAAGACTGGTTATAATGCTGTTTCTTTTCCCTGGTAATTGCTTGATCTTTTTGCCTCACTAAATCAAGGATTTTTTTTTTTTTTGCTACCTTCTTTATAATGCAGTGTTTTACTGGACTTTCTCTTAGTGTTGGTCATTCTGGGTCAATATATTCAGTGAAGAGTATTCCCCTTCATAATATGAGTTCAATTTTATTCCAGCAATTGTTCATAAGTTATAGTTTTTAATATTTGTTATGTTCACTTTTTACTTTTCCCCCAGATACTCATTATGCTCTTATGCTTTGGGGATTCTCTTTGTCTATAGACTCTATTTGTCATTATCTCTAATCTTTTGGATCCCTTTCCTTATTTTTGCCATGCTCTTAAATAGCTTTGCTTAGAAATATTTCAAACCTACACAGAAATTGAAGACTAAGACTACTATAACTTTTACCCAGATTCACATACTATTTAATATTTTATTCAATTTGTTTTATCATTTTTGTGCTCTCCTTATACATACAAAGTTTTTCTTTTCCCCTGAGTCATTTAATAGCAAGTTGCCAGGCCAAGACAATGTACAGATTTAATATGGGTAAGAATACTAGTTTACATAACCACAGGATATTTAAATATGATAAATTTAACATTGATATAATATTTTCTTCCAATTTACTCTCCATATGCCAACTTTATTAATTGAGCCATAATGCATCTTTAGTAGCATTTCCCCCTCATATTAGGATTCAGTCTAAAATCAAGCATTGCTTTTAATTGTCACGTGTCTTTAATATCTTTTGATATGGTTAATTTCTAAAGTCTTTTTTGTCTTTTGTGATATTCTCTTTTCTTTTCTTTTTTTTTTTTTTTTTTTTTGGTGATGCTGGGGATTGAATATGCAATGGGCCTTGTGCATGCAAGGCAAGCACTCTACCAACTGAGTTATATCCCCAGCCCACATGTATTTATTTTTTATTGTGATAAACATACGTAACATAAATTTACCATTTTAGCCATTGTTAAGTATACAATTAAGCAGTGTTAAGAGCATTCACATTATTGCATGACATCACCACTATTTCTCTCCAGAACATTTAGCCTGTACCCATTTTACAGAAATTGCCTGTCTTCTTCCCTAACCTCTAGTAACTATTATTCTAGATTCTTTTTCTTGGATTTGCCTCTTGTAAGCTCTTGTAAGCACCTCATTTAAGTGGAATCTTGTAGTATTTGGGGCTGTGTGTGTGTGTGTGTGTGGGAGAGAGAGAGAGAGAGAGAGAGAGAGAGACAGGAGAGAGAGAGAGAGAGAGAGAGAGAGAGAGAGAGAGAGACTGGATTATTTTTAATGTTTTCAAGTGACATCCATGTTGTAGTATAAATCAGATTTTATTCCTTTTTAAAGTTGAATGATATTCCACTGCAAATATATTCCACATTTTTTTTTTTTTTTTTGCTCATCCTTCTGCTGCTGGACATTTGGGTTGTTTATAACTTGTGGCTATTGTGAATAATACTGCTGCAAACAAGGATGTATAACTATCTGTTCAAATCTCTGCTTTCAATTTTTTTGAATACATATCATGAGTAAAATTGATGGATGATGTTATTTACATGTATCATTTTTTATTATTTTTATTTGTTATAATTAGTTATATATGACAGTTGAATGCATTTTGACACATATACACAAATGGAGCATAACTTCTCATTTCTTGGCTCTACATGGTACTGAGTCACACCAGTAGTGTAATCACACACACACATATATATAGGGTAATATGTCTGTCTCATTCTACCATCCTTCTCATCTCCACTACCCTACCCCTCCCCTCCCTCCCCTCTGTACAATCCAAAGTTTCTTCATTTTTTTATCCACTCCTCCCTTAATATGGATCAGCATCTGCTTATCAGAGAAAACATTCAGCCTTTCATTTTTGGGGATTGGCTTATTTCACTTAGCATGATATTTTCTAGTTCCAAAACTAAAAAAAAAAAAAACTTATACTCAGCAAAGGAAACAATAATGTAAAGCAAGCCTACAGAATGGGAGAGAATCTTTACCACACACACCTCAGATAGAGCACTAATCTTCACGATAAATAAAAAAGTCAAAAACCTTAACACCAAAAAAACAAATAACCCAATCAATAAATGGGCAAAAGAACTGAACAGACACTACACAGAAGAAGAAATACAATTGATCAACAAACATATGAAAAAATGTTCATCATCTATTAGATGAATTAGAGAAATGCAAATTAAACTATTCTAAAATTTCATCTCATACCAGTCAGAATGGCAACTATCAAGAATACAAGCAATAATAAGTGTTGGCAAGGATGTGAGAGGGAAGATGTACTTATACATTGCTGGTGGAATTGCAAGTTGGTGAAACCAGTATGGAAACCAGTATGGAGATTCCTCAGAAAACTGGTTATGGAACCACCATTTGACCCAGCTATCCCAGTCCTTAGTTTATACCCAAAGGACTTAAAATTGGCAGACTATAGTGACACAGCCACATCAATATTTATAGCAACTCAATTCACAATAGCTAAACTATGAAACCAACCTAGATGCCCTTCAACAGATGAATGGGTAAGAAAAATGTGGTATATATACACAATGGAATTCACTGAGCCTTAAAGAAGAATGAAATTACATGTATAATTTTTATGGGAACTTCCATACTTTTTTCTACTGAAGGCTTGCCATTTTAGAATCTCAACAATAATGCACAAATATTCCAGTTTCTCCATATCAATCATAACACTTGTTATTTTCTGGTTTTTGTTTTCTACAATAGCCACCTTAATGAGTGTGAATTGGTGTCTAATTATGATTTTGATTTGCATTCCCTAATGATTAGAGATGTTGAGGATCTTTTCACGTGTTTATTAGCCATTTACCAATATTTTTTAGAGAAACTATTTATAATGTTTATTCAAGTTCTTTGCCATTTTTTTGAATTGGGTTTTTGTTTTGTTGTTATTGTTGTCCTTGAGTTGTAGAAAAGCTTTATATATTCTGGATATTAATTTCTTATTAAATGTGTGATCTTCAAATATTTTCTGCAATTCTATTCCTTTTTATCCTGTTGATGGTGTCCTTTGATGTACAAATGTTTTAATTTTAATAAAGTTCAACTTATTTCATTTGTTGCCTGTGATTTGTTGTCATGTCTAAGAAATTATTTCCAAATCCAATGTCATGAAGCTTTCTCCTGTGTTTTCTTCTAAGAGCTTCATAGTTAAGCACTTACATTCAGGTCTTTGGTCCATGTTGAGTTAAGTTTTATAAATGATATAAGATAAGGGTCCAGCTATATTGTATTACATGTGAATATCCAGGTTTCCCACCACTGTTTGATGAAAAGACTTCCCTTTCCCATTGAATGGGAAAATCATTTGACTGTATATGAGGATTTATTTCCAGGCTCTCTATTCTATTCCATTGGTCTAAATGTCTATGATTATGCCAGTACCATACTGAGTATTATAACTTTGTAATATGTTTTGAAATCAGGAAATGTGAGTCCTCTAGCTTTGTTCTTCATTTTCAAGATTGTTTTGATGATTCATGGTCCCCTAGAATTCCACATAAATTTTAGAAAGAACATTTTTCAATTTCTGCAAAAAAATGTTGTTGGAACTTTTATAGAGATTGTGTTTACATTGTAGATTGCTTTGAGTAGCATGGACATCTTTTTTTTTTGGCATGGGAGTTGTGCATTGGGGATTGAACTCAGGGGTACTCAACCACTGAGCCACATCCCCAGCCCTATTTTGTATTTTATTTAGAGACAGGGTCTCCCTGAGTTGCTTAGTGCCTCTCCATTTCTGAGACTAGCTTTGAACTTGCCATCCTACTGTCTCAGCTTCTGGAGCTGCTGGGATTACAGGTGTGGGCCCTGGTGCCTGGTGTATGGATATCTTAATAATATTAAGTCTTTCAGGCCATGATCATGAAATATCTTTCCATTTGTTTGTGTTTTCTTGATTTTTCTCAGCAATATTTTATAGTCTTCATTGTACTAGTCTTCCACCTTCTTAGTTAATTCTTAAGTATTTTTTTCTCTTTCACACTATTGTAAATGGACTGTTTTCTTGATTTCCTTTTCAGATTATTTACTATTAGTGTACAGAAACACAACAGACTTTTGTATGTTTGTAACAGTGGTCTACTTTATGCTTCGAATAGCCCTTCATGCTCTGACACCATGACTTATTTTTAAAACTGACATATTTCTTTCTCTTCCTCTATGCCTCTCCCTTCCTTAAGGTTATCTATCCTTGAGCCCACACCCACTGCAGAAATAAAGTAATTCAGACTTTGAGGATGGCACCAAATGATCTCCAAAATGATTGTCTTCCAAATTAACAAGTAAATTACAACTCCAGACAGAGAACATATGGATATAGCCTTTGAATTACCTCTAAAAACCTCCTTTTCCCCATGTTGGGCAGAATCACAGTCTCTGGGATAGGAGTCCCCTGTGTTTCTTGTTTGCTAGCAAAGCAATAAAATTTCTTTTCCCCTTGTCTCAAAAGTGTGTCCTTGTTATTGGATTGGCATCAGAGACAAGAACCCAGCTTTCAGTAACATGTTGATTTTATATCTTGTTACCTTGCTGAATTTATTTACTAGTTACAACAGGTTTTTTGTTTGTTTTTGGTGGAATCTTTAGGGATTGCTTTAGTGAAATATTTTCTTTACATATAATATCTTATGTTCTTGTAACAGTAGTCCACTTTATGGTTTGAATATAGCCTTTGCTGCTCTGCCACTGCAGCTTATTTTTAAAAGGGACATGTTTCTTTCTCTGCCTTTCTCCTTCTTCTTCCTTACACTCTACACCTCCCTAATCTCAGAGGAAACTTGTCTTCCTCATCCTAGGCAGAATTATCTGTCCTTGAGCACACACCCACCACAGGAAAGAAGTAATTCAGACTTGGGAATGGCATCAGAAGATCTCAGAAATAATCATCTCCCAAATTAACCAGTGAATTGCAACTCTAGACAGAGAACATGTGGGATGTCGCCTTTGAATCACCTCTTTAAAAACTCCCTGTTCCCCCTGATGAACAGAATCATAGCCTCTGGGTCAGAATCCTCTGTGTTTCTCCTTAGCTAGCAAAGCAATAAAACTTCTTTTTCTCAAAACCTCGTCTTTGTTATAGGATTGGTATCAGGGATGAGGATCCAGATTTTGGTAACAATCTGCAAACAGAAATCATTTTATTTCTTCCTTTCCAATTTATACGACTTTGTTTATTTTCCTTACCTAATTGCTATGATGACTAGAGCTTCTAATAATGGGGAGAGGAACAGAAAGAAACATGCTTTTAAAAAAAATAAGTCTCAATGGCAGAGCAGCAAGGACTATATTCAAAGCAGAAAATGGACCACTGCTACATTATATGTTGAACAGAAGTAGAGAAAGTGAATGTCCCTGTTTCATCACTGATCTTAGAGGGGAAGATTTTAGCCATTCAGCATTTGATATGTTATTTTTCAGTTTTTCATATAAAATCTTCATGTATTGGAGGAGTTTTCTTCTACTCCTAGTTTGTTGAATTTTTTTTTTAATCATGAAACAACATTGAACTTTGCCAAATTTCATTCCTACATCAACAGACATGAAAATTTGGGGGTTTTCCCCCCTGTATTTTGTTAACATTATTTATTATGTTGATTGACTTTCATAAGTTGAATATTCCTTTCATTCCAGAAATAAATAACACTTATTCATGCTACAGAATCCTTTTAATATTCTGCTGAATTTAGTTTGTTAGTATTTTATTGAGGATGATAAGAATACAGACTCTTTATCAAAAGTAGAATGCTCTTTGTGATCTTTGTTTTTTATTTTAAATATTTTCAGAGTTCTTTATTTTTATTAATGTATTACCTATTGCATTTTTCATTCATTACTTCTAGCTTAGTCTTTATTTCTGAAATATTTTTCTTTTATTTATAATATTTCCTAAGACATATTAACTAATTTTTAAATTTTTCTATTTCCGACTAGTGTTATTTCATATTTTGTATCATTTTCATATTTTTTAGCTTTTTGATTTCTGATTTATTTTATCTTTTAAGTAATAATTTCAGTCTATTTTGTAGTGGTAATGTCTTTCTGGTGTACATCCTTTAATCTTAAGAATATTATTCTGCTTCTTGAACTGTTTCCTGATGTTAATCATAAGATTTGATCCTTTTCTTTCTTTACTTGACATTGAACTTGTGGTTCAAGATAGTTCTAACTTCATGGTTTCAGAGCTTTCTCTTATTTTGTACAACTCTCAATGAATTTGTCAGCTTATTTTCTGAAGATGTGTCCTCCCCTACTTTTATATGGATCTTCTCTTTTAAAAAAAATCTGTTGTTTCCATGCTAATTTGAATTCTTATTTATTATTATTATTATTATTATTATTATTATTATTATTATTACTGCAGTCTCTTCTTACTTGGGAGCTCCATCCTGGAAGTGAGTTCTGACTGGTTAGTTTGGGAACTCTTGGGGCCCACACTTCTCCAGCTCTTTCAGACTTCAGTGCAAACTCTTTGTGCTCACCCGTGATTAGACCATGCAGATTTGTTCCCTTTAAATTGAAGTTTCCGGTGAGTACTTTTGGGCTATTTTAGGGTACTCAATCCATCAGATGCCCCTGCTTTTCTTACATTCCTTTTGTAAAAGTATTGATACAAACCAGTTTTTAGAGGTGTCAGTGGTTACTCTTCACACATTTATCCTTTGTCATGTATAACTGTTCATTTTCACCTAGCTTTTTGTTGTTGTTCTGCTTTCTTATTCAGGTTTTGTTTGTTGTTTTAGTACTAGGGATTGAATCCAGGGGCACTTAACCACTGAGCCACATCCCCAGCCCCACCTCCTTTTTCTTGATGAGTTTTGGGGAAGGGCCAGGTTATTGCTAAGTTGCTTAGGGCCTCTATAAGTTGGCCTCACACTTGGTATTCTCCTGCCTTGGTCTCTGGAGCCACTCATTTTTTGGTGTGTGTGTGTGTGTGTGTGTGTGTGTGTTGCTGGGAATTGAACCCAGGGTCTCATGCCTACTAGACAAGTGCTCTATAGTGAGCCACACTGAAGCCCATCACCTGATTTTGAAATGATTCCCACAGGGTTTTGACTTTTTTCTTTTTTATCTTATTTTCTTTTTATAGGCTGATTTGAGGATATTAAAAAACCATGCTACCTGTGCTACAATCTTCCCAGAATCCTCCCAAACTCAACTCTTGGATGACCGCCTTTCTTACACTAAACATGTCTCTTCCTTAAACCTATTCCATCTCAGTAATAACACCCTCAGCTACCACATTATGCAAACATAAAATCAAATCGAGGAGTCATTTTCTGATGCCTGCTGTTCTCCTTGCACTATCTGATCTGTATCAAGACCGACTTGCTACCTCTAACAGTAGAACCATATTGCTGGTGAAGGACATCCATCGTACTTTGTGATTGCCCGCCCCCCACACACCATTTCCACGGTTAGTGACTGTCTCCAGTTAAACAGCTATCTCCCAGGGCCAGAGACCCAATTTCCCTGAGTTTCTTCCGATCTATTGTTTGCCTAATAGAGATACTCATCTGAGATTTTGTAAGAAATCTATGTGGGAAAGCAAGAATCCATTTTCTGGCAGGAAAGGCAATGGGGTCTTTCAGCTTTGGAGGGTAAGAATTGCATAGTTTATGATATCTAGCACTCGCGGAGCTGCATGGGAGGAGCAGAGCAGCAGGGGGTCTTCAGTGGAGTCCGTCCTGGTCAAGCCCATTTCCCGGTTGAAGAGCTTCAAACAATGATTCTCTGACATTCCTAGAAATCACTTAATACCCTTCAAAAATTTGCTTTCCTATTTGAAGTAACCACTGGTTACATTTTTTGCTCCTGTGGATGTAATGATATATTGGTCTTTTTTTGATCTCCTCTATTATACCAACCAGTGTCATGACCTTTGTAAAAAATCCTCCCAACTCTGCAGCCTATCCTCTAGGCTGCCATTTCCACTGTTTTCAGAAAGTAGGAAAAGAACATTCAGTTTCTTTCTAACATAACCTTAATTGCAAAGTACTGGCTTTCATAGCAATGATTTATACCCTAAGAAGGAGCTAACTCTGAGATTATTCTCATCTGTTAAAGACCTCAGCCCACTTTTCAATATCCAAAGTTCTATTATTTGTTCAGTTCTAATATTTGTTAAAATCATGAAAAAGCTGGAACTTCCTACATCTGGCATGTATTTGGTTATTTTTTTTAATTATGCCCATATTTCCTTGGATTTATGTTACCTTTATAAAATGGCTCCATTATCTCTGTAGCTGACTATATTTTAAATCAAGGACACAGAGGTAAAATATGAAGCTATTTTGAAGGTAAAAACATTTTTAGGGAAACTTGAGAAAAAATGGAAACTTTTTAAGATGATCTTTTTTGCCTGAACAAGTCATGAGAAGGACCTAAGATTTTTTGAAGACTTCAGTCATACTCCAGAAATTTTGAAATTTGACCAAAGAAGAAAACAAAATTCAATCATTCCACAGTTTTTGACTTCTGATTGATTATTAGGAAAACTGGCCACATGCTTGCTGATGCATTTGAGGATGAACACTTGATAGATTATGCCAAGTACTAGACAGATCCTGAGGAGCCAATTCCCAGGAACTTAGACACGAAGCATTTAGAAGACACTGAATACCAGTCAATATTTTACTGATATTCAATGTGATATTTCACTGCAGGACTGGGTTATAATAGCAGGATCATGATCCCTTATGGAATCAAGCATGTTCTTCAATCCCTAGGGAGGGATGGGACATCAGATCTACCTTGCTCCTATCATATATATATTTTTTAAATCTTCAGGAAGATGATTCAAAACCTGTACAGTAATTTTTCTTTTTGTATTAATGAAGATCTGCATTCTTTTTTTTTGCTCCTACCTTCAATAGTACTTGGGTCTTTTTTATTTTTTATGGCTTAACCAGATTCAGGTTTGTTTTTAAATACATAGCTTTTTAATTATTATTTTGGTTAGTTTTAAACTTTTTGATAATTTATGGAAGTTACTTTTGTTAGTATAAATACCTTTTCTGTTTAAATTTTGCAATAAAATTTGATTTGTGGTTCTGGGAATGTGGCTTAGTAGTAGAGAACCTGTCTAGCATATGTGAGACCCTGTTTTCAATCCCCAGGACCCCCCAAAATTTAAAAATTAAAAGGGTTGGGGGTGTAGCTCACTAGTAAAGTGATCCTGGGTTCAATCACCAGTATTCTTCCCCCCCCCAAAAAAAGTTTTTTTATTTGTTTTGGATTTTTGTCCATGTCAACTTTTAACAATTATAACATCTGCCATTGTGAGTTTTGCTTTTTGGACACTATTTCTACCAAATCCAGTTTTTCTTGATCACATTTGGATGTCTACATTTTGTCAAGGAGATATGATTCTTCAGGTAATTTTTTTGTAATTGGTCATTTTCTCCTATATGCAATTTTTGTACTTTTTATTGATGTATAATAGTTGTACATATTTATGAGTTACCATGTGATATTTCATCATGTAATCAGGGAAAGTATATCTCTCTCCTCAAATGTTAATATTTCTTTGTGATGAAAACATTAAAAATCCTTTAGCTGCTTTGATACATAGTACATTGTTATTATCTCTAGTCATTCTATTGCAAAAAAATCATATTTCATTAATGTCACTCTGGGTCTAACCAATTTTATCAAATATCTTTTTTTCCCTCAAAGAACTTATTATTTGACATGTGGGGAAGTAAGTGTGGAGAAAGAGTAGTTATTTTCCTTGCATGTTGCATGTTTTCTCAGATACATCAATATAACTTAACACTACATATGCTTAAAATCCCTAATATTTATAAACAATTTCAAAAACAATTTCCATTTAGTCATAGTATAAATGTTGTGTTAATCTGAAATACTTACCTTCACAGTACATTTAAAGCAAAATGCTGCCAAAAACGTTTGGTTATTATTGAAGTATTAGAAAGTAACTCAGTTAAGGAAAATTGTTAAAAAATATTTCTCATTTTTAGACTTACTAAAATAAAATTTTACTTAGAAGTATAAATAAATAATTTGCTGAAGGAAATCCCAGCACAGTACATGAACTTCTATCTACATGGATCAAGAACCTGCTACTTGAAAAAAAGAAAGAAAAAAAAAAAGAAAAAGATTCAAATGAATCTGAATTTCAGATGAAGAGAGTATTTCCTTATCTACACTGTTATGTCAATATACTACAGTTGCTAAAAAGTATATCGATGTTATAGTTGCTTAAGAGATAGAGTTATATCAACCTATCAGTTACTTCAGAGACCAGTGGACCCCTAGAGCTTTTCCGTGTTTCTGGACAATTTAATTTTTTCCTGTTTGCAGAGTCCCAATCTATGATGTAATTCAATTCAACAGACCTCCACATGGAGAAATGAAAAAGTTCCTTATCCTCTTCACATAACCTGTAGTGCGGGCATAGACAGAAAGTTGTGGAATCTTAAGCATTAAGAATATCGGGACCCAGAATCCAGATGTTAGCTAGGCATGGATGACAGTTCTAAGTGATATGGTTTTACATGGTTGTAACAATTATTTCTGGGTGATGGTAGGACCTCACAGAAGGGATGATAATAAATTTCTGGGAGCCCTGTGTTCACACCTGGCAGAGATTTTAATCCCTGAGGGCTGCGGACCATTATCGCCAACTTGGTCATCCCCACATCAAAACTATGCAATGTTCCCTTTTTCTGCACTGTTTTTGTATCCCTCAAAGTGTCACAAAGCTACAGACTAGTCGCTGTTGGTACCTGTGTGTTTCACTTCTGTCCTCCTCCAACCCAACTCCATTCCTCTCAGACAGAGGCCTACAGACCCTTGAATGATGGCCCACGGTTTTAAACCTTAACATTAGACAGTAAAAAGATATTTAATACTTAAACATTTATTGGCACAGAAGAAATAAAGGTGATGCTTCCAGAGGTTAATATGAGTCAGATGGTAAGGGGAACCCCACATTGATCCCATTCTATTGGCAAGTCACATGACCCATAGCAAATAAAGAACAGATGAGCATTTAAAAAGACTCTGCAGCTTCTATTTTGTGTTTTTAGAATCCAATTACCAAGTGAAAAGTTAATCTCCCCTCTGTAGGATAGGAGAGCCCTGGAGGATGAACTCTGTGAGGAAACCATGTGAAGACTAAGGCACCAGACAAGGGAACAACGTCACCAGGGACATTCCTGTACTGTCAGACCTCCAAATTTAGGATCTCAACCTCATGAGAAACCCCCAAGTGAGACCAGCAGAATAGCCACCCATTTGATTCTGGTGGAAATTTCATGGAAAGGTGAAAAATGGTAGCAAGAGGTTGCTGGAAGGTGGTTTGTTATGCAGGTTCAGATATCTGATCAAAACTCTTTAACAACGGATCCCTGACTACATGCAGTCCTTTGTCAAAGCTCCCCAAAGCAACAGCCAACATGTGTAGAGCACTAACTATGTAGGAGGCACTGTTTTGGGTGCTTTGCATGTATGAAGTAATTTGACAACACCGCAACAAGACATTGTGAGATGCACACTATTGTTGGCTGCATTTGACAATTCAGAAAACCATGGTGACTTACCTTGCCAAGAATGTACTGCTAATAAAAACCAATTTAAACTCAGGTACCCAGGCGTCTAAGCACTCAACTCTATTGCTTCTTGGACTCAGGATTTACCAAATTGGCCATCCTTCTGTTGTCAGAAATATAAGAAAATATAAAGAAAATGATGAGACTTAACCACAAGTAATGGTGAGTCTTTGGGTTTTTCCCAGGAAATAGAATCATATGTGATTTAAGAAGTGCTGGGAAGGTTCCTTATACCTGCTGAAAATATTTTCCATTGTATGGAATATATGTCAAATGCCTGTGGATAGCAAAGTACTTATGACAATGTGAATTCTCCAGGAGGACTAACTCCTTAAACCACTGTTTCCAAGGTCTATTCTACTGAAACTTCTTTCCCAAGATCTAGTATATTAAAAACTAAATACCTTTCCAGCTTGTGACTACAAAAGTTTAATTATCTTTTTATAAACAAGTGGTTTACTATTCCTGTCCCTATATTTTTACCAGTTGTCTCCCTTGCATGTGTTGAGAACCTACACAACTGTGTTCTGGTTGAAGCTCGTTAGCTAGACTACCCTGTGGCTCCATCCACAGCCCCCAGTCCTGCAGATCATCTTCTGCCTTCTCATGGGTGGCTTCACCTAAGCAGTTGCTACTCTCCCTCTAAGCTTTGCTCCAAGCATGGAGAAGGCAACTTTCCTTAAGTTCACACAATAATAGCTATGACAAACCTATAGCAATCCACAAGATTAATTGAAGCCTCTGAGACTATGAGAAGGGATTATGATAAGGTGGGGAAGGAGTGATCCAGGGAAAAATGAAAAATCTCTCCCTTCCAACAAGAGTGAATTTTATACCCATCAAGTACTTATTAGAAGCTAGCAATTTATAAATAGTTTTTTAGTTAATAACAATGTGTTGTGTGATCAAAAATTGCTAAGAGAGTAGATGTGAAATGCCCT
The DNA here is from genome assembly GCF_045843805.1 of Urocitellus parryii. NCBI lineage: Eukaryota > Metazoa > Chordata > Mammalia > Rodentia > Sciuridae > Urocitellus > Urocitellus parryii. The sequence continues at coordinate 212,325,233 of NC_135531.1, read as the reverse complement.
CACTGATGTGTACGTGAGGTAACTAATGGGTATGTTAATTAGCTTGATTTAGGCAATCTACAATGTATGCATATATCAAAATATCATGTTGTACATCATAAATACATGTCATTTTTATTTGTCAACCAATCTGTTATTTTTCAATGTGTTCATCAGCATGAAGTGAACAATGGTCAGATTCCAGACCCTCCAGTCATGGTTTAGTTCTTGTCCCAAATCTCAGAGCTCCCAAGAACAAGAACAAGAACAAGTTCTAGGTATAAGGCAGTTGGAATATATTTTTAGTATTCTCATTCTGCTAACAAGCTGATCCAAACATATCACTAAATGAAATATTAGTACTTAATCTGAAGCATCTTAATTTGGGTGTTTCCATTGCATTCAGCTCTTTAAAAAATTAAAAAAAAAATACCCACAATGGTTTGTGTATCACCATGTGCCTAAAAATCCTGCAGTCTATGTTATTGTGTATTTAAAATAACAGAGCAAAATGGCACCATGGGGCATACCTGTGATCCCAGCTACTGGGGCTAGCTTGCTGGGGTTAGAAACAGATCACCCTGAACATATGCGACTTTGTAACCAGAATACTGTCATTAACAATGATTGTTTCCTTTTCTTTCTTTTTTTTTTCTTGGGGAGGGGGGAGGTGTACAGGGGAACTCAGAGGTACTTGACCACTGAGCCACTTCCCCAGCCTTTTTGCATTTTATTTAGAGACAGAGTCTCACTGAGTTGCTTAGCCCCTCTCCTTTGCTACAGTGGCTTTGAACTCAAAATCCTCCTGGCTTAGCCTCTGGAGCTGCTTGGATTAGAAGTGGGTCCCCGGGTGGGGGCAACAATGATCATTTCTTGGAGAGATAACTTTGACCACATAAGAGTGTATGTACCATAGTGAATGAAAACGTGCACAGAAGAAGAGGGCATGTGCTGGTAACACCTCATTTAGAACACAACGGGAAAGTGCTGAGAAAATGCCAGGGAAGTGGACTTCTGGTCAGTGGGGCTGGATTGTGGGTATGGAAGGCAGCGCAAGTCCAGGCAATGGCTGCTGATCAGAGTCACTCTCCATCTAGAGCAGGGTTCTAGGAAGTCAGCTTTCCTTCTGTACCCTTTTCACAAAGCCAGACTCTCCTCATCTTCCTACAGAGAACGAGTCCTTTCCAGTGTGCTGGCTTGTGGGGGGAGTCTCATTCTTCCTCCTTGTCCCCAGACTCGGAGCCTAGGTTTTGTTCCTGCATGACACTTCTCTGCCACCCAGACAGCCATTAATCCCCATATATTGGGGCTCCTAGGACAGGAGTCCCTAAACCTGTGTCTAAAGGGCTAAATAGCAAACATTTCCACCTTCAATATTCATATGATCTCTGATCTCTGTCAAAACCATTCAACTATAGCATGAAAAGAGCCACAGAACATGGATCTGGCTGTATTCCAAGAAAACTTTACAGAAACAGAAGGTGGGTCTGGATTTGGCTCCCAGACACGTGTCAGCAATCTGCACCAAAACACTAGGTTCTGCATTCATGTTCATCTACTTCTGTGGTTTTAGATTCTTCCTAAGGATTCCTGTTAATTTCTTGTGATCTTAACAAGGCATTTTATTTTATTTATTTATTTTAGCATACAGAAATACAGTCTTTTTAAAATTTATTTTTAGAGCATTGTAATTAAACATAGTATTTGGGTTCATTGTCACAAAATAATGCATGCAAGGATTTTTATTTCAATCCCCATTGCCTTCTCTCTTCCCTGTTCTCTCCGTTCTCCTCTATTGATCTTCCTTTCATTTGTATTTATTTGTTTGTTTGTTTATTTATTTTTGGTACAGGGATTGAAACCAGGGACGCTTTACCTCTGAGCCACATCCCCAGCCCTTTTTCTTTTCCTTCCTTCCTTCCTTCCTTCCTTCCTTCCTTCCTTCCTTCCTTCCTTCCTTTCTTTCTTTCTTTCTTTTTTTTTTTTTGAGACAGTCTCACTGAGTTGCTTAGGGCCTCACCAAATCCAAATTTCTGAGGCTGACCTAGAATTTGCTGATCTCCTGCCTCAGCCTCCCAAGTCACTGAGATTACAGGCATTGTGCCACTGTGTCTGGCTATTTTTTAGTGTGTGTGTGTGTGTGTGTGTGTGTGTGTGTGTGAGAGAGAGAGAGTGAGAGAGAGAGAGAGAGAGAGAGAGAGAGAGAGAGAGAGAGAGGAGAGAGAGATTCTGTTTTTTATATATGTGTGCATATATATAACATGATATTGTTAAATTCATTCTGTATTTCTATCCCTTTCCCTTCTTTCCTCCCTCCCTCTTATTCTCCTTCTACTCCAAAGATCTACCTCATTTCTTTTATGATATGTAATCCCCTTCCCAGCCATCTTCTTTCCCTTATTTTGCTCTAACTTCCACATATAAAGGGAAACATTCAGCTATTGATTTTCTAAGTTTGCCTTATTTCACTTAGCATAATTTTCTCCATTTTCATCGTTTCCCAGAAAAAGTCATTATTTCATTCTTCTTTATGGATGAGTGGAACTCTACACATTTTTCTTGATCCATTCATTTGTTATTTATTATGGAATCAACCCAGTTGATTTGGCTATTGTGACTTGTGCTGCTATAAACACTGAAGTGGCTATTTTGCTATAGTATGCTGATCTTAGTTTTTTGAAATAAGTATCAAGGAGTGGGATAGCGGGGCCATATGATGGTTCCATCCCTAGTTCTTTGAGGAGTCTCCTCACTGCTTTAAGTAGTGGCAGTCCCACCAGCGATGTTGGAGGGTTCATTTTCTCCCACATTCTCTCCAGCATTTACTATTATTTGTGTTCTTGATAGTTGCCATTCTGACCAGGTGAAATGAAATCTTAGTGTAACTGTTTTGATTTACATTTACCTGATTGCTAGAGATCTTGAACTTTTTTTTTCACATATTTGTTGGTCATTTATATTTCCTATTTTGAGAAGTTTCTATTTAGTTTTTTTTCCCATGTATTAATTGGGTTATTCAGGGTTTTTTGGCATTAAGTTTTTTGAATTCTTTATATATTGTGGATATTTATCCCTTGTTAGAGGAGTGACTGGCAAAGATTTTTCCCATTCTGTAGGCCCTCTCTTCACTCTCTTAATTGTTTCCTTTGCTGTACAGAAGATTTTTAATTCAATGGCATCCCACTTATTGATTCTTGGTTTTATTATTCTATTCCAGTGGTCTTCTCCATTGTCTGTTTTGATGCTGGTAGCATGCTGTTTTTATTACTATAGCTCTATAGTGTAATTTAAGATCAGGTGTTGTGATGATGCCAACATCACTTTTCTTTTAACAGGGCATTTTAAATATTATTGAGTAATTTGCCCCAATCCAGATGGTTGGGGGGAGGCAGAAGGATTTCTCTACTCTTTTTAAATATGTCTCTTTTTGTTTTTATCTCTTTTTGGTCTCTTTTTTATCTCTTAAATGTCAGTCTTCTGTTTTGTCACGTTTTAGAAGTTCTCCCAAAAATAGATTATAACTGGAAATAATCTTTTTGCTGATAAGTTACATCAATTTGCCTTTACTGCTATTATCAGTACATTTAGATTTATTTCTACCCACCTTATGTTCTATTTCTTAGTGACCATGCCACTCCCAATCTTTCTCTTTCTTCTGTTTTCTTTCTTTCTTTGATTATATTAATGAAGTTTTCCTGTAGCTTCTCCCTGCCCCCACTTCCCCCACCAATTCTTTGGAAATTCAGTGCTCAATTTTATTTCTTTTTTTTTCTTTTAAAGAGAGAGTGGGGGAAAGAGAGAGAGACAGAGAGAGAGAGAGAGAGAGAGAGAGAGAGAGAGAGAATTTTTTTAAATATTTATTTATTTATTTATTTTTAGTTCTCGGGGGACACAACATCTTTGTATATGGTGCTGAGGATCGAACCCGGGCCGCACGCATGCCAGGCAAGCGAACTACTGCTTGAGCCACATCACCAGCCCCCTCAATTTTATGTCTTTTACATACACACAAATGCTCAAGTCTAAACCTTTGCACTCCTTCCTGTTGATGGTGAATCCTTAGGATCCTTCAACTCTGATTGCTCTTCAGTTTTTCATTTTAAGTCTTCTGGTACTTGTTTTTAATCCTCCAAAATGATTGTTCAGTGTTTACCAATTTTTTTTTCACCATTGCTTGTTGCACCCTACTCATCCTTCTGAGTCAATTTCCAGCTCCTGAAGTTCATGCATCAACCAGTTATTCTTTCAGCAAGAATCTAAGTGTGGGGAACTCTATGTTTGTTCAAAAAACTTATTTTGACCTCTCATTGAATGATATTCTCCCTGTTTATATAATTTTAACTTGGCAGTATTTTTAATTAGGACTCTACTGGCTTATCTTCTACATGATTTAAAATATTTGAGATTCTATGTTTGCTATTGAAATTTGTGCTATCAGTTAAAGTGTTCATTTGTAGGGAATTTTTCCCTTTCCTCATTTGCTTACTCTTAACATTTTCTCTTAATTTTCTTAGTTTCACTATACTATTTCCATGTATGACTTAGATATTCATGTCTTTACCAATTCTGGAAATTTCTGAGTCATTATATCTAGATGATTGCCTCTTTATAGTTCTCTCTATTCTTTCCTCTGAAACTTAGGAATATGGTGGATCTTCTCATTATATTTTTTATGTTTTTCACTATTGTTTTCATACTTTCCATTTCTCTCTTTTGTGTTATTATATCTTTCAGTTCTATTATACACTTCAGTAATTCTTTCTTTAGCCTTATTTAATTCACCTGCCAGTTTTCTTTACAGTTATAAATTTTTTAATTTTTTTAAAATTTGAAGTTCTTTTGAAATTCAAAGTGCCATTGGAAATAAAATTTGATTCTTGGTTTAGTAAAGTGCTTAAGACCTTGTACTCTGGATGAAGAATGCCCTTGTAAAATGCCAGCTCTGTCACTTATTATATCTGTGACTTGGAGCTAAATTAACCTGTGCCCAAGTTTCCTCATCTATAAAATAGGAAAATAGTAATATATCATTATATATGAAGACTAACATTATTGTGAAGATTAAATGCTTTAATATCTGCAAAGCATTCAGAAGAGTTCTTGGCATGAGGTCAGTACTGTAGTTAGACTGTGTGTTCATTATCATCAACATCATCTGTAGCAGCCTTGTCTTTTCAATATCTTTTTGTGTTTCAATTACTTCTGTTACAATTTTAATAATTTTAAAGTTTTTCTCTGGCAGTCACCTTCTAAGTCTCTGTTTGAGTCAGCTTTTCATTGCTACAATTGAAATATCTGACAAGAACAATTTTAGAGGAGGAAAAATTGATTTGGTGCTAATGGTTTGAAATGTCTCAGTCCATAGACAGCCAGTTCCATTGCTCTGAGCCTTAGGTGAGGTAGAGCATCAGGGAAGATAGGTATGGCAGAGGAAAACAGTTCTGGACATGGCATCTCAAGGAAGCAGAAAGTGAGCTCCCCTCACCACTGACAAAATACACATCCCGACAGCACTATCCCAAAGGCCTACCTTCTCCAGCCACAACCAACCTGCCTACAGTTACCACTTAGTTAATCCCTATAAGTGAATTAATCCACTGATTAGGTCAAGACTTTATAACCCAATAATTTCACCTCTAAACTTTCTTACATTATCTCACACATGAGCTTTGGGGGACACCTCATATGTAAACCATAACAGTCTCATTCTAGTAATTCATGTTATTTGATCTAATCCTCCTATATCTTGTGTCCCCTGACTATCCTCACTCAAAAATAATTATCTGCTTATTCCATGATTTTCTATAATGAGCTTATCTTCAGCGAAACTCCTGATTTTGTGAGAATCCAGGCCCCTTGGATGTGTCGTTCCCCCCATGTGATTTGCATTTCTTAATCCAGGAGTACCAGGGTCATTTCTACCTATCTGCATTTATTTAAAAGTAGGGTTCCTAAAGCCTAATGAAAATTCAAACACTAAGTCTGAATCAAGGCATAGAGTTTGGATTCTTAGGGAATTATAAAAAAACAAAAAACAAACAAACAAAAAAACCAATTGATTGCCAGGTAGAGACAAGCTGATTTCACTAGAGTAGCCTGTGCAGATGGGCAGAGTTTTTCTGTTGGGCCTCAGTTCCCACACTGCAGCTCATCCAACATGAGGCCTGGTGACTACGTGAGCTTTAAATCTAAGCTTCCAACTAGCAGAAATAAGCTCAGACCACAACTCTGGCTTTAAGTTTCCTATTTTTTTTTTCTAGTAAGTTTTGATTCTCTTCCAAAAGTATTTCATGCGGCTTTTCTTGGTGTTTGCAATACTCAGGGGTATGTTAGCTCTCCATCTTGCAGAAACCTCAGTACATTTTTTTCCTTCTTTTCATCATACTATTTCACAACTTCCTTATGAGTCTCCCTTACCTCTCAATATTTCCTTCCATTCCTTTTCTTATTGTCTTCCTCCACCTCACACCAGTTTCTTTTCTTCTCTGGAGGTATATTTGATCCCACAGAGTCCCATATGAAATGACAACTTGGAAAGATAAATAGCATTATTACTTGGCCTCCTACTGTCACTGAGACACCAAAGCATTTATACCAAGGGTAATGCCTGGTGAGTTGATGCAGGGAAATTTCATTTTAAACCCACAGACTTTGTCCTGTGGAAATATTCCCTGGCAGCTAGCTTTCTTCTTCTGTCCTTTATAGTATTTTAGATACAATCATTCTTTCTGATAGCTGCTGATGTGGTAGTCACATCTTCTCACTGCATTCCTGACTCTGATAAATTTTGCTTTGACAGATAACTTTAGTCAGCTACATTACTTTGAGCGAGAATACCCAGCCAGGCTGCTGCCAACACTCAAGCCTCCATGGCAGATGTATTCCTATATTGTACAAAGAACAGTAGGCTAAACAGTCTCCCTGCTGGTACCCAACCCTCTGCTCTGATTCCTCACTCACCAAGCAACCTTCTCAGATCATGTGACTATTCCGTGTAGAAATGCCAACCCACAGGGATGAGGATCAGTTCACGGTGCAACCCTTCTTCTCTCTAAAAACAAATAAATTAGAATTTGATACTGTGAAACCTACAATAAGACCATATTGGGCCTTTATTTTTTTATTGTAGTAAAATGTACATAACTTGAACTATTTTAAGCCTTTTTACATTACAATTCAGTGTCATTAAATACATTCACATTATCGCTCAGATGTTACTACTTCGCATCTCCAGAACTTTTTTTCACCATTCCACACTGAAAATTTGTCTTCATTCAACAATAACTCCCCATTCTTCTTCCCCTTGGCCCACTAATCTACCTTCTTTCTCTCTGAATTCAATAGTGCTTAGAGTCTCATAGAAGTGGAATTTCATGACCTTTGTCCTTTCGTGTCTGGCTTACTGCACTTAACAAAATGTCCTCAAGGTTCACCCAAGTGGTAGCATGTATCAGAATTTTTAACGAATTGCCTTTTACCCACACACTCTTTTTTAGAACTATAATTTTGTGTTAACCACAGAGCTGAAGAACTTTTTATCTGCATTTATGCTGTGCTCATGGCTGGCATCCCTCCATGGAACTCTCTCCCACTGCTTCTGCTCCAGCTCTGCCACATGTGGACTCTCCTTAGCCTTTTAGCCAAAGAAAGATTTTGGAAATACCTCATCCTCACATGAAAAGGAATTTTTTATTCTGAAATGCATAAGCATTTGACTTATTCAAAAATTTGAAGCCATTGACCTTCTCAAGTCGGAGAGGTGACTGAAGGGTCATGAACTTGAAGGCCTCCTCTTATCTTGAATCCGCCTCCACCCACAACCCCCTTGGACCTTGTGAGAGGCAGCCTGTTCAATCTTGGTCGTCCATACTGGGGCATCGTCCATACTGGGGCATCGTCTCTTACCACTGATCCTCTTTTCAGCTGTCCACTGTGTAGTCCCCACAGTTTTCTGAATTGTCCTGTTCTCCACTTGCACTGACTTCCCACTGCCTGCAAATAAGGTCCAGTGTTCTTCACCTGATTTTAGGAATCAAATGGCCTTTCCAGATCCAGCCAACCAAGATTCTTTGCTATTCTTGTCATGTTCCCAGTTTTTCTCATTTCTGTTTTTTTTTTTTTTTGTGTGTGTGTGTGTGTGCTTTTTCTTTGATGGCAACACCTTCCCCAGAGTCTTATCAAAATTATGCCCCTTAAATTAAGCTCATTCCAAGTACCTACCTGTCCAAAACCACTTTCACATCCTCCCAGCTCTATATGAACCCTCTCTCTGTTGACCCCCGCAAAACACCTTTACTTCCACGACCTTTCTTCTGGAGCCTATCAAATCATTCTGTTTTCTTTTGTTTTTGTTGTTTTTGCAGCACTGGGGATTGAACTCAGGGATGCTCTACCCCTGAATTACATACTCAGCCCTTTTTATTTTTTATTTTGAGACAGGGTCTCATTAAGTGCTCAAGCCTGCCTTCAAATTTGTAATCCTCCTTCCTCAGCCTCTCAAGCAAAGTTTCTGGAATCACAGGTGTGAGCCACTGCACCCAACCTAGATTGTCTTTTGAATTGTACTCATTCACATATTTGTCTCATTGCCTCAACTTTATTAGGCTATAAATCGCTTAAAGGAAGTGACTTTGTCTTGCTCTCTCACAACACCTAGCCTTGTGAGTTACAGAAAATAGGTTCTTGTTGGTTGTGGTGATGCACACCTGTTAATCCCAGCAACTCAGGAGGCTGAGTCAGGAGGATCACAAGTTCATGGCCTACTTCACTCAGCAATTCAGTGAGGCCTTGAGCAGCTTAATGAAACTCTGTCTCAAAATAAAAAGTTAAAAGGGTTTGGGGATGCATCTCAGTGGTCAAGTGCCCCTGGGTTCAATTCCCGGTTTAAAAATCAAACAAACAAACAAAAACAAAACATTCGTTCTGAATATTTGCTCCATCATTTCCTTGTTTACTTGGACTAGGTCTGTGGTATTGCAACCTGAAACCAATTGTGGAATCAGTTCTAAAGGACACGAGTCCTCTGCCAACCTTCAACAGCCCTGAAGGTACAAAGACCTAGTGAAGGCAGCAGGTCTGAATAGGAGACTGGTGCTCATGGCTGATCATTTACCCAGAGTAGAACCTGAGCTCCACTGTGTTTCACCTCATCGTTTGTTCTTGTTAGCTGTAATGTTGGGAGGAATTGTGAATGCAAAGGAACTTAAACAGATAAAAAAAATAAAGTTATTTGGAAATAAAAAGAATGATCTAGATTTTTAAGAATCTATTCTTGTTCTAATGGGTTGAAGAAAAATCAGAAGACCCAGATAATTCCTGCAACTCTGGGACAGAGTTTAAGATGTTAACAATTAAGCTATTATAGAAAGCAATAGATTTCCTAAGAACTTTTAGATATTTAGGAAGATAGACACAACCCTAAATTACTGCCTTTTGGCAAGGTGATTCTAGATCAATACCTTACAGAATATATGATATTGGTTTCTAGGTTGTTTGCCTAATGAATTTTTAACTACACTTACAAGAATAATTATTAAAGCATAATTAAAGTTTCAGGGAAAAGGTGGTTTAATGGTGGTCTTTTGTTCTCAAGGGAAAATTGGTATGCTCACTTTTTAGAAAAATAAATGTTAAATTGATCCTGGATTGAATGACGTCTGTTTGGAAGGAATAGAAAAGCACATCAGAAAAGGAGGAAATCATTGTGGACTGAATAATGAAGCAGATTGCAAATTACAAGTTTTTCAGATTATTCATTTTAGGAGACTTTGCAGAGTCACTGCTCTCGTTTTAGGATTCTTAAAAGATGGAGAAAGTCAGAGAATCAAAGAAAGAAAAAATAGATCTATTATAGTTCATTTGTTTTTAAAAGAGTTGAAGGGGGACCTTAACAATTAAAGATTAGTTGACTTAGTTCTCACCATGAGATGAAAATTGCAGATCAGATCTTCAAAAAAATCTACTCGTGGTGTGTCTAGGGGCGTGCAGGAGCCTGAAGTGGAACAGTGTGGCTTTATGAAGCTCAGTATGTGTCAGACAATTCTAATTTCCTTTCATGACAGGATGACAGGACTCATAGCTTGGAGGGAGGCAGTAGAGGCCATTTATCTGTCTTTTATTCAAGTTTTCAATTCTATCAAACATGTGATGCCCAGCAGCCAGATAGCAAAATAGGATGAGCATTGGGTTTCTCAAGTTGCAAGCACTGGAAAGTTCATGAGAATTTACAAACAGAAGAACACATTCTTGTATAGAAGTCTTCTTCAAGGCATCCTAGTTTTTTTCTTAAATCTCAGAGCACTAACCTATATATGATAATTATTATAATATTAACATTATATATAAATTATGTACAACCCTATATCTGTATATATAACTATATATGGATATATATACATGGATAGATGTCATATGTCCATATGATAATGAGGACAAGTCCTCTTTATCCCATATGATATAGAGTATATTATAGTGAGATATATCAATCCCCCCAGTCTTACTATGTGCTGGGCTCTGTGCATGCTTCTGGGAACATAAAATGCTGAAGATGCTGTTCCTGGCATTAGGCGTAAGAGTGAAGTGAAAGCTCTCCCTCTCTGTAAGTATTCCAGTGGAGGGACCATCTGAAGACTTTCATCCAGCTCAGCTGGAAGACCATCTGCTGGATTTATTCTTCTGCATCAGCAGCTCTCAGCCCAGTCTGAGATATATTTTAGAATAGAGCTTCCTAGTCCCACTCCCAGAGGCTCTTGTTGAGTTGGTCTGAAATGAAGCCTCAAAAGATGTTTTTGAAAGCCTTCTCTGGTGATCCCAATGGGCCCCAGTGTTGAGAACCACAGCGCAGTGTTGTGGAGCAAATCCATTGACACCTGCACCCAGCTCATAATGAAGGGAGGTTCACAAAGGAAGTAGGGAAGTGCTCTGAAATATCATTTAACAAGTATTTACTGAGCATCTAGTATATCACAGGCACTGTTGGTTCTTGGGGGAACAGCAGTCAATAAAACAGGTGCAGTCTTTGCCCTCAAGACCTTTATAGTCTAGGCATCAGGCATTGATTAAATCACAACATAATTCAACCATGTGCATGAGCTCAGGGGAGGCCCTGCAGGGAGAGTAGATAGCAAATGACTCTGATATGGGAAGGGATGTTGACAACTAGTCCTCATTATCCTATATAATATTGCTGGACAAATCAGGAAAAGACCTCTCTCTCCTTGGATGTGGCTGAACCAGTGCTCACAGCTAGATGAACAAGTCCCACTTGTTCCCTTAGCTGAATATTCCCATTTGAGGGTTCTGTGGGCAATCCTTTGTGAAGGACTGTGCCCTTTTACTTTTGTGCCTTGAGCACAACTGAGGAGTCAGGGGATGCAAAAAAAAAAAAAAGAAGAAGAAGGAGGAGGAGGAGGAGGAGGAGGAGGAGGAGGAGAAGAAGAAGAAGAAGAAGAAAGAAGGAGAGGGAGGAGAAGAAGAAGGTGTGAGCCTGATCGCCCAGCTGGGCCCAGCACTGAGCACAGAGCTCATGGGCTATGCTGAGAGCCTTGCATTTCGTGTTAGTCCAGTGTGAAGGCTTTGAAGCAAGATGGTAGATCAACTGAACTTTACAAATGGAGACATAGCTTTCCAGGGTGAGGCCACCTCAGTGGTGTGGAAGAGAGAGCATTGTGGCTGGACCAGGGCAGGTGCAAGGGAATTGGAAAATGTGGAGAGGCTGGGGAATGACTTAGGAGAACCAGTTTGTAGGACTTGGTGATTTATAGGGAATGACGAAGAAAGAATTATCAAATGAGTCTCAGGTTTCTTCTGAGATACAAGATTGTAATGATTAAAACACACACACACACACACACACACACACACACACACCTAACAAAGAATTGAAAAGAAAAATATATTTCATGCCTGTCCCTCCCCCCATCTCTCATAGCTTCCCCTTGTCCCAGTAAAGATTTCCCAGGAACAGAGGGATAAAAGTTAGATCTTTGTATTTGACGGTCAACTGTTTGGATATGGAAAAGTTGGACTCCAAAAGTCTCTACTGCCAAAGGAAGTTCACAAACCAAAGCACCCTTTAGGGGTTTGCTTATTGTTGCTGCTAAGGAGAGAAAACTGTTTTACCTGCAGGATCAGACCGATTCAAACTCCACCAGCCTAGAACCTGTTGACCATCAACAGGGAATCACACACTACGCCTCCATTCAGCCACAAATGATGGACAATGATTCCAGGAGCCAGATACCATGGTTGGAATTAAGTTTTATTTTAGTCTCAACCATATAAATATATGTACACAACATTACATTCTATACAAGTTTGCCAGCCATTCCACACCCATCCGCCACCCATTCTTTCCAACTTCCCAGTATGTCAAATTCAGAAAGGCCCCAGTCAGGATCAATTCACAGAGAGCAAGGTGCAGCCTGAGAGTCTCCCAGAGGATCAAATGGGTTGGAAGTCTATTCGAGGTCTAGAAAAGACCTGCTTCAAAACCACACAAAAGGATTACTTTAACATTTTAAACACAACTTTAAATTTAGTTGTTAGTAATTTCTCAGGTTCATATTGAAATGAACAAAACACACACACACACACACACACACACACAGCCTCCTCAAAGCACATTTCTTTCAAAGAAAAAAAAGATTGCTGGAAGGCAATTTAGTCACTTGTGATTTCTGAACAAAAAAGATCTTTCTTTGCATCACCAAGAAATTTCATTTGAAAATAAATGTGTAATTCAGAGTTGTTCTGTGATAAATCACAAATGCAGGCACATATAGACCTCTAATCCTATTCTGTGGTGCACTGAAATTGTGCGGGGGTAAAAAAGAAGTATGGTTATATTTCCTTAGGGATAACTCGTATGTGTAGACCTACAGTACACTGATACTTTTTTTCTGTAAATATTTTGAATGTGCATGATCAAATTTCTGTCACTGGTCCAACACCTAGAAGTGCCTGAAAACTTTCTCACATGAATTTCTGGAATGGATTCAGCAACAGAGTGACTGGTAACTGTATCTACAAATGGCTGATCTATTTTGATGTGAGCTTAATTAATGCTGCATATAAAACTCCAAATGTCACAATCCAGGAATTTTTTAAAAATTTGAATTATTAGATTGATCTAGTTAGCTTATTCTAAAATGGAATTTGAATTTCATTTAATGTGGTATTAACTTCTCTTCCTATAAATTCATTTTTAAGATAAAGGGATATCATGAAACCTCTCTATCATGATTTTAGTGTGTGGATGAGAACTGTAGGAAAATGCTACAAAAAAAAACATGGCTTCAAAATCATGATCTACCAACTGAAAGTTGGGGAGGGTTGGACTGGCAATTTATGACATCTGGTCACAAAGTCCAAGTTGCTTTTTGATGAAGTTTGAGATTAGGAGCTGAAGCCGTTGCTGGTATCCCATCAGAACATCATGAGACAAGTTGATCTGGTCATATTCGAGCGGTCAAGAAGGGTCACTCAGACACTTCAGCAGCTAGTAGAGAAAGTAACAGGATTACTGAAGTGAATGATTTGACCTTTTCTACAGGACTATTAGCCTAGCAAGCCACCATCCAGATTATATGGAGTTTGTGTTGTTTTCTCTGTAATTAGACACAATCTGATAAACCCTCTAGTTTTCTATATAATTCATATTTATAGTTCATATTTCTATGGAATCTCACCAAAGAGTTCATTTAAATAAGCTAATTGAAAATATCATGCAAACTCCTCTTTCCACTTTCTCTCACAGTTAGATAAAGCTCAGAAAGCTTCAGGTTTAAGTTAAAACAAGGAGAGATCTTTGCCATCTATAACATAGGCTCTAGTTTTTGAACCTATTTTCAGTTCTTAGAGAAGATTTCTTCTTTGAGGATATACCTGGAGAGCTAGCCCTTATTCCTTAAGGAAATGTTTGATTTTTTTCTCCCTCAGCCCTTACTGGACAGTAAAATAAATAGAGAAGAGATATGGAACATCGACCTACGAAATGTCAATAAAGGTGAGTGTCAAATTCAGAAGGACCGCAAGGGAAGATGAATTCAGAGACAGCAAGGTGCAGCCTGTAAGCCTTATGAAATTTGAGAAAATCTTATGAAATTTGAAAAATGAAACGTTTAAAAATAAGAGCTCCATAAAAGAGCAAATGTATTAGTATTTGATTTCTAAAGAATGGGAATACAATTCTATGATAGATAAGAAAGTAGGAGAGAAAGAACAAAAAAACTTTCCTAAAAGAACAAAATTCTCATTTTTTTTAAAGTTGGCACAAGAACAGTATCTTTGGTTTGTTTCATTGGAAAGTTAGAGAGAAAAAAATAATGGGAGGCATAAAAATTCCTTACTTCCAGTTTCACATCAAGGAATTCCTTGATTTCAAGGAATGTGGTTACCTACATTGACATCCATGTTAAGCACTCATAATTGATAACATTGAAATAATTTCTATCTGCCTCTTGCCTCTGATCATTTTTAAAGGATGTCAGCATATATGGGATTAGACATATCTACATTAACAAGTTTTAAGGATGTAAAGATACAGTTGGGCATGAGTGCGATATTTATTCCTTACCCTTCTACTACTTAAGACATCTTTGTAAGATTTGATTTGGGGAGAAGTATATCAGGATCATAATAGGACATGCTATCTTTTAAATTTTACTTTTATTTGACAAATCATCATACATATTTAAGGAATATGATGTGATATTTTGATATATGTATACATTGTAGAAAGATTCAATCAAGCTAACATACCCATTACCTCACATATACTTGTCTCTTTTCATGATGAGAACAGTTAAAATTTCTTTCGGAGATTTTCAAATATATTTTAGTTAACTGCACTCACATGTTGTGCAAGAGATCTCTAAAATGTATTCCTCTAATTGAAACTTCATACCCTTTGACCAATAGCTAGCCATTTACCACCCCTGCCATCAGACTCTTAGCCTCTGATAAGCACCATTCTAATATCCACCACTATGAGTTTGAATATTTAAATTTCCCCTGTAAATGAAAGCATGCAGTATTTGTCTTTCTGTGCCTGGCTTATTTCACTTAACATGCTATCTCCCAGGTTCATCCATATTGTCCCAAATAACTAAATTTCCTTCTTTACTAAGGCTGAATAGTATTCTATTTTGTATTTTAACCACATTTTTTTTTTCATCCAGTAGTCTGTTGATGAACAGTTAGGTCAAGTCTCTATCTTGGCTATTGTGAGAGATGCTGCATGCCTGGGAGTGAAGATGTCTCTTTCACATACTGATTTGAATTATTTTGGTTATATACTCAGGTGTAGGATTGCTAGATCATATGGTAATTTTGTTTTTAGTTTTTTGGGAGAACTTAATGAAGTTTTCCAAAATGAGATGTATTAATTTACATTTTAATCAACAGTATACAAGGGCTCCCCTCTTTCCACATCCTCACCAACTCTTAGCTTTTGTCTTTTTGATAATAGCCATTCTAATGGGTGTAAAGTGACCTATCTTTGTGGTTTGAATTTACATTTCCTGGGTGATTAGTAGTGTTGAGCATTGTTTTTTCATCGATTTGCTAGGCATTTGTATAATTTCTTTTGAGAAATATCTATTCAGACCTTTTGCCTATTTTTTTAATCAGGCTATTTGTTTTCTTGCTATTAAGTTGTATGAATTCCTTAAGTGTTTTGGATCTTAACCCCTTCTCAAATACATGGTGTGCAGATATTTTCTCCCAATCCCTGTATCTTTTGTTTGGTTCAATTCTTGCTATGCACTGAGTTTTTATTTATCATGTAATTCACTCAGCTGTGCCATGAGCTAGGCAGTATTCTTTCACTCTTTTGACAGATGATGAAATGAGGATTTAGAAAGGTCAGACAAATGGCCCATTACGACGCAACTGGTAAATAATTAGCCAATCAGTTCCCAGGTTCCTAAACTGCTGAGAAGAGTTCTCTCCCTTCCATCTACTCCTCTCCTGGATTGGTACAAGGTGAACCATTAGGCAAACCCACGTTGACCTGTCAAACTGACCCTCATGTTCAATGAAGTGAAAAGCAATGAAAATATTCCACTTGAGCTGAGTCAAATATTTGACCGCCCAGGACCCTGTTTATTCAAAACCCACTCAGTTGTAAAGCAACTTGGCTGAACAGGTAAACAAGCAAATGGAAGAGTTAGAAACTTCCCCCAGCTTTTCAAGTTAATGATCAGCAAGTCTGTGAAGCCTGACATGGGCTGGCAGTAGCAGAGAAAAGTTGAAAGTCCTGCTTTAATCCTTCACTTGGCAGAAGGATAAAAGGAAACCAGTGCTCTGTGCTTTCCACAGAGTGGGAGCAGACTTTACTGAATGTCTTTTCTGTATTTCAAGGGTAATGCCAAAGATGGGAAAGAACACGTAATAGCCATCTCGGTGGTGTTTTCTTGACCCTGGAGAGCCTGCTAACAAGCAGCATATAATAATCTTGTCACCTAAAATTACTATTTCCATGAGAAATTAAAAGGGACTAATTATCCAAAACAATTTATCAAAATTATTCCGGACAGGTTTGCTACCATAATCCTCAGATTAGGTGTGAAGGGTGTTTCTTGGAGAGAAAGGGACACTTAATGACCCAGCTGTCACCCAGAGGGTTGTCATGTAACTGAACTGAGGATGGAATGTAATAAGAGTACACAGATCTGAACTCAGAGCTTCATGAGTCCTGAGCTGGGCCAGGGATCCCAGGACGCCCACTTTAAGATCATATATGGCGTCTTTGTAACTCCAATTAAAGTTGCAATTGGAACCTCTTCCTTCCTCCTTCCCCACACAAAATATTCATATGCTTATACACACATTTGTATGTATTGTTTCAGGGTATCCGGGGCCCCACAAAAGCCTTAGGAATCATAGCGCCCTATGGACTGCTACTTCCACCCCACTTCTCTGATTCAGAACAGATTTCCAGGAACGTCTTCCCATAAATAATGACCAAAGATAGCAGAGCCAGGCACCGATAGCTGTGTACACAGCAGAAGCCAAATGAGTTGGACTTGGAAAAATGAGAAAACAGCAATGGTTGACATTGGAGCTCCCAGCCTGGCCTTTCTATCTGCTTCTCTTCTTCTATCTCTCCCTAGTCCCTTCTCACTCTGACAACACACACACACCTCCTGCTCCTCATGGCTTTGAGTTCTTTACTTCCTGTGTTCCTGGCATAGAAAGCACAGAATCGTTGTTGAATCAACAACCCATGGCCTTTGCACTTCCTGGATCTCTCTTGAGACATCATCTCAGGCTGTTGGCTGCTTATCACAAACCAGGTGGAGAAAACTGATATTCAAATGGGCTGGTCAATGCTAAGGACACACCAACAACTCTTCTACATTGGTGTTTCTCAAAATGCACTCCACTGGGGCTGGAGTTGTGGCTCAGTGGTAGAGCGCTCACCTAGCATGTGTGAGGCACTGGGTTTGATCTTCAGCACCACATAAAAATAAATAAAAGGTATTGTATTCATCTACAACTAAAAAAATATATTTTAAAAAATGAAGTCCACTGGCCACCTGCATCAGAACCAGAGATTACTCATCGTAGAGATTCCCTCCCAGACATAAATAATCAGAATTAGGGGACAGTAAATCTATATAAAAAGAAGATCTCCCCAAGATAAATTATTTATACATTGTCATTTTTAAACTACTGAAGCATGTGTAACTTAGAATGTTTTCATTTTAACCTTGGCCTTTAGGAAACTCAAAGCTAAATCTAAGTATTTAAGTTTCGTATTATATTCCTAGGTAGCATCTTTAGTATCAATACTCCCTCATCTGCTCCCTTAAGTAAATGTCTCTTATTCTTTTGCCATTGTTTAAATGATTATTATATATTCTTCTTTAATTGAAAATTGCCACTAATGCTTTCTCAGATAAAGGTGGATATCAATCATCTTTCAGTAAATTAATGCTACCTTTTTACATCCAATGGATTAATGGAGGGAGCGGCAGAAAATAGACAAGAGACCTCAGTTCTAGTTCATCTCTGTTCCAGTTTAACTGTGTTTCATTAAGAAGTTCAATTACATCCTCTAGGTCTGATCTCATTCTCTGAGAAAGGAGGAGGTTAGGCCTCAGAGGTCTCACACAAGTCCACGTACTCTGCTTGATGTACTTCACAGCATCTTGCCAGTACAAAGACCATGCTGTCTTCTCCAGGAGATCCAGCTGCAACCTTGGGGCCTTGAGTTTCTGCTGGATGCTGGACCTTCAACCAGAGATGACTCAAGATGGCAGTGATTGAAGTCTGTTGTGCTGGGGGTGGGGGTGGCCCCTGGCAGGGGGAACCCAGGAAGCCACAAGGGAGTCACAGCAGAGAAGAGGCCAGATACAGGTGAAACCAGCCACACAGAAGGTTGAAGCAATGACCATTAAAGGACCTGTAAGCCAGGCACAGAGGTAAACACCTGCAATCCCAGCAGATCTGGAGGCTTCGACAGGAGGATTGCAAGTTCAAAGCCAGCCTCAGCAACATAGCAAGGCCCTAAGCAACTCAGCGAGACCCTGTCTCCAAATAAAATTTTTAAAAGGGCTGGAGATGTGGCTCAGTGGTGAAGTGCTCCTGGGTTTCATCCCTGATGCCTCTAACATGTGATATGCTGGCAGTGGCGGGGGAGGGGGGCAAGATATAACATAGGAGAGTACAATTAAAGTGAATCAAACAAACCATAGACAAGGATGAAAACTACATACAAACTTACAAAACAAGCAGAAGCAAGTTATTTTTCAAATCTCATCTTTATAAAAAGTGATAAGTAAAAAAATACCTGAAAGACAGGATTTTGAATGTGTCACACAAAGAAATGTTAAATATCTGAGGTGATGGATATGCTATTTATCCTGATTTGATCATCATACCAATGATACATGCATGGAAACTTCACATGTATCCCATAGTTTGTATAATTATTGTGTCAATTAAAAACACAGATAAAGTAATAAGTGAATTACTTGTTATTTACACTTGATTTTCCAGATACAGAGACTGATTTTCTTGGCAAAGTAATGGCTATACATACTATTTTATAGATATCTGTTTGACATTTTGATTCCAACACTAAATCTTAGGATATGCTCAGCCCTAAGGGTTTGCTTGCTGAAGTATCACAAATGTCTGCTCAAAACATTTAAAATAGAAAAACTTCCATTGTATTGAATGGTGCACATTTTGGTTCTTCTGTCCAGAGACCACGGACCTTGGGTCTCCTGGGAGGCTGCTGGCAAGAAGAGCACAGCATAGTGCAGAGAGGTTTGAGTCATCAGGGGCAGTGTTCAAATTCCAGTTCAGCTACTTCTCAGCTGTGAGAAGGCGAGAAAGTTATTTAACCTCTCAGCCAGTTTCTTTCTCTCTTGGGAAGGTGAAAAGAGCTGCAGTTGGTTGCCTTGTGGAAGGATTTTTTAAAGTCCTGATTTATCTTCATTTTAGGGTTAAAAATACTCTAGCTCCAGGTTGACTAGAATCTTTAATTTTTGTTCTAATATCTCTTTTTGACTTTATCAATGATCATGGTGCAGTTTCCTGAGCTCAGTACCCTTCACTGCTGGGAACAACAGAAGAATGTAAAAGCAAAATTAAAGACAAGCTTCTTCTACCTTTTATTGAACAGTTATAAAGTAATATAATGGAGACTGAATATATCCCCCAAAGTTACAAGTATCTGTCAGAAGAAATAACGCTGAATTCTTCTTTTACACTAAAGAAAGCCACTGTGAGTTACAGACAACTGAAGAGATTGAAGAGGATTTCAAGCAAAACCCAATCTTAGACAAATATTAGGTTTCATATAATTTTTTTATATGAAACACAAGGAAGTGTCAAAAGGCAGCAATGTCTTTGAAAAACAGATACAAATCATATCTATCTCAAATTCACAATGCAAAAGGATTATTATCTTTAATCAGAATGTTAGGGGCTTAATTAATGTACATTTTACTTTAAGAGAGGGACCAGATGTGTGCATCTTATTAAATGATAATATATTTATTCCGCATTATACAGTGTTTCCATTGTATATTCTGACATTATTCTGTAGGGTCAGCCTTCGGATATAGAACATCGGTGATTTCCACTATTTCTCTTCACCCAAATCTTTGTGAAGAGAGCACTGGATTCCTAATTCTCTTGTCCAGAATAATGACATCAGTAGAGCAACAGTGACTTACAATGTTAGTAGCCCTATTCCAGGGAGTTTGCTCACCTATCAAGAGACCCCATAGATATAACAAAGGAGGTATTTGTGTAGACCTCATAGAAAAGGGAAACCTTGACCTTTGGGGAAACTAGAAGGCACTCCTGTTTCAGACAATGCCAAGCTACTAATATATCTGGGCAATGAGGGATACAGTTTGTTATAGACATTTGGTATGGCCAAGAGCATCTAGTAGCACTTCTTTTCATTCATTCAGCAAAGAGTTTTTGAATGCACACATGAAAGACATTATTCTAAGTGCTGAGAATATAGCAATGACAAGCAAAGTCCCTGTTCTATGGCACTTACATCCCAATGGAGAGAGATAATAAATACGTAGCATTCTGCATTAATATACGAAAAGCAATGTATAAGTTAATATATAAACAAATCAGAAATATAGTCAGTAATAGTAAATGTGATGCCCAGAAGTGAAGCAGAATGACAGTGTTAGTGGGTTTGTGCAGTGACGCAAAGCTTCCCAAGGGGGCGAGATCTGACGTTAACTGTATAGAGAAAAAGTGGCAATTCACACACACCTGAGACCTCGCCATGCTGGGTGCAGAAAGATCTTTTTTTCTACATGGGTCCAAGCCTGTGAGTGATTCCTCTGAATTAGGACTATCGGTCCCTAGGAGTCCCTTGTTTATATTTAATGTTATTGATAAGCTAAAACTAATAGCATGAACCTTGGTACAAGTTCTGTTTGTTTATGTAGTCATTGGGTCGTATTAAAGAGACAGAAATAAAAAGGTCATATAAGAAGGCTGAAAGAGGCAGTCTGGGGTGGGCCACTGCTAATAGTGGCAAGGAGGAGGTTGTAGGTGGGGACAGGCCTGGGAGGTTAAAGGCAGTCACAGGTTCTGGGCTTTTTTTTTTTTTTGTGCCAGGTGAAATATCTCTTCCCATGTTGCTTATCATTGCTATACACCCTCCCTAACTTCCTCTGTGTCAGCAGCTGCTTGTGAATGTAAGATTTTCTGACTCACACAGAGTAGGTTGTAAATGGGTTAAAATGAAAAGGTGCCAGGTGCCAGCTCCAAGCTTCACTGCTGTGGGGGAAGGATGTTATGAAGTGGTAATGAAAGATGGGAACATGATTGTAACTTATGCGTGAGGCTTTTGTCTGTGTACTTGATGGCTGATCTTCCAAGGGGCAGCTTACCAGGAATCCACCTTTTAAAACAGTGATGTCTGAGGGAGATAAAGAGCCCCTGTCACCAGGAAGAAATTCGGATAGAAATATTGCCAAGAATGACCGAATTACAGAGTTGCAGATGCAACCTTTAGTGTGAATGTTGGCAGCCCAGAGGGGTCTGCTGGATGAAAAGCCTGCAGCAGTGGCCTGGAAGAGAGCTATTTGAGAGATGAAATCAGCTACCAGCAGCTTCTGTTGCAACAAAAAAGAAAATGCAGCAGGAGGCCAGGAACCACTGAAAGGTAGAGGAAAGTAGCCAGGAAGGCCACCTGCAGGTGGCAGGTGGTAGGGAGAGTGAGGTCACAAAGATTTGCAGCAAACAAATAACAGAATTTGCAGCAAATCTCATAACAGAATAATTTCTCTCCAGTTTCTGCAACATTCTGAAGAGAGAAAGACTCGTACCTTGAGCTCACAAGCCCTGAACTCTCCCTAGCTGCCAATAGATGCCTTCTAAGAAAGAACTGATGGTAACACCACACTTAGGCCTTGGGCCGCATTTGGTAATTTAGCATTTTATGTTTAACTAAATCAGTTACCAGATTTGGTTCATTTACATATGAGTTTGGAGACATATGTAACTCAGGTGATCACTCTTTTCTACACTTAAGAAAGCAGAAATATCCAAATACACATGTCCCTGCAGGCTGTGTGCTGATTAAAGTGCAGCTCGGCAAGATCAAGCTATTCCACTCTTACCCAAAAAGGGGTATTAACAATGACCTTCCAAAGAGCACAAGGTTGCATTTGCTGTTCTTCACGCAGATAGCACAGGGATTTACATGCACATGTATGCTGAGATAAGAGTAAAATATATTGTTTTACAACTAATCTCTTCCTATGAACCATAACTTAAAAGAATATATTCCAAAAATGTTATCACACTTTGCATATAATGTCTATATTAAAATTGATAGTCTATATCAGAATTCAAATTCCACTTGTGATAAAATGAAGCATTATTTTGCTGTGATTCTTCACTTCTTCAAAGATTTTATTCTCAGGGGAGCAAAGGCTACGTATATTCTTGTGGTGTATGAAGGACATGGACAATAGGCCCCAGCAAACTTCCCTTAAACTGCTCCCCTACCCTAAATGAGCCCACCACCAAAACTCTTCCCATGACCTAGCCCTGCTAAATCCTATGAAACCCAGACTCTCCTTGGAGCCCGTCACCATTTCCCCTCGAAAATGTGCCCCTCTGTTGCTTAATAAAGCATCTCTGGTCCACTGAGCTCTGCCTCCCCTTTTCTTTTTCTTTTTGTATTCTCTTTCATGTGCTTTTGTTTGGTGCTGAAACACAGGAACCAGAGTTTGGGGGTCTTTCCCCTTCCCTGTCTTAAGGAAACTCTACCACTTTTTCATATTTCCCTCTCATATATCTCCCTCTCTCTCCCTCCCTCCCTCTCCCTCTTCCTCTGCCACCCCCTCTTCACTTTATACTCAAAGTCTGGCACTTCTCTGGCTCTCTGAGTCCAGGGAAGCTCCTAGTCATGGCTAGCATGGCTGAATTCTCAGACTGACTTTTTTTTTCCTCTCCTTCTCTTTCCACCTTATGCTCAAATAAGAAGGCCTTCACGAGTCCTGGGCTAGATTTTTGCTGACTTGCTGCCATGTGGATGGAGCAAGGACCTGGTTCGGGCCCTTTATTAATATTAGAGGCATCCTCCTTCTAACCTTACCCTCTCCAATTCCTTCCTCCTCTTATGTATTCAGACTTCCAGATCAGAGATCCCTTTCTGCCATTTTGTTCCCATATGCAACACCAGCCTTCTCATTCTTTGGAGAGGTAAGATAACTTCTGGTCTCTTGCAAAGGTAACCTGCCCAAGATGCTCGCCTTTTGGCTCACCCAGACCCTGGGGGTCCTTCACCAATGAAACTGAAGGAGGGAACACCTCTCATTCTCTGGTGGAACTCTGTCTGGTAACAGAAGACATCGAGAGATGCCTTGATCTTGACTGCCTCCCCAATCAAACCTATCCAACAAGGGGGCTCCCACAGGACTCCCCCTTAGGTTGTCTCACTGCTCATCTGGACCCCAGGGTTCTCCACCAATCTGGCCACAATCTAAATTAGGCAACCTAAGTCAATGGCCTGAATTTGAAATTCAGGACCTTTGGCCTCCAAATCCTCTAAGACTTAGACAATTTCCTCCAATGAAATGGCAATGGCCTGAGGTTCCTTACCTCCAAGCTTTCTTTTACCTTTGCTCAAGGCCCTCATTATACCAAACTTGCTCTCCTCTACAATTAATTCTCACACATGCTCCACTTCATGAGCCCCCTAGATCAGGTTCTGACCCTAAGCATCCTTCTTCATTTACCACCCCTGAAATAGCAGATGAACTCCCACCAAAAGTAAGTAAAGCTAGAGGCAATAAAGGAAAATTTCATAGACAGTGATTCCTGAGAGACTGTCAAGAGTCAAAATTTTTTTCTGAGTCAATTTGAGACCCCTAAATCTTCCTAACCTCCTACACAGGCAGACTTGATCTGTGTTTCTGTATCTTCTAGTATGATTATCTAGCACCAATATTTATCCCTCATAGTGGCCTAAAAGATGTAATGTGGCACATAAAAGTCCTAACTAACTTTACTAAGAAACGCCTAAATAACAGAAATAAAGGAATCTATACTAACCACAGAGATTATGCCAATAAAATGGTATTTTGTAAAAATCAGATGACATTAGATAGCTTAACTGTATCTTATGAGGGGGCATCTATGACATTATTAAACTAAGTGCTGTGATAACTCCCGCAATGTTAAAGATTTACATTCCCCAATAAATGCCTTGTCCTCACTGGCCTTGTTTTGGGAACAACTTCTTAGATCTTGTACTTCCTAGTGAGAGATTAATGGTTTCTATTATCTTCATGATATTCATTGACATGTTCCAGATGCTGCAACATTTATTTTGTATTAATTTCATTCCAGTACTTATGTCTTTTTGTTTTTCTCATAGGAGCATTACAAACTGTTGATAACATTACAAACTGTTCTTTATGAACCAGACTTTTGCCATGAACCCCTTGACTGACCCAGAGATTCCTAAAAGAAAAACCCAAATCGCTTGCCTCACATCACCCCCTCTCAGCTTGAAGCAGCCAGAGCGGTTGTTGTCCATTTTCTCTTAAAGTAATATTTCCATTTTCAAAAGGGGGATTGAAGCTGAGGGACAAAAAGACAGTCAATGCCAATAATAAATGGTTGGGTCAGAAAGATGGGGGCTAATTCAGAAGGAAATAAAATGCTAATATATCCAAGGCCCTTCCCCTCCTCTTTCACCTGTTGCCAAGGACACTTGCCTCCAGGGAATTGTTGTTAATGAAGTACCTCCTGGGTGGCTCCTTTCCTGCCCATTTGGACAGATGTGGAGAGGCACCTCTGGGAAGGTTCTTTCCCACCTTTTGGCCACTAATCACATATGCAGGATGGGGTGAAGAGAGAGACAGGATGTGGGGAGGAGAAAACATGCTACATGTTATATATAATGAATCTATCAAATAGGCACACTGTGTTGACCCCCATATGCTTTCTTTTCAAAGAAGCAATTTACCTGCAGCCTTGTCTGGTCTCTGAGGTCAGGATATGTCACATTCCTTAACAAACTACCTGTTCACTGCAGAAAAAAATGCAGACCCAAAATAATGTTTCTAAGAGGAATCCAAGTTTCCCTAAAGGAAGAGATGTTTGTGACTAGATCCTGAAACTGGGAGATTCTCAAGATAGAGCTCCCCTAGCTTTAAAATTAGACTGCCTTCTCTAGACTCTCATAAAGCACATTTCTTCTGTATTCCCCTCATCTGGCAGGAACAAGACCAGAAAAATCTGTCTCAGGTAATTAAAGTAAAACTACCCCTCATCTATCCTAGTTCAGGAATCCAAATGATTCATTTTCTCTAGTGGAGACATCACAAGAGCACTAATAGCCTTGTCTTCCACTTCAAATTGAGGAGCATCATATGAAATCATGGTCCTGTGAGTAAGAGAAACCAAAGGGAAAAACGGAATATGTAAGAAAATTTAAGGCCAAAACTAGCTGGCAAATGTCCTCCCTTAAATTAAAATAGTTATCAAAAAGTTAGTATCCTCCATTCTGAGTGAAGCCCCAGCCAGAGGTCAAGGAAGGAAAGGTAGAAACTGAAGAAAAAACCAAAAGTGTCACTTTTAAATCCAGGCCACTTGTTACCATGATGCTTCCTTAACAAGTTTCCCCCTAAACATGACCACACAGTGAAGCAAAATAAAATGGTCAAGTCTTCTTTATCTTGAGACTCTTTATCTACGGATTTCAGGGCTCTCTCATCTTTCCAATATCTAAACTAATTCTAATCTGAGACAAAAACTGAACCCTGATCTTATAACAGCTGTCTCTTTCTCCCTCTCTCTCTTTAAAATCTCTTATTTTTTTAAATTGTATATTTTTGAGCTCATGATTTTATGGTGAATTCACATTTGAACCTGTATGCCTAAATTAATGTATATTTTCTGATCAGTCTTATTTTATCTAACTATAGAGGATTTTGCCCAGAGGACAATTTTCAAGGATAAGCTCTCAAATAACATTGGGAAAATTTCGTCTTACAACAAACAGCTACAAGATCTCTATCTCCTGTCTATTGTGTCTATATATGCACACTTGTGTGTTGTATTATTTGTCTACATATATGCTTGTGTCCACATATCATGTACATGGTATCAAAATTGCTATAGAAAAATGAGCACTCAGAAATTATAATTTAAATGAGAAATGGATCCAAATATCTTTGAGTTCACATGGCTTAAAAAGTTCAATTTAAATTAGGTAAACAGATAAAAATAAAAATGTCTTTAAAATTAGTAATGCAAGTCTTTACAAAGTTAAAGTGCTAACTGCTAAATATAAAATCAAGTGCTCTTCTTAAATTCTATAAGGGGATATATTGAAACTTTATGTATGTTTTCATAAATTGGTAAATAGAAAAATGTTTAAGATTGCTTTGTCTTCTTCACCGAAAACAAGGTTACTAAGAATTAAGATTCAGCCAGTTGGGCTTCAATTAAAGTACCATAAAAACAAAGTATTTCATCTTATTAAAGTGGAATAATTTGTCTAAATTTAGAAATTTCATAAGGGTTGTTTCAGAGTGTGAATTAAGAAAAGGGTAAACAAGCTAGGAAATAGATACAAGAATGTTCTAGGCATGAAAATATATTTTAATACAGAAAGTAGAAGGAAAAATTAATGTTTCTGGATAAGAAAGTCTTTGTGTGGTAAAGTAAAACATTGTAAAATGTCTAAGTAAGTTGCAGAAGGTTTGTGGAGGGTAAATTTCAAAAAGTTTGTGTAACTATGTTAGTTATGTATAATTAGCACAAAGTCATTTAAGGCTTTTTCCTAAGGTCAATTATTAATGTACTGATATAAACCAAAGTTTGATCCTCTATGGTTTAAAGTAACAAAAACATTAATCTGCTATTATCTATCAAGATAATTTCTTGTGTCATCCTCTATGGGTTAAAGTAACAAAGATTTTATAAAATATTAATCTGCTCTTACCTATCAAGATAATTGCTTATGTTTGTTAAGTTTTATTCATTAGAGCAACTGGCCTTAAAGGAATTAGGGTTTGTAAAATTCTAGCTAAACAACAACTGTTATTTTACAGTATTATATTACATTACAGATTCTGGATCTTTCTTTAAAAGCTAAACTTGGTCAATATAAAATCATCCGTGTAATTATGCTGCTATTACTGTCCTCTGTATATTAAATGTATTCATATATTCCAAGTACATAAGTATATAAAGTATAAGAGTTAGATGAGCATTTTACTGAGCTGTTTTTCTTCAAACTAAGGTTTAAAGTAAAGGTTTGGGATTATAAAAATTATGTTTCTTAGTTCTTAGCTATTATACAAACTCAATATGTTTTTACTCTTGTTAATTTCATTTTGTATTTTCCTTGTAAACTTTTAACTGTTGTCCATTAGTGCCTTACAGAAATACAACTTTCAATATAACAACCTTAGTTAATTTGAGATATCAGGCCATCATCTATAGATAAACAGGATGAAAGGCTAACTTCCAGTACTAATACTGACCCCAATTAAATAAAAGGGTTGAATGACTGTAAAGTTATAGATATTAAAATTAAAACCCAGTTCTCTTACTTTAAGATTGCTGAAACTGGCTTGCTGGATGTTTAAGTATAAAGCTTGGAGATTAAAGTTAAGAAAGTAAAAAGGCCAAGAAAGAAAAAAAATAACCAATATTTGGCTCTTGCCCTCTGAATCAACTTGAACCCAGAGAACAAGGGAACTTCTCTAAGGGTTCTTCAACTCTGAGCCACGTGACCTCCTGATCAGGGGATCCATAAGACTCTGGAGAACAGAAAGCCAACCAGTGCACATGCTGCAGACAGGAGGGTCATCAGAAAAGGGAGACCTTGCTAATGCTTCCAAGGGAAGCCACATGGTCAAGGAGACCCTGACACAACCTGGCAGATGGTACTAAAGGAGCTAAGGGGCTACTCACAAGTTCCCAAGAGTGACCCCCTGAGGGAACTCAGCTGAATCTTAACAAGGTCAATTTGATCAGCTTGGTCTTAAACACCTAGGAAAAATAGTTATAACCAAAGTATAGCCATGCCTGAGCATTTAAAAGAAAAGACGATGGTCTTTTGTAATAGAACTTAAGACATACACTTGTGTCAGCCCCACAGCCCTGGTGCCATTCAAAACACTGAGGAATTTCTTTATGAGGCTAACATTTACCCCTGCCTACCAAAATTCAGACTGGCCTCTGCACGTTGGTCTTCCTTACTCCTCAAATTGATGTTTTACCTAACAACCAAAGTTTACCTATCCTGATAACAGTGCACACCAGACACAAGAGAGCCCTTCAGTTTATTCCCTTACTCATAAGGCTAGAGATATCTGCCAGGATTGGCACAGGAGCAGCAGGATTAGGAACTTCTATTTACTACTATAAAAAAACTGTCAGTACAGTTTATTGAAGACATCGAACAGGTTGCTGATTTGGTACTAACTTTACAAATTCAACTGGATTCCCTGGCATCTGTGGTCATGCAGAATCATCATCAGGGTCTAGATCTCATTACTGCTGAATGAGGTATCCTCTGCCTCTTCCTTGAGGAAGAATTTTGCTTCCAGGTCAACCATCAGGACTGGTAAGGGACAAGGTTAAACAACCACAGGATCAGTATGAACAATAGAGATGAGAAGAAGCCAATGCCTAAAACAGTGAACAGCCTGGTTTCTTTCCCTCTTAACCTGTTAACACTCATTTTTCTTGTAATAACTTTTTCCCCTGCTTTGTTAACACCGAAGCAACTTCTTGATAAGGTGACCTGTCTAGCCCAGACCACCTCCCCACAACATGCAGAAACCATTCTCCTCCTTCACTCACAATGTCATTCTCCTGAGCCCCATAATGAAGAAGTCACCCACAACAATGTCAAAGTTCCCTCCCTCTACACTCCCTTTAAGCCACAACCACCAGGACTGTATAGGAGCCTAACATACCTCCCACCTCCTTATCCTCTTCTAGCTCTCTGGCAGGAGGATATCCTACTCTGCCCCTTCTCAGCAGGAAGTAGCCATATATGATAATGTCACCCCAACTCATGATACCCCTATCAGAGTCTGGAATAAAATATACAGATAATAGCCCCCAGCAAATTTCCCTTATACACAACTGTTCCCCTACCTGCCCACCTGCCCCATCCTAAATGGCCCACCACCAAACCTCCTCCCATGAATGGCCCTGATAAACCCTAGACTTTTGTTGGAGCCTATCACAGACTCTTGTTGGAGCCTGTCACCATTTTCCCCTTGAAAATATGCCTCTCTATTGCTTAATAAAGCATCACTGGTCCTTTGAGGTCAGCGTCCATTTTCTTTTTCTTGTTGTATTCTCTTTCATGTGCTTTCAATGTACTGCCAACATTATGGCCACTCCCCAGCCAATTTCTAATGTTCTAATAGAGACTCACCCTCTCAGCCGTGTCTGCAGTTGTTCTCCTTGTCATCTCATCCATTGCATGGCTTTAAGTGCCACTTACATGCTGTCTGTCAACGTGTACTTTTATTCCTCCAGTCAAACCCCTCACCTGAACATTAGATTCACAGGTACCCCTGCTTACTTGGCCTCCATTTAGATGTCACTACTCCCACATCTTCACCTCAATTTTCTTTCCCCAATTATAGTAACCTTGTCCATAGTTTATAGCCTAGTGTTTAGGTCATAAACCTAGGGGACATTCTTGGTTCTTGCCTTTCTCCCAAAATTTGCATCAAATTATCAACACGTCTTGTTGGATTTATCTTCAAAATGTTTCCAAAACCTAACTGCATCTTCCCTGCTCTACAGCTTTCATCCTGACCTGTCACCTCTCACTAGCCTGGAGCATCAGTCTTCTCATTCCTGCCCCTGCTCTGTGCTGGGTCCTGGTATGTCTTTATCTCAGCAGCCAGGGTGATCCTTCTAAAATACAGGTCAGATCTGCTCACTCCTCTATTCAAAGCCCTCCAGGGGCTCCAGTGTCACTCATAGTGAACACTACCACTCAATCTCCATGATCTCACCCCTCCAGGCCCTCTGGTCTCCAATTTGTTCCTCCAGCATGCTCTGCCTCCTCCTTATGATCTTAGATTTACGTTTACCAGAATGTGCTTCCCATGTGAGGTCCACATGACATTTTCTAAAGTGTCACCTTCTCCTACCCTTCCCTGACTGTGCTAATTAAAATTATGATAGATGGATTACTTTAGGAATACCTTATTTGCATCCTGTCTCAATAGATTCAATTGTAATAGGAAACAGCATCCACCTCCAAGATTAAAAAAAAAATGTCTGAACTTATTGTCAAAACTTCTGCTTTATCACCAATGAGCTGATGCATTGGGGCAACTTGTTTTTTTGACCCTTGAGGTGTTTCCTCAGATGCGTAATCAGATTAATGTCCTGTGCACTCACAAAACATTCTGAGATAAGTTATAAACAATTATAGGGCATCCTTTCAACCCAAAATAATATATGGCTGGATCCCCTGTTTCTTCTTCTGAAGAATGAGAATAGCTTTAGTAGAAAAGATTGGGACCCTCAGTATTAATGAAAAGTTTACCTTTTAGAGCACACAGACCACACATGGCTGCAAACACTGTAGATTCCATTTCAATGTTCCTCACACCAGCTTTTTATGTTCTTTTCAAGTAATCTAACTTCTTTTCCTTAGAAAAGGAGCACAATGCTCCATCTAGTCAACCTTGGCCTGAAAGAAAATGGAGAACATTTAGTGACCTCATAGCCCAGCAGAGCAGTAATATGGTCAGGAGGTGCTGGCTACAGCATCTTTAGGTATCTCCACCCCTTGAGCCTGCTCCCCAGGTGCAATAAACCTGGCTGCTGAGTCTTCCCAGCAGAAGACACCATGGAGCAAGGCTGTGTCTGACTCAAGAGTCTCATAGGAAGAGCACAGCATCCAGAGCTGTGCCCAGTTCTGGGGCCAGTAACCCCTGAGTGACCTATCACCCAGCATCGGGCCTAGAGACTTCAGGAACTGGGGTCTTGCTGAGAGAGCTACCCTTCCAGAGAAGTCTCAGTGATGGGGAGATGGCCAGGTAGAAGAGCTGGGAGAGAAGAGGCTTCATGCCCCAGTGAGACTCCTAAGGACCTGGATGGGATTTGGATACTGCAGCACTCCCTATGGCCATTGGGACAGCAGCAGCCAGATGCAGGCAATTAGGGGTCCACTTTCCTCCCTTCACACTCCCCTTGGGTTGCATGCCACCCCTCTACACTCACTTTTTCTGCTCCAGATTGCTCTCAGTGTTCATGGATCACTTTGTTTCACTGGGGTCAACTAGTGGGAACAGAAGGAAGTAGATACACCCCCAAGACAGAGCTCTTCTCCCCTCCACACTCCTCAGGAGGCCTAGCTTAATAATATTTTGTCGAGCAACCTGCCGAGTGACAGAGCAGCTACACGTGCCTGCAGGGAACCCGGACCTGCGACCCACCAGTAGGACAGGCCCCTCCCCCAGTGTCTGCAAGGTAGGGGGGACTGTGACCACCGGCAGATCAGGCCCAGCAGCCTGCTGAGGGGCGGAGCCGGCCCCTCCCCCAGTGCCTGCAAGCTAGGCGAACCTGCAAACAAAGGGCAGGTCAGGCTCAGCAACCTGCCGAGTGACAGAGCTGCCACACGCGCCTGCAGGGAACGCGGACCTGCGACCCACCAGCAGGACAGGTCCAGCGGCCTGCTGAGGGGAGGAGCCGCCCCCTCCCCCCGAACCTGCAAGGTAGGCAAACCTGCGACACATCTGGAGGTTAGGCCCAGCAACCTGCGGAGTGACAGAGGTGACCCTTGCGCCTGCTGGGTAGGCAGACCTTTGACCAACCAGCAGAGCAGACCTAGGGCCCGCCAGCATGGTAGAAGGATCACACCAATTGGAGGAGGATCACAGCCACTACCTGCCCAGCAAGGGTGATTTTTCAACTATACAAGAGCAATATAAATAAATAGAGGGAAAATTTCAAAAACACAACAGTTTCACCAAGCACAAAGAAATGCCAGCAGTATGAAAAGACAAGGAAAGAAAGGACCACAGGCAATGCAGGTCAACTCAACATTAGAAGAGGTAATAGCTGCAACAGATGGAATGTCAGATAGAGAGGTCAGGATATACATGCTTCAGATGATCTGGAGTCTCAAGGAAGACATGAGACAGCAAAATCAGACAATGAAAGATCACATTGACAAGGAACTACATAAACAAATCCAGGAAGTAAAAGATCAATTTCACAGGGAGATAGAGGTAATAAAAAACAAACAAATAGAAATCCTAGAAATGCAGGAAACAATAAACCAACTTAAAAACTCAATTGAGAATACTACCAGCAGAGTGGATCACTTAGAAGATAGAACATCAGACAATGAAGACAAAGTATTTCAACTTGAAAAGAACATAGACAGCTCAGCAAGTCTGCTAACAAACCATGAGCAGAACATCCAAGAAATATGGGATAATATCAAAAGACCAAACTTAAGAGTCATTGGGATACAGGAAGGCACAGAGCTCTAAACCAAAGGAATAAACAATGTATTCAGTGAAATAATACGAGAAAACTTCCCAGACTTGAAGAATGAGACAGAATCCCAAATCCTAGAAGCCTACAGGACGCCGAATGTGCAAAATCATAAGAGATCCACACCTAGACACATTATAATGAAGATGTCCAACATACAGAATAAGGAGACAATTTTAAAAGCTACAAGGGAAAGGAAGCAGATTACATTTAGGGGTAAACCAATCAGGATAACAGCTGATCTCTCAACACAGACTCTAAAAGCTAGAAGATCCTGGAATAACATATTTCAAACGCTAAAAGAAAATGGGTTCCAACCAAGAATTGTGTATCCGGCGAAATTAAGCTTCAGGATGGAAGATGAAATTAAAACATTCCATGACAAACAAAAGTTAAAAGAATTTGCAGCTAGAAAACCATCTCTTCAAAAAATCCTTGGCAAAACACTACAGGAAGAGGAAATGGAAAACAACAATGAAAACCAACAGTGGGAGGTAGGACAGTAAAGGGGGGAAAATAATCAAAGAGGAAAACAAATCAGGTTTAATAGCATTAATAAACAAATTATGGCTGGAAGAACAAACCATATCTCAATAATAACCCTAAATGTTAATGGCTTAAACTCACCAATTAAGAGACACAGGCTAGTTGAATGGATCACAAAACAAGACCCAACAATATGCTGCCTGCAGGAGACGCATTTGATAGGAAAAGATATACATAGACTGAAGGTGAAAGGTTGGGAAAAATCATATCACTCATATGGACTGCGGAAACAAGCAGGAGTGTCCATAGTCATATCAAATAAAATAGATTTCAAGCCAAAGTTAATCAAAAGGGATAAAGAGGGACACTACATACTGCTCAAGGGAACCATACACCAACAAGACATAACAATCATAAATATATATGCCCCAAACAACGGTGCTGCTATGTTCATCAAGCAAACTCTTCTCAAGTTCAAGAGTCTAATAGACCACCATACAATAATCATGGGAGACTTTAACACACCTCTCTCACCACTGGACAGATCTTCCAAACAAAAGTGGAATAAGGAAACTATAGAACTCAATAACACAATTAACAACCTAGACTTAATTGACATATATAGAATATACCACCCAACATCAAGCAGCTACACTTTTTTCTCAGCAGCACATGGATCCTTCTCAAAAATAGTTCATATATTATGTCACAGGGCAACTCTTAGACAATATAAAGGAGTAGAGATAATACCATGCATCTTATCTGATCAAAATGGAATGAAACTGAAAATCAACGATAAAAGAAGGAAGGAAAAATCATGCATCACTTGGAGAATGAACAATAGGTTACTGAATGATCAATGGGTTTTAGAAGACATCAAGGAGGAAATTAAAAAATTCTTAGAGTTAAATGAAAACACAGACACAACATATCAGAATCTATGGGACACATTGAAAGCAGTTCTAAGAGGAAAATTCATTGCTTGGAGTGCATTCCTCAAAAAAAGAAAAAAACCAACAAATAAATGATCTCATACTTCATCTCAAAATCTTATAAAAAGAAGAGCAAAACAACAGCAAAAGAAGTAGAAGGCAAGAAATAATTAAAATCAGAGCTGAAATTAATGAAATCGAAACAAAAGAAACAATTGAAAAAATTGACAAAACTGAAAGTTGGTTCTTTGAAAAAATAAATAAAATTGACAGACCCTTAGCCATGCTAGTGAAGAGAAGAAGAGAGAGAACTCAAATTATTAGCATATGGGATGAAAAAGGCAAGATCACAACAGACACTTCAGAAATACAGAAGATAATCAGAAATTATTTTGAATCCTTATACTCCAATAAAATAGAAGATAGTGAAGGCATCGATAAATTTCTTAAGTCATATAATCTGCCCAGATTGAGTCAGGAGGATATAGACAACCTAAACAGACCAATATCAATTGAGGAAATAGAAGAAACCATCAAAAGATTACCATCTAAGAAAAGCCCAGGACTGGATGGGTATTCAGCAGAGTTTTACAAAACCTTTAAAGAGGAACTAATACCAATACTTTTCAAGCTATTTCAGGAAATAGAAAAAGAGGGAGAACTTCCAAATTCATTCTATGAGGCCAACATCACCCTGATTCCGAAACCAGACAAAGCACTTCAACGAAAGAAAACCACAGACCAATATCTCTAATGAACCTAGATGCAAAAATCCTCAATAAAATTCTGGCGAATCAGATACAAAAACATATCAAAAAAATTGTGCGCCATGATCAAGTAGGATTCATCCCTGGGATGCAAGGCTGGTTCAATATATGGAAATCAATAAATGTTATTCACCACATCAATAGACTTAAAAATAAGAACCATATGATCATCTCGATAGATGCGGAAAAAGCATTCGACAAAGTACAGCATCCCTTTATGTTCAAAACTCTCGAAAAACTACGGATAACAGGAACATACCTCAACATTGTAAAAGCAATTTATGCTAAGCCTCAGGCTAGCATCATTCTGAATGGAGAAAAATTGAAGGCATTCCCTCTAAAATCTGGAACAAGACAGGGATGCCCTCTTTCACCACTTCTGTTCAACGTAGTTCTCAAAACACTGGCCAGAGCAATTAGACAAATGAAAGAAATTAAAGGCATAAAAATAGGAAAAGAAGAACTTAAATTATCACTATTTGCAGATGACATGATTCTATACCTAGCAGACCCAAAAGGGTCTACAAAGAAACTATTAGAGCTAATAAATGAATTCAGCAAAGTGGCAGGTTATAAAATCAACACGCATAAATCAAAGGCATTCCTGTATATCAGCGACAAATCCTCTGAAATGGAAACGAGGACATCCACTCCGTTCACAATATCCTCAAAAAGAATAAAATACTTGGGAATCAACCTAACAAAAGAGGTGAAAGACTTATACAATGAAAACTACAGAACCCTAAAGAGAGAAATTGAAGAAGACCTTAGAAGATGGAAAAATATACCCTGTTCATGGATAGGCAGAACTAACATCATCAAAATGGCGATATTACCAAAAGTTCTCTATAGGTTTAATGCAATGCCAATCAAAATCCCAACGGCATTTCTTGTAGAAATAGAGAAAGCAATCATGAAATTCATATGGAAGAATAAAAGACCCAGAATAGCAAAAACAATACTAAGCAGGAAGTGTGAATCAGGTGGTATAGCGATTCCAGATTTCAAACTATACTACAGAGCAATAGTAACAAAACAGCATGGTACTGGTACCAAAACAGGCGGGTGGACCAATGGTACAGAATAGAGGACACAGAAACCAACCCACAAAACTACAACTTTCTTATATTTGATAAAGGGGCTAAAAGCTTGCAATGGAGGAAGGATAGCATCTTCAACAAATGGTGCTGGGAAAACTGGAAATCCATATGCAACAAAATGAAACTGAATCCCTTTCTCTCGCCATGCACAAAAGTTAACTCAAAATGGATCAAGGAGCTTGATATCAAATCAGAGACACGGCATCTGATAGAAGAAAAAGTTGGCTACGACCTACATGCTGTGGGGTCGGGCTCCGAATTCCTCAATAGGACACCCATAGCACAAGAGTTAACATCTAGAATCAACAAATGGGACTTACTCAAACTAAAAAGTTTTTTCTCAGCAAAAGAAACAATAAGAGAGGTAAATAGGGAGCCTACATCATGGGAACAAATCTTTACTCCTCTCACTTCAGATAGAGCCCTAGTATCCAGAGTATATAAAGAACTCAGAAAATTAGACAATAAGATAACAAATATCTCATCAACAAATATCTCAATCAACAAATGGGCCAAGGACTTGAACAGACACTTCTCAGAGGAGGACATACAGTCAATCAACAAGTACATGAAAAAAAAGCTCACCATCTCTAGCAGTCAGTGGCAAATCAAAACCACCCTAAGATACCATCTCACTCCAGTAAGATTGGCAGCCATTATGAAGTCAAACAACAATAAGTGCTGGTGAGGATGTGGGGAAAAGGGTACACTTGTACATTGTTGGTGGGACTGCAAATTGGTGCAGCCAATTTGGAAAGCAGTATGGAGATTTCTTGGAAAGCTGGGAATGGAACCACCATTTGACCCAGCTATTCCCCTTCTCGGTCTATTCCCTAAAGACCTAAAAAGAGCATGCTACATGGACACTGCTACATCGATGTTCATAGCAGCACAATTCACAATAGCAAGACTGTAGAACCAACCTAGATGCCCTTCAATAGACGAATGGATAAAAAAATGTGGCATTTATACACAATGGAGTATTACTCTGCAGTAAAAAATGACAAAATCATAGAATTTGGTGGGAAATGGATGGCATTAGAGCAGATTATGCTAAGCGAAGCTAGCCAAGCCCTAAAAAAACAAATGCCAAATGTCTTCTTTAATATAAGGAGAGCAACTAAGAACAGACTAGGGAAGAAGAGCACGAGAAGAAGACCAACATTAAACAAGGATGAGAGGTGGGAGGGAAAGGGAGAGAGAAGGGAAATTGCATGGAAATGGAAGGAGACCCTCAGGGTTATACAAAATTACATACAAGAGGAAGTGAGGGGAAAGGGAAAAATAATACAAGGGGGAGGAATGAATTACAGTAGTGGGGGTAGAGAGAGAAGAGGGGAGGGGAGGGGAGGGGAGGGGGGATAGTAGAGGATAGGAAAGGCAGCAGAATACCACAGACATGAGTATATCAATATGTAAATCAATGGAAATGTAACTGATGTGATTCTGCAAGCTGTATACGGGGTAAAATGGGAGTTCATAACCCGCTTGAATCAAAATGTGAAATATGATATATCAAGAACTATGTAATGTTTTGAACAACCAACAATAAAAAAAATAACCAAGGGCAAAAAAAAATATTTTGTCATCATCTGTCATTTGCACAGTCTTCTTTTGGGTTCCTTTTGCTTTCTTTACCCCCTCTCTTCTCTCTCTTTCATCTCACTTTCACTCTGGCAGTCTGCTTCTCCCTGTTCTCTTCTCTTTAGCACTGCTGACAACACTTCTAACAGCGTTATCTAAGCTGATTCAGACTCACCCACCACAAAAGCCAGGCAGGTAATGTCAATGAGATGGTTTGCCTAGTCCAAAGGCAGAAGTGTCACCAGTCCATGTGGCCCCAGATGTGGGCCAGGGCTTGCTTGGTCTGCCATGAATATATTATTTTCTATTACCTTATATTATTTCTTTTTAAAATTTTTTTCTTAGTTGTAGTTGGACACAATACCTTTATTTTATTTGCTTATTTTTATGTGGTGCTGAGGATTGAACCCAGGGCCTTGTACATGCCAGGTGAGTACTCTACTGCTGAGCCACAACCCCAGCCCCACCTTATGTTATTTCAAAAAGCTAAACGTCTGGATTCTCATATAAAATCTCTAGAAAGAAGAAATGTTGGAAAAATAATTCATTTAAAATTCATTTAAAAAATACTGCATAGCCATCCCCCTCCCCCCCAAAAAAAAACCAACATTGACTCCAACAGGCCACAATGTGCAAGCTCTATCTTAAACACACTGCTGGATAACCCTCCAGATGAAGGGTCTGTGAGCCAGAGGCTTAGGATAGAGGGCTTTAATCTTATCAGATCCAACACCACTCCTATTTATAACTAATATGTAGTGAAACACCTTTAATAACCCAAAGAAAAATGTATAAACAATGCAACCTATGTCCATTAATGATTTTTAAAAATTCAGTATGAGGTCTAATACAGAAGGAAAACTGGTTCAGAATGAAGTCAGAAGATGTTGATACAAATTTAACTATACTGCAAGATTTCCTGAATGCGTTCCACATCTTGGTACGAACCCTGTAGATTCCTTCTTCTGGAATGAACAAAGTCTGTCCTTAAAGGACTTCTGCCTAACCCTTCACCCCTTAGACCAGGAGCTGCTACTTAGCAATGACCTTCAATTTGTCTCTAAACTTGGTGAGAGAACCCTTTACTCATGGCTGAGAGATAAAGGCACCACTCTGAGACCACCCCATCCCTGTAAGATTTGTTCCCTCAGACATTTCTTTCAATTTCTTGGTCCCCACTCTTGCCTAGATACCAGATCCCTTTTGAGATAAGGGTGAATGGCAGAAACATAGAAGCAGCGTATCTCCCTTCTCCTAGAGGCACCAATTTAACTTAAAGGCATGAACAAGAGATAAGATTCTGTGAACATCACTAATTGCATTTTAGTATTCAATTTGTTCTTGGAGGATTAAACCCACTCTCAGTATAAATTAATTCTGCATATTTCTCTGCTGCTTATTAGGCCCTTATGTTGCTATGCTTTGGTAAGTTAAAAGGCTGTTTTCGTTCCTTTTTTAATCCACAGCTATTAATTTTATAAAGTGGGATTTTTAATACAAATTATGGACTTGAATAACAAAGAGTTGCTAACATTTTCCTGTTGCCTTCACAGTTTATAAATTCTTCTCACCTTCATAAAAATCATGTACACGTTGTATGTCCAATGAGGGTTGGGAAGTTGGGAATTTCTTTGCTACAGTTGAACAGTTCTTCAGCCAATTCCTTGTCAAGTTCAGTACTCCGAGTGACAACATTGTCCAAGATAACCTGCTCAAACCAGGGCTGGAAGAAGGAATCTACAGCTGTATCTGTTATGACAACAGACCCTGGTGCAATCCCTAAAATATGGGAATAAATAAGTGATTACAGAAGAATATCATTTAGCTCTTACTTTTGTGACACATAGTATGTAACCTATTCTGCCAACATTAATTAATGTTGGTGGCTAATGATCCTCCCTGTTTTCATCTTTAAAATTATTTTCTTTTCCAAATGCAATTAAGTAACATCCAGAATAGGCATTTCCATTTGCTGTCTTTCCAGATTCACATTTACAATGTGATGGGGTTTAGATTTCAAGACAAACATGACTCTTGGACATGCAAATTAGTACCAGCCTTCAGGCTCAAATTTGAATAAATTAGGTCAGGAATAAACTAAATGAGACTGCCAGCAAGTAG
This sequence comes from Urocitellus parryii, assembly GCF_045843805.1. NCBI lineage: Eukaryota > Metazoa > Chordata > Mammalia > Rodentia > Sciuridae > Urocitellus > Urocitellus parryii. Next base: position 212,285,756 of record NC_135531.1, on the reverse strand, counting down.
CTTTCATAAAGTGATGTGACTACTTGATATTTAATCTCCTCTGCAACTCCTTGATTACTATAATTTCTTGGCATCTCCCTCCTCTTTTCCTTCTGATTCTCATCACATTCGCTCCCTCTCCTCCCTGACTCCATGTAAATTAGGCCACTTGGCTGACCTTACATTGCTACAATCTGGCTTGTTCAGGGGACTTGGGCTTACTGCAGGAACCGTTTCTGCCAGCCACTGCTCTCCCTGCACTCATGTCCTCCCTGACACTTTTTCACCACACTGACACCAATTCACCCTTCAAGTCCTTCAACAGGTCTGAATCCATGCAGGAAAATTAAAAAAATAAATAAATATAAACAACTAAGAGGCAACACTATAGGTTACATTGAATTTCCCAGGCCCAGATGTGACGCAGCTCTTGATTCGTTCTGATTGCTATTTAGAGCCTGAATAAGGAGACATCTTGAGACTGCCCTAGACTCTCTCTGTCTTAACACTCATCACATTTTTACAGCTACTTGTTTATCTGTTTCTCTGATAGAACATAAAGTCTATAAAGACACGAATAATATCGGTTCATTGCTGTCCCCCAGGTCTCACACTGAATTGATCACACTATTGGTACTCAGTAGAAATTTATTGCACGAGTAAATGCTTCCATAGAGATGTTATAGAGCACAGGGTCTGCAAACTCTAGTCTACAGGCCGAATCCTACCTGTCTTTGTAAATAAAGTTTTGTTACAACATGGTCAGACCCATTCCTTTACATAATGGCCTCCACCATTTTCAAGCTATTACATGGATCACAGAAGTTGCAATAGAAACCACTCTGTGTGGAAAGTCTGAAATATTTATTACCTAGACATTTATAGGAAAAATTTTCCAGTCCCTACTATGAAGCATAGCCTGGTCCTGGGTGGTATAAATTCCACATCAATCAAAGTAGAATTAATTATAGAACACTGTAGCAGTCACAGCTACAAACCCAAGGTGGCCTCTGAAGATAGAGCTTTCATGGGTCAGATCCTTTTAAAATGAGACAAACAAGTGGTTTCTTGATTTGTTTACAATGTCCTAAGAATAGGAAAGCAATTGAGAAGGAGACTGAAATGTGTACACCCAAAATGATGTTATTCACATGCCAACTCAATGCTTAGATGCACTAAAATATCTATGTCATGGTAAAAGTCTCTAGAAGGTAAAAAAAATACTATTTAACCAAGTACTTTTTCTTTGCCAAGGTGAGTTCACCCACTTAAGGGGTGATCATATTAGCAAAGGGATATGCTATATCTCTTTCATCTCCAAATGCCATGTTGCCTAAAATAAAACAAACAAATAGATCTTATTTATAATCTAAGAGTGCTTAATGAGGATATAACTCCCAAATGAAGGTGTTCACACCAATGCACTGGTTTAATTTGACAGCATTCATAAACCTTCATTGAGATTTTGGTAATGTCTGCAGTACATGTCATGTTGCCATGGAACAAATGACCATGATTATGAGCTGGATGGTCACCAGAGTGTCTTGTCCAAGACAGACACTCATTAATATCAAACAGCAACTGCAATAGTCAGGATGGTATCATGCAGACAGATCCTTGTATCCCACAAGAATTATGAGCGACCTTAGGAACAATGTTATCCCAGATGCATTATTCCCTACTGCTTACTTGGCTGATAAAACAGGCATATCTTTGAAATTTTTTAAATGGAGAACACTTATTTCTGTCACTTAGAAAATTTCTGAGCCAGTCTCAAAACTTGCTCTCTACCCTCAACACATATTGTGAGCTATTCTTCCATTCTTTCCCATATGAACATCAGAGATCATTTTGGCAGTGAACAATGAGATCTCTCTTTCCAGGTTTCCATGGAGAAAAAAAAAAAAGAAAAATGCAATAAATTTCCTTCAATTACCTCAAGCCCAGCCTCCTGACACTTTTTGTCCCACCTGGGTTTCTGTTGGGATCTGAGTTTGTGGGTGTATTTTGAATGAACGGGAGAATGTACATAAAAGTCTCTCAGTTTTAATGGTAAAAAATCAATCCAACTCACCTATTCCCCCCTGATGTACCAATTCTGATACTGATGACATCACAGCACCGTGCATGATGTAATAATTTGATGAGTTCATGAAGCATAATAGAAATGGAGGGAATACCAATGCCATACTGTTAAGAGAAAAGAGGAAGTCGTCATACATCTCACAAATGGATACGTGAACGGGACATATTTTCTTCCTTCATTACAAGTTAACAGCCCTCAGATAAATTTACATAATCATTAAGACTTTGCCAATGCTAAAGAAAACGTAAGTCATCTCTGACGCCTACGTGACATGCTGACGGATGTGTCCATCTGTGAGGATCAGAGAGAGGCATCTTGTTGCCAGTTAAACTGAGCCCAGTCCTGCTTGTCAAGAGCAGAAGTGGGAAATGGTGTGGTGTACAGGTGTGTCAGGGCATTGGTCTCCCCCTTGAGTGCTTTCTGATAAGCTTATGTAAGGAGCTTTTTGCACAATTGACTTAATATAGAAGAAACATAATTTGGGTTCATGCCCTTCTCCACCACAGTAAGTGAAATAGGAAATCCATTTCATGGTTCTCATGTGGCCTCGTTTACTTGGCACAATTCTGTTTGAGTTCTGAGGGGTTCCTATGAATTTAATTCCCACCTAAGAATCTGAAACTTATTCTGAACATGTGGGTGAGCTTAAATTGCTGTAGATCATGACCAAAGCCCTGGTTTTCTTCAGTATTTAGAGCAGTAGAATTAATGTCACTAGAAAAAGGGTTAACACAGTCTAGAGGATTTAGTGGCTCTTGATGGTTATACTGTGCTCTAATAACTCCCCAGAAAGATTTTCCATTTAGTAATTTGTAGAAACTGAAACAGTTGTATTTTGATAGCTACTTTATTCCTAATATAACAGCAGAGAGTCAAATGTATTTCTCTATGTATTCTACTCTGAGGCACAAAGACTTTGGAAAACCAATGAAGCCAGGTCTATGGTGTTTTCTCTTGGCTTCCTTCCTTCTCACCATCAAGAATATTAAACTATGGAAAGTTTGAACCTCTGGGTTCACCATTTTTTGTTATCCACCCAATATGCCCCCAACTTCAAAATGCTTATAAGCCTCCTAGGACGGATCAGGAATCAACCCTGTACCAATTTGAATATTCAAGATTAACACAGGGGCTGGGGATGTGGCTCAAGCAGTAGCATGCTTGCCTGGCATGCATGCGGCCCAGGTTCGATCCTCAGCACCACATACAAATAAAGATGTTATGTCCGCCGAAAAACTAAAAAAAAATAAATAAATATTTTAAAAAAATTCTCTCTCTTTCTCTCTCTCTCTTTAAAAAAAAAAGATTGGAGGAAAAGATGGCAGCGAATGGAGTGCATCACCCCCTTGTACCGTGTCACTGTGCGGGAGAATGACGAGATAGAACAGCTAAAAGCTATCTTGTTAGGAATCTCCAGCAAGATTGGGGTGCTCCAAAACCTAGAGGAAGGATTTCCATCGCCCGAGGATCGGTTACTGGGGCTCAACCGCAAGCGATTTGTCCGCATGGAGGGTCAAGCTGCTTATTCAGCAAATCACTGCTAGAGACTGCAGCGCGCCAAGAAACGACGAGCTAGCAACACAAAGATACGGCGCTGCGGATTCTGCAGGCTCCTGCCGGCTGTGCCCTCACTGTGCTCAGTGCTGAATTCTGGGTTTGAGACAGGGGAAGGAAGTGGTCCAGTTCGGTTCTCCACACAGGTCAGACCACGGAGGAAGCCAGCGGCCACCATCTTGGAGAGCTGATGTCACCATCGCCTGTTTTCCACTGATGGCAGCTCATTCAGTGATAGAACAGGTCTGTGACATTTAGTCTATCTCCCATACAGCCGGGAAATCACATAAAATCTCTCCCCGGCTTCCCGGGGGCGGGATTAACAGAGTGAGAGTGAGCAGAGGGGTGGGGGAAAGGCAAGGGCACCCGACCCCCAACTCCTCCCTCCCATCATCGGTGAAAACAAAACCTGTTTCGCCAGCTCTAGAAGGAGGGGCTAGCGGAAGGAGTCAAAACAATAAGGTGCCAGTTCCCAAAAGCCTCGGCCCAACGTCCTGGAAACTGCAGGCACAGAGTGCAGTTTGAACTGCTGAGAGGTAGCACACAGGGATAGACCTGGCTGACAGGAGAAGCCAGAGGACAAGAAACCAGGAATTAACCTAAGCTAACAGATTTTGAGAGACACCAGTGGGGGGAGGAGGGAGCGGCCTCACACGGACTGTTTCCTACAGCCAGAGGGCAAAATGTTGGCCCAGAAGGTTCAGCACTGCCTACTGGAAGCAAAGAAAATAGAAGCCTAACAATGTCCCTTTTTTAAAAATTATTATTATTTTTTAAAATTTTATTTTTTCTTTTCTACAGTTATATTATTTTTTTAATGTAATTTCTATTTTACTGCATTTTATTATTTTTTTATTATCATTTCCATTTCTTTTCTTTTCTCTTTCTTTCCTCTCTCCCTCTCTCTTTCTTGGTTTACTTCCTTACCTTTTCCCCATCTTTCCCCTTAAGCATGACCACCCAGATTACATACAACTTACTAAATGCAAATAGATGAATTCTACAAATCGGTCCATAATCCGCCTAAGCCCTTAACTACCCCCAAGTAATCCAGTCTATTCTCTTGTTAATATCTGCCTCCATCTGAGCAACCCCCCAAAGAAGCTAACATATACTAACCTCCATACCATCAAAGCACCCGTCCTCAACATGAAATCCTAAGTTCAAACCTCAATTCTATACATGCCATCAAATTCTGTAGGCCTCTAAAGAAACTAATGAATTTACCTTAAATCACAATTAAATCCAACATCTCTGAACATTGTCTCCCAACACAAAGGAGAGATATTGGAACTATAAAAACCAAAACAAATTTAAAGAAGAAAACAGAAACACAACAGTCAAACAGAGTTGGAAAGCAACGTGAGCACCATGAAAAAACAAGGGAAAAAAGGATTACAAACAATGCAGGACAACTTAAATTCACAGGAGAACCTAGAGGCCTCAGAAAAATGGTGAGAGAAAGAACTCAAGGCATACCTAACTTAGATGGAACGGAATCTTAGAGAAGACTTTAGAAAGCAAGTCCAAACAATGAAAGTATATTTTGAAAACGAATTAAATAGGCAAATTCAAATGGCAAAGAACAAACTATACCAGGAGATAGAGATTTAAAAAAAAAATCAAACAGTAATCCTAGAAATGCAGGAAACCATAAACCAAATTAAAAACTCAAACGAGAATATTACAAATAGACTGGATCAAATAGAAGTCAGAACATCAGATAATGAAGACAAAGTGTATCAACTTGAAAAGAATATAGTCAACACAGAAAGGATGCTTAAAACTCACGAGCAATCTATCTAAGAGATATGGGATGTCATAAAAAAAACCAAACTTGAGAGTCATTGGGATAGAAGAAGGGATAGAGGTTCAAACCAAAGGAATGAACAACCTAATGAATGAAAAATCCTAGAAAACTTCCCAGATATGAAAGATGGAATGGATTGCCAAATCCTGGAAGCCTACAGGACCCCAAACATACAAAACCGAAATAGACCAACTCCAAGACACATAATTATGAAGATATCCAACATACAGAACAAGGAGAGAATATTAAAAGTTATGAGAGAAAGAAGGCAGATTACATCCAGGGGTAAACCAATTAGGTTAACTGCTGATTTTTTATCACAGACATTGAAAGCAAGAAGATCCTGGAACAACATATTTCAAATGCTGAAAAATAATGGATTCCAACCAAGAATACTGTATCCAGCAAAATTAAGCTTCAGATTTGACAATGAAATTAAAATATTTCATGATAAACAAAAGTTAAAAGAATTTGCAGCCAGAAAACCAGCTCTGCAAGGCATTCTGAGCAAAATACTACAAGAAGAGGAATTGAAAAACAGCACACAAAACTAATATTGGGAGGTAACACAGTAAAGGGAAGAACAAAAAATATAACCCAAAAGGCAAAAACTAGCCAAACTAAAATAAAAAAATAAATAAACATGACTGGAAGCACAAACCATATTTCAATAGTAACCTTAAATGTTAATGGCTTAAATTCACCAATCAAGAGACACAGGCTAGTAACCTGGATTAAAAAAAACAGATCCAACAATATGCTGCCTTCAGGAGACTCATATGATAGGAAAAGACATACACAGGCTGAAAGTGAAAGGCTGGGAAAAATCATACCACTCACATAGTCCTCAGAAGCAAGCAGGAGTGGCCATACTCATATCAAATAAAATCAACTTCAAACCTAAGTTAATCAAAAGGGATAAAGAAGGCCACTATATACTGTTAAAAGGAACCATCCACCAACAAGACATAACAATTATCAATATGTATGCACCAAACAATGGTGCTGCAACATTCATAAAACAAACTCTCCTCAAGTTCAAGAGTCAAATAGACCACAACACAATAATTATCGGTGACTTCAACACACCGCTCTCTCCATTGGACAGATCCACCAGACATAAGCTGAATAAAGAAACTATAGAGCTCAATAACACAATGAATAACCTAGACTTAACTGACATTTATAGAATATATCAACCATAATCAAGTGGATACACATTCTTCTCAGCAGCACATGGATCCTTCTCAAAGATAGATCATATATTATGCCATAGGGCAACTCTTAGTAAATATAAAGGGGTGGAGATAATACCATGCATCTTATCTGATCATAATGGAATGAAACTGGAAATCAATGATAAAAGAAGGAAGGAAAAATCCTGCATCACCTGGAAAATGAACAATATGTTACTGAATGATCAATGGAAGACATAAAGGAGGAAATCAAAAAATTCTTAGAGATAAATGAAAATACAGACACAACATATTGGAATCTATGGGACACAATGAAAGCAATTTTAAGAGGGAAATTCATTTCCTGGAGTTCATTCCTCAAAAAAAGAAAAAAACCAACAAATGAACTCACACTTCATCTCAAAACCCTAGAAAAGGAAGAGAAAAACAACAGCAAATGCAGTAGAAGGCAAGAAATAATTAAAATCAGAGTGGAAATCAACGAAATTGAAACCAAAAAAAACATTAAAAATATTGATAAAACTAAAAGTTGGTTCTTCAAAAAAATAAATAAGATCGACAGACTCTTAGCCATGCTAATGAAGAGAAGAAGAGAGAGAACTCAAATTTCTAACTTATGAGTTGAAAAAGGTAATATCACAACAGACACTACAGAAATACAGAAGATAATTAGAAATTATTTTGAAACCCTATATTCCAATAAAATAGAAGATAGTGAAAATATCGATAAATTTCTTAAGTCATATGATTTGCCCAGATTGAGTCAGGAAGATACACACAATTTAAACAGACCAATAACAAAGGAGGAAATAGAAGACACCATCAGAAGACTACCAACCAAGAAAAGCCCTGGGCCGGATGAATATACAGCAGAGTTTTACAAAACCTTCAAAGAAGAATTAATACCAATACTTTTCAAGTTATTTCAAGAAATAGAAAAAGAAGGAGATCTTCCAAATTCATTCTATGAGTCCAACATCACCCTGATCCCGAAACCAGACAAAGACACCTCAAAGGAAGAAAACTACAGACCAATATCTCTAATGAACATAGATGCAAAAATCCTCAATAAAATCCTGGCAAATTGAATACAAAAGCATATCAAAAAAATAGTGCACCATGATCAAGTAGGATTCATCCCTGGGATGCAAGGCTGGTTCAATATATGGAAATCAATAAATGTTATTCACCACATGAATAGACTTAAAGATAAGAACCACATGATCATCTCGATAGATGCAGAAAAAGCATTCAACAAAGTACAACATCCCTTTATGTTCCAAATACTAGAAAAACTAGGGATAACAGGATCTTACCTCAACATCATAAAAGCTATATATGCTAAGCCTCAGGCTAGCATTGTTCTGAATGGAGAAAAACTGAAGGCATTCCCTCTAAAATCTGGAACAAGACAGGGATACCCTCTATCACCACTTCCATTCAATATAGTTCTCGAAACACTGGCCAGAGCAATTAGACAGACGAAAGAAATTAAAGGCATAAAAATAGGAAAAGAAGAACTTAAATTATCACTATTTGCAGATGATATGATATTATAACTAACAGACCCAAAAGGGTCTACAAAGAAACTACTAGAGTTAATAAATGAATTCAGCAAAGTGGCAGGATACAAAATCAACACACATAAATCAAAGGCATTCGTGTATATCAGTGACAAATCTTCTGAAATGGAAATGAGGACAACCACCCCATTCACAATATCCTCAAAAAAAAAAAATACTTGGGAATCAACCTAACAAAAGAGGTTAAAGATTGATATAATAAAAACTACAGAACCCTAAAGAGAGAAATAGAAGAAGACCTTAGAAGATGGAAAAACATACCCTGTTCATGGATAGGAAGAACTAACAGCATCAAAATGGAAATATTACCCAAAGTTCTCTATGGGTTTAATGCAATGCCAGTCAAAATCCCAACGGCATTTCTTGTAGAAATAGATAAAGCAATTGTGAAATTCATATGGAAAAACAAAAGACCCAGAATAGCAAAAGCAATTCTAAGTAGGAAGTGTGAGTCAGGCGGTATAGCGATACCAGATTCCAAACTATACTACAAAGCAATAGTAACAAAAACAGCATGGTACTGGTACCGAAACAGGTGGGTGGACCAATGGTACAGAATTGAGGACACAGACCAATCCACAAAATCACAACTATCTTATATTTGATAAAGGGGCTAAAAGCTTGCAATGGAGGAAGGATAGCATCTTCAACAAATGGTGCTGGGAAAACTGGAAATCCATATGCAACAAAATGAAACTGAATCCCCTTCTCTCGCCATGCACAAAAGTTAACTCAAAATGGATCAAGGAGCTTGATATCAAATCAGAGACTCTGTGCCTGATAGAAGAAAAAGTTGGCTCCGATCTACATATTGTTGGGTTGGGCTCCAAATTCCTTAATAGGACACCCATAGCACAAGAGTTAATAACTAGAATCAACAAATGGGACTTACTCAAACTAAAAAGTTTTTTCTCAGCAAAAGAAACAATAAGAGAGGTAAATAGGGAGCCTACATCATGGGAACAAATTTTTACTCTTCACACTTCAGATAGAGCCCTAATATCCAGAGTATACAAAGAACTCAAAAAATTAGACAATAAGAAAACAAATAACCCAATCAACAAATGGGCCAAAGACCTGAACAGACACTTCTCAGAGGAAGACATACAGTCAATCAACAAGTACATGAAAAAAAGCTCACCATCTCTAGCAGTCAGAGAAATGCAAATCAAAACCACCCTAAGATACCATCTCACTCCAGTAAGATTGGCAGCCATTTTGAAATCAAACAACAACAAGTGCTGGCGAGGATGTGGTGAAAAGGGTACACTTGTACATTGCTGGTGGGACTGTAAATTGGTGTGGCCAATTTGGAAAGCTGTATGGAGATTCCTGGGAAAGCTGGGAATGGAACCACCATTTGACCCAGCTATTGCCCTTCTCGGACTATTCCCTGAAGACCTTAAAAGAGCATGCTACAGAGATACTGCCACATCAATGTTCATAGCAGCACAATTCACAATTGCTAGACTGTGGAACCAACCCAGATGCCCTTCAATAGATTAATGAATAAAAAAAAGTGTCATTTATACACAATGGAGTATTACTCAGCACTAAAAAATGACAAAATCATGGAATTTGCAGGGCAATGGATGGCATTAGAGCAGATTATTCTAAGTTAAGCTAGCCAATCCCTAAAAAACAAATGCCAAATGTTTTCTTTGATATAAAGAGAGCAACTAAGAACAGAGCAGGGAGGAAGAGCAGGAGGAAATGATTAACATTAAACAGAGACATGAGGTGGGAGGGAAAGGGAGAGAAAAGGGAAATCGCATGGAAATGGAAGGAGACCCTCATTGTTATACAAAATTACATATAAGAGGTTGTGAGGGGAATGGGGAAAAAAAACAAGGAGAGAAATAAATTGCAGTAGATGGGGTAGAGAGAGAACATGGGAGGGGAGGGGAGTGGGATAATAGAGGATAGGAAAGGTAGCAGAATACAACAGTCACTAATATGGCATCATGTAAAAATGTGGAGGTGTAACCAATGCGATTCGGCAATCTGTAATTGGGGTAAAAATGGGAGTTCATAACCCACTTGAATCTAACGTATGAAATATGATATGTCAAGAGCTTTGTAATGTTTTGAACAACCAATAAAAAAAAATAAAATTAAAATAACCACAAAAAAAAGATTAACACGTTGGGGGGTTTTGTCACTAATAAATAAATTGTCTAAATATCATCTTCCTCAAAAATAAATTATGAATATAAATCGTTGTTTGATCTATTAGTTTCCTTCTAAATCCAGCACTTAGTAAGTTTATAATTATCACTTATTTTGCAACATGGTGATAAAATGACAAATGTACTTATGTGTTTCTCTTAAAGTTGTTCTCTCTCTCTCTCTCTCTACACACACACACACACACACACACACACACACACACACACACATACACTCCTCAGCAGCTACTGGAAAGGAGGAAATTTCAAAGGGGTCTCTATTGAAAATCCCCTACCTGCCTAGTAAGACTCATTTCTAATTGGCTGACCTTGGTGTGATACATATTTCAGATCTTTTTCTTTGACAGGCAAGCAGAGTTCGTCTCTTGCTATTTTCATGTTTCATTCTGAAGCTTTACTGCCATTTTAAAATAAACCTTACTTTTTTGTCCTTCCCCATTTACTGTACCAGAAAAGAACAGTTTTGATCTAAAAGACCAGCTAAAATTAGCAAGATGAGATTTGCCAAGATTAAAGGATATTTGGCTTTCTTTGAATGCAGATATTCTATGATTGTCTATTGAATGAACAAGTGAATAAATGAATGGATTCTGCCATTTGAGCCTGAAGCAGGTTTCAGGCACTATTGCCTACAGGGAAGATCAACTTGGCTGCCCCTTTCTCATTAAATACTTCTTTGTTACCCCAGACTTCCATTCATGATCACCCACACTGCACCAAAGAGTACTTTGAGTGATAATGGATGTGACTGTCCCCTGGTGCAGACATGTTTACAATTCAGCTCCTTAGAACTGACATACCTCTGCATAACTCTCCCCCTACTCCCTGGACCGCCTTCTTTCTCCTAAGGAGGACTTCAATGTTCAGTTAAGTGATGGACTCAGCTCTATGGGGACAGACTAGTTGAAAAAAGTAGGCTGGGTGCCCATGTAGAGCCACCCACCTAAGTATGGGCCACTTAGGGGAAATGATCTGTGTATCCCCTAAAACTTCAAATCATTCCACTTTCATTTTGTCTTAGGACATTTTGTTTGTCCAGATCTGTTAACATATTCTAAATGAGGGGACAGCATCACAAGAGCTCAGTGGAAATGCAACAGCAGCTTTTCCGCAAGCTTACTATAGCATGAAGCAGCCCTGCTTTAGCAACCCTGAAAATTAGCTCCTATGCACTGAAAACTCAACATTTGCAAAGCTGGAAAAGGAATAGAGGAGAAAAAAAAATCGATGGGGAGGGAAGGGTATTAGTTACAAAATAGAGGAGGTAAATGTGTGCTTTGAGGGGTTTTTCCTCCCTTAACTTCATTAACTAATAATATAATTATAAACTGAAGTGATACTAAATGCTCTGCTCTGCCCTGAGGACTTTTTCCAAGGCAGAAGAGAATGTTATACCTGGACACCTGGCTGATTGTGCAATACTGCAAAGCAGAGGGCAAAGAACTATATTCAGAAAGTTCCTACATTGTTCTCTAGCCTGGGGAGACCTGGTGTCAGGCAGCCACTGCACACTTAGGCTGATGAAGAGCACAGGACCAGTTTTGAACATGCAATATCTGTCTGTTCCAGCGCAGATGTCTTTAACGTCTTCTCCATCTCCCTGCAGTCTGAGCTCCTTGTGCATAAACATTGCAAATGCTCTCATCCTGTTGGGGCTTCCACCAACGCAGACAAACTGTTAATAAAAATAAATACTTGCCATAGTAACTGGGATAAGAACCAGGGGTTCTTTCAACTCTAATGTTTTAAATTTATTGTTTAGTTAATTTACTAAAAAGTATGTGTAGATGTCATGGGTTATGCTTATGAATTAATTTGCGTCATTAACCTGTAAAGAAGGCAATCAGTTGCAAAGTTTTATGTACTAAATTAAAGAAAATTAAAGTAAGTTTTGATATTGTTTAAGGAGGTATTTCCTGGTGTTTTTGTTTAGAGTAACATCAACATGCATGTTAGGTTTATGCAAACATCCTAGTGATGAACATTGGCATGATTTATGCTTATTAGGTAAGTACTGTTGACATGAAATACAAGTAGTAAAAGGGCAAAAAGAGAACTACCAGTTTTACATGTGTTTTCTGATTCCACATCCCCATTCGTAAGCTTTTATTATAAAATATACTATGATAACTTAAAGCTTTAAACAAATCATGTCAAGATTTTTCAACTTCTCATTGAGAAGGAGTTATCATGGAATAAGCTTTCTTATTATAAATTACTGCAGTATCTCATCTGCCCTAGTGATGTGATTCTGTTTTTGTTTTGTTCACTTTTCAGTCTCTCAATTAGGTAGGTGTTGAAACTGAAGGTGTCACATCTAGTAAAATATGCTAACAAAATCATAAGTAGATGCTAATCCATAATGTGGGGAGGGCATGGGTTGAGTGAAAGAACTTTGGATTGGCTAAAGGGGAGGGAGGAGGGAAGTGGGAATGGGGTTAGGAAAGATGGTGGAATGAAACAGACATAATTACCCTAGGTACATGTATGATTGCATAAATGGTGTGACCCTACTTTGTGTACAACCAGAAAGGTGAAAATTTATGCTTCATTTGTGTACAATGGATTGAAGAGCATTCTGCTGTCATGTATAACTGATTGGAACAAATAAATTTTAAAAAATGAAAAAAAAAATAGAACATTATGAGAAAGCACCATCTAGTAATCAGGAAGTGGGCTATCACTAGATATTGAATTTGCCAGCACCTTAATCTTGAATTTTTAGGTTCCAGAGCTGTGCAAAATAAATTTGTTGTTTCTAAGCCAAAAAACAAAAAACAAAAAATAAGAAATCTTCAGTTACTTCTGCAATAACCTGTTAGAAATACTTCAGCCTGAGGGATGGGAGCAGTAGATGCCAGAGAGAGGAGCAGAGTGGCTTGCTGGTGGTATGGATGAACAGCTGGCTGAGTCAGTACCAGGGTCAGCAATAGAGAGGACTGGCAAAAGCAGAGAGCCCATAGAGGGCATCAGGCACACGGTCACCCAGGAACCCTCAGTGATGCAGTGTTGAGAAACTTGAACACAATCAAAGCAACATGGTGGTCAAGGCCTTGCTCTTCAAGGTTAGGTAAACCTGGCTTTGAACCACAGCCCATCATTGATTAAATAATTTGGTCAATGTCACGTATGTATTCTCTCTGCGCTCTAGACCATCATCAAAATAGGAAAAACAGTACCTCTCACAGGGCTTGTCAGGATAAAATGGGATTGCATATGGCAAAGGACACTGTACAAATCCAGGCTCCTTCTCAGTGTTCCACAAATGCTTACTATCGTTTTTTAAAATCATATAATAATTTCCTGGACCTCCTTTTGAGCTTGTTCATTGTTTCTGTATTGCAGAGTTTAGTACAAATGAAGCTGTTTCAAGTTCTCTAGTAAAGAAAAAGCAGTTGGTGATGTCTGACTGATGTGGGCAGCTTTGGTCAGAGGAACTGAAGAAGGGCTGGGGAGATCCATTCCAGGGATAAAGAAGATCTGTCTAATGAAATACCTAACTGAGGTTATGCAGTGGGCACCGCCTGTAGAGACAATTGTCTATAACTATTGGGTGGTCTGATTACATGATGTATTCTGTTTGCATTTAGCAATAATTCCTGGGCCACATATACTCATTTTCAATTACAGGATGTAATTATCCTTTTATTTAAGCCCTCTGCTTCTTATCTATACTTATTGTCTTTTCTGTGGCTTCTCAGTAGTTTTTCAGATGGGGTCTTTAGCTAGTAATGAACTTCAATGGAAGTCAGCCATCAGGACCGTGTAGCAAGAGGATAAAAACCAGTGTTTAAGTTGTTGGGGTTTTTTTCAATTATTATTGATTATTCATGGATTTTGTCCTCTGTTGGTTCTGGGTAGCTAAGACTTGGCTGAAGATCTAAGTATAAGAAGACTCATTAAAATTTTTAAAAAAGAAGAAGATACAGTAGTTTGAAAATAACTTCATTGTGTGGTGCCTGTGAATGTAAATTACAGTTATTCAGATTGACCATAAAACTGAAACAGATGTTAAAATAGCTTGTGGTTTGAGCTCTTCTTTGAACTGTAGATACTGCTGCAATCAACAGGGATTTCTGAATATTTCTGGAGACATAAAGATGATACGAATAGACAGAAGCAGCTTAGCTCTTGAAGCCTTACTCCTAAACCAGACTTACTAAACATTACCTCTAGACACAATTTTCAGACTGTCTGCTTTAATGAGAAGTAAAATGTGGCTGAAGACCACCAACATTGACATCCAGTGATTTATGTTATAAACAAAATGATTTTGTCCCGGTTTTATCAAAGAAGATGGAAATGCATTGCAAATCAGAGGCATTGCAAAAGTATGTCAAGTTCTTTGCCTGATGACTGCCGGGACAAACCCACTTTCAAATATCCCCAGTATCTTAATTTTGTCATGTTGTATCAATCTAGTACATAAATGTAGTTTATATATTCTGTATGTTAACAAAGGGCTATAAAATCCCTTCAAAATGCATATTTCAGAGTCTTATAAAATAAAGATTTCCCACATTACTTGAAATTTCTAGGGATACAGTGAAGGGTGCCAATTAGTGGTTTTATAAAAGACATTTGCAAAGACATTATAAAATATATATTTGGATGTTGAGTTTGAAAAATAACTTCTAAGTTCCCCCCATCACATTTTTCAATGGTTTGATTATTTCCAGTGAATATGGTAGAAACTAAAAGAGCTATCACCAAAACTGTTTTCCTTCCATCCTGGACACACATTGGATTTTAACTTCTTAGGCTCTTTTCCAATTAGAAGCTGCCTGAGTTCCAGGCACTAGGATATGAATAGAAGTGATAAGTGTCACTTCCAGCTCCAGCCCATAGAAATCCTACAGGTGATGCTACACATCACCTCCTGACATCTGCCTGATGGGAGGTGACACCCAAGGAGGCTGCAAGCCACTCCTTGAAGATGACAGAGCAACAGATGGGGGGAGGAGCCTGGGTCCCAGAATCACTAGTTTGAGGAAGGCCATCCAACAACCAGGAGCACCATAATCTGGGTGAGAAGTAAGCTTAATTGTGCCAGGTGAGATTGTGGACTATCAAACCGGCAAACCTTCAGAAAAGAAAAGAAAGTGGGGTGCGGTGGTGCACACCTATAATCCCAGTGGCTCAGGAGGCTGAGGCAGGAGGATCTCAAGTTCAAAGCTAGCCTCAGCAAAAGCAAGGTGCTAAGTAACTCAGAGAGACCCTGTCTCTAAATAAAATACAAAATAGGGCTGGGGATGTGGCCCAGTGGTTGAGTGCTCCTGAGTTCAATCCCTGGTACCAAAAAAATATATATCTATATATCTATATACTCTCTCTCTCTGTCTGTCTCTCTCTCTCTCTCTCTCTCCATATATATATATATATATATATATAATATATTATATATAAAATATATATATAAAATATTATATATATATATATATATATATATATATATATATAGAGAGAGAGAGAGAGAGAGAGAGAGTGAGGTTAGGAAAGAAGTAGGTAGGGTGATTGTCAGAGTCTTTTGTTTAAACTTTACATACCCAGAGTTCTCCTTTCCTTTAAAGACAATGTTATTAATAATTATTGTCATCTTTGTGAGGACAAGGCTGAGTTTCCAGGTACTGATGGATTATTCTCAGCCAAGATTGCTTCCTTGGGACCTAAGAGAGTCAAGAAATTGAACTCAGGATGTCCTCATTTAAAGATAAGAATGTAGCTGGTAGAAGGCAAGTTCCTGAGAAAAGCATCTCTGGAAATAAATCAGACTTCACCTGCTGCTTCTCAAAATTCTGGCTTCAGTTAAATAGCAAGTTTTGATCATTAGAACTGTTTCCTGCTCCTCAATCTCCCCCAAACACACATGCATACACACACACACACACACACACACACACACACACACACTCGTAAGCACATGCATGCCTCCTATCCGTTAAAATGGCCCAATGGGTAGAGTTGCCCTCACTAGGGACAAACCAGATTTTGAAAAGAGCATGTATTTTATCCAAAAGAGCATCTATAGAAGGTTCGTCAATCAGGTGGATGGAGAGATGTAAGGTTGGATGGTAGTTCTGACAGTGTGAGAATAGGTACTGATGAGAACCCAGTCAGCTACTGAGCTGGAGAAGGGAAGGCCTGATGCCTGGGATTGTGACAGAGATGAGACTTCTTTTGCCTGTCTGAGCACATGCATGTGAATGTGTGGTAGTCTCCTTATTTTCATGTCTAAAATAAGACTGTGTCTCCCACTGATTTTCTAGAAACTAACAGAATAGTGCTTTAAAAAATATGGGAAGAACGATTCCTTTTTTATGAGAGAAACCTAGGATTTAATCCAGCTCTTTCACTCACCAGCTGTGCTGTGCCTATTACAGACAGATCAATATAATTAGGAATAACACTACAAAGATGCTTGGGCCCCAGTTTCCTCATCTGTAAGATGGAAACTATAATTACCTTGGTTGCTGTGAGCATTGGATGGCATACCATTTGTATATCTGTGCAGAGTTGGAGACACAGAAATTCACTCCATAAGCGATAGAGCAGAGATGGAACCTGTGTGTGTACATATAGATCATTCTGTCTCAAAAACATACCCTAAGTCTCTTGAGTTTGCTAAATAGATGTGTGCCTTAGTTTATTAATTATGATGAGCTTTCTATTCATCAGTCATCCCTCGATAAGCACCTGGGACAACAATTGTGAAGCACAGACCTTAAACCTAACATTTAAATTCAGGTGAAATCCAGCTATGGAGAACCAAGGGCAGCCTCCATCAGTGACTCTTAAAGCATGAACATCAGAAACAACCATAGGGAAAGAGGGTACATTGAAAAGATGAAGCAGAAGATGAACAGAGGCCATGCAAAGGCTAGGAACAGCATTCTAAAGAGGAATGGAGAAAGGGAGGGTCAAGTCCCTACCAATAAATCAACGCACAAGCTCACATCTTGCTCCCTAGCAGAAATGAAGGGAGGAAGCTACTTAGCACCTTCTGATAACAAGCATAGTAATTCTGGGCCTTCCCTTCTTTTATTCTTTCCTTCCTTCACAGTTTTCCTTCCCGCCTCCTCCTCCTCTGTTTCTTCTGCTACCCAACCTCCTCCTCCTCTTACTCTCCTTCCTCCAGATCCAGTGAATGGACTTCTCTGACTTACTGTAACTTAAGAAATCCTCCTGGTGTGATGAGCAAGAACCCCAAAAGCAGGACCTAGAAGAAGCTGGTCCATAGTCTAACTTTAACCTCCTCTGAACCCTCTGCACTCAATTACTTTGTTCTATAAAGCTAGTTAGTAACTGCAAACCCTGTCTCAAAGAGCTAATGTGAAGATTTAGTAAGACAGAGGATGTGAAAACTCTTATTTTTATTGCTCTAACTTCTAAAAGAGTGGAAAACAAATCAGATGACAGCTACAAAATTCTCTGCTGGTGGACCATTAAATGTTCTTTTAAAGTTGATTCCCTTAGACCATTGTTGTGACTCATTCTAAACAATCTTAAGTGTGAAAAATTCTTAGGAACAAAAATATCCATTTGGATCCTTTTTATAATGGAACATAACATAGAAGTTGGTAATAAGTTATGTAATTTGTGGCACAGCCACTTCACCTCCATGAACAACGTGTTTCAAAGAAAATGTAATAAAGGAAAACATTAATGACAAAATTAAATGAAAATTGTAGGATGCGAGGTTATGTCATTACAACTATTTTAAAGTATACTCATTAAAAAGCATTGGAAGAAAAGAAAATGGGTTGGTGGTTTCTGTGTTGAGGTAGTAGGACTATGAATAGTTTTTTTAAAAATCATTTTTTTACGCTTTCCAATTTAAAATAATAAACATGAATTGCTTTATAATTAAAATGTACATAAGGTAAAACAAATACTTCAGAAATATAATTTTTCTGGCAGTAGTATAAGAAAAATTTTATTATGAAATAATAAAAATCTTAATATAAAATATTGAGTGATGATTATTTTCATGAAGTGGAGTAATACAGTACTGTTAGTTTTTGTGAGTTCCTTTTCAATTTAATAAAATGAGAATTAGTGAGGTTCACCAATAAATGTAGACATTAAGAAGTGAACTGACTCCTTTCAAACATAATGAATTCTAAACACCCAACAGTATTATCAATAAAATTGTATTTATCTCCAGAGACCAGAGCAGCCAAATAGTCATGTTTTCATTAAATTGGGTTTGAAAATCTTTATGTCTTATTGTGGTGTAAATTATTATTTATGATGTTCACATCTGAACTGTTTTAGAGAATCAGTGCAGATTTGGTTCCTATTGGGACCTCTGACATTTCTCTAGCCAAGGGGATAAAGTTTATTTTGGTAAAGCAACAAAAATTAGCAGAGGAAACTCAATCATTTTTTCTGGAATTAGAAATGTGTTTACCTTTACATCCCCCACACATTGCTGGTAGATTGTGTGTTTTTGTTCCTAAATCCAGGTGATAGTGAATGTCTTCATCCGTAGAATCCAGGTAAGGATTCTTAAAGGTTTAAGGATTCTTCAACCTTTTTCTGTAAGAAAAAAAAAAACCACATATATACAAAGAGGATGTAAAACAAATTGGTGAGAAAAAGCACACAAAGAAAGAAGGATCTCAGACTATATCTAAGATTGCCGCTAGCCCAAATGCTGGACCCAGACTTTCTTTTATAATAAAATGTGGTATAATAATAGTAATAACAATGGCTAGTATTTGCCTTACACTTACTATGTTCCAGGCATAGAACTAAGTGTTAAAATTGTACAATGGCATGAAGACTGCCTATAACAGATGAGTTAACTCATTTAATCCTATAACTACTCGGTAGGTAAGTGAATTAGTAATTAGATTTACAAATGAAGAAGCCAAGACTTACAGATGATGAGATAATTGTGGAAGTTGACACACCCGGTGGATTATAAAACAATCATCCCTGATCCATTCACTCTGACCCTCTAGGTCTTCTTTCTCTCTGGGGGATATGTCACATAAGCTACTGGGCTCTGGAATCAGATTGCCTGGGTCCCAGTACCAGCTCCATCTTGAACATACTAATTGTGTAAACTTGGGTAAGTTATCTTTGTCCTTTCATTATCTCATCCATGAAATGGGTAGTGAAAATTACTGCTTTGTAAGCTTAATGTGAGCCCTGAATTAAATATTTGCAACACAGCTGATAGGCATAAACATAGCTCTCAGTGTTAAACCTCTCACCTTGAGAACCTAAAAGGTAGCAGCTTTAGTGAGAACTATCAGGAAAAAAATGTAGCAAAGAATGCTATGCATTTGTCAAACCTCAATTCTTTTTCCTTTTGGAAACAGAAAATTAGATTATATTCTCAGTTTCCTTCTCAGTAAGATAAGTCACCAGACTGTTCTGACCTAGGAAATGTGTGTGGATGTGACTTCCCTATTTCCAGGCCTGGCTCAGGTGGAAATCATGGGTCTCTCAATGGCCATGTGGAATAGACACCCCTCTTTACCCCATTAACCTGTTTCATTTTCATTTTATTTATTCATTGGTGCTGGGTTATTGAACCCAGGGCCTTGGGCATGCCGGGCAAGGTCCCTACCACTGAGCTACAGCCCCAGTTGCTACTCCATCAACTTGTTCTGGATTAAGAAAGAAGCTACTGATCTCCAAGCAGCATTAAGCTACCTGACCCATGAGAGGTTATTAATTTGGGTCAATGTATTTTGCCCATTAGACAATTGAGAGAAATAAATGTAGTAGGACGATGGGTGGAAGCAGAAATGAATAGGCTCTTGGAGAGACTGAACACGGATGTAAAAGAAAGAATGCCTAGGCACATAACTCTGGAAAAATAGGACTTAGAGCTGTCTGAGAAAAGAATGTTCAGGATAAGCATGCAGGAGAAGAAGTGTGGCTAAAGTGCTTGAAAAAATAGGATTGAAAAAGTGAAATACTGAGTTTTAAACCCCAAAAGAATATAAACCTATTGTAAGAAGGTAAATGAAACTTTAAAACAAAAGGTAAGACAAGAAGAACATTTCAATGTAGAAATTCAATTTGTCCAGTAGCATTTTCCCAAAAAAGAGTATGGGAGAGGGCATAAAAGAGCCATTGGGAAGGCAAGCTTACCATAAAAGAAGGACCATTGCAGGAAGGACCGGTACTGGAGGGCCTGGTGTCCACCAATCATTTCACTACTGCGCGTGGCTCAGTGGCTACTTATTCACTCCCACTACTCCTAGTGTGACACTCCAGCCTCAGCTTTGCCTACACCATCCTTCCTAGCCAGCTGTCGCTGCCAGGCCCCTGCTTCTTCCCTGTGCATGATTATTACCCCATTCCACATAGACCAGCAACCTATGCTCCCATGGCCACCTTTCTATCTTCCCTGATGAGGGCTGATCCTTACTGCTATGTCTCTAACCTCTGCACCCTTCTCAACTCTCCATGGAGAGTTTGTGTATGTCTGGGTCTGAGTATATTTAGTTATGTAAGCTATGAATCTCGTAGCCTATTTCAGCTCCACACACCAGTACTTCTAAAAATTTAGCGTGCCTAAAAATCGCCTCTTTCAGAAATTCATGGCAGTATGTTTGAGATGTATGCATCATTTCTAACAAGCTCCTTATTGGCACTTGTGTTCCTGGTCTGAAGGACACACCCTGAATATCACTGTCATTGAGAACCCCACTGACCATGCTGAGGACATCCATTCCTTTCCAACCAACGCCATCCTCAGGCCAGGTCCCCAACACAAAAGTCCTTCCCCTATCACACGAATCCTTCATCTCTTGTTTGGTAAAAAACACAGAATGCCAGACAGTAGCTGCTGCTATGGGAAGAACCTTCATTCAGTCTAATTCATACTTACAAAGCACACTCTTCACAGTCTTTGGTTATTTGGGTAATAATTACATACCACTCTAATTATTCGTGATAAATTATCTACCTCATATCAAGACATTTTTGCCAAGAATTAACTGAGACTTCTCTGGTTTTCCCTCCCATTTCTCTCCAAATACTTTAAAATACCTTAACAAGTCTTACAACTTTACACACCTCCAGTGACTCTTAGCCTGATTGTACATTAAAAGCACCAATGAGATTTTTTAAAAATCACTGCTCACAAGGTGAAATTAATTTAGATGATCTGAAAGTAATTTTAAGTCTTGCCATATGATGGGATGTAGACTCATCTTGTAAGTCTTGCTTCCTGAAACATCCTATTCCCTTCCCTTACATTTTTCACTTATCAAAATACTAATCAGGGGCTGGGGTTGTGGCTCAGCTGTTGAGCACTCACCTTGCATGTGCGAGACCCAGGGTTCCATCCTCAGTACCACATAAAACTAAATAAGTGAAATAAAGGTATTGTGTCCAACTACAACTAAAAAATAAATATTTTTAAAAATACTAATAATTCTTCAAACTCAAATTGAAATATCATTTTTTCCATGAAGGCTTTTCCAAGTATCTTCTCTCCCCAATCAACGGTATTTTATTCCCTTGCTGTGCTACTAAGGCTTTTGCTTATTCTAATGCTGTTAGATGACATTTCATGTTGTAATAGTTAATTTTTTATTTTCCCAGAAAGATTCTAAATTCCTTGATACAAGTGGTCTTATATGTCTTTCTTTAACCCCAAGTCTTAACAAATCCTATTTATTAATTTAAATTTGACTGTTCAGGAAGTGAAACAAAATACTATTAATTTTATCCTCAAAAAGTTAGAAGTAACAGATTCCTAAGTAGTTAGTGGGTCATTCCTTGTTTGAAAAATGAAGTATTCCAGGATATTGCTATACTACTTCAGGACAAGCCTGGAATCTCAAAGCAGGACACCTCTTTTCTTCTCTTTTGAAAGGCAAGAGAACATTTGCACAGTCCCTCCTCATGCTAAGTGTGTTCTACAAAGCAGCAGGGACATCATGGCCTAGGAGCTTGTGAGAAATGTAAAAGCTCAGATTCCACCCTAGACCTACTCAATCAAAATCTGCATTTTAACAAACTCTAGTTATTCACATGCACATTAAAACTTGAGAAACTCTGCCATCCACTTCCTCTTCCAAATTCCACTACACTTTCTATTTCACTCCGCCAAAACTATTTTCATGATCTAGAGATTTTCTTTTGGATTCCCAAATGAATCTACAAATCATTACTTGCATTCATCTACCCTAGTGCTTCTAAATTCTAGCTACTTATCAGAATCACTGGGGCAACTTCAAGGCATACTGACATCTGAACACCATCTCTAGAATCTTTGACTCAGTTGATCAAAGAGAACTGGGCTTTTGTGTTTTAAAAGATACATGACCTACTCCATATTTCCTTCTTCAAGAAGAAATTCTTAAACAAGCATAGTCACTAATGATATTCTCTTATACTAAGTATAATGCTATTGATCATTCATTTAGATATTCTTTTAATTTCTTTGATGATTGGTCCCAACATCTAACTGTAAGAAAAGAACCAAATGAAGGAAATAGAAAGGGAAGGCAGCTCAACAGTAACACAGGTTTATTTGGGACAAACCCATTGGGGGGGGCAGTGGAGACTGAGACCCCTCCTTCACTTAAAGCCTGGAGTAGATAGAGGGCAAAGAGGAAGGGGAGAATTTTTTGCATTACTAGGAGATTGTTAGGGAAGGGTCCTTGTGGTGTCACCTTCATAAGGAACCAGGTATTTTTCAGAATTTCTGTCCCCAGATAACAATTTCCTTTCTTATGATTTTGTTTGGGGTTTAGGTCAGGCTGAGTCAGAGGACCCTTGTTCCAAGATGGAGAATATGTTTCAAAATGGTGTTGCTTACGTCAAGTTCTTCCTAACAGTAATAACTCCTCAATCAAAAAATTTGGTGGCAGGTGAGGCAAGGGTGGGGGAGTCCTATGGAAGATTTTTTGTTGTTGTTGTTATTGTTCCATTTGCTCATGGAAAAGCACTTCTAAGACGATCAATCACTCTATCAGCAAAAAAGGGAAAGTCTTGTTGACTATTTGGTGTCTTCTGATTACAGGTGAATTTTAGGATACTTGGTTATATTTCAGTGAAAAATGACATTGAAATTTTGATAGGAATCACACTGAATCTGTAGATCACTTTGGGTAGTATGGACATTTCAACAATATTAATTCTTCCAACCCACAAACATGGAATATCTTCCATGGATTTGTGTCTTCTTCAATTTCTTTCTTTGATATTGTTTTCAGCGTACAGGTCTTTCACATCCCTGGTTAAATTTATTCCTCATTATTTTGTTTGTTTTGATCGAATCATAAATAGGATAATTTTCCTCTATTTTTTTTTCAGATAGGTCTTTAAGTGTGTAGAAACACTTATGATTTTGTTAGGTAGCCAGTCAGCCATGAAGGGGTGAGCAAGGAAAGGATAGTGGAGGACTGAAAACCACAGGGAGCCTATCTAACGGAAATCACCTAGAAGATGGAGGTTTGCTATGTTAAAGCCTCCCCAGCCATAATCACATCCTCCTGAGAAAAACTACTGTTTCAAGATGATGTCACACCTTATAGGTAGCATGAACAATCTCCAATCATCCTGGCCACTAAAACATCAACACCCTCACAAGAAAGCTTGCTGAGAGCTACTCAAACAAGTTAAGGGAGCAGAATATTGAGGCAAAACTAAGGGGACTCAATTTCCTAAAAATTCCTAACTCTGAGCAGCAAACCATCCTCTCTTGGAGGTGATCCACATAGTTTCAGTACTATCAGTTAAAAGTCAAGAGGTGGACCCTAGGTGAGACTCTGGAAATTTTTCTGGGACCCCCAATAAAACTAGACATCAGGAGATATTTACCAAAGAGATACAAATGGCCAATAGGTACATTGAAAAATGGTTAACAAACCACTAATCATCGGGGAAATACAAAGTCAAGTCACAACAAGATATTGCTTCACACCTGTTAGAATTCTGGCTATCTTCCCAAAGAGCAAAGATAACAAGTGTTGGAAAGGATGTGGAGGAAAGGGTACCCTGACACGCTGTTGGTGGGAACGTAAATTAGTATAGTCATTGTGGAAAACGGTATGGGAGGGGTGCCTCAAAAAAATAAAAATAGAACTACCATATGATCCAGCAATCATACTACTGAGTGTATGTCTAAAGGAAATGAATTTAATATATCAAAGAGATATCTGTACACTCATATTTATTTCAGCATTATTCACAACCACCAAATTAGAGAATCTTCCTAAGTGTTCTTTGGTGGATGCATGGATAAAGAAAATATAGTATGTACACACAGACCCACAAAGACTAGTCAGCCTTTAAGAAGAAGGGAATTCTGTCATTAGTGACAACATGAATGGAAACGGAGGACAGACACGGGAAAAAAATACTATCTGGTCTCTCTTACATGTGGAATCTAAAAATTTTTAACTCATAGAAATAGAGAGGAAAACGATGGTTACCAGAGACTGGAGGGTAGGGAGAAGGATGATAAAAGACAAAATATTGATCCATGGGAACAAAGTTTCAGAATGGTATAATAAGTTTTAGTAATCTACTGCACTGCATGGTAATCAGAGTTCATAATAATGTATATATTAAAATTGCTTTTAAAATAGATTTTTAGCATTCTCACTGCAAAGTTGGTGAGGTGATGAATATGTTAACTAGCTTGAGTTTTTCTACAATATATAGATCAAAACTCTATGGGGCTGGGGTTGTGGTTCAGTGGTGTGCTTGCCTAGCATGTGTGAGGCACTGGGTTCGATCCTCAGCACCAGATAAAACATAAATAAAATAAAGGCAGTCTGTCCATCTACAGCTACAAAAAAAAATCTTTTTAAACTTCACATTATACTCCATAACTTTATACAATTATTATTTGTTTGTTAATTAAAAATAAATTTTAAAACATTTTTAAAAGAAAGAGTTGTTTGGGATTTCATGTCAAATTCAACCCAGTATGAATCTGGCTTTTGCAATATATAATTTAGAATATATTTTAGAATATAATTGTTACTAAGTACACTTACATGTACTATTTCCTCTTCAATTTTTTTCCTTTCTTTTCTTTTCTTATTTTTGGTTGTTGTTGTTATAACACATGAAACTAGCAAACCATGGCAAGTACACAGCATGGTCAGTATTAAATATTGTTCACCAAAGAAAACTGCTAGCTGGGAAGAAATTTTCCATTTTCTGTTACCTTCATCTTCCTAATTTTTCCTTTTCTCTCTCTCCGTGGCTTCCCTGAGGAAACAAAGATGGCAGGAGGAGCTGTTTGGGCTAAGTAAGTAGATTGTTTTCTGAAATGCCGACATGATGGCAAAACATTGCACACAACTCTCAGCAAATCAGAGGGAACTTGCAAAAATTCCTTAAGCCTCATGAAGATTAATGCTCTATTATGTTCTGTTAACCTGGGGCAGAAATTGGCGCTAAATTTGCAGGCAGCTTTGGCAGATTTATGTCTACCCTTCAGATGAATAACATCCATGGTATTTTAGAGGTGAATTCTATGTAAAGTCCATCACAAAGCACATGAAATCACTTCATAATGTGCTGCCACACAGTTAAATCACCCTTAGGCACAGGGAGGCCCCTTTAATTATATTTCAGATCCAGCGCATGGTCCTGGAATTAAAGGCTGAACTCTGTAGTGAATTCTAGGCAGAACTTAGAATTCGTTCACTCCTGAATATTTTCTGTAACTTCTTCCTCCCCACTTTCTCTTTCCTTTTCTCCCCACTCCCCGCCCTTCTCTCTTTTTTTATGTATACCTAGTTTATTCTGGTATTCATAAGGATATGGCTTTTGCACGAGTAAGAAAAACATTAGAATGAAAATTTCAGGTAAAAGAGAAGACACGATGATTTAGAATTACCTTCTAATATTCATACGTGAGCTGGGCCCTGTGCCATAAGCCTATAATCCTAGCAAGTCAGATGGCTGAGAAAGGAGGATCACAAGTGAGAAGCCCCAAGCAACCTGCCTCAAAAAATAGAAAGGGCTGGGGATGTAGCTCACTGGTAAAACACCTCAGGTTCAATCAAAGCATCATCAGTCCATGAATCATATGTGGACATATGTGGAATACCCCAAATCTTGGCAACAGGAGGAAGCATCTACTCTTCCTACCACTGTGATGGGCTGAGGTTATAGAATCTGTCTATGGAGTAGGAGTGAGAAAGTTATTGCAAAAGTTTAATTTGATTAGCAGTTCTTGCTCTCCCTCCAAAATGCCTCCTTTAAGTGTCTTCGTGAGTCTTAGAAACATAACTGCAGTATCCCCAAGTCAAAGCCACTGCCTGGTTTCAAAACCAAGGTGCCCCATGGGAAAGTTTTTGAGCGCAGTAACTGCCTATGACAGCATGTACTTATATTTCTCATTTATGGCCTGCATTTCTCTGTCCATCTAGACCTAAATTTTCCAAGGCAACTTTTCGAATTCTGTTGTTTTGCATCCTCCTCCTAGCATTTCTCACTGTCACCCCACTTCTTAATGAACCAGTGCTCCCTCCTCCCAACCAAGAACCAAGGAATGAAAATGTCACTGTGAGGAACATTTACATGGTTTTTATTTAGATTTGTATTATGAGCTGTATTCCAACTATATATTGCCTAAACTTAAGAAATGAATATAAATATATATTTATATAATTTACATAATTATATATTTATAATTATATAATTATAATTTGTATAATTCATCATCTGAGCGTTTAATATAAAATGCAAGGAATATCCCTCTGATCAAAATAAGTAGAAAATAAAAATTACTTACCCATTATATGTATTCCTGTCAGGTCCCATGGATCGATTGGAAGCAGGTAAAATGGAAGCCATACTTTGTATTATATGGATATCAGGAAAGAGAAAGAGTGTGATTTGCTTTTAAATTATAGGTCTAATGATAATTATTCAGCTCCAAGTAAGGATAAGGTCGTTCCTTAAAACTTATGTTTCTTCTGAAATTGTTGATGAGTTCTTCCCTTAGAATTTTACTCTCTTACTAATTAAAAAATAACCTCCCTAACACAGCCTTTTATACTATAGTCCAGTTCTATATCACTTGCCCAAGAAGATAGGCTCCCTTTGAAGGTTTAGCATCCTATCTTTTTGGTTAGTTTGTTAACGATTGACCAGAGCACCTTTCCATTACATCTGACCTTGATCTCTACACCGGTCTGGGATAGTACACAGACTTATTTACTTTGAGATAACTGTATATAGATACAAGTCCTCTTTCAGTTTTCATGAAAGTCCCACCACATTATCTTTAAAATGTGTCCAGTAGACGTGAGAACCTTCAGTTCTCAAGCATTTCATTTTCCCCTCCCCGTCCCACCCCTTGCCAAGGTGTTTTCATTCTTGGTGATCACAGGGAAAACATTCAAGGTCAGGACCTCAGAATCTCCCTTTATCTGAACTTTGCCCATTCAAGTTCACACAGAAGTTCTGATAATTAAACAAAACTTGCTTCTCAGTTCCTCCTCACTTAGTTAAATCCTAGGTTGTCTCTAAAATCCACTGAACCAGCTCTCTGACAATCCAGGCAAATAAATTATAGCCTAATAGTTTCAGAAAAGAGAGTCTCTGTTAAGAAACCTATGAATTCACGACCTCTGTTGATGCTTCTCGCTTTTCCTTGGGATGAGGGAATCTGGAAGGCTGTAGAAGAACTTCATCCTGATGTTTTTTTCTCTCTTGGCTCCCATGGTTGTCAGCTCAAGTTCTATGCTGGTGAGAGCTTCAAGAACACTGGTCTCTTGGCTTTCAAACAAATCAAAACCTAAAATGTTTATAAATGCCAAATAGCAGTAGGTATGAGGCATTTCATAATATGCCTGGATTTCTCTTGAAGAATGCCCACAGCAGCCCGGAGCCGAATGCTTGTACCCTAACTGGGATCTCCAGTTATATGTTGCTCCACTTCCTGATAACAATCCTTCTTAGCAAACTCCTCCAGTTCTGTGGTGGCCTATTTCAGTCCATCTTGGCTAGCCAACAAAGTTTTCAGAATGGGAAGGAAAGAGAATAGAGAAGTCTATATTGGGGAATAATGAATGTAGCCTAAATCTTGCCACTGCCATTACCAAATAGACATTTTTTAACTTTGCCCTGGATATCCAAAAGTCCCTAAGGAAACCTATCTTGGAAAAGGAAATGACAAATACAATGGAAATGAAGCCTGAACATGTATCTTGCCTTTGTAGCCTGGACAGTTTATTCCTTTTTGTCATTTATAATAATACCTGTCTCTTACTTCAGGATCACCTCGAGCTGGTCTACCTCCTGCTCTTTCCCAACAATCGCTGGCAATTTTGAGTCTTGTGCCCACTGACTACCACTGGGACCTGTACACTTTCATTTGTATTCCAGGCTACATCTCTGCAGTTATTTTTAGGGCAATGAGGAAGACCACCAAATTCCAATTTGGCATTTTGCCTCTGCCTCTGACAGGTGAAAACGTTAGATAATTAGGTAAGTGTTAAGTAATTAATTACCCCAGTGAACTAATTAGACTAATTAACATGTCTGTTTCCAGTGCAGATTCTGTCGGCCGATAACCTTGGTCACTGACAGTGCCAAGTAATGCTATATCTAAGATGTGTTGACTGACCTGGGCCTGAAAGTGGTCATCATTTAAAAGACGTTCACAACAGTCTTGCAAAATCTATAAAAATAGAGTATGAATGTCTTCTGACTCTAAAAGTATTCTCTTTAACCTTCTCACCTTTCTTTTCTTTTTCTTTCTTTCTTTTTTTAGTTAGGGTCTAAATTGCTGAGGCTAAATTTGCAGTCTCCTCCTGCCTTATCCTTTGGCTGAGATTATAGGGGCATGCCACTTCACCCAGCTCAGTTCCCAATCTTCTGAAGAGTCAATCTTACTCTTGTAGCATTTTGTTTCTTGACAATTTTTTTTAATTGACTCTATTGCAAAAGGCCTGTCACCCTAATGGGAATGGTGAAAGATTTTATTTTCAGAAAGAATGCACAGAAGAGTGCACAGGACCAATGCAGGTCCAGCCTCTGGGTATTTTGCAAACAAACAGCCTTATGCCAGCAGAGGCCCATGACTCCAAATAGCCCTGTGACCAGAAGGGTCCTGCATCAGCCCCATGTGACCCATGCTGATTCACATCTGGCCTGTGATGAGACACTTCACTTACCACCTCCATCCACAGTGCCGGCATGTTCATATTCTTGCTCCATGACAATTTTCTATCTGACTTAGTTCCACCTCTGACTCTCTGATGTTGGAGTCCTGGTGTGCTAGGTCTGTCCCCAGGTGGCATGATTTCTGCTGAGCCTGCGAGACTTGCATGTGTGGACTTAGAACTGTACTTAACCCCTAAAAAAATGATCCTACTACTCTAGGGAGGGACAGAACTAGGAATTTGAACCTCCCAGAATATTAATGTAAGGGCCTGGGCATCTGCCATGTGACAAACTGTGCCAATCCTGGGATAAGAAGAGGTGGGTTGTGTCTACTCTAAAGGAATTTACATTCTATTAAGGAAGAAAGATGAGCAGTAAAGAATATAGCAGGCACAGTGAACTCTCAGAGCCACCAAAGCAAGACTGGGGATTCAGGAGGCTTCTGGGAAGGTGTGACACCTGGGGTGTATCTTGAGGAAAGATGTAAACTGTTGCTCATAAGGCTGGGACATATATGGGAGACCCATGCTCCTGGCCCAGGGAACAATGTGTAAAATACAGAGTTGACAGAAATCATTGCATTTAGAAAATGATTAGTAGCTCAGTATGGTTTATGTTCCCAAGTATTTGTACCAGAATATCTCAGATGGAACCTTGGTGGCTTTCAGATTTTGAGATTTCTAGAATTAAAATAAAAGTTTAAAAAGGCCCAATAAAGATTCTACTAATTACTATATATTTTAAAATTTTACATTTAATGAATAGATATGTCAACTCTTTTTAATAATGTAGTTTGATCATGCTACTGATGAGACATTGCTGAGCTTATCTTTTAAATCCTTCATTCATCATACACAGTAAGTTGTTAATGGAACACAAGTTTAAAGGTGGCTTAATGATTCCCACTTCATTTAGCCCACTCAGTGAATGTACACACTTAAGCATATAAAGTCTAGTTCCAGGCTAAATGTCAATCATCCTCTTCTTCAGCCCACAGGGACAGGCTTGTCTCCTGGAAACTAGGACTTGGGGATATTTCTCTTTCTCCCAGACCAACATGTTCTTCCCTGGGACCAGAGTCTCAACTCTTGGGACATCTCTCCATAAGGCTCCCAGCAAAGATTGTACTGATTCACCTGAGGATGCAGCAAGCATCCCTACTCCAACCTCAAAACCCATGGGAAGCAAAGTAGCAATGCACTCTAGGTCTTTCAGGATGGATGGAGAAACAAAGGGTCCTACCCCTTCCACAGCAGAGTCCCCTGATTTACCATTTCACCCGTGGTACTATGAAAAACAGCTCTAAAAATGTCTTAGGCTATCCATTCTGACATTATGCAGTTTATTTATGATTTCATTTATTCATCCAATAAATATTACCTGATCATACACTATACTCCAGGAAGTATAAGAAATGCTAGGGATAAAGGCATAAATAAGACAGTTTTCACTTCTCTGGTTTCTTCTCCAACGCATTGGTGTTCCTTGAACAGAGAAGATACAAGTTGCCACACCTCCCACACTGACCTTCCAGTTGAAACCAATGCATTAGGCATGTCTTCAGTACTCTCTTCTTCATGTCAAATAACTAAAACTTTTCTCTTTCCTTAAGTGTTTGTTTTCTGATATACAGATTGAAACTGCCTCAAATCCTTTATGGAAGAGGAGAACTACTAAAAAATACACAATTCTTTCCTTTATGGTGCAGACATGTTTCAATTTGACATTATTACACACAAGTGTAAAGAAAATGTATCTCATTTTCTATTATTTATTTAATCTTTCTCACTATTGGATGTCGAGGCAGAGGGTGGTAGCTTTAAATTTTCTAATTCATAGCATCTTTTTACTTGATTGAATAGTCTCACTAGACCACTCATTTTCTTTTAGACACATGCTCAGTCTATCCAATTTCCTATTTCAGTCCACTACTCCTCTCTGAGTGACATGTACTGAATGGGGTGGGAAAAGAGGACTTACTTGATTTCTTGGTAATGACAAAGAGGAGGGCTTCTGAGTCCTTGAGTCCTTGAACTCAGTTCCTTTGCCATCCTTTGGCTCTGTTGTGAGGCAGCAGCTGAGGAATCGTCCACTGTATTTTGTGAGTGGTTTGTGGCTCTCTGGGCATGGTTTATGGGTTTCTGAATGGCCCCTCTGAGAAGTAGTTAGACCCATCTAGTCTTAATGGAGCATGATGCTGGCACTCCCTCCTCACAGCCACCATGCTGGATGTGGGCCAGAGGTGAACATGGAGATCTCTTAGAAATTCAGCCTCTCCTGGGCTGCATGGAATGCTACAGCCACTAGCTCCTGTGTTCTCATCTAAACCACTCCCTTGAATTCACCTCCCAAGACGGATGGTGACCAAAGCCTTGGCTTACTTCTCCCTAGTCCTCCTGCTCCCTCACTCACACAGCTAGAAGGTGAGATCCTCTTTGTACTTTTCCTCCTACCTTACATGAACTTCCCTTATATTACATTTTGAATTCTCTATGCCTTCTAAAAATCTGCATGTTCAAATCTACCAGAGACTTAGGTTTTGACAGAAGCATTAACTTATTTAAAATCTTTATATTTCCTCATATTGCCTCAT
This sequence comes from Urocitellus parryii, assembly GCF_045843805.1. Lineage (NCBI taxonomy): Eukaryota > Metazoa > Chordata > Mammalia > Rodentia > Sciuridae > Urocitellus > Urocitellus parryii. Next base: position 212,253,656 of record NC_135531.1, on the reverse strand, counting down.
GAGGGGCTAAAAATTCCTATTCAAAGAATCCAAATTCCTATTCAAAGAATTCTAATTCCTGATTCCCACTCCCATCCCCCAGCAGTAGGTAGAAATGTGGACTATGAAAAAGGCCAAGTATACAGAAAGAAAAAGATGTTTAGTAATATATTTCAAAAGCATTATATCCATCATTACTATTATAAGCAATAAAGAGTTGTACCCTTGGTACAAACATTATGACACAGTGTTTGCATTGTTCTTTGGGTACTTTTTCATCCATCATTCTATTGAAATGCAATGCTCTGTCAGACTGTTGAACAGGGCCATGCAGAGGGTCAGCAGGTGGAGCCTTTGCCATGAGTGAATTCCTTCAAGGGTTGGTCTAGGGAAGGTTGACTCACCCTAAGGCCATGGGGAAGACTCCAGCATTCCCCAATCCTCACACAGGACTGATACCTTTGGTTTTTAGTCCCAAGGGATATGTGAGACACTGTAATCATGTTGCAAAAGTTTTTATAACTGTGTGTAAGATTCAAAAATACAAAGCAATGACATTTTTTCCCAAGACACACTGTCATTTGAAATCTTTATAATCTGGAAATTTTCTTTAGGAAAATAACTACTTGATTTACAAAATTTTACTAATTTTTTTCTGAATTCTGTTTTCTAAAATCTAAAGTATATATAACCAGGAATTTACCTTTGGACAATGGTTAAAAGAAAAAGAACAAGTTACCAGTTGTGTGAAAATGTATTTATAGGGAGGTCTTGACTATTGTCAACCCCTGCAGGAGTCTGTTTCCAGACAGACTCCACATGGGAGGCACCATACATTTCACTCAGTGATTGTTAAGCATCTGCTAATTGCCAAATGTTAATGCTCAGCGTTGAGTAATGACATGAACAGTCTGTATTCTCACATTTGTTCTTCTGGCAACATCCAAATGAAAAGAACTTAACTTAAAACTACCCTGGCCTCTGGCAGCTCTTCTTACCGAAAATGAGACTCCATAGTGTGACCAAAGCTTAAGTTTACTCTTCCCTAATGACTGATCTTAACACCAACATCAGTGATTCAAAGAGTCAGCAGACAACTTTGAGATGCCAGTAATGATCAGTAGAGCCTCAAGTGGCCTGGTCAACAGAGAAGCTTAAGAAAAGAAAAGCTGGACTTCTGAGTATACTTGACTTCAATTTTGAGAATTTTTCTGTCCTTGCTGTGTAGTGAAAGGAAATATTAGGTATAGGGTAGCAAACAAAATTTCAAGAAAAGCTACTTTATTGGTAATAAAGCATGATATTTTAAGTCAATATCAGTAGGGAATAAAAATTAAAGACATTCATATAAGTTTGAAACCATATAAACATATCCAACTTAGAATAAAAAATCTGAACAACAAATCTCATCATTAGGTAAACAATAATGCACCAAATTAAAAAAAAACATGAAAAAAAAAGAAATCTGAAGGACAAATAAAAGTAATTGAAAGATCGAGAAGAATGTCAGTAACATAAGTGATCAATTCACAATTACTCTGAGCCAGACTTTGGACTGAGCAGTACACATACTATATCTCATTTAATCTTCACAACAACCCTGCAAGATGAGTGTTATTATTTTTTTGATTTCCAGATGATGATATTGAAGTCTGGAGAGACTAAATGAAGTGCCTGAGATCTTGCAATGAGAATGGAATACCGATTCAGGTGTGCCCAGCTACAAAGCCATGACAATTTTTCCCACTTCACCACTGCTACCGCTGGTGAATATTAGAGTCTGATAAAGAAGACAAGAATCCAAGAGGAATGGCGTCCACAAGAGAAGGGAATTTGATCTGGGTCTGGAAGGCGAAGTAGTATCCCAGGTAAAGGAGCATCGCTCTGCAACATTTTTACCTGGTGATTTAATCCATTTATGGAAAAAGAGGGCATGGCTGTGCCACAGTGGGGGGTGTGTTCCCTGGCAATAAATAAAATGGTCCATTAAAAAACAATCCAGTCCTCAAACTGATTTCAAGAACATCTTGTTGCCAAATTTTAAGGTGACCTTTAAAATGTGCCTTACACACACTTTCTGATTAATTCTTGTCAGGCTTACCACTTCTCTATGATTTTACCCAAAACACTGGATCCAATTCAACATGCTACCAGTAGGAAGATGTGACTGCTCCTGGGCAGTCCCTGCAAAGAGAGTGGAAAGGCACAGGCCTGGAGGCTGCATCTGCAGGCCTCACCTGGCTTCCTCACTGCCTACGGCTCACCCTCCAGTGACCTCAGGCATGCTGATGGAAGCCCCTGTTTGACTGAAGCCCAGCACAAGGTGCAAGTGCCCCAGTCAGAATATGAAGTACACTGGGAAATCCATCTCCACTGTTGGAAAGAAGCACTGTGAGTCTGCAAACCCCACACTGATAGGAGAGGGGGCAGATTTTCTTAGAACTCAAGGAGTGTTCAGTCCTAACCTTTCACAATCAACCCGGATTATTACTGCTGCCCAAGAGGGGCTCAGAAGTATAACTAATGCTTCGTGGAAGTGGTGAATTCTGGGCCCCAAGATCATGAAATTTCAAAGCTGATTGAGTCTAATTTGTGTTTAGCTGAGAGAAAGAGAACAGTGTGTTTTATGGTGCTCTCTTACCACTAAGAAGTACAATATGTTGGTTAAACATTAATTTCTTTCTAAAGAAGCAGGAAACCTTGGTTATACAATCAGGGCCACTTTCGCATTCCTGTTCATGCTTCACCTGAATTATGTCATGACTCTTCATCAGTGTGATTCTTCTGAATTCTTCTTGAGTTTGCATTTTATTTTCTGTTGTTTGGGCTCATTGTTGGTGTCCATGTCTCTGATTTCTTTTTGTTAGTTGTTATATTTTAAATGTTTAATTATTAAATACTTCAAACACAAAGAAATGTACAGATATAGTCGGTGTTTAAGTAGTAGCCACACAAATTTAACAATTGTTAACCACATTTAATACAGATTTTTTTTTAAAGAAAGATTTCATTAAAGCCCTGTCGACCTTCCTTACCTTAGATTACCTTTATTTTGTCCCTGAAGCAAATCACTGTTTTGAAAGTAGAAATTTAGTAGGTATCTTCTGGGGCACATTTTAAAATATTTACTTATAAGTATCTACTTATAATTCATAAGCAGATTTAGGAATATAACATTATATATTAAATATAACATTACATATAATATTATGATAATACATAACATACATTAAATAAAACATATGTACATGTCATACTATAGATTGATTATTGCTTGTTCAAAATGTACAAGAATCACTTCAGATTGTGGAATATTTGGGATATCTTGGGTATGAGACCCAAGGATGAACAAAAAACTTATTTATGTTTCATATGCACCTAGCCTGAAAGGAATTTTATACCATATTATTAATAAAAAGTATGTGTAGCTTGAACCATCAGAGGTCAGGTGTAGAATTTTCCATTTGCGGACTGTTGTATCAGTGCTCAAAAAGGTTCAGACTTTGAACACGTCAAATTTCAGGTTTTTAACTAGATATGCTTGATATGTATGTGAGTGTGTGTGTGATCTTTTAAAACTTGCCTTTTAAATGTTGTTTCTAGTTTTTTTGTTCTTATAAATTTCGTTATGTATATCGCCTTGTGTATGGACATGACTTTGTCTAACATATGGTCATACATTTAAATGTAATCAATTTTATTAGGTATTATTACAGTATCCTACAAAATAATTTACCAAGTTACTCTTGTGCCAACAGCACCCGACATGCCATTTTCCCATATTCTTGCCAATAGATCTAGCATTATTATCTGTATAATTATTTTGTCAATGTGGTAGCTGCAAAATGGTACATCTTTGCCTTATTTTACATATCACTGATTACTAATGGAATATTTTACATTTCCCTGATTACTAGTGAAATTTTTACATCTGTTTGGTAGTTTTTCAGGTTACTTCTCCTGATTTACATATTCCTATTCTTTGTCCATTTTTCCTTTTTGATCTTTTATCTTTATCTTGCTCATTTACATATTAAATATGCTGGATATTGATCCTTCATTGATTGAATATATTGTTCTTTTCCTCCAAATTTTCCATGTTGCTATGTTTCAGGTAAACAATATATGTGGATTTTTAAAAACCTGTCTTTTATCTGCTTAATATATTTATAAATAATGTGATTATATAGTATATTTTTACTCATTTCTTCTTGTTTTGCTTCTTTTCACTTCTTTCCTACCTTCTACAAAAATGATTATGTTCTATATAGACCCCACGTCCCCTTGTTATTTTGGATGTTATATATTCTATTTCTATTCTTTTGATGGTTACCCTTACATTTTTAGCAAGCATACTTGATTTAAAATTTAAGGTCAATTAGTATCTATACTCTTCTCCTGCATAACAAAAGGAGTTTGGAACACTTGAAACTCTATCCTGTTTTAATGCTTCCTTCCATTAGTTGTTATGGTTATTGTTTTGTTTATAGTTAATAATAATTTTATTTGTCTACATCTGCCAGTATGTTTGATTAGCATTGTTTCTCAAATCTCCTTCTTTCCTCCTAGGTTTAACTTCTTTCTTGCTAAAGCATATCATATCATAATCCTTTAGCATGAAACTAAAATTTCTCCTTTTTTTTTTTTTTGAGTGGTTATTTGGCATGGTATAGAATTCTGGATTGACAACTATTTTCTCTCACTCCTCATGTTCGTTCCTTGACTTCTGGTACCTATTCTTACTGATGAAAATCTTGCTTTAATTTACCTGTATGTGTCGTAGTAAATAATCTGCCTTCTACCCCTAGTAGCTTTTAGATTTTCTCTTCATATTCTGAAATTGTACTTAAGTATGTTGAGGTGTGAACTTTTAAAAAAAAATAGAATCTTCTTAGGAATCTTTGTGAATCCACATTATGAGAAATCATGTCTTTTATTAATTCTGGAAAACTCTGTTTCTTCCTTAAATATGCCATCTTCTTCGGGCACTTCTCTTAGATGTTTGTCAGGCTACTTCAGTCCATCTTTTCAATGTCTCCACTTCTCTTTCATATATTTTATCTGACTCTTTGCTACAAACTAAGACATTTTCCAAGATCCTTTTCCACCCTTTTTCTAGGTGTGATTATCACCTCCTTAACTAATCTGTGGTAAATTACAGTAATGTCCTCACTCTTCACTCTTCTCTGTATCCATGTTTTATTCCATATAACTATGCAATGGAACAAGACCCTATGGTCATAAATTGGGTAACCTGTCCTACCCCTTCTGTCTGGCTCAGCCATGTTATTATTTTGATCAAGAAAATGAGACAGATGTGACTATGTTGACTGTTGTTCATACACTTGCACTTTGTGTTAGTCAGCTTTTCATTAGCTTTGATAAAATACCAGAGATCAACAACTTAAAAGGAGGAAAAGTTTACTTTGGCCCACAGTTTCAGAGGTTTCAGTCTATGGGTGCTTGGCCCCATGCCTCGCACTTGCGGGACAGAACACTATATCAAGGAACACACAGCAGACAAAGCTGCTTACCTCATGGCAGCTGGGGAGCAAATAGAGAGGAAGGGACCAGGGTCCCAATACTTCAAGGCCATGCCCCCTCCTCTAAGCCCCACCTCCTAATGTTTCCACTTCTTCCCAGTAGAGCCACAGCCTGAGGACCAAGCCTTTAACACATGATACTTTGGGGGAGACTCCATATTCAAATGCTTCAACTGTCATCATAATAATGTGCCCAGGCCAGTCTGCTGAAGAATGAGAAACATCTGAAACAGAGTAGAGTACTAGAGTCACACCAGCTGAAGCCAGCCTAGATCAGCCAACAACCATCAGAGCCCCAATAAGGGAGCAAGCCCAGCCAAGGACAGCAAATCCATCTAGCGAGCTGCAGCTGACCCCAGGTATGTGGGTTAGAAATGCTTGGGGTCCTATGGAAGCAGCACTATAGTAACAATAGAAACTTATACAAGAAGGACTAGAGCTTTGGCTCAGTAGTAGAGTGCTGGTCTAGCACATGTGGGGCACTAGGTTCAATCCTCAGCACCACATTTTAAAAAAATGAATAAATAAAATAAAAGTATTTTTAAAAAAGAAACTTATACAAGAGCAGTTGTTGAACTTATGACCATGTTTTTCCAAACTCAGCATTTCATACACTTCTGCTATATTCTGTGATTTAATTTATGAGAATGTGTCTATTCTTTTATTTTGCTGATAACTCTTCAATCTTACATCTATAACTCATCTGGTTATGTAACAACACTTTGAGATTTTTATTTCAATGAATGTATTTTTTCTCATTTTTAGATATGTTGTCAATTTCTCAAATGTGCATATTCTTTTTAAGTTGTGCCCTATTTCTTGTACATGTTTCTATTCCATTGTCTCTCTGTTATCATCATAAACATAAATATTTTATAACTTTTTTCAAGATTGGCTAGTTATGCCAAGTTCTTGGGGTTGCTAGTCTTCCTGTTTTTTCTCATTTTTCTTATTAGGAATGCTTTCCTTGTTTTACCTATACTTGATTTTCAAGCTCATATATATTTTTATAGCTAGTATACACTGGTTTATAAAACTGTCCCTAGTCAGTGCTTTTATATTTGCTTCTGCCAGAGGCTCCAAGTATATCTGCAAGTATCGGACCAGCTTTGCACTGACGTCTTGTCCTCAACTTTTCATCACCCTGTGGGCAGCAAAACTTGTCATTTTACAACCACACATGACACTTTATATCAGTTACTCACTAGAAACTTGTTATTCTGCCCACATTGCCTGATGAAACCAGATTTTCTTTGTACTTTAAGACTAGTCATTGGGATAGTTAATCCTCTTTCACTGAAGGTACAGAATTTCCAAGGTCCTAGCTTAAGGCAGGAATTTAAAGTTCAACCACCACCTTCTGCAGGCCAGAGTCATGTGTACATGTCTTGCAAAACCCCAGCTCCTTGGCCGGAAGGCCTAGTCCAAGTCTGATCCCCTTCAGATTGCGATAACATTGACTCATGAGTGTACAGTCATCATTTCTGAAACTTGCTCTCCTTTCATTCCTTAAAGCTCACATATATTGATCTTTACAAAATACTCCTTCTGCTTGTTAGGAAAGTTGTCCATGTGGCTCAATGTGCATGTTGCTGGCAAGTGCTCTGTTTAATAAGCAAAAATAATACTACAAAAAAGTTAGAAAGGGAATATTTTAAACTGACCTGGTTCTGAGAGAAAAGAATAATATTCAATACAAAGAATATGGTCTGGGGCACAAAATCTTCTTGAAAATAGCCTTGTTAAGCATTAAAAATAGCCTATATCGTGGTTAAGCCCTAAAGCATTGACAAGAGCAGTTTTTGAACTTATGATCATGTTTTTCCAAACTCAGCATTTCATACATTTCTGCTATATTCTGTGATTTAATTTATGAGAATGTGTCTATTCTTTTATTTGCTGATAACTCTTGAATCTTATGTCTGTAACTCATCTGGTTATATAACAACATTGCAAATCACCATTTAGAATCGGACACAGTCTTGACACACTACAATTTTAAACATTAAATTTTATTTTGTAATATCCTAACATAATTGTCATCAAATGAATTCTTTTTAAATGCTACAAGATTTTCTTTTTTAACAATATGAATTTTTGGACATCTTCCACCCCCCTCTTCAGAGTCAGTTGGGGTGACAAGAAGGTCAGGGGAACAAGGAATAGAGATGTTCCAAACTAATTCTAATCCTCTACTTTTGCCTTAATCCTTTCTTCATTCCCACACTAATGAGGGCACAGTCTGATGGGCAAAATAGAGATGCTGGTTTTTTGGTAAAAGTCATAATTCTGTTTCTTGAAAGAAAAACTATTTTCAAAGTTTAGCCAGTTCTGAGCTGAGCTGAGCCATCTAACAAAGAGAAGTATGGCTTTAATAAGTTTTAATAAGAGAGTAGAGCATCAAGATAGAAAGATAGGCCAACAATACAGCAAATGATGCATTGTTCTGGAGTGTAATCAGCATGTGGAGAAATGGAAAGTAGCTATGTTCAGAGAAAGGCCATATTCCTGGCTCTGGAAGCAGTAGGAAACAGTAAGCAAAATTCTACCACAGAATGGGGATGCTGTTTTGTTTCAAAATGGCAGACTAACAATTCACACTTAAAAGCAGCAATGTGTTTTAAGCCAACCAGACCATGTATCATTGGGCTAGCTCATCATCTTTACACACTTTAATTTTGTTTTTGTTTTTTCATGTAAAGTGAAAATAACCTTAATTTCTGCTAAGGAGAGTTGGGAAGATAAGACAATATATATTAACTACCTGGTTTATAAGTATACAATAAAGGATGTCAATTACTATCTTAATATCATTTATTGTCTTTGCACACTTCATGAAACATGCAAATAAATAAATGTGAAACACTGTGTAACTAAGGTTCATGGAACCCAAATCTCTTAATCCAATAATAGAGTTCCAAAAGGGAGATTCCAGGAGAGTTGATGGATTAAGGCCAGGGACATTCACGTGGCTGTGTGGATCTAAGCCCCAGGGATTCAGACTTTAATCACAGGAGATGACTGTATGTCCCTGTGCCAGTGGTGCCTGACAGACAGGAAAATGGGCTCTTGTGATATGTTCCGAGTACATCTAGCTTTCCATCTGTCCACATTGGTAATGTGATCTAAGAATGAATAAGATAGCATGGAATTCACCCTCTCTTGATGATTGATTCACTCAAACTCATTCTACATTACTCTGCAAAACCCAAACTTGCTGGTGGAAAATAGAAGTAGTGAGAGGTAAGGAAAAAAATACTGGGTGGGGGTGGGGAGATCTTTAAAAACAAAAAAAAAAAAAGCAAAATGAACAAAAAATCCCCACAACTTTTTCCTTAAAATGTGTATGGCAGGAATATGTGAGTGGGGGGAAATAATTGAGTGAAACCAAGTAGATTTGGTGTGATTCAATAAAGTTTTGGGCTTATTCCCCCAGTCTACCTAATGATGATAGGGTCTTCATGTATGTGATCTTGTTTCTTCTTCATGACAACCCCATAATGTATATATTTTAATTTTACAATGTTAGTCCATTTAACCCATATAACCCAGTTTGTAAATAGTCCATATCTCTCTGATGTTGAATTCCACACTTTCCCCAACCCCTGCTCACTCTACCTGAGAAGCAAACCTGAGGTCAAATTTTTATATTTAGAGTACCTTGTAAGGCCATATCTAAATAATTGCTTAATTATTTTAGTAAATAATGTTAATGTGGCAGAGAAGAAAGAAGTCTGGACTGGGGGTCAGGATACCAGGGTTCTGGTTCTAGATCCATAATTAACTGGTTGTTCAATCCTGAGGAAACCATGTAACTTTTTTGTGTTCCCAGGTATCACGTTTATTCAGTGAAGGTGAATAAACATATATCGTAAAATTTGTGTGATTTCTGAGTAAGGGTGGGTAGAGATGGCTTACCTGCAATGGGTGGGGGATGTTCCATCTAAATGACACCAACATAAATGGAGAAACATTTGAAAGCTCCAGGATAATTCATTTTGAATCCATTCATGAGACAGAACCCACATGGTGATTTGAATAGGAAAAAGTTTAATATAGTGAGTTGTTAACTGTAAGAATAGATTTGAGTAACAAGGAATTGGCTAGCAATAAATGAAGAGAACTCTAAATATAGAAATAGAAATATAAGAATATAGCCACTCCTCCTCAGGCTGACAGAGAGCATTTGAGACAGAGCTCCTTCCCCCAAACTGAGATCAAGACATTGTTTGGAGGGCCTTTGGGAGTTAATTAGGTAATAAAAGTGGAATCATCATGATTGAGATTAATCCCCCAAAAACTCTCCAACTCTCTTTTCCCTGTGAGGATGCAGCAAAAGCCAGCAGTGCTCAACCTGGAAGAGGGCCCTTACCAGAATCCTATCTTGCAGGCACCCTGATCTTGACTTCTAGCCTCCAGAACTGTGAGAAATAAATTTCTGTTGATTATAAGCCAACGTGTCTATGGTACTTATTTATAGCAGCCTGAACTAACTAAGACATTGTTGGAGGGTATGGCTCTGGCTTACAGAATGACAAAGAAGTCACTAATGCCTGTCAGTGGACTTGTTGGAAATCTTTTGTGTAGGGTGTCAGGGAAAGCTATGCAAAGAGTGATATCTCAAGAGAGAATTCTCCTACATAGGTGTCCCAAGAGTTCCAGGGAAGCTGCTGGCCACAGTGCACTGTAAGAGCTAGGCACTAGGCAAACTGGGCACATGGTGGGAGCTGGATGTTTCAGAAGTCACCCTGGTTGTAGGAGCTGGATGCTGGAAAAGCTGGTCACTTATAGGAGCTAAGCACGACAGAAACTGCCCATACTGCAAGAACTCCCTCAAATCAGAGAATAAACCCCTTTCTCCTTCAATGTCTCTACATCACCATCTACTGGCTTGGCTTAACATTGTGTCAACTGGCAAAGGAAAAGTAAAGGGCCCAGCTTAATTTTCCCAGAGCAAACAAAAAGGGTAAACTTGGAGTTGAGAGGCACTAAATTGATACCTTGCACAGATGGACATCAAAAGCAGTTCCCTAAAAGAAAAGATCTGGATTCGTGGACTGTGTCTAATCATATCTTGACAATCATTCATTCCAGAGGCAGAAAGCCAGAGGTCTACCGACCAAACCTGTGACAGCAAATAATTGTACAATTTTGAATGTGAATTCTTTAAGGAAAGCCATGCATATTCTAGTTTACCATGGTCCTCAATAACCCTTTTTTTTATCTTAGAAGTCAAGCTTCACCTAAACAGATTCCAGGCCACTGAAACCACCTAACCATCTCTCAGCTGCATTTTACAGATGATGAAACTAAGGCCCCAAGAAATTAAACAACATGCTTTGACTGATCATCTCTGCCCCCTAATCCCATCTCTGTTATATTCAAACAAAAAATAAAATGGAAGTAACTTTATTACTATCTTTAATGCTGATTTCTCACAAAATTTGTTTTAGATTTGGGCTCTTGGTATTGCAGAGGCTTTACTCATTTACATAAAATCAGGAGCTTGTTGAAAAAAAAATGTGTTCCAGGTAATTCTCTGTGGCAAGAAAATAACAAGGAACTTATCAAGACTTGTTTGTCCTTGGGCTAACTACCCTGACATTAAGTATGCCCTCATATAAAATGCCATTCAAATACTCTTAAACAAAACCAGCACCTCACAATCTGTAATTACTACAGCAAGAACAGTTTAATTGATTCCTCTTTTTCCCCCTCTCCTGCATTTTCAAAGCCATTACTTTCTATCTGATGAGATTGTAGAGATTCCTATCACTTCAACAGAATGGGAAATCTATGCTATTTTCATTAAGTAACTAAATGTTAGGCCATTTCCAATTCTTAAATAGTTTTATACAGTTGGCAAAGTAAGAAAGAAAACTTTATTTCAAGGATTCTGTAGATTGCTGCTGTTGGTAACAATAACAATGCTTTACAAATGCAGAATATATGATGGTTTATGATACATATAGTATTTATAATACATAAAATTCTTTATAATTTATAATATATATTTTTTAATATTATTGTATATGATATATAATTTATGTAAAAATTTATTATATGTAGTATAATATTTTATTATATTAGGTATATTATGTATAATATGTAGTATAATAAAATATTATCTAGTATTTTATTTACATCCAGTGATTTTATTTGCTAGCCCCTTTTTATTTTCTAAAACAGAAGACCAATTTAAGACACATTACAACTTAAAGTTGCTAATGTGCAAAATAACTTGAAAACATTCCAGCTAATTCCAAATATAAATATAAGCCTAATTATTTTATTTAAAAATGAAAATCACATTAACTAGACACTTCTCAAAAGAGGAAATTCAAATAGCCAACAAATACATGAAAAAATGTTCAACATCTTTAGCAATTAGGAAAATGCAAATCAAAACTACACTGCAATTTCAATCACACAAATCAGAATGGCAATCATCAAGAATATAAATAACAATAAATGCTGGAGATAATGTGGAAAAAAAGGAACACTTTTACACTGTTGATGGGATGTAAATTAGTGTAACAACTATAGAAATCCGTATGGAGGCTTCTCAAAAGACTAGACATGGAACCACCACAGGACCCCGCCATACCACTCCTCAGTACTTATCCTGAAGAATTAAAGTCATTATACTACAGTGATATATGCATACTCATGGTTATAGCAGCACAATTCTCAAAAGCCAAACTATGGAACCAGCGTAGGTGTCCATCAGTGGATCAATGGCTAGAGAAAATGTGGTATACACACACAATGGAGTTTTGTTCAGCCATAAAGAAAAATGGAATTATGGCATTTGCAGGAAAATGGATAGAACTAGAGACCATTATGTTAAGCAAAATAAGACAAACTCAGGTCAGGGTTGAATGTTTTCTCTCATACTCGGAAGCTAGAGAGGAAAAGGGGAAAGAAAGGTGGAGGCAGATCTCATGAAAATCAAAGGGAGTTAAGTAGAGGAAAGTCACCCAGGGATGGGAGGTAGAAAGGGAGGAGGGAAGTGCTGTGGAGGGATATTGGTCAAATTGTAGAGTTCGATCATATGAATGAACAAATATGCAACAACAGATCCCAGCATTATAACAACTATAATGCACCAATTTTAAAATGTGGAAAAAATAAATAATAAAATAAAAGACACCACCAGAAGTTTGATAACTACTGAAATTTTAGACATCTTTAGTCCCAGAATATTTTTTTAAATTTTTTTTTAAGAGAGAGTGAGAGAGGAGAGAGAGAATTTTTTTAAATATTTATTTTTTAGTTCTCGGCGGACGCAACATCTTTGTTGGTATGTGGTGCTGAGGATCGAACCCGGATCGCACGCATACAAGGCGAGCGCACTACCGCTTGAGCCACATCCCCAGCCCTAGTCCCAGAATTTTTAATCAAGTAAAAAGAAATGGTACAGTAAGCTAGATATGGTGGTTCCTGGAGTGTCACTTCTTTGGGAGGCTGAGGTAAGATCACTTGAGCCTAGGAGTTTGAGGGCCAGCCTGAGTAACATAGCATGAAAAAAAAGTACTTGGAATTTGGAATCAGAGCACAAGTTTATATATCTTGTCTTCCAAGAGCAGATCATCATTCTCAAAGTTCTGGTTTCTCAATCCATGATACAGATCAAATTCCCTGCTCCTTTTCAACTCCCTACCCTGACAAAGGCAGTAAGGAGGGGTTCTCCACATCTCCACCTCTTCATTTCATCTGTCCTTCTCCATCTTCAACCATAAGGAAGATTGGTTTGTTTCTAAACACCAAAATTATTCTGTGAGGTGTATTTCTGATTCTCTCATTCATTCAAAAATAACCAAATACCTATATTTTGTCAAGTGCTCTTTGGTAGACCAAGAATACAGTAATGAAGCAAGGACGGAATTCCTGCTCTTGGATTCTGAAGGGGAGTCAGGAAATTAATTGATCAAATAATTATGAAGTTTGGCGACAAAGTCTATAGAGAAAAACGAAGCAGGGAACAAGAATGGGGTACTGCAAGAATGGGGTGAGTGAGTGAAGTAGGTCTAAATGAGGTGATAAGGAAAGGCTTTCCAGAAAAGGTAATAGTTCAAAAACTGTAAATGATTCAAGAAAAGACTGTGCTTCTGTTGCAAGTTTTCCCTCTACAACTGCAGAAAGAGGATTCAAGTTGATTGTGAAACTGTATTTGTAACCTTGGTGGGGGGGAGGGGCAGAAAATAGGGGAGAAGCAGACTAGATCCTTTCTAGCAATGAACTGAGAGCACTTGAAACATATCTGGCACTCAACAAATGTGCATTGAATCTGAAAATAGTCAAGCTTTTAACCACACATAAATCGAGTTAATGTAGCAATCCTATCAAGAACAGTATTTTGGAATGTCAATATGATGGACCTCCCTTCTAGTTAAGCTGGTTTCTATCTCTGCACCTCATCCATCTGATAGTCCTTGGAAGGGAAAAAAAAATCGATGTTATCTCAGGAGGGAGGCAAATATACCATATTATAAGAGAAGTCTCAGCTACACGAGAAAGGAGGAAATGTCTGCCAGCTCAAACCCAAGAGATTGTGGGGAAAGGAAGAATGGCACAGAGTTTGCTCTTTGCATCCTATCCCTGCATCAAACCTTGGGGCTAAAAACATCTGATGGAAATGAAAGAATCTGGAACATCAGGAAGTAATAGCATGTTTCCCCCAGTCTGTATGAGAAAAGCTGCATACCTCTGATATAAAACCTTGCATTCAGACAACATGTCCCAGGAGCCAAAATATAGAACTCAATGGAAGAAGCCAGAGAAAAGATAACTCAGGTAGAATTCCCGGTTTCCCAAGGCTTGTTCAGAGTGCATAGAGCTGCACTGCCCATTAGGGTAGCCATAAACACTATAGCTACTTAAGTTAAAATTTAAAGTAATCAAAATTAAATAAAATGTAATATTTCATTCCTTAGTTGCAATAGCCACAATTCAGGCACTCAGTAACTCTATGTGGCTGGTGGCCACTATATTGTACAGTACAGAAAGCTCTGTTGGACACTGCTGGTTTAGAGTTATGGTCGCAAACTTTTTCTGTAAAGGACTGATAATAAATATTTTTGGCTTTGAGAACAAGAAAATCTGTGTAACAGTGATTCATACCTTTGTTGTAGCATGAAAGCAGCCATAGTTTATATATAAGTGAACATGCATGGCCATGTTCCACTAAAACCTTATATACAAAAACAACCATTGGCCCAAAAGCTGTACTGTGTCCATCCCCAGAGCAGAGGATCCAGAAGTTCCCAATTCTTCAGTGAAGGACAGGAGCTACTAAAACTGAAAGAATGGGTGGACTAGTGGAGGCCTGGGCTAGAGCAGATTACCTGAGCTGTGCACCCAAAGCAGAGACAGGTCCAGGCAGAGCTCAGCATACACAGCTCAATAGCCAGATTTGGCAGTACAGGGCAGCACACAAACTTGACACACAGCCTCAAGGCCATTTTGAGAAGGATCGGGAAGACAGGAAAGAAATGAAAAAGAACAACCCCACATAAACCAAATGATCTAAGAGACCATCTAAATGGGAGAGACAGTAAATGCTGTCTGTTGGCAAACGTAGATGACTCCAACCCACCCACTTTGCTGGGGGAGCAGAGTTCAAGGGGAAGTTCAGGTCCATTATAAAAAAATAAGTCAAGTAACAATGGAAACAAGTTGATGCTGCTACACAATGTTTTCTCACATGGAAACAAAAAATAGTTTAGGAAAGGATATGCAGGCCATCTTTCTTTAAGCTCTGGTTTGGGCTAATTCATCTCCACCGTTCCACCAACCCTGTGACGGAGGGTGTGCACTGAGGTGCTGTGTGATGAGAACACCAGCCAAAAAAGGGAAACCTGGGCTTCAGCTAAGTGGCCTACGCTAAAACCCTGAACCACTCAGGACCCCAGTGACCTCACCAGCCATATGGGACGATAAATCAAATGACTCCTACATTCTTATCCAGCTCAGAGATGATGATTGTATGATTCATCTAAAAGACATCTGGCTCGGATGATAGCCTGTGACTATAATTAATACAGTGAACTCAATCACATGTCAATGAATAAAGTCTCAGCCTTATTAGAAAGTTTCTTATAATTCACTCAAAAATTCTGACATTTGATAACTTTAGTTGTAAGACTAACTTGTTAGTCAAACTGAATTAGTCAGTCTGATTACGGTAACAAAATGCCATAGACGAGGTGATTTTTTAAAATTTTTTTTTAATTATTAGTTGTTCAAAACATTACAAAGCTCTTGACATATCATATTTCATACATTTGATTCAAGAGGATTATGAACTCTCATTTTTACCCCGTATACAGATTGCAGAATCCCATCGGTTACACATCCACTTTTTTACATACTGCCATACTAGTGTCTGTTGTATTCAGTTGCCTTTCCTATCCTCTACCATCCCCCCTCCCCTCCCTTCCTCTCCCCTCCCATCTTCTCTCTCTACCCCATCTACTGTAATTCATTTGTCTCTCTTGTTTTTCCCCCTTTTCCCCTCACTTCCTCTTATATGTAATTTTGTATAACAATGAGGGTCTCCTTCCTTTACCATGCAATTTCCCTTCTCTCTCCCTTTCCTTCCCCCCTCTTGTCCCTGTTTAATGGTGATCTTCTTCTCATGCTCTTCCTCCCTGCTCTGTTCTTAGTTGCATTTAAAATGCATTATTTTCCTATAGTTCTGGAAGCTGAAAGTCCAAGATCAGGGTGGCAGCATGGTTGATTTCTGGTGTGGAATCTCTTCCTGGCTTCCAGACAGACACATTCCCGCTGTGTGCTCATATGGCAGAGGTGGGTGGAGGACAGCTCTGGAGTCTCATCTTTTAAAAGGCATTAATTCCATCAAGGGGTCCCACATTTTCAACCTTATGATACTATCATATTGTGGGTTAGGGCTTAAACTTTTTTTTTCCAAGTGCTGAGAATTGAACCCATGTCCTCACATGTGCTAGGCAAGTGCTGTACCACTGAGCTATATCCCAGCCCTTTTTTATTTAGTCAGGCTCTCACTCAAGCTGGCCTAAAACTTGGAATCTTTCTTTTTCCTAAGTAGCATTACTATAACTGGCTAAACATATGAATTTTGAAGAGACATAATTCAGTCCATAGCACAAACCTTCAAATTACTTTATACTATGATACTGAGTTCTTAGAATGATGCTTCTGTTCTTGGACAACACACACACACAAAAATACTCTTCTCATCAGTAAGAAATTTTGGAGAAGAGTGTCACATTGTATCCCAACTTTTTTGATATTTGAAGGGCAGGTGGTGTGGGAGAGTAACTGCCTGAATCATCCACCATCATGATATCTGCCTTTTTAAGGCAACTTACTGTGCATCAGACACTCATCAAAGTACTTTACATGTATCATCTCATGTCCTGTACAACAATCTGAAGTGGTAGCTCTCATTATTAAGCTCATTTTAGAGATAAGAACACTAACACTTTGAAAGCCTAAATGATTTGGAATAAAATCACATATGTAGTACAAGACTGAGTCCAGATATAAAACCCGGAAGACTAATCCCAGAGCCTATCCTCCTAATCACCTTGATCTATATAGCTTCTCAGGTTGGACATAGGTATGGAGAGGGTGCCTACACACACACACACATGCACACACCCCTAAATAAGGATGTTCTTGAACAAAATAAAGTGTATTTAATGTGTCAATAATATGTAATGAGTAATATATTGATTTCTATAAGCTATTCACAATTTATTATGGATTTCTTTATCCATCTAAGAAAATGTGTTCTTCTCACATCTGATGAGATGAAAATCTCAGAAAATAGTTTTGATGCATGAAGACCAAGAAGATATTTTGGATTGCAGCCCTTGAGGGCTGGAAGACCTGCATAGAAAGCTAAGTTTAAGAGCCACATACATCTAGGAAACGAGAAAAAGGGTAAAGAGAAAGAGAAAGCGAGAAGTAAGAGGGCAAATAGAGAAGTCAGGACACACTCTCCAGAACTCTGAGAGTCAAGCATCCTACTAAGGACTTTCACAAATGAATTCCAGTTCCCCACAATGGTATACTCTGTATATAACCACTATGCTTACTTTTATTCTTTTGCTCAATATGGTCAAGTCAGTCACTAAAATCTGTCTTTGTGCCAAACAGGTGCTCAAGGTTGTCATTCCTGACTGCCAAGATATAATATGAGTTAGGTTTGTTAAGGCACTATTTCAAAATCCCACTAAAATGCCGAGTCTTTTTGAAGCAAAGACAGAGGTTTTATTCTGGCCTGGGCCAAGGGAGCAGAAAGTGGACAGTTCTGTAGCCCAAGACACTGAATGCGGGTAGGGGGCCACTTAAAAATAGAAAAACTACAAAGAAGGCAGATGGGAGAGGCAAGTATAATTGTAAGACATATTTCATAAAGTGTCACCAAGTTCTCATAATTGGAGGTCCAGTACTTACTATGGAAGTAAGCTAGCACCAGCTCCATAGTTTAAAGACATGGTGGTCAGGGTGCAAGTGGGTGAGGGTGGAGATGTCAGCTTCTATATGAGTGGGCTCATGAGGAAAGGGGGGCCAATTCTGCATAGGATGAGATGTCTGAGCAGAATTGGATCCATTTAACTTTTAAATCAGCCCATAACAGGTTAAGGTGTGACTTTACATAAAACAACACTCAGAAGAAGCTCAAAAAGTTCTATGGGACAGTTCAAATATAATAGCACAGTTTAATGACAGAACAGATGGCGATCCAGTCTTTCTGACCATCACTTCCAGTGGCCACATAATTGAAATGTTAATACTCATTATGTTCAATATGAAGGCCAGCTGATAGCACTAACTTGATTTCTTGATACTCAAGTTCATTAGATGGCTAGAGCAAGGCAGCAATGCTTAGGTGCTATCATGTTTTTCCTTTTTGATTGACTGATTAATTGATTGATTTGGGTGCCAGGGATTGAACACAGGGGTGCTTAACCACTTGAGCTACATCCTCAGTCTATTTTTGTGTTTTAATTAGAGACAGGCTCTTGCTAAGTTGCTTAGAGCTTTGCTAAGTTGCTGAGTCTGGCTTTGAACTTGTGATCCTCCTGCCTCAGCCTCCCAACCTGCTGGCATTACAGGTATGTGCCACTGCCCCTGGTTTTCCATTTTGTTTGAACTTTTTGAGGGAATCTATGCTCTCACAAGATTCTGAAGTTATAACTAAGTAGATAGTTATTCTTTAAAAGTGGGGAAAGGAATAGACTGTTGATATCTTTAATCAATTATTGAAGAGCTTCTCAATGACTGACAATCACTGACTCAACTAATATCAAAGCTCTTTTCTTTAATGCCTCTCAGCAGATTTTGGACCCTCTGTGCTTGCCCTCTTCATTTACATCCCACCACTCATCTCTCCCCATCATCACTCTTATATCTAACCAGGAAATTCTTCTTTTCCTGTCAATTCTCTTCCTCCCTTTTCCATGGACACTGTGCCTATAATTCTGTTCTCCCTATTTTCTGAACCATTCACCTTCTTCATCTAGAATCCTTCTCATCACCCAGATCTCTTTTCTAGTATCTTCCTCCAATAAAATTAGCCAGGAATCCTTGAAGAAATGGTGAATTCTAGAACTAGGGAAATAAAATATGAAATATGAGCTTGGTGTATCTTATAGTGCCAAAAAAAATAAAGAAGTGTTCAGAAAGAAAAAATAAATGAGCTATATTAGTCTTCTATAAATACCATAACAAAATTCCATAGTCTGGGTGACTTAAACAACAGAAATTTATTTCTTCAGAGTTCAGGAGGCTTGAAGTCCAAGATCATGGTGATTTTGAGATTGGTTTCTGGAAAGGCCTCTCTTCCCAGCTTGTAGACAGATATCTTATCATATGTTTTCACATGCCTTTTCTCTTGATACATACACACACACACACACAAACACACTTGGGGTGGGTGGGAGAGGACTCTATCTTTCCTTTTCTACTTATTTATTTATTTATAGTACTGGGGATGGAACCCAGGACCCCACATATGTGAGGCAAGCAGTAATCACTGAGCTATAGCCACAGCCCTCTTCCTTTTCTCTATAAAATAAAAACCCATGAGTTCATATTAAATGAATAAATGGTTGTATAAATTAATAAACGGAGCATAAGAGACAAATCTTTCCTGCAAATAATTCCAAATAATCTATGCAGATAATCCACCCTAAAGAAACAGGAGCCTAACTCCCATTCCTTAGGTGTCTGCTGTGCATAGTGATTTCCTTCCAAAATGTATAATGTGGAAAGAGAGAAAAAGAGCAACTTTACAGTATTGATATCTACAGTGACAATTAAGTTAATAGTATAAGATGTGATGAAAATATACACCAGTGTTCTTCCTCCCAGTAAAACACAACTCTAGTCTTAAGAACAAAGCATCAATAATTCCAATTATGGGGCATCCTACAAAACACCTAGCCAGTATTCCTCAAAAGTGTTGAGTCACAGAAATACAGGGAAAGTCTGAGAAATTGGCATAGGCAAGAATATCCTAAGGAGACATGACAGCTAAACATAATGTAGTATCTTGGTGAGATCTGTTACACATTGAAGTATGTATTCTATCAAAAAAGAGATGCTGAGGTTGTAACCTTTGATCCTCTAGAATATGACCTTAATAGGGAAAGAGGGTCATTACAATGTAATTAGTTAAGATAAAGTCATACTGGAGTAGGGTTCCCTTAACTAAATTAACTAATTAGTTAGTTAAGCTGAGGTTGTACAAGAGTAGGGTAGATCCCTAATCCAGTATGACTGGTATCCTTTTAAGATGGACATGTGGAGTTACATGGGCAATGCAATTGAACAGTGAAGGCAGGAATGTAGCTATGGCTGCAAGCTAAAGACACCAAAGATAGCCAGAGAAGCATTGGAAGCTAAGAAGAGAAAAGGAAGGATTCCCCACAGGCTTCAGAGGGAGCCCCACCTTACTGCCACCTTCACTTCAGGCTTCTGGCCTCTAGAACTGTGAGACAATAAATTTCTGGAATCTTTAGCCACCCAAGTCTGTGAATTATTTTGTTTTGTTTAGTTTTTTAATGGAAGCCACAGAAAACTAATACAGGGTCATGGAACAACAACAACAAAAAGACATTAGGTTAAAAAACTAAGAAAATCTAAATAAATTGTGGATTATAGTTAATTAAAATATATCATTATTGGTTCATTAATTGCAACAAATGTACCATAATGTAATGTAAGATGTTAATAATGGGAAAACTCAGTGTGAGGCATATGGGAACTCTGTATTATCTCCTCAATTTTTTAACAATTGTTGTGTAGCAATGTAAAACTATTCTAAAAATAAAGTTTTTAAAAAATCCTTTTCATATTTCCGTTGGGAAAAAAAAAGTCTCTTAATTTCTCCAAGTTTTGACTTTGAAGCCATCTGCCTTTATTTCGTTTATATCAAAAGCATCCTAATTTTAAAGAATTAGGAGTCTCTCTGCAGAAAGCCATCCTAGAGACATCATGTCTCCCAATTTAGTCTCATCTCCTCCCTCTCCTCTCCTCACACACGTATCTTTTGGGTCTTTTCATCCATCCATTCATTCCCACTGTGCCAGGAAATGTGCCAGGTCCGTAAGGGTAGAAATTGACCTCGCCATTCAGGGAAGGAGACAGACATTAGAAACATCTTCATACAAGCAAATGTCAAATCTCCCTGTGAGCTTTTGAGCTGGGGTCTCTGCCTACAACCTTTGCTGTAGGCAGAAAGCTTAGCTAAGAAAGAAGCCAACAAAAGGGACAGACAGGTCCTGGAACACTGTTGG
This sequence comes from Urocitellus parryii, assembly GCF_045843805.1. Taxonomy (NCBI): domain Eukaryota; kingdom Metazoa; phylum Chordata; class Mammalia; order Rodentia; family Sciuridae; genus Urocitellus; species Urocitellus parryii. Next base: position 212,232,340 of record NC_135531.1, on the reverse strand, counting down.
AGCCCCTGGAGTCCCAGCTCCCTGCCCTCCTTTGACATAATAGTTACATGGCCTAGTAAATGCCCATTTTAAACTTAAAATTGCAGTTTTTATAAATCTGTAAGAGAACAGTTCACCGTACTGTGGAACACTTTTAGAGGGTTATCGCTTAGTTACAGAAGTCAAGGAAGACAGTTCCTTCCAAGGAGGTGAAACCTGAACTGAGATATGAAGAAAGTGTGTTTATGAGGCAAAGAATGGGAGGACGAGAGCCCGGGTAGGGAGAAGCACACGTGCAAAGCCATTTTGTTGGGAGGGAACATGTGGAGCACCAGAGGCTGACAGGTTAGTAGGGCTGATAGGTTGGTTAAGCGAGGGAAGGTGAGTGAGTATGGTATGGCAGATGCTGGAAGAGACATCAGATCTCATAGCACCTGGAAGCCAGGTGGAAGATTTTGTCTTTCCCTCATGGGAATGAGAAAAACAAAAATTTAAATAAGAGATTGGGAGAAGGAGGGTGTGAAAACATAATCATATTTTATTTATTTATTTCTGTATTTTTTAACAGATCACTCTGGCTACAAGGTGGAGAATGGTTGACAGGGAGGAGTGGATCTGGTATACAAGGGTAAAGGCTGTTGTAGGGGTCCAGCGGACAGATTATAGTTGTAAAAAAACAGTGGAGGAGATGGGGAGGAGTAGGTAGACCTGAGAGATCATAAGATAAAATGCACAGGATTTGAGGATGAGTAGGTGGTGAGGCTGAGGAAAAGAGAGAGAAGTCAGAGATGGCTTCTAGAGGTTTGGTGGGACCAATGGGATGGATGGAGATGCCATTCATGGGGTCAGAGAAATACCAAAAGCCTGGAATGAGACCAGCCATGCCAGACTTCCTGCCATTTCTACACACCATGGCATTTGACCCCTCAATGCCCTCCAACATCCTGTGGGAGTACTCGAAATCTGTCTTCTCCCTTGCCATGGTTTGGGGCCCCTTCCACATCATACTCACCCTCCCTCCCTCTAGCTAAACTAACAGTCTCTGGTGCTCCACAGGTTCTCTAGCAACAACATGACTTAGCACAATGTTTAAGTGTGAGCATTTAAGACAATAAAACGTGACTGCCCTTGCTTCTGCAAGTTTGGGGGTTTCCCAAAACTACCTTCAGGTTTCCCAAGTTTAATAATTTACTGCAAGGACTCCCAAATTTAATAATTTACTCCCAGGACTCACTAAAAATGTCTATACTTAAAAACACAGTAGCATAGGGCAGAGGAGCTTCTGTTGTCCTCTTCATGTGGTCTCAGGACACAGTACTCTCCCACCTTCAATACTGATATCTTCCAACCCAAAGCCCTGTCATAGGATTATCTGAATATAGCTAGCTTGCTTCCTGAATCATGTCGTTAGACTACCCAGTATGACCTTTTGCACCCAAGCAAACAAAGTACAACTATCAGGCATAGCATCCCAAAAACCAAGAGAATTATCTCCCAGAAGTTAAATACAAAGGCCAACCCTTCTCTCTGGGCAAGATCTAATTCTCTACTGTACACATACAGTAGCCTCTCCGTAAGTATCAAATGAGTCAATGAGGAAGTGTTGGCTACGATGCTATAATTGCTGGCTACATGTGATTTTACTTTAAAATAAAAACTCTTTGAGAACTTCCTGTGCCTAGCACAGGGTCATCTAACATTCATTAGCCCAACTCATGTGAATAGTAGCCAAAAGGTTGCAGCAACCTGTGTCTCTCAACTGATGAATGGATAATAAAATGTAAGACACACCACAAATGAATATTATTCAGCTTTAAAAAGGAAGGAAATTCTAACACATGCTATAACATGGATGAATGTCTTCAAAGAAGATTCCTTGAAGAAATCAAGCTACATGAAACCAACAAATCATGAAAGGACAATACTCTATGATTCCACTTGTCCAAGATCCCTGAATAGCCAAACTAATAGAAAGTGGAAAGATGGTTGTCAGAGGCTAGAAGAAGGGCAATGTTAATGTTTAATGGATAGAGACATTCATATTTGCAGGATGAAAAAGTTCTGGAAACAGTGGTTGTGATATTTTACCTCAATGCAAATATACTTAATGCCACTGAATTGTATACTTAAAATGCGTAGTATGGTAAATTTTATGTTTCAAATATTTTACCATAGTTGAAACTTTTTGATGGAAAAAAAATCTCATTAGCCTAACAAAATGACTAATTCATTAGCCCAGCATAAAGGTAATTTCTTGTTGTTATCCCTGTTTATGTAAAAATCATTGACTATTTATAGAGATGAGAGGAACCAGTTGAAATACTAGTGGCAGATGTTTCTGGAGAAGACAATGCAAAAGCTGCAAAATCCATTACCAAATAGCCTCCAGCACATGCCGCACTCCCATCAGAATTGGATCTGAGATGGTTTTTAGGCTTTTTTTTTTTTATCAGCCTCACTCTTCCCCATGGCCCACTGCAGCAATCTCAGCACCATCTCATATGACCAGAGGGAAATGATTTCCAAGATGGAAAGCCCATGATTCTCCAAAAGAAAACTGAGAAATACAATATTTAATTTCTTTCCTGCCCTCCCTCTCCCACCAATTATAAGATTTTCTTTAAAAAAAAGATAAAACCATAAAAAGTAGAAAGCTTATTAATAATTTTCAAGCCTGCATTTTTCCTTTTTTGCTATTTTTCTAGTATACACATCTTTACCCAGTTCAGCTACAACATTTTGCTGTCAGTCACAGTGAAATTGTGAGAACACTGTGACAGGTAGTTACACTGTCCCATCATCCCTCATAAACAAGACCTCTTCTTTGAAATAATATAATACTCCATTATTTTCTTCACTATGTCTGTCTCCAATTAAGAAGGCCTATTATCTGCCTGCACTCCTCTTTCCACGTGTGAATTGGAGAAGATAAAACACTCAGCTTTCAACACTGAAATGTTGGGAGTCACCTGTGGGTAAAATGCTTCAAATTCCTTGGAAAAAAAAATGCATCTATAGATTCATAAGATGGTTCATGAATGTGCTAATAATTCTTTTTTAAAAATTTTTTATTCTAATTTGTCATGTATGACAACAGAATGGATTAAATTCATATTACACATATAGAGCACAATTTATCATATCTCTGGTTGTACACAAAGTATATTCACACTATTCATATCTTCATCTATGTACTTGGGTAATGATGTCCACCTCATTCCACCATTTTTTACACCTCTTGCCCCCTCCTTTTCCCTCCCCTTTGCCCTATCTAGAGTTTTTCTAATCTTCCCATGTTCCCCCTCCCAACCCCACTGTGAATCAGCTTTTAAATCAGAGAAAACATATGGCATTTGGTTTTTTGGGATTACCTAACTTCACTTAGCATTATATTCTCCAACTCCATCCATTTACCTGTAAATGCCATGATTTTATTCTCTTTTATTGCTGAGTAATATTCCATTGTGTGCAGTGTCCATATACCACATTTTCTTTATCATTCATTTACTGATGGACATCTAGGTTGGTTCCACAGTTTGGCTATTGTGAATTGTGCTGCAATAAACATTGATGTGGCTGTGTCCCTGTAGTATGCTATTTTTAAATCCTTTGGGTATAGACAAAGGAGTTGGATAGCTGGGTCAAATGGTGGCTCCATTCCCAGTTTTCCAAGGAATCTCCAAACTTCTTTCCACATTGGCTGTACCAGTTTGCAATCCCACCAGCAATATATGAGTGTGCCTTTTTCCTCACATCCTCGAAAACACTTATTGTTGTTTGTCTTCATAATAGCTGCAATTCTGACTGGAGTGAGATGAAATCTTAGAGCAGTTTTGATTTGCATTTCTCATAGCTAGAGTATCAAAAACAGCATGGTATTAGTACCAAAATAGACTGGTAGACCAGTGGTACAGAATAGAGGACAAAGAGACTAACTCACATCATTAAAGTTATCTTATATTAGACAAAGGTGCCAAAAACATACATTGGAGAAAAGATAGCCTCTTCAACAAATGGTGCTGGGAAAACTGGAAATCCATATGTAACAAATTAAACCCCTATCTCTCACCATGCACAAAACTCAACTCAAAGTGGATCAAGGACCTAGAAATTGAACCAGACATCCTGCATCTAATAGAAGAAAAGTAGGCCCAAAGCTTCATCATATCGAATTAGGCCCCTACTTCCTTAATAAGACTCCTATAGTGCAATAATTAAAATCAAGAATTAATAAATGGGATGTATTCAAACTAAAAAGCTTCTTCTCCGCAAAAGAAACAATCAGTGAGGTGAATAGAGAGCCTACAGCTTGGAAGCAAATTTTTACCACTTACACATCAGATAGGGCACTAATCTCTAGGGTATATAAAGAACTCAAAAAGCTAAATACCAAAAAAAAAATAAAATAACAAATAACACAATAAATGGGCCAACGAACTAAATAGACACTTCTCAAAAGGTGATATAAATCAATCAAGAAATATATGAAAAAAATGTTCAACATCTCTAGCTATTAGAGAAATGTGCTAACAATTCTATCAAAAGTCAAATATATGCTGTGTGTATAATGACTTGCCTAAAAATAAACTTTCTTCCTCCTTCCCTTCCTTCCTTCCTTTCTTCCTTCCTTCCTTCCTTCCTTCCTTCCTTCCTCCCTCTCTTCCTTCCTTCCTTCCTTTCTTCCTTTCTTCCTTTCTTCCTTCATTTGCTTGTTCTTCAAATGGTTATAGGACAGTAATGAATAAGTCCCTGTACAAGGAACTGAACCAAGCCTCATATGAGGACTCGGGCAACACAGGGTAGGAGTTCAGCATTCTGGCATTGGAGTCAGACTTCCCAGATTTGAACTCTGGATAACTCTGGATAAGATCATGTGAGTCTCCAAATCTGTTTTTTCATCTATAGACTGGAAAGAGTGATAGTATCTGTTCTTTGAGAATTTCAGATGTATTAAATGAGATAATGCATATAACTGCTTAACACAATGAGCAGCACACAATAAAGCACATAATAATAATAATAATAATAATGATAATGATAATAATGAAAAATGTTTGTTGTTGTTATTATTGTGTTAGTTATTCTTATAAAAGTCCATAAAACCCAACCCTTGCCCTCAATGTTTTGCTAGAGAGTGCCTCTTTCTTAATCTAATAGGTCAGCTGACATTCAACACACACAGTTGACAGGTTGACACCCAAGTTTTCTGCCACTGCCTCCTGTTACATGCCCTGTAGGTGGCTCCCATACATCTCCATCTAAAGATGAAAAAAATGTTCAACATCTCTAGCAATTAGAGAACTGTGCTAACAATTCTATCAAAGGTCAAATATCTACTGTATAGATAATGACTTGCCTAAAAAATGTTCAACTGTATTCCTGATCATCTACCTGGTCCAGCAGCATCCTATTCCTTCTTTCTACATCTTTTCCCCATGATGATGAAAGTTGGGAAGAGATTGAGGAGCCCTCCTTCAAATCAAGAATTGGTATGGTACAGCCCTAAGGCCAAATGCCCTTTTTTGTAAATTAAGTGTTTTTGGAACACAGCCAAGCCCATTCCTATACATATTGTTTATAGCTGATTTGAATCACAATGGCAAAGTTCAGGGTTCAGAAATGTTATGACCTTCTAAACCTAAAGTATTTACTATTTGGAGCTTTACAGAAAATGTTTAGTAGTTGCTATTCTAGATCACAACCATGACAATGATGATGAAGACAAGCCATTTCCACCACTGACTGAGTGCCTAACTTGGAGACAGAAATGTTAACTTTGTACAATGTACAAATAAAGGTACTGAAGCCCAAAAATGTTAAGTGACCTGATCAAAATAACAGAGTTAATATGTGGCACTTAATGAGATTCCAAAGTTTGTGCTCTTAATTCAGTCATTCAATACCTATATAGTGAGTTGCTACTATTAGTGCCTAGGACATTAACCATTAAGGACTTAATGGTATGCATTACTCTAGATTAAAATACCTTAATCCAGCTGGGCATGGTAGTACACATCTGAATCCCAGTGACTTGGAAGGCTGAGGCAGAGGGATCCAGGTCAGCCTTAGCAATTTAGCACTGAGCAACTTAGAGAAACCCTGTCTCAAAATAAAACATAAAACAAACATGGGAGGCTGGGGATAAGGCTGAGCACCCCCTGGGTTTAATCCCTAGTACGAACAAAAAGAGACCTGAATCCATTATAGGTAAGAATAATTCCTGCTTGTTGAAGGTCTACCACAATCATACTTTTTCCCAGCGTACCCACATCTTGATATTTTTACCCTCACAAGACTGTTCATCAGACCAACTTTCACTGTTGGATTCCAACTTCTGACTTGTTTTTTCCTTCAGGTCTCTCCTTTTTAGCCAAGTGCCCAATACCTCTCACATAGATAGGGTTGCTGAATGAAATAGAGGATGCTAGTTAAAATTAATTATGTGTTAATTCTGACAACCTTACCTCCTCCCCCCATTTTTTGCAGCTTCATAAATTAGCCACTGTACAGCAGTAGACACTTACTTGGGAGGGCTTGTGGATTAGGAAAAAGAGCACAGGGTTGATCACCAGAGGATACGTGTGCCAGACCCACTGGGTCTGAATTTTACCTCTGGGAATGGAAATGCCAGGGGCCCACTCTTGGAGTTTAATGAACACTCAATGAAACGTATATGGATAGCACGAGTTTTCATGAACTGTTGTATTTTTTGTATTTGTTTTATTCAGTCTTGTTTTCTTTCTCCAAGTAAAATTTGTTCATTCATTTTAGTCATTCTGTCTGATAGTTCAGATTCTAATAACCAGAGAGTCCATAATATGCCTTTAGCATAGTTCTATTGGATTCTGTCCCTCTAACCACTTCCTTCCCCAGGAATGGACTTGAGGAATTTAAATAATCATTAAAGTTAATTTAGTCATGAAGTATACAAAATCTTTTTCTGACTTATTAATTATTAATTCCATAGGGGAAGAAATTCAAATTCGACAGATCAGATTACTATATAATGAAGGACATTATATAAGTCTAGAGTGCTCCTGAATGAATTTTAATAATTCACCATCAGTTATATTATCTGCTTATGACTTCCTCTGTGTTTCAAAGTCCATAGTCACATTTGATAGCAGCAAATGAAAGTTTGTTTGTTTTGTTTTTATGTGTGATTTTTTTTTTTTTTTTTTGGTACTGGGGATTGATTGAACCCAGGGCCTTGCACATGCTAGACAAGTAATGTACCTACTGAGCTACATCCCTGTCTCTAAAAGTCCATTTTTAAAAATTCCTTGACTAATAGATTTTTGTCCTTTTTATGCACTGAGTAAATACCAGATCCTTCTTATTCTAAGGTCCCTTTGAAAGACTGAAATTTTGTGGTTGGAGTTAATGTTTTTCATCTCTTACCTTATTAGAGAACAAGAACAAGCAAGAACAGTACTTTTAAAAGAAACCAAGCCAAGTAATCCATGTAAGCAATTGGAGCCAAACTGTTTACCTCAGTCTTCAGACTCTTTGCCTCTATGCTTAATAGTTGCTAATACCCTTTGTGGTTTCTTTAAAAATCAGAAGAAGAGAATAGTATGTTCCTGTCTCCAGAAAACAGTCTGTCAGAATATGTGCATGGAAAACGTCATTTCTTAAATGTATTCATTTATTTCTAATGAATCTCTTTAACTAAATACTGTGCTAAATTTCTGCATCAAAAACTGAGCATAAAACCTTTTACACTCTATTGTTGCTCATTATTCTTAAGGTTTTAGGGAAGAAAACAAAAGGAAAATAAAACTGAGGAAATCAAAGAGATTGACTATTAGAAATAAAAAAATGAATTACCACAGTGAAGGGAAATGCTTAGAGCCAAGGGGATTTTTTTATTTCCAATTGCAATGGGGCCTGTTCGTTCAAATAAATAAAATCACATGTAAGTCGTCTTGCTTAAATCTTTTCCAAGTAAAATCTGTCAACAAGATTTAGGCCTTTAAACAAATACTGATTTCGAATTCTAATGTGTGATCATAAGAAACTAATGTAAAACATTTACAAAATTCTTCTCCAAGGTAATACTTCCCAGTTTACCTTAGAATCCCAAATGAAAGCTGGCCGACTGTTCTAATACAGACCAAGATCTTCAATATCATCTTAGATCTCAACTGCATGAGTCAGTTAAAGTGCCTGGTACACCTGCAATCCGACTGCCCACAGTGAATATTCATCTGATTGCTAAGGCCTACTCGACTCTTTCCAGCACCTGTTATTCACAATAGAGAAAAAAGACTCACTAATGTATCACCCCCTAAAAGCAAAAGAGGCTGAAAACCCATTCTCTGGTGCTAATAATGCTGAACTATAGAGGAGGAGGCTTACAAAAGAAAACGAGGAAAAGAACACATAATAAAAACTGGTGTTACCTGATTTGTATTGCACCTGAAACAGTTTGGGCAGTGTCTCATGCCAGTAATCCCAGTAATCCCAGTGGTTTAGGAAGCAGAGGCAGGAGGATCACAAATTCAAAGCCAGCCTCAGCAACTTGGTGAGGCCCTGTCTCAAAATAAAAAATAAAAATGGGCTAGGGATGTGGTTTAGTGGTAAGGTGCCCCTGGGTTCAATCCCTGGTACCAGAAAAAAAAAAAAAAAAAACTTAATGGGGAAGGTTTTATCCCCTCAGGTGCCTTGGTTTTGAGAATCTCACTGAAGGCGTACAATCCTACAAGTGTCTTTCCATCTGTCCTGGAGCCCACCATAACAGATGAATGTTCAAGTAAATACCTATTTCTCGTGTTTTGTTTTTCAACTAACTCTAACTTTTGTTAGATTTCCAAAATGACCATGTGAAATCTCCCCTCTTCCAACCTTAATCATACACTGATATTCTGCAAGTGATGGACTCTTAGTACCCTGAACTGGAAGCTATCTGAAGGGAGTTCCTTCAATTCCCCTGCCCTCAACAATCTCTCCCTCCCCTCCCCTCTCAGACGCTGGATTGACAGTCGGCCATTATTTTAGAATGCAGCAGGTAGTAAGAACCATTTCATGAGGTCCCAAGGAGATCACACAGATACAATGAAGTTGTAATGGGGGTGGGGTGGGCAATGCCCAAGGACACATTTGTTCTTTCCCTGCTTAGCTGGGAGAGGGGAGAGGTGGAAATTGGATGGGTGTCCACAAACCCCCTCTGGCCCTCCTGTTGTTTCAGGGAAACAGACTGTCAAGAAGCAGCAAGCAGCACTCGGAGAGAAAAACTCCAAACTTTATTTCTTGCTTCCAGCAGGCCCAGAGGAGATCAGACTCCAAATTCTGAGCTCCCAACACCAGTTTTCACAACATTTATAGGCTACCTAGTGTCATAAATTTTCTAGTCTAAATGATACATAGTTGTGCATGCACAGGGTTTCAAGCAGGAAAGCATAGAGTGTGATAAAGGGAAGAACTGGCTCCTTTTTCAAGGTCTTCCATAAATCTCTAGCCTTGGTCCCTGAACCTTCACAGGGGCATTTACACTTCAAAGGAAAATAGTTAGATCCTAGGGGAAGTCAAAAGGTAGGTATAGATGGTGCTAATCAAGTTCCCTGAAGACTGGCTGACTAGAAAGGGGAGGGGAACTCTCCCGCACACACCAATCCCCCACACCTACGTTGATTCTCAGAGCTCTTAGTTTATTTTTTTGCATTCAGGCTTGGGGTTAGTGTCAGGAGCAGCGTTATTAATAATTACTTGGAGGAGGATTTTCTTTCAATGCAAGCATATATTTGATCACACCAATCATCAAATATAAATAACTAATGCAAAAGTGTTGGGTCCGTGGGCTGAGATTGTGGCTCGGTAGTAGAGCGCTTGCCTACCATGTGTGAGGCACTGAGTTGGTTCTCAGCATCGTATATAAATAAATAAAGTCCATTGACAATTAAAAAAAATATTTTTTAAAAGTTTGGGGCTTGTGTTTGGATTGTGGGCTCAGGTAGAGCAATAATTTTATCAAGGGTGGTAGATGAAATTAATTGTCCACTGGCATTCCAAATTACTCCCCCAATTTTTCCTTGAGCTGCAGGACCTTGTACTTTATCTTTATTAATGATCCAGCCATTTTTAGTAAGTTCTATGACCACTGTATCAAGTGTTTCTTGTACCTTGGGTATATATTGTTCATAAATTATGACATCATCTATATAACTTAATATTTTGATCTTTGGGTGTGTTGTCTTATTGGGGTCCAGGTATTGTGAGATAGTAGCATGAGCTAGATTAGGACTATTCTTATATCCCTAAGGTAATCTCTTGAATCAATATTGTTTAGTGTTCCATGTAAACATGGTTTGCTCTCTGGATTATCATCTATGGGTATACTTAAGAATATACCAGTGAAATCAATAGTAGCATAGTATCCTGGGTTATCTTGGGTGATAGTATTTATGATCTCTTCTACTTCTAGGAGATTTCCTAGTAGTGGGGGTACTCTTCAGTCCAATTTACGGTAAATCTATATGAGCCGTTGGGTTTTAGAACAGGCCATCCAAACTGTTAAAGATAAATGACTGTGTTGATTCAATAATATCACTATAATAATTCTTATATTTTGTCAGATATTTCCATGTGGCCCCCCCCGCTTTAGTGGATATTGTTTTGTAAAAGAAAGTGTAGCCAGAGGAAGTTTAACAGGCTGCATTTTAATTGTGGACAAATATGTAGAAGCTTGAGTCTTTTTAGAGGCAGTAAGGTTCCAAATATTGTGGGGATGTAATCCATCCCCAGGACATTATGTGGAATTTGTTGTACAACGAATAACTCAGCCTTAATGGGATCTCGATTATATGCAAGAATATGGGTCTTTATAAAATAAACTCTAAGTTTCTCTGGATATGCCTTCTGCTTCCAGCTGTCTGTTTATTTTTGCAAGGATGTCTCGTACAAGAGTTATTTGGCTATCTGTAGCTATGAGAAAATTTAAATCATAATTTTATACAAAATGGATAAGGAGGTATATGGTCTGTTATCTGTGCTAGTTATGCATACCTGGGTTGGTTTCTCCAATTTGTCATCCTCCCTTGAGTGGGCCATTGATGAAAATTGTTTGGACCTTGAGGACCCCAGTCCTGACCAAGGGGTCCCCTCCATCCATTTTTTGAATTAAATATTGGTCTATTTGGAATAATTTGATTGGCATTTGGGGGGTTTCTTCCTTCTCTATTGGGCCATCCCTCCGCATTGGTCCATCCCCTCATACAGGGTGGTCCCGTGTGTGCTCTTCCCTGGTATTGACCATTACGTACGTATCACCTGGGATTTCTACATCTGTTACATCTGTCAGGCCTGTTTTATATATTAATATTTTGAAATGATGTCAGGAAGGACATTTGTTGCCTAAGTAATGAACGAAAGGTCTTGTCTGACTCCAGGTTTCTGGCCTGTCTTATGTCATTTATGGTGGTGGTGTTAGCTAGTGCTGCAGATAATGTTAGCCTCAGATGCTTGGTCCTCCCTTGATAACTAAATTCTTTATCTCCTGGTTTATAGGAGCAGCTTATGGTGTTGTAGCCTCCTCAGAGTATATCATTACAATAGTCCCAATCTTACGACACAGTTTTATACACTGGTCTATTCTGGCCCCGTGTAACTGTGTACCAAAGGACAGCAGTTCTATCATTGGAAATGCTTTAGTCCAAGTTTGGGCTACCCACCTAAATATGGAGTATGACTCAAGGGGTTGGTCATCGATTAACTTTAGTAGTGCATCGTGGATTTGTGGATTTTCTATGACACCTACTAGGGCTGACATTTCCCATTCTAAAACGCTCACTCTGTTTGCTCCCCTGTGAATGGACACTCGCAGAGTCCATACAAAGTCCAAAGACTACGCTCCATACTGAAATCTCATGCAAGAGATTTACTGTCAGTAGCAAGAGGCAAAAGGACAAGGCTGTCTCTTGGAGGAGAGCAGCAGTGTGTCAGCACTCACAGAGCAGCTTTATAGCCCACTAGAGGAATTTCATAAGCTGCTTAGGAGTGACATCAGAAGCTGGGGTGGGGTTGATGGTTTAGCAGGTACATGTTCTTATGGGAAGCTGTTGACCATTTAGCAGGTACATGTTCTTAGGGAAGTTAAGCAGCATTGCCTCAGAGCCGAAACGTTAGAGCCTCTAGATAAATTGGCTCCAACCTAAAATGGTGAATCTGATGCCAATATTGATCTGATGCCAATATTGATCTGATGCCAATACCCTGTTTCCAAAGTATTTGACATCCCTGTGCAAATTCACTTCTTTTTTTTTTTTAATTTTTTTTTTTTTAAAGAGAGAGTGAGAGAGGAGAGAGAGAGAGAGAGAAGTTTTTTTTTTTAATATTTATTTTTTAGTTCTCGGCGGACACAACATCTTTGTTGGTATGTGGTGCTGAGGATCGAACCCGGGCCGCACGCATGCCAGGCGAGCGTGCTACCGCTTGAGCCACATCCCCAGCCCTGTGCAAACTCACTTCTATATGACTGTATCTCAGTCCTGATTAAGTCTCTAATATCAACAGTTTGTTCTGGATTTTCAGAGCTCCCTGGCCTAATTATTTTATTTGTAAAAACCGGCAGGCATTCCTTATGGACTTCCACCATGTCCTGTAGGATAGGATCATTTTTACTTCTTTCAATAAATTGTTTTGGCTAGCCTTTTTCCTTTTTGTCTATCTTCATCTACATCTGTGATTGTTTTACACAATATCGAAGCTATTTCTTTCAGATTTGCTTGAGTAATTATGGGTTGCACTACTTCAGTGTTTGTTAATGCTACTTCTACATTCGTCCCTTTCCAGAACTTTGGGAGCTTTTCCTGTGTAGCCCTCTCTATGCCTCGCCATTGGTTTTAGGGTTTTAATTCCCTTATGGTTCCTTTTGACCAGAATTACAATTTGTCTAGTTTTTCTTTAATCTGCATCAACTCTGTAACTTAACAGCTATATGCAATATTACCTTAACTGTGTGCTTTCTACGATACCACGATATACTGCTATTGGTATATATGCTTGGCAGAGATGGTTCAATTAATAATTCTGCATGTCTACATAACTATTTTGCTAACCATTCCTGCATCCAGCCTTTCCCTGTAAGGAAGTTGAGTTTGCCCCTACTAGAGCCAGTCTTACCACAGCTTCCCGTGGGTGCTTTTTGGAGATAGCTAATACCAACTGTTACTTACACTAGATTGCATTCGCCCCTACCAGGGCGGGTCTTACCATGGGTTCCCAAGGGTAGCTTTTGGAGGTGGCTAATAGCGATTATAACATGGTGTGTGTTCCTTTCCCCAAGGCAGACCCCTACCAAGAAAGGTTCCCCACAGGTGCCATTTGGAGGTAATCTTCACTCTCTTGGTTCAGGATTCGTACCCTGGGGTATCCTAACATCAAGGCCTTAAGCAGTCATAAGCAATCCTGCCGACTATGCCAACTGTTGAGAGTGGCGCTATTAATAATTACTTAGAGACAGATTGTCCTTAAATGCAAACATATATTTAATCACACCAATCATCAAATATAAAAAATTAATGCAAAAAGTGTTGGGTAAGCTTCAACACCCAAACTAGCATTCATGCACACTAATTAGACACTATAAGAAAATCACACAATCTTGGGATAATCATGAGCCTCAAAATATCTCCTATGCCACATGACTTCTCTTAGCCAAAGAGCATATGTTGTTCTTGTCTGGTGGTTCTCTCCAGCCTTTGGCTGGATGTCAGGGAATGCTGGAGTCAGTCCAGGGATGGACAGCAGGGCCGCCAGTATCACCGATGTCCTTGGAGCAAAATTCTTCAATGTGGCAAAACAAGCAATTTAAATACAATTCAAGTTGGTGGTGTACGTTGGTGACTGTTACACCCAGTGAAAATCAATGTCCATTGATTATGTCCAGTGAGGTGATGTAATTGCAACTGGGCATGTTCTTTGCACATGACCATGGAGCTGTGCTCCCTATCAATTGAAACCAGTCATTGCTAAGCATGCCTATTGCTAGTGCCCCTTACAGCTCTTTATCAATTGCAAGCAGATGTGATTGAGCAGTTCAATGGCTGTTGTTCTTTATGGCCAGCAACTTAGTGAGTCCCACCATGTCCTAGCATATCTAACTCCTTACAGTCAGTCACCCGTTACACGGTGACTTTTTGACTTCCTCCTTTTTATAAAGCACAAATGGTAGGGTAAGTCCCAGAGAAGAAAGAAGAATATGGTTAAACATGGAATCTGATAGTTTAAAGAGCTAGTAATTTGCAACTTTTTGAACCCCTATTGCTTTCTTAATTGATGCATTATGTTTATACATTATAGTGGGATTAATTGTGAGATAGTCATAGATGCATCTAACATAATTGGCTCAATTATATTTTCCCAGTAACTCCACTTTTCTTCCTCTCCTTCCTCCCACTGATCCTCTTCCTCAACTTGACTGATCTCTCTTCTATTTTCATGAAGTCCCTTTTATATATATATATATTATTTCCAGCTTCCACATACAAGAGAGAATATACAACCTGTCACTTTCTGAGTCTGGCTTATTTTGCTCAGCATGATACTGTCCAGCTCTGATTATTTTTCTGTGAATGACATTACTTCATTATCTTTTATGACTGAGTAAAATTCCACTGTGTATATATACCCTCTTTTTCTTTATCCATTCATCAACCAGCCTATGTATCTGCTCATCAGTGTCCATGGACACACAGACTGGTTCCAATGAACCAATATTCTTAAAATTCTTGTTTAACTCAGAAGAGAGACTGTGTGCTACATGAGGGAAAGGTTGAAGGCAGACATGCGGGAAACTTGCAGTTTCTTTTCTTTTTCTGAGCAATTCAGTTCTTACCACAAACCTGTGGGCCTCACTCAGAAAAAGCAAAATAAACTTTAACGTCCTTTATTACTAAAGCATGCACAACCAGAAGTCTCCTGCTGCACATTCAACCCCTCTTTCCAACACACAGAATGCCACCCATGAGATGAGTTCTTGCAAGAAACTTGTCCTTATTCCATGTCCAGTCATGCTTTGAGCCCCTTATAGATTAGATGCTTAGGCAGATGCCCACTAACCTCATCCTTACTCTTCCTGATAAAATCTGGCTATGCATTCTCAGAGGCCTCCACCCTTTTATCTACCCCCAACTCGAATGTTCTGCACATTCAGACTATGTAGTTCTTCTCCCCTAAGATCTTGAATTGTTCTGACATCAGAAGTCCTACAAACAAGCAAATACCTTAAATGAGGACTGAAGTTGTAGAAGTTCATGCTAGAATTTAGAAAAGCCAATTAGAAAGATTTGTGCCCCAGCAGTATACAGAATCTTACATGTAGTATATATTCACCAAGTATTTGTTATTTGAATTAAAATAAATTAACTAATATTGGTTGAACCACTTGGAATAGAATAAAGGATAGTTGCTTGCCCCTTATCTGCAAGTATAATGAAAGCTACATTTATTTATAATTTGGCACTATTTTTTTTACAATTATAGCTGATATTGAGATACACTATTTCCCACCACATATAACACTAAGGAGTGGCATTGAATTAGAAAAGGAGACTTTCTGGTGGACCCCAAAGAGCTCTGAGGAGCCTGCTCTCATGGCTGGCCTAGTCATCATCATAGCCCAGGAGGAGCCACAGCTGCCTTGGTCAGCCCAGTCACCATCAACACAACCAGGAACAGCTGACAGGAGATCCGGAGACCCCAAGGAGTATCCTCCAAGGCTGCCCTTAGCACTTTGTGAACACCAAGCCCAGCACCACTGGCAGGCTCACAGCAAGCTGGTGGTCCCTGGCAGCCTCACATCTGCCATCTGAAGTGGGAATAACAGGAGCATCCCAACAAAGATTTGGGAAACAGTAAAACACGTTAGTGTAAATCATGGGTGTCATTTCATCAGTAATAACACCCAGAAGAATGTATTTTGACTGCTATAAGAAAACCCAGAAAATGACTTTCCCAGGGTTTGAGAGGGAGATTGTGGAGTTTAGTGGTGTTCCAGTTCAAGGCATTATGCCCCTGACTGTAACACCTGTAGTTGCTCTCCACCTGGTAGGGTGCCACTATCTGCATGGCCAAACCCTAGAAACTGGTAAAGGACAATGCGGGATAGAAAAACACACAAACACTTACAGAGAAAAAGCTGGGTGGGACCAGGTGGAACACTGACCTCTGATGGAGGAACAGTGACCCAGAGAAGCTGGGTCATGTTTATTATATAGCTCAGCAAGTTTATTATATAGGGGTCTCATAATCAGGAAGTTGGTGCACATTGTTGTCTGTGCACTAAAATTTTACCAAACTAAAAACATTTTTGTAGCTATTCTACTGTTGTAGTGCTAGGAACATCCTATTATTATCCTGCTGGAAGCCCATCAGGAAGCCCATCGTCCAGAGTTTCTGCAAAGCAGGTCGCAGGTTTAAAGTTTACCTCACTTGCAAAATATTGTGGTTATCTTGCTCTGCTCAGAATTCTTTGTCCCCTGGGCTCAAGGTCAAGACTGTTATTTTTCTGTGTCTATAGACAGAACGTCCTCAGGCAGGGTTTTACCATAGCTCCTGGGCGATCTTATCCTGTACCTTTGCACAGAAAGTTCCCATTGCAAAGTGCAGCCATAGCTCTGAGGCAGTTAAAGACCATGATCCAAGTCACTGCTTTCCACAGTAGGGGTCCACCAAACAATTGCCAGTACTATTATCAGAGTAGTGAGAGTACATAAAGCAAGCAGGATTGGATAGCACTCCTACAGGCCCTGCTAAGGGAAAAAGTTCCCACTTTATTATTATGGGTGTCCCCATAGTATTCCAAAATGAGGGAGGCACTGACAACCAGGGTGCAAGAGAGCAAAGTAGATCAGCAGACCAAATGTGAATCGATCTTCCAGACCATAATTCTGCAGGGATCCTTCCACACCAAAGACAGTGAAGAAGGACCGCAATGGAGAAGACAAGGAGAATGAAGATGAGACCCAAGATCAGCTGAGAATTCCTGTGCTCTTGCTGCTAGGGCTGAGTAGGGCCAGGCTGTCAGTTTACTATTTCTACCATTACTTGGTTAGTCATCCAATAAGAATAAACCAATATGAAATTCTAGCAATGAGACATGAAGAGAAGGTAGGTGTTAACTATCTACAATATTTATGCAGCATGGAGTTCTTCTTAATTTTTGGTACTGGGATTGAACCGAGGGGTGCTTTACCACTGTTTAAGTCAGCTGTTTTACTGCTGTGACTAAAAGACTCAACTAGCATAACTATAAAGGAGGAAATGTTTATTTGGGGGCTCATGGTTTCAGAGGTCTCAATCCATAGACAGCAGGCTCCATTTCTTGGAGCTTGAGGTGAGGCAGGACATCATGGCAGAAGAGTGTTGTAGAGGGAAGCAGCTCACATAGTGATTAAGACGCAGAGACATTCGTCTCCACTTGCCAGATACGAATACATACCCCAAAGCCATACTTTCAATTCCCACCTCCTCCAGCCACACTCTCCACTTCAGTTACCACTCAGTTAACCCCTAACAGAGGATTAATTCACTGATTGGGTTAAGACTCTCATAACCCAAACATTTCTCCTATGAACCTTCTTGCATTTCCTCACACATGAGCTCTTTGGGGACACCTCACATCCAAACCATAACAACCACTGAGCTATATTTCCATCCCTTTAAAAAAATTTTTTTAAACATTTATTTTTTAGTTATAGGTGGAAACAATACCCTGCTGTGCTGAGGATCAGACCAAGTGCCTCACACATGCTAGGTGAGCGCTCTACCTCTCAGCCACAACCCCAGCCCCTTTTTTATTTTTCATTTTGAGACATGGTTTCACTAAATGGCTTAGGATCTCTCTAAATGGCTGAAGCTGATCTAGAAACTTGCAAATTTCCTGCCTCAGCCTCCTGAGTAGCCAGGATTGCAGGCATGTGCCCCCATGCCCAGCTGTTATTATTTTTATGATTGTATTTTATTCAAAGGCCTGGTTTTTCTCAATATGCTTTTAAAACTTTTGTTTCATATTTACCCAAACTGAGATTTTTAAGAATTTCATTTTTAAAAAGTCAATAAGCTGCTAGCACCTGCTAATGAAGGTCTTTAATAATTAAAGAGAAACAGACTTTCTGTGCCTCCCCATTCCCATTGGTCCCTTGGGCCTTGGGTAAACCTTTATGATTTGAACAGAGAGCAAAGCCCATGTTTAAAACAGATGCCAGCAACAACAAGCTCCTCTTCCCACTGACATCCAAACTTGGGAAAAGGCAGATTTAGACTCATGCTGTTAGACCAATTAGTAAACCAGCAGCCACCTCTATTCCCTACCCACTCAGGTCATCATGTGGCTTTCCTATAGGTTCATAGAAGAGTGCAGATCACCTGGAATGGCTTTGCAAATGGTTCATCCCTGCTACGTGACATGTGGAGTTCCTCACAAAGATGTTTATGAGGTAGGAAATTTACTGCTGGACACCCCAAAGTTGCTTCTGGATGGAATGTAACTTGGAATAAAATACAACATGAGGTAGACGTTATAGACTAACTTAGACTATTAACCAAAACTCTCTCAGACGCACATATAAAGAGCAATAATGACTGATTTTCATACTTCTAAGCCAGAGAAACACCCAAATGTTGAACCATCTTCTGAACCTTCAAACAAGACCAGTGTGCATGTGATTTTAGTTGATGTGTTTTAATGTATTTGAATTCTTTTAAAATCATGTTCCACTTATTTATAACATACAATGGCAGCATTTTATTAACTATAATATCTGAGTGGTTATAAAATACAAATAAAATCCTGATTAAGAAAGGATTGACTGATCCCTGATTCTCCACCGGGGGAAAAGGAAATAAAATTCACAGAACTCCCTAAGCTTATTCTGGTGGTGGAGAAACTCAATCACAATTACATAAACCTATTGGAGAGGTTTATAGGGAAGGAATTTGTTGTCATAACAGAACATTTTTATTCCTTTAAGCAGGCACTTTTTCCAGTTCTCCTTTAGTCATGACTTTAAACATAGGTGATCTAGAGCAGAACTGAATATTCTACTAAGTGTTCTACTTCAGACACTTTCCTAAAAATCCCCTGTATAGAATTTCTGTCTCCTCATTTCTTAAAGGTAAGATTTCAATCCATAACAACTTGGCTGAAATAAAAAATAATAATAATTTGGCCCAAGCAGATCCTCTGACTGAGGAGTCCTTGAACTAACAAATAGTGAGCAAGTCAGACACTTACCAGTGAGAAATGAAATTGTAGGTAATGATTTAAAGAGCAATTGGAAAGTTGGCTGGGAAGTCATTGATGGACCATATCCAAGTGAGGTTATTAGAGAGTGGAAACTATGAGCAAGTAGACACTCTCATAGAGGTATTATAAAATTAAACCACAATTCCACTGTGTAGGGAAAATACAGATGATTATTATTCTTATTCTCCTTTTCCTTCTTCCTCTTCTTTTCCCCCAGGGGTGCTTTACCACTGAGCCACATCCCCCAGCCCTTTTTATTTTTAATTTTGAGACAGGATCTCACTAAGTTGCTGAGGGTCTCACTAAGTTGCTAAAGCTGGCCCCAAACTTACAATCCTCCTGGTTCAGCTTTCCAAACCACTGGGATTACAGGCCTGTGGCATTAGGCCTGATGGAAATCGAGATTCTTCATTTGATTCATAGTTGTTTTGATCTCCTTCGTGAGCCCCCACCCACTACATAATAAAAGGAACAGAATGAAACAAACTACTTTAGTCCAGTTCTTGATTTGCTGCAATAATTTTGAGATTCCTTGGGATATGATTACTAGGGGTTTATTTTACTGTCTTTTCTCATTCAACGTGGCCTTTAGGACTATGTGGCAAATGGAGCTTCTATAAGATTGAGGTTTTAAAGAGAAAGAGGTTCAAAAGGCAAGGTTAGGTGTCACTTGACTTGGTGGGACAGTTAGGTATCTCTTGCAGTTGTGACAGTGGCTGGTAGCCCTGCTTGGCTCATGTAGCCTCACTCCATTTGGCTGAGTTTAAAGATCTCTCCTAAGCAACTGTGACTTCCATTCATTTGCCACAGCATCAAGCACACATGCTAAAATCTAGGGCTCCCTCAAGCTTTCAGTTTCTTCTACACTAAGTCCATATCACTGGAATAACAAAATCAGACCAGAAAAAAAAAAAAAAAAAACCACCAGGAACTTTGTCTCCTCTGCCATGCAACACAATCAGATTCACCCAGATGAAGTTGTCTCAGAGAACTGCAGAGGCCAAAATGGGAAGTGATTGCCGTTCAGAGTCTCAGGCATAGAGTGCAGAAAAATCTTCATGCTACTTAAGTACCAAGTTACCTGGATGTTCCCAAAGCTGCCCACTGCTCTTTAAGTTTGGCCTTGAGGTAAAAGTTAGAGATATGAGAACATGTCTCTTTCCATCACTCTCTCTCCATTTTTCCACAGTCCCTCAGGCTAGAAAAGATGGGGGTTCCCTTGTCTTCCCCATCAACATCATATCCTTCCCCATCATTACTTAAAGCTATGTTACTTTGCCATCATGGACAGAAAGGCATCAGCTCTGTACCCCAGAAGGATTCTATCATGGAAATCATCCAAGTCACTTCCTGAAATTCTAGAAAAAAGTCTAGAAGATTCTCTCTCATCCAAGCATGACTTTCAAACCTGCTTTTCCCCCCCTCACAGGACAAGGGATTTTAGGGGAGAGCCTCAGAGGTGGAAAATAATCCAATTTTAGAAGGAAAAGAAAACAGATTTGTTTAATATTTGCAAAATATTATCCTCATGACACTGTGAAGTATAGAAAATATAATTTAAAAGGGCAGGGAGCCATGTGGAGGGAGAGAACTGAGGTGCAGACACATAGAACACAGTTAAAGCTATGATTGGTGAAGCATTAGAAGGAAACACATAGGCATCTGACTAGAGCCATCTGGGTATAGAAGACTCTCTTGTTCCCATCTCCCAGGGACCTCCATTTGATAGTTTGTTTAGCTTTTCCTGAACTCCCATGCTTGTGTACAAATGTTGAATTATTTGATTTAACTGGAGTGCATTTCTGCTCCTTACAGTCAGATATCTGAATGAACATAAGCATTCAACTTTCACGTGCACATGCATGTAACTAAATCCTGATTCATATAAATGTCTTTCTAATCCTTACTGCAGATTCCAGTTGCCACACCCCCAGATCACTCTGTCATTGCAGCTAGCCAGCCTAATTCCAGGCTGTCTCTACTGCTATCTCTACTGCCTGCACCCTGGCCCATTCGATCTTACATGCTTAGAAACTTACACCATGCAGATCTTCTCTCTGTCGTATTCAGCTGCGTTTGCTTCAGTTCAGTTTTCTCATTCTGCACATTTAAATGAATCCAATTTCCCACCATGTTCACCAGTCCTCTCCTCCAGGCTGGCTGACAACCAAACTGCCTGTGCTTAGAAACACACTCTCTGTGCCTGCTCTCACATTTCTCACATAATCAAAATCCAACCCATTTTTCCACAAGTGCCTCAAATCCAACTTGTTTCCCAGTTTTCTGAACTGCTGGTTACTTGAGGTCATACCACACGACTTTACAGTTTATGTATACTCCATCTTTGAATGATGGATAGTATCGATCACTGGTGTGTACTGAGAACTTCTGTGTGCTAGGTGCTTTACTGGGACAACTCGTTTGATCTTTCCTCCCTGCATGGGAGGGGCCATTATGGTACACAAGCTGGAGAGGAGAGAACTGAGCTCTGGGTGATGACGTAACTTTCCTGAGATGAAGCTCCTGGTAAGTGGATGAAGCCAGAATTCAAGGCAAGAAATCAGATTCCAGGCACCAAACATGACATACTGCCCACAGAGAATGGCTCCTTCTAAGGTCAAGTGTTTTTACCTTATCTCCCCCACCTGGAGGGTAAGTTTCTAAACAAGGAAGATCATGACTTCTATGTTCTCTGTGTTCTTTTAAGCAAGCACATGATAGGCCCTTGAGTGATATTCATCTCTCCACTGACGGGCTTTTCCCACGAAATCATCATTTTTTTCAGATATAAATCAAATAGGCTTTACCTTCAAGGTCTATTCAGACTCTGGAATTGCTCTTTCCTCCAGTGAATACTCTGTGAGCCCCCTGGGTGGCTAAATTGCTACCTGCTGCAGGTCAGAGGCACCTGGATGCCCTTGGGGAGACTGCTTCTCTCTCTCTCTCTGCCCATTTACCAGGCTTGAGTTCTCATTTCACAGGACTCTGACCACCTCCCAGTGCCGTTTTGGAAGGTGAGGGTTGCACCACATTCCTAAATCCACCTTCCGAACACACCAGTGTCCAGGTGTTTCTGAACAGGATAATCTGTAAAGTGGATAGTTCCCTCGAGGCTGCACTTTACAGTGTGGGATGGAGACTCTGAAGACCTCCCATTGAATGCTCTTCAGCCCTGTGATTTACTTGGAGAAGACCCAGCTGCCCCAGAGAGAACAGAGAAAGGTGTAGCTTGTGAATTGATTTTAAACATTAGAGCTTTTTTTCTTCAAAAGGAATTTTCACAAGGGAATTTCTCCTCTCTTCCCTAAATGAGAAGCTGCAGGCATTTAGGACTGTCTTAAGATGTGGTGAAGTGAAGCTCAAGACTGTCAATATTTGACTCCTCTTTTTTGGAGAGTATGTGGGAGCTTGGCAGGCCTACACCCGGCAGGAATAAGTTGGGGAGGGTCACTGCATTGTGTGAGGACTTCAGGTGGAAATCCTTCATTTCCTCCAAAGACCTCCTCCTTACCAACACTATGGTGCCTCCCTTCCTGCCCAGCCAGCAAGAGCAGACCCTCCAGTATCTCTTCTACTTTC
Organism: Urocitellus parryii; assembly: GCF_045843805.1. Taxonomy (NCBI): domain Eukaryota; kingdom Metazoa; phylum Chordata; class Mammalia; order Rodentia; family Sciuridae; genus Urocitellus; species Urocitellus parryii. The sequence goes on along the minus strand of NC_135531.1, from coordinate 212,209,539 downwards.
CCACTCCACCCACTAACCTCCTTGGAAAGAAGAAAAGAACAAAATGCATTTAAAAGTTCTTCCAGTTTCTCAGAACCCAAGTTTCTTGTCACACCAAGATTTGGCTGCAGAAACCGGAAGCAACTTGGTTTGTGTTAGCGTAATGAAATCATGTAAAGATTCCCCTGAAAAGCTCTACTGTTTTCCTAAATTTCTGCCCATAGCTGCCTGCATAAGAAACCTAACAATAACTCCATGAAACCCTCTTTGATCTCAGCCCTTATCCCATAGGACAGGAAAGTGGAGTTTGTTTCAAGATGGGGAAGGGGTAACCTCTGTGATCCTGAAGATAGGACACTTCCTCTTTCAGACAAGGCAGGGATTTTACAGGTTAGGGGAGGTGCTCTGGAAGAGAAGAGCTGGTCCTTTCCAAGCCTGCTTGTGTCTTTAATCATCAAGCCTTGTTGCCTGAAGAGGAATGGAAGAATTGTGCAGACCTCCATCAAATAGCAGCGCAGGGAAGGGTCAGGGCTCCACACAGGAGTTAACCCTTCCCACACCTGGAAACTTATGCCCATGCATGATCCACCTGTGCCTGACCTCAAAATGTTGCAGACCTAAGGTCAGGCAACATCATTTGACACCCACCCCCATTCATTGATGAAATATGGGTGTGGCCTGCTCTAAAAAAAATGTGATTCCTGGAAACCCAGATATATAAAAGTAAGATTAAATCAGGGATTAGGTAGGTTTTTCATTTTACTTGAGTCACCTGAAAATGAATGCCTAAAAATAGTGTCTCCCACTCAAGGACACTTGAAATATGATCCAATTCTTAAGAATGTGGCTCCTAATCAAATTCTTGGGTGTCAGTGCTAATGGGAGAAGGGAAAGGGAGGTTCATTAACTATATTCATACATTTCCAACATGATGAAGCAGGGAAGCAAAAATTCTCAGGATAAAAAAAGTTTTGCTCATTAACTGACCACTTATACAATGAGTTCATTTTCAATCATCACTTTCCCATATGCTAGTGTCTGCCCTCACACATGGCATCAGATCTTTGTGGGACACTCCCGAGAGGTCAATAATACAATGCAAATCAAATGCAAATTGACTGTAACAAAGTGAAATTGCATACCCTGCAATAGATACAAGCTTTCATCTGACTGGGACTAGGACATAATTTGAGCTTTGAAAGAGAGTGATTTGAATATCAGAGAACTAAAAGAGGCCCCCTGGGAAATGAATGAAGTCCCTTAGTATTTTTGCCAAAATGGTGCTCTCATGTCCATAGCAAAGGTCAAAAGTCAAGGAGGTCTTAAAGTTTTGTCAACAAAGTTAAGCCAAAAGATCAATCCTTGATTCATCTTCTGATTCTAAAAGTTAGCAAAATGATTGTAATTATAGGATTTTAGTAAATATATGACAAATACTAACTTATTTTTGTACATCTCACTTTTAATAATAAAATACCACCAATACTTTTTAAAATACCATTTATTGTGAAATTTTGATTCATGTTTTAAATGATTTCCCTTTTTTTTTTTTTTTGAATATCAATTATCCTTGGATAGTGAGAACCATCTGTGGTTCCTTATAATTTCATATATATTATTTTATTTAATACAAACAGCCTGTGAGACTGATCAGCTTGTAGTTCACTAAACAGGTAAGAAACTGAGGCCCTGGGAGGTTCTTTGAACAGCATTATGAAGTTAGTACTAGCTTCAATGATACAAGCATGGCTGTTTTCTTATCTAAATAAGAAAATTATGTCTCTAGGATATTTAGTGACAAACCCTTGACCACGTATCTAGTGATATCAGTCACATTCCAAACCAGACTTTCTGACCTCCAGACCAAGGTTTATCCTCCACCAGATTTCTTTACAGATAAAAATAGCAAAGCATGATATATCCAATGATATGAGCACTAAAAATGTCTAAGAGAATCTTTAGCATATTCAGGAAGCAGGGTTCTGTTGCAGACTTCATTGAGAGGCAGTGAGGGATAATCACTGTTAGATTAAAGGGTATGTTTAATTCATTCTAGATTGAGTGAAATTGGCACTTCAGTTATGCATACAGCAGGCTATGTTCCTCTTTGGTATTCTTCTTCAGTGACCCATTTGCCAAAAGTACCACAGTGATTAAACACTAAACAAATATAAACATAGGTAAGATAAAAATAGCACTCAGGTGTGGAAAACCTAAACTTACTCAGCACATTTAAGCCTGGTGCACCAGGGCATGTGAGGGATCTGTTTTTATTGATGGATTTCTATTACTAGTTTCTTCTTCCCGTCCTGCTTCAGCAATGCTAGATGTATGTGCACAAATCTAGATATGTATCCAGAAATTGGTACTTTACTACTGATGAGCTGATACCAACAATATAACAAGGGCCATTATAATGTTAAGTGAGTTTTGAACAAATAGAGTTAGAAATCCAATTATCTTTCCATAGAAAAGCTTTGTGTGAAGTCATTGTTAAATAAAGGAGGGAAGCCAGTGGGAGAGTTAGAACAGCAATTTCTCCTGCCTGCAGAAGAACACTGGAGAATTTCATCCTGCACATACATTAATCCCTTCATAATAGCTTCCCCCCCTGTAAGTGGCCCACAAAGAGCTCTTCTAAGTCTGGTTCTCCTTCTGGTTACTGGAGGCTTCCTTTTCAAAGAAAAGCTCAAAACCAGAAGACTATGATTTGGGTAAGACATAAAAGACGAAGTGTAGAGCCTTCATAGGGCTTAAAACAACATCTAGAATGGAGGTACAGCACCCGTCCCCTGGCACCCCAGTCTAGGACCCTCAGAGCTTACCAGAGATGAGAGAAAATAGAAACTCCTTGTGATGGTTCCAATTCGACTGGCCCTTGGTTGACCTTAGATGAATGCCTCTCAAGCCTTTACAGGTGTATGAGTCACTTTGGGATTTAGTTAAAAATGCAGATTTTCTCATTCATACCTTTGGAGTGGGATCTGAGATTCTGAGTTTCCCTAAAATTAGCAGGTGATGCCCATGCCGTTAGTTCACAGATTTTGAATCTAAATTAGCCCGAGCTTTAGTTGGTCCACCAAGCCTTCTGCTTGATTTTCACAATAGCCATGAAAATTATAGTCAGGAGAGAGTTTAGAGACCTTGGTCTTGGGAAATTACTAGCTGTGTGACCTTGGGGAAGTTACTTTACCCTCTCTGTATCTTGTTTTTCATAAACAATTGTTTATGAGGATTAAATGAAAGAATGTTTTCCACAATGCCTAATATTCAACATTTGCTTCAAAAATACCAACTAAAACCATTTGGCTTCACTGCTTGAATATTAGGTTTTCCACAATGCCTAATATTCAACATTTGCTTCAAAAATACCAACTAAAACCATTTGGCTTCACTGCTTCAGGTGAAAGATGTAGAGATGCGTCACTCTGAGGTATAGAATCTTGCTCAGTGTGACACAGTTTGCTAGTGCCAGAGGCTGAGCAGAAACATGATCTCCTGACTTCTAGGGGAAAGCGCTTTCCACAGCCCAAGGACTGAAGCTTAGTTAGAGCCCATTCCTAACTGGGAAAGCTGACTCCAGCACACTCTCAGTGTCTCTTTCTCTGCCCCAGCCTCAGACAGCCATAGAGCTGCAGTGGGTTAAACCATGCACACAAATACTTTTGCTACGACCAGTCCTGTCGGCTCAAGCACTCTGCCATTAATTTTAAAGATTATCCAGATAATTGATTTAATTGGGAACAGAGAGTTTCTTGGTGCAACCAGCCAAAAAGGATTAGATCTACTCCGTGCCCTGTGAGATCCTGGACGCTCCCAAGGGGAAAAGCATTTCTTCCCTGAGGAAACTTCTGGATGCCCCAGTGGATCGTACAGCGTGGCCTATGCCTGGCACTCATCTTGGTGACTAGTCCCTAGGGATAATGTTAAGTCCCATTCAAGGGTCACATGGACACGTGTGCCTCTCTCTCCCTTCCTGCTACATTTTATAGAATCCCTTAATAGAATTTTCAATGACCACACTTGACAGTGGAGTCTTTGGGGACCAGAAAGAAAAGCAAGTAAAAAAATTATCTCTCTATGTGATTTTGCAAATGGCCATTAGCCACAGGCTGTTCCAACTCAAGGGTGAACAGTGGCAACCCAAACTCCTTCCTTTCTCTGCAGTAGAAAGAATGAAATGACTTTTTTCCTATAGCAGTGCTGAGATATGAATAACTAGACTGGAAAACAATATTAGCTGTCTGTCTACTATTGCTGCGTAATATAGAATACATATCATTCCAGCATCTGCCCAGTGAAAAATTACAGAAATAGTAGCAGACAAATGCTACAAAATATGTCTGCTTTGTTGTCCTTTTTCATCGGTACAATCAAAATGGGGTTATTATCAATCGGTTCTTTAAAACGGACTGTTTCAGTATCGGCTTATTCTAAACACAACCTTTCTTAGCCAATCAGCCTCATAGCACTTTAACCTGTGTGGATTTTCTTTCTGTTTCCACATGCATTGAAGCCATTTTTGAAAATCTGGTGGGTTAGAAAGCCCAGGGCAGACAAGCCATCTGTACAAAATACAGAAAATTTGCGTTGTTGATACAAATACTAAGTCATATGGGCCAGATGTCTTCCAAGTTTGGGATCCTAAAAATGAAGATGGTTCTGGGGTCTGGTGATATGATACAAAACCTTTGCCTTTTAAGTGGCTATCGGCATTCTAATCGGAGCAGAGATGGAAAAATAACAATGTGGAGACACTTTCATCCATTGTGGCTACATTCTTTAATATCTTAGCTTCTTTCAAAGGCCCCATGAACCTGCCATCATAAATCATAACTAAGATGTTACTTTGCATGCTTCACCGGTGTTCAGCATGTGATGGGCTCAGATACTTTCCCATCCCCAGTTCAATAACCTCCCTCAGTACCTCAGAATGTGAGCTTATTTAGAAATAGGGTCATTGCAGGCATGACTAATCAAGTTAAAACGAGGTCATACTAAAGCAGGGTGACAACTTAATCCAATATGACTGTTGTCCTTATAATAAAGATGAACCCATGGATACTGATGCACACAGAAGACACTGTGAAAATGAACAAAGAGAATCTAAAGATTCTAAAGCTACAAGCCAAGGGACATGAGGGATGCTGACAAGGGACAGGAGCTAGGAGAGAGGCAAGTAAATAGATTCTTCCTCCGAAGGAGTCCACCTGCTGACATCTTGGTTTTCTAGCCCTCAGAACAGTAGAGAACACACCTGTTGTTTGAAGCTACCCTGCTTATGGTATTTTTACCCTAGAATGCTAATATACCTCCTCCTAAGAATTTCTGCATTTCTGGTTGGGGACATAGCTCTGTGGTAGAGCGCTCACCTAGCATCTGAGATTCCCTGGGTTCCATCCCCAACTTTGGGGGAAAAAATTGTTACACTTCTTTCCTTTAGAACCTGTTAGTCCTCTGATATAAGAATGAATCTTAAGATTCCATAGAATAAATGAGCTTAAAAATAGGAAATTTTCCTAGCCCCAGACAGACTTTAGTCCAAACTGGTGCTTTTGGTGGGGATTGCCACTTTCTTTATAAGAACTACAGAAGACCTTGGGGTCTCCTTGACTGTTTGTCTGGTACCTGTCAGTGCGAAGCAAAACACATTTGAAAATGTGAAAATTTGACTGTGTCCCCTTCAACAGTTCACCATTCTTCGATTCATTCAATGAATATTTATCTTCTGCCCACAGGGACAGGAAACTGACGTGTTGAGAACTTAAAAGTAACTGGTCTTATCTTCCTTTGCCTTTCCATAAACATTTATATTCACAGCATCAGTATCACAATCTATAGTTGATTGATTTGGAAGTTGTGTGCTTCCCTGAGCCTGGCTCACACCAGCTTAGGAACAGATAAGAACCAGCAAAGTTTCTGCTCAGAGTCTTTACATAAAATAGTACATTGGCTGCGTTTTATGCTGGAAAAGAACTTTCTTTACATGGCACACAGTAGGCCAACACTAATGTACTGATAATGAGTGCTGATGACAGAGCTCTGTGTTGAGGTCAACTACAAGATCGCACTTGGACTGAGCACGATCCTGTGCTGGGATCCACTAATGTCTACCAAACACCGGAGGTACAGTCATGGTGAATGGGCTGAGAATTTACCAACTGTGATCTTCAGGCTCAAGTGGAAAGACCTTAAACTTGTACCTTAAAAAACAAAACTGCAAAATATAAAACGTAACTTAAGAAACTCACTAAGCATTTTTTCTAATTCTTCTGTAATGATAATGCATCTAATTTCATAAATTCAAGAAGAATGCTGGGATTTTGCTTTTTAATTAATCACTTCTACTCTGCATGCTTGTGAACCCAGTTCCTTTCAGGGTCTAGTTCAAGACCATCTATTGCCTAAGTGACATTCCTCAGCAGCAACAGCACCTCCACATGCTAGTTGATGATTGACTAACGATGTAACGCAACCCTGGTCCTTCAGAATCCATGAATGTAGGTTTAAAGTGAAAACCAACTTTCTACCCAGCCCCTGTTTAGTTGGCTAATAGGTGTTTTTCAGAAGAAAACCATTTTCAGTGCTTTTATATTTGAACAACTGCTTCTAATGTAAAATAAGAGCATCTCTGGACTGTCAATCCCTTTTCTAGAAAAATCACACGCTGGTTTTTACATAGGATTAAAAGGTCTGTCAGATCAAGTATCATAGACCTACGGATTAAATGCCTTTGGCTGTAAGAAACCTATAATTCTTCATAGCAGTGCCCAGGTGAACTCTGATTGGCCATCTAGGTCACAGGCCCATGCCTATGGAAGCGGCTTCCTGGATAAGGACAGAGGTGGGCAGTGCCCGGTGGCAGAGGAACAGACAGAATGGATTGCTGTCTGGTGCCTCTCAATCTCTTCCTTGTCAGTTACCATGCATCTTTCAGCCTGCGTTTGTAAGACTGCCTTCCTCGAATTCTTGAGCACACAACAAATCTGCTTTTTTTTTTCTGGAAGGAAATGGACTGGCATTGCCCTTCCTGCTCTCCTCCTTAGCAGCCCCACCACTCGAGGCCCTTCTGTCAGTCCCATCCCCTCTGAAGTCTTGAATGTTAAACTGGTTTGAAAAAAGAGCACACTCTTGATCATCCAGCCAGGCTCCCCACACATCTTAGAACTTACTGACACCTGCTGGCCGGCTCCTTCTCTTGAAAGCATCTGAGCCAGAGCCTTGGCTCTGCATGAGACAGATGGAGCCAGAGGTTGACTTCTGCACTGGGATAGGAATGAACAATTTTGCCTGCCCTGCTGAGTGCTATGACAACAGACTTTCTCCTCCAGAGAGCAGGCTTGAGATCCCCCAGTATCAAAGACCAAGATCCTGGAGCTACAAATACAGCACATCTCAAGGCTGGAAGGTTGGAATTGGTGATCATGGCCGGACTCTTCCTGGAGTCACTGAGCATAAAACTGGGCTTAGAAAGCTCTCATTTCAAAGTCTAATACCTTATCCTAAGCTGTGGTCCCAGAGGGAGGAGATGCTTCCCGATAGGTCAGTGTCATCCCAGGGCAAGTCCTCTTTACACTGTTTGTTCTCTCAAGTCAAAATATTCGGTTGCCTTTTGCTGCTCCTCCTATACTAATGCTTTCAGGGCAGCACATTCCTATCAAGAGATTGGAATGAACACCAATAGATTAATTTATTGCTTCCTGGTGAAACTGCATTTTTAAAGATAACCTCAAGGCACCATTTATGTTAGTGAACCTATCTTAATGATAGCACTTAATTCTAAGAATATCCTAATGTGGAAGCTACTTCCAAATGGGGGAGCTTCTAGGGCCCCTCTAATTATAACATATGAAGCAGTTGTCTGCAGGCAGGTCTTATAGGAGCAAGTTGGTCACTGCTGCCATCTTGCCCAAGGAATCAACCTGAATGGAGAGCAATTTCAGATCAGCCCACTCCCCAGCTTCCTCTCCCTCTCCGGGAAAGAGAAGACATGCTGGCTGGCTGCTCTTAAGCTCACTGAAGGATTCTTTCCAGAGAGACTATTCTTCCTCACTTTCTGCCTGAACCACAGGAGTCATAGGAGGATCCCTGAGTTCCATCTCAGTTTTCTTCCCAAGGAGTCCAGGATAAATGTAGAAAGGCAGAATAGGCCAGTGTGAGAGTTCTCAGGAGACTGAGGCTGAGGCAGAGCAGGCCTACTACCAGTGGCTTCAGGAGAAAAGGCTGCCCAGTCCAGCATGCACCCTCACCCTCCCTGAAGGAACATAGCCAGCCCAGGCCAATCTCAAAAGCTAAATGCCTTCATTTCAGGCATGAAATACTGACCTCAAAGTTCCCCCCACCCATAGACCTCCTCCAGTCTCCAAAATGCTTTAGGCCAGAATTTAGTGAGAGCTCTGAAATTTGACTTCTAATAGCTGGGTGTTGCCTACACTTGCCCTTCTAAATGACCTCTGGCCTCCTGGGGGTAATTATATAGTGAGCCTTAAGGGCTTAGGCATGGGTAGGCTGATATTGGCAAATACCAAAAAGAATGTACTATTTTCCTTAAAAACCTGTTAGAGCTAGAGCCTGCCGTGATGAAAGAGGTCAGGAAAATTCCATGATCTTAACTTGCTACTCTAACATTCTGCCTCTCTGAGACCCTGCACAAAGAAAGTTGTGCTGCCTGTCAAATATCAAGGGCATTGAGGAGGGCTGGGGATATAGCTCAGTTGGTAGAATGCTTACCTCACATGCACAAGGACCTGGGTTTCGATCCCCAACACCAATGAAAAAGATAAAGCAGATTCTAGAAATTATTTAGTAGGATATTCTTATCAGTTGTATCATCAAGAAAACTTAAATCATGGTTAAAATATATGAAACATCTACTCTGATAATATTGGAGAAATAATGAAATCAAAACTTTTTTTAAAGGGCACTGCTATTAAGCAACTCAAACCCTAATAGAGAATTTACTCCAATAGTCTAGAATTCAAGGATTTCCAGAATCTGTCCCTTATTGGGCTCTCCAATATCTACAAGCCCTTTCCTCTCCCACCCTCCTTCCTAGTGGAGGCATGCTGTTTATTCTAGCATCATTCTATTCTCACAGTGTTCCCCACACCCCAACTGCAGCCCTGGAATATTACTCTCCACTAATCTCATTCCCAGCTCTGCCCAGGTGCCACCTCCTAAGGAGGCCTTGGAGTCTGCCACCTCCTTTTCCACCCACAGTTCTCAATGGCCCCAGACTCTATGTCATACACTTTCTCAGACTGATGCTAATATTTTTGTATCCCTTCTTAGAAAGCCAGTATTTTACTCAACCAAGTTTAAATGAAACCAAAAGGATCCTATCTTGGGCATTCTTTCTTTTGGAAGAAAGACCCTCAAAGGCAGGTGCTTTGTTACAAGCCTATTTATATCCCAAATTCAAACTCAGAGCCTTTCATGACAAGTTGGCCCTTGGAGGAGATCCCTAGATTGCTTCCCTGAAAGATGCCCATCCAGACTCTCCATGAACATTTCTGGTGACAGGATATACATGACCACAACCCAGCCCACTCCAATGTTAAATAGCCTTAAATTTTATTATGTTATCATCTTTGCAAATCCCAAATCATCCATATCAGCTCCCAATTCTGCATTACAAGCAACTTGTAGCCCTCAATTTAACATAGCATTCTCTTCTCCAAACTAGAGATTCTATGTTCTTTTGCTTGTTCTTCATTTATTTCAGTTTCCAGATCCTGTGCCATGCTGGCAGCTCTCTCCTGAGCACTTTCTGGTTTCCAGCATCTTTCTTGAAAGCCCGATCAGGACTGATGCAATACCCAGCTGTGTGAGGATGTGCACAGGGAAGCACTTGGTGACGAACTCGATCATGACTGGATTCCAACCATCTGTGCTTGAAATGAGAGGAAAGCACTTTTCAATGAAGAAAAGAGCATATTTTACCCAAGCAAAGGATTCCAGTTTCAAAGAAACTAGATATGGAGGAATTGGAATCCCTAAGATTGTGGCAGAGATGAAATCTGCTTCCTTGGTTTTATGTCATAGCCCTCTGGTGGTAGTTGTGATTTGACCAAGTCCCACAAAGAAGACGTGTAACTGATTAGCCACTTTCAACTGTCACCAACCAGAAAGATAACTAGAGATGGTTGGAGAAGGAAGCGTGCCAGAACCATCATCCCTAAGCTGATGCTGAGCACCTCTGTAGACCCTCGTTAAAACCTAGCTACACAACTCACAATAGCCAAACCATGGAGCCAGCCTAGCTGTCCATCAAAGGATGAATGGATAAAAAAAATTGTGGTCTACAAATGGAGTTTGATTTAGCTGTAAAGAAAAATGAAATTATGGCTTTTGCAGAAAAAATGGATGGAACTAGAGACCATCATGTTAAGCAAAATAAGTCAGTCTCAGAAGGTCAAGGGTCATACATTTTCTGTCATATGCAGAAACTAGAGGAAAAAGGACAAGAAATGTGAGGGTAGATCTCCTAAAAATCAAAGAGATATCAGTAGAGGAAAGGGACGAAGGGTGGGAGGTGGAAGGGAGGGGGAATTTCTAGGGAATGATATTGGCTAAATTATATTGTTATATTGTGAGCATGTACAAATACGTAACAACAAATCCCTTCTATATGTATAACTGCAATGTACCAATAACAAAATGTGGGGAAAAGTAAAACAGAGTGGAGTCCACCAAGTCACCTCAGTGCCCCACATCCCAGGTCCTCTGGCTTAGCTCTCCTCATCCACCTCTAAGCCCACTCTAGCACTTCAAAAAGTCTAAAGTTCCTGTAAAGGAACAAGGTAAGAGAACAGATTCTTCACAATTAAGAGGAAGCCGCCTAGTGATGCAGCCCCATCTCTCAGCCCCAGCCATTAACTCAGGGAAAGAAACCATATGAGTGGTGATGAGGGATGAAGAAAAAATGAAGAGACACACATAGAGGGGGCCAGGTGGGTCGCCAGCCTTGGATAGAGTTTGACCTAGAGCTAGTTCAACAAGTTTATTATAAAGATTTCATCAAAAGGTTATTTGTGGGAAAGTTTGAGCAAAGTACGCAATCTGAAGGATGTGGGACTAGCGAGACATTAGGGTCATCTTGTTTTCCTTACAATTTTCCATGCTCGGGAGTTGGTGTCTGAGCTCATGTCTGAGCTCAAGGTCTCAACTGATACAGCTGTGTGCCTTTGCATGTAGCATCCTCTGGCCTGCCTCACCATAGCAACTGGACAATCTAGACCTGCACTTTTGCATCGAAAGTTACCAGCACAAATGCAGCCATGAAGTAATCAGAAAGACCATGATTCAAATCACTGCTCTCCATAACCAAGAACAGATAATATACTTTTCTGAGGTCCCTCCACATCCCCAGGCATGCTTGGCATGGATGTAGGGCTCTGGAGGCCAGATTCTTCTTTGGTTCTTGAGGACCTTTCATGTAGCCCTATGACCATAAGTGTTTATAAAAATATAAAACTAGCAGTGGTTGAATAATTTCAGGATAATGAACCTTTCCTAAACAGTATTTTGTTGTTTTTGTTTTTTCCCAAAGGAACTTGGATTGACCTAGAATTTGAGAAACTTCATGAAAGCTTGAATAAAATCTATATTTATATCTTCATCTATTTTTATTTCTGTCTCTCTCCCTTCTGGGAAATCACTTTGAGGAAAAACAAAAATCTCACCTGTAGGTAAGGAGGTCTCAATTTACACCTATTTTCTGAAGTAAGTGTTAATAGTACTTCTTTTGTCCTGAATGAGATCCCAATTTGGATAATAAATTATACAGTCACTCACTTAGTGTGAGGAGTAGACTACCCTCTGTAATTCTAAAGCTTTCTCAAAGCATTCAGCACAGTGGCCATTCAGCAAGATTCCTGTGAGACTGATATCTACATGGCAGCCAGATGGAACTCAAAGGCACAGTAGTTGGGAATTAAATCAGTACAGCTAATTATCTAAAATGATATTAAAATGTCTAAGATTCTGCAAAGTTGACTACTAGTCAACACAACATCTGCTTCAAAGGAAACATTACATTTTAAGAAATCGGTTTTTCTTTTTAAATCTAAATATGAGAAACTCAATTAGTTGAGTTGATCTAAGATCAGTGTATTAAATTTAGTATTAGTTTAAATTGAATATTTAATTTTATGTCTGTAAAAATTTATTATTCTTTTCAGTTGAATTGTTCAGACCTGTAATGAAGGCTCCTTTAAGGGAGGGTTCATTTGCTATTGACCACCCTGTGAGAGAGCATATGGTGCCAATGAGGAGCCTGTCTATACAGGGGGCACAGCTGCAGGGAGCTCTGGGCTGGTGAGGCTAGGATCAGAACTCCAACCCCTGGGCAAACCTGCAGCACTTCTCCCTCTCAGGGGCCAGGTTGACTACCTGCATGATACTGACCAATGAGCATGTTGTGAGGGAGAGTGGACATGGGCCTGCAAACCCACTCCACTCTTCAAAAAAATCACTCTTTGGGCTAGAAATCTCATCTTCAAACATGAAGTTCATCACGCAAGACAAAAAGAAGCAACCACAAACATTGAAACCCTCTCTCCCTTTCTCCATTCCTGGCTCTAAGAGTTGACTGCAGTAGTGAAAGTCAATCGATCCATGTCAGTAAGACATGTACCCCAAAGATAAGGTATTTATCACATTCGGCATGGGATCTGATTTTAATTTAGAGGATCATTAAATAAGCTGCTTGCCTTTGTGTGGTGTACTGCATTCTATATTAAACACAGTCCAGCAGTGTCATGGCAGTTGGCAAGTGGACAGCACAGGCCCCCAGAGCCATGGATAATGCAATGGGAAAAGATTCTTCCACAAGGGGCCACCTGGTGAGTATCCCTACTCTTCACCATATAGGAATCTCCTCCAAATACCTAACAGCATAGAGGAGGTTGTTGCAGGATACCGACCCAGGGACGGACTTGTCCTTGCTTAGGCAATGTCAGCCTGCTCTCTCCCAAGCACTCATTTGATCACCCCACTGTGAGCTGCACTGAACATAGAACAACCTATGAACAGCTGTCCCTCAAAACATCCAGAGCTTGAGCCCCATGCCCTGGCCTCTTGCTGTCCTACTTTCTCCCCAAGAGCAGAAAGGGCAGTGCCCCAGCAGTACACAAACAACCCCCAAACACTGCCGATGAGAGAACGGCAAGAAGAAAAAACATCTTAGGAGTCTCACATGCACTCTCCAAACTCCTAAGAGACAAGGCCCTCAGTTCTCTTGTCATTGTTCTTGACAGGAGGTTCCCCCTCCCACCATTTCCTATGCTGAGAGAACCATGGGGAACAGGAGGACTCCCTCATCTCCTTGCATGCCCTTGTGGCCCCTTTGCCTCTTTCGATAATGTTCATGTGTTTTCTGGGGATTTTCTTCCAGATGAAGCTAAAATGAGAGGGTAAGATATGAGGCCAACCTTTCCATTTGCCCTTGGGAGATGAGGCTGTGATTTTTATTCTTCCATTCCCCCTTCTACTGACCTCAGGCAAATTGCCCCTGCATTCAAACAAGTCAGGGGGCTGACTCAGTGTGAGGCTCTGGCCAGGGTTTGTCTTGGCACTAATGTGCTCAGATGTAGACACACATGGCCCAAAGCCCACTAAGTGACAAGCAACCCTGTCCCTTGTCTCCACTGGCCTGAGGCGTTTTGCAGCCTATGCCTGTGGGATGGTGCCCTTGGCCTCACCATAACCCCAACCACTAGCTGCTCCAGTCTTGAGGTTGCAGACTCACAGTGAACTTGACCTCCCAGAAGTGAGGGCATGCTGTAGTGAGCCCTCAAGTCATCCCTGCTCTCAGCCACTTAGCTTCCTTCACCTGTTGCTGCCCCCCAGGGCAATTAGGATGATCCCCCTGATCTAACTGGGAAGAAAGGCTAAACTTGCACCAGCCAAACCACAGCTCTGCGGTCATTTTTGGTTCATGACTGCTCTTGTGTTTATCCAGAACTTTGGTTTCCTCTCTCTTTTTCATTTTCTGGTCCTGACTGCAGACCAAATAATAAAAGGAAATTTTACCAGACACTAGTGCTTTATTTTTAATGACCAAATTGCACTGCTGGCTCTCCAAAAAGCAAACTCTTTGGAATGCTTTTAAGATGCTTTCTTTGAATGACATTTTTCATTTTACAAAGACTACTGCCTTTTCTCAAACAGATTTTTATCTTTTTTTCTGGGATCTAAGGTTGAAATCTCACTAAATTCCTCCATCTAGAGCGTGTCAGTATTTGATTGAAATGTGAGTTTGAAGTCTCTTCTGTTGATTATTTCCCCTTGCCTCCTTTTAAAATTAATGCACATTTTTAAAACTAATGACTTATTTAATATTGAAAACAAGCTAACCTGATGGTAACCGGCATTCCTCTTCAAATTGATGCAGAAGACCGCCACCTTGTGGCAACTATGAAAAGTGTCACTAAGACTTTCTTCCCAGGATTTGGGGATCCTTCTGCTGATTAAATTAAATGACTTTTAAGATTGTCTTTTCTCATGCAGTTCACATCCCAATCCTGCTCCTCCACAAGTCAACTTTTGGATATTTCCTGGCAGTTTGAGAAAAATGAGCTATTCCAAGTGGCTTTGGGGGTTTTCTTCCAGAAAGAAGCCTTTTTGATCCTTAAACTCAGCTTTAAACAGGAGAAGAAAGAACCCTCCAGGAGCTCTGGACTTCATTTTACTCAAATTCTGTATACTCTTATTCCTTTATTTTAAAAAAAATGTTCTCCAGGGAATGCCTATATCAGTGATCCCAAAGAAAATATTAAAATTGCAGATTTCTGAGATCTTTCCTAAGACCTAAGAATTGGAATGCCTTGAGCATAGGCCCTGGGATTTGCGTTTTAAACAAGTTTCTTGGGTGATTTATCATGTGCATTAAAGTTCTAACAACTTTACCATTTCCATTTACCAAGGGAAGAAATTAGGCAGAGTTCTAACACATTAAATAGCTTTAACCCCAAGCAGCCTCTCCAGCTCTGGGAGGCAGGGGACATTGCTTAGGCAATGTCAGCCTTCCTAACTGAAGAAGCAACTCTCCAAAGCCCCTGCATCCCAAAGCTTTGCTGTTTGAACTAGCGAGGTTCCATAAAGATTCTCAACTTTGGTCAGACTCTCTAAACAAGAAGCCATTCTTGGGGCTGGGTTGTAGCTCAGTGGTAGCGTGCTCACCTAGCATGCATGAGGCACTGGGTTTGATCCTCAGCACCACATAAAAATAAAGAAAATAAAGTCCATCAACAATTAAAAGAAAATTTAAAAGAAGCCATTCTAGGAGCTGGGAATGTAGCTCAATGGTCAAGTACATGTCTATGATGTGCAAGGCCCTGGATTAGATCCCTAACAACGTGTTCACACAGACATGCACACACACACACACACACACACACACACACAGAGTCATCCTCCATCAAAAGAGTGACTGCCTCTCTCTGACCTGCACAGGGAGTGACAAAAGGTGATTAGAGAAGGAGAAGCCACCCTGCTCCCCAAGCTCTGTCCTCCCCACTCCAGAAGCTCCAGTCCTGTAGTCACTGCTGCACCCAGGATGCTGCAGGAGGTAGAAGACCAGCTTCCAAGCCTGGGTCCCCACTGACCAACTCTGAGGTCTTCATAGGTGACCAGCTTCTGGTGCCCTCACTGGAAACAGAAGCAATGAGATGGTCCTGGCTTAGCTTCTTTGTGACTCTAACCTTTGTGGTCTCCTCCTTCTAAGGCCTCAAAGGGAAAAGCAGCTCAGCTCTCCATTAGAAGGATCTTGGGAGTCCCATGTTCCAAGTTTAGAATTAAATCTTTGCAGCTTGGAGTCATTAACTCTTATGGAGTGTCACAATGAGAGACGAGATCTTCCCTTAACACCACAAACTTCTACCATGTCGTTTCTCTGTACTTGAGAGTAAAACAGCCCTGGGCTGCAGCCCTCCAAATCCTCTCTCAACAACCCCATGACCTCATCATACCCTCCCTACTGTTCCCAAAGACGTCAGCTTCCCCATCCTCACAGACTCCCCTCGCCCACCCTGCCCCCAGGCTTCTGATCTGTGGACCCTCTTCCCGCTGGACGACCCATTCTGGAGGGTACTGAGCTTCCAGCAAGGGACCATCTAGATGGTGACTTCACCAAGATCATCATTCTTACCCTTTCAAAGTCACTACCACCCAGTGCCACTCCTCTGTGACTCCATTATTTCCTGTGTGTGCCATGTTCATTTCTTAGCATGTGACATTTCTCTCCTGTTTGCATGCCTGTAGCCCTAGATACAACACCTGTGTCTGCCACATAATGAATGTTCTATATGTGTTTACTTGAGTGGTGACACCAGGAAAAGGGGGTGGGGAGAAAACAATGAATGGATAAGTTAAAGAATGAAGGTGGTATAGGCGTTCTCTGTACAGAACCTCCACACCTAATTTTGCACGACCCTGGTCTAAACTCTCTAGACTCTGGAGCATTTGAAGCAAAGCTGGAAATAAAGGCCTGTGCTGGGTAGAGGAAGCAGGGTGAGCTCATAACATTTACTTCTTAGAGAGCAGGCCAGTGGAATTGATGTCAGGATGGGTACCCCTTATCTAAAACGCATGGAGACCAAATGTCTCAGGTTTCAGTTTCTTTAGATTTTGGAATGTTTACATATTCATAATGAGCTATCTTGGGAATATGACTCAAGTCTGAACACTAAATTTCATATTCACCTTAAACACATAGCCTGAAAGTCCTTTTAAGCAGTATTTTTAATGTGCCTGTGTTTTGGCTTTAACCCATCACATGAGGTCACAGATGGGATTTTCCACATGTGATGTCATGTCAGCACTTAAAACTTCAGATTTCAAATTCTGTATTAGAGATATTCAACCTGCATGAGTTGTAAAATCAAGTTAGTGGGAATCTATCAAATCACAGAAGGTAGGATACTAAAATTAAAATCCTAAGGGAAGGGAAATGATAATGGTCTTATGATGTACTTGATACATGTTTCTTCTCTGCCATATTTCTGTCCTCTTTTACTGACAAAAAGCCAAGCGTTGGGCTTTCCTAGTTTGGCCATAATACTGTCCCTAGTCTTGTTTATTGGTACCCTATGGGATTGTAATGCTTCATTGTTGACCAAGAGTCTCCTGGAATCTCTAAAATGAAGTTTCAGTATAAGACCAGGAGCCAAAACCAACACAGACACATGCATAATTAGATTGGTTCAGAATTTCAATAGATTTGACTTAAAAATCAGGAAACTTCTTTTAAAGTTTTGAGGTCTTGGCTTCTCTTGGAAAAAATTAAAATATATAATGGTGCAAGATCCACATTGCTCCATAGATACCATAGATATCACTGTTCTTAACCTGTTTCTGTGGGGACCCTTTGTAAATTTTCTTCGTTAACTCTGTGTGTTTTATTTTTAAAACATATCACTTTGAAAAGATACCCATAGGTTTCACCAGACAGTCAAAGATGTCCAGAACCCAATAAAAGTTAAGAATCACCAGCTGGTAGCCTAATCTCTTTATCCCTTGTTCTTATTATTCTTTACTTTCTCTGGGATCATACATCTACTTCCATTTTCCATTGCAGTCATGCTCCTCCTAGAATCAAGAGATATTTTCCTGTAATCATTTCACTATCAAAATTTGGAGAAAGTAAAAACAGACCCAAGGGCCTTCCATTAAGCTGCCATGTTGTGCCACTGGTCTCTGGTCCACGGGTGTTGTGTTAATGTCCTTGACACTAGGGAAGCATGCCCCCCCCCCACTGGCCAGGGTGGTTGTCCAGCTGCAATGGATATTTCCAGGGCCCGCACCAGGAGTTTCCCATCCTGCTCCAGCCGACTTCTCCTGCTCTCTGATGTCATCCTCGGCTGTTCACCCCCTTCTTCCTGGGAGTCCCAATTTGGCAGGAGTTGTGTTTCTTCTCTGCCAAATTGGGACTATCAACATTTAAAGTATCCTGGGGATCTATGGGAAGACAAATTTCTCATTTTCAATGAAGGAGCAGCGAAGCCAGCTCGACCCTGCGGCCTAGGGTTGACTGGAGGGCATACAGAGCTGGTCATAATAAAGCCCATGCTCATAAGGCATAGGGTTGTTTATAGAGCTGTCTCCCTGGAACCCTGCCTAAGAAAGCCTCAGACCAACCTTTCTGAGGAAAGAACAGATTAATCCCGTTTTTGCAAAGGAGGACCACTGACGAAGAACAGAGAACTTGACAGTGAGAACTTGAAGTGACGTTTTGGGGAACTCCACAGCAAGAATTTAACAAGTGTTGTTTAACAAGTGTTGGTTGGGATATCAGTGTTTTCATAGAGCCAGTCTGGGCCTTTGAAGTAAATCTAGTCTCTACTCAACAGTCACCTCAGCCTTTATACAAATTAGAGAGTGAGAGAGGGAACTTGGATCTTATAAAGAAGCTGGGTTGTTGTTTTTTGTTGGTGTTGTTTTGTTTTGTTTTTGTGCAGTAAAAAAAAAATTAATTATAATACAGCAAAATTGACTTTTCTTTTAGAATGTAGTTCTGACTTTTAACACAGGTGTAGATTTGTGTAAGTTCTTTCAGGATTCAGACCCATCACTCCAAAAAGCTCCTTCATGCTAGCCCTTTGAAAGAGTCTTTGAAATAATTATATTAGTGTACACCTAAGCCAAAAGCTACAGGGATATTTATAAAAACAAATCATGCATTTTCCACATGATATTAAGAGAGAATTTCATGTGTGTGTGTGTGTGTGTGTGTGTGTGTGTGTGTGTGTGTGTGTGTGTTTTAGAGTACTGTATTCCC
The DNA here is from genome assembly GCF_045843805.1 of Urocitellus parryii. Taxonomy (NCBI): domain Eukaryota; kingdom Metazoa; phylum Chordata; class Mammalia; order Rodentia; family Sciuridae; genus Urocitellus; species Urocitellus parryii. The sequence goes on along the minus strand of NC_135531.1, from coordinate 212,190,782 downwards.
TTTCACCTTGGAGGACATAAATTGCTAAAAAATAGCCTACACTGGTTGAAGCGCCTTTCAATGGTTTCTTAGAGCGATATGGTGGTTTGACCACTTCAGATTGTGGTGGAAGGCATTTAAGAAAGCTTGGGAGTAATGGAATGATGCCCAAGGAAAGCGGTCGGAGGGGGAGGCTCCTTTTCTGTACATTCTCCCTTCTGCACCAACAGCTGGGGCCTCCCTGCCCTCCCCGCCCTCCTCAGCCTGCTCCCTGCTGCAGCACTGTATCCACTGATCTGTCTCCTACTTCCCTGATGAGCATGAGAAGAATGGAAATTTCTAGTGACAAAAGGAGACACCTCCTTTTCCCTCCATTACAACTTTACCTAGGAGGGCCCACTTGTACTATCATTCCCTGAACTAAAGGGTGTCTCTCCTCCCTCCCCACGAGCTCTCTAACCAGAGATGTTAAAGGCACAACCCACACACACAGGGAGCTGTCACCCTTGCCTGCTGGCCACCCTGCTCACTCCTCCCACTGTGTTGACACCTCTCTCGCCTTCTTCCCTGAGAAAGAATCCAAGGCTGGGAGTTGAGTGAGCAGAGAAAGGAGAAGATAGAAAGGAGCCTCACTCAGTGGATTCCTAGTGAGAAAGATATAGCGCCCTGTTCTCTGCTCTTTATAAATATCAGAATAGAGGATATTACCAGACTCCAATTGGTCTTAACAAGACACTTGAATGGTGTAAAAAAAAAATTGAATTCTTACAAATATTTTTGAAAGTAGATTATTTGAGGAGACTCACAGAAAGCTGAACTTCTACTCAGTGACTAAACGAGTGTCCTTTGGATAATGTTTAGGTGGCAGCACTGACAAAGAGCTGTGTACTTTCATTGACTAGGCTACAGTCTAGTTATTCTCTGTGACTTCAGTAGGAAAGAGGAAAAAATAAATAGATGAATCTGTTGTTTTCTCATTCTTTGAACACTGCCAATTGTCATTACATCCAAATGAGGCTTCACATATTGTGTGAAACTGAAGGCCGATCTGTGTATTCATACATATAAATATATTTACTTTATATGTACCTATATATATTTAGCAGACTGCAACTATTTTCAAAGTAAGTAAGCTTACAAAGGAGAAACAAAGAAAGGTAGCAATGAATTGTCTGTGCTTCATTGAAAAATGTGCAGGAGTTTGATGTAATCAGAGAATCGTAACTCAGTGATGAAATTTGGCAATAAATGGAAAGCATTTGAGTATCTTAATTAGTTTTTGGACTTAAATTTAGTTCTCTATATATGGGAATAAGCGCATCCCATAGGCCTACATCAGCTTAAAGGGCTGTATGTCCAGAAACTAACTAGGTATTGGGAGTATGAAAATTTCACAATTTCAACTCACAGATGTACAGAGATTTACATTTTTCTATGTAATTGCTGGCTTTAGTTTCTGAATCTTTATTTTAATGTGGTAGCGGAAAATTTGATTGTGCCCATCGGAGTAAAACTTTGTTACATATAGAGTCAAAAATCAGTAAGTTTTAGGTAAAATGTCAATTCAAGATCTCTCTCAGTTCCCACTTCCAACCAGGAGAGAGATAAGTACCAGGAACGCATATGTATTGTCCAGAGAGGGGAATTTAATAGCTTAAATATGTTGTTCTATTATTCACAAGGTACTTCTGGGTCACCTTTGTCATAAAAACGGAGAATATTTTTAAAATAAAGTTAGGGCGCACTCCATAAAAGTTTTACAACTCACTTAAAATCATAGAAGAGCTGTATATTTCAAGATGAAGATTTAAGCTCTGGCTATTTAGCAGGGTCTTGGGAGGCAGGAATTGCTGTGTCAACTAATGTTGTGCTCTATATTTCATTACTGCCTTTATGTTTTTTTAAATACTGCAAGAATAAAGTTTATTTAAAATGTCACACTTTGCAGGCAGCACATTATAACCATAGAATATACTAGTACCACTGCCATTACTCTTATTTATTAGGGTAGATTAGTTATGGACCCTCTGCCATAATATCTTGGCTTATTAACATACTGCATACTAAACAGCATAATAGATGGTCTCATAATGAGCAGTTACAAAGTCTAGTCACTCATTCTGGGCTCTCCCTTTGGTTCAGAGAGGGAAATTGAAGAGGATTGGACCTGTGCCTGAAATGTCAACCATCTGATTCAGCTTGTGGGGTGAGAAGAGGAGACCATCTCAACACTTAATTATCGAGAAATCCTCCATCTCCCTGCAGGACTAGCAATCTAAGTTGTCCAAACTACCCCAAGTCCAAATTCCACAGAAAGAAAGAATAGGCTAGGCTAGGCAAGACCAAGACCATGACATTTGTTTTCTGAATTTGGTTTTCTTTTTAAATAAAATGGTATAAGCACACAAACATCATAGAATTGTACAACCTTATCTAGTTCACAAGAATTATTTTTTGCTAACAGAAATCTCCTATAAACTTCTGCCCAAGGTAATGCATTCAAGTGACAAATTGATCCCTGCAAAGTACTCAATAAATACCAAAGACACTAAAAGGTAGGTCTTCATGGAAAGACTAAAGAATCTTTTCTCAATTGATAATAAGAAAATAAAAAGCATTTATAGGTTGAGGGGTATAGCTCATTGGCAAAGCACTTGTCTAGTATATGCAAGTCCTGGGTTTGATACCCAGTGCTGCAAAACACAAATAAACAAAAAAGGCAGACTTGCTCACCATTGGCATGGTGCTATGGAAAGCAGTGTAAGTGGTCCCTCCAAAAATTAGAAATAGAATCACCACATTATCTAGTAATCCTACTTCTGGATATAGAGTGAAAGGAACCGAAAGCAGAATCTAAAGAGATATTAGCACATCCATGTTTATAGCAGCACTATTCACAATAGTCAAGGGATAGAAACAATGTCCATCAGCAGATGAATGGATAAACACAATGTAGTATATACATATAATGGAATATCATTCAGCCTTTGAAAAAAGAAAATCCTATTACATACTACAACATGGATGACTCTTGAGAAGACTTAGTAAAATAAACCAATTGTAAAGAGACAAATATCATATGATTTCACTTACATGAGACATATAATTATGTATATTTATAACTTGACAATAAATCCCACCTTATAAATCATTATAATGTATCAATTTTAAAATGTAGAAAAAAGAAACAATATATACAAAAACTGATATCTATAAAGTAGCTAAATTCATAGAAACAGCAGAATGGTGGCTGCTAAGGGCTGGCAGTGTCGCTGGATAGGGGTCTAAACAGGTCCTCAGCCCTGGAAGGAACTTGATATACCACAGAAAGGAATTTCAGTATGCATCAAAAGAGACACAGAGATTTATTTGGGAAAACAAGGAGATTTATTCCAGAAAGCAAGCAACTAGAGCAGGATATACATTCCAATGGAGAAGGAATATGGGCACTTGAGAATGAGAACACTTTGGGAGTCTTGGGCTCTTCTATTAAAAGAAACTTCCTAAATAGTGAACATGGGAAGTACGTGGGGGTGACATCATCCTGGTGAGCTCCAGTTTCTTCACCATGAAGCACAGGGTAGTCACACTGGTCTAGTTGTTCTCAGTATCTCTAGGTTGACATCAGACAGTCAACACATAATGTCTGGGATGTACCCATATCAGAAGTCTCTAACGATGTTTCCCCTTGGCTTTATTTAGTCTAAAGAAAATACATTGTATAAGCTAACAATGCATGTAGATATTAATCTTCTTGACCCTCATCCTCTAGGATTCAAAGGCCTATGAAGAATTTTCATTGAGAGAAAAACAGGCCAGGGGAGTGAAGATGAGGGTGTTCATAGAACACCTTAGATTTAAAGTTAGAGTGCCTTTTCCTTGTTCCTGTTAGCCTTCTTTCTGCCTATCCTTATTTCTCCTATCTCAAGAAGAAGAGGGAATGGGAAGTTGTTGTTTCATAGGAACAGGGTTTTGGTTTTGCAAGATGAAAAAATTATAGAAATTTGTTTTACAACAATATGCATATATTTTACATCATTAAACTCTACACTTAAAAATGGTTAGGATAAAATTTATGTTCTGGGCTGGGGATGTGGCTCAAGCGGTAACACGCTCGCCTGGCATGCACAGAGCACTGGGTTCGATCCTCAGCACCACATAAAAATAAAATAAAGATGTTGTGTCCACCAAAAACTAAAAAATAAATATTAAAAAATTCTTTCTTTCTCTCTCTCTCTCTCTCTCTCTCTCTCTCTCAAAAAGATTTATGTTCTGCCTTTTTGCTAATTATGGTCTTTTAAAATCTGCTATTTTTTAATGACCATACTCAAGATTAATTTAACTACACACAGAATGGGATGTTTAGAAGGAGATGCAGCTCAGTGATAGAGTATACGATTAGCATGCACAAGGCCCTGGCTTCAAACTCCAGCACCAATATAAATAAATAAATGAAATCATTCTCAGAATATTCTTAGTGGAATAGGAATGCAAATAATTTTATTATCCATACGCTTGCTGGACCAAGTTTTCTGTCCCCTATAAATCAATACAGCTAAACATTCTAAGATCATATATTGCTACAGAACCGAAGGATCATTTTGGAATGGAAGCATCATTTTCAAAAGTAACCTGTGATCCAAGTGTTATTTGAAACCAAATTTCCCTCAAGGGTCTGAATGTTTGATCAGGAGGAAGAAGTAGTAGAAGGTATGCTCTCTATGCGTGGGGCTGTTTTTGTGTTTTGATGATAAGGAATAAGTGTATTATCCCTGGCGAACCATAGAAGGCACATGTCTTGTGTTTCATTGTCTAGCTTTACACTGTGTTGCAGCCATTGGCTGCCACTGTCTTGATGAACTGTAACTGTGCAGCCAAAGGAACACTTATTATCAGAAGCCCATTACCTGTCTGACATTATGGGGGGGAAAGGTCCAGATTAACTGTATTTTTAAATAAGAGATGGAGTGTGATTAGACAACTATTAAGGAAACTGGCTATAGTCTGAATTCTAGAAAGCACATAACAAAAACTTACTGCAGTAAAGCCTAATTCTGATGGGAACTCCTGCTACTTAAGTGACTCTGTGCGCGTGGCTAGATGTTCCAGGAGGGCCATCATCCACTGATGAACTCTCCTGCTTAAGTCTCTTCATTGACTCCACCAGGCCACCTGGCAGACTAGCTGTTAACCCTACCCCATTCCTACTTGGGTCTGGCTCCTGATGATACAAAGTCTCCAGAGACCACTTGCCAGTTTGGAGCTGGGCCCTGGAGCTGCAGTACAGGCTTGTCAGGAAGATGCGTAGTAAATACTGCAGCCAAGTTCACAGCACATTTTCCTAAGTGGAAATTCTATGTTAGAGACAGAACATTATTTAATAGTAGGTGGGCAGCTCGTTCCTCAACAGCTCAATTCTTCCCCATCAGGCAAGCAGGTCTCTGCTACAGTGGGAGGAAGGGGCCTCCCTGGTAACTGCTAGGAGCAGACAGTGGCTAACAGAGACAGTCTCTTGGGAAGGCCCTGTCTGAGATTTTCCTACGTAAACAACATAAAACAAAGCCCTGGGGCTTGTCTTGTCATATAAAGCTTTCCTTCATATGCAAGTGCTATTGCTACCCATCCCTCACTATTCAAAGGCATTTTTGTCCAGATATGTAAGGATGCCTAACCCTTTTTTTTTCTAACATTTATTGAGCACTTACCACCATCCAGGACTCTATCTCATTTCTTCCTCTCCAAATACATCTATTCCTAGCAAGTTGCCCAAATTACACTGCTGGTTACCCAATCTAAGATTGTGTTTGCTTTTATTCTACTAAAATGAGAAAGAGTCTTGGTGATGTGCTGCCTTCTCACTGTACTAATCCCTTTCCACACCTGGGACTAAATACATTATCTAAGTCTTGTCAGCCAAACAGATCCCTAAGATCTGGGGGCACAGACAGACCACAAATAGATGCCATGGGTCTAAATATTTAAAGCATTCCTTTAAACATAGTCACCTCATGTCCATGTCGGACATATGCACCAAGATTTATGCATCAGAATCTATTAAAATAGCCAGGTATAGCATAGCACGCCTGTAATCCCAGCAGCTCAAAGGCCCAGACAGGAGGATAGCAATTTCAAGGCTAGCCTCAGCAATTTAGCAAGGCCCTTAGCAACATGTTGAGAGTCTGTCTCAAAATAAAAATAAAAAGAGGTGGTGATGTAACTCTGTGGTAAAGTGTCTCTGGGTTTAATTCCCACTTAAAAAAAAGAGAATTCATTAAAAACATCATAAATTAAAAGCAATCTAAATATTCAATAATGGGTATTTTTCATTACAGTATCCTTCCATGTTAGAGACTACATAAGATACCACCATTTAAAATTGCTAACTGGATATGAGTATTGTTATTTTAAGAATATTAAGTGAACAAATTTTGTTAAAGTGCCTTTATACTTACCTTTTTGTTCAAAGTACATGTACACGTTAAAAGAAAAATATCTAACCAAATAGTTGCAATTACTATCGGTGTGCAGTGATCTTATCAAGTACATTTATTTTCTTCCATGTATTTTTAGTATTTTCCAGAAAATGTTTTAGTAATGAAGGAAAAGACTAAATCTATGATAAAAGACTTGGGCATTTTAATCTAATAATCCTATTTCCAGTAGTCTTTTTCAAGAAAAAAAAAAAAAGGAATGGCCAAATATCACAGTGCAACTCATTATTTATAATAATAAAAATTGCAAGTAACAAAAATTTCAACAGCATGGTAATAGCTATATAAGTTATAAAATATTATGAAGTCTCAAGAGCAGATTTTCAAAATCTGAGAAACAAAATGCTCAAAACAAAATGTTAAAGAGAAAAGCAAAATATGAATTTAAATAATTTTAACAACATAAGTTGCCTCAGTGTTTAAATCAAAGCAAAGCAATGTTTTAAGGGGAAAAAATCCCTTGTGTGTCTTTCAAATATCTTAAAAGAGGAGACAATTCAGTATGATTACTGAATGTTTGAAACTTTCTCACGTTTGCTATATCTTCTTTCTTTTCCCCCCCTCAGAGTGATTAGGAATCAAACTCTTAAAGTCAAGAGAAGAAGTCCTATATGCCTGGCTATGCAAGCAAGGGTACAGGGGTGTTCAGTGAATGGGCACAACACTAATCCCCAAAACGAGAAGAAGATGCCAAAAGATAAAGATGTTTCCCAAGTTGTATAGAGAAAAGCCAGGATTCTTAGCATAGGCTCCAGAGGTCCAGGGAGAACTCAGGTAGCTAAAGTCCCCACAGTTTAAGAGGGAAGGTAACTTGTAGTTTTTCAGTTCTAGAGAATTGCAAACAACCCCCTTCACACACACACACACACACACACACACACACACACACACACACATACACACACACACACATACACCCTCCGCCATCTACCCCACTACCATTTACACCAATCCTTTTCTTCATTTGGAAAATCTTTTGTTCAATCTCCAGTGCTGAGGAAGGAGGAACAGGAGGAAGAAGAAGAGGAAGAGAAGGGGTTGTAACTTTGTTCACCAACCAAATAAATGTGTTCACTAACTAAACAAATCTTTGCTGGGTGGTGTGCCAAACAGACAGGAGGGGAAGGACAGAGGCTATTTGTTTCAGTCACTCTTGTCAGTCTATTCTTCTCCCTTAATAAATGGTTTCTTCTCTCCCTCTCTGTACTCAGGTGTTCTGTATGGAAACTTCTTTTCACAAGACCTACATCCTTGTTAACAGTGATTGTTTCTCCACAGGGGACAACCTATCCAAGCTTAGCCAGTTCATGTAGCTCACTCCCTTGGCCATTGCAATTTGTCAAAGTGGGGTTGTGTGGCCCAAAGAAACCAGTTCGACTTCTTCCATGACTTTTTTGCAAAACTTTGGCTGGACAAGAGGGCTCTTTTCTTCCAGTTTTAGAGCTATGGGTCCAGATGTGTGCCTGGAAGCTATAAAGAAAAGATAAGAAGCAGAGAAGAGCACAAGACAATGAACAAAAACACTCAGAGACCCAGGATGAGGAAAGTCCATCTAGCTTCAGATTCCTGCTTCAGATCTCCCTGGGTCAACCTCTTCCACTCTCCATCTGGCTGTTTGGTTGCATGAGCAATTCCTTTCCTATTCTAATAAGCTAGCTCCAACTATATTTCTTCCATGTGAAAGTAAAGAGTGCTCCCCAATACAAACTGGGCATTGCCAAGCTCTTTGCTAAGTGGTAAGTCTCCCAGGCCTAGGGAACGACAGATGTGAGTTCCATTGCCTTATCACAATTAGAAGGGATCTATGGTACTCTCGCTATAGGCACCTCCTGGCCCTCCCTCCTCCTATTAATAAAACTTGCCCTTTACTTAATGTTAATGCAGCCAATATTATTGAACACCTATCATCTCTTCTCCTAGTCCATCTGTGGTCCTTTATGATGAATTGATGCATGCCCTTTTTTCTTTCCTGCTTAATTTTATTCAGCATATAAGGAAAATTAAAAGACAGGATTCCACTGATGCCCATCATTGTGAAAATGCAACATATCTTTAGTAAAAAAATGACAAATAGCCACAAGATGGGGCTATTATGCAAGGGACATAGAAGTTATTGGCGGTGCAAGAAGATGCAACATGTTCTGACATTAAGGGCAGAATATTTACATCTTCTTTCACTAAAAAAAAAGAAAATATTTTAATAATATATGTGCTTCTAAATTTTTTGTAATTGATTTATTTGTTTTAATTAGGTATAGGTCACAGCAGAATGTATTTTGATTCCTTGTACACAATTCCAGCACAACTTTTCATTTCTTTTATTGTACAAGATGTAGCATCGCATATGTGCAGTCATACATGTACCTAGGGTAGTGATGCCCATCTCATTCCACCATCTTTCCTGCCCCCGTACCCCACTCCCTTCCCTTTGCCCAATCAAACTTCCTCCATTTTTCCTATGCTCCCAACAAAGTGCTGCCTTTAAAAATTCAGAGATTACTCTTCTTAACAATCTAGTGATTAATTCTTGAGAAAATAATGCGTAATTACGTCAAGAGATATTTTCTCCTTAGAGATTCTACTACATCAAGTTTGCTTGCTTTTCTTTCTCCCATTTTTTTTAAGTTTAATTGTTCCATAAAATAAAATCGAAAGATATTTATTTATTTATTTACAGATTTCAGTTGCCTCTGTATTCAATTTCAAACAAAGAATAGCATTTGCTATTTTTGATCAATGCGCTTTTGATTTCTGGATCTTCCCCTTTGACCACCCCACCACCCTGCCAATCTGAATTAAACCACTTTGTCCTCACTATTTTTTTCTTCAGGTTTACAGTTTGAAAATCTCGACAATGCATGGTTAATAACCACAACATGGCTGCTCGGTGGCTCAGGTCTATAATCCCAGTGACTCTGGAGGCTGACACAGGAGGATCTCAAGTTCAAAGTTGCCTCAGCAACTTAGCAACTTAGTGAGGCCCTAAGCAAATTAGTGAGACCCTGTCTTAAAATAAAAAGTAAAGAGGGCTAGGGATGTGGCTTAGGGGTTAAGCATCCCTGGGTTCAATCTCTCCTGGTACCAAGAAATTAACAACAACATAAGGTGGCCACTCTCTTAGAAAAATCCAAAAGAAGCAAGAGGAGAATGAAGCCTAGGTATGCCTTTGCCTTCTCAGAGACCAAACTGTTTGCTGGGGCCAGGTGACCACCCAAGATGGCAGGTTGCAGATGCCAATCTCAGAAGAGATGCACAGAGCACAGAGTCTGCAATGGTTTCAGAGGAAGCCACAAAAAGGAGGCACTCCTGCTCCTTCCAAGGCACCAGTCGGTCTGTGTCTTCATCTCATAGCACTAACTCAAAATTGGGAACGTCCTGTTGAGAAATGGGAAACCCAAAAATAGAACTGCAGAAAGTATTTTGACCTTGGCTTGAAAGTCAGCCCAGTGCTATGACAATAAAGGCCTTTTCCATGAAGATTTTGTTCTTAAAAGCCATATTTCATCTGCATACAGACTCCCAGTAAAACCACACTCAGAAAATGTGCATCTTGGCTATCCTTCAACTGTAAAATCATTATGTTTGGCTCTTGTTATTCTGGACATTGGATATCCATGTAAGGGCTTCTTTCTGAAATTTCTCATACATAATGTTAAAGGTTATAAGCTGTATTAATAGTGACATTTAAGTAAATCTGCTATTACCGTATGTATCCAATACTTAATGATACTTGGAAAGAATTCAAGGACAAGGCGGGGAAAAAAATGTTGCATTCAAGCAATACAAAATGTACATGCGTTAGAATTAACTAAAATAAACCAAGAACTTTTGTTGAAGAAATTTACCCAAAGGAACAAGAGAATATATATTTTTTTTAGGATTGAGTAATTAAATCCAAAATTAAAGGGTGTTGTCCTGTAATTTCTTGCATGTTAGTTATAATATTTAATATTTTCAGTATCAAAGAATTTCAGGGGACCTTCATACAAACTTTGTATATATTTTAAGTCTAACTCTTAAACTGTGATAAAAAGCTATTAAAGAAGAGGGGGAAAGCACTTTTATACACTTAGGAACTTAAGGAACAGCTGCCTCCAATTAAACAACAAATACTTTTTAAAGACTCTTGGGGTTCAATGTTCCTTCAGTGAACTAAAAAATCTGGAAAAATGGACTTCATTAGCAACTGCAGAATTATTGAAAGGATATTTGAAATGGCATTTAATACCTGCAAAGATAGGAACAACCAGTGGTTTAAAGTTTCACCATAAAGATTGGTAAATAACACTGATTATGGGTCTTATTCAAACAGAAAATAATGAATATGTAATGAAAGGAGAATAATGATCCAAATTGCTCTTAATCTTGGAGTTGTGCCTATTGATTGGCCTGGAAATAACAGTGTTAATCGTACGGTAAGAAAGCCAAATGTTTAGAAAGGCATTAGCTGTGAGGAACAGGATACCCATTTCATTGTAGTAGTACAGTATTTTATTGTTTATTTATTTCATACAACTGTGTATTTAAGAAAAATTCCAGGGTTAACCCAAGTCAAATAATATTCTTCCCCCCACACACAATCCATAACTTATAAAAGCTATTTAAGTACTCCTTAGAATTTGTCAAACGTGTTCTGAATACTGGATGCTTGACACACAAGAGAATCGAATAAATAATTTAACTTTCCAAAATACTATTACCAATCTCTCATGGACTTATTTCTAATAAGCTAAGAAGTAATGGCTTTCTCAAAACTATAAACTTAACATTTTATACTGGCTTTCCTGAAGCACGCTGGCAAAGTTTCACGAACAAACATATTTGTAAAGAAGAAATACACTAAAGAGACACAAAGTATCAAAATTTCTTATCTATTGCAAAAGCTTCAGAGGATTTTGAATTTGAAACATCTTTTCTTCCCATTAACTTCTCTGGGGGACCCATGTATCCAATTACAAGTTAAATTTACATTTTTAATATCCATTTTTGAGAGCTTCAGTGCATTATTAGATCCTGAGCTCGATATTTGATCACTCTTATTTTAACTTAAATGGTAATAACTGAACATCTGATTACTAAAATAGAGGTCGGAGGGAAATTCAAGCTTTTCTTCCAGGCAAATGTGTACTACCAAGGAACCAATCGGTGCTCAAGGTAGCCAGGTGGCGGCAGCAGAGAGCGCTTTCAAGGAGGGCTGAAGACTAGAGCAAGTGTTGCCAGGGAACCCTCAGGGCACCTGAGAACTTGGCAAGATCAATCTGTTGTGGGGAAGTTAGCTGAATGGAGAGGCTAGTAACAGGAAGCACATGCCAGGAGAAACATGAAAAGGGAGTGCAAAGCAGAAAGAAGTCACCAAATCCTGAGACTCGGACACCAAATAGTCGCCTGAAGCAAAGGGCTTCAAGATCTCCCACACTTGGATGTTTTCCTGTGTAAAATGAGTACAGTGACTTTACCACCTGGCCGAATTATCCCAAGTCTATGAGAGCGTGCATGTAGGGTGCTTAACATATTGTCTGCTGCTTCACAGAAAGGAATTAACAAAGGCTATGAGCTGTTATTCCTACTCACTATTATCCCTACTCTGAAGCATCAGCTTCAGAGAGGGAAACAAGGGTGCTTCACAGATGTCAAAGTCAGGGAAATGAAAGAAGCAGGGCTAAGAGAACCGTGAAGGTGAGGAATCTCTTTTCTACACGTTGACTGAGCGATGGCTTTTTGTACACTAAGATCCTGTGTGCTTCAACCTGTTTCCCAGGAATGTCTGCCTATCCCCCGTCTTGTCTCAGGATATGTTGCTCTGGATCCAGTCATTTGCAGGAGTTGTGCTGGACAGCAAACCTGGTGTCACTTCAGAAGACTCAGTTATCGGGCTGGGGATGTGGCTCAAGCGGTAGCGCGCTTGCCTGGCATGCGTGCGGCCCGGGTTCGATCCTCAGCACCACATACCAACAAAGATGTTGTGTCCACTGAGAATTAAAAAATAAATAAATAAAAAAAGAAGAAGACTCAGTTATCTGACAGCAGACTTTTGGAGTAAGAGTGGGAACAGGAGCTCATTCTATCCACTGTAGGCTGTTAGCTTGATTGCCCAATGACCAATTCTTCGAAGTTGTTCTTATTTTTTATTCATGTGAATGACCCTTTGTTTATAAAAACTTGGGTTTTTTTGTTCTTGGGGAAGATAGTAAATTTTCCATACCTCTGAGTGTAGATGCTACATTCTTCAAGATATTAAGTATGTTGAAATACTCGTTTCTTAATGAGATCATGGACTTTTTAACCAGTCTGTGCTCTTGAAGAATTCAAGAAAACTTTTTTCGGAGGAAGGATAAACTGTTGTTTGTAAACTGAACTCTCTATCACTTTCCATACTTTATGATTGAAGAACCCAGACTTTGGGAAGTATACTTAGAGTTTTTCTTGGGCGGGGAGGGGGTGGTAATTGTTTTTACAGGACATGTGATAGAGGCCATTCTCTGCAGGAAGGATGCTTTTTCCATCCTTAATCACACTGAGGTGGAGGATGAGCATGTCTAGAGAAGGAAAGAAACTTCTGTGGTCCAAGAAGACCGATGGGTTTGGCAAGGGAGTAAGGTTTGCAGAGGACTAGAAGCTCTGTGAGTGGAGTTTGAAGTGGTCTTGGCCATGCACAGACCTTCAGGGACTGAGCTGGGACCCTGAAGTTTGGTTAGGGTTATATATAAACCCCAAGAGTACCCACTGGTCCCTGTAGAGTCAAACACTCAACTTGAATCTTGTAGCACTTAGTAGAGTTTTAATGTCACCATCTTTCCCATTTTTAGTAAATGGTACAGCCATATAAATCCACCCAAATGTTCCAATTGAAAACTTCCCTACTCCTTCTTATTGTTCCACTGAATTCACCAACAAGTTCTATCAATTCTGGCTCCAAACAGACTAGAACTCAAGCTTGTTCCCTTCTCCTCTCTACCATCCTGATCCAGCTTCTGCTATTGCCCTTGAGGTGACCGCTGGACCCTCCCCATCTCCCAGCTTTCTCTTTGGACCCTTCTATCCCATTTTTACAGAACAACCTGAGGATTCCATTTACAATATAAAGGAAGTCAAGTAGTTCTCCCTATTAAAACCTTTCCATTGGACGGGCGAAGCGGCACACGCCTGTCATCCCAGCAGCTCTGGATCCTAAGGCAGGAGAATCGGAAAGTTCAAAGCCAGCCTCGGCAAAAGAAAGGCACTAAGCAACTCAGTGAGACCCTGTCTCTAAGTAAAAATCAAAATAGGGCTGGGGATGAGTCTCAGTGGTCGAGTGCCCCTGAGTTCAATCCCCGGTACAAAAAAACCTTTCCCTATCCAGTGTTCTCTGGATAAAAACTGAAATATTTAGCATGGCCAACAAGGCCAGGTCTGGACGTGTGAGCTTTGGAGAGCTTAGTGAAAGCCCTGGGCTCTGGGAAAAGCTTTTTGAAAAACTCAATTACAGGACAGTGCAGAGAAACTATTCAAAGTGTGAGATGCAAGGTAGGTGACAAGAGATCATGACAGATTTCTTGGGGTTCTTTCTAGAAGGGTGAAGGATGGACTTCCTATTCCTATCTGTGGGAGATGATAAAAGGACAGTAAAGACAAAGTGACTAATGGTCTCAGCACAGGATGATAAGGTATAGGGTGCCCACTGACACACCCAACCTGGGGAAGAAAACAACTTCACTAGAAATCAAAGCAACCCTTTGTACATAGTCTCAAAAACAAGAACCCAAAGCTGTTCAATTTACATATAATAGTGGCTTCTATTTAGCAAGTACCTGCTAAGGGGTTGGCTTTATGCCAGTCATTTTACATATTTGATTACAACAACCTCGTAAGATATTTATTATGATCTCTATTTTTGATATATGGAAACCAAAGCTCAAAAGGTTACTAAAAGTCAAATGACTAATAAGGCACCAACCAAAAAATTACCACATTACGCTTCTTCATGATGAAAAGGAATAGCTGTGATGTTTATTTCCTGTGCCCCCACTGCTAGGATTAGGGAGCTCCAGGAGGGCAGGGCTGTTTTGCTCACGACTGCCTCCCTACCACAGTGAGTAGCGTCTGGTCACAGCAGACCTTAAATATGGATTTTTGATAGAAGGAAGAAATGAAGTTTAACAGCTGCTTCCCTTAGTTAGTATTTTAATACAGAGCTTTATAAAAGTAGGAAAAATTAGTGTGAATATCCCTAGGTCCATAGATTTGGAGTTGGTTATAGTTTCTTATTCTCTCCACCAAAGTGCTGCTATTAAAATACAACCATGCCTTATTCAACCAGAGGTTTCCATTAGCAACAAGAATTAATTAAATTATGAGTCATCGGCAGATGACATACTAATGCAGATTATCTCCCTACAATTATTGGGGTTCTTTTCTTTTTCTAATTATAAAAGTAATATAGTAAAGAACACAGCTAGATTTATTAATTTTAAAAAGCGAAGTATGCACCATTATGTAAAGATCTCCAAAATATATTTTTAGTGAAAACAATAGCAACAAGATGCAGTACGGTGTTCATGCTAGGCTCTTCTTCCAAAGGGTAATAATAATCATTATTGAGAGCTTACTCTGCCAGGCACTATATTATACCTGCTGCATGAATGACCTCATTTAATTTTTTGACACCATGTTGTCAGTGCTATGTCCTCATTTCAATAATAGCATTACCCTCATATTAATTTTTTTTAAATTTTGAATCAATCTGGAACTTAGATCACAAAGCATATACACACACTGGATATAGTGACACACACTTTTAATCACAGAGACTTTGGATGCTGAAGTAGGATGATCTCAAGTTCAAGACCAGTCCTGGACATTTAGGTTTGACTCAGTGGTAGAGACCCTCTGGGTTCAATCCCCAATACCACATACACACACACACACACACACACACACACACAAAAAGATACATACACATGCACATAAGTGTGTATATTTTTAAATTTTTTTTAATTGGTGATAGACCTTTATTTTATTTATTTATATGCGGTGCTGAGAATCAAACCCAGTGCCTCACACATCCTAGGCAAGTGTGCTACCACTGAGCCCCAGCCCTAGCCCCAAGTGTGTTATTTAACATCTATATTTACTCCAACTCCACATATTGATAGATATAAGACTTCATCAATATCTGCAGTTCAATTCCTATACCACTAAGTTTGCATTTTTTCTCTTTTTACATACATTTTTTTCATCACCAATAATAATGAGAAGCCTGGCTCTGATTATCCTAGATATTTTTACTTATTGTATATAATGTATTTCCTGATGCCTCTACTGTCCTCATCCTGGCAGAATGTCCTTCCCCACCTTCTAGTCTCCAACTCTGCATATCAGACCTGTTGGTCTCCCTGTTCAGACTCTGGTGCCCCAGACCAGCTCAGAGGTTCTCCTTCTCCTATGCCAGGACCTCCTGACAACCGTGGGAAATAACTCCCTAGCACTCCCTGCCCATCTCTAACAAAGACAGCTCACTTGTCATTCAGGGACTACCATAAGAAAGTGTCTCCTAGGACTCCAGAATCTTGAACTGCATCAAACTTAACATGTTAGTAGCTCTATCAGCCCATTCTTAAAAGGACCCGCAGTTAGGCCAAAAGCATAGATAGCCCTTTAGCCAATTATATGTCTCAGAATGAAACAGGAGAAATGGAAAGAAAAAAAAAAGGAAAAAGAAATAAAAAATTGTACGAGGGAGGCAGCTATTTCATGAGCTGAATCCCAAGTAGCAAAGTCACCACTGATGTCACAACAGTGTTGCCAGCTAATAATGGGCTGCTCCTTAACTGTCGGGAAAGGCAAACAGCACAACATTAAAATGGTTCTATTTTTTTCCATCCTTACAAAAGCAACACAGCGGCAGAGAGTTGATCTCTGAAAGACAAAGGTGGTGAAGATCAGCATGCACTAAAGCAAGTGCCACTTGGGTTGTGATTTTCCTTTTGAAATATTAAGTAATATATCCAAAATACGCAGGCCTCCACTGGGATCCCCACCTGAAGTGCTGGTCTGAAATCACCTATCCAGTGGCTCAGCAAGTCCCCTGCTCTGCAGGCCTGCCAGACAGCCTGGCTTTCTCTTTTCCTCACTTGCTTTGGCTAAGTGGCTTCCAAGGTATTTCAGGGGGAAAAAAAAAAAAAAATCAGGATTCAAAACAAAGAGCCGATATCCCAGCCAGGCCTGCATTCTCCTACAACTGTATTAATCAGCAGCTGCTTGGACCCTGTTCATCTGCCACTGCCAAAGCTGAACTAAAGTCTGCTCTTTCTCTCCACCACAGGATTGCCTGTGGCTCCCAGGTTGAAAGTTTTTCTCTAGCACTGCTCACTTTCCACTTTGTCATCGGGCACCTCCACCCTTGTCTCCTCTCTTATCTGTCTATACTTTCCACCAATCTGTGTTCACCTCACCGAGTCCCCCTTTCATTACTATGCCTTTTTCACGCCCGCCCCCTGCTCTCCATCCTTGGCTTCCATCCTAAACATTTTGAACATGAGGTGAACTTGGTATCTGTGAACATGTCGACAGACCAGTCTTCCAAGTCAGCCAAGTTGCCTCCTCCCCTGACCACATAAGGTAACAAGCTCTCCTTTCTCTGTGCTAATTCTTTCCAGTTGCCCAGTAGTAAAGCTGTCTCCTTCAAGAAATGGTTTGATTTAGGATCCACTCAAGAGACACAACTAAAGAACAAGACCTCCTGTTATGAGGTTGCAAATTCCCAGGCACTCGCAACCAGCATTTTGCTTCATTAAATAATAGTCACTGGCAGCGATCTTTCCCCTTCCAGGCTGTAGAAATTCAGAGTTCTCCACATCAGAAGGGAAATTCTGAACAGCCAAGAATAAGTTGTTTCACCCTGGGAAAAGCATCTAAACTCAGTTCAGCTTGCTGAATGCTTCCCATTTGTTCTAACCTTTTCTCTTCCTCAACTTTCTCTGTGCCCCAGGAAAGGGGCAGACTTTTGGGTTGTTCAACAGGCTCCTTCGGCCTATGGCTTCCCAGTGAATTCAACCAATGGGGAGCACTGGAGATCAGGAAGAAGGTAGGAGGTGAGGTTAGGAGGCCAGGGTATTTACCCACTATAGCCTTCTTTGTGGGGTAATACAGGTGAACAGGGTTTCTCAGTTTCTGCCAGGTATCCCTCTCTTTCCAACTCCAGTCACCATTCTGTCCTTTGTCCCATCAAACCTTGTGCAACAACAGTACCCTTTCAACAACTCGGGGTATTGCACTATCCCTTGTGATTTCCCTCTAACCTGACAACACCTTTATAAATAATCCCTTTATTAAACTCTCTTCAAATTACCCAATTCAAGTGGACCATCTGTTTCCTGTGGCTAATTTGATGCTTACATAAGATCTCTGCTTAGGCAAAGCAGAAGCAGGTATATTTGAGAAATTGCAATGGTGAAGGATCAGGAACCCAGTTACCTGGAAACTGAGGCCCACAGGTAGTAATTCAAGCAATTCTTGGCACAGACACAGGAGAAAGTTCTTTACTGAGTGTAAGTGATACAGAGAAGTAGAAGAATTTACTGACAACTGGAAGTACTAAGGTTGGATGGTTGCTAATACTGTAACATTTGCTATGCTTACTATATTCCAGACACCTACAATGTTATCACATTTTAGATTATTTAACCAACATACAGATAAAGAAGCTGGATGTGTTGATTATTGCTGTTTTTCCTCCCCAACATTCTTCCCTTAACATCTTCCAGTGATAAGACTGTTCTCTCCTGCAAGGAATTCATTTGAATATTTTAAGTAGGGGTAGTCCTGGCCTTGCACATCAGCACTCCCCCTATCCCACACACAGTGTTTAGTTCAGAGAGGGGCATGTCGTCACCCAAAGACACCAATGAGTCCCTCTTGAGATTCAAAATGCACATAAGGAAAGACCTGGAAGGATGGTGATGTGAGCCACCACTAGCTTGGGCCACCTTACCCTCTGCTTGGAAGAAGCCATCTTCTGTAACAACTCACACAATATCAACCAGAGAAAGACAGAGACAAGAGATAGATGGAAAAGGAACAAGAGAGATGACCTCATTTGCTCCTGCTTCCACTACCTCTGAAGTCAGTTCTGTCCTAGGATTTTAATCTTGTGAGTCAACAAATACCTTTAAAAAAAAACTTAATCTAATTTAAGTTGGGTTTCTGTCACTTTTAATTTTTTTAAATCCTGTAAGTATATTGAGGCTTACTTACAGAGATTCTTCAGCTGAGCAGTGATCAGCACATGCATCCAAAAAAAAAAAAAAAAAAAAAAAAACTAACCAAGGATGGAAAAAGAATCACTGTGATATTGTGAAATACAAATTTATTTGTTTTTCATTCTTGTCTTTTGGAATCTTCAAAGTGACAAATGGTAATTGACAAATGACTGGCATCTCCCAGGTAACTTCAGGATAGGGACTGGTCAAGACCAAGGCTGAATTAGTGAATTGGGGCTTTGGGCTCTAACCCACCCCCAACCTCTGGGAAGACGAGAGTGGATGAAGGTTGAATGGATCACCAATGATCAGTGGTTTAGTCACTCATACCTGTGTGATGAAGCTTCCATAAAAGTCCAAAAGAACAGCGATCAGAGATCTTCTGAATTGCTGGACACATGGAGGTTCCTACAGGGTGGGGGCACCCAAGAGAGGGCATGGGAACCCCTTGCCTCTTTCTATATCGCTTGGCCTAGCATTTCTTTACTTGTATGCTTTGCAGTATCTTTTCCAATAAACTGGTAAGTGTGTTTCCCTGAGTTTTATGAGCTTCTTTAGCAAATTAATTGAACCCAAGGTGGGGGTTATGGGAACCCTGAATTATAGCCAGTCCTTCAGAAGCACAGGTGAAGCAATCTGGAGCTTGTGGTTGATGCTGAAAGTGGGGAGAAGTCCTATGAGAATGAACCCTCAACCTGTGGGATCTGACACTATCTCGTGTGGATATTTTCAAGATTAAATTGGAAGGCATCCAGCAAGTGTCCACTACAGAACTAACTGCTTGCCTTGGTATCAGATACCATAAGTGATGTGAGAATACAGGAGAAAATGAGTTTGTTATTTTTCTATTCAACCACTCAAAAGGAGTGGGTGGGACAATCTTCAGAGTTCACAGAGATTCAGAAATATTTGGTGAACCCACCAACTGGTATGGAAAAACCTTGTAATAATACAGGGGAACCAGGAGAGTACTCAGAAATATAGTATGTTAATAATAGGGGGAAAAAATCAGACCTAGACTTTCTTAACCTGCATAACAAAACTTAAAACAGGGCTTGAAACAATTAAATGTTTCCAAGGAAATTAACTATATTCTAGAACAAATATTAAGTACATGCAAAGAAATTAAAGCATATGCAGCACCTAAAAATGTAAAGTTCATAACTATTGGCATTCAAAAAAAATTACCAGACATACAAAAATATAACCTAAAAAGGTGAAGAAAATCAACTAAAATTGACTCATAATGACACAGATAATAGAATCATGATCACTAAAACAGGTATTATAATTATAATGTGTTGAAAGTAGAAGAAATCTTACGTATGGTAGGGAAAGACATAGATGGTGATATAAAATATATTCGAATCAACTTCTAAGGTTGAAAAGTGCAACATGGTACATGAGATGAAAAATACACTAAATGGGATTAACATTAGATTAGACATTATGGAAGAAAGCATTAGTGAATTTGAAGACACATCAATAGAAACTTTTCAAAATGAAACAGAGAAAAAGAACTCACAAAAAAAAAAAAAAAACAGTGAGCTTCAGAACAACCTCAAACAGCCTACTACTCATGTAGATGTAGGGCCTAAGAAGAAGAAGGAGAAGAGAGGAGAGAAAACATCTTTTTAAAAAAATAGTTGAGCATAATACCCAGAGAGCCCACCCCCAACTGGCCTCTCCAGAAAGAAGGTCTAGCCATGTCTTACCTGATCAAAAAGGTTTTCAGCATCACAAAAGCCCCAGGGTCCACTGGTCCCTACAGTCAAACAGTGTTAATCAACAGGATCATTTACATCTCTGAACAGACAGGCATCAACTCTTCAAGCAGAACACCTTGTGCCAGGAGAGGTAGCAGCAAAAGCTAAACAAGTTCTTACAAAGATAGGTAAAATTCTGAAAGCTGCAGTCTGTGAGTTCACTAATGTGCTCAAAGCCACTATTTTGCTGGCTAACATAAATGATTTCAATACTGTCAATAGGATCTACAAACAGTATTTCGAGAGTAATTTTCCTGCTAGGGCTGCTTACCATGCTGCTGCTTTACCCAAAGGAGGGTGCTGAGATTGAAGCAGTAACTGTCCGAGGTCCTCTCACAACAGCATGACTACAAGTGGGCACAGTGTTGTTCTCATCATTTCTTTAAATTAACATCTTGATTTTTACAATTGACATTGGAAAGTGTACATGTGATTAAAATATCTGAGGTGACTGTGGGAACACCATAGCAGAAAGGGATCTGACATAAATATTAGATAATGAATCTAGTTACTGATGCTGCAAATTACACTTATGTACACTCATTGCTGAATGTGAGAGAAGAGACATTCATTAGATCATCACTCAAATAAATGGAAGTACAGGGAAAATAACATGTAAGAAAAAGGAGTTATCGTTCCTGAAAAATACTAAAAAGCAAACCTGATTCAATTAAATCCTATTAATTTCATGATGTGAATATTTAGTTCAATGTATGATTCTGCTTTTACTTGAGTAAATGTTCAATCTTGAATTGTAGAAGTAAAGGGAAAAAAAGTGGACCAAAATTTTATATAGATTATAATATTTTTTCTAGTGGAAATAAAATAGACCTGCAGATTTCCCTACCAAAAAAAAAAAAAATGAGAAGGGTAACACACACCTGTAATCCCAACTACTCAGGAGGCTGAGACAGGAGGATCACAAGTTCAAGGCCAGCCTAGGCAACTTGGGAAGACCTTGTATCAAAATAATAAATTGCTGCAAAATAATAATTTCTGCAAAAAGAAAAAGTCTGAGGAAATGATGGCTAAAAGTTCAAATTTGTTGAAGAAATCAATATGCAGTTGAAAGAAACTCAATACTCTAATAAAACACAATGTCTAACTACACCAAGATACTTCATAATCCAACCAGGGAGCCCATCTGCATGGGCAGCACCCTGACAATCACATGTGGACTTCAAAGAGCAATCATGAAGCATTTCAAGGATGCAGGTGTGCCCTTCACTAGTGGACTTGTCAATATCTCAGCTAAGAGACTGTCTTCTAGGCCTTCTAGTGGAGTGGTAGGTAGCAAGATGGGCATTAGGTTACACTTGATAAACCCAGTCCAACATTTTTATGCCTGTGGACTTCTTGTGGATTTTCTGCGGATTTCCTTCTCCACATCATATCAGAAAAGCTCTGGCATACCATCCTCATGGATTATAAGCCACCCTTGAATCCAGGTTTTAGTGAAGTGTTAATTAGCATGGAACTTACACATTAAATTCAGATTCTCCAGGAAGCCTACCCATATCAATGAATTAAGCCAAAACTAATGTTATATCCTTTTTGGACAAATATCCTTGGAAAGCTCCCCAGGTTTCTATTGCTGGATATTATTATCAAGGCTTTGAAATTAGGCAAGTCATTTCTTCCTAGAGCATAGTGTATATTATGCACCTGGAACTTGCTGAGAGTTGACCCTATCCAAGGGTCCACTTGTAAAAGGGGTGATCATGGTGAGCCTTAAGGGTAATGGGCACTCCTTTATAAAAGGAATCTTTCCCAGGTGAGGGTTTCTTCAGCAATAGGTGAAATGCCCATAAATTATGTCATGCACATAACCCATCTCTCTGAAATGGCTGGGTTATTTCAAAGCTAGTATGGCTTACTAAAAACTCAGTTACTGTGTCAATTGGAAACAACCATGTGAAAGTTGGAATTGTCTCTTACAGGGTGCAGTGTATACTTTGAATTAGAGACCATTATATGTGGTATCTTCCCTATAATCAAATACATAGGTCTGTGAACCAAGGAGAGGAAGTAAAGGAGCAAGCTATTCTTAAAAGAAAAGCCAGTAGTGCCGGGAACAGTGGTACACCTGTAATCCCAGAGGCTCTGGAGGCTGAGACAGGAGGACTGAAAGTTCAAGACCTGCCTCCACAACTTAGTGAGGCCCTAAGCAACTTAATGAGACCCTGTCTAAAAGTAAAAAATAAAAAACAAAAAGGGCTGGGGATGTGGCTCAGTAAAGCGTATCTGGGTTAAACCCCCAGTACCAATTAAAAAGTAAATTCAGTGGAGGAAGAGGATCAGGAGGAGAGAGGAGGGAGGGGAGAACTGGGGAAAAACGTTGACCAAATTATATTGTTCTACTGTGTGCATGTATGAATATACAACAACAAACCCCACTGTTTTGTGTAATTATAATACACCAATTAAAAAAGGCATCAAAGAGCTAATGATGCAATAAAACAAGTGAATTCAAAATTTCACCCATAGAAAAATGAGAATTTGCTAATAACTTAAAAATAACTATTTCTCGTCCCTAGCCCCACTTTTCCCCATTTTTTACTAGGCAACAGGGTTCTCAAAACTATTGAAATCCAATTTTAGCTACCTAAAAGTGTGTTCAAAGTATATTATAAAATGATAACCTTCTAATAAAAGAAATGAGCAAAGATTCCCAAAATGAGCAGTAGAGTGCCTGAAAGCAAAATAAAAAATAGGAGAGCCCAACATAAACCATTATGTAGTGTCCCCAATATGTTTCCTGAGTCCTTCTTAGACTGTTTAGTTCGTCTTCTTATTTGAGCTAATAATCAGACAAGCAGGTCCCTGATGTTACAGGCAGAAAAATTATCCTTCAAGTTTAGGGCACTATTCCAAAGAAACCTTATGAGAACAACTGTCCCACCCACAGTCCTTCCTTCAACTGGCAACACTCTGCTACTGCAGTGGTGTGAACACACTGTTGAGGTTAGAAGTTAAAGTGGCACACCTGTAATCCCAGAGGCTCTGGGGGGATTCAAATTAATGTTATTCTATTGGTGCTCCTACAGTTCAAAGTGCAATGTTAATTGAGATAAAAGCAATAAATGAAAAGAATTATGGTTACTTTATTAGTATGACTGAGTAAATGTCGTTTCAGGACCCCAAACTATATCATATTCCCCTAAAATTACTTATTCAATTTCAGGTCAAAGAAAATTTCTTTATAACAACTCCCTGTGAAAGTTCTCGTTAATATGGACCCTGATCAATACACCCCCAGTAGAGCAAATCTAGGAGCTGGAAAAGTATCTTGAGTTCCTGTGAATAATATCTGGATTCTGGAAGCCTGGTTTTCAGACTATTTCTTCTTTGATGAATTCTAGAAAGCTCTAGAAGAATTGATATCCAAAAAAATACAGAAGACAACTCTAGCATAAAAATGGCTGCCAAAGCTTTAGAGTTAGTTGGAACAACTTTCCTTGAGATATAGCTCTTATTTAAAAGTCATTTTTAGGCACTTAAATTAGGCAATAACATGGAACAATATGACTAACACTGACCAGATTGGAAACCATTAATTTGTTTGATAAAGGGTAAGCAAGTTCTAGAGCAATATGTTAGAGAATAAATTAAGAATATTATTTAGCAAGAAAAGAAGAGCTCAGGAAAAATTAAAATCTAACTTAAAAAACAAAAAAAAAAGGATATTCAGTCAATAGTCATTTCTCTTAAGCGAAGATATGGTATCTAACATAAAGTCAAAGCTATGGAAAATCCAGAAAATCTCTTCTCTCCAACAGAGAGAAACTATTATCTATATCCAAACATGGAGGCTCAGAGTGTGGAGTAGTGGCAGGGCATCTTCTGCCCTTCCAAGGTCATAGTATGCACCATAGCTTGCTGAACGGCTAAAAAGAGAAGAACAAGCCAGTGAGTTGGTGCATGCCATAATCCCAGGGATTCAGTAGTCTGAGGCAGGAGGATCTCGAGTTCAAAGCTAGCCTCAGCAAGGCCAAGGTGAGGCCCTGAGAAACTCAGCAAGACCCTGTCTCTAAATAAAATATAAAAAAGGAATGGGGATGTGTCTCAGTGGTTAAGTCCCCCTGGATTCAATCCCTAGTACCCAAAGTAGAACAAAACAAAAATAGATTCCTATTCGAAAAACTTTTTAAAACTATTTGCACTGCTCCAAAGTTTCTTTTTAAATTTTTTTTTAATTGTAGGTGGACACAAAGCCTTTATTTTTATTTATTTATTTTTATGTGGTGCTGAGGATCTAACCCAGTGCCACACCTGTGCTAGGTGAGCAGTCAACCACTGAGCCACAACCCCAGCCCCCAATCCAAATTTTTAAAATTTTTTATTCCAAATGTTTTAGAAAAGGGTTATGCAAACAGGAACCCCCACACTAAGCTGGAACTGTATTTGTAAACTATGTAAATCCAATTGAGAGAACAATTCAGCAATATATATCAAAGACCTTAAAAATATACACATCTTTTGAAGAAGATATTTCAGGTTAGCTTAAAAAAATCATGTTTTAAACAATAATGTTCTTCATAAAAAATGATTAAAATGCCCAAAGAAAACTATTCAAGTTTTTTTCAAACTATTAATGTTCAGATGTTAAGTAGAAAAAAAATTTAGATTACAAAACAGCATGTCCACTCTTTTCCATTTTGTAACTGCGTATGTGTGTATGAAGTGAAAAATATGGAAAGATTTAGAATTGTTTTTAGGATCTTTCTGTTTGTGTTTTCTTTTTCCCTGTAATTTTTAAAAGTTCTTTCTTAACGACATATTGAGAGTATCTAACTACTTCAAAGAGTATTATGAATTTATGGCTAAGTAAGATGATTGAAAATTAAGCTCCAGTGCTGAGCTGTTCGCACAGCATGTTCTAAAACACCCTCTTTCATCTGTAATAGCTGCTTGCCTTTCTGTGGACCTGTTGCTGCAGCAAAGTTGGGAAATTATACCAACATATGTTCCATTGTCTCCGACTTGTTTGTGCCAATTGATGGAAGCTGAAATATGGAACACATCAACAAGATAATCCTAAATTAATTTATGCTTGGACGTGGAATATGACAGACATGTGTGTATAGATGTGGACATATTCACCCCCACTAATCCTCCAGCCTCATCCACACCACCTCTTGGCCCGGGTCCAACTTGCAGCCTGGGGCCAGCAGGGCAGCACTGAGGAAGTCCCTGGAAACCAAAGGGAATCTGAAAAAAGATTGTTTGATGATGGAGATTTGGCTCTGAACCCTGTATAAATGCAGAAATACCCACACATAATCAGTAACTGAATAATATTTTACCTAGAGTAGTCTAATTCTTCACAACTCTTTGATTGGAAGGGGAGTTTTATTTGTGTGAAATCTTTCAGATTTAGGGAAATGATGGCTGAGATGATGAAAAATAGTATATCCTGGCTGAGGTGGCTACTTAATTTGAGAGACCCAGTGCAAAATGAAAATTTGAGTCTTTTATTCTAAAATTATTGGGAATTTCAAGACAGTGACCACAGAGCCTTAAACCAGGCTCAAGAGCCTTTTAAGCTCAGGGCTCTGTGTGAACGCACAGGTCACATCGCCATGAAGCCTGTGCTAAGTCTTGGCATCCACAAAGACACAGGATCAAATTCCGTTTTTCATTTACAAGTGGTATCTTGGGTAAGTTACTTAAACTTTCAGATCTTCAGTTCTTTCTTCTATAAAATGGGAGCAAAATGAGAATAGTATTGTCTTCAGGATGCTCGTGAAGACTAAAACAGACAACCAATGTTGTACTAGGTATAGCATAGTCCCTGGTTCATAGAAACTCTATCTTCTCTATCCTATATACTGCAGTTAGAGTTCATCTCTTAAAATGCAAACTTGAGTGTCTCTTCCTGAAACAAAATGAAAATGCATATTAGGACATATGAGGACCTTCAGTATTCAGGTTTTTATCTTTTCCTCTATACTTGCTACTTACCTCTTTCCCATTTGTATCAAAGTCCAAAACATATTATGAGCTTATTTTCACTTTTTAATTATAATAGCACAGATTTCATATAATAAAGGTTCCTTTATGCTAGGCACTGTGCTAAACATTCTGTTGGAGTAAATACTCATTCTCCACTCCTGATGTTTCCCACCATGAGTGAAGCACTTGAGCTGTAACCCTCCTGGGTACTTCCACCCCCATGGATGCTCCTAGAAGAGGAGCAATTTATCTCACTGGTGAGTTTGAAAGAAATGTAATTCAGACTCTTTCTGTAGCAAAATCTCCCCCCAGGGAACATATGGTCTCAATTGATTTTAGGTACATTGTAAGCTTACTGGTCACAGTCTTTGCCCAGTGGGGAAACCTATTGTCCAGTACTGCCTATTACCAGGTAGTAGGCCTGTCTCTTCTGGGTACTCAGCTTTCAGAGTCTGAAGCTTTCCATTGTTCACTTTATTAATGATAATAGTCTCCTGTTGGCCATACTCTTGTCTGTTTCTTATTTGGTTCAGAAATTGAATGGGAAGAAAGAATATTATAAATTAAGGCTACTCCAACCCAGTCTATATTCATTACCTCCTTTAAACCTCAGAACTACCATATGAGATATACATTTTTATCATTCACTTTTACAGATAAGGAAAGTGAGGATTAGCAATCAAGTAAGTGGCATAATCAAGATCTGAACAGGTCTGTGTGATGCCAAAGATGATGCCCTGAAAGTCTCCCGTTTTGTTTTTGCAAGAAAGTTTAATAATAAACTGATAAGAACATCCAAAATTTGGGTTGATGTTGAAAAGAAAGTTAACACGGTATTATATCAAGTATACTTACATTCTATTTGGCAGAAAAGTAAGCCAGGCTAAACTTAAATTCAGCACATGCTGAATTTTATTTTAAGGAGAACAAGCTGCAACCATAATAAAGAACTGTATTTACAGCTAACAGCAATACCCACATTACTCCATAGATCTTACACTACAACCTAAAACTACATTTCATGATCTAGAAGGTCTGAGAAACAAACAGTAAAAGGCATGTTTCTGAAGATTTATTATTAGCAACCACAAGACTAGCAAATTTTTTTAAATCATTTTGTCCATCTTCTCTCAAAACTTATGCAAGACATCTCTTTGTTGATAAACTCACTCTGGTTTGAACACTTGAGTAATTCCAATGTTCCGTGTCCTCTTCCACACCCCACCTATCTCAGAGAGGGTTTGGTCTCCCTACGCCCTTGGTGAGAAGGGAATTTAGAACATTTGAGGTAGCAGACTACCTACTCATGACCATGAGATGCATTAGTTGTGCTTATCCCTGTTCCTTCAGATAGGCACATAAATGACTCACCAAAAACTCACTACTACTTGTATCCATAACTTAACTCTTTCTCCATATAATCCTAGTTATTGTCATGATGGTCTTTCATAACAATTCCTACCAAGACTTTATCTCAGTGCACTCCTGTCTCTTCTGGTCCCAAGAAAGTCAACGCTGTGCCTTGGTTTCCTCTTTGTCATAGCTGCATTCCCTTCATACTTTGCTCACCAAGATAAATTCCATCTGTGGTATGTGTCTCATCCTGTTTATTCAATGCACTATGCTTCTGCCAAAGAAACAATACATGTAAAATACTCCTAAGCAAATAACTACTGATTAAAACATAGATCTGCCCATATTCCCCATCTATCCCACCTGATTTGACGTTTATCTCTATTGAAATACAATGCTTAGCACTCTTGATTTTCTTTTTAATATTCTATTCAAAATTGGAAATGGAATCCCAAGAATATAGAGGATGAAGGAATATAATTTATTCTTCTTGTAATCTTCCTTATTTTTCAAATACACTTTTCTTATAACCAACACTTCAAGACATGCCTAAAGTAGCTGCTGGCTATTTCATGGGCCCAGTGGATAATGGGAAGCATGGGGAATCCTGGCATGGAAAAGGCCATCCGTAAGGTGATCTTGACACTGCTGTCTATTGGAGAGATCGTCTTTTCTTGGAAGAAGAAGGTTGACTGGTGGCAACCCACAGGAAGCTCTATAGAACGGTTATAAAGTCTAAACATGAGTTCTAGACTACATGGGTATAAAACCCACTTTACCAGGCTTCATTTTTATTGCCTCATAGATATTCACATAACTTGGTGGATAAATAGGGAGTATTTTGCCCCAAAAATTTGAGGCTCAAAGACATAAATGATTGGCTTGAGAACATGTCAAGTGTAATGTCCTGTTTCAAGATATAAATTTGAATCCAAATCTTCTCAGTAACCTAATGATAAAAAGGACTTCCTGTTACCAAATTTTCTGGAATAAATGACGCAGAGAATGCCGGAGCATGGCACCAACTTGCTCTATCTTTTTTCATAGGAGGATCTTTGACTTGAGGTTGAGGGCCACCTCAGAATCTGCAGGTCTTTTACCCTGTCCAGTAGTTTAGCTGCCTATCTTCAGTCTTCCAGCGCCAGCAACAGCCCGTTACCCCTCTGGTTAAGCAGACAGTTCTAAATAGTTGTTGTTGGTTACCATGGTAACAGACGCTTAGGTTTCAGCTTCAAATGCCCCTTTTAATGAAGCAATTTCAAGAATAGTTGTGATAAATTACTAGACCACAGACTTAGCTGTGGGAAGTTTTGTTTTGGAAAATCCAATTAAAAACATGATGAAGGAATGAGCAGTAAATGCAACAGAAAGAATGGGGCCCATTTGAAGGGACAAATGGAAGAAAAGCCAGGTCTGACTACCAAAAGGCAAATAGGAAATCAATTCAAACCAGAGCTTTAAGTTACCAACTGATCCGAAAGGGCTTCTGGCCAGACTGAACAAGAAGAATGGTAGTGAGAGATGCCTAGGGCAAGAGTTACTGTGTGTCCTGAGAAGGCTGTGAGTTTAAACAGCTTCCATTTTCTATTTTGTCACCAATCCTGGAAGTTACATGTCAGCAAAAATCTGCTTTTGGTCTCCACATTTCTCCATTTTGGAAACCAAGAGACAGTGTCACCTGGAGAAGACAGGGTGAGCTAAAATGTGGAACTTGGCATAGGTGAATTTTATGACAGCCGAGGGTATCCATATATCCTAAGGACATAGCTGTCCCGAAAATGTTCCAGGATTCTATTATTAGGCTCTGATTTGTTGCACCCGTTAAAAATTTCGCCAAAGGATAAGTGGAGTTAAAAACCTTTCTTCACCATGACAGAAAGAAACATCTCTTAACTACCCAAAGGAAGTCATGTCAATCACTCCTGCTATGTTTTAATATAAAAGCATGTCTCTTCCATGGGACAGCTGAAGTTTATGCACAGTTAAGGCTAGAGAGTATCCTGAAAGAGCTTTCATGTACACTGCAAGTGTCATGCCAGGCTACTCAGGTCCCTACAGGAACGTCTTACTCTTGCTGCTCACGGAAAGCACCAGAGAACAGATGTATTACAGTTTGTGACAGGAGAACAGCCTGTGGATTCCGCCTACTCCCTCCAGTCCATCTGGGAGGTGGGTGAGACTGGGAGCCCACAGGGAGGGGGGCCCTCCTGGGAATCCCTCCGGGTAGCATGGCTATTGGTGCTTTATTTTCGGTAGATGGCACTGTGTCTATGGAGATAAGCACAGGAAGAGCCTAGATGGGCAAGCTTATTGTTTCTAGAGAAAGCACACTGCCTGTGAGGATGCACAGATTTTTTTTGACTTAGTAATATGGTAACACAAATACTATTCAGTATTCATGTTAGCTCCTTTTGGAGCTCAAGGAACTTTATGATTTATTATGCTGGCTGTGGTGGAGCCCAGGGACCTCCTCTGAGGGATAGAATTGGGATAAGAATAAATCACTCTGAATGTTCACCTACTTTATCAACCAACACATACTTCAGCACCTGTACTCCATCTGTGCCCTGGATCCCCAGCCTGTGTAATGGACCTCCTCCTTTGTGACACACACAGGAAGTTCTGGCATCCCAGTTCCTGTCTGGCACCTCGGACGCCTCACACCCCAAAGTCAAAGCTGCCAGACAGTTTTGTGCACACCGGTGGTCCTATATAGCACACTTTCAGTTGCCCATCCATTCTTTATCCTTCTTAATAGACATCAATTATTTTTTTTTCTCTTTGCTAAGTGTTTTCAGAAAAGTAGACCCCAGCACCAGAAAATGAAAAAAAAAATTATTTTAGGTCAATTGTGATCTTTTAAATGTGCAAAGAGAATTTTATTTTCCTTTCTTATAATATGATCTATAAACACAGAATGGAGAGCAGAATAGATGTGAGCTAAGCACTATGCTACACTCCCTCTTTTCTTTCTTTCAATAATCTTGAGATGGATACCATGCTACCCACTTTACAGTTGAGAAACATGATGCTCAGAAAGTTTAAATAACCTACCTAAAATTACCCTTGCTATTGACCGGGCACATGATGAGATTCTAACTCTTTGAGAAGTCTGTTATGAGACTTCCAGGAAAGGGACATGAATGGCAGGTGCTTACATCTCTGTGCCTCGACATTACCTTCTAAATATGACCACAGCAGTCATTTTAAGACAGTTATGAAGCCAACTTAAGGGAACAAGATCAAAGTCTGAGGAAACAGAGAAGAATGATAGAAAGAACATGGACTCTGATGATGCCATTGAACTGTTGAATTAATCAACCCTTGAACTTCAAAGTTACGTGTCAGCCATTTTGAGATATGTCTCTTCTGTTATTTGTAGCCCCACATAACCTACCTAAAGCAACCTACATACCCCCTACCCACAGATGGCAGGAGAAGGGATGTCTTAGACAGAGGCAGCCATCCATAGGGTGACTGTCAAGAAGATAGGGTGTGAAGGGCCACCCATTGTGTCACTAATGAAACTGATCAGATCCTTCCTGGGGGAGTCTGAATAAGATACCTTTTTCCCCATCTCCTCAGAAACCTCACTCCATCAATTAACCTTTGTATTACTTCAATAATTTCTACTTCAACTAATACCAGCTTAAATACCATGTAAGTTTTTCATATTAAAAACTAGCAAACTAGCCTTTGTTAAATACAGACTGCTATGTTTTGAATGTAGTTTAATCATCTAACCTGTTCCCCGAGGATCCATTGTGACTGAAGGCTTGGTCCTCAAGGTGGTGTTATTAGGAAGCGGTGGAATCTTTGAAAGGGGAGACATCTGGGAGGTGCTGAGTTCATGGGGCTGGGGAGTTGTCATTAGGGTTGAACTTGAAGAAGCTGGAGATTTAACAGGAGCTAAAGAAGCTGAATGTCTTGGTTAACCCAACAAGGTAGAGATCAATAACATATACAAGATGGTGCTGTACGTGACAGCCTTACTCTGACCTTCAGATAGAGAGAGTCAGTCCACCCCTTCACTCATCACCTTTCAGTATCACACAAGATATCTCTGGTGGCCAACTCTAACTCAAAACCATACAGAAAAGATAATTATAGAAAATACAATTCTAGCATAGCTAGCTACACAGATAAAACCACCACAATATTGCTAGTTTGGTTCAAGAACAAAGACAAAAAACAGAAGTGAGTGCCAGGTATATGTTTATATGGAAATTTAATAGGCACTATAAAGCTATATGAACAAAAATAAAGTCCCACCTTTAAATAAAACAACAACAAAAAAAGCACCCCAGATAGATTTAAGAACAAATATGAAAGTTATAATTATACACTAATGAGATTTTTAAAAAAGAATATCTCTGTGACTTAGGTATAGGGAAGGATTACTTATATAAAATTAACACAAACCATAACCAAAGGGGAAAAAAGGTAAAATAATTCAAGTATACATAAATTGAGGCTTTCTGTTGAACTGAAAATACATTGGAGAGTAGATAACCAAATAGGAAGGCTAAAATTGATAAGGGATTAATATATAGTAGAGATAAAGAATAACTGTGAATCAAAATGAAAAGATAGCAAGCTCAGTGGGAAAATGAACAATGGGTGTCATCATAGCGTGATTCCCCGCCCCCCGAAGGTGGAGCCCGGAGCTCATGTGCTACTTTATTAAACAGTTCAAACCCACAGTATAGGAGTGAGGGAAAATGGTAAGAAAAAAAGAACAAGAAGACAAATGATTTATTTGTAAATTATAGACAACTCCGTTTCCTGTCTTATTCAGTGGGTTATTATCCTTCACATTTATTATTATTTTTTAAATTTTTTTAAAGAGAGAGAGAGAGAGAGAGAGAATTTTTTAATATTTATTTTTTTAGTTTTCAGCGGACACAACATCTTTGTTTGTATGTGGTGCTAAGGATCGAACCCGGGCCGTACGCATGCCAGGCGAGTGCACTACTGCTTGAGCCACATCCCCAGCCCACACATTTATTATTTTTATGTTTAAATTTTCCCTAATTTGGCCTGTGAGCCACTCTGTAAGCTGGCTTCTGTTTCCTTTTGATATGGCTTCAACATTCTTTGAGTACAATTAAGAGATACTTTTCTACAGGTCTCTCATGTTTTCTGTATATCTTCAGAAACACAAACCACGTGTTTTGTGCTTGATCATCACTGATCAATGTTGGTGTAGCAAATTCCCTCCAGATCAGAGAACAGGCAGATTGCTTGTTGCAAAGGTTCGGCTTCTCCAAGTTCTCATTTCCTCATCTGTGTCCACTTTTCCACTGAGCTTGTACCTTTGCATTTTGTTTCATAATTATTCTTTATCTGTACTTTATCTGTCACTTTCAGTGACACAGACTCTCTATACACACAGGCTTTACCTCACTGTCCTGCCCCATGGTGTTGGGAGATTTGGGGAACTGACACAAACATGGAGATCCTGCGGCTTGCTGTGTCATGACTAATAAAGTCATTTACATCTGTCCCAGAAATTTTATGTTTTCTTTGGGTATGGATAAAAATCATAGCAAGCTGTCTTGTTAGTCTGCAGGCAGAGTAACTCTCTGATGCTTCATAAGTCAAATGGTAACAAACATTTGATTTCTAGAACAAGATGTTTTATGACCATCTTATACTTTTGCTATTCTGGGTCTAGAATCAATCTTTTTTTTTTTTTTTTTTCAATGAGTCGTAGGTCCTTTGAGTCAAAAAAATATTTGAAAGCCACTTAAAAATCACATCTGGATGTTAAAATGTCACAGTTTCCAGTCCCTCTTCGTGCTCCCTCCACCAGCCAGTCTTTGTGGATACAGCTAGCTACACACACATGCCCCCTCCACATATCCACAGTTTATTTTTGAATTTCAATCTATGTGAATTAAAAAACAATAATTTATACAATGCCTCTAACACTAATCCAAGACCACAAGGTTTATTCTAATTTTCTCCTTTTCTCTGTTCATACCTACCTTATCTAACAGTGGGAAAATTAGCTTCGTTATCTTTAAAATATTTGCCTGTTTAATGAATTCTCTTATATGGTGAATCTCCCAACTCTGTTACAACTGTTTCTTCCTGAACACATGCTTTCCCCTCCCTGATCAGCTCTGATTCTTGTCATTCATTCCACACTAGCGTACCTTGAGGATGCTCTCCTCACATCCAGCAGGGTGAAGGGTTAGGAGTGGTATTGGTAGGTTGGGTTTCCCAGAAGCTGACTGAGACAGGGTCTAATGAGAAAGAAATTTATTAAGAGTCTACCCATGGAAAGAAGGGGAAGGAAGTATGATTGGGCAGAGGAAGAAGATGAATGATATTACAATCCTAGCAAATTCTTGACTAATCCCATTGGGAGCCCTGGAATCTATAGAGACAATTGTTGTGGACTGTGTTGTGTCCACTCAAAACTCATATGTTGGAGGCATTTTTTGAAACATAATTAAGTTCCAAAGGTGAGTCCTCATAAATGAGATTAATGTTCTTATAAAACATGTTCTCTTTTCTGCCATGAGAAGACACGATGAGAAATTGGCAATCTGCAATCTGGAGCAGGGCCCTCACCAGAATCCAATCATGCTGTCATACAGATCTCAAATTTTCAGCCTCCATGACTGTGAGAGATAAATTTCTGTTGTTTATCAACCGCCCAGTCCGTAGTATTTTGTTATAGCACCTCAAAGGTAGCAGTCAACGTTGTTTTACAGTAATTCCAATTGGCGGGCCTTTATAGCCCCACCAAAGATTGGATATAGGTTGCCCTGGAAAGGGTAGTGTTCTCAAGCAAGGCAACCATTAGCAGATCCCTGAAGGATTTGACAGAGCAAGTCCTCCCTGGAAGGGAATCTGTAAGTCATGTCATTATCCACTACAGCCCATCCTTATGTCCCTCAGATAAATTTCTTCACATATATTAGAAGAGTTACTCCCCTCCAGGATTCTGATATACTTCTCTCCCCAAAAGAAAATTTAAAAGAGAAAGATGACAGCTTCCACCACTATAACTGGTCTCAGGACTATAACTGCTACTCATCTTATTTCTCTTCTGCTATCCATTCTAGATTCATTTTATTTCATCATGGCTACGACTGGTTTTGATAACTTAGCTGATGGTGTTACCCAGACCCCTTGGTTCTGAAAACATGGATTCCACTCTCTCTTTAAGCCAATGTTGCTGATTTGTCCCTTTACCATTCCAACTGAGCAAAGGAGTACAAAAAGCACTGAAACGTACTAGCTGGATGTCACATGTATTATGTGTGTGTCCGCTGCATCACAGCAGCCTACTGCTGCCCAAAAATCAGGGTCCATTATCCCTGCCAAGATGGTAACTCCACTTCTTGTCCAGCAGTATCTGGACATGAGCAGTGTGGAATGCCTACGTGGCCGATGTAATCTATATTTCAGTGGGACACTTGCTGGGTCCCATAGTAGAAGTGTGCCCTCTTGGGTAACTGGAACCTCTGTCCCTTACAGGACCCAAAGTTTGGGGAGAAAAAGCACAAAGTCATCACCGGGTCATTAGAAAAAATGCTGGTGAGTAGGGTCACGGGTGCTTGTATCTCTTGATTCCTGTAATAATGGATTATTCTTATTGGGAATACAGTATCATATAACATTTTTTATTAAGTCTTCTCTGCGATGAAAGCTGTTCTCTACTGATGTCCAGTAAAATTCCATCTACTTATAAAAGATGGAGCCATTTTCTTGCAGAGTACTGCATCCAAGCTAGTATTTCAAGTGTGGCTGCTAGTTTCTGAGTGGTCCTTCTATGTGAAATGACCAGTTCCAGTGGTCCCAGATCCACTCTTGTGCTATTTTGCAGGAAAGTGGGCTCTTTGCTCTGAAACAATGTTATGTAGAAGTCTTCACCACAGCTAAAACATTCCACAGGTGCTCAAATAATGAGGGTAGCTGAGACCCTGCAGGCAGGAAAAGCAAACCCACTCCATAATATGTGTTTATTCTTATCAGAACAAGCCTCTGTCCTTTCCGGGTAAGAAAGCCTTTCATTTAGTTAACTTGAAGACCCTATATCATTTCCTCAAGAGCAGTATGATCACAGGTGCTCAGGGTTGAGGCCTGCTGCCATCGAATTGGGCATTTGATGGTAGCAAAAGCTAAGTCAGTCCTGATAGGTGGGAATCCATGCTGTTGGGCCCATGCATAACACCCATTTCTTCCACCATGGCCAGTCCATTCATCTATCCACTGAGCCAGCCCCAAGAGAGCTGATGACAGAGACAGGTGGAGCAGCCTTGTCTGTTTGGCTATTAGATCTTTCTCCATGGTTGATGTCTGCTGAACATGAATATGTGAGATAGAGATTTTCCTATTCCCATTTTTTCAAACACCTTTTTATCTCATTCCTTCAGTCTTAACTCATGGGCCCTTGCTCTTGAGTCTGGATTTATCCTAACATCAGGCCACTTATCATTTTCCACAAAGTAGATAAACAAGTACTACCCTGAAGGAGGATTTCCCCTCACTACCGTCCTTCAAGCCACTTGAAGTACAATTGCTTTCATTTTTAAGCACCCATATACCAAGCTGTTTCCATTATAAATCAAGTTTGGAGTTTTTGCTCATCCATCAGCTGTTCATAAAAGATTCCTACTATGATGGTGGTAAGAAAGAAGCACTGGTACATAGTAGCAGAAGTCGTGAGGGTCTGGGCTACATGTTTATTTTGCTCTTTTTTTGTTGGTTGGTTGTTTTGTTTTACTAGCTCTCTAGACCTTTTTATACTTGGACCTCATGCCTTTCTTTTTTTATAGGCTCCAAGCTCACCTTATTATTTTGGGGGGTCTGTGTGGACCAAGATTTTCTTTTTCTTTTTTCTTTTTTTATTTTTTCCCATTCTGGGGATTGAACCAAGGGCATTTTATTACTGAGCTACATCCTCCACCATCACCCCGCCCTGCCCTGCTCATCACCTCCACCACATACTTCTTTCTTTTTTGGCAGGTTCTTCCTAAATTGCTGAGGCTGGTCTGGAACTTGTGATTTCCTGCCTCAGTCTCTCAGGTCTCTGGGATTATAGGCATACACCATCATGCCTGGCTAGACCCAGCTCTTGATGGGCACTTTTGAAAGCATGGTCATTTGGTATTTTGTCATCAAGCATTTCATCTCAACCAATGCCCCGCAGTATGCCAAGAATTTGATTTTTGTTTTGTTTTTATGTTTGTTCATCTGGTTTTTTTTTTGTGGTATTGGGGATTGAGCCCTTGTATTATATTATTATAGGAAGCAGAAGAATTAACAGAACTTTTTGCTATGCATACTATATTACATATACTGTATATGTATATTATGTCCCATTCCATGTGAATGCAAACACTTCCTGATCTCAGTGCTCTACCACTGAGCTACATACCAGCCCTTTTTATTTCATTTTTGAGACAGAGTCTTGCTAAGTTGCTGAGGCTGGCCTGGTGCTTGTGATCCTCTTGCCTCAGCCTCCTAAGTCACTGGGATTAGTCATGTGTCACCATCCCCAGCTAAGAGTTTTATGTTTTTTATGCTTCTTGGTATTTGTGTGTGTGTATGTTTTGTCTTTTGCTTTGTTGGGTTGTGTGTGTCTCTGTGTGTGTGTCTTTGTGTGTAACTCTCCTTGCTCCAGAATCTTAGGAGCCTGCACTATTATTCTCCCACTCTGACTTGCCATGGGGCCCATTGTCACACTGCACCTTTTCCTGCCACTTTCTCTAGTACCATAGGACTAGGTAGCAGCACTACTTGAACTGCAGCGTGGATTTGCTATAAACTCTTTTTTGCCTTGGTACCTTCTCAATGAGGGCAGCATTTCTTGTCACCTATTACATGGCTAGATAAATGTTTCCTAGCATAGAAAGCATTGTCTTAGTAGTGGGGGATATAAGATGTAATGCTTTATCTTTTACTTTGAAGGGTATTTCCTGGCACATCCTGACTACAGGACCCCTAGACTTTTACTTAAGCATCAAGCTCCTGAGTCTTATAGAGGGTTTAATCTCATCTCCTATAGAACATGTGTGTCTTAGTAAGTCATTTAGTGCAATAGCCACTTCTTATTCATTAACCCAAATAAAAGAATGCCACTAATGTCACTGTGAAGGGATATTATAAAGTTCTGTGGGATGTACAAATAGTCCAGATCCCCTTGTATTATATTATTATTGGAAGCAGAAGAATTAACAGGACTTTTTGCTATGTATAATATATTATATATACTGTATATGTATATTATGTCCCATTCCATGTGAATGCAAATGCTTCCTGATCTCATTTTCTGATCAGATTATAAAAGAATGCTTTTGCCAAGTCAGTGGGCATGGATTATGTACCTGAAACCATATTAATGTGCTCTAGCAGAGATATTAATCATATCTAACACTGCAGCTACAGGTCAGTCTCCCTTGGCTACCTCTGTGACTGTACCACTCATTAAGTTAATTACGCCCACCTGACTTCTGACAGTTCCAAACCATCACCCACCTGCTATTGTTTTGGAGTCCTAACATTCCCATAGCTGTCACTGTCACAAGGCCTCACTTTCAGTTAACCTTGTCTTATAAAGGAGATCCACTCCTAAACCTTTTAGTGAAACTATTGCCCCTCTTACCAGTGCATTACTTATAGCCTTGGTAATGATATGTCCAAAAGTCCTTCCTGTGGTGCATAATCATTTGGTGAGTTTGCTAGCACAACACCTCAGCAAACCCATTCCCCAGAACTTTTTAATCCTTTCATCCACTGCCTACATTAGAAATTCTGTTGTCTCAACTTCATTTAGTATGGGCCATCTTTTTTTTTTCTGTTCCTCTATAATCCATACTAGTAGTGATCCATACTAGTAGTGAGTTCAAACCATCTTTTTGGATCCTTGACAGGTTATCAAACCCTATATTTGGGGATAGTGCCCTAATTAATAAACTGTCCCAGTCTAATATATTTTTCTAACCTGCTTAATAGAGCCCCTCAGAATCCAGTCTTAACAATGTTCTCCTAGCTCCCGATTCAGTTCAGGTCTTGCAGGTCCTTTGGGTAGAGTTTATTTCCTTCATTAGCAAAGGTCCAACATATCCCCAAATGTATTATGTTGGAACTTAGCCTTAGAGGTCTGGTAAC
Organism: Urocitellus parryii; assembly: GCF_045843805.1. NCBI lineage: Eukaryota > Metazoa > Chordata > Mammalia > Rodentia > Sciuridae > Urocitellus > Urocitellus parryii. Next base: position 212,151,872 of record NC_135531.1, on the reverse strand, counting down.
TGGAATGAGAATGAAAGCAGATCACAAGGGATATACATGTTATCATACAGCAAAAGCCCTCTCCATTGTCTTCAAGCAAGGAGGACATGGTAGGTCTTAATGAAGAAGGTTGTTCACGTCTACAGACCAGGATAATTTTCAGAGAAGTTGGATATTCAAATTATTAAATGATGTCCCCCCAAAATGGCCAGGTCCTGTTTTTCCTAACCTCAGTTTTCTAATGTCAGTTTAACAAGAGGTGCTTTGATTTATCAGGTGATCTTTAGCCAATCTTGTTATTAAGATTTTGAAAGCCCTCTGTCTATACTGTAGGAAAGCACACACAGGCGTGTAATGCACAAAGGAATGTATTTCAAGAAGTTTTTATGACTTTAACACTGGTTAAGGACATGCAAGAGAGTGAAATGGGAAGCCATGGAGGGAAGAACTTGGCACCATTTATTATACATTCTTCCATGTCTAAAGTTTTCTTACAAATATTTTATAACATTTAAAGTATTAGAAAAAGTAAAAGGATCATTCCATTAGAAGGAGAGAGCCAGAAGATGATGAATTTAGTAATGTCCTAATTCTTTTCTAAGGGGTCTGACCTCACTCGACCCATCCCAAGGGAGAGAAGGTATCCTTAAGGTCACTGCGTGCTTGTGCAATGGATCATTCACCCATGCCTAGGCAACGTGGGTTGAGGGGAGGGGGTCTTACTGTCTGTAGTCATTCTTCCTGCAGAAGAAACCTAATGCTTTGGGATCACAGCACTATTAGAAACATAGAAACAGGATACCTGCTACAGAAGGGCACTTCAGCTAGGGATAGTTTTCGAGCAACTCCTTGAGAAGAAGTGAAGCCAGGCAACACTCTTCTCAGAGTTTTTGAAAATTAGAAGAATAGAAAAGAGCCAAATAATCTATATAAATAAAATTAAGGATCTGTCTGTTATAGCAATTGGTTACACAGATTTTCAACACATTTGACAAAATTATTTAGAATAACGTATGTATCAGTTTCCTGCAGCTGCTGTAACAAATTACTACAAACTTGGTGGCTTCAAAAAACAGAAATTTATTCTCTCACAGTTTTGGAGGCCAGAAGTCCAAAACACAGAAATCAAGGTAACAGTAAGGCCATGTTCTCTCTGGGGGATATGGGGGAGAGACTATTCCTTGACTCTTCCAGTTTCTGGTATTTTGACTTGTAGTCACATGTCTAATCTCACCTCTGTCTTTTACATCATCTTGTCCTCTGTAGGAGGATGAAATCTTCCTTTGTGTCCCTCCTATAAAGACACAGTTGGTTACCTTTGGGGATTACTGAATCACATCTGCAAGAACCCTTTATTCTTTTTTTTTTTCCATACCAGGGATTGAACCCAGGGGCATTTTTACCACTGAGCTGCATTCCCAGCCCTTTTTTTGCCGCAGGCAGCAAAATAAAGGGGGGGGGGGTGGTGACTAGCAACTTGTGTAGATGGATACATCAGAAGTGGGAGCCATTTATTGTAGGACAGGAACGGTATTTATACATTCCACACAGCTTATCTAATTAACATAAACTAAATACATCAGTCAACCAATAAGGAATCTCCACACTTAATGGCTCCCTGGCGTTACTTCACAAACCACTCCCTCTGGCATTTTGCCAGGCGCCATCCAGACTTGTTTACAGACTCTAACACTTTTTAGTTTTTATTTTGAGACAGAGTCTTGATAAGTTGCTTAGGGACTCACTGAGTTTCTGAGGCTGGCCTTGAACTTGGGATCCTCCTGCCTTAACTTCCTGAGTTGCTGGGATTATAGGCATGCACCACCATGCTCAGCTCAAAAACCTTTATTCTTATAAATTAATAGTGATAGCCTCCAGAGATTGGTACCTGTCTTATTTATTTCCTGTTGCTATAACACAATACTCGAGACTGGATAACTTATAAAGGAAAAAAATTATTTGGCTCACAATTCTGCAGGATAGAAGTCCAAAATCAGGAGATCACATCTGATAAGGATCTCTTGCTACACCATAACAAGGTATAAAAGCAGAAGAGACAAAAAGCCTCTCTTTATAATAACCCATTCTTCAGATAACTAATCCAGACCAAGAGAGAGAACTTCCCTGAGAAAGCTATTAACCCCTCTTAATGACCTAGTTACTTCTCAAAGATCTCCTCCAACATTTCCATAATTTCAACATGAGTTTCAGAGGGGACAAATCATATTCAAACCAAAGCAGGACCTGACATTCCGGGGCCATCATTCAGCCTTCTGCAGATGGACTCATTTAAAATACACAGCACAGATGAAATTAGTCTCAAGAATTCTGGGTTTTCCAGAACAGTCTACTTCTAGAGAACCCCAAATTGAGAAACAATAGGAGTTTCATGCATCTGCCAAACAGAAGAGAAGTACGGTTTGTATTAAGACACTGTGACAAGAAAAAAAAATTGGAGGTTTCAAATTTAATGTCTGCCTCCCCCTCCCAAACTACTGTGCCGCAGCCCGGCTGAAGCAAAATAAACGGGGGTGGAGGTGGGGGGGTGACGAGCAACTTGTGTAGATTGATACAGCAGGAGTAGGAGCCCTTTATTGTAGGACAGGAGGGGTATATATACATTCCACACAGCTTATCTTAATTAACATAAACTAGATACAACAGTCAACCAATCAGGAATCTCCACGCTTAATGGCTCGCTGGCATTACTTCACAAACCACTCCCTCTGCAAAATGCCAGGCGCCATCTTGACTTGTTTACAGACCCTAACACTACTGAAACAAACTGATTCCTTTTTATTGATGCATTATTATAATTATACATAATAGTTAGATTTGTTGTTACGTATTTATACACACACCTAATTCTTATCCTCAGTAAGGCATAGGAGTAGATAATAGGCAACTCCACAGAGCTGATTTCTTGGCCATAAATGGGACACACCATGTAAAATTCACCAGGAAGAAGTCAATATTAGCAAACACTGATGGAGCATTTATTAAATTCCCAGTAATGAACAAATCACCTCACTGTAAGCTTTTGAGTATATTTATTCATTAAGGCTATTTGGTTGTATCCTACACACACACACACAAAAAAAAAAAAAAAACCAAAAAATTTATTGGAAGTTCTCTGGGCTGGATCACAAATGGGAAAGTGCACAAACAGAGTTAGAGAGGACAGAAGCACCAGAGTTGAAACCCTGAGGAGCTGGGTCACAGCTTCTGGCACTTTGCTCAGTCTATGGTAGTACCTTTGGACAGCTCTCTCTTAACAACCTTTCACCTCTGTGGGGTTTCACTCATATTAATTCTAAGCAGAGTTAATCTAACTCTTCTGGGACAAAGTCACTGTCATTGGCTACCCTGGGCCAGGGAAAGAGATTCAAAGGAAAAAAAAGGTGAGGAAATGATAATTGTTTCACAAATAATGTTATTATCTTATTTTTCCAAGTGGAAAAAAATTGAACTTCAAAAAGTTTATAACTAAGTAGCAAGTCATAAAGCCTCAATCTGAACCAAATTCTGCCTAATCAGAGCTTATATTCTTAACCATGATCCTTACCCCACTATTACAACAACAGAGGAAAGATTATGAGGCAGTTTTTGCATGAAGTTACCAGGAAGAGCTGAGGTACTTCAATGAAAGCTTGTGTACAGTGAGAACTCTGCTCATTTGGAGCTGGAATTGAGCACTAGGACTGAGAGTACCGAGGTTGAACAAGATGGGACATTTCATAGCTTCAGTGTGGTTGCAAGAAGCAAAAACTTTGGGGGCTAGGGCTGTAGCTCAGTAGCAGAGCATTTGCCTAGCATGTGTGAGGCACTGGGTTGGATCCTCAGCACCACATAAAAATAAACAAATAAAATAAAGGCATTCTGTCCATCTACAACTTCAAAAAAAGTTTTAAAAAAGCAAAAACTCAAACAAGCTTAAACCAAACAGTCTTTATTGACTCAAGGGAATGGGCAATCTAAGGGAGATCAACTTCCACAAAGCTAAATGCAATGGCATCAGAACTTCTCTCTCCATCTCAGTCTTTAGCTTCATTTGCAAGAGAAAAAAAAAAGGATACCTCTTTTCTCCCAGAATTCATGGCAATTCAAGGATTCTGACTAAGCCAGGCATTGGCAGCACTTATCTGCAATGCTAGTTACTAGGAAGGCTGAGGCAGGAAGATTACAAGTTTCAGACCAGTTTGTGAAACTTAGCTAGACCCTATCTCAAAAAATAAAAATAAAAATAGAAATAAAAATAAAAATAAAGGGGGCTAGGGTGTAACTCAGTGGTACAGCATTCTTGGGGTCAATTTTTAATGTCACAAAAATAAAAAATAAAGGATTCTAACTAGTTTGTTGTGGGCCATGTGCAGAATCGACAAGCTAGACCAGTCACTGTGTCCAGTAAAAGGTTTTATGAATTCTGTCTGGCTTCCCTTTTTGTGTGTGTCCAGTTTTATTGGGGAATCACATGATTGACAGGTCACATGATTGACAGAGTGGGCTAAAAGAATGTCCCAGAAATAAAAATGCCTTTCTAGAGAAGTGGAAAGGATGATAGGTAGGGGAAATATTCAGATTATATACAAATCATAGGTTTCTGCTTCCATGACCTAGACATTCTATCTTTTCATAGTTTTTTCTGTCTCTGCCAGACATAATCATCAGTACTGGAAGCACAAGCTGATCTTTCCTCTAGAAGAAAGAAAAAAGACACCTGAAATAGTTTGTACAAATCACCTTGTTAAAAAGTCTGAGGAGCTCATCCACACTATCACTGTCAAAGTGTAATCTACCAACCAGCCTTTAACATCATCACCTGAAAGCTTGTTTGAAATGCAAAGTTTTGGACCACAGTGGATCAGGGTCTTTCTGTTTAATTCTTACACATACTAAAGGTCAGTCTGTACTGGAGTTTATAAAATTACGACAGTTTCAGGAATGGCATTGATGCCAAAAAATATTATGAAGTGACATTAAATAAATCAATCCTCTGATCTGAAAATTGGGCACAGTGATATCATCCTCACCGTATTCTTCTGAGAGTTTAGAGAAATAATAAAAGCAAAATACCCTGCAAAAGACTTATTAGTTGCATTAGTTTCCTTGTTTTTCTTTTAATCCTTTCTGCAGAATTAAGACAGAGAGAGAATTTAAGAAGAACCAGGTTTGAACTTAATATGAAGAAGAGCTTTCTAACAATTTAAGGACCTCTTTAGTCCAATGATTTCCCTGTTGTATACTCGGTGCATCCCCCCAGATTTCTATATTGAAGACCCAGCTCCCAGTGTGACTATATTTAGTGGGACCTTTATCAAGGTAATTAATTTTAAATGAAATAATAAGAGTAAAGCTCTGAGGATTAGTGTCCTTATAAGAGGAGTAGCACACAGGGGAAAGGTAGCCATCTGCAAGACAGGAAGAGAGCCTTTACCAGGAGACAAACCTTGTGGGAACTTTGATCTTAGACTTCTCAGCCTCTAGAACTTTGGGAGAATAGGTTTCTGTTGCTGAAGCCTCCAGTGTACGGTATCTTGGTAATAGTGGCTGGAGGACACTAAAGTCACCCTCCTTGCTGGAATTGTTAAAGCAGGAACTGTCACCTCTCATAAACACAAATGGACTTTCTGCAGGAGAGGGGAGAGAGCAAACTATGTGGAAACCAGAGCATCTCAGCCTTAGCTGCAAGTGAGAATCACCTGGGGAAATTTTAAAACTACAGATACCCAAGCTCTCCCTCCCAGACCAATTAAATCAGGATTTCCGGCTGTGTCTATTTTTAAATGCTTGTCCCAAGTGATGTTTATGTGCAACCAAGGCGAGGTTGAGAATTATTTCCTTAAGACATTTGAGACCCTCTGTGGCTACGTTATGAATAATCTATTGAATCTTATATCTGGTGACATAAGTGAGTGTAATAGTTAATCTTGGTCGTCAACTTGACTAGATTGAGAGACATGTAGAAAAATGGTAAAGCACACTTCTGGGTTTGTCACTGAGGATGTTTCCAAAGACAGCCGGCATGTGGGTCAACTATTGTGTAGGGAAGACCCTCCCTGAATCATTCAACTTTTTGTTTGGCTGGAACAAAAAGCAGCAGAAGGGAGAAGTCCACAGAGTCCACCTGAATGTCCACCAGGTGTGTTTTTTGCTGCTTTGCCATCTCCCATAAATAAGCAAACTCGAGATTCTTCAGCCTTGGAATACAGATTCTCACCAGTGACTCTCAGAGGACTTCCTTGGCCTGGGGCTCCATCATTGTTCCCTCTTGTTCTGAGGCTTCCAGCCTCTTGGACTGAACAAGAGGCTGGTTTCCCTGTTTTCCAGCCTATAGATAGCTATTGTGGGACTATCCGGCCTCTGATTTTGTAAGCCAATCTAATAAATTTCCTCTTATAATTTTATAAGTTCCCCAAGCCATTAAGCAAGCTAATAGTGAAGCTATAACATATTTTTTTTTATTTTAGAACTCTTGAATAAGACACAAACTACATTTAGTTGTGTAGTTAGTAGACATATATTTTTGTTGTTGTTGTTGCTGGTTTTTGTTACAAGTGTTATGGATTGGGGCTGGGACTATAGCTCACTGGTAGGGTGCTTGCCTAACATGTGTAAGGGAGGCACTGAGTCCAATCCTCAACACCACATATTAATTAATTAATTAATTAATTAATTAAAGGTATTATATTCATCTACAATTTAAAAATAAATTTTTAAAAAAGTGCTATGGATTGAATTGTTTCCCTTCAAAATTCATGTGCTGAAACACTAACCCCCATAAGATGGTATATAGAGATGAGGCCTTTGGGAGATTGTTAGGTTTAGAAAAGGTTATTAAGGTAAGACCCTCTTGATGTCATTAGTTCCATTATTAAAAGAGGAAAAATCACCAGATCTCTTTCTTTTGGCTGTGAGGACATAGTGAGATGGCTGTCTGCAAGTCAAAAAGAGACACCTCAGCAGAGCCCAACTGTGTTGGCACCCTGGTCTTGGACTTCCAACCTCCAGAAGTCTATAAGTACTTTGTTATGGCAACCCAAGCCAACTAAGGCATCCAGCATTCTTTGCCCTTGCTTGGAAATAAGCTTTTCCTTTGAGAGACTATCCCTTCCCAATTCTGTATAGTCTAGTAGGACTATCAATCAAACCCTTCCTCTATATAACCTACACTAAGCCATCAGACTCCAAGGGCAAATGACAGAGGGATTCTGGGTAGCTGGAATTGGCTTATTCCCAGGGCATGACCTAAGTAAAAATGGGTTGTATGTTTTTAAGATCTTATAACTTCCTGATTCTTCTTCCCAAGATCCAGTGTCAGCATTTCCTTTAATTCTGTGAGCTACATCATATCCTTCTAATAAATTCCTTTTTCTACCTAGATGAGTCAGAGCTTCTTTTAGTTGCTTGCAAAACTGGTTCAGTAATTAGTACCTGGACATGCACATGGCAAGCAACAGACCTTTGCTGTGGAAATAGAATTAAGTAGGTGCAAGGCAGTAAGATTTCTCCAAGTCTGCCGAGAAAATTGACGCCAACTATTTTTCTTGAGCTTTGTAATTTTTATAATAAATTTCCTTTTTGCTCAATCTAGTCCCAATTCTTAATGTAAGGAACTTAGGCAAAATGCAAGGATTTATGCTGGTGTTCTTTTCCTTGGGGTTATTTTGTGGATTGATAGGCTGGGGCTACTCTTGGATTCATGCCTGGTAGCACTACTTTAACTCATTAGAGTAGCCTCTGTGAACATCAATACCTGGCTCCAAACCAGGCCTTTTGCTTGTATAGCTTCAAGCCTATAAATGAGAACTGGAAATTTAGGTGCAGAGAAAGGTACCCAACCAAAGGCTCCCTCTTTCTAAGATCACTGTACTAGAAAGAGCTACAGAAAACAAAAAGACAGAGTACAGAAGGCAAGCATAATAATAATGATGATGATCACCATTTATTAAACCCTTACTATGTGCCAGACATTGGGCTATTATGTCATTTAATCTTAGAAAAGCAATAGTATTACGTTTTGTTTCATGTTGTTTCTAAGGTTGAGCTGCAGAGGCACAGAACTGAATTGATTCAATCAGTCACTCTTTTCTGTTACTGCCATGATATAATCATCTGTCTAGACATGACCCCTATTTTTTCTTATCTTCTTTATCCCTCATCCCCAAGTATATCTAATGTGTCCTTCCAGTCTTCTTCCCATAGACTTGCAGATCCATAAAAATGTGTAGTATAGTGTCTGCCTTTAAAATGTATATAAATGGATCCTAGTGCATGTCTCACTGTGCAATTTGCTTTTTTTACTCAGCATTATGTTTCTGAGATCCATCCACGTCGATATATATAGAGCTGGTTCATCTGTTTAAGCTGCTCCATTGTACACTATCTTATCAGTATACTGTACCTTACTTATATATTTTCTCCTGAGGGATATCTACACTGTTTCTGGTTCTTTCCCATTATAAAAAGCACTTCAATGAATAATTTCATACTGTTTCTCAATGCCTTGTACAAGAGTTCCTGTAAGATTTACCTAGAAGTAGAATTTGGGAACCTTCAGAAATGTATATTTTTAAGTTTTAATAAACCCTGCCAAATTACTTTTCAAAGTAGCTCTATTAATTTATATTTCCTTCAATAGTATATGAGCGTTCTTCAGATAGGTAGATGAGTCAACTGAGGAAATACAAAATGTCCAAAGTTTAATACCAGATCTATCTGAGCCATGTCTATCTAATACAAGATCTAAATGTGCAATGTCAGTACACAATATATACAGTTAGAAATACACTAACTACAAGTAAAAGAACACAAACCACTTACCATCTCATTTAACAGCAAAGACTAGAAGAAGGTAGCTCCACAGCAGATCAGCAGCTCAACTGTGTCGTTGTAATAGTTGACCATTACCCCTCCCACACCATTGCCCAAGTCCGAGACCACACAAGTAACTTGATACTTTCACTGACTTTCCACATAATAACTCTCAAAGTGGCTTCATTTCCTTTCTTTCCTTCATCTTCACTGCTGGTTAGGTGTTTATAGCATGGACAAACATGGGTACCTGGGAGTTTGCGAGAAATGCAGAATCTCAGACTATACTTGAGAATTTCCTAAACCAGAATAGGTATTTTAACAAAATCCCCAGATAAATTTTTAAAACTTGAGAACTTCTCACCTTGACTTTTGACAAAGCTTATTAACTGATATTCCTGCAGTAGCCCCTTGTCCCCTAAAACTCTTCCTTACATTGCAAGCCTCTGAAAATCCCTAGCCTAATTAAAACTCATAACTAGCTCCCCATTGCTCTGGAGACAAAATGCAAAGACCTATCTAGAATACAAAGGCTTGCGGAAGTTCCCCCTCCTGCCTGGTCTCCAGCCCCATTCTGTCTTATTCTGTGGACGCCAGCCACACTAGTCCCCTTCCAATTCCTGTGCCAGGCCATATTTTTCCCATGTCAGGGTCTCTTGGCTTACTTCCCCTCCCCTATACTCAGCATGATGTCAACTGCCCTGGCACAGAGTTTAAGCCTACTCCTTCACTTCCTTTAAAAAAACCCCTTCTTCATAGCCCAAGTGAGATTAGCCATTCTCTTGATAAGCTTTCTTTGCACACCATGCTCCTTTAAACATTTATCACAGTTGTATTGGATGAATGACGTGCGGGTTTCCTTGTTCAATGTCAAGTCTTCTCCATGGAAATGAAGCAGTAAGACAACTGCATCTGCTCTATATGTGGTTACTTCCTTCCAGCGCAGCGCCTAGCACAGTGCTGAATACACATTAGTCTCTCAATCAGTATCTGTTGACTTAAAATGAATACGAATGAATTGAGTGATCCCAGGGAGCTGTCCCAGCTCTGGGTGGCCCTGCTTTCTTAGTTCAATTGGAATCAAGAATCTGAAAAATCCTGCAGAGGGTCGAGGAAGTACAATTTGACCACCAGCAAGCTAATCAGGGGATGAAAATGTCCAGTTCTGACAGATGTACCCCATGCACGTGCTAAAAAGGAAAACAGAAGCAGCCCGACAGAGGGTGAGGGTAAACATTTTGTTCCTGAGCCAGTGCCCTCCTCCTCAATACACTCCCAAACTGACCTTTAGAAGGACTTTTGTAGAGTGGGAGGTCTCTTTTAACCTCCAGTGAATAGGGGTATGGAGTGGTGTTTGCTTTTTGCCCTTTGTTCTCTGGCAAGAAAAGTCTGGAGGCGGTGGAGTGAGGCTTAGTAATACAATTGCCTTCCCTTTCAAATGCTAAAGAGGGTTTTTGCTCCTGGTTTGGTATAATCGGAGAGTTGTGGAGGTCTGGAAGGGATCCACTCCCCTTCCTTTTGGCATTGTATTTCCTGTGGGCTAGGGGTAACCTTGCAATTAATAGAAAAACCAGAGCTGTCAAAAAAAAAAAAAAAAAAAAAGAGTCAACATTGCCCTCCAAGCATCTCTGTGAGGTGAGCCAGCAAAGCTAAATTTAGGGAAGACCTCCAGGTGAAAGGCAGAATATATAAAGTCCCACAGACCCGAAGCTGGCCAGAGATCCTGGCGCTCCTGGCATTCTCTACACCAGGGAGAGAACTGAAGCCCAGAGGCTGAATTGCTGTAGATGGTGGGGAGGTGGCGAATTATCAAAGCCTTTGACTTCCATCCAGGCACAGAGCTGGTTTTGAGGGGCAAGACGTCTATATAATTTGGAGGACTCTTCAAGTTAAGAAAGAAAACATAAAATTATGAATAATGTTAGGTACTGAGTTTTGGAAAGATCTAGTGCCACTACAGGCCTTCATTGGCTGTGTGATACATCCACGCCTGCCCCAGTCCAGTATAGGAAAAGATGAGTCTCCAGAACCCTTGGGCAAGTGATCTACCACCTGAAGCCTCTATTGGGTTGTTATGGGAAGCAGACCCTGTGGGAAGCACCAGGCGACACTCAGAGAGTGGGAGAACACCGGTGGGCACACAGGAGTCTCTACTCTGAAGTCTGAAGTCTGATCCAGTTTCTCATAACCTTTTAAAAATATTTATTTTGTTATTTATTTTTATTTTAAAATTAATTAATTTATTTATTTGTTCTAATTTGTGATACATGACAGCTGAATGTATTTCGATTCATAGTCCGCAAATGGAGCACAATTTTTCATCTCTCTGGTTGTGCACGAAGTAGAATCACACCATCCGTGTCTTCATGCATGTACCTCGGGTAATGATGTCCATCTCACTCCACCATTTTTCCTACCCCCCTGTTCCTTTTCTTCCCATCCTTCCCCTTTGGCCTATCCAAAGTTCCTCCATTCCTCCCATGCTCTCCACCCCCACCCCCATTATGGATCAGCATCCACTTATCAGAGAAAACACCTGGCCTTTGGTTTTTTGGGATTGGCATATTAACTTGATATTCTCCAACTCCATCCATTTATTTACCTGCAAATGCCATGATACAACTTTTATAGGCTATTTCGCGTCCTCTCTGACCAGTCCTGTCATTGGGGGGTGATTAAAATTTTCTAGCCTACAGGACTGAAGGCCTTACACAGGAGTCTCCATCAGGAAGCATGTTTACAGAACCAGAAGCAATAGGCCAAATGGCCTTTTCCTGAGACAGTTGTTTTTCAAGATAAAGTCCTTGTGACCTCATTTGGGTTTCTCCCCAGGTCTGGTTGTTACCTCAGGGTAATCTGCAAAATGGGAAGTTAATCTCTCCCCTATACAAATAGTGTAAGTAAAAGGTGTGAGACAATAGAAGAGAAAGTAGTATTAGGAAGGGCTCAATAGAGATGTGGAGCTCTCTCCCTCAGGCAATGTACAAATCCACTCTGAGCTAACTTCTCCCTCCCTTTAACACTTCCTTTAGTTTCATTAAAGTTTTTGCAGGTACTGCTGCAATCCATGGGAATATATGCTACTCGGAAACTTAAAAGAGTCCCTACTGGATACAGTGGCATGCACCTGTAGTTCCTGTTCAGAAGGAGAAGGATCCCTTAAATCTAGGAGTTCAAGGCCAGCCTGAACAATATAGTAAGATCTATTTTTTTTTAAAGTTCCCCTACATTTCTTGAACATCACAGTTTCTTCAATAAATTTATCATTTTTTTCCCTCTGGTTTGGGGCTTTGTGGGTTTTTGTTTTGTTTTGTTTTGTTTTGGGGGGAGAGGTACTGGGGATTGAACCCAGGGGTACTTTACTACTGAGCTACATCCCCAGACCTTATTTTTTATTTTGAGAGAGGATCTCACCAAGTTGCTGAAGCTGGCCTCAAACTTGTGGTCCTCCTGCTTCACCTCCCAAGTTGCTGGCATTACAGGGGTGTGCCCCCATGCCCAGCCCTTGCTGTACTTTGTGCATTTGTATACAGGCTGATCATATTGTTTACTATCCCTAAGTTTCTCCTCACTCACTGGCTCCACATTTCAAATCCTGAAGACATTTAAGTTAATAATAAATCAAAATCAGCTAGTAAACCCAAAAAGGAGTGGAAAAGAAAGAAGGAAAAAGCTGATAATGTGAAATATATAGCAAGCAGGTCAATAACATTGGAGGCAGCTGGGAAATAACTGGCCTCCTACTCTCAGGCTCAAATCCCAGCTCTGCCACTTATCAGTTTTTAACCTGTAGCTAGAACCAAACTTTCTAAATCTCACTTTGCTCATCTATAAATCTGGGGTATTTACAGGACTTTCCTAAGAGTTTCACTGTGAAGATTAAATGAGAAAATCCTCTCTAAGTGCTAAGAACAGTAACTAGAGCAGGGTAAAACCTCAATAAATGTTAGTTACTACTAAGAGAATCTCCTGTGTCATCCATGGTGAGCTTTATATATGTCATCTCCTGTTCACAGACCTGGAAGTTAAATGACCTGCCCAAGACAGACTGTAACAGCAGAGAAGCCAATTTTTTAGTTAATTATTTTTATTTATATATGACAACAGAATTCATTACAATTCTTATTATACATATAGAGCACGATTTTTCATATCTCTGGTTGTATACAAAGTATATTCACACCAATTCATGTCTTCATACATGTACTTTGGATAATGATGTCTATCACATTCCACCATCCTTGCTAATCCCCTTCCCCTTCCCTTCCCCTCCCACCCCTCTGCCCTATCTAGAGTTTTGTGTATTCCTCCTATGCTCCCGCTCCCTACCCCACTAAGAATCAGCCTCCTTATATCAGAGAAAACATTTGGCATTTGGTTTTTTGGGATTGGCTAACTTCACTTAGCATTATCTTCTCTAATTCCATCCATTTGCCTGCAAATGCCATAATTTTATTCCCTGAGAACCAATTTTCATGAGTCTCCATGTCCTGATTTTCACCAAGCCAAAGACCTGTGGATTTGTAAAAATGCTTATTTTTATGCATTAAAATATGGAAAAAAATATGTCTCACAAACGACTAGCACTCTTTCAATATAATACATCTTGCATATTGCCCCGATTTCTTTACATTAGACTGTGCCCAATAATGGAAATTCCCATTGCCTATTTTATTTGTTTGTTTGTAGTATTGGGGTTCAAACACAGAACCTTACAATACATGCCAGGCAAGTGCTCTGCCACTGGGCTACCCCATGGTTTACCAGCATTATTTATTAGCTGGATTATATAGAGACATCAGTATGGGGTCCTGTGAACTTTTCATTATACGTTTCAATGTTCTCATTTCAAGATGTTATTCAGATAATTGTCAGATACAACTGGGAAAGTCACCTCATTCCCAACAAAAGAAAGTCACTAGGCAACTGCCTGGTGATATTTAATTGTATCAAATCCAAGTTTTCAGTTGACATGTTCCGTAGAATACCTTAGCAGAGGCTGGGGAGGTTTGGTTATAGAAATATCTCTGTGGAAAATGGAGGGAAATAAACTCCTCATTTCATGTGGAGGAGTTTGGTCCAGTTGATACCTCTTCAGTAGAAAATATCATGACTCTGTCAACAAATGACCTCCTTTATAGAATGATACCACTAATCCCACTCCGCCTACTTCTGAACATCAGTGTGAGGATCCCAGATACAATGCAAGTGAAATGTAGTATGTGTGAATATGTTATACAAATGTAACCTTTATTGATGCTATTTTTAATTGCCATAGATTGTTGTTTTAGGGGAAATAGGATGGCAAACATTGAACAAGTCATTCATAGAAAAGGTACATGTGTATGTGTATAAGAATGCGTATGTCAGAGTTAAACCCACATAAATACAATTATCTCATACTAGACCAAAGAGCCATATAAATTGGAGAAAAGATAGCCTATTCAACCAGTGCTGGGAAAACTGAAAATGCATATGTAGTTAAATGAAATTGAACCTCTATCTCTCACCCTGCACAAAACTCAACTCAAAATAGATCAAGGACTTAGGTGTTAGACCAGAGACCTTGAACCTACTAGAAGAAAAAGTTGGCCCAAATCTCTACCATGTCAGCTTTGGAACTAACTTCCTCAATAATACTCCTAAAATGCAAGAAGTAAAATCAAGAATCAATAAATGGGATGGTATCAAACTAAAAAGCTTCTTCACAGCAAAGGAAACAATCAAGAATGTGAACAAAGAGTCTACAGAACAGGAGAAAATCTTGGCTACCAGCAACTCAGATAGAGCATTAATCTATAGGCTACACAAAAGACTCAAAAAAACTTAACACCAAAAAAACCCAAATAACCCAATCAACAAATAGGCTAAGGAACTGAACAGGCACTTCACAGAAGAAAAAATATAAATAGTCAAAGAATGTATGAAAAAATATTCAACATCTCTAGCAATTAGAGAAATGAAAATCAAAATGACACTGAGATTCCATCTCATCCCAGTCAGAATGGCAATTATCAAGAATATAAGCAAGAATAAATGTTGTCAAGGAGGTGGGGGAAAAGGTTAACTTCTACATTGCTGGTGGGACTGCAAACTGGTACAACCACTCTGGAAAGCAGTATGGAGATTCCTCAGAAAACTTGGAAAGGAACCACCATTTGTCTCAGTTATCCCACTCCTCAATTTATACTCAAGGAACTTAAAATCGGCACACTACAGGGACACAGCCACATCAATTTTTAGAGCATTTTAATTCACAATAGCCAAACTATGAAACGAGCCTAGTTGCCCTATAACCGATGAATGGATAAAGATGCTAACTCACAACAAGGGAGGGGAATATTAGAAGTTCATTGGACTAGACAAATGGGAATGAAAGGAAGGGAGGGAGTATGGAATGAATCAGACATATCTTTCCTATCTGCATATATGAATTCATGACCAATGTAACACCATATCATGTACAACCACAAAAATGGGATCTTAATTGGAACAAGTTTTACTTTATTCTATGTATGTAAAATATTTCAAAATATATTGTCATGTAACAAATGAAATTCCATTATTAATTAAAGTATCTTAATTCCCAAAAACAGAAAGAAAGAAAGAAAGAAAGAAAGAAAGAAAGAAAGAAAGAAAGAAAGAAAGAAAGAAAGAAAAGTACAGTTCAGTCTTGGGGATGTAGAGTGTGATGTATAAGTGGGATGTACAGATGGAGATGTCCAAAATACACCACTACCTCTGTGAGGATTAAATTAAATCTATTCTTAGCTCCTTGTTGGATATTTGGCTTTTACTTATAAATCAACACAGCAACACAAAGACAACATGTCTAGCCCTGTATGTAACATTATTAGTGAGACTGCAAATTGGTGCAAATGCTATGGAAATAGTTTGGAGATTTTTCAGAAAACTTGAAATGGAACCTCCATTTGACCCAGTTATCCCACTCCTTGGTCTATACTCAAAGGACTTAAAATGAGCATACTATAGTCACACAGCCACATCAATATTTATAGCAGCTCAACTCACAATAGCCAAACTTTGGAAACAAACTAGGTGCCCTTCAACAGGTGAATGGATAAAGAAAATGTGGTGTGTGTGTGTGTATATATATATATATATATATATATATATATATACACACAATGGAATGTTACTCAGCCATAAGGAAGAATGAAATTATGGCATTTGCCAGTAAATGTATGGAACTGGAGACTATCATGCTAAGCAAAATAAGCTAAGTGAAAAAAAAAAAAAACAAAGGCCGAATGTTCTATCTGATATGTGGATGCTAACCCAAAACAAGGGAGGATGGGGGTGGGAAGAATAAAAGTTCATTGGATTAGACAAAGGTGAATGAAGGGAAGGAGTGAGGAGGGGAATAGGAAGGACAGTAGAATTAATCAGACATAACCTTCCTAGCCTTGTATGTGAATACACAACCAGGGTAACTCGCATCACGTACAACCACAAGAATAGGCTTCTAATTAGAACAAGTTATACTTCGTGTATGTATCATATGTCAAAAATACATCCTACTGTCATGTACAACTAAAAACTACTGCTTGTCTCTCCGCTTTTTCTGGAAAGCAACAGGCTGAAATAGGAAGGTAGGCGTGAATAGGAAAAGAAAAACTCAGGATGTCAAGAAAATCTAATCAAAGGATTGTGTGGCACAATTAATTAAATTAAATTAAAAGGAATTAAATAAATAAATATGTATGTATTCTACAAAGTCCCAAAGAATATATTCCCAAATGGTATATGGCAGTGGGTTTTCATATTTACTACATCTCTTTAAAAAAATGTTTAGTTGAAGATGTATTTATTCATTTTTCTTATGTGGTGTTGAGGATCGAACCCAGTATCTCACACTGCATTCTAGTGCCTCACACTGGATGCCAGGCAAGGGTTCTACCAGTGAGCCCCAGCCCCCCATATTTACTTCTATATTTGTGGTTTGGGTTATGTTTATGACAAACACATTTTTAAAGAACTTTATTTTAATAAATCCCTATAAATAGCTCTGTCTCTAACCAAGTCTTCTCTCTAACAGACTCCTCTTCAGAAACCTCTGTCCTTTAGTTCCCATACATTTGGCATTTCCCCTTTGCATATAATTTTCAAATATTTTTCCCTGATCCAGCTACTCTTTTAATTGCTGTAAAATTTTTCAATGATCAGGTAGTTCAACTTAGGTCATTTACTAGAGTCTTAACCCAAGCAGACTCAAAGCCAAATGAACCTTTTTAAGTTTTGCTTCTGTAACTGATAATTCTTCCCAGCCAACCAACGCCAGTGATCATTTTTCTTTTCCTTGACTTCTCCCTTCTCAGGGCCCCACAATCCTTTGCTTAGATTTTCTTGACATCCTGAGTTTTTCTTCTCCTATTCACTCCTACCTTCCTACTTCAGCCTGTTGCTTTCCAAAAAACGCAGACAGATAAGGAAACACTCTCAATGGATAAGCAGGAGACTCAGAATTGGAAAGATACTCTCTTTAAGTGGAAAAAGAGATTCCAAAGTAATGTGGCAGGAATGACAGTTTCCCACAGCACTGATACGCCCGGCATCATGAAAGACAGGCAAGGATGTGGTGGGGGTTTGTGTTGGGTATTTACAGAAATTCTCAGTGACAAGGTTGGATAGGCTTGTTCACTCCAGGAAGACATTGAATTCATGCACTCACAAGTGTAAAAATGCATGCATATAGCAAGAAAATCTGTAATAAAACTGTTGTGATAGCCAAGAGAACAAATCAAGGAAGCATTACCTACAAAAATAGGAATTGACATACAACGTATTTTTCTCTTAGAATCCATTGTTTGGGTACTGGTTGGTTGTGGAAGAAGGGGAGAGTAGGAGATGACAGTGCCAGCAATGATTTTGAGTTTGGTGGTCTGGGCACTTGGGAGCAGGATTAACCTTGAAGAGAAAGATCCATTAAACTGTTTGTGAATGACAGTACAGTTCAGTCTTGGGAATGCAGAGTGTGATGTATCAGTGGGGTGTACAGGTGGAGATGTCCAAAATACACCACTACCTCTGTGAGGATGATCTCCTAGGAAATCTATTCTTAGCTCCCTGTTGGATATTTGGCTTTTACTTATAAATCAACACAGCAACACAAAGACAACCTGTCTAGCCCTGAACCTACCATGATTCCTTTGCCACAAATCGCACATATCTTCCCACTGACACATTCTGGCTAATGATATTTTTATTTCCCAAATTTCTTGTCTGAGATCTCTGAATTTTTTGCTCAATTCTTTTCTCTCTCTCTCAATGCTCATCCCCATGTGGCACCAAATCTTATTGATATTTTATTTACAGTGACTCTTACTTCCACATATCTTTTTCTTTTTCTAACTACTACTGCCTAATTGTGGCCCTAATTTTTTTTTCTATAGATTAGTTACCCTCACTTAACAGGTCCTTTGTTTCCAATCTGTCCTCTGATAACTTAGTCTGTCTACAACAATGTCACTCTACCTAAAACCCTAAACTGATCTTTCTTTCCTTTTCTCACAAACCATCAAGGACTTGCCACCATCATTAAGAGTTCAAATTTCATATTGTTGTAGTATTTGTAATATACATTGTCTAGCATTCTCTCCAGTCCAACCGATCAACTTAGCACCTTGAGAGCCTGTTCTCCCTCTGAGCTTTACTTCATTGCCTGCAATCTTATCCACATACATGGAACACGAAAGACAATGTTATAGAAATACCTTGAAATGCAAGAAGAGAGATACTTGCTTTTCTGGCAAAGTCTCAGATGAGACTTCACTGTACACATCGGGCTAAACTGCTATATTAGTGAGAACCAATAACAGATCTGAAGACTACGTAAGGGAAAGAAAGGAGAAAAAAAGGAGAAAGGAAGAAAGAGGAGATAAAAGACAGATGCATAGGAGTTAGTCATGAATCACACACAAATATGAGGCATCTTAGTCCTATTCTAAATAACTTGTCTTTATAAACTGAAAAGTGATTATCTCTTGTCTCTGAGCTCGAGGGCAGAAAACAGGTCTTGATTCTTTTTTGTCCCTCAGCACCCTGCATAAAGGCTGGCATATAAATAGTGCTCTGTAAATGATTCTTAAATGAATTGTCAGCAATTCACTCACTTTCTTCAATTAAAGGATGTTAGTTCCTTCACCATTTCCTCATGCTATATTTTGCAACCATAAAGTTTTTTTTCCCTCTCTCTCTCTCTCTCTCTCTCTCTCTCTCTCTCTCTGTGCCTTTTCCAAGATGTCCAGAACAATATTGAAGGGGGTGGGGAGAAACACACTTGAAAATGGCTTTAAAAATACAGTATATAATGGGAAAATTGATTCACTCCAACATAGTCTTGTTTGTCAGTACATTTCCAAAATCATACTTGACTTTCTGTCTCATTTCCAGTTACGAACAACTTCCACCATTAACTCTTTCCAACAACTCTCTCTCGTTGTTAGTCAATGCCCTTGCTATGCTGGCGTTATCTATTTGCCCTCTTAATAAACATATTACTCTGTGCTAGTTGCTAATGAAGTTCATTTTTTTTGCCTCCACCTCTTCTCCATCTTGCCAGACCATTTGGAATTCTAATCCTGTCCTGGATGCTCGCCTTCCTAGCTGACGATGGGTGTCATCTGCTAACAGCATGCTATCATCTGTCAGCTCTAAGAGCTTATTTTCTGTTCTATCCATGTAAATCATTGATGAAATATTAAAGAATCAGCCCCAGAATGGAGTCCTGGGGGACACAATTTCTAATATCTCTGAGTTTGACATGAGTGTCATTGATAATGAACTCCTTGTAAAACTACCAACCACAGAGCCACACTTCCCCAGTGGGTTGACAGAGCACAGTGCTGGGGAGGTAATGAAAAACTTTCTGGAGCCAAAGAGCAATGAAAAAAGTTTAGAGAGAACAAAAAAAACCTGGTACACGGACTGCCCACTTTTCTCTGAGGTGCTTTTCATGTATTAATTTAATTCATCTTTCCACAGCTCTTTGAGGCATATGATAACAACATGGAATAAGGTCAGACTGTCGGAGGTTGGATTTTTATTCCATCGCTTTCCAACTGTGTGGACGTGGCAAGATATTGGCATTCTCTGTCCTTTAGTTTTATTATCGGAAAAATAAGGAAAAGAAGAGAGGCTTCTGAGGACTGATTTGAGAATTCCACTGCGTGAACAGCACTTAGACGGTGCCTGGCGTATACCAATCTTCTACAAATCTTAGCTATTTATTCCTTATTAAAGTTGAGGAAGTTGAGGTATGTAGTAGAGCCAAAATTTGAGATCCAAAGGTGGGTGAGTTCAATTTTTTAAGCCTTCTCCTCTTTATTGTCCAGTCTCTAGGTGAGATGCTGGGAGCCATCCGAGGGCCCGTGCCTGCCTAGCATGTGCTCTAGCACCAGCTGCGCCCCAGCTATTGTGCAGAGTTTGAAACTATTTCCCACCAATTTCCAAAGAGATTTTGGTGAGACTGGCCCTAGAAATAAGAAATGCATTTGATTGTGTTTACATCTCAAAATTTGAGGCAATATTTCTTTGTTGGAGAAGTATATACATTTCATAAAAGAAAAACAATCAACCTAAGTTTGAAATTTAAAAAATCACAGAATATTGGGTTCCAAAAAACTTGAGGGTATCATGGAGTTAAAATTACTGATTAGCAAAGTGCCCTTTTGCTTTTGTCTTTTTACTTTCTTTTTTCTATTTACAAAAGTGCTAAGTGCTTAAAGTAGGAAAGTTAGAAAACCTTGGGAAGACTAGTGGAGGAATATCACCCATAATTCAGACATTAATGATAACTGTTCTCCCTGTTTTCTTGTATGTACTCTCTGTGGTATGATGTGTCCATGCAAAAATTTTCTTTATAAAATGGTATCACCATATATATTCTATTTTAGTAGACTGGGTTTTTTTTCCCACTTGGGAGTAGATCTTCATCATTTTCCCAGGTCATTGTTTCATCAATTTTTAATATCTGTAAAATATGTCAAAAATAAGTCATAGAAAAGTGCCATAAATAGCTTAACTAATCCCCTGTTGTTGGACATTTAGGTTGATTCTACTTTTTCCCTACTATTATAAATAAAACTGTCAGGAAGAGCCTTGTATTATGTTGTTGCATAATTTTCTCATTATGCGCAAATCCTTCTCATCCTTAACAGATGGTTAGCCAGCCTCTGTTTGATCACTTCCAGTAACAGGGAGCTCACTTCTTTGCCAGACAGCTCATTCCATTTATGGACAACTCTAATTGTTAGAAAGTTCTTTATTTTTAACCAAAATCTGTTCCCCTTAACTTACACTCATTGATTCTAGTTTTGTGATCTGGAATTACCCAAAGCAATCTTTCCATTTTGTACTTGGAAGCCCATCAAATACTTGAAGAAGACCATAATGAAACTCCCTAAATATTCTCTTCTTGAAGATAAATATCCATGCTTATGAGTCTTATGATAAAAAAGGACCAAGAATTGGTGGTGGTGAGAGTTTCCTTATGAAAATACATAAATTTGGTGACAGATCACATTTCCCTTTTTGCTTTGGCCTCCTGGAAGCTCAGAGTCTAATTAGTTACCCCATTTCAATAACAGTAGAACTTTATCACCTTGCATAGATATACACTATTTTTCCTGTAGCTCTAATCACACTATTTCCCTATAGTTTTCCTGGCTATAATTATTTTTCCTTTAACAAAATTACTGAATTTTATTTCTGCAGGCTTTCGTATATCCTCTGTGGTACAGGATGTATTATAACAAAATAACGGTTTCTACTGCCTTTTGCCACTCTTTCTATGAATGTATTGAACATTTTGGTTCTCTCTCACCATGTTAGTATCCATGACTGGTTTTTTACTTCCCAATGCTATCAGAATAATGGAATGGTTTTAGTTCCCTGCCCCTCCTCTCTGGTGAAAGGAACGGGAGGGTAGGAAACATTATTCCTGGTTAATGTTGAATCATTAGTAGTTTCTGTCACATGGTTAATATCTCCTCTGTCATCCAGGGGCACCACTGTCTGTCCTCCATAGGCATCAGAGTGCACACCTCACCAGCCAACCTTCACAGCAATGATTGCCATGCAAGCAGGGGACAGCCCTTTCCCTACCCATGGGAGGATGGGTTAGCCTCCTGCAGCGCTGCTGAGAGCAAAGTACTGTCCTCCTCATCGCACCCAGAGGAGGCAGAGGCTCAGAGGCCAGACTTGAACCCAGATCTTTCAACTCTCCGCCCCTAACGTGCACCGACTTCAGAAGAGCTCTGGTCAGACCCAGGCCAAGAGGATTTCGCTGCTGTTGGACAGGAGACAGGCGACTCTGCGTGTTCCTCCTTTCATTCGGGAATCCAGCTCTGATTATCCTCTTCCTGCAGAGAGAAGCGTGGTGGCTGCCAGTCGCATATGGCTTGACGAAGATAGGAGAGGACATAAAGGCACCCCCTCCTCCCCCGGAGGAGATCCAAGCCGATGGTTTCCTCTGTGGAGGAAGTGGAGGTGAGAAATCTAAGACTGCAGGCGAACCTCAAATGGGTGAGCATGAAAAGTCCTCCTGGGACCCCTTTGCGTGTTCTGTCTAGAGGAGCCAGGTAGGAAGCCAGCAGGGCTGTCTGTGGGCCAGAGAGCTGGGATGTTTCCACCCCGGGAGCTTCCTTCCTGAATACCCTCCTGAAGAGAGGCTGCCATTGCCTTGGGCCTCCCTGGAAGACCTCCTCTGTTGGCAGGCTGGCCCTGCTGCAACAGCTCAGAGTTGAAACCTTCTTAAAAATAGCTCTGTTCCCTTCTGGGTTTAGCAACTCACACTTGAAAAGCTCTTTATTCTTTATAATGAATAGAGAGCTGGGACTTTTCATTGACAAAGAGGAGCTATAATACAAAATAAGGCAGGCCGACGGGTAGTTCTTCTTTTGAAGCGGTGGACAGAGAGGGCTTCACACTTAGCTTTCACAGATAGCAGTCCTTTCCTTGGGTTATTCCTGGAATAGAGGCATGGAGAGGCTTTTGAACAGCTCTGGCTGTCAAAAGCTCATGTGTGGTGGGCAGTATTTCAGGTGACAGCGCTAGCGAGAGAGGAGCAGCACAGCCTGAAGTTGAAATTTCAATCTAATTAATGGGCGGAAGGAGCAAAAGACCTGAAAGAAAGGCTTAACTCCTTGCTGGCCAAGATTCACAGCTGTCCCATGGAAGGGCTGAGAATAAAGGATGGAGGGGGTCAGGAAGCTGACGGCTGTGTTTGGGGGGGATGAACCTCCGTGATGAGTGTGCCGAGGCACTGGTGGAAGAAGCCAGAATCCCACCGTGGATGTCTTTTCCAG
This sequence comes from Urocitellus parryii, assembly GCF_045843805.1. Classification (NCBI taxonomy): domain Eukaryota; kingdom Metazoa; phylum Chordata; class Mammalia; order Rodentia; family Sciuridae; genus Urocitellus; species Urocitellus parryii. Next base: position 212,128,755 of record NC_135531.1, on the reverse strand, counting down.
AAAGAAAAAGGAGTTCACATGGAGAGATAGAAATCTTAGTCTCCAATGTCGGGTCTCATTTCAAATAATTTAGTTTCTATAAATCAAATGAAATGGACCTCTAAGGGTCCCACTGAGCCAGTGAGAAATTCAATCTCAGCTATTATTTGAGTCTCCTCTCTTCCTAGAAGCATCTGGGAGGCATATATGTTGCAGAGAAAGAAGGGTAGGACATTTTAATTAGGCAGGATAATTAAAACTAATTCTATGTAAAGTTTAAAAACAAAAACAACAACAACAAAAAACCCTCCAAAACTCACACTGTCTTAAGATAGCTAAGTTCATTCCTTACTTACAGAAGGTCCAGTATGGATATTCCTGGGCAATCCCAGGCTGTCGGCCTTCAAGTAGTAACTCAAAGATCTAAGCCCTTTCCAATGAGGCTCTGTTATCATCTGGGCTTTGGAATCCTTTGCTACCTAGCACTGGGATCAAAAAAAGGATTGAAGGTGGATCATGAGAAGCCAGGCACAGTGACTCAGGAAGCTGAGGCAGGAGGATCACAAGTTCAGAGCCAACCTCAGCAACTTAGAAAGACTTTAAGCAACTTAGCAAGACACTTTCTCAAAATAAAAAAAAATAAATAAAAAGGGCTGGGATGTGGCTCAGTGTTTAAGTGTTCCGAGTTCCAAATCCTGACTACCAAATACTAATAATAAATCATGAGGACCTCTTTAAAGGTCACACCGTAAAATCATACACTTGACCTCAGCCCATGTGAAACTGGGCTCAGTCATTTCATTCCATATAGATACAGAGGCTGGCAGAGAAATAGATTTTAACTATGCCTGGTAGGGACAAATAGTTATTAGTGAACTTTAGCAACTTTTACCAAATATCTATCTTCATGTTACATTTTCTGTTACTCTCTGTTACTCCCGCGTGGTCTGGGGAAGCCTAGAGCTCTGTTCCTTTGTGGGGTTCAGGGAAGCCAGACGCCATACCCTCTGTGGTCCTGGTACTTCTCCTGGAGAAAAGCATCATGGCCACCAAACTAAAACTCTTCTTTGTCAGGGAAAGATCTCTCCTTTTCTAGGACCCCTTTTCTCTTCCTCTAGGACTCACTGAATAACTTTTTCAATAATCTCAGCCTTTCACAGAAGATGAGAAGGAAAGCTACCTTCAACTTCAGCTAAGCAATGGCCCAACTGCCTTCCTGGAATGAACAGAGAAGGAAAATCCAAAGCATACAGTACAGATCAATTATTTTTTCCTGTGCAGGGGATCATGCTTAGGACCTCATACATGCTACACAAGCTCTCCAGCATGGAGCTACACCCCCAGCCCTCTTTATTTTATTTTGAGACAGTGTTTTGCTATGTTGTAGAGGTTGGCCTCAAACTTTCAATCCTCTTGCCTTGACCTCCTGAGTAGCTGGGATTACAGAGGTGCACCACTGTGTCTGGCCAGATCATTGTATCAATAAATCATCATGCTATCAAAGTACACCAACTCCCTGACAATAAGGGGGTATTTGACTCAAGACTGCCACAGATCTCCAAATTTAAATATGTCCTTTTCTTTGACACCTTTTTTCACTTTCATCCCATTAAGAGACAGCTTTCCGTCCAGCATGATTTTCATGAAGACAGAGAAGTCATTGTTGCTGAGATAAAGAGCAAGAACATAAAGCATGCAGTTGGGATGGGCCATAAGGCAGTTGGCTAGGCTCAGCCACTGACTACACAAGCTGACGATGTTACAATTGCAATGGTGGGCTACAGTTAAATGCCTCAAAATTAAAAAAAAAAAAAATTATCTACCATATATCTCCAAATTGCTCACACATGGTTGAATGTTTGAGAAAAAATTGTTACCATCATGTTTTTTTAATATACCCAAAGAGATACGATTTGGCAAGAGTTCACCTGTGGTTTTTGTGAGTTCATGTCTCCAGATTTGGGGAATTACCACACTACAGGGTGAAGGGAAATCCAAGTACCATCCAACCAGCACAGAGGGCAATCTCAGAAAATTGTGTCTCAAAGGATTGAGACTTCAAAAAAAAAAAAAAAATAGGAATCTGGGAGCTGGACAAGGTAGTGTATACCTGTCATCCCAGCAACTTGGGAGGGTGAAGCAGGAGGATCAAGAGTTCAAACTCAGCCTCAACAACTTAGCAAGGTCCTAAGCAACTCAGTAAGACTCAGTCTCTAATAAAATATTTTTTTAAAGGGCTGGGACTATGGCTCAGTGGTTAAGTGCCCCTGGGTTCAATCCCCAGTACCCAAATAACAATAACAACAACAAAATAGGAATCTGATTTTCAAGAAGTGAGTAAAATGAGAATCATAGAGACTACAAATGTATAAATTAGAGGTCAATTCTTTTTAGTACTCACCTAAATTTCATTAATCAACAGATAATTACTTTCAAAAACATTATAACCATTTCATGTTATGTTGACTTTGCTCAAAATGTCATGATTTTGAATCAAATGAGTTAAACTCATTTCTTTTCCTTTTTTAAAAGATTTTTTTTAAGATGGACACAATATCTTTATTTTATTTATTTTTATATGGTGCTGAGGATTGAACCCAGTGTCCACATGTGCAAGGCAAGCACTCTACCCCTGAGCTATAACCCCAGCTCCTCTTTTCCTTTTTAAATTAGACTATTAAAGTGACAGCTTAGGTGGGTGTCATAGACCTACTTTATCTGGTATATGTTGAAGTTCTCAATAATAACATTCTAATAGATTTGAAACTGTTGAACAATCAGATTTACTATGCAATAACTAATAGCAAATTGTTCCTGTATAAGTTGTGAAGCTTTGGATAAGAAAATACAGGTGTCTACCAGATGGAGAAGAAACCCTCACCTTTGTTTTGATGGGAGAATGCAGCTTATTATGTGTCCACACATAATCTGGCTCCTAATACTTGCTAATCTCCCAGCCTGCACGTAGTTAACTTCTCTCTCCATTTGTAGTCACAGCTGTTGGATTGTTGGCTTCCGCTCCAAGGGCAGCTCCATGTCGGTGGAGGAGATTGTTTGCTGCTTACACAGAGACAACTTCAAAGGACTCAGAGAGGGCTTGTTCGGGCATTTTCAGTCTCTTTTCTATAATTCACCAACCACCAAGCATGGCTGGAGATGGAGGAAGGGAGCTGGAAGTGGTAGAAGTTATGATGCTGATATTTTTTGGAAGGGCAGAAGTTCTTATTTTATGGGTCAGGATTTGATGCAGAGAGAGAAATGCAGTGATTCTGTGTCAATTCCTCTTCCTGCTCCTAGTATAGTCAACACTTTGCTATTTGAGTCATGAAGACATAGAAGGAATATCTATTTTTTTTTTAAAGGTGATACTAAACTAAGAAGAAAAACTGGCATGATGAAAAAATGATTTCAACTAAGTGGAGCCCATGCTGGAATCTATTAGGCTGAACACCAATAAATATCATCCTTATTGAGGTTAAAAATGTTTAAAAAGGAAAACTTCATATACCAAACAATTGTTCAGATACAAGATAGGGACAAAATGTCTGTGTATCAAAAATATTCTAGAGGTTTCTGTTTATCTGAACTTAATATAACGATCATGTATCTGCTAAAAAAAACGGTGGTGCAGCTCCAACTGCAACTGTTTGACAAATGATTGTTTAGCATGTTTCCCCTGTCAGGTATCATGTGGGGTCCTGAGTGTCAATAGTGACACAGTGTTTCAGTAATGTGCCCAATTAATTATGCACATACTTGAAGAGCAACTTTAATAAATTAAACTGTAGCGATGGTGAGTGGAGACAGTCCAATTTCTTCAGGTTTCATGTGACAACTTCTACTCACCTGTAGGAACAATATTTGAAGACTTTATTGGTGAGAATTATTTTAGCTGGAAACGCCATAGACACTGGCATAACCAGCATAAACAATAGGAAAATAAGCATCTTTGGTAAGGATAACAATGGAATCCAGACCAAATTTATTATAATTGGGGCTAAGAATCTTCCTCTGCTCTTGAGTTTTTCCACCCTCTAGCTGACCTTTCCTTCAATCTGTTTCCAAGATGACTTCCATCAGCTTCAGGGACAACAGGCTTCCTCATTAAGAAATCTTTGCTCCAACCTTTGAACAAAAGTTCTCCCCTCCGTGCACGCCTGTACTCCCAGTGGCTGGGGAGGCTGACACAGGAGGATTGTGAATTCAAAGCCAGCCTCAGGAAAAAGTGAGGCACTAAGCAACTCAGTGAGACCCTGTCTCTAAATAAAATATAAAATATGGCTGGGGATGTGGCTCAGTGATTGAGTGCCCCTAAGTTCCATCCCAAGTTCCCTCCACTCCAAAAAAAAAAAAAAAAGTTCTCACCTCAATCTGAACCTGCTAGTTTGTATCATGTGTCCATCCCTGGTTCAACAGCAGGCTCTGGAGGGAGGCTGGGCACTAATGGCTGACGTCTAAATTCTGGAACCAGTCACTTGCAAGGGGGCTAGAAGTCCTATGCTTGGCTGGAGTTGAGGTTGGGGCCGGCTTCCTGAGACAGCTGGACAACATGGAAGACGAGGCTCTTTTGTAAATAACATTGGGTATTTGTTTGAAAGGAGGGAAACCGTGGGAATGGAAGGTAGATAGATACTCTGGGAGAAGGAAAGTCATCTTGGGTAGGTGAGTGTGGGGAAGAGCAGCCAGGCAGCTTTCTTTCTCTCAGGAAAACCTGTCTTCTCCTAGTGGCAGTGTCTTACTCTATGTGGTAATAGCTACAATTCATACCTTTGAAACCTGGCACCCAGGTGTAGATTCAGCTGTCTTCTCTGTACTTGACTGTGTCAGATAAACTCAGTTAGGTAGGGGATGGTAGGAAGGCTCATTGTGGTCAGAGTCCAAATTCTACTCTGCAATCTGTGTTTACTGGAAATAAATCTGATCTTTTGATCTTCATCTGTTGGAATCCTGTGACTGTTTCTAATTAATTCATAACCAGTGCAGGGCATGATTATTACCCCTAAAACTTCAACAAGTGTGCCCTCAGGAGCAAACCAGAATCTGGAGAATTCTGAGAACTCTGTCACACAGACAAAATGTAGAGTTTAATATTGAGACATTTGGCTGCCGTCAGATATCTAGATATGTCAGATTATTCAGAATGTCCCAGGGGCATGCATTTTCACAGGTATAGCCGTATAGAAAGTTGCTGTGCTAGCAACAGGAGCCCTGTCTTTGAAAATATTCATGAGCAGACTGTGTAATATATTCTCTCTCTCTCTCTCTCTCTCTCTCTCTCTCTCTCTCTCTCTCTCTCTCTCTCTCTCTGCCTTAAAATGGAATTCTGACCGGTATAGTGGTACCTGTCTATAGTTTCAGCTATTTGGGAGGCTGAGGCAGGAGGATCACTTGAGCCCAGGAGTATGAAGCCAGACTGGGCAACACAGCAAGATCCTATTTAAAGAATACTACCTGTTTGGGAAACTGAACTATGGTATAATACCACATATATATATAAACCTGTCCTGTAGATAGTTTTACCTGGGGTTTCCAAAGTGTGGCTTCTGGAGCAGCATCAGCACCCGTTGAAAGCTTGTTAGAAATTAGATTATTAGGTACCAACCTATCTCTCTTGTTATGGATTGAAGTGTGTCTCCCTAAGAGAGATGTTGAAGTCCTAATACCTGGAACCTAAGAATGTAGTCTTATTTGGAAATGGTGTCATTACAGACATAATTAGTTAAGCTAAAATGAGGACAGGAGTAGGAAGGACCCTTAATTCAGTATGACTGGCGTCCCTCCCTTCCTTCCTTTCTTTCTTTTATTTTTTGGTACTGGGGATTGAACTCAGAGGTGCTTAACCACTGAGCCACATCCCCAGTCCTTTTTCTTTCTTTCTTTCTTTCTTTCTTTTTTTTTTTTTTTTTTGAAGCAGGGTCTCTTGTTACGTTACTTAGAGCCTCACTAAGTTTCTGAGGCTAGATTTGAATTTATGATCTTCCTGTCTCAGCCTCCCAAATCTCTGGGATTACCGGAGTAATCCCATACCCATCTGAATGGTGTCCTTAATAGCAGAAGAGATAGAGAAATGGAAGTATTCACAAGGGAAGAACTCCCTACGAGGGTAGAGGCAGAGGTCAGAGTCCCAGACAAGAACACTGAAGATTGACAGCCATTCAACAGACTCTAGGGAGAGGCAAGAAGGATTCGTTCCTATATTTTAGAGGAACCATTGTCCTGCTGGCATGTGATTTAGGACTTTTAGAGCCTGGAAATGGGAGAGAGAAAGCAGGTCATTTTGGATATTGAGAAGCTTTGGGGATACAGCAGGGATATACATTCAGGGGAGAACACAGGCCATCTTCTCAAGGGGCACCATTCCTCTTGTTTTAAACCACCCTACTCTGCTCGTTTGTTAAGGCAACCTTAGGAAACTTGTCTACGTACTGAATGGAGACTCTCACTTTGGGGTCCAACAATCTGTATGTATTACATTCTCCAAATTAATTCTGACGAATGCTAAAATTTGAGAACCGATTACTCTTCTAGATCTAGCCTCTCACATTGGTATGCATGTGAATTAGCTGGGGATTTTGTTGAGATGCAGGTTCTGATTCAGTGGATCTGGAATAGGGCCCTAGACTCTGCATTTCCAGGAAACTCTCAGGCAATGCCATGCGGTTGGTGAGAAGAGAAGACCTTGAGTATCGAGTATCTAGATCAGTGTTGTATGTAAGTCTTCCCACAGTAATCCAAGTGTTCTACATCTATGCTGCCTAATAACAAAGTCACTGGCCACAAGCAGCTATTAGGCATTTGAAATGCAGGGAGTCTGACTGAGAACTGAATATTTGAATTTTTATTTAATCCAAATTGATTTTCAAATCATAATTTCATCAAATAGCCACATATTAGACAGTGCAGGTCACTTTTTCTGTTTCTAGTCTTCAGTGCTGTGCTTTGCAAAGCTTGCAGGGCTCTCAACTTTTGTTCATCAAAATGTCTATAATCTAGTAGTCAAGACTGGTAGTCTGCCCTGTGCAAGACTGTGTGTGTTCAGTAGTATATTAGGAGCTTCTGGAGAACACAAAATAAATAGATCACAGGGTCTTTGCCCTTAAGGAACTTCCTGTTTATTAACTGGCTTTCACTGTGTTTCTTCCAGTTTCTGCCAAGCCTGAAAGTGTTAGTTCAATGTTAAAAGGGGGGAAATTAAGCAATAATTAGGAGAGATGGTGCTTGGCAGGGGCTTTTTTATCTCAAGGCTACCAGATTTGTTCATGGAATTTGAGAACATGAGTGATTTGCATATGTTGCATAAATTTGCATCTTGTATTCAAGAGACCTGACTCCAAGTCTAGGAAGTACAATTTAATTAATTAGTGGAACCTACTATAGTTGTATTCAGAACAGAATTCAGTGCTTAACACGCATGAAACAGCTAGCTGTTGACAAAAATTCAAGAGATTCCAGGATAGGTCGGGAGACACACACAAAAGTGGGGAAAGGTTTGCAGCTAAAGGGGAAGGAGAGGTACTAGGACTTTGGTTGCCATCCCTGACCTCTATCTTCTGTGCATCTCAAACCTTTTTATATTGGCCATTTAGTCCCACAAACTGCATTAGGTAAAATGAAGTTCCACAAAAGCATGCAATTGTGTCTTTTGTGCTTTTTGCTAGGGTCCATTTCCTTCCTTTGACACCTCACCTCCACCCTAGAGAAGTGTAGTGAAGAATCAGGGTTTTTTGTTTGTTTGTTTCCCCCTTTTTGCTCTCTTTTTCTCTCCTCCACTAAGTGCCTCCTCAATTTCTACCCCAGATTCTTTGCTGGGCCCTGGGGACAGACACAAAGTTAAACAACGATAGATTCTGGAAGGAGCTCAACACCAGAGCAGGGGAGCTGGACATGCTGTGTGGGAAGAGGAATGATGAAGCCTGTCCTAAGAGACCGAGATAAACCCTGCTCATGTGAAGGGGTGGGAGGAAAGTTTTCACACGGGAGGAGCTTAAAGAAAGAAAAAGACTGTGGGCGGGGTAGGGTGTTCCAGGCAGAGAGAACAGCATGTGCAGAAGGAGTATGGTGTGTTTAGCACACTGTGAAGATCACCCAGTGTGACGGGGAGGAGATGGGTCAGGCAGAGGTACAAAATCCAGACAGGTCCATAAATGCCTTATTAACTTGTCTCAAGAGAAGGGGTATGTAAATAAAACAGGGAACTTTCGACCACCTCAACTAGGAATGTTTTCATGGCAGAACCCCAGCAGGAGAGCTGGAAGATCTTTCTCCTAGGAGCAAAGCCATCCCTCCTAGTTTTTCCTGACCTCTGTGAGCTATGAATCTCCCTTCCACAGCATTTCCTACTCACCCTTTCTAGAGGACCTGAGTTCTTTTATGACACAAGTTAATTAGCAATAGGCAACTATACCATATATGCTCTGCCTGCTACCTATAATCAAAAATACTCCCTGTCTACCAAACAGCCTATGGAAGCCAGACAAAGCTACAGGGTCATCCTGAAGTGATCATGCCCACCGTCTGAAAGACACCCCCCTCAGGTATTCCTACCTCTTTATTGTGCTGGTATCTACTCTTTCTTTTGAGAAGCCTAGAACCAAATGTGGCACCTGTATGTAGTTCCAGAGATACTGAAGATTCATCTGGAATCTCGAGTGGACAAATCTGAGAGCCACAGATTTACCTTCTCACTGCAGTCTCAGGCTGGAACAGGGATGGAGACCAATGGTGCCTCCCCTCACCTCAGCACAGTACTCTATGGGAGGATTGGCTTCATATTTCATTGATTTATGAAACATTATAGAAAAAGAATAGTGTACACAAAAACTAGTACTCTTGTACCTACTTCTCTGCTAAGGAAATAAAACATTCAAACTCCATGTAAAGCCCTTGTGTATCCTTTCATTCCTCTTGAATAATCAGGGAGCTGGGTGCTGTGATGCACACCGGTAATCCCAGTGATTCAGGAGGCTGAAGCAAGAGGATCGAGGGTTCAAGGCCAGCCTCGAAATACCCAAATACTTGTCTTTATATGGATGCTATGATATATTGAGTTGTTTTAAGTATTTTAACATATATAAAAATGTTATCCCATGATATCCTGGTAAACATAGAACAGCTGACTTTCCCAAGAGGGGAACAAACTTTCTTGATTTAAAGTACCTGCCAAATTCCATGGTATGAAGACTCCCACATGGTCACAGTCAAGCTACCATACGACATTAGTGAATAAGGAATTAGGAAGAAATATGTCCAGTAGCATGAGCCGGTTCAATCCCCAATACCAAAAAGAAAAAAAGAAAGAAACATTGTTCCCTCTTAATCAAGTCTCAGCTCTTACCTAGAGAGAAGAAATTCTCATTCTGATCCCTCTGATTTGTTGTACTTTATGTATCTTTCATTAATTTGATTTTTTTATTATTCAACATTATAATCTTTGAGATTTATTCATGTTGATACATAGATTTCCAGATTTTTTTTGCTTCCATGGATATATAGGGTAGATTGTATGAATGTATTAAAATTTATTTTTCCTTTTCTTTTTGATGGATATTTTAGGTTGCTCCCAGTTTTTTTCACTCTTAAAAATAATGTGGTAAAAAAATCAGTTTTTGAGTGTACTTTATGGAACACAGGTGCAAAAGGCTTTCCGAAATCAAAGCAGAACTGCAAGGTCTGGGATGTACATTTTCAAGATGACTAGATTCAATTACATTCTTCTTCTAAGTAGTAATAATTTGCCTTCCCACTAGTTGTATATGAGAATCCTTATTACCTTTCATTTTCTCCTACTCTTAGTTTTGGCAGATATGATGGACTGATTGTGTCCCCCTCAAAATTCATAGATTAAGTCTCAACCTCCAATGTGAATGTATTTGGAGATGGAGAATTTAAGAAGGAAATCGAATGAAGTTAAATGAAGTCATAAGTGTGGGGCTTTAATCTGGTGCAATTAGCATCCTATGCAAAGAGGAAGGAACACTAGAGCACTCCCCACTTAGGGATAAAGGAAAGGCCACATGGGGACACTTTGAGAAGGCTGCAACTACAAGCCAGGAAGGGAGTCCCCACCAGTAACAAAATTCACCAGAACCTTGATCTAGGACTTCAAGCCACCAAAATTTTTAGAAAATAGTTGTCCCTTATTTAATCCAACCAGTCTGGGATTTTGTCACAGTAGCCTAAGTATAATATTTGGGCTGCTGTGACAAAATATAAATATAATAGCTTTTTTTCTTTCTTTGCACTACTAGTAATAGAACCCGGAGGGCTCTGCCACTGAGCTACATAGTCAGCCCTTTTCATTTTTTACTTTGAGATAGATTCTTGCTAAGTTGTTCAGGTTGGTCTTGAACTTGTGATCCTCATGTGTCAATCTCCTAAACTGCAGGAATTTACAGGTGCATGTACCCATCATACCTGATTACCATAGACTTTTTAACTTTTAAGATTAAGCAAGGCATGGTTTAAGGCCAGACTCAGAAATTTAGCAAGACCCTCAACAATTTACACAGTTTAAGGCCAGACTCATAAATTTAGCAAGACCCTCAACAATTGGGCAAGACCCTGTCTTTAAATAAAATAATAAAAAAGAGCTGGACACAAAGCTCAGTAATAAAGTATACCCTGGATTTAAACCCTAATATAAAGAAAAACATTTTCTTTCTTTCTTTCTTTCTTTCTTTCTTTCTTTCTTTCTTTCTTTCTTTCTTTCTTTCTGCTGTTAAATAGATACAGTTTTCCTTTATTTTAAGAAACATTAGTCAGGTGAGATGGCACATGTCTGTAATCCTAGTAATTCAGGAGGCTGAGGCAGGAGAATCACAAGTTTGATGGTAGTCTCAGCGATTTAGCAAAGCCCTAAGCAATTTAGCAAGATCCTCTTTCAAAATTTAAAAAAGGGAGGGGGGTGGCGCTGGGGATGTGGTTCAGTGATTAAGCAGCTCTGGTTCAATCCCCAATACAAGAAAGAAAGAAAGAAAGAAAGAAAGAAAGAAAGAAAGAAAGAAAGAAAGAAAGAAAGAAAAAGAAAGAAAGAAAGAAAGAAACATTGATCCCTCTTAATCAACTCTCAGCTCTTACCTAGACAGAAGAAACTCTCAAACTGATCTCTCCCTTAATAACCCGCCCAATTTGCTTATCCCCAATTTACTCCTTTCCAAGTTGCTCCATTCAGACTGATTTTCTCAGATTCCCCAAATGTACCAAGCTCATTCTTAGCCTCTGGACCTTCATTGAAGGATCTATACTCCCCCAGAATACCCTGTCTCTTCCCTCAGGCATATCAAAATCCTTCCCATTTTAAAAATATACAATTCAAATCCCATCCTCTATGAGTTATGACTCCTTGTGCAAGTGAACGAAAATTCAAAAGAAACTTCCTAAGGCACAAGAGAGAAATTTGGTTTCACAAAAACCAGAAGAGGTTGCCTGAGGAGTGTCAGACCCACAAAGTGCTATTAGATCCCTTCTCCAGATCCTGGTGGTGCACTCTGCCTAGGATTCATGCTTCCCTTCCACTGACATCCTTCCTCCATACTGAAGGGGCCAGAGTAGGGCAAAAGAACTCCATACCCACAACAACATCCCCTCTTCTATACAACCTACAAGAGATAAATTTGTAATTTATTATATTTTGGAGCATGATTTTTTTTCTTCTTTCGGTACTGCACATTGAGCCCAGGAGTACTCTACCATCCTGCTACATCTGTAGCCCTTTTCATTCATTTTGAGACAGAGTCTCACTAGGTTGCCTAGGCTGACCTCAAACTTGCGATCTTTCTGCCTCAACCTCTTGAGTCACTGTGATTATAGGTGAGTGCCACTGTGTCCAGTAGGTCATGATTTTCATTGGCCTGATTTGGATAAAGTGCCATTCCTTTTTTCAATCATTCTAGCTAAAAGGATGGGAAAAACTGGTAGCCACGCTCAGAGATAACAAGTACAGCTAAAGCCAGGGAGGGCCGAGTCTGTGACTAACTAGCAAACTCACTGAAACCACATGCAGAGTAGAAGATCAAATCCCCTTGTTACAGTCTCAGTGTCTGCATCTCTCCGAAATTTATATATTGAATTCTGATCCCCCATGTGCTGGTATTAGGAGAGGACTTTGGAATATGGTAGCATCATAAGGGTTTTGTCTTCATGAATGAAATAAGCACTCTCGAAATAGATGCCAGAGAGCTTGTTTGCTGTTTCCACCACATTAGGACACAACCAGAGGACACCACTTATGCAGCAGACCCAAGCCCTCACCAGATATCAGAAGTGCTGGCATCTTCATCTTGATTTTCCCAGCCTCTAATACTGTAAGAAATGTATGTCCACTGTTTATGAACCACACCATCCAAGGGATTTTCTTATTGCAGCCTGAGGAGACTAAGACCCTTCTAAAGAAGGGATCCTTGATAAACACAAATGCAATCTACCACAAGCATTTTCCATGGAGGAAGCCCTTTTCTCTAGACCTCATACTTCCTTTCCACTTCTAAACTGCTACTGTATATATCTAGAACTCTCTCACTTCATTAGCAAGGATCTTGTGTTTTGTGCTAAATCATATTCTTCTCTTTTTAGTGTTAGAGACAGAGGCCAGGAGTACCACTGAGCTACATCTCCAGCCCTTTACTTTTTTATTTTAAGATAGGGTTTTGCTAGATTACTGAGGCTGATCTTAAACTTGCATTCCTCCTGCCCCAGACTCTCAAATTGATGGGATTACAGGTATGTGCCACTATGCTCCACAAATCATGTTTGTCTTAAAGTTAGGGATCTTGTCTTCACTTACTATGTATCTTCCACAGTCCTTAACAGAGAACTAGGCATATATACCAGGCATATGATAAATTCTAATTCATAGGCCTGCTGTTTCTAATGGAAGCATATCTTTTAAGCTTCAACTATAGTTTAAACTTAGACGAGAATTTTGAAATTATGATGAGATTCTGGAGATAACGTAGTTCAAAATGAGTACGATAAATTGCAAGCCAGGTGCAGTAGTGCATGCTTGTAATCCCAGTCACTCAGAAAACAGAGTTAGGAGAATTCCAAGTTCAAGGCAAGCCTGGGTAATTTAATGATATCCTGTCTCAAAATAAAATGAAAAGGAAAAGGTCTGGGGATGTAGCTTGGTAATAGCTCACACCTAGGTTCAATCCCCAGAAGAAAAAAAAGTTTATAATGCACTGGAATTTTAAAAACATTAACATTTCACATTGTGCATTTTTTTCTTTTGTACTGAGAATTGAACCCAGGGATGCTTTACCACTAAGCCACATCTCCAGCCCTTTTAAATTTTATTTTGAGACAGGGTCTCACTAAATTGCTAAAGCTGGCCTCAAACTTTCAATCCTCCTGCCTCAGCCTTCCAAATCACTGGGATTACAGGCATGCACCACCACATCCAGCACATTCCATGATCCTAACAGGCAAGTACTGTCCCCCTTGAGGAAACTGACACTCAGTGTGGTTAATTGTCTTGCCCAAAATAGATTGGCTAAAAAATGGCAGAAACAGATCAGCCAGAGCCTGACTGAGCTTTGGGAGCAATTTGCTTTCCATCACAGTCCTAGAGAGGGCTGTTAAAAGAGGCATGGTGATGGACACTTCTAGAAACAGCACCCTAGGGTGGGGGGCCGCCCTCAAAAAACTCTGACACGTCTCTACCACATGCAGGCTCCATGAATGGATCAGCCTGTGGAATCTCTACCTAAATTTGGGCACTCACTGTCTGAAACATGTATCTGATGCCTGGAACCAAAGCATCTTTGTGGCCCTGAATGTTACTAAGGAGAGATTCAGCCCACATTTAAATGCCAGATGACAGAAGCAAGTGGCCAAGCAGTGCTGGCATTCTTGCCAAGTTGGAATGGGAGCAAGTGTGACTAAGCCAATGGGACTAGAGGTGGCAAACAATCAGTGTCTGGTTGGAATCAAGCACTGTGTTGGCGATAACACTTCCAGAACAAGCAAGGGTGACCACAGACCCCGGTTCCAAGGAGCGCTGTAAAGGAATGAGCGGCACACGCTCCTGTTATTCAACAGAAATTCACCAACAGGGCGCTTCTTCTAACCCCAGCAGGCTTCCCTATGTCGACAGTGTCACCGCCAGGCCTCCCCTGCCTGCTGCTAACCCAGCAGAAGCTTGTAAAGGCAGAACGTCGTCGTTGGGGCCCAGACGTCTTGTTTCTGTTGCTTTTGCCAGAGACTTGCTCCAGAGGAGGTTTGCATTGTGTTATAATCACATGGTTTGCAAAATGATAGTTAAGAGTCTGTTAGCATTTCCACCCCAAACCTCATATTTTCAGCTGCTCACAGTGACTCAAATATAAGAATTCTCTTTAGGCTGAAATTTGGCACGCAGGGTCTCAGGCCCAGCTGGGGAGCAATTTCAACCTTTTTTTGGGACCGGATTTCAATAACATCCATTTGGCTGTTTTTGAATAACAGCAGAAGTACAACAGAAGAGAAGTTAGCATTTTTAGAGCAAAATGTTGCCATTATGTGACTGGAGAATTGGTATGGAATGGGGGGACCCACCCTAGCAACTCCCAATAAACCTTGGCAAGTGATTAGTCTTTGAGTGGACTAAGCATGTATACTATTTTCTTAAGTATACATTTAAAAAACCAAACTGCTAGTCTGTTGTTCAGAACAGAGGAGAGAGATTTTGTTTAATAACATATTGCGTTTTTGAAAAGCAAAGTTGACTCAGGAACAATGACACATACCAGTGGATATTGAGTTTCTACTACACCCACTCCTTGGTGCGACTAGGGCAGTGGCAAATTGCAGGATGCAATTGAGTTCCTAAAATGTAAAGGGGGTAGGGAGACCTGGAGAGGAAGCAGCACCAGAATGGCAAAGATGACATGAAGAATGTCCCTGATGATCTGAGATCCAGGATCTGATTCTTCCTTCTAGAAAGAAGGAGATGTCAGAACCCAGCCTCTTCTCTATCTCTTCTCTATCTCCCCTCTCGCTGATAACAACAAATCAAATTACAAATGACAGATTCCAAAAAAGGAAAACAATACCAATCATTTTTTTAAAAAACAAAATATTTCAGGGAAAATAAAAAGGCATAGAGAAAAATAAAACACTCATGTACTCACCACTTGGTATGTGAAATAAAACATCACAAATATAGTCAAATAGCTATGTGTGTATGAAGCAATTATTTATGATTCTTCCTCTTCCTCCCTATCTAAATTCTGTTGAAATTTATGACTTTTTGTTCCAGAAATTCCTAGGTTCCATGACTGAACCTACACTAAGGTTGAGTAATTGAGATTCAAAAGCACTTTTCCTGATTAAAGCCAAATGAAGACAATTTTCCTCAACCTTTGTTACAATGATATTCCAGAATACCTAAAGATCTTTCTGCCTATTACATTATAGAGATCAATACCAGAAGATTCTAAATTCCAGCTTTTATGTGCTTGCTTGCTTTTTTGTTTTTATTTAATTTTTCTGAGTACTGGGGATTGAACCCAGGGCCTCTCACCTGCTAGGCAAGCTACCTAGCCTTTTAAAAATTTTTATTTGAGACAGGGTCCTACTGAGATGACCAGCTGGTCTCAAATTTATAATTCTTCATCTAAGCCTCCCTAGAAGCTGGGATTACAGGTGTGTATCACTACACCTGGTTTATAGTAGCAGTTTTCCTAAATAGCAGAAGACACAGTTTGATGTGGCAAGAAGCATTTGAAGACCTCAAGTGTAATGGCACATTCAGTAATCCCAGTCACTCTGGAGGCTGAGGCAGGGGATCTCAAGTTCAAGGCCAGCCTGGGCAACTATGCATGATCCTGTCTCAAAATAAAAATAAAATTAAAAATAAATGTAGCTCAGTGGTAAAACAACTCCTTTGGGTTCAATCCCTAGTACAGGAAGTGGATGGGGGGGTGGTAAGGAAGAGAAAGAAAGAAAGAAAAAGAAAAATGGTCTCAAGAGTACTTTGCTTGTTTGCTTGTTGAAATTTTAGCTATGAATTTTGAGAAAACCATACCTTTCTTATAATTATTATAGGCACCCATGAAAGTAAGCACTTTAAAAAAACATAGGGGGCCCTGGAACAGTGGTTCACCCCTTTAATCCCAAGGACCCAGAAGGCTGAGGCAGGAGGATTGAAAGTTCCAGGCCAGCCTGAGCAATGTACCAAGATCTTGTCTCAAAATAAAAATAAAATAAGAAGAATTAGGGTTGTAGTTCAGTGGTAAAGCACACCCTTGGTTTAATCTCTCAGAGAGAGAGAGAGAGAGACAGAGAGAGAGAGAGAGAGAGAGAGAGCACATGTAACCTGAAACAACCATAAAACAATGTAACCTGAAACAACCATAAAACTTTGGCCACCTACATGAAGAACAAACTGTATGTGGCCAGTCATCTCAAGTCTACCTTTAAGCTGTCCTTGACAACCTTTCTAAACAAAACTTCCTCCTTTGTCCCTACAAACATGGTGAACGGCGAAATTCCTCAGAGCTGTGTTCCTTCCACTACCATCTTCTGTTTTTCCATGAGGCAAACTCAAAACACAAGAAACTCTTTAATACCTAACACCTACAAGTCTCTCTTTTTCTAATCAGCTTCAAAATGACTTCACAATTCCAAAAACTATTGTCTCTATTAACCTGAAACTGTGACTGGGTTCCATGACTACAAATTTTTGCTGGTCCACAGGGACCATCTGCTCTAAGCCTTGACTGCCATTCCTATAGCTACTGGATGCACCCTTTTCTTATTGGCTGCTTCCCGTTGCATGTGGTCAAGGGCCAAGGGACTGCATCTGTTTGAATTGTGTGTATAGAGGTTCTGAACAAAAAGCAGGAACTGGAAACACAGAAAATATTACTCTCAGCAAACTGGATTCATGAAGAGTCTTCATGAATGAAAATGATGAGAGAGTCCAGGAAGAGGAACTGGAGTCCATATTTATCTCTTAACCAAGAATGGTTATTTTAAATAATCATTATTGAGTCACCTTATCAATGCTTCAAGCAGAGACCTTCTCATAAATGGTAATTTCCTTGTTTAAGTACTTGCTATGTAGTTGAGTTAGCTGTTTAAATATTAAGAGGTTTTGAACTGGCTTTTGGAATTGTTTGCCATACATTCTTACTCTTTAACATGCATTTCCCTATTCATATTCTCTCTCTCTCTCTCTCTCTCTCTCTCTCTCTCTCTCTCTCTCACACACACACACACACACACACACACACACACACACACACATCCATTTGAAAAATCAGGCCTAAGACTGGGTCTATACTTGGCCAACATCTTCAAGGTCACTAATGTTACTTCTTGCCTCTGCTGTGTGGGAGCCAGAAAGTGAGTCATCCGGGTGAATAATGCCTCTGTAATACTACCAGATTGTGTTTGTCTCCACTTCAAAGCTCTTAGTTTTAACAGAATAGTATTTCTCCATCCCGCCCACCCAAACAGCAGTCTGGATGGCTGAGAGGCAACCATTCCATGAACAGCACCATCATGTCTACAGGATGCTCCTCAAGAGCTGGTAGGACCCTTTATAAAAGTCAGACCTTTGCTGACTAGAGATCATAGCTCATCACCTTTTATACTTTTCTTTCCTCCCCTTCCCCCTTCATTCTCTGTTTCTCTCTCTCTCTCTCTCTCTCTCTCTCTCTCTCTCTGTGTGTATTTGTGTGTCTGTGTGGTGCTAAACCCAGAGCCTCAAGCATGCTGGGCAAGAGCTCTATCAACTGAACTAGATCCCTAGCCCCCTTCCTTATTCCTCTCCTTTCCTTTCCCTCTCCTCTTCCCTTTTTGCTCCACCATTTACAATTATAATTACACCTTTCCTGATCAGTCTTTAGTCATCACTCAGCTCTTTAGCCCTTCATTTTCTTTTCGGTTCACAACCATTTATGTCTTCAAATTTGTCAAAAGAGAGAGAGAGAGAGAGAGAGAGAGAGAGAGAGAGAGAGAGAGACTAGACTCCAGAATCTTTCCCCATTTCCACAGCATCCTCACAACTGCTCTCAAAAGACCCTTTATTTTAAAGGCCACATGACCTTGGTGTATCAATAGCACAGAGTGGCCATGACAGAAGGAATAAGGAGGGGCTATTATCAAATACCCAGTCACAGAGCTAGGTGCTTTATACAAATATTTCATCAATTCCCTACAATTGAAGTAAGCCTCATTATCTTTTTTATACCTGACTACTGCAGGTTTGAAGATACTGAATAACTTGCCCAAGATGACAATCAGTAAGAAGGAAGGAGAAAAATAACTGCATTTGGTGCCAAGATCCATGCTTTTTTCCCCTCATCTACTCAGATAAGAGAGGAGATATTAGCCAATGTAGATTTTTCAGTTTTCCTATGCCTTGCTTTTCTTAATGCCAATTTATGGAATAAATTGAAAGGGTATAATTTTCTGTGATCTTTCCTACGTCACTAGCCCAAAGTACCCTCTGGTGGTTATTGCCAAAACATGTTAGGCACGTCTTCCCTACACTAATGAATAACATATCTTAGAAGTTTTGCCAGTCCTTATTCATGGCCTACATGTGTTAATCAGATACCCTCTAGGCCTGGAGCAATGATGTAATTTACCATCCAAGTGGGGACACTTTGGGGATGAAAAGGAGTGCGATTAATGACCTCATGGGCCAGGTGTGGTGGCACATGCCTGTAATCCCAGTCATGGGGAGCCTGAGGCAGTAGGATCACAAGTTTGAGGCCTGGGCAACTTAGCAAGACTCTGTCTCAAAATAAAAATAAAAGGGGTTGGAGATATAGCTTAGTGGTAGTGCTTGCCTAGCATGCTCAAGGCCCTGGATTCAATCCCCATTACTGCATCATCATCATCATCATCATCAAACAAAAAACATTCTGGGCATACTGGAATGCATGGCCACCCTCTTGGAGTAAACTGTAACCAAATTAATATCTCCTATGGACAAGGAAGCTATGAATAGTCTATCCTGAACTAAATATTGTGCAAAGCAAGATAATAAAGACTGTGGGGAAGAGAAGCTAGATCTGTCAAATGCCAAACTTTGTATCCCACTAACAGTTGCTGAACTTGGGAGCCTGTGGTGAAAGTGGGAAAGTAGCTCATAATTAGAATGATCCTTATCCCCATTTTTTGAGGAAGTGGCACTTCAACTTTAGGGTGCTTAAGAATCACCACTACGGTGCAGATCCCTGAACTCTCTTAGACATGCTGAAAAAAATAGTCTGAGATATACCCAGGAAACTAATATTTTTTCTTTTTTGGTACCAGGGATTGAACCCACAGGTGCTTAACCACTCAGCCACATCCCCATCCCTTTCTAATATTTTATTTAGAGACAGGGTTTCACTAAATTGCTTAGGGCCTGGATAAATTGCTGAGGCTGGCTTTGAATTCACAATCCTCCCGTCTCTGCCTCCTGAGCTGGTGGGATTACAGGCATGCACCACCTACAGAGATAAAATAAAGATTTTAATAGAAAAAAGATTTTAATCTAGTCACCATAAGGAAATAGTAAATATTTGAGGAGCTAGGTATGTTTAGCCTGATTTAAACATTACACAATGTATACATGTATTGAAATATCACTTAGTACTCCATAAATATGTACAATTTTTATGTTCTTATATATCAGTTAAGAAATAAATTTAATTTAAAAGTACAAAAAGGAAAGAAAATAATTCTATCTAGGTAATTTATGAACTATCATGGGAGGAAAAGCAATTTTCTTTGATACAAAGTCTTTGCATGCTCACTCTATAAAGACAGAAGTTCAAAGACCCTGCAGGATTCAATAACACCACTGTTTACAACAATAAGATTTCTTCACAGATACCTCTATATGGTATGGATAACTATTTGAATTAACTAATTTAAACTATGTTAACCTTTTTGGAGAGGTGCTGGGAATTGAACTAGAGTCTCATGAGTGCTAAGCAAGCACTCTACTACTGAGCTACACCCCTAGCCCCTTAAGCTATGTTAACCTTATAAGTACTTTTAGCATAGATTCTTAGCCACATGCATAAGAATTGTGTGTGTGTGTGTGTGTGTGTGTGCGCGCGCGCTATATTTATGTTGGATTTTTTAAAAAGGACGTATTTATGCTTTCTGATAATCAGTAATAAGAGCTGCTATAAATTGACAAATGCACTTGTGTCAGTCATTTATATTCCTTACCTTGAGGGTAGGTCATGTGACCTCTGTTTTATCCATGATGAAGCCCCAGCTCAGAGAAGCTGGGTGACTTGCCTGAAGCCTCACAGGTAGGAACTGGCTGAACTACAATTTGAAAGCAGGTCAGTTGCTTCATACTTGAAATATTTAGGGAACTCATAAGCACCCTGTGAATACTGAAAAATGCTTGTAAGAAGGCCACATCATGATGTGAGCTAGTATGACCTTTCTAGAATAACAATTCCTAGACAGAGAGAAGACCTGAATGGTGGCTTTGAGACATGCTGAGGCATTTTTTGATATAAAAAGGCCGGATAAAGCCAATTATCGGTTCACATTTGGGACGGTTCAGGGTAAAGCTAACCGTTTTCCAGGCTCGCCTTTGGATTTATTTCTCTTTTGTTGGCTGTGCTGCTGCTCCACTCTTTATTCATATTTTCAAGGAAACACAAGCACAGAGAATGTCTCTAATTGCACTCCCATCCTGCAGTGCGCCTGCTCCTTCAGAGCTCCACGGGCTGGTTCCATACGCAGCTCGTGTGGAAGGGCTGGTGGCAGCTGCAAGTTGGTGTGTGACACATTGAGTAGTCATATTTCTCTTCTCTGTGGCCCTCCAAAGCCCTTTCCAACATAACTTTTCCCCATCTGTTCTCGTTTGCACTGCATAATAGGGGACAGGTTTTGGAACTTGGGATTCAAAAAAAAAAAAAAACATTAAGAGAAAATAAAAATGAGATGGAATTTGAGTAGAAAGAAACTCACTGGCTTCCACCCCCATTCCTCAGTTGCTGGGATCATTACCAGAGTATTAAATCGATCAAATTTTTAGTCTAGTTGATTCTCTTTATGTGGTAGTGGGAAAATGTGCGAGAGAGCATCTTAAAATCTCTTAAACTGTCTGCATCCAATAAGACAGACAGCATGGCCGAATCATTAGCAGTCAGCCTTGTCCAGTACCTGACTTAAAGTTTTCCACATTTGCTTAGAAGCTAATTGTCTCCTGCCTCCTCTATAAAATGGATGCCTGATGTGACTTTTAAAAACATTTATTTTTTATTTTTTTTAACTTGTTGATAGACCTTTATTTATTTATTTATATGTGGTGCTGAGAATCGAACCCAGTGCCTCACACATGCCAGGCAAGTGCGTGCCCGCTGAGCCACAGTCCTAATCCATGATGTGATTTTTTAGAATATTTATAAAGAGGGTTTTCCAAAGTGCCCTAAGCTCGCCTTATGGAATGCGTGGAACGATTTTGGAAATGATATGAACATCTTTAAATTTTCACAGTAATAAATTTCTTCTAATATGTAATAGAGAAAACAACATGACAATAACCCAATATACCCCCAATTTCACAGGTATTTTTGCTTGGGAGGCAGTTAAACTAGGCATTTAAGTTACAAGTGAACATGTTTGATACAGAACTTTTAGTAAACAATAAATGTGAATATGGCAAAACAAGATAGATGCAAGAGCAGAGGGCTTTTTGTTCTTTCTTTATGTTTTTTGAAAAGCTTTATTATATGGGCCTTACGTTCCCAATGAGGGGTTAATCATAAGCCCCTGCCATACAAGGACCCAAAGGTTCTTGTATGGCAGGGGCTTATAATCCTTTTTGGATCACAGTCCTCTTTGAGAATCTGATGAAAGTTATGGATTTCCCTAGAAAATGTGTATTCCCATATACAAACAAACTTTTATAGAATTTTGGGGGGTTTATGTCCATTTGGCATCTGTGTGTGAACTCCTGAAGATTTGGGGAGCTTATACTCAAGGTTGTATCCTCTCGTTTCTCTGCGTTCTTGAGTTCATAGGTCAGCAGTCAAGCTGTTAAACCACATTGTCTATATTTTGGGAAGGAACATCCTCTTCCCTCCCTTCAGGCCCAGGGGAAACCACCCCGTCTACTGCCTACAAGTACGTTTGTAGTACAGAAAATATTCACTTCTCCACTTAGCCCCATTGCTACTTTTTTAAAAATAGAAACACTTAAATTATTTCTGTCGTGGGGACCTGTTGGGTTTGCCAGCTTACTCCTCATTCCTTGGCAGCTGCGGCTCGCCACCCCAACAATGTGCTACCTATGAAAGCTTCCATTCTGTTTCCGACTGTCCAGAGACAGGCACCTGCCCCAGGCAAAACCAATCAACATCTCTCGGCTTTTCCACCTCAGAACTTGAAAAGAGAAGTACATGATAGAAAACTCAGGAGAGAGGTCTTATTTGTTAATTCTGAAGAGAAGAGTGCCAGGCACACATGGGGTTTCTATAAATGTTTCTGATGATATTGATTCCTTCCACACACTTCTATGGAGCTGGAAAAAAATGTATTCTCTTTTTTTAATACTGGGGATTGAACCCAGGGGTGCTTTACCACAGAGCTACATCCCTTTTTATCTTTTACTTTGAGACAGAGTCTGAAGGTCTCACTTAATTGCCAAAGAGTGAATTTGCTGTCCTTCTGCTTCAGACTCCCGAGTGGCTATTATAACAGACATTTGCTTCCAAGCCTGACTGGAGTTGAAAAGTTTTTTGGTATTCTCTCCTGAATCCACCACCATCATTCTCCACCTTTCCCTCCATATAACTATTTATTTATTTATTTAGGTACCAAGGATTGAACCCAGGGTGCTTAACCACTGAGCCACATCTCTAGCCCTTTTTAAAATATTTTATTTAGAGATAGAGTTTCACCAAGGTTCTGAGGCTGACTTTGAACTTGCGATCCTCATGACTCAGCCTCCCAGCTGCTGGGATTATAGGTGTGCATTACTGCATCCAGCATACCTAGTTATTTATGAGAAAGGTGATTAAAATGTCAATTAGGAGAGTAATGGCAAACCCCAACATTGTGGAATGTACCCCATTGTAGGTGACATGCAGGACCTCATGTAATGTTCTCAGCTCCTTCAGAAGCAGGTAGATTTGTCTACTCTGCTTTACAGATAAGCAAACTTATAGAATCAGAAAGCGCTGGAACTAGTATATAGATCTAAGACGACCTTATTCCACATCTAGCAATTATTTCCTCTTTGAAATATTTGAGTAGGTCATTTATTCACATGGTCTGTAGCTCTGTTCAAAATAGTAAAACATCTTATCCTGTCCTTTGCTTCCTATTATGTTCATGCCTTAACCCCATCTCTGAGAATTTTGCCCAATTATGTTAGCCAATACAGATATATATATATATCTGTGTGTGTGTGTGTGTGTGTGTGTATATATATATATATATATATATATATATATATATATATCTTCTTTTTGAACCCAGAGGTGCTTAACCCCTGAGCAACATTCCAAGCCCTTTTTATTTTATTTTTTTTTAATTTTGAGACAGTCTTTCAGTAAGTTGCTCAGGGTTTCACTATGTTGTTGAGGCTAGCTTTGAACTTGCAATCCTCTTGCCTCAGCCTCTGGAATCTCTGGGATTATAGACACCATGCCCAGCTTGCTTCCTTCTTTTACTGAAATGGTAGCATAAAATCCATTTTTCTGTCCTTGCAGTAATTTTATTTTAATTTACCAATATTTCAAGGAGCTCAGTTCATATAAATACATTAGGAACGTCCACATTATTATTTTTAAAAGTTTTAGAGTGTTCCATTTTAAGGATGGATCATAATTTAGCGACTCAGTATACTATTGCTAGACATTCAGCATTTTTTTTCATTATTTGCTTTTATACACAGTACTGCAATGCTCACCTTGTACATGCATCATTTTACAATTAGGTAAAATTGGATAGGGGGAGAAAATATTCCTTCAGTGAAATTGCAAGGTCAAAGTGCTTGTGCATTTATAATTTTGCAAGTAAAAGTCAAATTGCCCTCTGCAGACCACCTGCCACTTTGATATAATGAATGAGAATTACTTGGAAGTACTGTTGATGATTCCAAGTGCTTCTACCCTCACACCTTAAAGACTTATCCTCTTGCTGGTATGGTGACACGTGTGTGCCTGTAATCCCAGCAACTCGGAGGCTGAGACAGGAGGATCTAGGTCAAACTCAGCAATTTAGCATGGGGCCCTCAGCAACTTAGTGAGACCCTGTCTCACACACACACACACACAAAAAAAAAAAAAAAAAAGAAAGAAAGAAAGAAAGAAAATGAAAAAGGGTGGTGATGTAACTGTAGCTTAGTGGTTAAGTTCCCCTAGGTTCAATCCCTAGTACCAAAAATATTTTTTTTTAATTTTTAAACAGACATCTTCTTTCAAATGGCTTTAATAATAATAATAATAATAATAATAATAATAATAATAATAATTTTTATTAAAAAAATAATAAAGGCTTACTCTCAGTTTCCCTCTCCCTCTCTCATCCCCCCATGTACACACAGATAGAATTTTTTTTCTGTTGTGCATTTTCCTTTACTTTCCTTAGAACTCCCTCTAACTTCTAAAGAAAGCTAGGAGGATAAATGGTTTCAGGGCTTGGTACACTGTCAGTCCTGCTTAACCACTCAACCAACAGATGGTTGCTCTCCAAGCCATTTACCACTAAGCCTTTTCTTGGAGTTTCCAACAACATCTTCCCATTTCTCTCTCCCAACCATCCCTGTCCTCAGCCACCTTCAGGCATCCCTACCACAAAGACCTCTGCCTCCAACCTTCCTAATAGTTCACACCCATTACATTTTTGCCCCTGTCCCCATTTATTCTTCACATTCTTTGAAGGTTAATGACTTTGTGGAAATCTAAATCAGCCCCTCCTCAGGATGTGGTAAAACTCCCTTGGAATAACAGAAACAAGTTCTAAAAGAGTTCTTGAGTTCATCTGTATTTCAGGCTAATTAAAGAAACCATAATATGTATAAAACATTCAAGATGATATAATGAGTGGTGACCAAAATCTGATAACTTTGTATGGATGGATACCGTCCTTTACGAATAATCTAAAAAAGCCTAGAAGAAGAACAGAGGCATTTCCCACTCTCTCTCCTTCACAAACCCATGTCCCTTCTCCTTTAAGTCATTTCAGAAACCAATTATTTAGAAAAGAACCAGAAGCAGTGTCCTCTTTGTAGTAATAAAGCTTTGTCTTCACAGGAACTTGAGTTCAGTTCAGAAACTTTCAAACATGGCTTTAAAGGCTTTTGTGACTCAACTGTTAGTGAATCACACAAAAGGGGCCTTTATTAATAAGCATATTCTGTTCATTACAGAGAAATGAAAGCTTCAGAATAATTCGCCAAATGTTTAAAGAGAAAACAAAAAAACAATGTGGTAAACATATCAGGACTTGATGAGCTGTCTAGGTAATTGGTTGTTTCTGTGCACCTGGTTCCAAAGACAATATTTAATGTGTAATCTGTTCATTTGCTTGGGGAAGTAAGTGTAACCCTACCCCCTGGATCACATCTGCATTAAAATGAGGGGAGGCAGAGTCTGGTTTTAGTGAGTGGAAATTTATGCACACGAGTTGTCTTTTACATGGAGACAGCAATTATACCCCTAGAAATGCAGTCTGTGGGAGAAAATGACATATTCAAGGCTGGGGAACAAAAGCCTAATGCTAAGGGGACATTAACAAGGTTGGGAACCCCCTCCCAACAATTAACATGATCATTTACAAAATCTGCAATCTATAAAATTATTTTTAAAACATGTTTTTCAAAACAATGTGTTTTTTTTCTCTTTCTTAAAAAAAAAAAAAATCCGTAGCAACCATACAGGATCTGTGAGCTACTCCACCTCAACAATGTTTTAAAATCTCTTAAGATATGTCTGAGAATTGAAATAAACAAACACCAAGGAGAGGCAGGGAACCCTTGGACTAAGAATCTTGTAAGAACAGAGGGGAAAGTGTGTCTAAGAATTGTTCTTTTCACGAGAAAGTTGTGTTTCAAAGTGATAATCCTTAGCCAAATTTTTAGAACACAGAAAGACTTAAATATATATGTGTGTTTTTGTGTGTGTATATATACACAATGTGTGTGCATGTATACACAATGTGTGTGCATGCAAGTAAAAGCCTCTATTAATTAAAACTGGGTTTTAAAAAATGATTTATTGAACTGATTTGTTGACTGTATTAAAATCTTTTAAAGGACAAAGTTGGAGCCATTGAAATGGATTTAAGTTTTTGCTTCTCCCATCTTTGGAGACTTTAAAAAAATGGATAAGGAAGGGGATGTAGCTCAGTGGTACAGCTGTTTGACTAGAAGTCATGAGGCCCCTAGCACCTTATTTTAAAAAAAGAGAGAGAAGCTGGGTGAGGTTGTGCACTCCTGTAATATACCCCAGTGACTCAGGTGGCTGAGGAAGAAAGATCCAGAGGTCAAGGCCAGCTTTAGCAACTTAGTGAGGCCCTAAGCCACTTAGTGAGACCCTGTCTCAAAATCAAAAAAGAAAAAGGGCTGTGAATGTGGCTTGGTAGTTAAGCCATGGGTAGATTGTACCAGGGGTTCAATCCCTAGTATAAGGGGAGGTGGGGAGTGGAGGGAGAATAAAAGGAAAAAAAAGAAAGAAATGGATAAGAAAAGATATGTTTCCTGCCCTCATTTGCTCTGTGAGCTCTCTACCTTCTTGCTTCCTGGGCAAATAGAAAGGTTTTATTTTGTATACAACACTATTTCGTGCATTAGTTTTATCAATAACAGAAAACTGTATGTCTTGCTTAGCTAACAGAGAATAAGTCAATAGCACCTATTATTTGCTTTTGAAATTTTTCCAAAATTTTTAATGTTTCATCTTAATTTTCAGAACACTCATATTTTCAAGATCATTTTATGTGCATAATTTTTTCTTGCTTGACTAGTTTTGATTCAAATTTTGGGTAAAAGCACTAGTACTTTTTATTGATCTATTATACATATTTATTTATTTGGGTTTTAGGAAAACTTGAATTTTTCAATTAATTTTGGCATATTGTTAAGAAAGTCCCATTTAGAGAGTAAATTCAATGGACCAGACATCAAGAAAAGAAAACCGGACTGTGAATGTGGCTCAGTGATAGAGCACTCACCTATACATGTCAAGCTGCAGGCTCAATTCCCAGTGCCATATTAAACTGCAGTGCCATATTGAACAGGGTCTGTTCCCCAGTTCCCACGCCTGTAATCCCAGCTTATTTTAGTCAGCTTTTTTTTTTTTTTTTTTTTTTTTTTTTTTTTTTTTGCTGCTGTGACAAAAGGATCTAACCAGAACAATTTTAAAGGAGGAAAAGTTTATTTGAGGGCTCATGGTTTCAGAGGTCTTAATCCATTGAAGGCCTGCTCCATTTCTTGAGGCTTGAGGTGAGCTGAGACATTATGGTAAAAGAGTATGGCAGAGGGAATCAGCTCACATTGCGATCAGAAAGCAGAGAAAAAGTCCATTCTCCAGACACAAGTATATACCCAAAGTCGTGCCCCAATTCCCACCTCCTCCAATCACACCCTACCATGTCAGTTACCACTCAGTTAATCCCTATCAGGAGATTAAATCACTGACCAGGTTAAGACATTTTTTTTTTTTTTTAAACCCAATCATTATTCCTCTGAACCTTCTTGCATTTTCTCACAGGTAAGCTTTTTGGAGGACACCTCACATCCAAACCATAACACAGCCCTTTGGGGAAGCTGAGACAGAAGGATCACAAGTTTGAGGCCAGTTTCAATTTATCGAGACTCTAAGCAATTTAGCAAGATCCTGCCTCAAAATAAAATTAAAAAGAATTGGAGCTGTAGTTCAGCACCCATGGGCTCAATCCCCAGTACCAAAATAAATAAATAAATAAATAAATAAAATTTTAAAAATTAGAGAAATTAAAGAAGAAAAGTGTAAATTCTAAATCCTAGTTGTTGGGAGATACTGGGACTTATAAACAAACATAGAAGAAGAAGAGTTTAAGATGTTTCTAATATTTTCTGAACCACCAGAAACTAAGACCACAGAGATTGTAAAATGGTAGTATAGATGGGAAAGGGCATGATAGAATTGGATTAGAAGACTTGAGTTCTACTCTATGTTGATTAATTACTTTTTTAGGGAAGATTCAAGGGAGATTTTCAAGACAGCTGGAGAAATATTAACATAGTGGTGGAGCCCACTGATATGGTTTCATCTACAAATTATTTCACCCCATTATCAACATCATCAACAATAACAAAAATGGGTAGGGAAAAGACAGGGGAGGACTAACTGGTTTGAATATTAGGAGGGCATTAAAGATCACCAGTCAAATGCAATGAGCATGCCCTGTCTGTATCCAGATTTGACAAAGGACCTTTTGAGAAACTCACAGCAATTAAAATCTGAATTGGGGATTAGATAAAACCAAAGAATAATTCATTTTCTTAGGTGAGTGAGTTAATGGCATTACAGTTATGTAAGAAAATGTGTTTTAGAGAGCCTTCCAGAAACATTTAGGGATGGAATGGCTGAAATGATGGATGGCTGAACGTTATTTTAAAATACAAGGAAAAAAAAAAAAGGAAATGGGGAACAGATGAATTAAGTCTGTGCTGACCTTGATTAACATTCAGCTGGTGATGTGTGGGTTCATTATACATGTTTTATTTTTCTTTCTCCATTTCCTTTCTTTCTTTTCTTATGGTACTTAGGATTGAACCCAGAAATGGTAAGTGTGCTACCACTGACTACATTCCCAGCCATTTTTACCTTTTAATCTGAAACAAGGTCTCACTAAATTGCCCAGACTGGCCTTGACTTTCGGGATCCTCCTGCCTTAGCCTCTTGGGTAGCCCCCCCTCCCCTGCCTTTTTTGTTTATATTTAAAACTTTTTATTAAGGAGGAACACAACATCATCAAATCCTTTAAAAAAAATGGAGGCTGTAATAAATTCGTTGTAAAGGAAATTCCATCATTTTATTCCAAAGGCCTAAGAATGATGACTGTGATAAAGCAACTTTTTGCTTCATTTTTAAAATCAAGTAGTATCTAATTAACCACGTTTTGGTTATTAAATTTCATCGGTGCCTCCTATGTAGTGAGCTGAAAATCAAAGCAGACAATTCTCTGTGGTAAAACTTCTGATGAACACTTGATTTATCACCAAATGTATACATGATTTGTCAACAGGGAACTCTGCATCCTCCTCCAGTGGAAAGCTGCTAGCGGCCCTGGGAGAGGTCCTGTGGGGCAGCCTCTGCTCTAGGCCATTTCCATCATTAAACTGACTTTCCTATCTCTTTATAACCAATAGGCTACATGTCATTTTCTATACAGGATTAATTGTGGTCACCACCATCTTTTCCCTTACTGTAGGGACATTTCTTTTCCTTTTCAAGGCCCCTGCTATTCTGAAGAGATTTAGGTGTTTATTTTGAAACTCCAGTTTCTTAGATGTGATCAATAACAAAGAGTGGGACATTTATTTCCTTCATTCCAAATTGGATCTCCGTGTTAAAAACTGGAGGATTTGGTAACCTTTTTTTTTACTCTGTAGTAGAGCACTAGGAGGTACTGACTCATAGTCAAACTTCAGGCTGTTCATTGGTTTAAAATTAATGTTCGTCAAAGAGAAAAGTAAAGTGAAAATTTATACTGTTGTACTAAAGGGGCCAGGATTGACGTTGATCTGCATAGGGATGGATGAATTTGATTGAGCACAATTTATCTGGCTACTTAGAAAAACTATGATTTATTTAATGCATGTTTTATATCATTGGTTTTACTTACTATATTATTTTAGATAGTTGGGATGAAATTGGCATGTGCAGTCATTTTATCAAAATATAAGGAACTTTGGTCAGGTGCATTGGAACATGCCTATAATCCTAGCTACTTGGGAGGCTTATAATCCTAGCTACTTGGGAGGCTGAGACAAGTTAGAGGCCAGCCTGGGAAACTCAGCAACACTCTGTTTCAAATTTAAAAATAAAAAGGGCTGGGGATGTAGCTCTGTAGTAGAATGCCTCTGGGTTTAATATCAAGTACTGCAATCAATCAATCAATCCATTGATCAATAAAATTTTAAAAATAAGGAATTTTGCAAGTAGTTTTCTCCCTCATTCCTAGAGATTTCCTCAGTTAAATAGAAATGAAAAGCGGTCCCCACAAAAAAGGTAGACATCAAGTTAATCTTTTTTTCTTTTCTTTTTTTTATAATACTGGAGGTGGAATCCAGAGCCTTATGAATGCTAAGCAAGCAAGGGCTAAGCTACATACTTAGCCTTAAGTTTATCTTTAAAAGTTATTGATAGACCTGGCCATTCCTCTGAAAAATAAGAAAGAACAAAGAAAGGGAGAGAAAGAACTTCTAATACTCTTATCAATAAAAATACTAGCATTCTGATAGAACACCAGGCAAAGGATATTAACTGAAAAAAAATTAGAAAAATACAAAATGGTTAATATATTTATGAAGAAGATACAGTATCATTTACAATCAAATAAATGCAAGCTAAAACAGATAACTTTTTTTTCCTCCTCCTGTGCTGGGGAAAGAACCCAGGATTTCATGTATGCTAACAAGCACTTTATCACTGACCTATCTCCTTATCTCCAAACAAATAACTTTTATTAATTTCCAAATAGGCAGAATAATAAAGGGATTGGTGACAAAGACAATGATGGGTGTGGTGAGATGGACAAATCACATGAAAGAGCTCTAATTACTTAGCAATTGAAAACATGATTCAGATTCCCACTTTTAGGAATCTATACTAATAAAATAACAAGATGTGGTCAAACGTTGTAGAATAACCATAGATCTTAGTAAAAAAAAAAATTCTCTAAAAAAATGCCCAGTGACCTGGGAAAATGCTCATAATATAATTGAGACAAAAGAATCTATGTGTTTCTATATATGAGACATGAATATGAATAGAAAAGACCAGGAGAAAATTGTCCAAAACATTGTCTGTTTACATTGGACAGTACAATTAAGTGATTTTTACTTTCTTTGAAGTACTTTTGTCTATTTTCTCTGTGTATTTATTTTTATGGTGAATATTGTTTTCATTTTATTTGTAATAGATTTGTTTATTCTCTTAATAATTATTGTGAAACTTAAAAAATGTAAAATAAGAGGGGGGATGTGCTGGGGAGTGATATTGGCCAAATTATATTGTTATATTGCATATTGTGAGCATGTATGAATATGAAACAACAAATCTCATCAGCATGTGTAACTATAATGCACCAATAAAAAATTTTGTGGGAAAGTATGTAAAACAAGAATAAGAAGTGTAAATACGGTAAGAGACTGCTAATGGGTACAGGACTTCTTTGGGGGATGATGAAAATGTTTTGAAATTGATTGCAATTATTTACATATTTTTTCTTAGTACTTATTTTATTGTTTAAAAAAATATTATATAGCTGGGCATGGTGATGTATGCCAGCTACTTGTAAGACTGAAGCAGGAGGATCTCACGTTTGAGGCCAGTCTGGGCAGCTTTGTGAGACCCTGTCTCAAATTAAAAAAAAAAAAAAAAAAGGCTAGGAGATAGATCACTGAGGGGTGGATAGAAGAAAAATGATTGCAATGATGGTTGTAATGTCTGTGAATATACTACAAAACATTTAATTGTATACTTAAAATGGGTGAATTATATGGTATGCAAACTATAGCTCAATAAAATTGCTATTAAAAAATCAGGGGTGGAGGATTATCTTAGTGGCAGAGTGCTTGCCTAATGCTTGTGACTCCAGGTTTGATCCCCATTACCACACCAACACACATCCTGACATCATTCAATATTACCAGAGTCAGCATCTTGGTACACCTCCTTTAAAATTAATTTCTGTGCATCATACATGCTTGTTTAAAAAAATCAAAAATTGAGTCAGATCATGCATACCATTTAAAAATATTTTTAAATTCCAACACGTACAATTTTACAATCAGAAAGTAAAATTGGACTGAGTAGTGGCTAGGAGAATCAAGGTCTAGTTGCAGCCTTGCCTAAAATAGTTGCAAGGCCTTGAAAAGACACAGGAATTCCAGGGACAAACTTTTGAAGTGTAAAAGGCAGAGTTAGGATTAGATGAGAGATTTCTTCTCCTCCCATGTGAGTTCAGTGCCTCCTTGAAGGGGTGGTGGCACAATAAAAATAAATTTGTGTGTAAAAATTTTTTCACAGTAAAGACTATCAATAGGGGATTGATAATTTTTAAGATACATTGTTATTTTAATTTGAAAAAAAGAAAGCAAAGATAGATGAGTGTGTATATAGCATGTTACCATCTGTGTTAAAGCTAAAGAGAATACACATATACTTTCATATGTCTAAAACATTTCTATAAGGATACATGGAAGCTAGCATCAATGAGAAGGAACTGGACATCTGGGAAGCAGCACAGGCACCAGACTTTCCTTTTCCTATAGAATGTCCTTTTGTACTTAAGTATTATTATCACTACTTATTTTGGTGCTAGATAAGCAATCCAGTCTCTGGCATGCTAAGCAAACATTGTACCAATGAGCTATATCCTATATCTTTTTTTTTTTTCTTTAAGTGATGTGGGGAATAGAACCCAGGTCCTTGTGCATGCTGCATGTTAGACAATCACTCTACCATTGAGCTAAGTCCCCAGCCCTTGCAGAGAGAGTGCGTGTGTGTGTGTGTGTGTGTGTGTGTGTGTGTGTGTGTGTATGTTGTGTTACTGAGGACTGAATTTAGGGGCACTTTACCAGTGAACAATGCCCCAGCCCTTTTAACTTTTTGAGACAGGGTCCCTGTTTGCCCAGGCTAGCCTCAGAATTATGTTCTTTCTGCTTCAGCCTCCCAAGTAGCTGGGATTACTGGCATGCCCCCTCATTTTTTTTAAAACAATAAAATAAATATTAGAGGAAAAAATCCAGTAAACAAAGGAATATAGATAGATGTCCTGGATCAGTGATAAGTAATGTAAAGCAAGCCTGTCATTCACTTCTTTGCTGAAACTCCATGAATCATGTCCCTTGCTCATGATTTGGGAGACCTGCATGATTTGGCCAAGCCACATCAATATTCTTTTGTGGCTTTTGATGAAGTTTTTCTTCACTTCAGTTAAACTAGTATTGTGCAGGTTCCTAGAAATCTAAGCTAAATCTTTATCCTCGGAAAGCTCAAATGTATCTCAGCAACATCAGATAATTAGCCTTTTAGTAATTTCTACTAAGGTTGAGGAATTTCACAACTGAGAGCCCTCCAAAAATGCAACCCACCCCTGACTCCATAGCTGAGGAAAAAGTAGGCTCCATAATCTGAAGTTACTTGTATAAGGTCACACGGCTAGTTCTTCACTATATGTAATTAACCTTAGCAGCTGCTCTCTGGAGCAACAAAAGTAGGTTAATAAAAAGGAAGCCCTTGGATTTTAGATATTGGTGGAATTGGGCTACATTAGGACTTAGCAAATTAATTTGATTTCTTATCTATGAAAATGTCTTCATGATGCCAGTGCTCAGAGGGACCAACCAGGAAAAGAGGAAAAAATTCCCTAAAAATTAAAAGCCACCATGATGCTGGGTTCTACCAATAGCCACACAGTGATATTTAAAATGTATTTGTTTAATTTAAGGAAGAAATTAATTTGGTCTTCCTGAGGGCTTCACAGGGACTAGGTTTAGAAATCCATGTCTAGATAGTGTAGCTAAATTAACTGTACTTAAATAAATTAGAAACTCAAGGAACTCCCCAAAGTGAAGAAGACCATGGAAAGGTTCAGGGGCATCTAGCCCTCAAGGCCAAAAGGAAGTGGGTCAGGAGGAACCGCCTAAGCAGGCGAAGAATGTACACGCAGGCTCTGAATTTTTTATTTTTGGTACTAGGTATTCAACCCAGGGATGGTCTACCACTAAGTTACATCCCCAGCCCTTTTAATTTTTTATTTTGAGACAGGGTTTCACTAAGTTGCTGAGGTTGGCCTCGAACTTGCAGTTCTCCTGCCTTAGCCTCTGGGGTTGCTAGAATTACAGGTGTACACCACCACACCTAGCAGGCTCTGAATTCATTGGGAAATTTTCTTTAGAAAAAAAAAAATGGACCTAACAGCCAAGTACAAAAATGCCAAATTTCAATTCCATTCTCAACACCGTGACTTCCAGTTCACAAATATATCGATGCGAATTCCTCACCAGTTAGATTTTTTCCATGACTGTCAGACCCTTTAAAAGTATGTGCATTTTTATTTTTATAATGCTTATTACTTCTGCTTATGAAAGTAATGTTAAAGAACCACTTGAACTCAGAGACATGTATAAAGAAAAAACAAAAAACACTTCTGCTTTGTGTGGAAGACTGCATATCCCCAGTTTGCAAAATGTTGGCTGAAGTAAAGCCTCATTTTGTATCGAGAGAGAGAGAGAGAGAGAGAGAGAGAGAGAGAGAGAATGGAAACAAAGAAAATAATAAGTCAACCACAATCCATGATAAGTAATGAAGATCCTGACATATTTTCTTATAGTCTTTTTTTTCTTTGTGTATGTGTGAGCTTGAGGGATAAATGTGCTTATAAGGGTGTTGGAATTGTAATATTACCTTTGTGTTCAATTTTTTTCAATTTATGTTTTATTATTTCATTTCCAAAGTTATTGGATGATGATTATGCTTTCATACAAATCTTTTTGCGATTGATGATTATTTTTATAGCACAAATTCCTGAAATGGTATTAAAGTGTCAAAGTGTATAAATATTTTTAAGATGTTTGATACATACCATCTAATTGTCTTCCAGAAATTGTTATTCCAGTTTATAGCCTCCGTAGTACTGTTCCTTATAAAGTCAATCTTACCAACAGATATTATGCTCGATTATATAAAATAATTGATGAAATATTATATCTTTTAAAAAAAATTGTTGTTGTTGCTTGTTTTGATGATACTATGGATTGAACCCAGGGGCATGCTACCCCTGAGCTACCTCCCCAGTCCTTTTTTACTTTGAGATAGGGTCTTGGTAGGTTGCCCAGGCTATTCTGGAACTTGCTATCCTCCTGCCTCAGCCTCTGGAATAGCTTGAGATTACTGGCCTGTGCCAACTCACCCAGTGCCAATAAGCTCTTGAATGAAATGCACAATTAATAAGTGACTGATACACCCGAAAAGTTTAACTTGATAATAAACCAATGTCTGTACTGACAGATTTAACTATGTACCTTTTAGAGAAAAGGGTGCCAAGCTTAACATGATTTTTAGTGATTCTTTTAGCTTATGATTTTTGTCTTCTACCTCCTACTTTTTTGATGCAGTAACTTCCACCTTTAGAACATTGATATTGATACTAGTTTTTCTGTGGGTCTCAGGATTAGGACTAAATTTCAGACCTCAAGACATTTTAATTCATCATTCTTTAAGAATAGTTATGATGAAATTGGAACAGTTTTTCTCACATTTGAGTAATATATAGACACCTTTAAAAGGAAAAAAAAAAGCCTAGGGATATTCAGACCTATGGGCCTTAAGATATTTTTATTAAAATAGCATTTAAATAAGCTTCATGTCCTTATTGGTACATAGATAGCAAAAAAAGACTAGGGGATCATGGTAGGCATTGTTGTAGATATTCATATGATCTAGGATATGCATAATTATTAATTTCTTTAATATGGCTTTTAAAAAACATTGTAATTTGAACAAAAGCTCCAATTTCATGAATTCATAGAGAACTTGGAGACCACCTAAGAGTCTATATCCTGGTTCAAGCCTAACAAAACAGAAATTGGAGACTCACTTTATCATAAATCTAACCACCAAACTTGGCTTTTATTTTTTTTTTTTTTCAGTGCTAGGAAATAGACTGGTACCGGAGCCTTGCCCATGCCAGGAAAGGGCTCTACCACTGAATAACATCCTCAGGCCTTTTTATTTTATTTTGAAACAGGGACTCAGTAAGTTGCTGAGGCTGACCTTGAACTTGTTATCCTCCTACCTCAGACTCTGGAACAACTGAGATTGCAGGTGTGTGCCAACTGTCAAGTTTATCTTTTTTCTAAGCTGTTTGGATGCCTACCCAGTCTTCAGTGCTCAACTTGAATGTGAACAATTACTAACATAGATATATACTAATATGCATATGCTTGTAACTATTACACAACTATGAAACACAAACTAAATATGAATAAAATTATAAAACCAATGCTTGGGCTGGGGATGTGGCTCAAGTGGTAATGCGCTCGCCTGGCATGCGTGAGGCACTGAGTTCGATCCTCAGCACCACATAGAAATAAAAATAAAGATGTTGTGTCCACTAAAAACTAAAAAATAAATATTAAAAAATTCCCTCTCTCTCTCTCTCCAAAAAAAATAAATAAAACCAATGCTTCAGATAAACCTTATATATTGGGACAAATGACATTGTTTTGCTAGACAAAATTTTCTGCTCATATCCACAAACATGCTATTATTGTTTTCTAGGAAGAGCGTTTTTTGTTTTGTTGTTTTGCATGTCCATTACTGAATGAAGAGACTTATCAGAATTTTTTTTTTGTCTCTTAACCATTAATCTTTATTTTTCTTCAAGAAACTTTTAGAAATTGAACTGGAGCACATCAATCCATCAGAATTTTCATTAATAACACCAGCTTAAGCACATCTCAACAAAATATTCTTTGAAAGAATTTGTTTCTGGAAGCTGATAAGTATAACCAAGCTAATATTTGATTTATGGATTTAAATATAACATTTTCTCTCTTTTTTCTTCTCATTGTTAGAGGTCAAACTCAAGAGATTTACACATTGTAGGCAAGCACTCTACCACTGAACTATATCCCTAGCCCTAAACATGTTCTTTTATTCCATTATGAAATGAAACTTTCACTGGAACCAAAAAGAAATGACTTAAAATAAAAAATACTCCATGTAGATATTTAAGAATAGTTTAAATGAAAATTTTAAGGATTACAATTTCTGTACTGACTCATTTATTTTTTATAGGTCTAACAATATAACTATAAGAGAAGTGGTGTGCAAAATTTTGTGGAATAATTTTCCTCAAATTTTATAGAAAAATATCATACAGGACTCTTCGGTTGCTCAAGACCCTATTTCCTAATAGTTTTTGAGAGCTGTTGACTTTTAGAAATGAACATGTTGATCTGAGTGTAAAGGAGGAGGATATGCAGAAAACATAAGACATGCCAATTCACAATGCAGCAGGCAAT
Organism: Urocitellus parryii; assembly: GCF_045843805.1. NCBI lineage: Eukaryota > Metazoa > Chordata > Mammalia > Rodentia > Sciuridae > Urocitellus > Urocitellus parryii. The sequence goes on along the minus strand of NC_135531.1, from coordinate 212,091,581 downwards.
TAATTAAGAAGAGTCGTGCTCCTTGAAACATATGATTGAGGAGATCTGAGAATCTTAGAATAACAGAAAATGTATTTCCTCCAAGTTACTTTACTGGTGTGATTTCCCACCAGTGTTAAATCAATGCATTAAACCTCGGGGTAAGGTGCTGATTCTAAAAAGGAGCAATTTGCACCCCAGGAGAAATTTGGCAATATCTGATTATCAGAACTGGGGAGAAGTTTGTCCTATTGGCATCTAGTGGATACAGGTTGAAGATATTGCTAAATGTCTTTCAATGCAGAGGATAGCATGTCAATTATCCGGCCAAAAGTGTCAACAGGGCCAAGGTTGAGAAACCCTGTATTAAGGTGTTAAAGCCTGAAGGGGTATATCCTTGAGTGTAGAGGGAGGATAGTATCTTAGTGTATTCTCATGCTTTAGACAATCACACTTATAGTATAAGATTAAAAGCACTACCCAGAATCCTCCCATAGCCTCCTGGAACACAAGTCAGTCATAGGAAGGTTCCAAGTTAGAGAGTTTTGCACTGAGCCAGCCACACAATAAGACCATTACCAAAAACCAAAACCCAAACCAAAAGACTGCGTAAGGAACAAATGAAAGTAATAGTTCAAAGCATAACAATATTCATCAATTCATTTATTCACTTACTCAGCAAACCTTTATTAAGCATTCACAGGTACCACTCTGCTAGGCATGGTGATAATATAATGAACACAATCAAACCTGGTTCCTGCCCTCATGGAGCTTACAGCCTAGAGGGTACTGTAAAGAAAGCTTCAAAAAGAGACCAGTTTATCAAAAGAGTACTCTATAAATGTACATGATAGAAAAACAGCAGTTTGAAAAGCATTCACGTGTATTCTCATTTGAACTGCATAACCATATTATGAGACAGCCTTTAATTTCTTATTAGGTTAAAAGTGTGCACAAGGTCAAAACGGATTTTAAGTGGCAGGGCTGACACTTCAGCCAAGTGACATTGTTATTATTGTTCCATACAGCAGGGATACATACAAGCAGTCTTCCTTTGTTTTGACCTGGAATTTCTTCTCCTGATCCTCACCGAACATATATGTATAAAGTCTTTTCCTTATTAAAAAAAAACAAAAAACAAAAAACAAAAAACCTCCAACCTTCTCCATCTTCTTGTTTACTCAATACCTGGGGATTCCCCCCCCCCCCTAGCTGTTCCTTGTATGTATGCCTGTTTCTAACTAGATTGTAAACTCCTGACCTGAAAGATCAGACCTTCCATTTCCTTTGCAACCTTTTGCAGTACTGTAGACAGTCACCCAATAAATGCCCTCTGCATGAATGGACCTGTAGAGATAAAAATACTTTACTGTATTCCCATTTACTGGTGTCATGCTTTTATTTTGCTTTGTGTGAGGACTGCACGTTATAGACTTCTAGAGGGCAGAGAAAATGGCATAGCGCTTCCTTACACTCAGCAGGCACCATGCAAAATTTGATCCTTGCATGTCTTTTTGATGCTCTGGATAATATTAGCATACTGGGGTGTTTTTGTGTATCCAAGGCTGAGGTTGTCAGCCTCTCTGTGGTGGGAAATGTTCCTTCCTTTGCTCTGTAAACTCCCATGGCGCCTAGGACAGGGCTAGATTACTGCAGAAGCCCACCCCGACTCCCAGATATGTTTTTATTACCAAGGAAGCCGACTGCGAAAATGGCAAGGGCTTTCATAACCCAGACCTTGCGAGGAAATGAACAAAGTGGAAGGGGATTTGTAGGCAGGTCAGAAATGGCCTGGATGAGAATGCTGAAGGTTCTCTCTGAGAATCCAGCCTAAGCCTGACAAGCAGGGCTCGAGATGCATGAGGCCCGCAGTTCCGGGGCCCAGGAGGCAGTCCGCCCGCCCGCCGGCCTCGCGCGCCCCCGGGAGCTGTCCAGACGGCCCCGCCCGCGCCTACCTGGGCACTCACCCGCGCCGCGCGGCCTCTCCTCCTCCCACCCCGGCCGCGGGAGCCCGGCTCGGGCCTGCCCTGCCGCCTGCGAGGAGCCCCACAGGCGGCGCGCTCGCAGTGTCCTCCCGGCCAGGCGGCCAGCCACCGACCGGCTAGACAGCGCCAGGCGCGCCGGGGGCGGCGCGGTCAGGCTCGGCGGGGCTCGGCGGGCTCGCCCCGGGCCGGGCGCCTGCAGGGGGCGCGGGGACGGCCCCGCCCCGCCGCCTTCCCTCTCCCTCCCGGCTCCCTGGATCCGCGCCGGGAGGAAATGATGTGTTGCTGCCTGGTTAATCACAGCTCCAGACACTCATTGGCCGAGCGCTCCGCAGCCACTTCCTCCTCCTCCTCCCGCTCCTCCCGCTCCGGCTCCTGCTCTTTGCAGCCGCCGCCGCCGCAGCCTACCCCACGGCGCTGGGGGAACTTTTCTACTCTCTGTGATCGTCTCCCCCACCGCCCCCGGGGCAGCCCCCACCCGGCGCTCCCGCCCAGCCCGAGGCCGTCCTCCCGGCTCGAGCCTCTGCGCCTCGGGAAGTTTATTCCGCCCGCCCTCCTCCCCTTCCTCCTCCTCCTCTTGCTCTTCACCCCGCCTCCCCTCCCTCCCCCGGCTCTTTCCCCCGGGTGGCTGCCGCTGCCGCTGCTGCCGCTGCCGCTACCAGCCTGTTCCTCCGCCAGCCGCGCCGGCCCGAGGCTGGGAAGCCCCTGGCCCCACACGCCGCTCCGCTGCAGCCGCCGTCGTCGCCGTCACTCGCGGCCGGCCGCCGGCCCTCGGCCCCGCAGAGTTCCGGGCTCCCTCGCCGGCTGCACCGCCCCGCCCCGCCCCGCGCCCGCCGGGGCCGCCCGCCCCGCGCCGCCCCGCGCCGCGCCGACCTGCAGCGCCCGGCTGCCTAGCGCACTCCGCCTCCCCCGGCTCTGCCCCTGGCCGCGGCGGGACCAGAGGTGAGAGCAGGTCGTCGGCCGTGCTGCGGGAGCCGGGAGGATCGAGGGAGGAGGGAGCCTAGCGGGAGAAGAGGCAGGGTTGGGGGTGGGAGGGTGGGCGTCTGCGGTGCCTCCCCCTCGCTTTCATTCCTTTCTCCCCCAAGCTTGATCCCCTCTCGGTGGGGGGAGCAGTCGCGGAACAAAACTGTCTTGCCTTGGGCCTGAACTGCTGGTGGGATACGGACGGGGAGGGCAGAGGCATGGAGCAGGGGTCTCGGCTTTGCACTGGGTGTGTGTGTGGGTGTGTAGTGAACTCCTTCAGGGTGTGCGCCTCAGACTTATAAATCGATCTGGCCATTCGGCCACGGGGCTCACCTTCCTAGCTGAGCTTGATAGAGAGTAAAGAGATGGGCGAATCACCCCCACCCTCAAAATATCCATCCCTTCCAAGAGGAATTTTCTGCTGGAGAGACAGCCAATAAACTCTGCTCAACTCCCTCCCTCCCTCCGTTCTTCCTAGCTGCAGTTTCAAAAAGCTTCAAAGCCAGGAATGTGGGATTCATCTTCCGATCCCCAGAAGGCAAATGTGGTTACAGATGTTGCACGGTACTTTGCCAAGTTTAAAACCCTTCCTTCAACACTGTAACCAAAACAGTGAGGCTAGAACCTTGGGCGCGCTGGGGAGAACTGTGGGCTTCTGAGGCCGCTGGATTCAGACTTCCGTCGGGTTCTAGACTAGCTCAGCTCTGTCCAGTTTGTGCCAGATGCATCTCCCACCCTCTCCCCATTTTCCCTGGTGTTTTGAACGCTCCTTGCATGGGAGGGAAGCTGTGGAAGAAGCTACTTGAGGAAGAAGACATTCCACTTAGCAGAAGAAAAGTCTTAGGTTAAAAAGTTGTCATTAATTGGACTTTTGTAGAGAGGTAGAAGGTATAGAATGGATTTGTTCCTTTTATTTATTTATTTTTCCTTCTCTATTTTTTGAGCCATGGGAGATAGGTCTTAGAGGATGGGAAAAGGAACCGACCCTAAACATGTTTTATGTATTTGTGAAGAGACCCTCGAATGGAGACATTATCCATTGATTTTAAAGAATCCTGTCCCAGAGATACAGACTACTCTGACAGCCCAAGGGAAGGCGGTGGCAAAAAATAGACACCACCTCCCTTTTCCCCCAAAAAAATTCTTCCTGGAAAGGTGGTGTTAAGAAATTTCAGAGATGGGCTGATCCAAGTGGCGGGCCTTAAATGGAAACACTATAGTATGTCCTGGCACTTGTCTCTGGAGGTGGGTTGCTGGCCAGGGGCCCAGGCTTGGGCAGCCGGCAGACACTAGACTTGTGCTGACCTCAGACACCAGCTTGCCATGCAGCTTTACAATGTGCAGACTGCTTAAGTATGAAATATGGGCCTCACCCTTGTCATTAATGGGGACAGTGGGGTCAGAAGGTTATTTTAGGACTGGATAGGATCTAGATCACCATCTCCTAGGATCAGATCATTTTGTGATTCAGTTAGTTTTGTTTTCTGGCCTGGAATTATTTTTTAAAAATGGAAGTATTTTTAATTTGATGTATGCCTTAATTTGATGTATTTTGTGTTGAAAATAGCATTTCTTCTGTCACCCCTGATGCAAGTACTCAAAGGTGGTGAATGATGTTGAGATAAATTCTGGGTAGATGACATATTAAGGACTGGCTATGCACAGATTGGGTTCACACTCTTGTTTTCCACCTGTATTGCTGAGTTTAATTTGAAAAGGAGAGAGTGGTTTTCAATAAAACTTGATTTAGGTAGTAGTCTTACAACTTTTGTGCCTTGGGAGAAAGTGATCATCTAAGTAATTTAAAAGAGTGTTAAGGATGCAGAGTAAAGATACCATGTTCAGAAATGGAAAGAATTTTCAAAGTGAGAAATTTAATTCGATTAATAGCATTGTGAATTTTTTTTTCAAAGTAGTGATTTATCAGATTTTATTCTTTCAACTATGTTTGGAATAAGAGAGACTGAATCAGTAAATATAGTTTATGCCTCTGTCCTAGCCAAGACTCAACTGGACTAGTCCTGTGGAGATCTTGATAAGTTTCTAGGTAATTCTTAGGGTTCGATTGAGTATCTAGTCTTCTAAGGGAGGAGGAGACAGGACAGAAATGGATTTGAAAAATGATCCTGTTCTTCAAGGTCACAAGGTGAAGATGGAATCAATGCTGGACTGGGAGCTGTCCTTTGTGGCTTGTTTGGCTGTTGGATCCTTGTATCTTGATTTATTTTTATGAGAGGAGATCTCATGCCCAAGTCATTAAGAATTAGGAGAAGCAAGCCATTGATGGTGGGCAAAACCCTTTGATATGTGTGTGAGTTTAATGACAGGATAATTTGGGGGTGTTGGATATGAGCCAGACACTGTTCAGCTCTTCACATGCACTTTTTCACCTCATTTTCTAAAAGCACCATATGCTTTATTATTATTTTACCCTTCTACAATAAGAAATTGAGGCTTGGCAAATTTAAATGGTGGAGTAGAGATTTGAACCAGAGGTCTGTGGTATTCTGGAAAACTTGTTCCGGGCTACTCTTGCCAGTGATTACTAAACTTCATGTATTCACACACTGTCTTCATGAGTTTTCCATAACTATGTCTCACTTAGTCTTTATTTAATACGTTTTTTATAGCATCAGTCCACCTTTTCTTTAAAAGAAACAAACAAAACAAAACAAAACACTAACTGTATCTTTCTAAGAGGTAACTATCTATTACTGCCATATTTAGAAAGCCAACTCACTTTTTGGGAATAGGAGGTGATCTTCAAGATGCATTTATACTTGTACCAAAACCTCAAATTCAGGATAATGATTACCTGGTATGTGTGTGGCCTGGGATAAGGGTGGACAAGGTAGGCAGATGATACAGTATCGGTGATGTTCTGGTTTTTGGGTTGGGTGTTGGGTTCATGCATGCTGATTTTATTTTTAGACTTTATAACCTACATATGTGACACATACTTTTTTTTTATAAAATGATAAAATTAAACACATTATTAACATAATGATTACTTGGGGAATATTTTACTGCACTCTGCCAACTATAGACAGCTTGGTGTCTTGTATAAAGTAGGCACACAAGAACTATTGGCTGGTTAAGAAGACTCCAGGTAATAATTTTAGAGCCGGCTGATTATTTGTTATACTTGAGTAAAGCTGAGGTACATCGCTTTTTCTATTGTCTCCTCCTTCCACTCTCATATCCAGTGTTATGTCTGAAATAATGGCATGGGCTGCAGTGGTGTTTCTCCTGAATTCTCTGCTGATGTGGGAGACATGATTGGGTTGCAGCTGGCACTTCTCAGCATCACCTTGTCTTATATATCTAGTACTTGGGATGGGGCACAGAGTGCTGTTGTGAAGTGTTAAAATGCTTTGGTTTTTACCCAGGGGTAAAGTGACCATTCAGAGCTGGAAGTGGTATTTAAGTTTAAGCAGTGACTGGGTAAAATGTTAACAACATTAAACTGGTGAGGCTGGGAAATAAAGCCATCAGAGGTTTTAATTGGAATCCACAGAGTCCCCTGTTTTATTTTCCCAGGCAAGTATTGGGCACTGTGGCTTTATTCCTGGAAATGAGGATTTGGAATTAGGCTTCCTGGTACAAAATGCCTTCTTTGATCTTTTGGAATGAAACTTTGTGTCTCCCCCCCCCCACACACACACACCCTGTGGCCAATTCCAGCTCACAGAAGAACCAAACAGAAGATTTCCTTCTTTTTTAGCTGTTGACCATAGACTGCTCTTGCTTGCTGTGCTACTTTAAGAATCAGAAGTTCCAAACCAGGATCTGTCTGTTGGAAAGGACATTTAAGTGAAAATACTCCCTTTTGGAAAGAGCTTCATCAAGTTGGTGTGGTTGGCACATCATGGCCTTTGGTTCGTAGGAGAGGTTGGTTTGGCACTCAAAACTGACTCATAAGAGACTGAGCAGACAAAGAATTGTGGGGGAGGTTGGTGATATAGCTCAGGGGCAGGGCACTTACTTGAGGTTTTGAGTTTGATTGCTAGCATAGCATGAATAAAAGAAAGAAAAAAGAAAAACCAAACCGAACCAGAGACCCATCAGCTTTCTTTTTAAAGGTAAAACAAATATACCCCTGCCCAATATTCACGTTGACTGCACAGTCAAGTAATATGCTTGTGCTCTTCTAGGCAGATCTGGAAATCTGAGCTTGTTTATAAGTCTGAAGGCTCTTATGTGATCCATGAGAACTTTATTTTCCGGAGCCACCATTACTCTGTTGTTTGACTTTTGGGTTTTCAGTCTCTGACCAACATTCCACTTTGCCTGTTAGAGTTGCCTCATTGTTTACTCTGGGTATCTGGCCTTTATTTCTGTGACTGGGAAAGTAACTTTAAATTCAGTCCTTTCTACATTTTGTGGAAGTGGGTGCAGTAGGTGAATATTGTTTGGGGAGGGATGGGGTGAGGTGAGGGGCTGCATGTAGCACAGGTGTCCTGATGGATCTCCAAGAGGTCAGCTGTCTTTCATCCTGAGTCCTGGCCTCGGCTGCCTAGCCCTTTGCATTGCGCCCCCCCCCCTCCCCATTTTGGGGAGAGCCAAATCCTTCAGGGATCAGAGTAATTTCATTGCCAGCAAGAAAGCATGTTGATCTTGCCTTTTGACAGTCTCCTAGCATTTTATCATCCCCACTCTTCATTCTGGTCCTTGATTGAGCTCTCTGAGGGCAAGAACTTCAGCTTATTCATTCTTCCATTTATTCTTTCGATACAGTTCATTCCCCTTCACCAATTTAAAGCCTTTCCAATTGTCTCACTGGGCTCCTTGAGGGCAGGGACTGTGTCTTATTCATCTTTTGTGTATCTTTTGCACCTAACATAATGCCTGGCCGAGACCACACAGCCAATAAATCGTTTTTTAATTGCTAAAAGAATGAATGGATGATTATGTGATAGGGGAGCAAAGGGATGCTGGCTTCTAGGGAATCAGTGAATTCTCAGAGAAAATGATAATAGTCACTGGTCACTGTGGTCCCAAGCATGAGTGTGAAGCAGGGAGAACAGACACTGTAGGTAGAAGGAAATGTATTTGTTTACCCACCCCTTTGTGCCTTTTTTTTTGGTACTGGGGATTGAACCCAGGGCAGGGCGCTCTACCACTCAACTGCATCCTTAGCCCTTTTTATTTCTTATTTTGAGATAAGGGTCTCCCTAAGTTGTTGAGAGTCTTGCTAAGCTGCTGAGGCTGGCCTCAAACTTACTATCCCTTCATTTCAACCTCCTGAGTGGCTGGCATTACAGGTGTGTGCCATCTTGCCTAGCCTCTCTTGTGCTTTGCTCTAACTCAAGTCCTCACTCCTGCTAAGCATATTCTCTACTACAGAGCCACATCTACAGCCTGATGCACCCTTTTTTAATGCTTAATCATAACTTGTACATAGTGAATATAAACATTTATCGTATTCATTTCAGTGTTTGTTTCATTTTTATTTTTATATTTAAGGGAAAATTTTCCATTTTGGGGAAGAATTTCTCAATTTATTTATTTATTTTTTATAGTTGTAGATGGGACAGCATGGCTTTATTTGTTTAGTGTTTATGCGGTGCTAAGGATCGAACCCAGTGCCTCACACATGCTAGGCAATCGTTCTGCCTCGGAGCTACAGCCCCAGTCCTCAACTAATTTTTTTATAGCCTATAGAGCAAGGAATCCTGTGTATGGCCGGGCCCCGAACACTTGGTGAATTGACTCATTTACTCCAATTTTCGCCTGTGGTATAACTTGTCAAACAGTTGTCATAGCACAGAGAGGTAGGCAGTGCTTATGTCAGAGGTGAAAGAATGTGCATGATCTCTTTGGAAAATGGATGGAACCCAAAGTAAACTCCTCTTCAGATAGGTTTTAATGGCTGATTTGAGTGGGTATCACATAGAACTTTTCAACTTGAATACATAATGACTAGGCATTTTGATCATCTTTGAAAGTCCAGATCAGCCATTCATAGTCACCAGGCATCATTGATGCCATTGAAAAAGAAGATTTTTGTAAGTTTAAAAAAAATTTTTTTTTTAGATATTCAGGGAAGAATTGTTGATTGAACCACTAAAAACAAAACAAGAACAAAAGCAATAAAGCTCTTGGGTTTTATAAGAAAAGGAAAAAGAGGACAAAGGAAGTAGCGGGTGATGTTGGACGAAGCTGGATGTTTAAAGTGGGTTGATACTTGGAGTTTGGAGAGTGGGTGCTGAGAAAAAAAGTGTAATAAAAAGAACTTGACAGGAATGGAGGGTATGGGTTGAGATGATATTTTAAAGCATGTTGTGAGTCTTTCACTATTGCAGCTACTGATAAGTGGTGCTATTCGCTGGGCAAAAATATAATGTGCTTGACTATTCTTAAGTGGTAAGTTAATGCTTATAAGCAAAAATCTCCAAGAAAGCTGGATATTTCTGTCTCTTCTTTATGCCAAGGACTTACACAGTACAGAAATGCAGGTAGGAACAGTCAGGAGAAAAGGATAGATTATTATCTAAAGTGACCCTCACCTTCCTTTTCATAAGTAAGGAAAATGGTTAGGGACAATGTGCCAAAAGATATTTTTCACATGTTTTTCAAACTTGAAGAACCTGAACAGTTGTGAGCAATAGGTGGCTAAAACAAAAATATTTATTGGTATGGTCCAGTTTAAAAAAAAAAGGAAAAGGTTAATTTTATTTCAGTGATTTTAGAAGACGTTTGACTCTTGGCAATGCATTTTTCATTATAAGCTAATACATACACACTCATACATGCTTATTAAAAAATAAAGCTGAATTACAAGTTCCACAAAGCAATATTGTAATGCTTTCTGTTTTGTATTCACTTTTTATTAAAAATTCTGATACCTATCTACTAAGTTGATTTTACAATTTGCTAATGGTTCATAATCAGCAGTTCGAGAAAAAAAAAAGTAACCTGGGTGTTGTGGAAATTAAGCTTAATTTGTTTATTGAATAGCTGCTAATCTAGATGAGGATATTGTTTTTCATCAGTTCTACAGAAAGGCCTCACCCCTATGCATCCCCTCCCCCACCAATTCTTTTCTCTGTTTTAGGGTCTTTGCTTGTTTCTCCAAATCAGATTAAAGTGACTAATATGTGTTTTGGACCAGCTTCAAGAGTGCATTATCATCTTGATCCCAATCAACATCAAAGGTGGGGCTGATTGACTTAAAATGGTGGCAGGAGCCCTTAGCTCCCTGTTGATTTAGATCATATTTGAATAGAATGGTGGTTTTCAGTAATAAGGGGAAAGCAGGAGTACCTGCTAGCATCCAAAGGATGAGAGGGTGAGAGGGAGGTGGGGAAGATGACTCCAGGTATTATTCAGAATTGTAAAATGGAAGGTCAGTTGAGACACCTCTTTATATTCAAAGACATAAACACTTAATTTTTGTCAGTTGTCCCTCCTAAAATTTTTCTGTTTTCTTGCTCCTTCATCTTCCTGCTCTTCTTTATCTTTCATTTACTGAGCATATAGTATGTCTTATTGTGCTTGGGACTGGGCATGGGATTTTGCTGAGCAAAACCAACTGGATCTTTTTTTTTTTTTTTTTATTGGTAGCCATTAAGATCAAGTTGGTTGGTGGATGTGTAACCAACTTGATCTTAATGGCTACTTGAATAAAGCGTGAAGAATTATATATCTAACTGTACATGGCAGAGCACTGAGTATCTCAGTCCCAAGATATAGAAGGATAAGGATTACGCAGCACCTTTGAGGAAGTATCTTGTTTGGCTAGCTTTTGAAAGAGGTATCATTTTGATATTATCATTTTGACAGGTATCTGTATATATGTAGGTTGTAGACTAGGCAACATTCTAGAAAGAGGGAATGGGGCAAATAAATGAGGTAGTTGGTTTTTGTTTAGGAGCCGAGTTATACAAAACAGGTGTGCCTAATTTTAATCACCAGAATCAGACTCCTGTCTTAAGATGCAGCTTCTCAGGGAGTCTTGCAAGATCTCAGACAATTGGAAGGAATGGCAAGCTTTATGAAGTGATTTGATTGTGTGGATTATATTAAGCTGAAAGCCACAGAAGGAAGGTAAGGAAGGGAGATTTGGAGTTACACTAGGATTTCCTTGGAATGCCAGGCTGAAGGTTAAGATAATGGAGGCCTTGGTTAGGTCCTTACTTGCAATATTTCATTGAATTCTCATACCCCACTCTATGAAGTAAGTACCTAGACTTGCTATCCTCCTTTTACAGGAGGAAAAACTGAGACCCAGAGAGGTGATGTAACATGTTGGAGATCATACATCTGAACTTTAACCCAGGCTGTATGTTCCCAAAGTAGCATGCTCTCTAATGGAAGTGGAAAACTAGCAACCCTGAGCTGAATGCACCTGAGTGTTGTATTTTGTTTGCTATTGCATTTTAAATGTTTTCTTAAGGAATACTTGACAGTATTTAAAAATGAGGAAATTTCCCATGAAAAAAATCTAGATTTCCAGCTGCTCCTGTAACATTGAAAACATCCGTAGCACTGAGACCTTGTTCCTGCAGGAACCTTCCAGAGCTTTTGATTGTGTCTGTCAGGGGTGACATGTGCATTGTACTTGCCACAGTCCCAGTTCTTCCTGTTTTCTCTCCTGCTGAGGCCCAGCATTAGTGGCTCCTTATTGTATATACTTGTGGTATTTTTCTGTTCTTTCCTCCATCCTTCCCCCTACCTCTGCACAGCTCCCATCCGTTACGGGGGATTGAATCCAGAGGTACTCTACCTCTACCACTGACTATATCCCCAGATCTTTTAATTTTTTTTATTTTGAGACAGGGTTTCAAAATAGGAAAAAACAGCTCTAGGTAACTATCTTCTGTATATTAAAGGTTGGGATTGCCAAATCAAAAGTCATTTGCACTTTATACTTGAAATTTCAACACTGTTTGTACCTTGAGTGTATTTTCTTTGCTACTGTGAGTGTGTATTTTCCATGTGGTACTAGGGATTGAATTCAGGGGTGGTGTAATACTGAGTTGCCCAGGTTGGCCTAGAACTTGTGACCCTCCTGCCTCAGCCTCCCAAGTAGCTGGGATTATAGGTGTGCAGTGCTGTGCCTGGCTGGTTTATTGATTGATGGATGGATTGGAGACAGGATTTCACTCTGTTGCCCAGACTGGCCTCCAGTTTCTGGGTGCAAGCATTCCTTCTTTCTCAGCCTTTCAGGTAACAGGGACAACAGGGACATCAGTCCACTGTCCTCAGGTACTAATTTTTTTTTCTATGAATATTGAACTATATTCTCTATTGTGCATGTTTTAGTTCTGAGTTGCTACATTCCTTTGAAAGGCATACCTTTGTGTATGGTAATTAATTTAACCAACCTTTTGTTGTTACTTTAGGTGACATTATATATTACAGTGCTTCAGTGACTAACTTTACATATTTCATATCAACTTTATTATTTGTGGTTTTACTCTCTGTGTTTCCAGTTACCAGAGGTCAACTGGGGCCCAAAAATATTAAATGGAAAATTTCAGAAATAAAATTTATAGATTTAAAATAGCTTTTATCATACCATATTATTATAATTATTCTATTTTAATCTTATGGGTTAATCTCTTCCTGGGCCTAATTTATAAATTGAACTTTATCACAGGTAGGTATGCATAGGAAAAAACAGCTCTAGATGACTATCTTCTGTATACCAAAGATTGGGAATTGCTGAATCAAAAATCGTTTGTACTTTATACTTGAAATTTCAACATTGTTTGTACCTTAAGTGTATTTTCTTTGCTACCGTGAGTGTGTATTTTCCGTGTGGTACTAGGGATTGAATTCAGGTATAATACTGAGCTTTATCTCTGCCCGTTTTATTTCTTAATTTGAAACAGGGTCTTGCTAAGTTGCCAAGTTTGGCTTTGAACTTGTGGCCCTCCTAGATCCTCCTACCTCAGCCTCCCAAGTTACTGGAATTACAGGTGTGTTCCGCCATTCCCAGCTGAATTAGTTTTTTGATTAGTGTTTAAAGCAGTGTGGTATGGTGTGAATGAGAGCACAAAGACTCTTGCAGTGTATTTTTCTGTTGTAAACCAATTGTGTGGCCCAGGAATGTAATTTTCTTAACCTTTTTCTTCATAGTGCTTTTCCTTTCCTGTTTGTCTAGAAGGGCACAGACTCAGTTATTTCCAAAGTTTAATAATGCGTTGATTCTCTTTCAGTCTCTTTTTTGGTTTTTCCAGTAAATGGAGCTTGATTTTTTTTTTTTTTTCCCTCTCTCTATGCATAAGTTTGAGTCTTGAAGAACTCTGGGCTTTGGAAGCCTTGCTAACCACAGCTTTACTTTGATTGTTTTAAAGCACTGTGTCTGGTTTTTGCCTTATGTTAAAAGCAGAGCTTATATGGCTAATTATCTTTTTTTTTTTTTTAATATGGTGAGTGGTAAGTAGGCATTTAGTGACCAAGAAACTTGTATAGTCAGCTTTTTATTATTGATCAAGAATAGAGGCAATGGATTTTTAGACTTAGGGTAAAAGTTTTATTTTTATAATAGCTTTAAAAAAAAGCAGTAGGTTTGTGATAGACAGTCTTTAAGAAACAGCAAAATTTTATTTATGAGTTTGGAGCAGACCAGAGCAGACAGCTTTTGATGTATTCTATAATGTGAAGAAGGTAAAATAGTGCTTGCTTGAATTTTTGAAATATTTAATCAGTATTCTTTAACAAGATAATTGGATTTCCTGGTGGTTACCAAATTAGATATATTTAAAAATTTAAATTCAAGTAAACAACATTATATAAAATTCATGTTTATTCTCTATACTGCATTTCTCTCTCTCTCTTTTTTTTTTTTTTTTAAGAATTGGCTTCCCTTAAGCTAAGTAATATATTTGAATTTTTCATTTGATAGATTTGGAAATTTTGGGTTGCTAATATAAATTTTTCTGGAACATTTTTGAGCCCTTGGTTATACTTATTTAAAAAAAAGTATTTACTGTCTTTAAATATACAAATTTATTCATCTAGCTAGAGTAGCAAAAAAGGAAAAAAACACACCTAAATGTTCTATCATAGAGGTTAGGTTTTATTTACATACATGAAACATGGAATCATATTTAATTACTAAAAATACTATTTTAGGTGAATTTTTAGAGACAGATTTCACTTTAAAAGTTACTTTCTCAAAGAGGCTTTTTCAGCTATTCCATCTAGATAGATCCTTAACACTTTTTTTTTTTTTTTTTGTATTTTACATGTACTACCTATATATACTGTCAGTATATCTATGGGGTAAATAAATACCCCAACGAGAACAGATACTTTGTTTAGTACAGTGTGTGTGAATGTGTATGTGTGTGTGTCCTATGCCTAGTATACTTCCTTATCTATAGGAGGTGCACAGAAATTTTTGGAATGAATGATTGACCATGAAGAGTACAGAAAATAACATTTGAGTAGAAAAAGCAAGACACTGAAAACTGCATAATTCTATTCACATAAATTATGCACAATTCCATAAACATAAACATAAAATGTAGTACTTTCCAGATCTGTGGTTATATACATATGGATGTAGAGGAGAAGAAAAAAGACTAGCAGGAAACAAACTGAAATGTTAACAGTTAGTGTCTGTGCTGTGGGTCATGCATAATTTTGAAGAGAATCTTAAATATAAATGAGTGAAGTAAATATTGGAAGATTATGTCACCTCCATAATGTATTTTACCCCTTCAGCGTTAAAGGTGGTCACCTTACCTAAAATGATGTATTACAATGCTGTGGCCTTTCCTCCTCTGGAGTAAAATGTACTGTATCTTTGTAGTGTGACAGGTTTTATATCTACTTTCGGATTAAATTATGATCTGAGAGTTGCACTTTTGATAAACTGGTTTTAATTTCACATCAGTTGAAGCTAAAGGGTAGGGAAAATATATTAGATCTGGTACAAGTGTCTAATTATAATTATTGACACATTTTCAAATGCTCTCTTAAGTGTGATACATGGCCCATGATTTTGACAGCTGTGACTACATTAAACCTGGTAGAGTAAGTACTCTTTTCACAAAGGTTTGTTTAAACTTAGAATTGTCAGAAAGATTCTCTGTAAAGTGGATGATCATAGACTTAGAGGTGAAATGGTGGTTCATATCCCACTGTGCCTGGTAGATTTTAGTCATTGATGTTAATCAGAAGATTATCTGGGTTTACTTTTTATTTCAAGAAAGCTGGCATTTTAATTTTTCTACAGTGCAAAAATTATGTGATGCTGTTCTTTTGTGATTTGACTCTGAAATGCTAACATTGATTCTACTTATTTTTTCCTACTGAGGGTTCCAAGCCACATAACTCCAAACCAACAGACTTGATGTTGCATGACAGTTGTCTTTTCTTTTTGCTTTGTCTGCCTGCCTACCTGCCTGCCTGTCTTATGCTGGGGATTGAACCCAGAACCTCATACCTGCTGAGCAGGCACCCTACCACTGAGTTACATTCCCAGCCCCAGCCTTATTTTGTAAGTCTTCCTGGTGTTATATCCTTTTCTGGTGTTCTTTCCTTCCATTTATCTAAGTTTAGTGAGTAGCTACTGTATGCCAGGCACTGAGCACATAGACAAAAGAGTGCTCAGAAAGCTTAGTTTGGCAGAGGCAGAAAAACAACCTAGATATAACAGAATCACCAGAATAGGGCTGTAAACATAAAATGAAATTGGATGCAGGGGCTGGGAATGAGGTTCAGTGGTAGAGCACTTGCCAAGCATGTGCAGGGCCCTGGGTTTAATCCTCAGCGCTGCAAGAGAAAAAAAGAAAAGGAAGAAAGAAAAAGTTGGGATGTTCTGTAGTTTTGTTTAAGAGGTCACCAAGGAATGTTTTCCTAGGGGAATGATGTTTTTGAGCTTCTTATGATGGTGGAGTAGGAAGTTATGGGATTGCGAAAAGATCGTCTAGTCACAGAGGCTTACAGGAAAGAGACGTCCTTTAAAATTGAATCTGAGCAGAACCTTGCTATTCAAAGTATGGTACTTGGAATAGTAGTGATGACTTCATTGGAAAATCAGAGTCTTAGGCTACTCTGAATCCTACATACGGGAATCAGCTTTGTAACAGTATCCCCAGGTGACTTGAATGCTTCTAAACGTTTGAGAACCATTGGGACTTTGAGTCTAGGAAGGGGTAAAAAGTGAGAGAACTGGGAAAATATAAACCACCTAAGGAGGTTTTGTTTTGCTTTTTAAACAAGCATAAAGTTGTTAATGGATAAGTAACATCAATTTATATTTTCCAAAATTGTCTAGCAGTCCTTACAAGACAACAGTTACCAAGGATGTTTCTTGAAACCTAAATCATGCTTAAGGTGCGGCACAAAAAATACTCCTCAATTCCAAGACATGCAGGACATTATATCCTTCTTTCAGACAATGTGAAATGTACATTGGAGGTTCTAAAAAGTCAGTCTTGGGAAAAGTCATTAACTTAATCATACTGGGGTATCCCTGGGGTCTTCCAAATCTGTTCCACAATTGAACCTTATGTAGCCTTACAGCTGTTAGCACCCCAACCTTAGAGTGTCACATTTTGGGAAATGGTAGCATTACTTTTCAAACTTCAGACACTTTGCCTTATCTGTAGGGAGACAGGCTGCTCTGGTTTGCTTGGGCCTCAGGGATATCCTAGGACACCAGACATTTAGTGCCAAAATCGTGGACAAACCAAGGTGAGGTGGAGATATCCTTTCTATCTGTTTACCATACACATGATTTGACTTCCTCTGTCCCAGGTGAGCTATCCCTTAGAATGCCTGTTTCAAGAGCAACACCCCCCACCCCTCCTTGCTGTCCCTGCCCCCGTTAGGGGATTTCCATATTAGGCAAGTGCTGTACCACTGGGCTACCTCCCTAGACCTATTTCAGGGTTATTTTCCTCTGTCTCTTTCTTCCTTTTAATTAATTAATCAATCAATTAATTAATCAATTAATTTTTCCTGTACTGGGGGTTCAACCCAGGGTTTTATGCATACTGGGCACTTGACAAATGCTCTAACACTGAGCTACCATCCCCAACCTTTTTAATTTTTAAAATTTTGAGTAGTGCCTCTATAAGTTGCCCAGGCTGATTTCAAACTTGTGATCCTCTGGCTTCGGCCTCTCCAGTAGCTGACAGGCATGAGCCACCATGATGGGCTCTGCAGACACATATTAATGGAATGGTTCCCACATTTCCTGTGCTCTGTTTTGCGAGGTTTTGATTTAGGTGTTCTGATTTTGAAAGGTCTCCAGGTTATGTGCATGAAAGTTGGTTTAGACTTATTACCTGTAGAAATATAGTTTTGGTGTGCTACTTATGGAGTTGTTTTAACATATGATAGAAAAAAAAAATAACCATTAGAAATAAAAGAGCCCAAATACCACTTAGGCAGCCTGTTGGTGGATCACCGGTAGTCTATGTTTCACACTTTGGGAAATGGGGAGTAGCAGTTTGGGAAAGAAAGGAGGAGGGCTCTATTGCTTGCTTGGTGACAGTTGTGGCTAGAGAGAATGGTGACAGTTTTAAGGACGTTTGGGAGGGTGAGCTGATGAGATGTGGTGACTGACAGGATCTGTGGGGTGGGGGCACAGGATGGGAGGAGGAGGATATCTGATAACTGAGGCTCCCTGTCATAGATGGTTATAACAGAATAAGAGGAATAGAGCATGCTGCAAGGTGACAGGCTCAATTTAACAAGCTGGGTTTGAGGGGTCTTGAGACACTAAGAGCTATCTAGTGGTTCTTCAGAAGAAAAAGAACAGATCTGAGAGGAGAGCTCTAGACTGGAGACAGATTAGAGCTTCTCCTGACCCTGGCAGCAGTGAAGTACAGGTGGGGATCAAATTCTACAGGAAAAAAGGGAGAGGGGAATCTGATGCCCACAGCCCCCAGGGTGAGTGCCTGGACAAGGACCCATGAGAAGAGTATAGGAACAGCTCAAGATGGGTGGGACACTAAGGAATCAGGAAGGGAAGGCTCCTCCAGGTACTCCCATCAACCAAATGGGCCAGAGCTCAAGCAGGCCATGTGCTGGTCGCTTATGATGTCACTAGTAATGCTTGTGCAAGATAGGCCTGAGGAAGGAAGCCATATAACAGTGAACTGAGAGGGAGGTACAGCTAGAGCAAGTGACTTTTTCTAGAACTTTTGACCGAAGAAGGAGCCTGGGTTGGTATGGGACCTTAGGGACTAAGTTTGGATTTGTTGGGGAGAGTTGTCGTCATCCTCTGGTTACTCATGGAGTTTTATTTCCACAAAGAAAAAAAGATGACAAGGAAAATTCAGATATTCATAGAAGAATTGCCAGAGCCCTCTGGGGCTCCATAAAATTGCTTTACTTTCTTACATAGCCACTCACCTTGTCTCTCCTTCTTCCTTGAAGCTCCCCTTGTTATTCCCTCGACACAATAATCTCAGTGTCTGAATTTATATGTTTATAAATGTCATTAAAGATTCTTTTTATGGTGATGCTCAGGCAGCATGTGATTAAGTGTTCAACCTTTGTTCCTATGTTTCTTACGTTCATGGAGGGCTCTGTAGCTTACCAAAGCAGTGCCACATCTTATGTGATCTTCTTAATCACCCTGTTCAGGAGGCAGAGCGGAAAGTAATATTATTCCTCTTTACAGGGGGGAAAAAGCCTCTGAAGTTTAAATATATTAAGGAGGGCTTGCTGATGATGAATGATTTAGTGATGGGTCCAGGATGGAATTCTGGCTTCCTGGTATTTTTTTCCATTATATTAGCTGGAAGGGTTGTCTCCATTTTTTTTTTCCCCTTTCCATTAGTTTTTAAATCCCTTGAGAGCAGCTACCACGTGTTCATTGTTGTTAATATTGACTCATCTGTTCACTGTTGCCTGGAGAACGTGGGTGATGGTGGTAGTGGGCAGGAGGACTCTTTGGCCCAAGCTTCCCTCTTATAAGATGTGTCACATCTTGACCATAACCTTGAATGCTAGACTCCCAGAAATACACCATCAAGATTAAAGAAGGCATCTTGGATTATGTAACTTTGAACTCATGTCTCATAACTGGACCCTGTAATTATCTTGAGATCAGCCCAGTAGTACTGTCTGGTATGTTTTGTAAATATTTAAAATAAACAGTTTTTTTGTTTGTTTGTTTGTTTTGTTGTTTTTTGGTGCTGGAGATTGGACTCCATGGCCTTGTGCATGCAAGGCAGGCACTCTACCAACTGAGCTATATCCCCAGCCCTTAAAATACACAGTTTTTGCCACTATGATTTTGCAACCTTTTTTTCAGATGGTCCTTGACTTATGATGTGGTTATGTCCAATAAGTATTGTAAGTCAAAAATAGCATAAGCTGAAAATGCATTTAATACAGTTAACTTAGTCTCAGCTGTTTCCCTTCATGAAGAGATCTGACTGGGAGCTGTAGCTGGCTGTCCAGCATCACGAGAGTATCCTACTGGGTATCATTACACTTGAAAAAAATCAAAGTTCATGATTCCAAGTATGGATCTACTGAAAATATGTATTACTTTTACAACTATGTAAAGTAAAAATTCATATGTTAAATAAAGCCAAATGCAATAGTGTGCCACCTGTAATCCCAGCTGCTCGCCGAGGCTGAGGCAGGAGGATTGCAAGTTCATGGCCAGCCTGGGCAATTTAGCGAGACCCTGTCTGAAAAAAAAAAAAAAAAAAAAAATTTAAAAAGACTGGATCTACTGAATTAAGTGCACATGCTGGGTACTTAATAAAAACTTGTTGTTTTGAATTGAGGGAACTACACTCTGTGGTAGAGTGCTCCTGGCTTCAATCCCCGGGACTGCTACAAGAACAATAGCAGCAAAATGAAAAACAAAACTAACAATTGCCACATCCCCACCCCCAAAACCATAAGAATCAAAAAATATAAGTTGAACCACTGTAAGTTGGTTTCTATTTTAATACCATAAGTCATCCATAAGGGCCAAAACTCTCTGGATTTCAGAGGGGCCTTCCTCTTTGTGAGATCCTTTGATGAGCTGTGTGGAGGGACATGAAGATGAATCGGTCCCTCTCACAAAACTTGTAGTCTAGGAAAGATGATTTTGTTTTCTTTTGTACTAGGAATTGAATTAAAACCAGAGGTGCTTAACTACTGAGCCACAACCCCCTCCCCCTTTTAATTTTTAAATTTTAAAACAGTCTAAGTTACTGAGGGCCTTGCTAAGTTTGCTGAAGCTGGCTTAGAACTTGCGATCCTCCTGCCTCAGTCTCCTGAGTGGCTGAGATTACAGATATGTGCCCCCCAGACCTGGTGCTGATGTTGTTTCGTAATTACTTGCAGGGCATATGTTGGGCACCTAATATAAACTTGTTTTGAATTGAGGGAGGTGTCCTTTTGGGTCATACATTCTCCATATTATCATGATGGACCACTCTCAAGTTTTTATTATTTTTAATGCTCTTTCCCCGAGACATTAAAGATTTGTATTAGAATTTGGGGGAGGGGGAATGATGAAAGAGAATGAAGACATGGAATCAGCAAGTTTTAGGACAAGAAACTCAAGGTTTCAACTGGGCAGTGAATAGTTGAAAGCAGGGAGGAGTCACTCAGGGGAGGCTGGGAACACACAGGTACTTTTCAAAGAGCACACCAAGGGGATCCAGGGTGATATAGGAGTAATTCAAATCTGGTGATGTTCTAGAGGGGAAAACTGAAGGCTGCAGGACAAAAGCTCATTATAATATATATTTTTTTCTACCTCTAGTAAAGGCTGCTATGGTGTAATTCCTTTTATAGGGTCATGTCTAAGAATCTGTAATTCAGTGTACCTTAGAATTTATTTATTTTTTTGAAGTGTCATAAGTTGGGGAAAAGGAATAAAAATTTGACGCCTTATGCTTATATTAAAATTTTAGATTCCTGGTTCATGATGAAGGAAGGAACATTGTAGTCATTAAAGAGATTGAGCAGATGAGTTCATGTTTGGTCATCAAAGAAAGTACCATTAGGAGCTTTATTCTTTTGGGAGGAGAAAAAGGCAAAATATGAGTCAGACAGAACATAAAGTCTTTTCCGTTCACTTGATTCTGCCACCCTCCTACTGAAGGACCATCGGCCCAGCAAGTGTAACTCTGCTGGTAATGGCATTTGTGGCAGACTTCATAATTTATAAAGCTCTCCCCCCCAAGACCACCTGTAGTTGCTCTGACTCTTGTTTATAAAGTGAGCACTTCTGATGAGTGTGGGCACACATGGATTGTTCACTTAGGAAAGGTGCTTTAGTTGCTTGAAAGTCCCCAAGTGCCATATGTGATTCTGATTTGAACAAGTTTCTTCTTTGTGAGGGGTCTATCAGTTGTTCCTTGGCAATTATGGAAAGGATGGTGAACCAGTCTATGACACTGGTAGAACATCAGGTTTGTTTTATAAATGACAACAGACACTCTTCTATGCATTTTGGGTTTGCCAGTTCTGGGGCAAAGCACCATGGTTCTCTTTCCTCTCTCTCTCTGCTCTTGGTCCCTCAGGTCTCCTATGTTGTGTTCCACTTTACTGGAGAATGAAACAAAATCTCCAAATCTTTGTGCACATCCAGGGAGAGTTTAACCAAAAATATGTCTATGTGAGATGGGTATCAAATGTTAGGAATAAAAAGATGCCTTAGTTATTTTTTTAAAAATTTATTTAAAGTCTTTTTAAGGTCTGTTTGATTCTTTTGTTATTCTCTTTTCCTTCCTTCCTATACCACCTGTGTGTTAGGCTCTGTACTGGCATGTGTTGGTCATATAGGTACCAAAGGGGCTGCCCCTGGCTTCTGGAGTGTTTGTCGCTTAGTGAGGGAGACATGTGACTCAGTTTTTGCATTACAGATTGGGAAGTGCAGAATGTGCAGCAGTGATCCAGAAGGGGAACACTAACCTGCTTTGGGGGGAAAGATGTAGGGAATGTTCTGACCCAGGGAGGTGCCAGGATTTTAAGAATAATTGGAACTTTACCTGATAGCATAAGAAAGGGGATTCTAGCAGAGGGACATTCTGGGCAAAGGTGGAAGGCATAAGAAAGGCATGGTTCATGCTGTGACCGGTAGGTGGTTTAGTTGAACTTCTGCTTAAGTTGTGTATGCATGGGCCCTGATGGAATGGCAGGTTGGAAAGGCTCGGGAAGGTTACATCACAGAGACTATGGTGGCCTGAATGATATAGGTCCTATTCTCAAATTCTCCTGGCTGTTGGGGAATATTAGGTAGGAAATGGATCTGATTAGATTTGGGTTTATTAATCACTGGTGTCAGTTTTGAGGATGATCTTCTAAAATTTTACCTGTACTTATTATATGCTGTCAACACAATTTTTTCTCTCTCCCTCAGTTCATATGTTGAAGCCCGAAGCCTCAATGTGATGATATTTGAAGGTCGGGCCTTTGGGGATTAATTAGGTTTAGATGAGGTCATGTAGGTTGGGTCTTCATGTTGGGCTAGTGTCTTTATAATAGACAGTAGGAGGCCCGCTGTCTCCTCCAGCATGTGGGCACACAGCAGGAAGGCTGCCTTCTGCAGGTCAGGAAGAGAGCCTTCATCAGCACCTTAATACACTGGCACCCTGGTTGCAGACTTCTACCATCCAGGACTGTGAGAAAAGAAATTTCTGTTGTTGAAGTCACCTAGTCTATGGTGTTTTATGATGGCACCCTGAGTTGATGGGAAAACCTATTATACTAGTCCCCTCTTATCAGTGGGTAAGAACAAATCTTCTAACCATGAAATTATGAAGAAGGGAAAATAAATGTGTGTTTTGCCGTCACACCTTAAAACTGCAAAAGTTATGGCCATTGTGTATAAGTGCATCACTAAAATGGAGAAAGCAGGCCAGGTGCCATGGTGAACACTTATAATCCCAGCTGTTCAGGAGGCTGATGCAGGAGCATTGCAAGTTCAAGGCCGGCGTCAGCAACTTAGGGAGATCTTGCCTCAAAATTGAATGAAATAAAAGGACTGAGGACTGGAGTATAGCTCAGTGGCGGAATACCCCTGGGTTCAATCCCCAGAACTGTTAAAAAAAAAAATGTATTCTTAGAGTCAAGTGTGTTGCATCAGAAAATCCTGAACTTATAGGAAAAACAAACAAACAAAATGTGATTTGGTACTATCTGTGGGTTCAGATATTCCTGGAGGTTTTAGAACATATTCACCCATGAATAAAGGGCATATGTCTTTTTCCCATGAATTCCTTTCAATTTGTTCTCTGTACTGGCTTTTTTTTTTTTTTCCCCTTAAGCTTAGAAATAGGCTTAAGTTTTCCCTACCATTAAACAAAATGGTTTGAATCCTACACCTTTATCAAGCTACTTCCTGAGGAATCATTGCAGAGGACCAGTCCATAGTCACTCCTGAGGCTTCCTCATTCTGAAACTTCAGAACACAACATTTATCTTTCTCTCTCAATGATCTTCTTATTTTGTGTCTTCATTAAATGTTTCTGAAGTGCCTACCAAATCCCAGTTTGGGACAAGAAGCTGGCAAGCTTCTGGGGTATGGTGACTACCCAGTGGCCTCTGGCCTCCTTGCAGTGGGTGGAGTTGTTCAGTTCATCCCCCAGACCTGCACTTGCTTTGCACTGTGCTGGATGAACCTCCAGCCTTTATTGAATTCCCACAAAGTTGAGCGATGCAGTATCTGTGAGCTCACTCTGCCTTTGGTCAGCTCTTGACTATCAGTGGTTTATTTTCTTCTTTACAAGTGAGCTTCTGTTTATCATTTGGTCATCATGTGTCTTCTCTTTTTTAGCTACACAGAATAGAGTGAGTGATGAGACCTGTTATTATTGATCCCTAATATTCCTTTTTTTTCCTCTTTTGTCGGGAGGGTTCTAGGGATCAGACCCAGGGCCTCACACATGCTGGGTGAGTGCTGTACCACAGAGCCACCTGTCTAGCACTCTGATATTCTCTTTTTGAAGCAGAATATTTTCAGTGCTTCCAAGTGATCATCACCAGCTCTGCTGCTACCCACTTTGCCATTCACACTCTGATTTGATTAAATCTTTTAAAAATTGGTATCTAGAACAAATTACAATATTTCTGGGTAGGTTTCTGTACTTTTTTAAAACTTCCATGCTTGTTTTGTATGCCCCAAACTGCTGTATTTTGTATTTCAGAGAGCCATGTTGTCCTGCCTATTGGGTATTGAGCTGCCTGTATGCTGCTGGGTTCCTGACCCCTCACTGCCTTATGTTCATTCCCTTTACTACATGGAGGGCCTTTCATTTATTTACCTTACTTTTCAGTATGTCAGATCCTGCTGATAGCAGTAGACCACTACTACTACTACTTCTCCTCCTCCTCCTCCTCCACTTCCTCCTTCCCTCCTCCTCCTCCTCCTCTCACCCCCCCCTTCCCTTCTTCCCCCTGCCTCTTTCTTTCTTTGTTTCTTTCCTTCTTTCCTGAGGATTGAACCCAGGGATGCTTAACCCCTTAGCCATATCCCCAGCCTTTTTTTACTTTTATTTTGAAACAGGGTCTTGTTAAGCTGCTTAGGACCTCCTAAATTGTTGAGGCTGGCCTGGAACTTGTGATCCTCCTGCTTCAGCCTCCCAAGTTGCTGGGATTACAGGCATGTACCACCATGCCCAGCAGAGATGAGTTCTTTTAAACAGTATTCTTTATGTAGAAACTTAACAGACATACATACCTCTTTAATTTTTGGTCTGTGTTGACCATGAATATTTAATGAGAGACTTTGTCAAATGGGTTACCAAAATCTAGATGTGTATGTTTCTTTGGAATCTTTTTTTTTTTAGTTAATTTTTTATTGGTATATTATACATAATGGTGGAATTCATGGTGACATGTTTGTACCCACACATAACAATTTGTTCCATTTCATTTCCCTAACCCCTACCCCCGCCAATACATTAGTGTTCTCCTCCTAATTTAAGGAGATTCTTACCCCACCCCCCCACTCCACCCCCCAGCCTTCTTTAGCATCCATATAGGAGAGAAAACATATAATCCTGGAGTTTCTGAGTCTGGCTTATTTTACTTATCAAGACGCTCTCCAGTTCAGTTTAGGAATCTTATTGAAAAAGGAAACTTGGTTAATCTTATATGACTTTCTCTTATTTTGGGGCTTCCCAGAGATTACCACTTTTTAAAAATTCTTCTTATTTTTTGCAGTATTAGGGAGTGAATCCTGGACCTTACACATAATAGCAAACACTCTACCACTGTGCCCATTAAAAAAATACACACACACACACACATACACACACACATATAAAATATGTAACATAAACTATTTTGAGAGTAGCTGGGATCATCATGTTTTAACTGTTTAAAATCCATTCCCAAATCTTGCCTGGAATTTTGCTCCATTTCTATATAGTCTGTAGACAATTTTCATTCATTTTAATTCTTCTGAAGCTTCTAGTGATCATTAGATTCTTTCAAATGGTAAAGGCTGACTTCCTTTTTCTCAAAATTTTGAAATTTTCTGAGATTGCTTTTTCTTTCTTTCAATCTCCATCCTTTAAGATTCTATATTTTCATTGTTCCATAAACTACACACTAGCCAGAATCAACGCCGACGTGGTGTGACTGGCTCTAATGAAACTACCGGCTTCAAGTTGAAAGCCAGACCAGGAAATGCTGACACATGGAGAAGAAGGTTAAGGACGACTATTCCGGGAATTGAGAGAAGAGCATGAAGGAGAAAAGTGGTCACAATTTAACCAGTGAGACCTGCTCATGGCCATTGTCAGGTTATATGTTTATGTCTGTGCCCCGTCCTCTGTTAGCAATGAGTCATTCTTGCAAATAAAATAAATATTAGTAAATTTATGTGAATAGTGTTTTTTTTAGATATAAAATTGTATGAGAAATGTGCCAAGAAATATGAGTTTGGGAATCAAAATAAATCTTTAAATTTGCAGTTTTGACATGTGATTCTCTGTAGTGTTATTCTCCTTGCTGGGTTATTTGAATACTATACGATTGAATGTGGACATTGAATGTGGAGCCAGTAGTGTTTGCCACAGGGTTCGATGTTCTAGATTGTCTTTTTTCCCCTCTGGTATTTCACTTGTAATATGGGTGTAATTATGAGAGCCAAACTCAAGGATTATTTTATCTATATTAAATGTTTCTTTGAGCTTGCTGGAATCCTCCCATATACATTATTGCTAGTATAATGCTGTAATCTATATCAAGTATTTGTGCGTGCTAGAATCCCCACTACACATCGTTACTAATAGAATCTTCCTAATCCAATCATATGATCCCCTGGATTAGCCCATCAGCTGCTCACCATTATATAGAAAAGAACATTTAAAATGCTGCTGTTGACTTTTAAGATAGGTGGCATCTTCTTTCAGACTCTTCTTCATGGTTATCTTGTACGTCATCCTCTTACACTCTTGACAATAACCCAACTAGATTTCTACTGTTCTAGTCAACCCATTGTTTTATAATAAACCACCCCAAGTACAGTGGCATAAAATGACAACCATTTTATTATGCTTACAGTTTGGTGAGCCAGAAATTTGGAATATACACAGCAGGGATAGCTTGTCTCTGTTCAACAGTATCTGGGGCCTCAGCTGGGAATATTTGGAGGCTGGGGCTGGACTCATCTGAAGGCCCTTTCAGTTACATCTTGTGGTTAATGCTGCCTGCCTGCTGCCTGAGGGTTGGGAGCTCAGCTGGTGCTGTCAGCTGAAACACCTACATGTGGTCTCACAGTCTGGGCTATTTTGAGCTTCCTCAGAATATGGCGGTTGAGTTCCAAGGACAAGTGTCTCAAGAGACAGGAAGTAGAAGCTACAAATTTCCCAAGATCTGGTGCTAGAAAGTGTGACTGTCACTTCCATCATATTCTATGGGTCAAGCTGTCATAGATCCTGGATTCTGGAGAATGGGACACAGTTCCCGTCACTTAACAGAAAGAGCGCCACAGCTTAGACCATGTTTTAAACAATCACAGCCTACTGTTCGCCATGTCACCTACACTTGTTGGTGTCTAAGTCCCTCTCTGTGTCAGCTGCTTTCTCTCTCCACTTACTGCCACCTCCCTAGTTCAGACGCCATCTCTGTCTACAGATCCTTTCTGGGGACCATACACATATGTTTTTTTGTGCTTATTCTTTTCTTTATCCATCTAGTGTTTTAAAAATGATGAATCAGTTTCCCAGTGTGACATATGTTGCTTTTCTCTTTTCCTTTGGAAACTTTAAACCTATTCCTCTGCTTTCAAGAAACAAAGAAGGTGGAATTATCTTATTCTTTTTTTTTGTTTGTTTATTTTATTTAGATATAGCACATATGCAATAAAGTACCCAAATCCTGAGTTTATAACTCAGTGAATTTTTACATCTGTCTTTATCTATGTAAGTATCATCACACATAAAGATATAAAAACCCTTTTCATCACCTCAGAGGGAAGCAGCTTATTCTTAAATCCTTTCTTGAATAAGGTGGTTGTATGAATGAATTAGTAGATTCTCTCTTACTGCCTTATATGACATATAGTACAGTATTCTGCCAGTTACTGGTGGGCAACCTAAGCCCAAACACATTACACGGAAATTTCCAGAAATAAACAATTCATAGCTTTTAAGTTGCACATTATTCTGAGTAACATAATGAGATCTTGTGCCTTCCTGCCTGGAATGTGAATCATCCTTTTGTGCAGAGTATCTGTGTTATATATGCCACCTGCCTGTTGGTGAGTAACCACCTCAGTTATCAGATCTGCTGTTGTGGTATCTCACTAACCTTTATTCTGTTTGATAATGGCTCCAAAGAGCAGGAGTGGTCATGATGGCAATTTTATTATAGTATATTGTTATAATTATTGTATTTTAATTGTTGTTCATCTCTTACTGTGCCTAATTTATTAATTAAACTTTGTTATAGGATGCATATGGAGGGGGGGAATGTATATATGGGGTTAGTACTATCTTTCCTTTTAAGCATCTACCAGTCAGGGGGCAGTCTTGGACTGTATCTCTGTTGGATAAGAGGAGCCTACTATAGTAATGTTTAGCTTTGAAAGTTACAAAGGTCTGAAGTAGGTGAGTCAGGAAATGTTAAAACAGGGAGATAGAAGGTCAGATATGAGCTCTCGAAAAATTAAATGGATCCCTCTTGGGTGAGACAATGGGGAGAAGCAAGGAGAAATCCTTTCAGGAAAAATTCAGGGAAGATAAATTTATCAGAATTTTAGAGGGAGAAACATAAATCTTAGTTTGCTATTGCCACTTCAGATCATCATGGATTTTGTATCTTATAACAAACATAATTTATTCTCTTATAGTTTTGGAGATTCTCATGGGAGAATCCACTTCCTTTGGCTTGTGGTTCCTTCATCTTTAAAGCACATTGCCTAAATCATCTTATCACATCACCTTCTCCTCTCTGAAGTTAAATCTCCCACTATCTCTCCACACCTAGTACCTCTCCACTGCCCACATGCTGGGGATTGAACCCAGGGTGCTCTATCACTGAGTTACATCCACAGACCTTTTTTATTTCTTATTTTAGACAGGATCTAAGTTGCCCAAGTCAGCCTCAAATTTATTACCCTTCTGCGTTAGCCTCCTGAATTGCTGGGATTATGGGCAAGTGCCATGGCACCTGGTTCTCTCTCCCTCTTAAAAGGATTCTTGTGATTATGCTTAGGGCCCACCCAGATAATCAGCTCACCTCAAACTTATCTCAAAATCCTTAATTACATCTGCACAGTCCCTTTGACACATAAAGTAGCAGTCACAGATTAGGATATGGATACACTAATTTGTTTTAGTTTTTCAAGGATCTTCACAGAGGGAAGGTCTATCAGGTATTTGCTTCTAATTCATTTTCCTTTTTAATATTAATGTCCCAGCAACTGTGTGTTGTACGTTTTATTTCCTTGCTTAAATATCTCTGGTGAGTCCACATTAGCTAATCAGATTAATAGGGCCTACATTGACATTGACATTCAAGTTGCTCTTTAACCCCAAGTACATTTCACTTTTAGCTCATCTGTAATCTGACATAGCAGCCGTTCCTCATGGTTCGTTCTGTGACCAGCTTGTCTCCCTTTTCTTGCTGTTTCTTCCTCCTGTCTGCAGGACCCTCACCTCCCTGCTTCCCCAACAACACTTTCCTTGCCATCTGTGTTAGTTTTCTAGGGTTGCCGTAAGGAATTTTCACAAACACGGTGATTTAAAACCAACAGAAACGTATTCTCTCACAGTTGTGGAGGCCTGAAGTGTGACATCAAGGTGCCAGCAGGGTCATGCTCTGAGGTCCAGAGTAGAGAACTCTGCAGTGTCCCGTGCAGCTTCTGGTGTCTCTAGGAATTTCTTGGTTTGTGATAGCAGAACTCCAATCTCTGCCTCTTTCTTTTCATGGCCTTCTCTGGGTGTCTCTCGGTGCATCTATTATAAGGACACTCATCATTGGATTTAATGTCCACCTGGATAATCCAGGATGATCTCTTCTCAAGTTCCTTAACTTAGTTAACGTAATTGGCAGAGGCCTTTTTTTTCTTCTTCCAAATAAAGTATCACCCTAACCATCAGCCATAGTTTGTTTATTTGGCTTCTTGACATGACATGCCTACACAATTTATTTGCACCCCATCATCTCTAACCTATTTTTGGATGATTTGCCTCTTTGGCTCGTCTATAAGTCCATTTGGGCTATTATAACAAAATGGCTTAGGCTTGATAATTTTTGAACAATAGAAGTCTATTGCTTCCAGTTCTGTAGTTTTAATCCAAGATCAGGGTGCCTGCAGATTTGGTGTCTGGTGAGGGCTTGCTCTCCGCTTCACAGATGGCACCTTCTTGCTTGTCCTCACATGGCAAGGGAGCTCCCTGGAACATCTTTTGTAAACATTAATCCTGTCCCTGAGGATGGAGTCCTTGGGACATACTCACTTTCCAGTGTTATCACATTGCGATTCGGGAGGCTGAGGCAGGATGGTGGCAAGTTTGAAGCTAGCTTGGGCAACATGGTGAGACTCCATCTCAAAAAATAAAAAGGGCTGAAGGTGTAGCTCAGTGTTCTACCAATGGGAGAACCTCCGCTCTGGATTTAATCCCCAGTACCAAAGGAAAAAAAAAAAATAACAAACTTTGTTTCCAAACCCTCAGATCCTGGCAGAGTACTTAGTCATGTGGTTTCAGACTTATCAGTTAACTTGTTTTGTTTGTTTTGTTTTGGAACTGGGGATTGAACCCTGGGCACTTTACCACGGTGTCCATCCTTTTCATTTTTTTTGTTTGGAGACAAAAATAGTATAAAAACTATTTATACAGAATTGTCACTGGATTAGGTATTTTAAGTAAGTGAAGATTATATGGTAGGATGTGAATAGGTTATATGCAAATGTTCCATCATTTTGTGTAAGGGACTTGAATATCCATAGATTTGGGTGTTAACAGAGGGTCCTGAAACCAATCCCTTGTGGATGCCGGGGAATTACTTTAGTTTGAAAGATAATGGATGATTTTTCTTATTGTATTTTTTTTTTTTTTTAAATTTCTGATCTTTTACTTTTTGGCAGGAGCAGTTCACTGCTTTTTGTTTCTCTGGAACCTTAAGTAGTCGTTGGGAGGGAGCAGAGCTGATGGTAGAGTGGCTAAGCAGAGAAAAGCTGAGCAACTTAGTGGGGACAATTGGAGATCTGCCAGGCGAAGCTTGCAGGCCTGTTGGCAGATCTGTTGCTGTGACTTGGGAATTCGTCTTACCTGGTCTCTTGGAAGTCTTAATCTTCACCGGAATCCTTTCCGGTGCGTTTCATAAACTCAAAGACTCTTGTAGACACTTAGGCTCAATTTTCCTCATACAAGTGTAGAGGGTGGGGGAGGAGGAGGAGAGCAGTTTGCTTCCTGGGAGGAGAGATTCCTGGTGTCCTCTGCCAGACTTGCTCTCCTTCCCCTGCACTGTAAGCACAGCTGCTCTTTAAAGCTGACCCATGAGCACAGGCCTTTGGCTGTTGCCCAGTTATTCTCTTCTTTATTTGGTTTAATTTCAAGGTTATCTGATAATAGTTTTTTTTTTTCTTTTTCTTTTATCTCAGCCTTAGTTTGGATGGATGCTAGTAGTCTGACCCTATGAAAATCTAAGGGGTGCTCTGTTGTTTTTTGAAGCAAACATTGGAAGGTGATGATTTTTCAGCCTTTTTTGGTATTTTCAAGCTGGTATTCGGAGGCTACCTTCATTTGGAATTTACTGTCCATGGATATGATGTAACTGCCCTTATAATGTAACCAGACTTACATTGATAGTACCTATAGCTTTGATAAGGTGCCTGTTAATCAGCTCCCTTGAGATCATGGCTGGAAAAGAACACGGAAACTCATAACATAATAGATAAGAGTGGCCTAAAGTGCCTGGCTGGTGTGGATTTGAAACACATTCTATACTTCCCAGCTTTGTGAGGAAGTTAACCTTTCTGAGCTTCAGTTTTATCAGGTGTAAACTGGAGGTTATAATTCCTGTTGTATCATGATGTATGTTGGAATATGTATATAAATCACTAGCAAAGCAGTGTTTGCTACCTGGCTAAATATTCAAAATATTGGCTGTGGCTGCTGTTGTTTATTTTACAGGGAAAATTGAGGCAGGAGCAATACTTTAGGAATGTTTCAAATCACCTTCAGTAAGACTTGTTGGGTAACACATATATATGTCAGGCATGACTATTGTAACACTCTAGCTATGTGGTGTATATTTGATTAGTTTGTAGGGAAAGACAGAAAAAAGACATGAATAACAGCACACGAACCGAAATTTTTAGTCATCTGAAGCATTTATCATGCTAGCTCTATAAAGCTACACTTTCTACTAGTTCAAGGCTTCTACCTCCAAACTCAAGGGGAGGATAGAATTTAAGAGTATAGTTTAATTAGCATTGAATTCACATCTTTAGGATTAATTGTGACTTTAGACTCTGAAAGGTTTATTCTGTAATCACAGCTTCTATGGTAGATATGTGATTAAATACATTGTGCTTTGTAAGAAAATCTTGAATTCATATACTACCTTTCAGATGAGCCTTAGAACATTTCCTAAGCACCTTTGAGAAATCACATGATTTTTGTGTTTTTAGGGAAGAATAGGGTCAAAAATGTGTCATTGTCTGACCTTGAACATCAATGTTGACTGAATATTAAGGAGTTTGCAGAGTTCATTGATTCATAAATTGAAGAATTCTTTATGTAGGGACATGTGTTCTTTCATGGAGAGTGCCTCTCAGATGTGTGCCTTTCAGCAGGAGACATATGGTTAGGTGTATAAAAGAACTTCAGTGTGAAGTTTTGTCCTGATAAATTTTATGGGAGTAGGAACTTAGTCACATTGCTTTTAGACCACCAGTGTGTAAAACTCCCTGTTGTAGGTGCTCAGTACATCTTGGTTGAGGACATGAATAGAGGTGGATAGGAAAGACAGTGAACTGGATGGGGTTAAAACACCCTCTGTACTCTGTACTCCATGTAGTTTATTTCTAACTTGGCTTTTGTTAAGGGTCAGGAAGTTGGTTGGAAGAGAGATCTTGGAAGAGAGATCTATCTACCTTTTGAAGCACCTACTGTATGCCAGTACTGTGCCAGGAATTGGTAATGAGATGATACAAAGGATATTCTCCAGTGCCTTCTTCAGTGCTGGATGGTTGGAGGTTCTGTTTGTTTAAACAGCAGTTATAACAGGGATATTACCCTAGAATGACGCCCCCTAAGGCAGAGTGATCTTTAGGTTCAGGGGTTGGGTGAGCCCAACTATTATGTCTAATGCAGTCCTTAGAATTGAGGTCTATTTTATTGTCCCCAAGAAGAAGCTTGATATATATATATATATATATATATATATATATATATATATATATATATATATAAAATATATATTTAGTTACATGATTTTGCTGTCTAAACAGTCTCGGTGGCCTTCTAATACTTCTCTTTACTTCCAAAAACAAGTCAGGGCAGGTTCCTCCCGCCTATCCCATCCTGCCAATCTCCTTATGACTTTCAATAAAAGTGTAAATAAAGGTTTGAGATTTCTGTGTCTTCAAGGAGAGGGGGTCAAGAGTGAATTGGCCTTCTTTTCCCTCCTTCCCTTTCTGTGGCAATTTAGAAAGAACCTGTGTGTTGTAGTTTTTTTTTTTTTTTTTCTCAGCCACCAACTGAGATGTTACTTACATCCTTTTCAACTTTAACATATTCTCTTTTTGATCTTTGGGGATCAGAAGCAAAGGATGGGCAAGAGGGGTTTGAGAAGCCAGGCTCACCAGGGCGCTGTGTAAGCATCTATGCACTTCATAGTTCTCACCATGCCCAGTTGGATGTACTGATGGTCCCAGGGGGAAGGCTGCAGTTCTGTTACCAACAGGGGAACAGGGATTGTGGTTGCTGCTGGGACCAAAGCCAGGAGGGTATTTATAGTCTGTGGTGAGTGGCTGCGAGCCCACCCTGGTTCTGGATACGCCTCCTGCCTGAAAGTTCCCTGTGTTCTTGAACTGGACCCTGCCCTCAGTGGCCAGACATTAGTTAATGATAAAGTGGATGGCTGCATGACGCGGCACGTGATAGTCTTGGCGGTTCGCAGCCTGCAGGTGCTTGTGCTTTGGCAGACCTGAGTACCCGTGAAGAGCAGGTGTCTTCCTCCCCTGCTCTGTTCACAGCTTGCCTTGGTTTGCTGGCCTTTCCCCAAGCCAGTTTCATTGACGTGGGGTGGATGGACCACTCACTAACTGGAGTCTACTTTCTTTATGCCACATGGGCTGTGTCAAGTGAAGATTTATAATCCTAAAAGAAAAGGCAGATCACGAATGTATCTTTTTTTCTCTCTCCTTGAATTCAGGTCAGACAGCTAGACTGCTTTAGAGAAGGGACCAAAATCAGGTGAGGGTTTGCACACCTTAGCTCACTTGAAGGTATAAGGACTGAAAGGGAAAGATGAAAGAGTAAGTTCTCATAGGAAATCAGAAAAAGTGCAAAAACTTTCTGTTGTTTATCTGGTAAGGTATAAAGTGTATATTTGTGTTGACCGTTGGGTGCTTTTAGGGTAAAGGGAGAGTTTATTTATTTATTTTTGTTTGCATTTGTAAGTGGCTGAAAACTCAACCTGAGCTAGCCTTGGTGAGTGGAACATTGAATGGCAGCCTTTCTGGGGAGTCCAGGTAGAATAGGCTCCAGATCTGGGTTGACACTGGCTCAAGCAGTGTCCCTGGGACCCTGTTAGTATTCTTCCTTTGTCAACTTTATTCTCAGGAAGGCTCTCCCTTTATGGTATCGGAATTGCTGTGGTATATTCCCTTACATTCAAGTCTAATGGAAAAAAAAAAATCAAACTTCTAGTAATTCTTACAAAATCCCAAGAGTCACTCTCATTGCACAAGCCTAGGCCACACACACCCCATAATCAAAGACAGTGTGCTGATTGGTCTAGTCCCTCCTCCCTCACTTTAGCTTGGATTTAGAAAAGAAGGTGTGTATCCCAGACCAGATTCAGGGATCATTACTGGAAAGCAGCAGCAGGTAGAGGGACTGGTGAGGCCAAGGGTTCTACACATGTTGGGCCCTTCATTATCACAAAGGAACACAGTTCTTGGACCTCCTTGATTTTGCTGTTTTTCAAGAAGTAGTAAGTTCTAGGTTCGTTTTCTGGCATCCCCAGAAACAAGGAACCAGGGATTTTACTGATGCCCCTGGGATGTTCATTGCAGGGTATCAGATTATAGTAGATCTTAATGGATGCCATGCTAGGTGGCTCTATGGTATGACATTAGCTCAATCAGCTTGCACTGTATACTATTACATCAAGGATAGTAGCAGAATGGCTATTCTCTACATATGTTTTGTCTGTCTCCGAAAACACGTGTTCCATTTCACTGGCCATTCAGATTCATTTTGGGTGACTGTCTTGTCAGCCTTGGGGCTGGGAAGAGGGGAGGACAGGCTGCGTTTTGGCAGCACTTCAAGCCTGGAGCAGCATCCTGCAGCCAGCACCATAAGCTGTATAATTTGTCCATGGAGGCCTATGCATTATAAAAATGAAAATTCCTTCTCTGATAGCATTCATTGCTTAGCACGCAGCAATTTGGCTGTCAGAAACAGCTGGCCCTGCAGGGTGGGACAATGGAAAGGCGAGACCAGAGAGAGGCCAGTGCTTACTCAAGTCTCCCACTGTGAGAGGATCAGGTTACTGAGACTGTCATTAACAACAGACTGCAAGGGGCTCTGAGGCACAGCTTCCAGTGAGCAGGAGCTGGTGGCTCAGACAGTGAGTGATTTTTCTGCATTTTTGCTGAATGGAACAACAACAACAATGTACACACACACACACACACACACAAAACTTGTTAACCTTTGCTGACTCAAATATTCAGTTCTGATGTGTTTTCTCCTGGATGATGAGCATTTTAGGGGAAATAAATCCTTTCTACACTACATATAGTTGTCATTGGAACATTGTGGAAAACTCCAGAGAAGTGTGGAGAGGGGCACAATGGAATGCTTGGAGCCTGTCTTTTGGCATTTATAATTTTTAGGTTCTATCTACCTAGAATTAATGCCAAAAGGCCCAACACTGAGAACCCCATGAAGCTCTTTCAGGCATGGAGTAGAGAGAAGTGTGCATGTTAACCAGATGTAGCATGTGCAAGGGTGAGGAAGGGGCAGAGGACCTGTGTGGCTTGGAGCCACTGTCTCTGTGACTGCAGTGTGGCTGGCCCTGTACTCTTTCCTGTATTGATTTCATGACTCATGAAGCATGATCTAGGCAAAAAGCACACTTCAGCTATAGAGGAGAGACAGCTGTCTGTTACAGGAGGACATGTTTTCTGGGTTTAATGGCGCCAGGTTTTCCCTTTTAGTTTATGCGCTAGTGACATCCTACAAATGTCTCATCAAGGGTGTTTCATTTTTTCCTCCTTCCTGAGAAAAGAATCCCTTAAAAATATTCTTCTAAATATTATTCTTAGCTTTTATTTCACAACGGGACTTCCTGTGTAGGAAAAAATTTTGTGGTTCTATTTTTGGGGAAAGAAAGCTATGTCAAGATGCCAAGGGCCTCTTGGTGGTTTAAGGCCACACCGTGGTTAAAGTACCTGGGACTTCTGAAGTGAACACCATTTTGGAGGTTCTGGGTGACTCAAGAGAAGTTTGCTGGTTGGAATTTGGTAGTTGTCATGTGTGGCCAGGACTGTACTGTTCCCCCTCTTCCATCTAAATCTGTTTCCCTTTTACATGACAGAGGCTGAAGTTCCCAGATGTTGTTTGGATTAAAGAGTGTGTGGGGGAAGAGGGGAAAAAAAAAAAAAAAAGCTTTCTTAATGATAATAACAGAGTCAGACTGACTGGTTCTGTACTGACAGGAAAATGGAGAGATAAAAAGTCCATTAATGGTGTGTGCACAGCCTAAGTAGCCAATAAAACAATGCTGTCCTCCCTGGAAGCCAGTCCCAGACTGGCAGTGCTTCGTGCCAACTGCAGGAGACAACAGCTGCAAAGGGGCAGAAGGATTCTGAGTCAAGAGTCCAGTCCACCTATTGGCTGGAGGGTGGTTCTTTTGTTCTCTGCCTCCGCCTCCTCTCCGCCTCCTCCTCCTGCCCCTTCTCCTTTTGCCCATTTTTTTTTTTTTTTTTTTTTTTTTTTTTTTTTTTTGCAGTGAGCCCCTTTTAATGCTCCCTGTTCCAGAAATTGAACCACATCTGATTAAAACTTAATGGTTACTCAGAATGAAGTTGGGTGGTGGTTTCCAAGCTGATTTGTCTGGGTTAGTTTGAGTGTGTGACCATAGAAATGTTAATTTACACACAATGTATCCAAGTATTATAGTCCCCAAAGTTTGATAAAATAGTCACTTATCACGGAGGTAACACTGTATCCCTCTTTCCAAATATTGAATTTCTAGGCTCAAAATGAGTAGTAAAAAACAAAACAAATTTTTTTTTTTTTTTTTTTAAGAATTTTGGTTTGGAAGGTTAACATTGGGGAATGGCAAAGATGTGGTTTCATCAGCATTCATTCTGTGTGTGCACTTCTTGCTTTTTCAGTCCTGGGCCAGGTCCAGTGTAGTGGGGAGACCTTCTTTAGGAACTTACCTTTTTCTGGTCAGGTCAGCTCTTAGGTCTCCAGCGAAAGGGAAGAAAGAAGTACTGAGTGGAGGGGAAAAGCATCCTTGTACATTTAAAAGGGAGGTGATCCTAAAATGAACTTAAGAAAAAAAATAGTGAGGTGATCTGATCTGTCTGTTACCCACAGCTTAAGCTTAGAAAATCTTAAGTTATTATGACTTTTATTCCTATTATACAAGGGGAAGAGGCACAGGGATCAGAGTGTTCATTTTTGTGCCTTGTCCTGGGCTATAGCATTCTGATATTAGGAAGCTGGTATTCATAGCCTCATTTTGCAGGGGAAAGAAACAAAGTATGAGAAACTAACTTCCTCAAGGCTACAGAGTCTTGTTCTTGCCCATGGGTGCAGCCATAATGAAACATGTGCTGTGAACCCACACATTAGCCATCCAGAAGAGGAGGTGGGTGTTCCTTATCTGGACACTCCAGAATGTTGGTGGTGCGGAGTCGGAACACACTCTGCTTTTATGTTTCTACTTATTTATTTAGGTGCTGGGGATTCAACTCAGAGCCTGGTGTGTCCTTTACTGAGCTACACCCCCAGCCTTATACACTGCTTTTAAATCCCAGAAGCCTTAAATCCTAAAAGGCTCCATGGAAGAGGACCCATTCCTTTACACTTTAGCACTCTCGTTGGGTGTGCACCTCGTCTCAGACATTCTGCTCAGGCCTGGGACTCAGAACTGGAAAGGATGAAGGAAGTCCTGCTGTCAAAGCGTGATCATCATTTCCTAGTGGATAGACCCAGGGCTGTGGAGAACATAAGTGGGTACCCAAGCATCCCGGGAGAAGAGAAACTTGAGAAAAATACCTGGTAATGGGCTCAGCTGGGAACAAGGCTTTTCCAGTTGACCCTCCCTAAATAGAGAGGGTTTAGAACAGAGTGTGGACCTTGGGATGAATGTGCAAGGAGGAACATTATGTCATGCTTTTAGGTACTATCTGTGGTTCCCTTTTGGAAACTGTATGTAGATTACGAGCTGTCTCAATGTTCTTGGCTGCAGACTTCTTGCTCCCAGGTCACTCCCAGGCCATCCCAAGTAGCCATAGTATCCCAGGATAGATTTCTTCTCTTTTGACTAAAGATGGGAAAAATAAGGTCTGTGGGCAAATTACGTTCTTTTTACATAAAACCTTTCTATTAGGCACCTTTAAAAAGTATGTGGCCTTTCCTGGTTTAGTGTTTTATTTAGATGGCAAACTAGAGAGACTGTTCTGAGGAAATATGACCCCTCAGTGATTAATATTAGATATTGAATGGCCTTTAACATGTCATGCTTGCTCTACTGTGCCGGCTTGTCTTTTTCTAAATGTCAAGCCATCACTGTGTCAATTTTATATGTTTGAAAGACTGGGATGAATTCCAGGTGTGACACTTTGGTTTTCATTTTTACATTTTATAGTAGTTTAAATGTCTCCTTAGTGTTTTTGGTGGAGGCTTGTGTAGGTCCATGTTGATGGTGAATACTAATGTATTTTAAAGTCAAGCTTGGCCGTTTGGGGGTGACTTGCTTTCAGCTGTCTGTTCCTTAGCTGATGCTGGGGATGTGAATGGGAATCGACATGCTGGTTATTAATCTGATGATTTCCTTTTATTCTGCCAATAAACTCCATTGGTTAAGGGATCTGTTTTTACCATTGTTTTCCGTTCTGCTGTGGGGCAGTGCTAGACTGCAGTCCATTGTGAATATTGCCAGGTAATTTATTATTCATTATTGAGGGAAAGAAGTTTTGACACATATCAGAGCTGATTCAGCACTGTACTCTCACATGCATTGTTATGTCTTTCAGAGTAAGAAAAGAGGGGAATTCAGAGACAAGTCAGAATAGCCAGTTTTTTTTTTTTTTTTTTTTTTTTTTGGTGTGGTAAAGCTCAGAACTTTTTTTTTTTTTTTTTTTTTAAAGGAAGAAAATTACTGTTATGAAAGTCAGGGTTGTGGTTGTGAAAACATCAATAATAGTAATGACTTATTCTGTAAGGGTGTTTATATCGGGTTCCTTTCTGAGTGCTTCACATATTAACTCGTTTATTTTAATAACTCTGTGAAGCAGGTTCAATTTTTTTTTAATCTAAATTTTACAGATGAAGGAAATGAGGCACATTACGTTAGTGCCTAAGGGCTTACAGGTAGCAAGTGGCAGGGCCAGAATTCTGAGGCGGTCTGGCTCAGTTTTGAGTTTTAGCCACAGTGAAGGGTAAAAAGAAAAGGAATAGTGACCAGGGACACATAGAGTAAGGTGTGGAGTCCTGACAGTTTTCTATAAGAGAAACATTAGAACGCACACTAAGGTGGGAGAGTGTGAGGGATGTGAGGATACAGGAAGCAAACTTCTATGGCATGAATACTGGTTTGTTAACTTACTGAACTTTGGAGGAACTTTCAGTGAAGGTTTCAATTGCTGTATATATGTGTGTGTGTATATGTATATACATACATACACATACATATATGCAGTCTTAGTCTATTTGGGCTGCTGTAACAAAATATCTGAGGCTGGGTAGCTTATAAAGAACAGAAATTTATTTCTCACTCCTCGGGAGACTGGGAAGCCTATGACCAAGGCACTGGAATACTTTTATGTTTGGTGAGGGCTTCTTCGTTTGTATGTGGTCTCTTCTTACTCTGTCCTCACCTGGTAGAGGGGCATGGCAGCTCAATGGGGCCTCTTTTATAAGAGCATTAATTAGCGCCACCCTCACAATATGAAATTTCACCCTCATGATGTAATCACCTCTCAAAGATCCCACCTTCTACTGCCATCACATTGGGGATTAGGTTTCAACATAGGAGTTTTAGGGGGCCACAAAAATTCAGACCATGACATGGATCAAATATAAAGCATATGTATGCATACATATATAGTTTACATATGTGCGTACACATGTATGTGAATCTCTATATCATGAATTTGGACTGTGTTTGAGAAATGTCATTAGATGTGTATGTGGAAACTTAGTTCCTTCACCATTCTTGCTGTTGGATGTTCAGTGAACCCTCCCCACAGTTGGGAGCCACCCATCTACAGCTGGAGAGAACACACTCACATGTGGAAGCTTCCCCAACCCTGGCACACCCCTGCTTCTGTGAATATTCATATTTACTTGCCTGTTTCTTAAAAAAAAATTACTTTTCTTATGTGTTGAACTTGTCTTTGCTAAACGTACTGGGTGTTGGCTATAACTCAGAAGTCAAAGTTAAAGTGTTTGGTGTGTGTGCACTGTGAAAGTCCACCCAAATTTATATTTAAAATAAAATAGTTTCTAGACATGTATGTGACCCATTCTTCATGGGTCCAAATCAAAAAACAATGGCTTGCAACTGTGTTAAACTAGTATAAATCTTGTGATAATTTCTAAGCGGCTTAGTTGAACTTACGATAGTGTGTATTGTCTTAAAATCAGCCTGACTGGTAGAACCGACAAAAATGCTGCACATGAAAAAACTGAAAAAAAAAAAAACAAAACAAATTTTTTAAACCATTATCTGTGAGGCTTTTCCCCAATACTTCATACATTAAAAGTTAAAACTAACAGGAGATTGCCTTTTCCTTCCTGCCATTTTTAGAAAATAAGGCATTCTAAAACTTATAGAAGATTATCACTCCCCTCCCTGGGATTTAAAAAGTAAAAAAAAACAAAAGTTAGGGAGACAAATGCTTATGAAACTGACTAGAGTGTAGTGACCTGAAACTCAGCTGAGTTGTTCTCAGAATTGTTCACGGTGTGAATGGCAAACATTGGCAATTGCAGATGTTTTCATATGCTTTTTATAATTCTTGTATGTTCATGTTCTGCCTTCTAATTGAAGCAATCCTGAGACTGTTAACTATTTAATGTGGCGTCCATGTGAGTGAAACTCAACTTTGAGTCATCTGGAGAGTTACCTACCTCTGGGTGCTAGAGAGCAGTCTCCAGGTCACAGATAAGGACCTGTGGGCTCCTTCAGTCTTTGGCTTGGTGTGTGGCTGATCCTCACCTGCCCCTCAGTAGTCCACTGAACTTATGTATGTGCTGGGCATCAGGGATGTGAGGATACGGGAAGCAAACTTCTATGGCCTGAAGCCTTGTTTGTTAATTTATTAGACATTGGAGAGACTTTCAGTGAAAGAATTTAGCTGGCTGTGGTGTCTCTTCTGCTCAGGGGAACATAGGACTGGCAAAAAGCTTTTCTTGAATTTCTTTTTATTATTTTATTTTTATAGTGCTGAAGATTACACCAGGGCCCCCCAAGGGCTAGACAAGTGCTAAACTACTGAATTATATCTGTGGTCCTTGATTTTTTTTTTTTTTTATTTTTTAGATCATGTATGTCATAAAGTTTGTATGAATGCATATGTATCTGTATGTACAAAGTACATATACATACATACATTTTATATTTATGTAGTAAAACATGTGCATGTGTGTGTGTCTATACATGTATGTATATATATATATATGTATATAATTTATTTTTTTAAATTTTAGATGTGGTACTAGGGCTTGAACTGAGGGACACTTTACCATTAAGCTACATTCCCAGCTCCTTTTTACTTCTTATTTATTTATTTTTTTAAATAGTCTTGCTAAGTTGCTAACGCTTACCTCAAACTGGTGATCCTCCCATGTGTCTGGAATTATAGGTGTGCACTATTGCTCTTGGCTAAACTTATCTATACATAAATAAATACTTTTTATCCTTTTAATCAATCTTAGACAAACAAAGCATATTTTAGATAAGAATGGTGTAAAATGTTTATGAAGAACTAATTTCTGGGCTGGGAATATTTGGTGATATAGCACTTGCCTGGATTCTGTGAAGCCCTGGGTTTGCTCCCCAGTACAGAAGAAAAGAAAGAGGAAAATAAAATAATTTATTTCACTTTAGAAGTTCTGGTTCACTTGGGAGTTTGGGATATCATGGTAACTATAGATTGTTCATGTTAACTGTCAGGTAAGTTGCTTCTAAAGGATGGCAATATCACAAATGATCAAAAAGCTGATGTTTCAACTGGTGCTGATGTAAATTAGTCACAGGTGTGCAATCTTGAGGCCTGTGATTAAAAGAGTGCTAACACAATCAACTTCAGACATTTTTCATTTTATAGAATTTATCTATAAAAGATGAATCTGGGGGCAAAACTGTGTGTTGTAATTAATAGTAACCAAAATCAAGAGATTGTAATTCCATTAGTGGACTGAATGCTTAATGACACAAGGAGATTAAAGTATGGAAAATTCTGTGCTTTGTGGTTACCCTTATAAAATTACTTGAGTTAAGGAATCCAGAGATTCAAGTATCCTAGATAATGAAGTCTTGATAATAGCTTGTAATTCTGGAAGCAGGCCCATCCCCACCCTCCCACCCACATCACCCCACTCCAAAGTATCATTGCAGCTCACAAGAGGATTCCACATGGGGTTTTCCCTGATTCTAGGTAGGTTGGCTCTAGTCCTGACTCTTCCACTTGCCATTATTCTTCCTGTTGTTTTGTCATCTCTTTTATTTTCTTCCATAACTTCTTGCATCCCTTCTTAGAAGTTGTCCCGTGTTAATTGTCTCAGCCTGAGCTTCGTGGTGGTGATTTGCGAGTTCTCAGGAGCCTGATAAGTACATGGTGTCTGCCTATTTTGTAGATGGGGCTACTGGCTCACAATAATGATTCAGTAGCTGGGGAGTGTCGGGCAGAGGTTCAGTTCCTAAGCTGTGTTACTCCAGAGCTTTCCCTCTTTTCTACAAAAATGGATTGGAGACAAAGTATGTTATCAAATACAGCGTATACTCAAAGTAGGGAAAACTCTTAAGGGGATAGATACAATTGTCAGTTCTCTGTTGCTGTGATGAAATACCTGAGACAATCAACTTTAAAGAAGGAAAGGTTTATTTTATCTCATAGTTCCAGAGGTTTCAGTCCATGGTTGTTGGGCTTTGTTGCTTTGGGCCTGTGGCGGCACAGTACAACATGGCTGGAGCACATCGTGGAAGAAGCCTGTATACCTCATGCCAGCCAAGAAGGAGAAAGAGGGAGGGAGGAAGGGGCTATGGTCCCAAAATCCACTTCAAAGGCCTACCTCCAGTGATCTAACTTCCCTTTCTTAGGCTCTACCTAACTCAACAGTCCACTACCTCCCGCTAGTGTCTCAGGCTGGTGACCAAGCCTTTAACACATAGCTTTTGGGGTACACTTCCAGAGCATAACATTGTAGGAGGGAGAACACATCCCCGCTCCCTGCACTGTAGTCCTTTTACTCACCTGGACTGAGAATAACTGGAAGAAGGCCAGAGAGTGAGAGCCCTGCCTCAGGAATTGTATGGGGCCCAGCTCCAAGTGACCATCTCAGGAATAATTTTCTGGGAAAGGAATAAACATTT
The DNA here is from genome assembly GCF_045843805.1 of Urocitellus parryii. Classification (NCBI taxonomy): domain Eukaryota; kingdom Metazoa; phylum Chordata; class Mammalia; order Rodentia; family Sciuridae; genus Urocitellus; species Urocitellus parryii. Next base: position 212,048,259 of record NC_135531.1, on the reverse strand, counting down.
TTCTTGTAAGATGAAGTATCTCCTCTGCTACCTTACAACTTCTTAGTTTTCAGTAATACTATATTGTTAGCATAGTACTTGAGTATTATTCTTTAGCCCCTGCCCACCCCTACCCCGTGTATGTGTATAATTTAGAAAAAAAAAAAAAGATTTAAGTGCTGGAATAGGAAATATTTCTTTGTTTTCAAACGTAAGTGAGTAGGAAGCTGAGGTCGAGTGTATATTACACATTATCTTTTTTGTATAAAATAAGAAATACTTGTAGATCTCTCTTAGTCTCTTTAACTTAAGGTTTTGGGGAGGGTTAGATATTTGTTTATTTTTGCTTTGAATTAAAAGCTGTTACAACACTAAAGGTAAGTTCTAGGTGGATGTACCTCTTTTTTGCCATTAACATAATTGTTTCTCTTTTTTTCATATTTGTCTTGGAGGGGTCCCTGTTATGCTTTGGATCCATTATCAGGATGTACCCATTCATATATCAGCATTAGGATGTACCCATTCATATATCAGCATTTTATTAAGGAGCTATTGGTTTTAAGACATCCCTGATACTTCAGAATGAAAAATACTCCTTATCTGTGAAGAGTTCACATACTTAATTTTTTTTTGTTAGAACAAAAAGTTGAAATGTGCTCTTTGAGCACCGTGACAGTTAAGTGTGGGAATGCTGGATGAGAGGCCATATATCTCAGACAGAATGTCTATGTTGAGGCTTTGGGAGGTGATGCTAGCATTGATTCTGAAGCACAGAAATTTGCCAGATGTCTATTTTAGATAGACAAGTGCCAAGGCAGAAGGTGAATAAGATCATGGTGTCTTCAGGGAGCTGTAAAGTGCATTTAGGGTAAGGGGACCTAGGGGGTGATGACCGGGTGAGGTTGGACATGTCTTGGGCTAGGCTGTGAACATCCAGAGTCATCCATGTTGGTGTGAGCGTCCAAGAGGCAGCTCAGTGGTCGGATCAACTGCCCTGTTGGCAGGTATGTGGGGGAGACCGCAGCTGAGTCTGTCGGAGCACCACTGTGGGGAGAGTCAAAGGCAGTGGGGGCTTTGTAAGGTGAACTTCGTTTCTGGGCTGGTTATCAAGGTTAATGGTGCTTAGAACATAAGGGAATATCAGCACATTTGGGGTTAGAACATAAGGGAATATCAGCACATTTGGGGAGTGGTTGAGATAGATGTGATGACTTTAGTTTTGGGAACCTGGATGTATTCTTATGCCCCTGGTCATGATGGACACCTATTGTTTTACTGCTACTCTTCTGCATTTTCTTACTTATCCTTCAATTGGTAAGCAAATGATTGATAATTGAAAAAATATTTTTAGTTTTTTTTTTTCTTTCATGAGTAGGTTGAGTGCCATCTCAGTACAGGAGTAGATTTGAAAACCAGCTTTAATTAAAGAATAGGCCTTCCTGTTAGCATAATTCTTGAGAAATCCTGATAGCAATGACAAATGAAATGTCTAAGCAGAAAATCTCTGAGCTAGTGGGGAGCTTAGTGACCTAGGCCACTGTCCTCAGTTTATATTTAGAAATGGAAACCAGAGAGGGTGAATGACTTCCCAGCATCACATAGCAAAATTGCAGGGGTGTTCAGTGCTTTTATCCATTGGACTTTGATGATAGAAGCAGATTTTGAAAATTTACCTAAATTCTTGACTTGGCTTTTATTTCTTTGTTGTTGTTGTTGTTGTTGGCATGCTGGGAATCGAACCCAGAGCCTTGCACCTGGTAGGTGAGCACTCTACCACTAAGCTACATCCGCAGTCTTTACTTTTATTAACTCAGTGTTCACAGGTTAACAAGTATTTGTTGACGACTATCTAATATGGAAGGGATACAGCCCCAATTATTATAAAAGATAATAATGCAAAGATACATAAGAGGCTATTTTTCTTATCAGGAAGCTTGAAGGTTAGTTTTTTTTAGATAACTCATTATAGGACTGGTAAGTACTTTCAAAATACACAGCTTGTCTGACATAATTATGCTTAAGTAGTATACATACACACATATATACACACAATAACAAGAAAACAAGGCCATGTGAAACATTGTTCACCTTTCATTTTGTGCTTAACTTTATTGGAATTTTTTTTTTTTTTTTTTTTTTTTGTTACCTTGTTCTTTTGGTGACGGGTAAGCAGTTGGCGGAGTAGCCTTGGGAATTCCTCTCTGCCTGTGGGCAGATAGATGATAATTTCGACCAACTGATTAGAAAAAGTGTTGATTAACTTGTATTCAGTTTATTCTTGTTGAAACTTAATTAGGGAGAGTGATTTGGTAAAAATTTTATTTAGGTTGATGACTGACATAAATGTTTGCAAGTGGGAATAAGGATATTTTGTCCTTTTCTTCCTTGCTTTGCATTGAAGTCTTGGGTAGAAATTTAGCCATGTAGTGATAGAGGAATTTTTTTTTTAACCACTATGCATTTGCAATTGTTAATGCTTTCGGTTTTTCTGTAATTTTAAATGTCATTCATTCCATATATATTTAAACCAATCTGGCATGATGTTAGCCCAGCCTTGGAGATATAGCAGGAGGCGGGACACACAGTCTCTACTTTCTAGAGGGTCCTTATAGAAGCTTTGCTAAATATCTGCCTAGTGAGGTAAATAGACACAGGCACCCCAGAGTAAAGCTTAGGAGAAGCAAAAAAACGCCAGACACCCCATTAAAAACCAGAAAATCTGGTCCTAGCCCCGTGGGTGGCATCCCTGCAAACTCTTGTAAAAAGTGCTTTGAGATCAGGAGCTGATGAAAGCCTGGATGGCATTGTGTGTGAGGGTAATCATCGAGGATTACCACATTCCGGTGAGGTGACAGTTAAAACATGGGCACCGTGGAGGTATGGGTGCTGCAGTGGTGCTGGATGGGGAAGCACACACACAGGTGCTGAACTGAACACACCGAGAAGAGCCGTCTAATCGCCAGTCAAGTCTGGTTCTGTTGAGGGGTGTTTGGGGGAGAATGGAAGAAATGACAGGTTGCTCCCTTCTTACCTCTGCCAGTTCTTAATCCTTCTCCACTGAAGGTGCTGATTCCTCACTCAGTGCCTTTTTGAGATAAAGGGGTAGCTGGAATAGCACGAGTTGTGTTGAGGCTTAGGGGCATGTCATGAGTTTTTCATCTCCGCCAAAGTAGACATTAAATTCTCACCCAGGCTTTGACCTGACTCCACGGATCAACCACAGACCCCTTAACTGGGAGAGCACTGACAGGATTTAAAAAACACAACACACACCACCCAGGTAGGAAGAAAGTATAAGAAAATGTGTGTGTGTGTGTGGGGGGGGGTATGATGGAAATACTGGATTTCTTTACTGAACTTCCCACTACTCTAAAAGACATGTAGAAAGGTTTGCTATGTGGTTAGTGACATCAGTTGGCCAGAGGTGCTATGTCCTGTTCCTTTCCAAACTAATTTACAAGTGACACTGTTTGGTTTTTCTTAGGGAAAGAAATGAGAGAGCAGGGATTAGGGAGGAAGAGAGAAAGGAGTGAATTGTGGGTTCCCTGTGGGTGGGAAGTGCTTGCTTTGTCTTTCTGTCTTTGAAGGATCTGCCTCTTCCCTGAAGTCACCCGCATATCTGGTGAGGTGGTAGCTCTGGGGAAATTCTGTTTTAGCCTATGGCCTTCCTATTTGGTGTCTTATAAATCCTTCTAAGCTGCCACTGGTGGAGAAGTGAGTTTGGGCACTGTTAGTCGTTCGTATTTCCGTTTTCCAGGCTTCCCTGTAGAACCCTTGATGATACTTATTTAAAATTGCAATTTGTGTGAGTCAGAATGGTCAAATCTCAGTCATTTCATATGATTCAACCTAATAATTCAGCCTTAGTCATCTCCACTGTCTCCTCTTTTTACTCCTTAAATATTGAGTTTATAATAATAGCTACCATTCATTAGCACGACTATGTGCCATGCTCGTCACCTGTGGCAGCTCTGCAGGGACGCCATGGTGCCCGCTTGCCTGCGGGAAGCTGCTGCGTGGACGGTTGGCTCAAGCTCTCGAGACTGGTGGCTGGCCGGGCTGGGATTCAGCCCAGGGCTCTGGTGCGGCCTGGAACTCCCTTTGTCTACTGTGGCCCACTGCCTTTGTTCCCTCAAGTTTCCTCCTTGATCCTCTTACTTTGTATTTCTGGCACAAATAAATGAGTCTTTGGCTGGCCAAATGAAAGGGATTTTGATGGACCGCCAAACCACTTCAGTGGAGGGTTTTGAGGTTACAAAGTATAAGCAGGTTATCTTCAGAAGTAGAGTCTGTTACTTAATTATACTTAGTAATTAAGTAATCCACAGTGGGTCCCTCTCATCTCAGCCAAATTATACATTAAATTCTAGAGGAGTAAGGTGCTCTGATATTTGGGTCTTAAATCCTATCACTGGGGCCAAACTGTCAGGAAAGCCCCCCTTCACTAAATCTTTTCTTTGGCCTGTCTTCTCCCTAGGCTTGTGAGACCTTAATCTTTTCCTGAAAACATCCGGGCGATATCATTCTTTCTCATATCCTGCCTGTCCTCCCCAATACTTTTTCCTTATTTTTTTTAAAAGTCCAGTGAGTTTGATTCGTACTCAGTATCTAGATATGCACCTGATTAGAGCTTAGTATTCCTGTGGTCAAATTCTTTCCCAGGATTTCTTACAAAATGTACTCTCTATGTTTTTTCAACCCTTCAGAACAATCAGTTATCAGGTAAATGGGAAAAAGGGTTATAATTCTCCTATGAGGGTTAAAACAGTCAACATAGAGACAGTAGTAGGTTAGAAAGAGTCAACTGATAGCAAGTTGAAAGCAAGAACAGAAAAAGGTGACCCGTGGAGCTGAAGGTTAAGAAGGACATGTCTTGGAGTCAGAGCAGGATAGGAACATGTGGGAGAGAACTGGTCATGATTGCTTGTAGCTATTGCTGGGATAAATGTGTGTTTGTGGCCCAGTCTGTTACTGCTGGTAGTGAGTCATCCTTGCAAATAAAATAAGTTTATATGCAAAGCTTACTGTATACAAATCCGATGGGTGGTATTCCAAGAAATAAGTTTCAGAAGCAAAATAAGTCTAAGTTGGCAGTTTCAACTTGGGATTCTGTGTACTACTGTGAACTTTTCTTGTAGATTTGAATGTAGATTACTGCAGAGGTCAACACGCTTTCTCTCTAAAGGGCTAGATAGTAAATATTTTAGGCTTTGCAAGCCATACGGACTCTGTCACAGCTATCAACTCTGCCATTTCAGTGTGAAAGCAGACATAGACTATACGTAAAATGAACAAGTGTGCCTGTTCCAATAAAACTTTTATTTATAAAAACAGACTGTGGGCTGGATTTTGCCTGCTATTGGAATACTATCCAGTAATGTTTGGGGGCATTTTTCAGGTTTTAATATTTACTATAGGCCACCGTTCTTTGTAAATACACTAAGCTTGCTGTTTCTTATTTAGCAAAGTTTTTAGATATTCATAATGAATGATCAGTAAAGAATGTTTGGAAGTTTTTTTTGTTTTTGTTTTTGTTTTTTTTTCTTCTTTTGAGACAGGGTCTCACTCTGTTGCCCAGGCTAGCCTCAAATTCCTGGGCTCGAGTGACCCTCCTGACTCAGCTTCCTGAGTAACTGGGCTACAGGCATGTGCCCCTGCACTTGGCTTGTTTTGGAAGTATTTCAGCAATAATATATTTTGGGGAATTCCCATTTTTCACCCCCCAAATCCAAAGATTAATTGTTGAGAATTTGGAAACTCCTAGAGTCAGGGAGCTGCTATACCTCATCTGTACTTTACCTCAATCAGTACTGATCTTTCCCAGCTTCATGTGTCCCCAATCCCAACCTGTGATGTCCCCAGATTTATCCGTGTTTATGGCATCTGACATATTTTGTTTCCATTAGGAGTCAGGAATCTTGGAAACTGGCTGGTGATCCCATCACCTTTCTTTAGAATGACTAATAGATCCGGCCTGTTTCCCCACATAGACAGATGTCTGCAGTCAGGATTAGTATTGAAGGATCCTCAACATTTACGTGCTTGGTTGTACCAATATTACTTTGAAGTCAGAACAAGAGAACATTTATAGTATCTTCATATAATTTGAGATATTGTTGGGGTTGGTATGTTTTATGTTTTTTTTTTTTTTTTTATCGTGATACTTTACCCCTTCAATTATCCTAAAGGATGGAAGGCAAGGAAGGGAATTCAGAATATTTGCTATGAGTGTCAGTTCAGTAGTTACAGTCAAGAGGCAGTTTAATTTAGTGGTAATTAGGAGCACAGAGTTTTGGAGTCAAAAAAATATGGGCTGATTTCGGGTTTTGCCACTAACTAAAAAAACTGTGACTCTTAATTAAACCCGTCTGAACATTGTTTTCTTATATATAAAATGGGAATAGTACTTCCTTTCAGTTTCATTGTTAGATTAAGTCAGACAGTGCTAGTTATGTGGTTAGCTGGAATGAAGGGGCTCACTAAATGATTATAAGTAACTTTCAAAGATGAAGGTATTTATCTTGTTTCATGAAAAAGGAAACTGAAACTCATAGAGGTTAAATGATTTGTGAAGATCACATTTAGAACGTTTGAAAGTTTAGTTTGCTTCCCGAGTCCATGTTCTTGTACCATAATCCCACTTTATAAAAAAGTTTTGCATAATTTTATTCCTTTGGTGGGCTAGTCCTGGGGATTGGGTTCTAGAGTGCGTTGCCACTGAGCTACACCTCTATTCATTTCAATTTTTAATTTTGAGGCAGGGTCTCACTAAGTTGCCAAGGCTGGTGATTCTCCTGCCTCGGTCTTCTTAATCCCCGGCATCACAGGGTGCACTACCATGCCCAGTCTTTCTTTCTTTTTATTTTAAGTGTTGGAGATTGAACCCAGGGTCTTGCACGTGTTAGGTAAGCTCTCTTCCACTGAACAGTGTCTTGCTAAATTGCTAACACTGGTCTTGAACTTGAGATCATCTAGTCGCAGCTTCCCAAGTAGCTGGGATTACAGGACTGTACCACTATTTCTGGCTTGTTTATATTTTTCTCCTTGCTTTTAGTATTTTACTATGGTTTAGGAGGATTCCTTTTTTAAAAAAGGTTTTTATTGCTACATATTATACAGCATAGTGGTTTCATTGTGGCATATTTGTACATTCATATAACATAATTTGATCAATTTCACTCCTCAATACTCCCTCCACCCTTCCTCCCTTTAATCACTTCTTCTACCCTACTGTTTTTTTTCCGTTTTCATAAGATCTCACTTTTCCCTCATTGCATCCACATATGAGAGAAAAACGTGTGATACTTGTCTTTCAGAGTCTGGCCTATTTCACTTAATATCATGCTCTTCAGTTCCATCCATTTTATTTCAAATGACATATTTTTGTTTTTTATGATGAAATAAAACTCCATTTTGTATATTCACCACATTTTGTTTACCCCACATCCCATATCCCACTTCTTAGAGTGATTTTGGGTAGTGGTAATTCCAACCATGGTAATTCTGCACCACGGTTGGTTTGGATGATGGGACTGTGGGGACAGAGTGGAAAGGTGTGGGATGGTTCCAGCAAGGACAGGGATTTGCAATATATGGAAGCCACAATTTCTAGAAGCCAAGGATGCAGTTATTACTACAAAGTTGAGAAAATTTGTCCTTTTTTTTTTTTTTTTGGGTTGTTGTTGTTGATTTGTTTCTGTTGCTCATCTGCTGTGTTGACTGCCGAGAACTTGATTGGGTATAGGTACTTTGTATGCTTGCCTGTTCCTCAGGTCCCATCATATTACAGCTTTTAGGAATCTGTGCAATTTTCTTTTGAACTGAACTAATGGAAAATGTACTACGATGTTAAATGTTCAAAATTGGAGCTAGAGAATTGGACTGACTTCTCTTTTCCCTTCCCTCATAGTCTCCCTCTACACCCTCAGAGGAATGTGCTTTTGACCTTTATGGGTCAAATTTTTATACAGCTTCACCAGCTGCCAATAATTAAAACTCCATAACCAAACAAATATGTTGGCTAAATTTTTGGAAAAAGCTTAGGTCAATGAAAGTCTAGTGCCAGGCTGCTGAAGTTTGTTATATAGATATGTATCTTATAGTACTGATTTTAATTAGTGCATGAGTTTTGAAAATTATTTTGTTTTCATTTTTTAAACTGCTCTTGGTATTTTGAACATAATTGCTTTCTACTACCTATGAGGTCTGCCAAACTTGCTGATTGACTTCAAAGATATTTGTAGGGACATGGGTCCTAAGTAGACTATTTGGAGAGTATAAGTATTCAGAATTCATTCAGTATTTCAGCTCTTATTTTACTTTCTTTCATGTAATACATCACCAGTTTTGACATTTATCCATGGGTTAGTTGAGGTCTTAATAAATTTTAAAACAAATGTTAAAAGAGGTGAAAGACCTCTATACTGAAAAATATAAAACTCTAAAGAAAGAAATTGAAGAATACCTTAGAAGATGGAAAGATCTCCCTTGTTCTTGGACAGGCAGAATTAATATTATCAAAATGCCCATACTATCAAAAGTGCTATACAGATTTAGTGCAGTTCCTCTTAAGGTTCCAATGATCTTCATAGAAATAGAAAAAGCAGTCAGGAAATTCATTTGGAAAATAAGAGGCCCAGAATAGCCAAAGCAATCCTCAGTGAGAAAAATGAAGGAGGAGGCATCATAATACCAGACCTTAAATTATACTGTAGAGCTGTAGTAACAAAAAAGACATGATATTGGCACCATACAGGCAAGACTAGTGGTACAGAGTAGAAGACACGGAGACAAACCCACAAACCCTAAAGAACAAAAATATGTCATTTGAAAGAAAGTGGATGGAACTGCAGAGCATGATATTGAGTGAAATAGGCCAGACTCTGAAAGACAAGTATCACACGTTTTTTTCTCTGTTTTCATACTAGACAAAGGCACCATTAACATACATTGGAGAAAAGACACACTTTTAAACAAATGGTGCTGGGAAAACTAGAAATCAATATGTAACAAAGTGAGATTATACTTTTATGTCTCACCCTGCACAAAACTCAACTCAAAGTGGATCAGAGACGTAGGCATTAGACCAGAGACCCAACACCTACTAGAAGAAAAAGTTGGCCCAAATCTCCATCTTGTTGGCTTAGGAACCAAATTCTTAAATAAGACTCTTAAAGCATAAGAAGTAAAATTAAAAAATCAACAAATGGGATGGTATCAAAATGAAAAGCTTTTTCACAGCAAAGAAAGCAACCAAGAATGTGAATAGAGAAACTATAGAATAGCAGAAGATTTTTACTATATGTACCTCACTCACATAGAGCATTAATTTCCAGGATATTATATATCTAGGATATATAAAAAAACTTAACAGGAAAAAAACCAAATAACTCAATCAATAAGTGGGCAAAGGAATTGAACAGACACGTCACAGAATAAAAATATGAATGGTCAACAAATATATGAAAGAATATTTAATATCTCTAGCAATTAGAGAAATGCAAATTAAAATTACACTGAGATTTCATCTCATTCTAATTGGAATGGCAATTATCAAGAATACAAGTAACAATCAATGCTAGTTAGGATGTGGAGGAAAATGTATATTCATATATTGCTGGTGAGACTACAAATGGGTGCAACCACTCTTTAAATCAATATGGAGGCTCCTCAGAAAACTTGGAATGTAACCACCATTTGACCCAGTTATCCCACTTCTAGGGTTTTATCCCAAAGACTTAAAATCAGCATATTACAATGATGCAGTCCCATCATAGCAGCTCAATTCACAATAGCTAAGCTATGGAACCAACTTAGTTGTTCTTCAACAGATGAATGGATAAAGAAAACGTGGTACATATGCACAATGAAATATTACTCAGCCACAAAGAAGAATGAAATTATGGCATTTTCCAGTAACTGGATGGTATTGGAGACTATCTTGTTAAGTGATATAAGCCAGTTCTAGAAAAACCAAAGGCAAAATGTTCTTTCTGATATGCAGATGCCGGCTCACAATATGTGTGTGTGTGTGTGTGGGGGGGAGTGGAGGCACACCAGGTTGAATAGGGGGGAGTGAGGGCAAGGGAGGAGGATGGGAATAGGAAAGAGAGTAGAATGAAGCAGATGTAACTTTCCTGTGTTCATACATGAATACACAACCAGTGTAACACTAAATCATGTAGAACCACAAATTGGGAAATTGTACTCCATGTATGTATGATATGTCAAAATACATTCTACTGTCATGTATAAGTAAAATGAATAAAAAATTAAAACAAAACTAAATTATATTTAGTTTTCAGATTTGATTTTTATACAATAACTCTTGAATACCAACTCTCTGCTAGGTACTATGAAGGAGGAATGAACAGAAGAATAATACGTAATCTTCACCTAGCTTCAAATTGATTTTGAGATAAACCTAGTTCATGGCAGAGAACTGAGTGTCAGGTTGAGTCACATAGAATATGAATACCAGAAAATCAGAATGAGAAAGATCTGGAAAATATGTTTGAAGAAGGCTAAACAGAGGCAGGAGAACTGGAACACTGTCTTGAAGGATGGGAAGGAATTCTGTGCAGTGAAGATGAGGCTGGGGTAAAATTAAAAAGGGGGGTGCAGCTCAGTGGTGCACATTGGCCTAGCATGCTCAAGGCCTTGGGCTTAATCCCTAGCAGTCGGTGGGGTGGGGGGTGTGGTCATTCTCTCGCTTTTTTTTTAAGCAGAGAATCCGAAAAAATCAGAAAAATATACACTAGTGTTTAAAATTTTTTTTTGCTTCTCTAAATCTCCCAGTGATAAAGTGTGTGCGTGTGACTTTACACACAGTTGACCCTAGGCAGGAGAGCTAGTGACAATGGCCTACTCCTAAAACAAAGCTAGTTGTTGGCCAAGAGGAAACCATCCTTGGTGGGAAATCTACCAAGTTTCCCTGGCCCCATGATCTTGAAAAATACCAGTATTTCAACAGTTTGTTTGGAAACTCAAGGGTTTGTGGGTGCTGCTCAGCAGAAGAGTTTGTAAGGACATCCACTTTAGGAATGGAGTTTTGCTCTTTACCTTTGCTAAATGATGGATGAAAATGGCACATTTCTGGTTGACCTCTCTGCGAAGAGGCCTTTTTATTGTGTATTATTTTTATTGTGTCTTTTATGTGTCTAGATTTTTTTTTCCCCAATAGATGGAGAGTCTCAGTTTAAGCAAGGGATGTTTTGATACTATCTACAAAACTTTTCCCTGGAATTCCAGGGTGACTGGGAACATTTTCTTTTCCACATAATTACTTAGAGATGCTGTATTTTGGGTTTGCCTTCTGCTTAGATTTATTTCCATGAAAAAATTTCTTGGCAAAAATGTTCGTTGAGGTTAAAAAAAAAGAAAGAAAAAGGTGATGTTTTCCAAAACGAGTTAGGGTATTCAGCACTTTGTGTTTTTTAAGGATTTAAATAGGAAAGTTTGGGTTTAATAAAAATTTCCTCTTCCTTTGGCAAATGGTGATGTTTTTCAAGTCTTTCTAAAGGAAGAGGGAGCCTGGGTGGCTTTTTGTTTTTGGTTAGTTATCTGGAGGACCTCTTCCCCTCCACTCTGAGCTCCTTCCACACCATTGTTTTACAAGTCTTTGAACTAGATAGCGACTACTGAGAATGTTGCTTGAAATGGAACAAAACCAGATATTTCCAAGTTTCTCAAGAAATTGGTGACTTTGGTTTACTAGTGTCTCCAGGGAGGACTAGGGGTCTGCAAAGTGAAGACAACTTCTTTTCATCCTGTCCTTTGTACTACTGTACTACTCAGACAAGTGCACATAATAATTAGTATACATTGTCATTGTTTTTGTTTGATTTTTTTTTCCCCTTTTCTGTAATGGTCTTGAGCACATGACATAGGGACTTCGAAGGAACTTGATTTTGAAATTTACTAACTTCTTAACTGGGTTTGTGTCATTTCTAAAAATGCTTGACATCAACACACTGCATATCCGTGTTCTCAAACTTTTCCATTCATATTTCATTTGTAGGTCAGCTTTTGTTTTGTGATTCCAGTTGAAAAACTTGTCAAGTTGTGTACTTTTCTTTAGCCAGCACAGTCACAACTACAGAATTTTCTTCTGCTCATCTACAAAATTTTCTTTCTTTCCCTCTGCAGCCCTGAGCGTTCCTGAGCATCGCATTGCCATAGGGAGACTGCTAGAGAGAGCTCCTAACTCCAGAGGACTCCAGGAGCACCTCCCAGGGAACACGGCCAGTGAAGCTCTAAAGGAGGGTGCTCTGCTTGAAGGACTGTGGGCAGATGTGACCAGGAGCCAGCTTTAAGGTAGCTGAGTCAGCTTTTCCTCGGACCTCTCCAAGCAGCGCAGCCAGAGCCAGAGCCGGCTGGCTGTACAATCATTTCAACAGATCACCTCTTTTAATGCTCTTTGGCAGAGATCAGATTTACAGGGTAATTTCTTTGCCATAGATGATTATTTTGTTGCTTTATATGAATCCAATGTTAGAAAATTAGAGTCAGCCTACTAGTTTTTGTTCTTACATTGTCTGGATGGTCAGCTTTTGGGGTGATGGATCTGCACCATTGGTCTTTAACTTTGGCTAAGTTGTTCAAATAACCCCAACATTTCTCCTACATATAAAAATGTTTCTGCCATTCTTTTCACCATATAGGGCCACAATATTTACTTTTTTCTTCTCACCCTTATTTCTCTCTCTGTGGTAATGGGGTTTGAACTTAGGAGCACTCTATACTAAGCTTCATCCCCAGCCCTTATTTATTTATTTATTTATTTTTAGACAGGGTCTTACTAATTTGCCCAGGCTGACCTTGAACTTGACATCCTCCTGCGTCCTGGTACACTGGGATTACAGGTGTGTGCAACTGTGCCTAGGTGAACCTTTTTATGTAGACATTTTTTAACATATAAGTAAAATTTATTTATTAGTTATGTTTAAAAATTGATGAAATATGATTACACATTTTGTTTTACACCTTACTTTTCGATTTGATATACTGTGGACTTTTTTCCTTCTAAGCAGAATTCAATTTCAGTGTAAGTAATAACTAATAACTAATGTTCTAGCCTATAACTTAAAGGAGGTGGGGGAGGGGAGGCCTTTCACATTAGGGAACAAACCAGTGTTGACACTGGACTTGGAGTCATTAACCACATGAGTTTATATTTTCTACGGCAGATGATGCGCTGCTTTAGGCTGTTGCTGATATATCAGTTGTGTCAAATTTTCATTTTCTAGAGGCTGTGTTGATATAGAAGCATAGTTGTTAGTTCTGGCTACCATCCTTTGAGCATTTTGAAGTACTTTCCTGCCCATGTAAGCTGGTGTGAGGTTGGATTAGTTTTAAGAGGAAGTCATGAGTAACGGGGATGGCATTAAGAGACTGACTGCATTTTGTATATTTGTTTATTTGAGGGGAAGGAAGAGAAGATGAGGCTGTAGTTAATTGCTAACACTGTGATTCTTAATTATGAAATAAGGTTAAATTTATTTAGCTCAGTTGTTTCCTAATGTGACTAACAGTGAGAATCACTAGAGAAGCTTTCAGATATCTAATAGTGGCAATGAATATTTGTATTTTTGTTATTGTGTAAAGTGTTTATTTTTAGAAAAGTAATGTGATCAGTGTAGACAAAATTTAAAAGACACAAGAGTGTGCAGTAAAAAATAAGTCTCTCTTTTCCCCAAATACCCAGTTACCCTGGGAGACTGTTGTTACAATTTTCTTTCAGAGATTTCAGACCATGTATAATATATAAATATATATCCTACTATAAGTTACTCATTCTTTTTACACAGATTAAGAATATATAAAGTTTTGCATCTTTTTTTTTTTTTTGCATTGGAATAATATTGTTTTGGAAATTCTTCCCTATTAAAGCCACATTCATTTTCAGTGAATGCCAGATGTTTTCCTGTAAAGACATGCTATAATTTATTTAACCAGTTCCATATTGATTGACCTATAGATCATTTCCAGTATTTATTATCATGAACAGGGCTATAGAAAATAACTTCTTATACACATCATTTCAAACACGAGTCAAATGGACTCTGTAGGATCCATTTCTAGTAGAATTGCAGGGTCAAAGGGTACATACATTTTAATTTTGGTAGAAATTTATTGCCATTTTGCTTGTTCATACAGCTTGAAAGTTTAAGATTTCACCAGAAATGGATAAGAATGTCACTTTTTCATATCTTTTCCAATCACTATGATTACTAAACTGATAGTTTTTTTTTTTTTTTTGCCAAATTACTGAGTTTAAAAGGTCAGTTTAGTGTAGCTTTTATTTCCATTTTTCTTATTTTGATTGACGTTGAGTATCTTTTTGTAAGTTTAAAAGACATTGTATTTCTAGATTTGTACCTTTTATTCTTATGTCTTTGTCTGTTTTCCCATTGGGTTATTGTTTTAGTGAGTTTTTTTTTGCCACCATGACCTTAAGACCTGTCAGGAACACTTTTACAGGAGGAAAACTTTATTTAGGGCTCATGGTTTCAGATAATAGATGGCTGACTCCATTGCTCTGTGACTAAGGTGAGGCAGAACATCATGGCAGAAGGGCATGGTGGAGGAAGGCAGCTCAGAACATGACACTCTGGAAGCAAAAAGAGCTCCACTTACCAGGTACAAAATATGTACCTCAAAGTCATACCCCTAGTGACCTACCTACTCCAGCCACAAGGCCCTACCTGCCTACCTACCAACCAGTTAATCCATTCAAGTGGATCAATGTATGGATCAGTTCAAGCCTTTCATAATCCTATCATTTCACTTATAAACTTTCTTGTATTGTCTCACACATGAGTTTTTTGGGGGTACCACATATCCAAACTATAATAGTTTTTGATTTTTATTATCAGAATATTGACTTCTTATGAAAATATTGCTTTTTATTATCAGCTTATAGCTTCCTTTTTTCTCCTTATGATTTGAACTATTTATATTTTTCCCCAGGTGGTCATTTGTATAAAGGCAAATAATTTTGATGTGCTGACTATTAAAAATCTTAAATAGTTAAATTTGCCAATTTATTCACTCAACAAGTATTTATTAAATGCCTTTCTTTGTGTGTGTGTGTGTGTGTGTGTGTGTGTGTGTGTGTGTTAGGAACTCATTCTAGGCACCTTACTATATAGTAAGAAAACAGACCCTAGCTCTTGCTCCTTGAAACTTCCATCCTGTTGGAGGAGATATTCAATAAAAGATGAACAAATAGATTTGTAGAAGTAAATATATAATCAGTCTTTTTGTGGTTTCAGACTTTTGTATCACAGTTCAAAGACCTTGTCCAGTTATAGACTTAAGAACCTATCTCCTGGTTCCTGGTCATGTGATGTGGTTCTTTTGTCAGATTTAAATCTTTGACCTATCTGGAATGTTAGGTGTGATTCAACCTAATATTTTCCGAGGTGCCCTTTTAATTACAATAAAGCTAAGTTGCTGTAACCTAGGGACTGAAATATGTTGTGGTTCAAAGAACACAGAAGTCTATATTTTTTCCTCATTTAATAATTCTAGTCTGAGCAAAACAGATTAGCAGGACAGTCCATATCTATTGGTCATCCTGAGATTCAGGTTCCTTCTGTCCTGTTGGTTTAGTAATCGCTCACTCTGGTTATCTTCATGCTCTTATCTGGGATAAGTGATGAGAAGTTACAGGCATCATTGCAGCTTATGTTAGTGAGAACTTACAATCGGTGCAATCTAGCTGCAAAAGAGGCAGGGAATTGCTGTCTCTGGTGGTCACCGGGTATCCAGAAAGAAGGGAAGAAAGATTTTTAGTAGAAAATTATCAATCTCTGCCATATTGGTTAGCATTCCAATACCCTTCTGCTGCTCTGTCACTATTAGTTCCCCTGTCTTGCCCTTGGGTCTCCAACCCT
The DNA here is from genome assembly GCF_045843805.1 of Urocitellus parryii. Lineage (NCBI taxonomy): Eukaryota > Metazoa > Chordata > Mammalia > Rodentia > Sciuridae > Urocitellus > Urocitellus parryii. The sequence goes on along the minus strand of NC_135531.1, from coordinate 212,032,381 downwards.
GCTGTCCCATGGCTGTCAGTACTGGTGTTACCCAGTCTTACAGTTTTAACCAGTAGTTCCAACTTTTCTTTGAGAAAAGTTTCTATTGTAGTCCACTCCCTTCTTCCAAGAATAAAACCTGTTATTATTGGGATTTTGTGTAGATAAACTTTGTTGGAGAGGGTTCAAACCTTTAAGATGTTAGTTTTTCTTATTTGGTGTTAGTGTTGTGTAATTATTTGGGGAAACACTTATTGAGACTCTTTTTTGTCTCCTCTGATCAATGAGACTTATATAATTGAAATAGATGAGAAGGAAGGAACAACTTATATGATGTTTTGTTAAATACATGGTTTTTGATTCTGACTAGGAAACCAACATTTATTTCTCTCTTCTATTAAAAACCAACTTGGAATTTGAAAAACAATTTTCCTTAGTTTAAAGATAAGGAAGGGTTAATATTTCAGGAGTTTATTGCATAAACTGGAACATACAAATCGGGGCAAAGTTTTGTACATGCTGTATATGACACACAATACTTATTGCTTTCTCAGTCTCTGTGTGTTACAGCACATATTTAGCTTTTGTCTTTGACTTTTAATTGAAAAATAAAACAAATTTACTCAAGCAGCAACTTATTAATTATTATAAAGTGAAATTTTTGTGTGACCTCTATATAGTTCATGAAGTAGTATATTTTCTACAGTAATTGCTTTCTTGCCTTTCTTTATAGTTTTATCACCCATGTGTTCACATTTAGCATTATAATTTATTTTTGCACATTTTTTAAAAAAATTTCTTATCAGGTTTCTCTCACCAGTTCTCTGTTTCCCCCAGTTTGTTGAAGGACTCAGACATTTGACTTTGTTTATTATTGGGTGGTTTTTGATGATTATATCCTCATGATTCAATTCAACTTGTTATCCTAATTTAAGTGGAAAGTGGCATTTTAACATCAAAGTGTAGGTACCAGGGGTGCTCACTGCTACTAGGTGGGTCAATATTTTGAAGTTCAATAATGAAGTAAGTATAGAAATTACTTAATGCTGATACTTCAAATTCAGATTAAAAGGTTTTTACTTAATCTTTTCTGTGTTGCATCTATATCTCCTTTATTCCACATAGGGAATTCTGGTTCTCAAAAATAATAGGGAATGACCAGGCATGGTAGTGCATGCCTTTAATCCCAGTGACTCTAGAGAGTGAAACAGGAGGATCACAATTTCAAGACGAGCCTAGTCAACTTAGCATGATCCTGTCTCAGAACAAAAAATTAGAAGGACCTGTGAATGTAACTTAATGGTTGAGTGTTTGACGTGCATGTGTGTGCTTATGGCCCCAGGGTTCAAACTCCCCACTACTACCAAAAAGAATAAAAGAAAAGACCCCAGTTACTCATTTACTTTCACCCACATTGTATGCACAGTATTCTCAAAGATGTCACAGTACTGAGATACTACTTATGAGACCTGAAAGTGGATCTGAATGGTTTTATCTTTTTATACCATCCCAATCTTCTTTCCTTGGGGGAGGTTTTTATAGTTGGAAATTCACCAGATGTAAATACTGATTAGCTGGTATATGATATTTGGAGGAAGAATAATTTTAACTTTGTTACGTGAGATGTTGGGTTTGCATTTATGTTTAGAAGCAGTACTTACCTATTAGAGAATTTGTGGGAAACATGATATGACATTGGGATTATGGTTAAAATACTTCAGGAAAAAAAACCAGGCAGAATAGAAGATATAAAATTGAATTCTTTTGGAACTGGGGTCAGCTTATTGTTTTGTTTTGTTTTTTGAAACTAGATGGGAAAAACTGGCATTGATCATATTTTCTATTTCCATGTAACTTGAAATATCTATAATAAAAATTTTAAACGTTTATTTTATAAGTGGTAAAAAGACAAGAAAACGTGGGGAAGAAGGTAATAAGGAAGGAAAGATCTGGGGGTGATTCCATTTTCAACTTAATGGTTGAGCCTGGTGGTCTACGGTGGAACTTGAATCTAAGAACATGAATAGCACCTTGAGTTAAGAAGAAGAGAAGACTGAGGTGTGGGGCCCTGAGAGAAACCATGATTTAAGGATGTATGGCGGAAGAGGAATCCACATCCAGAGAACCTTAGACATAACAAAGCCTTAAAGACACTGGAGAGTGGGGCCCGTGGTCCTCAGCTAGGGAAGAGTTCAAGGGAAGACAGGAGTTATCCATGACTCCATCCTGCATCATGCACAAGTGAGACCCTTCGTCATTCTCAGCATCACCCGAATTGCTGGAGGGTGGGGGGTTCCTGGGCCTCATCACAGATCATTGCTTCTTGGGAGTGGGTAATCTGTGTGTTATGGAAGTTTTTCTGTGAATCTGACAAGACAATGGATGGACTGAGAAGAGTCCCTTGCCTTAGCAAGGGGTTGTTGCAGCAAGTTGACGGAGCAGAACACTGTGGACTGAGGCCTAACGAGGGTGATGGGGGCAACCAGTGTAGATGGCTCTTTATGAAGCAGATAGATAGGAGAGGACTTGGGCCTTACCCAGTTACCCCTCAGGTGGTAATTATTGAATTTTATTGACACTTGTGATAATACAAGAGAGGTTGCTTATAAGTGGAGAGAATAGGAATGGCTCTCAGTGCAGGATGGCTGAGTAGTCAGGCTACACATGGGCTTCCATTCCTCCACTGCCGCGGCAATTGTTTTATTTTTTTTGGAAGGAGGCTTTGTTGGTTGAGAGAAAAGTTAGAAATCATCGTAATAAATTAGATCCTTTTTCATTTATTAGCATTTTGAATAACGTATTTGGAAAGGATCAAGATCTTTGTGCCTCTGCTTCTCAGATTCTTTCTGGGCCTTATGACCCATGCCTAAGGAAGGGGAAAGGTATGGGGTCTGCAGTGCTGGAAAGAGCCCCCCACCCCAGTGTTCTTAGTTTTTTTTTTCTTCATTTCCTTGCCCCATGCAAACGACTGTCCTTAATGTGCAAGATCTACAAAAGAGGTTGCCCATTATTAAGTTATGTGCATATGTTCCCCAACTTACCATGCGGTTATGTCCCATGAAATCCACTATAAATTGATAATAATGCACTTTGAAAATGCATGTAATGTGCCTAACCCAACCGTCATCACAGCTGAGCACCACAGTCCACTGTAGCCCTGCGGTGGTGGTGGTTTGTCCTTGAGATTGCAGGGCTGATGGGAGTGGCAGCTTGCTGCTGCTCTGTGCATCCAGAGAGGAGAGTTGGGTACATCGCTAGTCACTGCAAGTATGTGTATCACATTCTTATCAGCATATAGTTGAAAGTATTAACTTGGGTACCATCTGTACTATGGGTCTGTTAGAGGTAATCCCACATTTCCATGATGGTTTCATAATCATAGTGTATCAAGGCCATGTGTGTACTAGGAGGGAGGCGAGAATCCTGTTCTTGTCTTCCTCTGCTTTGTGTGGGGTGGGGGTCTTTGTTTTTATAAACAAGATTCATTGATTTCTACCCTGTAGGCTTTATACCTCGCTACTTGGGGACCATTGTCTATTTTTTAAAATTCATTTCTTTCTCCTCATTTAATACAGTGCAATTAGTTTTTCTCTTGGCATTGTTGCTGTATTTAGGTCAGCGAGTATTTCCCGTGGGTCACATCTTTTTTTTTGTTTTTTCCCCATACAGTATCCATCTAGAACCTCTTCCCGTCTCCTGCCCCATCTCTTCCTTGTTTTCTGTTGTGGTTACTTGGATGCTAACCCGTTCAACTTGTGCACTGACCCTGGTACATGGCTCCCTTTCTTTCTCATGATCGTATTTATACTTTTGATGGATATATTTAAATGAACAGCTGTGCGTTTGTTGAGTCATACCACAATTATCTGATTCTGCTTTAGCTGCTCGACTGGCAAAAGCATATTTCAAGCTAAATTGTGAGACAATTCCATTAATCACATTCTAGTTGGGTGGGTGGGGGGGAAGACCACTAAGAAAAGACTTTTTAAAAGATTAATTAGCAATTCCATTCTTTAGAGTAGGTTGGGCTGGTTGCTGTTTAATGTGTCACTTGGAGAAACTTTAGAAAGGTGTAAATAACTATAAAAGGCTTAATGATATCAGCCCTGTGGACAAAAATCTCTGAAATAATTGATGTGCAGATAGTTAATTGTGGTGCTGGTTTATTTAAATAGGTTAGGAGTCTTTTTTCAAAAGTATCCCTTTTCCATAAATAAAGACCAGGGTTCTTGACTTGGAGTCCTTGAATTCATTGGCTAAGTATTTTGTCTTCAGCCTCCTGACAAGATAAAATCTAATACAGAAGATATTAAAACTTTCATTTTGTTTTTCCTCAGATATACTAATTGCTAACTGTAACCTCTGATTGAGTCTTTGGCTTCCCTCAGCCACGTATTTTTTTTTTTTCTTTTGACACTTCCTTGGGATTCTTTCTGAAGGTTATTAATAGGCATGGAAGCATAGCTTTCCAAATAGCGTCAATAACTGTTAGAAGCCTGGGGGGGGGAGATAATATGTCAATTTTTGACTTGTAGGAGATATATTTTCAAGCTACACAAGCTGTCTCAGAGGTCACTGGGGATGGCTCTGGGCAGATCAGCTGGTGTCTGCAAGGAGAGATCCAAGCGGCTCTTTCCAAATGGGATATTGTCCACCAGGGAGTTGTCTGGTATAACCAGAGGTTGCCAGCCGTCTTTTTGTTTGGCTGCTTCTCTTGGATGTCACCCTTGAAAACTGGAATCCAAGTTACAAATGATATCTTTTTAATTTATCTCAAATACCCAGTTGCTACTATATTAAATTGAGGTCATGGGCCTGCCTGCACTCCCCTTCCCAGTTATTTCCTTGCTAGGCGATACAAAAACTTAAACTGGACCTTGCTTTCTCACCCATACAGAGTATAACATTGACTGAGAGGTTAGAATTAAAGTACTTTAATGGATATTGAGTACCTGGTGAGGGCTAGACATGGGGAGGTTGCCGTGTAGTTTTTACTGTCACGCTGCTTACATTTTGGTGTGTGGAGGAGAGAGAGGGGAAACACAAAATAAGTAAGTGAAGGACATATGTCACCCAGTGCTGTGAAGGAGATACAGCAGGGACGTACAATGGGTGGGGTGGGTGGGAAGTCTGAGCCAGGAATGGCCTTAGAGTGAGAGGGTGGAGTGGGGATGGGTGGGAAGGCTCTGGACAGACCAGAGTATAAATGGCTATTTTCCTCAGCTCCACAGAAATGTTCTCTACTGTCTTCCGTTGAGAGAGTGAGAGAGGAGAGCAGAGCTGTACCCCTCTGACTCTGATAGCCCTTTCATCTTATTGCCTCCACTACACCTTGTTGCAGATTGACACTGTTGGCCTCAGCCTTGGGACACTTGAGTCCTAGGATAGGTTCTGCAACACCGGCCATCCAGTAATAGGGAGGATAGACGCTCTATGTTATCAGGTTCAAGGAAAGATTTAAGGTTAGGCACAGTTAGAAATGAGACAGAGATGGCCTCTAACTGAAAAGTAATGGGGAACTGGATTTTAAATGGACTCAGAGTTACAAATCTAGAAGATTTTATGGGAAGGAATAATAGGGCCACTGATATCCACAGGTTATATATATATATATATATATATATATATATATATATATATATATATATATATATATATTTCCAGGACAAACTGCAGGGAGAGAAAGTGGTGTCCCTGTGCTGCAGGGGAGAATATAACAAAACAGCTGGGAGGTGATGAGTTTTATTAGTTTGAAAGGAAGCAGGAGAACCATGGCTACTGGATACAGGGAGTGAAGTAGAAAACGAGACACAGTCTCCATGCAAGAGCATGTTGAAGTAAAACCTAGTGTTGGGGTCCCAGGAACTTGTGTCGGAACATTGGATTCTCAGGAGCTTGCCTGAGTTTTCCTTTGTGTAACTACTCGAGGTATAACAAAGTCAATTTTGTGTACAATTGAAATAAATTTATTGGGGATCCTTGTTTCTTATGTGGTTGCCTAAACTAAACCTTTACTCCCTCAACTTAGTACCATCCTCTTTTCTTTTTTTACAGATTAAATTGTTTTCTTCCCATTTTTTCCCAAATCATATCTTGGGTCCATCTGTCATAGCTGGGATGTTTCTAGTCTAACTTTTTCCATTAAAATCCTTTCTTTCCTAAAATAATCTGTAATTATTTTCTCTAAACACAGGATGAACTGATTTAGGGGCCCGTTTTCTGTTCTATAGGACTTGTCCAAGAAACTATTTGTATTCATCTATTGCAAAAGATCAAATTACATGCTAATGTTCTGAAAGTAAAAGCCCATCAGCAACCCTCAGCAGCAATGAAGTCTGTATGAAACCAAGCCCTGGCAGCCTGTGCACATATCACTAGTTCAGAGTGTGGCATTAAGAATATTTAAAAGGTCATTTGTGAACTGAAGAAGAGACCCTGACTTAACTTATATGGCCTGATGGCTCTAGTGGAACCTTTTCTTTGCAGCTATGACTGACATCTCCCATCTCTTTTCACCCTTTCCAAAGTCCCAGGAAGTTTGTAGCAAGCCACCCTTCCGATAGGTCTATCTCTTCAGCTTGGAAGAGAGAAATGTTCTCACATTATCTAATCAGTTCTAATGGCTGGTTTTTGTCCTACGGGGAGGTGGTTGTTGTAAGTATACTTTCCTTCAAACTTTTGTGTCTAGAATTTGTCTTAGTTTCCAAATGTGCCTTATATTATTTTCTGTTTTTACTTTGAGGTGTGGGTTACAGAAGAATTGAAGATAGAGGGTGGGGGATGGGAGTAAGAAACCACTTGCTCTGTCAAACAGCTTGTTTTTTCTTTGACATTGAGGTATTGAGGGTTTTTTTTTTTTTCCTTTCTTGGAAGCAGGAGTTAAGGTAGGGGAAATAATTGAAGGTTGCAGAGTATAAGAAATTAATTTTGAGGTTAGAGAAATAGAAGGAAGGGATGATTGAAAGGCGATTCAAATAACCATGGGTAAGATTGTTTCCTAAGAGAAAAATCAAAGTTGTTGAAACTTAGAATGAAGGAAGACTTGGATGAAGCATTAAGGATGACAGACTGGATTTCTGGCCTATCTCGGGCTGGCCAGTGAGTGAAGCTATGTAGAGTAACAGTTGATTAAGATCACTGGAGTCTGGTTGTGTGGTCTTGGATTTGAACTTATGTCCTTGAATCAGTTACTCCTACTCATCCATTTTCTTTTTTATAAAATAGGATTAACATGAATATTTTTCACAGTGTTTTAGGGAGTGATTGCATAAGATAATACATATTGATTCAAAGCACAACACCAGGCTTATTAGTAAGTGCCCCTAGTGTTATCTAGTGTTATGGTGATAATTTTATAACACTGATAGATAATTAAAAGAAACCAGAATTTCTCTCTCCCTCTGCTTTTTTTTTTTTTTTTTTTTGCATTGGGAATGTAACCCATGGGCACTTTACCACTGAGCTACAACCCCAGCCCTTTTTATTTTTTATTTTGAGACAGAGTTTCCCTAAGTTGCTGAGACTGGCTTTGAACTTGGAATTCTGCTTCAGCCTCCCAAGTTGGTGGGATTATAGGTGTGCACCACCATGCCTGAAATTTCTGTTTTGCCTCTGCCGTTTATATTATAGAGTATTTTTTGGTTGTTGTTGGAAAAAAAAAAAACTGTCATGGAATAGAAGTAAGAGAACCCTTATGAGTGGTAATCTAGCAAAGGTTAAAGAGACTGTACCAGTTGGTATAAAGTCATTCAAAACAGGGATGAGTGCTCATATGACCCACTTTCAAGACTCTTTTTAACTCAGAGATTGTTAGAAGTGAAACTGAGAAGAGGATCAAGAAAGTCCCTATTTAATAATTAGGTGTTGTCTAAATTATGTATTGAAACCAGTGGGCAAACCGAGTGAGTTTGGGCTACCAGGCCAGACAAATGAACATTCTGTAGAATTTTTGAATAACTTTCTCCCTATTTTCTGTATTATGGACCAAAAATTGAACATTGCTCTTAAGTCTAGATTTTAGAAATAACCTTTATTGCCATATTATAGCTTATCAAGTAGATTGCTTAATATCAGTTCTAAAAGTTGAATGTAGAAATTCAGTATATCATACTCTAATTATTCTGTGACCAATATCAAAATGATTATTTTTGCTGGATTGCTGGCCTATCTCGGGCTGGCCAGTGAGTGAAGCTATGTAGAGTAACAGTTAATTAAGGGTATCAGCATACCCATGTCTTTATTCAGCCATAAAGTTGTGATGAACAAAAGAAGTGCCAAACTTGGTCTTTAGCCTACACGTTAGAAATTGAGCTGAATGCTAGCTTCTTGACTGGATATCAGTCTGATCTATAAATGGAGTTTGAAAAGCACCTTGGGATTTATAAAGTGATTCTGCTCTGCCCTGTGATTGTCTGTTTTTAGTAGAGTATCATGCAAATGCTCTGTCTCCCAAGAAGGTAGACCTGAGACATTGTAAGAGGTAGCACTGATTCAAAGAGGGTGCCTTAGCTAGGCAGGAGGTCCCTAGCCATTTTCCAAAGAGCTATTTTCCTTGTGGTTGAAGTGTTAAGATTAGTTACCAGGGATTGAGAGTCTTATCCAAGAACAGAAGGGAGTGTTGTATACATTACAGGCAAAAATTCATACTCGGAACTCTTCAGATGATATTTTGCAATCCCAGTAGCCTGATTCTTCAGTTAGGGACTTTGACATTTGAACCTAAATGAAATAAGCAGTGAGTACCTTTCTATTAACAAGTTTATATTCTACTTAAAAAAATTTAGTTGTATATATATCATTCCTACATTTAAAAACATTTCTAATGCATTTTTCCACAACTGATAAGCTTTTCTTGATGTTAGAATGATTAAAGAGATTTCTAAAACTGAAGAACAGTAGCATTTTGGTCAGGTATGGGGCAAGTGCTCTGTCTAATATATCTGGTACCATTTGGTGAAGTGGTATAGTAGAAGAACTGAGCATCTAAACTTCAAGGCAGTGATTCTCAAAGGGTGGTCCAAGAGTCCCTGGTGTCTCTGAAACTTTTGAGGGGGTTTGGCAAGATCCTTCTTACAATACCATTTGCAAGGTTACATTTTCTATATATATTTTAACCAGTCCAACATGTTATAACAGGTTGAATGTAGAATCATATTTGAGAATCCAGGTATCTTCTTCGTCAAACATACTTATTTGCAAAATGTAAAGCAGTGCCACTTTTCTCCTGTTTTGTTTTTGTTTTTGTTTGTTTAAAATACAGTTCTTAAAAACAGGGTAGTGTGTTTATTGTTACCTTAATATAAACACAATATTTTAAAAAATTCTCAATTTTAATTCCTAAAATTAAACTAAATGAGCAGATATAGCCTGCATAAACAAGTTCTTCAGTGATTTTCAAGAGTATAAAGGGATCATGAGGCCAAAAAGTTTGAAAACCACTAGTGAGGTATTCCTGAATTATTGAATTGTTCCTATTCCCATTTCTGCCAATCTCTCTTTCTTACCAAGAGTAGAGGATTACTTTTAAAGGCAGTATATATTTTTAATATGTTTTGAAGTTATAAGTAGGTTCTTTAGGTTGATACTTTAACATATTGATGTTTCTTATATTTAAAGTGACATCAGGAATTTTCAGAACATTCTCTTTTCTGCATTTTTCCCCCTTTCCTTTGTGGGGTGCTCTTTTCAATAGCTGAATTAATGGGCAGCAGAGGCACTCCAAACCCTGAACAGTAGTAGCCAGTAAGTGATATTGATTTTTTTTTACCCCAATAATTTTTAGCATATTTTAAGATTAGCTTGGGGGACTGAATTTATCATTCTTTTTATGTCTCCTTATTTATGAGCTGAAATTAATTTTGCTTGCATAATGATAATCTGTAAATAGATATTTTGGGGCATCAGCTTTTGTTGGCTTTGTGGCATGGAAAATACAGCAGTATTATTGTTTTTTTGGATTTTTTTTTTAATTCCGAAGGGATTTTTGACTTTAAAGCTTGGTAACTATTAACATTAACTATTACCCAGATTAAAACTCTATACATTAAAGTTTATGGAGATGATACATTATTTATCTATTTGTTTTATTGGTGCGTTGTAATTATATATAAATTGGACTCATTATGTCATATTTGTACATGCATATAACGTAATTTGAGATGATACATTTTTTAATCTTGTCATTCCTTTACAGGTATATATAGAAGGATATGTATTCATTTTTTTAATAAGCTGAGCTAATTAATTTGGAAAGCATTGTAATTAGACAAGTATTAAATGTGCATCTACATGGCTCTGGCATTGATGGACAAGGTAGACAATAGATTTTTGTTGCTATGGATTTTAGTGTATAAGGGAGACGTGTTCAGAAGCACATAAAGATCTGAATGCATAATTATTAGTAATGATGATTTCTATGAAAATTAACAAAGTAATATGTGAAAGTGAAAGAAAGGTTTTTGAGGGTTTAGGCACCCTACTATAAGGAAGGGACATTTATATTGAGACTTGATGGATGAGTAGGAATTGGCCAGGTTGGGCTATAAAGAGGACTCAGTGACAGCACACATACACAGGTCTAGAGATGGGCAAGAAGTAGGCTGATTGGAGTGCCTAGAAGTAAGGGGCCAAGGGAACTAAGGAAAAGATGGTGGTGAGAACCAAGGGGGCTCGGTAACAGTGAGGACACAGGGCTTAGAGTCCCTTACCCCAGCAATGACGGTAGTTTCCCTTTCCAGCTTTCTTGGGCTGTCTCTAGCTCAGGGCTCTTCCAGGTCTCCGGTACCTGGCCATTCTCATGTTTTTCTGTTCTAAGTTAAGCCTTAAGTTCTTGGGACATACCTCACTTGTCCTGGCCTTGGGCCTCTACAGAAGCTGAGGAATTGTTCCCTTTTCCTCACATGTTACCCTGATGTGCCTGCCCATGTCTGCATCACATTCCTTGTGACACACACACACACACACACACACACACACACACACACACACACACACACACACTCACACCTGGAGCACATGCTCTTCCTGTTTTCCTAGTACTTTTGTCCTGGTCCTATTAAAATACTACCTCCTCAGGGAAGTTCCATGCTCCAGAAATATCTCAATTTACTTTCTTGGCAATATAGTTTAATTATTTCTTACTTAATATTTTAGTTTTTAAGTTATGCAATCTTTTTGATGATTATTTGACTACTAGCATATCTATGTTATAAGTTCCACAGTAGCAAGAACCATACTTTCATGTCTAATATGTAGTATATAGTATATAGTTTCTTATTACACCACCTAGTAGGCTCTCAATAATATTTGAGTGCATGAATGAATTAATGAAAGAAGGACTGGGAATTCAGAGATAAGACTGAGATGAAAAAAATAGATTAATGGTCTCAAATGGCTTTTGATGACTTATCAGTTCAATTTAATTTTCTTAATGTATACTCAAAATATGTTGATTTGTGTTTTATGTTATATGCAAAGTATGTATTATAAAATATATATATGGGTTTGGCTTTGGGTCCTTGGATCAGTTACTTCCACTCATCCATTAGAAAATCCATAGAATAGGATAAAGATGAGTATTTTTTATAGTGTTTTAGGGAGTGATTGGATAAGATCATGCATATTGATCCTAAGCATAGTGCCAGGCACATTAGGAAGTGTCACTAGTATTATGGTGGTGATGATGTAAAACTGACAGATGACTAAGAGACATCAGAATTCCTCTTAATTTCTTTCTTTCTTTTTTTTTTTTTTTAGATACTGGGGATTTAACCCAGTGGCACTTTACCACTGAGCTACATCCTCAGCCCTTAGCTTTTCATCACTATAACAGAATACCTTAGATGTTTAACTTAGAAAGAGGAAAGGTTTGTTTTGTCTATGGTAGAGGTTCTAGTCCATGATGGGTTAGACCTATTGCTTTAGGCATCTAGTTGAGGTATGGATGGCAATGGTGGGGATCTCATGGTGGAACAAACTGCTCACTTCATGGTCAGGTTAAAAAATAGAAAGAAGGAGTTAAGATCCCATGGTCCCCTTCAAGGACATGCTCCCAATGACTCAACAACCCTCTACTGGGCCTCATCTTTTAAAAATTCCTCCATCTCCCAGTAGCACCACCCCGGGGACCAAAAGTTTTACACGTGGTCCCTTGGGGGACATTCAAGATCTAAATTATAGCAATATATTAAAAAGAAATTTTAAAAACTAAATATGATACTTCAAATATGTGCATCTTATTGTACTTTAATTTTACCTCAATAAAGCTATGAAAAAAAGCCAAATATAAAATATTTAAGGTAATAGTGATGGCTTCACATTATTACTGAAAAGCCGGGCATTCAAGTAATATTTATTATATATGTCAGAGGACGTGAATTCAGTTTTCCATTTTTTTAAAAAAAATTATGGACTTGGGGAGACTGCTTCATACCAGATTAATCTGAATATTCTTACTTTTCTTTAGTAAAGTGGTTAAAGAAGAACTACTAGGAATAAATGATGTTGGGGCACCGTTTTCTTTTTCTTCTGGTGCTTGCATCAGTAACATAATCAATCTCTAGTTTCTTTAATGATTTTAGGACACCTGCCCTGGGGGGGAGAGCTCATTTCATTATAACCAGCCAGTATAAATTATGAATCCACTTAAAATGGACCCTCAAATCTATAGTGCACAGCTGCACTCCGTAAGCAGATCATGCCCGCCCTTCCATCCTGTAACTCTGCTCTTCCTGAAAGCCACCTCTCGTTCTACTGTCACAGAGAAAGACTTCCAATAAAGACTTTTGTTGTTTACTACTTTTTAAAATTCACAGTTTTATGAAAAAGGGAGTTTAGTATTTTTATTCCATGGCTCAAGGAGTTTTTTTTTTTTTTGTATGGCCATTGGATGCATGCATCCAAGGCAGGTGGTTCTTGCTGGGGATTTCAACAGACACAACTGCAAGTTGTTCTGCCCCAGTGCTGGGGAGCTGAAATGAAATCTCTTAGGATGGAGAATTTTCTGTCCCCACAGCACAATACCTTAGGCCAGGTAATTTGGGAAGAAAAGAAATTTATAGTTCCAGAGGCAGGGGAATCTAAGAACACAGCTCCAGCATCTGCTCAGCTCTAGTGAGGGCCCCCCTTGCTGCAATATAACATGGCAGTGAGGCAGCTGGCTAGGGTCACTTTTCCTCTTCTTATAAAGACTACCAGTTTATCTAGTCCTAATCACCTCCCCCATAGCCCCAACTCCAAATACTACTAATATATATCTTTGGGGATTAAGATTGCAATACAGGAACTTTTGGGGGGCAGATTCAAACTATACCACCTTTTGAGCTAGATCATGAATGATATGAGGAGAGGAGTGGGTAAGAGAGAGTTGTGGGTGCAGCATCTCAGGTCAGTTCAAGCAGAGGGCAACAAGTAGCATATTGCTGTTCAAAGGTATAGAGAGTGTCAGAGGAGTCGGCCTGTGGTTGTGAGAGGTCAAGATGAGGAATTTGTAGCCTCAAAAAAGACTTGCCACAGAAAAGAGCTATGTGAACGCGAATTATTATAACAACTACAGCCGAAGAGGGCCACTCCAGTTTCATATGGTTTTAAAGATAAAAGAAAGGTACATAAAAATCCCCAGTACACCTCCTTGCTATTAGAGAAGTGATAGATTGAAGTATAATTGTGGGAAAAGGAAAATGTTAAATGAGAGGTAGAAAGATGGGATGGAGTGTGGTAAGGAAACAATCAGACAATCAGCTGAAGGAGAATCACAAGGAATCTACTCCAAACGGGTTAACAGAATTTGCCCTTTGGTTTGAAGCTGCAAGAGTAAGGTAGCACTATTCATAAAGAACTTTATCAGTTTTCTTTGTTACTCTATCCAGAAAATTGTGTCTAGCCAAATTCCCATCAGGTTCCTGATATTTGCAGGACTTATTCAAGTGGAAAAATTCTTAACTCAGGAAATTGAGCTTCTGCCAATGTAGTTTTAGGCCAACACCAACTTGAAATTTTTGTCAACTATCCTATTTTCTCAATGATAATTTCATATATTATAGATGTACATGATTTCATATTTCAGGAGTATTCCTGTCTTAATTGCATCTGTCCTTTGTGAAAATCTAAGGTGAACTAGAAATGCATTGCTTTGCCACAGATGAGGTGATTTCTGTTTGCTTGTTTGACTATTTTCTTTGAAATGCAGATTCCACCACCTCTTCACCTTTTAAAGCAAAGAAAGGCACAAATATAGTAATTCAGCTTGAGTTATTCAGTCTCTTAATCTTTTAAAAAATACTTATATTTTAGCTGTATTTGGACTCAATACTTTTGTTTTATTTATGTATTTTTATGCGGTGCCGAGGATCGAACCTAGGGCCTCGCTCGTGCTAGGCAAGCACTCTACCGCTGAGCCACAACCCCCACCCCTGGTCTCTTAATCTTTAACATCATGCTAGAGTAGTATATCCATTCTTCTTAGGGATTTTACTATTATGTCAATGTAGTGTTCAGTAGGGTAAGATCAAATTCAAACCTGAAATCTGTGGGAATGCCTCATCTTCAGCCTTTACACCACTACTCCCTGAGTTTCCTTCCTGAGTTTTTCATCTAAGAGGATGGGTTCCGAGAAAGTGAGGTGAATCTGATTAACTCCTTAGATGACTTTCTTAGATCAGTGAAAAGGGCATCCAATTGAATGTGCTAAAACATATGGGAACATACATTAGAAGGATTTGTAAGAGGGGCCTGCAGTGGCAGAGAAAGATGGTATGCTTAATTGAATTTGTCATCCTGCAGTTAAATTTTTGTTTGACTGACTTCTTTTCTCTTCCCTCCACAGTTGTACGATGATAGATGGAGTGATGATTCTTCCTGTGCTAATGATGATTGCTTTTCCTTCCCCGAGTGTGGAAGGTAAGGGACATGCAGCTATTTGGATTAGGATAAGTATATTGTGTATCATTTGGCTTGTTGTAAACTAGGCAGGTCTTAACCCTATTAGCCTCAACACACCTTTTTTATAATAAATATTTGGTAAAGCCCCTTGACTGTTTCGAAGTGCAATTCTGATCCCTATTATATTATAATTTAAAAGTATTTGATATAAAAATATAAAAACCTGGCATAATGCACCATCTAAAATAAATATTAAGAAGAAATAAAGAAATTTCTGTAATTAACAGTATAGCAATATATATAAACAGATTCCATACATTCAATCACAGTCAACATGAGTATGCTTGAAGACATAAAGAGGTAGAGTAGCTTCCCAGTCCCCATCCATGGTTCCATTTTTCACAGTTCTAGTTGCTCGTGGTCAACCATCGTGCAAACATATTAAAATAAAATTCCAGAAATAGATAATTCATAAGTTCTAAATAATTTTTATTATGTATAATATGATTTTTCTGTTATTGTTGTTAATCTCTTAGTGTGTTAAATTATAAATAAACTTCATCATAGGGTATATATGAGGAACAAACATAGTATATTTAGGTTTTGGTACTCTCCATGATTTCAGGCATCCATTGAACATTTGAGAACAGGTATCCCCAGAACAAGGTGGGGGCTACTCTAGCACGTGCTATGTATGTAATGATCTTCTGTATCCTCAGAAGCAGGTTGGTACTGTTGTGTGGTATTAGTGTCACAAGTAGCCTAACCTTCCATGATTGCATTTTCTGAATAAAAACCAAATTGAGAACTGCTGACCTTCTGCTGTAGTTTGAATCTGGAATCTGGAATGAGCCCCCATGTGTTAAAGGCCTAATTCCCAACTTGGCACTATTGGGAGGTGATAGAAACTTGAAGATTTGGGGCCTATGGGAAGTCTTCTGGATTTTATTTGGGTTGTTCCCCCAAAAGGGGTTTGTGGGACCCCACCCCTTCCACTTTTTATCTTTTGCACTTGGCCTTGAGGTTAATAGAGTTCTTCTGCCACATGCTCCAACCATGATATACTGAGCTGCCACTGGCTAAAATAATGGGACCAATCTGTCATGGACTGAAACTCCCCAAACTGTGAGCCCAAAGTGAACTTTTTCTCTTATTACGTTGATTATCTTGGGTACTTGTTATAGTAAGGGAAAGCTGATAACATGCCCTCAGGTTATATGATATTTATATGTTTTTGGAAATTTACATATAGTGACAGTTTAATCTACACTATTTGTAATAGGTACTAGGCTCAATTAATTTTACCAAGATTTTTCATGTAAATGAACGTGTACTGGGACAGTCAAAATTTGTGTGGGCATTGGCTAAGTCTTTGTCTATGTGGGCTGTGATAACAAAAATGTTATAAACAAGGTTGTACATAAACAACAGGAATTTATATTTCAGTTCCAGAGGCTGAGAATTCCAAGTTCAAGATGCTAGCAGATCCAGTGTCTGGCAAGGGCCCATTTCTCCTTCAAACATAGCAGGCTAAACTTAGCTGTGTGGTACCACCAAGGCATTTCAAGGACTTTGGCATCTCTGGTCTCCTGCCAATTTTCAAAAAGTTGCTTAGAGGTAGTACTACTCCTTTTGAAAGAATAAAATGTATTCATAATTCTCTGCATTTGTATGTAATTTCTTTTAGCAAGTTGTTATATAACTTTGTATATCCATAAAACATAAACATGCCTTACTGTGCATCAAGCTGTGCCCACTCTGTTTTAGAAGGTTCCTCCATAGAGAGTGGTGCTTACAGTGTGAATTCAACCTCCTTATGATAGGTGGGACAGTAAGGCTAAGTGAGGGACATTAACCAGTTATAAGTTCTTTGGGATATAGTGTTATATTTTATATAATTGATAAGTTTCTAGGGAAGTAACTGGAAAGTTAGTGTAGCCCATACTGTGGGGACATCTGTGCTTAATCTTCTAGAATGGATTTTGTTATTTTTTAAGTTTATACTATTTGATCTATTTCGACTTCCTTTTCATATTCATTGACATACATTGTGCATCTTCAGTATCCAATATTATGGCCAGTAGTCAATGTGACACTTGAAGTGTAGCAATGGAATTGAGATGTGCTGTAAGTGTAAGGAACAAACTGGATTTTTGAAGACAGTGAAGACGTAAATTCCACTTGTTTCTTTTTTTACTATGTTGAGCAAATTTGGAATTACATAAGGTCACTAATATTTTGTTTCTCTTGGAAAATGGAGCTATAGCCCACTTTAGATATTCAGTGTGTAGACGCTGCTCTAAGCAATATTGTTAAAGACTTTGTGATAATATGACACTTGTGTCAATTAGTGCCAAGGATGTTTGAAGAAAGTTTTCCACTGTGGCAGTGTGGAAGGGATTAATAGGAAGAAAAGGGTTTCTATGAAAGCTGACAAGATTTGTTGAGTTAGCAGGGGTTTTCATCTGGGGCGATTGTGCCCCAGGAAATAACTTGGCAAAATTTCTAAACACATTTATTTCAAATGAGTTTCTAGGATTCCCTGTCTTCTTTTAAATTACTTAACAATTTGATTTTTTATTGTTATTTTTTAATCTAAAGAATCTCAGGACTAAATTCTCTCCAAATGTCTTATATCTTTCCCTAGGTGCCTTATCAGTTCTTTGTGGTATTAAGTAGTACCTTTGGGTTTACACTGGCATCATGGACTTAAGTGTGATGTAGATAAGATAGAAAGAAAAAGGAGCAGAAGAGAAATTGAGGTGGAAATGTAGTATAAAGAGAGAAGGGGGTTGGAGAAAGAGCGGGAAAAAGAGAGGAGCAAATGGAATTTATGGAAATGTCAATAACATCTCTATTGGTTGTTTTTTCCTGATCCCAGCTCTTAAGCTGCCCAGAGAGTCCAGCAAATGATATTTTCATGCCACAGTAAAAACACAATAATGAAACTAGTTTATCTGGGCTGATACAGGAATGAATGGCCACTAAGGTTTTGCTATTTTATCTACCACCACACCACCACCAGAATGTTTAGAAATATGGACCAGAGTGTGGGAAAGAGTGTCTCATCCTTTAGTTGAAATGCTATCTTTTTTTTAAAAAAGAACATGCAGTGAGTGCTCTGACCTAGAGTGCTCCAATCATAATGGCCATTGCCTCGTGCTGTCCTCTCTCCCTGGCTCGGCTCCATGTTGACTGTCAATAGCATATTTTATGAAAGGCACTCTTGTTTTAATGTATGTATGTACCAGTACCTTTTTCTTAACACAGAAAAACTCTGTTTGTAATATACTGTAATGTACTCAACATTCGTTGTAAAGCAAATGTTAAGTATAAAATACTTACCCCAAAGAGGTAAATTCCAGGGAAGACAAGGAAAACATTTTGTAATAGTACTATAGCTTATCTGGTACTGAGCTTTATAGATGACCAAGTTTAAAAGAAAACAGGACCCATATTTAATGTTTACAGAGAAGAGGAACCAGCTTATTAATTGTGTATCCGTGATATTATTGATGCTAGATGACATTATTGGGACCTAAATAAAAGTCATAGAGGTTTTTTTTTTGTTGTTGTTGTTTTGGTACTGGGGATTGAACTCAGCAGTGCTTTACCACTGAGCCATATCTCAAATATTTTTATTTTTTATTTATTTATTTTTATTTTGAGATAGAGTCTTGCCAAGTTGCCAAGGGCCTTACTGAATTACTGAGTCTGGTCTCAAACTTGTGATCCCCTTGCCTCAGCCTCCTAAGTCTCTGGGATTATAGGTGTACACCACTGTGCCTGGCGATATTTTGTTCTGATGTATTTTGTAATCCATTAAAAAACAAACAAGGGTCAGACGTGGTGTCATGAGGCTGTAATCTCAGCTACTGAGGAGGTTAAAGTAGGAAGATGGCCTGAGCTCAGGAATTCAAAGGCAACTAGGGCAACAGAGCAAGACCCCCACCTCCAAAACAACCAGAGAAGGATGGGGAAAGGGTGGTCAGTGTATACTGAGTTATAGTTAGACAGTTCTGGGGTTCTGTTGCACAGTAGGATGGCAAGTAATAACAATAATGTGTATGTCAAAGAAAGCAAGGAGGAAGAATTTTGGATGTTTTCACCACAAATAAATGATAAATGTTTGAAGATATAGGTGTGCTTACCATGATTGAAGCATTATGCATTGTGTAAAAGCATCAAAACATCACTTGTCACCCATAAATATGTACAAATTTATGTGCCCTCCTCCAAAAAAATCAAACCAACTCTTCCTCCTTTGTCTCCCCGATTTTTTTTTTTCATTGCTGAAGACCAAGTATTTCTTAAACAGTGATTAGAAATGGTGATAACACTTCAAATGTAGTTCCAAAATCATGGACCTACTATTGGATAGAGTTTGTGTGTATTTCAGAAACTTTTTAAAGTTCTGTGCAACTCTAAATGCTCTGGGCAAAAAGGGACTCTTTTTTTTTTTTTTAATTGTTGTTGTTTTTGTTTGTTTCCAAATACAGAAAATACTGTGTACTGTAACGATCCCTTTGATGATTGCCCATAATATATATTTATTTATTTATTTATTGACTGCTTAATACATGTGAATTATTGGGCCAATCGCCTTATGTTATTATTTCCCATATTAATTAGTACTTATTTTTTTCTAAAAAAATTCTCTCATTCGATGATATGGTAAAGAAAAAAAAGTTATTCTGAACAAAAGAGATAAATTATAGTAACAAGAAATGAGAGCAACAAATTTAACACTGAGATGCTTCTTTTACATTCAATCACCCCTTCAAGAACTTCCTGAATCCTCAATAATGAGAAATTCAAAGAAAGGCTTATTCTATTCTTCCCCCCAGTGGCAAAGAGGGGCACCTTTGTGGACCCTAACAAAAAGTCCATTGAAGTTATCCCCTTCCTTCCTTCATTGGGTAATTGGGCTGGAAAGTCTGAGTGGCAATGGCTTTGAAAATACTAAAATCCAGTTAACTCAGAAAATAATTTAGGACCTAGCAGTCTTCTCTAAGACAGACCAAAATCTCTTGCAACAAAACTCTGCATAAGTCTAACCTCCCTTGCTATAATAAAATCTAACTGTGACTTATAAATCTTACAAAATGTTGGTTGTCTTGGCTTTAAAATATTTCCAAAGAAGCAATACTCCATTTGAAGTACTGGTGTCACCGTCTTCACCTGTATGCATTCAGGGACAAAAGGAAAGCCAAACCCAGAGGTTCTGTCTTCTCCCTGGTGGCATAATAGTAGTATTAGAACATGATCAGTCTTATTAGTGGGAAGGAAGGGAAGAATATACAGGTAATTAGGACTCAAGTGCTCTTCTCTGTGAAAGCAAATAAAACTCTTCCTGCAGCTAGAGTTGGGTAGATAATGAACATGAAAAATGATTACTGGTAGGAGAGATGAGAAGTAAAGAACACAAACCCAGCTGAAGGGGCCTTGTCATTTGCTATTACAAACTCTCTTCTCCTCTCAAACAGACAGGATTGAGCTGGATTCTAGCATGCACCGGACATAAATGAATGTAGATGTAGCTAACTCAGGGCGCGCGCGCACACACACACAAATGAAAATTTGAAGAGGATTAATAATGACATAAGCTCTTAGGGTTGGGGATATACCAGTGTAGCACAGTAGTAGAACACTTGACCAGCACAAGCAATGCCCTGGGTTCAATCTTCAGCACCACAAAAACAAACAAACAAACAAAAAATAATGATAGAAGCTTTTGAACACCACTCTTTAATATACATTGTTTTTTGTTGGCTGTGTAACCTCAAGCAAGAGCTTTCACCAATCCAAACACATTAAAAAAAAAAAAAAAAAAAAAAAGAAAGAAAGCAAAGAAAAACAAAACCCCCTGTCTTGTTAGGGTAATTGTGAGGATTACGGGACAGATGAGATGTGCAGGGCTATTTAACATTACAAAAACTTAAATTGTAAATGTTGGATGGAGCTGCACGTTTTTAAGATTTTTTTTATTATCATCATCATATTTTCTTATGTAATAAAGTGATTATATATGAGCTGGTGCAAGGAGAGCTAAAACAAAGCTTTCTGTTAGCCTCTCCTTCTTGGGAAATGTTTGTTTCCACTGTGGGTAGATAATCTGTCTGTCTGTCTGTCTATTTATCTATCTATCTATTTATCTTGGACAGTGTAAGAGGGGAGTGGGTAACACTCATTAAAAATTCAAATCAAACAAAATCAGGCATTGACCAGCTGGGAAAACAAGTTCAACATACAAGCTTATGAAACGCTTTTCTCGTAATTAAGTGTGGAGAGCCATGGGTCCTTTAGACAGGTCTCAAGAGTAAGAGATGCCATTTTCTCTACAGAAAAACTAGTAAAATAGGAAGCATGTAGGATTGTAACTTTCACCTTTAGGGGGAAAAATAGGAAAAATAAAACACATTTAAAAATTAATTTACAACCCTCAGAACGCTGCTAGCCCTTCTGTAACTTCCCTCTGAAGCTCAAGATGAACTCAAGCAAACTTCCCCAGATAATGATTATTTATAATAGTCATAATTACTCAGAACTCATGTCATTCCAAGATAGTGTAAGACACAGGGTGGGTTGGCTTCCCAACTTCTGACTGTGACTCATAGCTAGAAACATTTTAGACTAGGACCCAGTGTGCATACGGGACCCACACACATCTGAAAGGATAGATTCATGAAATAGTAATTACTCTTAGCCTTGTTCAATGTGCTCCTGGTTCTTCTCTTTCCTTAACACTATTCAGTTTCATCTCCAAAAGATGGAAAGAAACCTAGTCACGAGCCACTACATTGATTTCTGTACCCACGAATGGGTCAAAACCCAGTTTTTTAAAAAAAGACAACCTCGGTCTGCTCCAAAGAGTCCACTTTCCAGAAGTTCCTGCTGTCCTAAGGGGAAGGTTGTGACCACTGATGTTAGGTCTTCTGGTATGTTTGCCAACAACCCTGGCCTAGAACCTTTTATTTTTTCACAACTTCATGTAGCCCCACCATCCTGTCTCTCCAAGCCAGTGATTTGAGAGGAAGAGGGAAGTTTACATTTGCACCTTCCCAGCCTTGGTCATAACACTGTAACAGCTGCTGCCTGATTCTTATCAGCTGAATCTGAGCCCTGAGAGAGGGTGTTTCCTAGAGCCAGGGTTAATGCTGAGCCTAATTCTTTGTTATGGGTTAGAGCAGAACATGAACTTTCCAAGGAGATACGTATTTGGGAGGTGTGGGAAGTAGAGAAGGAATAAAAGGAAGAATGGAAACTTCTTTGCGGGGATGTGATGGTGAGATGCACTTTAAAAAAATAATAACCCTGCCTGTAGATTTTATTCAAATGAAGTACCATTGTCAAAACTGGCTGGCACTGGCAATGTCTGTGTAAGCAAGAAGGAGTTCTTGCTATTAATGAGTCATAGTCCAGTTGTTTGAAGCCTGGCTTACCACATGGTACTAATACTTTCCTTACAAGGAATACCTTTGACTCCTGTGGGGCTGGGGCTGGCAGTCCAGGGAGACAGAGTTTTATAGGATGAACTGGCTTTAGACCAGCAGAGGAGGAGGGACTAAGAAGGACATTTCAGGCAGGGGAAGGGTGGAGGCCAGAGACCATGGGGGACACCAAGTCATGAGACAGGATTAATTAGGGCTGAGTTGAGACCTGCAAGTAAGGCTGAGCCCTGTGCCTGAGGTGTTGTGTCTTGTATTCTGAAGGCAGTGGAGAGCTAGTGAAAGATTAAGTAGAGGCAATTTGTGTGCTTTGAAAGAGTGATGTGATGGAAGTGGATCCTAGGTCATGTCAAGAATAGAAGGAAAGGGAGTGAGAAAAACTAGTTCTCCTGCAGTTTGGGGGCAGGCTGACCACATGCTTCATTTTCAAACTCCTCCCAACTATAGCAACTAAATGGTGGCAAACAAAAACAAACTGTAGTTCAAAAAGTAGAACTTTATTACAGGTAGTTCACAAATAACGACGACAGCTGCGAAACAAGGATTACCTAATAATAATCCACTGCTAACTTTATTATGAAAACAGAAGCCTGGGCTGCTGACTTTTCTAGCAACTTTTGCAAGATACTTCAATCCTTCTAGCTGGCCTTTTGTTCCTGTGTTGCCATGGAGTGTCAATAAGCCCCGCTCAGAATAACCCAGGCAGTGAGCCGAGAGGTACAGCCTGCTTGCCAGCGTATTGGCTGGGCAGGTTACACTGTTTGCCTGTCTCCGGTCTTGGGAGGAGCGCTGGGCTGCTGGTTGCCGTAGCAGCTGTGAAAGGTGTATGTCTCTTGGCTGCCCAGAGTTTGAACTGCTACCAAAACTCGGCTGCCTCCTGAGCATGTGTGGCTCCCGATTGAGCTGATAGCAACTGAAAATAGCCCACTGAGCACCTGTCCCTGGTACAGCAGCCCCTGGCTGACTGCCTTGAAGGACAGTGTGGACTCACTTGGTAGACAGCAGGTGAGGTGCTGAGCAGATTGTAATGATTCTTAGGAAGATCTGGGGACTTTGTCCCTGCTTAAATGGGAGCAAAAATAAAAACAAACAAAACCCAAAATAAAAAGCAGGCTTTTGAGCAGGTCCCGTTTGACACTTGCGTGGTTAGTGGGTGGCCACAATGGCTGTGTTTGTACAGTGTGTCCTAAGACTCCATATAGTTCCCTTGTTCAACAAAACAGTGGCCCAGTACACTGAGAGGTGTAAGTTTCCTCTTGGAAGGGGATGTTTTCCTAAAAAACTCCTGGATGGCAGCCAGCCATGGTTTGTGTTGCATCTGCTTCAGAAAGGGGAGGCATTGAATTAAACTATTTAGTTTCATTTTATACCTGGTCTTTAATCTCCAGTGTTCAGTAGATAGTTTCTACAGGGTGTCTCTTTGCAAGGTTATTTCTCAGTAGACCAAATGTGGGGGTGCAATGGAGAATTAATAGAACCATAGCATGTTAGGAGCTGCCTGCTCCCCTTTGGGACTCCTTCCATTTCCTTCTGGACTTTCTTCTCCTCACTGGGCTTGCCATTGTTGGACAGGCTTGGCATGACAGTGTGGATGGAAGCAGGCTCTGGAAGGAAATACTTCTGAGATGACTGGTGGTATTAAAGCTACTATTTAAAAGTGACCCTTCATAGATACTTGGGTTATCTTTAGGCTGGGAGTGATCTGCAGCTACAGAAGCCAAAGGGAATCTGCGGAAAGTCTTGCCTGTTGCTCTGGCCTGGGTTTGTTTAGGTATTCTTGCTTCCCAGCCAGTGGCCTCGTGACACATCTCAGATTTAGCTGGCTTTCTTCTGTCAGGGTCTAATATGACTGTGGAAGCTGAAAATGGCTTGCCATGCCGCAGAGATTGAGACACAGGGATGGTGTGTTTGGAAAGCCAGTTCTAATTCCCAGCCCTCTGAAGAAATGCATTCTGCTTCTGCCCAGAGTGTAGGCACCTGGAGCTTTTCTTTGGACTTGAATGAAGAGGAATAAGCTCAAAATGACCCAAACTCAAACTTCTCATAGTGGCTGTAGGATCTTTATTCTCTCAATAATCAGCCAATCTTCTTAAATATGTTGAGTTTGGAGTTAATGAGTTCTTTTGGACCATATTAATTAGTCTGATAGGGGTAAGAAGATATGTGAAGCAAAGGTCAGGTGATGAGGGCTGGCATTACAGTCTTGCAGTCATGGGACTGAGGACATGGGATTCCCTGCTTCATTAGCCCCTCATGGAGTTCTGGACGGGACAGGGCCATGAGAAGTAGATTGGGGAGTCGGGGATAGAGAAGTAGCAGTAGCAGAAGCTTGGACTGTGCCCCAATTTTTCACTCTTTTAATTTTTTTACTCCCTGTGGTTTCATCTAGCATGGAATGGGCTAGTCTAGAAATCACCATGTCCCTTCCATTCTCTTTCTGTGGCGTAGGGTAGAGTACAGAGCTAGGGAAGAGGGGGGTTTCACTAATTAGGGGCCTTTTCACCTTTGGATTTGGGTGCCACAATGCCTAAGGCTGCATTCCAAGACTGTTGTTAAACAAACTGGAACCCTGCCCAGCATTTGAAGGGTTTATCTGTGTGGTTTGAAAGCTTCCGGAAAGGGTGGAGGTGTGGTAAAGGCTTGTGATGGTAACTAGATCCAAGGTTGGCAAACTTGTGAAGGTCGGTCCCTGAACCCCAGAGGAAAGGGTGGAGTAGGGCAGGAGAGGAGAAACAGAGGTGTAGAGCTGGGCTTTAAAGGCCCTGGTGGTTCCCTCTCTGCTGTTCTGCTCTTTATTTAAGGTTTCCTATGAAACCAAGTTTCAATTCAGAGCCCAGGTAGGAAGCTCTGAGTGGTAGGCCATGTACTCCCTGGCTAGCCCAAGGAGACAAGGGAACACACCAAAAATG
Organism: Urocitellus parryii; assembly: GCF_045843805.1. Classification (NCBI taxonomy): domain Eukaryota; kingdom Metazoa; phylum Chordata; class Mammalia; order Rodentia; family Sciuridae; genus Urocitellus; species Urocitellus parryii. The sequence continues at coordinate 212,007,168 of NC_135531.1, read as the reverse complement.
AGTTAGCCAAGAGCAATTCCCCTTCCTGTACTGTGAGCAGAGCTTCCAGCCTGAGATGGTGAATAGATGGAAACCTAGAGAAGGAATGACTTTTCTGAACTGTTTATAACTCACTAGAATGAACTGCTTTTGCCTTCCTTCTGGCTCTGTTATTCTCCCTAGAACTGGAGCTTTGTTCAGACATGGGCATTGCTTGTTATATGTGGGGAGGAGAGAGTATTTTCTGGCCTATGAAAATATTCCACAGTAGGCAGTTCCCCTCAGTCGTTGTAATCATTTGTTTCTGTGAAGCCTCATTTGGAGAAGTTTTAAAGACAAAACACAGAGGGCATTACTTTCCTCTTATGTTAAGGAGTTGCGTCATAGGCATTGCTGTGGTAAAGCCAAGTCTGTACAGCATTCAGAGAATCATTAAAAAAAAAACAAAAAACCATGGAAAAGACAGGCCAATATTGTCTTAGGTCATTACCCCACAGTGTTGTTTAATTTGTTAGTCACTTGAACACGGGCTAAATTTTTGGCTTTGAAATAGAAGGTGTGGCTGCTGTAATAGGCTTAATTTACAGGGATTATTTCAGAGACAAGGAGTCAGCCCAGACACAAAATAAACAGATGGCACTTTTTTTATTTTTTCTTCTTTCTCAGCTTCAGCAGTTCAAATGCAGGATGACTTAGGAATCCTTATCACCTTCAGCAAAGCAAGAGGAGAACATGATGTAATTCGCTCTTTCCCACTCCCTGCTGAACTTGCCGTTATTGTACTGATGGGGGGAAAAAATGGCAGCAAAGATCAGGGGCAGCTTTTCCTCTGCTGAGCAGCCAAGTGCTGCAGGCATCTCTGTAAGCTGACTGGTGTTGAAGGCACTTATTGTGTGTGGATGATCTTGATCACCATAGCACTATGGTAGCCCAAAGTCCCCAAGCAGCCAGCCCAAAGAAGACCAGCCACAGAAGCCCAGCTGTTCTAGAATGTATTAGAGTTCCTTATTTTAGGAACTCTTGTGTTTTAGTTCTTTCTTCTGACAAACAAACAAGCTAACGAAAAACCTACTGTACCACAAAAAGTACTAATTTGCCACACATGGGAGCCCAGAGTAGTGAACAGATGTGATGGTACGGCGGGCCTCTCTAGGGAAGAAATGGTTTGCACAGACATGCTGGCCTGGTGACTAAGCCTTGCCTTAAGTTCTGTGCTGACATTTGAAGACTTTATGGGCTCAAGTCGGCTCTGAAAATTAGCATCAGGTCTCTTCTCACCTCTGAAACCTTTCTGGGAGGAGAAAATTCATGCTGTAGCAAATATGCCTCAGGCTTGTACTTCTGTCAGGCACAAAGGCCGTGGCTGGGTATGTAATGGTGACCCAGGCAGATGCAGTACCCACCTTCACAGTGCTTGCAATCTAGAGGAAAGGGCTGGGCATTCAATAGCCATAAGGACACAAACCTGAGTTTCCACAAACCTGAGTTTCTGAAGGGGGTTTCTTCTTTACCTTTGGGTGCGTGAACAAAGTCTGCTCAAGGAAATATCATACAAGGTAGGATGTGCATGGTTGATAGGCACTGACCAGGTGAATGCAGCATGAGAGGTAGAGACAAGCTTTCAGGGTGCAGGGAATTCTATACCTACAGGGCCTTGGATCCTGAAGCATGAAGAAGTCTTCTGAGAGCTGCCAGGGACTGAAGAGGATGCTAAACAGCAGGCAAGGATTAGGCTGTTGCCTGTCCTTGAGAGTGGTAGAAGGCAGCGAGAATCAGGCTTATGCAGGTGAATGAATGGGGCTGCCATTCACTGCGTTAGGGAATACTGGGGAAGAGAATGTTTGGAGTGGAGGCATCATGAGTTCAAAATCATAGACATTTTTGTTGTTATTCTAGTTTTTAGCTGTCTGTTTGAATGCCTCTATTCTTTTATAATCCTAGAGTACATTTTCTTCTTGGCTTTACAACTTTATTAAGTATCAGTTTCTTTGATTAAAAAGGAAAAAGAAAGTGAGTTCCCTAAATGAGTGTTTATAATGAGAAAGCATCTGGGCACTTGGGGTATTTAATCCCTGAGCATATAGCCTGCCTTCTTGTCAGAGGATCAAATGCCCTTCACTAGGCATTCCGGATGGACCTTTGTGCTCCTGTCTTAGGAGCAGGCTTGCTGGCAATGAAACCTGGCATTACAAAATCCTTCCTTAAGCCTTTGTTTAATGCCAGAGATTTCAAATGCTTGCAGATTCTGGAGAAGTGCCAAACTGTGTTCCGGATTAGAAAATGATGGAAGGAGTCCCATAATCTATAAACCTAATATAAACTGCCATTCCAAGTGAATGAATTGTTTAGATGGTTGGAAGAAGGCCAGGAATATTTGGAGCTCCATTTTTAGCCAATGTAAGTTCTGTGCTATTGGACTTTTATAATTACAATCTAATTACTGCATTATTATATGTGCTACTTTGAGGTAAGACTGTAAAAAATTCAGCTTGTTTCTTTTGCTGACCCAAGGATGGATCATAGCTACAGGCTGGTTTACTTGTAGCATTTGCTCATTTGTCTTGTATGAAAGATCTTAGTGGGAAATGTGGGCTTTTATGCACCATTTAGAATGATAATCAGTTTAAATGCCTTAAAGCATTATAGAGTGCATGACTGGGCAGGTGGGAATAGATAAGTCCATAGTATTGTGCTTAGATTGCCAAAGTCTCAAATATAAATATGAATACTTTTACTGTGACATACAGGATTATCCCAGACTACGAACCGTCTTTGAAAGTCCGTGATGCTCTTTGCTCTGCCTCTTCCTCTGCCAGTCTAGGATTAGTCTTAGGGTAGGTGTGTCCAGATGGCAAGCTGAGTATTGCCCAGAACAAGAAAAATCTTTTTAAAGATTTGGCCGTGGTAAACTGCTGGGATTCCCAGCCTGCATCTCTGGTTTGCAGAGCCAGTCCCCATCCTCCCCCACTCCTTGGCCTCCCTCTCTATAGGAGGCAGCCTCCATTTGTGGTCAGAACTCACCGCCTTTCCCAGCCAGCCCAGGCTGTGAGTGTTTTCACACGGCCCTGGTTCCTGTGATACAAAGGGCATATGGAGCCAGCCATAACACTGAGTAATGCTGGGAGGTGCCTTCTAGAACAAACAATGTGGGTGAGCTCTGCAGAGAGGGAATACCTCTGGCTTGACATTTAAACTACTGAATTATTTAAATGAATGTCAATTAGGTAGAGTAGACTTGCTGCCTTCTGCCAGGGCACTTCCTGGTTATTTGCACAGGCAAGTGTAAAGTACTTCATATCAGATATGGTGCTTCCTGTCTGTGCTGTGGAAAACCCTTCACAGGACACAATTATCCATTCTGTGGTGTTTCTTGATGTATATTATATTTATATCCCAGCCCAAGAGCTTAGAGATCCACACACTCTTCTCTGTGGCCCTCAAAGGCTGCCCTGCCCACACGTGTTATGGTGACTCCTCAATTTGACAAGACAAACTGAGTCATGGACATTTTGAGGCCTGCTATATTTCTAAGAATTGTGAATACCAGTATCTGGGAATATTCTACCTTGTTTTTAACTTTCTTTGTTGATTTAATAATCCTAGCTCAGAAAATCCTTTTGGCATCTCTTCAGATTTACCCCGTCTGTCAGTGAAATTGCCATGGTGACATTTGACGTGTGTGTGTGTGTGTGTGTGTGTGTGTGTGTATGGGGGGTAATTCTTATGTTTTTATGAATTTAGGATCTTTCTTTATATTTACATGTATATAAAAACCCATACATGAAGGACTCTGCTCATTAGTTATATGGGAATGTACAGATTAAAAAGATAAAAGTTTGGGTGAAGAGCAAAATGGGAAGAAAGTCGTGATGGTCTTGTACTTTTGTATTGCTAACTGCTAGACTCGACTTATGTTTTTTCCCTGTCAGAGATTAAGTTGATTATTACATTTCATTAGCAGTCATTTTTCTTTGCTTTTTTTTCTATTTTTGAATTTTTTTTATTTTGTCCTGAGTATGGAAGGTAAGATATGTAAATCCCAGTTTTAGATATCTTGTTGCAAAGAATCACCAACTGAAAGATAGTCAGCCTCCTGGTCTTCTGAACACAATTATGGAAGTATATGGAAGATCCAAAGACAGTATTTAATAAATGAGTGAATTTCTTTGACTTAGTGTATGATCCCATGAGATCTGATTAAGGCTAGTGTTGCTTCACGCCTGTGTACATTGCAGAAGTGGGCACAGTAAGTTGAATTTTACTGAAGATGGTATGCACTTGAGGCTGCTGTCTTCTGGCAGAATTCTTTAGGTTACAGTCTAAATATCTGCCAGACTCTCTACACATCCTGTCAAAAAAACTAGAAACCTTAGAAAAGTAGTGACCCTTCCTGCATCTGAATGCTTAGATAAATAAAGAAATGGGGTATATATACTCAATGAAATATTACTCAGCTTTAAAGATGAGTAAATTATGGCATTTGCCAGTAAATAGTTGGAGAATATCATGCTAAGCAAAATAAGCCAGTTCCACAAAACCAAAGGCTGGATGTTTTCTTTAATATGCAATGCTAATTCACAATAAGGCAGGAGGCACTGGGGAAGAATAACGTCACCATAGATTAGGTAGAGGGAAGTGATGGGAAGGAAGGGGAAGGGCTGTGGGGATAGGAAAGATAGTAGAATGAAACAGACATTATTTATGTATGTGTATATATATATACACACATACATATATATATATATGACTGCATGACCAATATGATTCTGCAACATGTACACCCAGAAAAATGAGAAATTATATCCCATCAATGTTTTTATCAAAGTGCATGAATGCATTCTCCTGCTATGTATAAGTAATTAAAACAAATAAAAAATTAAAAAAAAATAATAAAAAATTTCCAAACCCCCAAAATGGACCCCAGTGCAGAAGCTAGTGCCTACAAGTGTTCATTTGGCACCCAGATCACTTTATCTAAAGGTTAAAAGTATTTCCAATGGCAGGTTAGAGCCCTATCTCTGTCTGAGAGCAGGTGAGTTATAGGTCACTTGATTTTAATTTTTGGTAAGGACCTAATGAGAGTTTCAGCAGATTTAATTGCCCAATTCAAATTGTCTAAATAATTCTAGAAAGTAAGAATCAAATAAAATAAATTAAAAAATACTTTACTTTAAAAAAAACTGTTCAGTTGGAGAACATGTTAGAGAAACTATTATTGTTGTTATTTTTTTAATTGCTTTTTTTTTTTTTAAATTACAGCCATAAAGTCTCATTAAGTCTTTGGTAGCTTGGACTATCCATTTCTTTTTTTTTTTTTTTCCTTGTGGTGCTGGGGATTGAACCTAGGGCTTTGTGCATGCAAAGCAAGCACTCTACTAGATGGGTTATATCCCCAGCCCTGGACTATCCATTTCTATTATTTACTGATTTATTTATTAATTGATTGTGATATTGGGGGTTGAACTCAGGGCCTTGCACATGCTAAGTATGCAGTATAATGCTGAATGACATCCTAGCCCCTAGACCGTCCATTTCTATAGGATCAAGAGCGAGAAAGCCCTCTGTAACCTAGAACTACTTGTTTGCTGTTGCTATTCTTCCTCATGAACCTTATTGCAGTGGGTTGAGTATGTTGTACTCTATCTATTATTAGTCCACGAATAACTACACCCTTACTTTATTTTCATTCTACCTCTTAATCTCAACATTAACTCTTCATCCCCAATCCAGAGTCAGCAGGCACACTTTTTACTGTGTGTTCCTTAGGTATTGTGGACATCTGTGAATTTTAAATTTTTTTTTGATATTGGGGATTGAACTCAGGGGTGCTTAACCACTGAGCCACATCCCCAACCTCTTTTTACATTTTATTTAGAGATGGGGTCTCTCTGAATTACTCAGGGCTTCGTTAAGTTGCTGAGGCTGGCTTTGAACTTGTGATCCTCCTGCCTCAGCCTCCTCAGCTGAGGATTACAAGCGTGTATTACCACATCAGGCTGATCTTTTAAAAACACTTAGTTTTTAAACGTTTCAAATTTGTATCAACTGTATTATTTGAGTCTTAAGAATATAGTCATTCATTTCCCTGTTGTAGATCAGAAATAAATCAATATGATACCATTAACTCACCCCACCCATCCTTTTCCTTCCAAATAACCATCACCTGTTGGGCAGCATAGTTGGCAGCCCTCAGTCCAGCTTCATGCCATTCAAGAGTGGTGAGCATGTCTAGACTCCCTGGAAATATTATCTTTCAACTCTGTTTTGGCAAGTGTAAACTTTTTGCCGGATTATGTCAGCAGATATATATGTTTCTTATCCTCATAGAAATAGATTGGTGCTGGAGTTTCTTTTGGATTTCTCTGCTCAGAGAAAATAAAAACTATCTCTTTGCTCATTAAAATTTTTGCTCATTAAAAATGTCTGAGGGCTCTTGATTCTCAGGGGTGAGACTGGTGACATACATAGCACTGTCAGCGACTATTTTGGATTTTCTGCTTTCAGGCATGTCTTTGCTTTTTGGATGAGCCCCTTGTGGTTTTCAAAAGAACTAGCAAGTCAATTATAAATAGAAGGCTGTGTCTGTGTGTCTGCATGCACTTACTCTGTGGGACGAGGCACCCACATGACAGTGGGCAGTGAACTATTTTTCCACTTCTTTGAAGAGGGAAGAAGAAAGATTAAGAACACTTTTCTCTTTTTGAGATAACCCACATCTCTACACACACCCACACAAATCTGTGTAAATGAACTTGACATTTCAAAGACCTCACCTTCAGGTCTTCTCTTGAAAGCACAGCCACCCGACCTGTTATTTTAAGAAAGAAAGCAGTTATCTTACAGACCCACAACTGAGGGTTCAGGGATTAGAGGGCAGCCTGTCTATGCCAGAGATCTTTGGAAGGTACTCTGCAAGCTGAATTTCCTTATATGAACGGTGCTTTGGTGAAAGTAGCCTTAGCTAACTAATCAGTGGTCTCTAGTACTTGGCTGTTTACATTGTATCTTTTCTTTCTTTGCCCACTAGTGGAAACGGTTGGAACAAGCAAGTTCAAACTTATCATTCCAACAAGGGAGGGGAAAAGAGTGATATGAAAAATGGAACTGCAAATGGGTATTTTGAAAAAGAGACAATTAGGAGGTCTGATTAAGTGTACTTCTGTTACAATGCATTTCTATCTTTCCTTCCATTGTAACCTGGACTCACCAGGTGCGGGATATTCCTTTGGTCCTACTTGTTAGCCTTAGTGTTCAAACATTGTTCCATTCCCTTTGTCTCCTTGTGCCCTCATCCTGGATGCTGGGTGCCCCCATTTTTTTTTTTTTGACAGTTGAAAATTAGGCAGTGGCTCTGAATTCTCATTTTGATCAATGTAAAAATGTGAGTGTTATTACTATAGAAAAGTTAGTCTAGACATCTAACTGGAATTATTGGTAACCTGGATTTATAGCTATAGATTGCATTATACAAGAATAATTCTGAAGCAATCAGGTTCTGAAACAGCAAAGTCAGTATTGCGTATTCTACTCATCAATGAAGATTTTTGCAGCAGGAACTGGTGTTAATAGCTGTCATATATTTAGGAACTGTTTGGGGAATAAAGTTAAGGTGCTGAAAATTGTGTTCCAGCAAAACATTTTATTTGGATGCAAAAACTGGGGTATAAGCTGGAGGTAACATGGAAGCCACAGGGAGAGAACCTCCTTGCCAGAACTCCATGGACCCGTTTCAGCTTATATAAATGCATTCATAGGGTGAGAGGTGACTATTTGGTAGTTGATCAAGTGATGAGGCCATGAAATGTGGACATAATGGTGATGACTTTCTGCTCTGTGAATGTGTTTGGAATGGTCCTGGAAAAACTACTGTGGTTCCCTCTGTGGGAGTGAAACCCAGACAATGATCTCTTTTTTTCCCCATGCTTTTCTCTCCTTTGCAGATGAGAAGCCCAAGGTCAACCCCAAACTTTACATGTGTGTGTGTGAAGGCCTTTCCTGTGGGAATGAGGACCACTGTGAAGGCCAGCAGTGCTTTTCGTCCCTGAGCATCAATGATGGCTTCCATGTGTACCAGAAAGGCTGCTTCCAGGTGTATGAGCAAGGGAAGATGACCTGTAAGACCCCGCCATCACCTGGCCAAGCCGTGGAGTGCTGCCAAGGGGACTGGTGTAACAGGAACATCACGGCCCAGCTGCCCACTAAAGGTCCCCGTGCACTTTTCTATTTCTAGATGAGGGTTTTGTTAGTAGTGTCCTGATCTGTTTGGGTTAAAGATCTTTGCAGGCATGAGGCTCTCCTCCTACTCTTTGAACCAAGGTGATGAGCCATATAGAAGGTTGCTTTAGGTGAGGAGGAAAGAGGCATGGCCCTTTAGAATCTCAAAAGGAAGATGGACATATCTGAAAAAGTGACTAAGGTGACATCCACTCTGGGAAGAGATTGACCAATCCGTTCTCTTTAGGTCACCACCAATGGGTGTACAGCTCTCTATGCCACTTTCTATTAAGGGGCTGTGATATCTTTTATAATTTCTGAAATAATTCCACTTAGTAGACACTCATCTCTAGGCCACATGTGTAGGGAAGAAGAAACTGTGCTTGAGTGGAATGCTCTTTCCTCTTTATGAGGAAGTTGGCAAACGGACTCCCTAACCTCCTCCCAGATCTGATTCTCCAGCTATGGCTGAATCTAGAAGCCAGATGAGATTTCTCACGAACCCTGTAGTTTATGTGGAATCCTTTCTCTTGTGTATTCATTACAGATTTCCTGTCTTCTGGAAACCAGGGCTCTGAAACTGTTTTCCCATTAAATGAGCCCTAGACTGTCAAGCCCCTGCAAGTATTACCATAGACTCACTCCAAGCCAAATTTATTCTCTTAATGCATAGTACATTTTTAATAGGTATAATTACTTAATTTTGCACTCAAAAAAGAAGAAAAAACACAAAAGGTGGAGGAGTAAGAGATACTACTAGGAGGATTCACTGCTAGAAACAACCAACGGGAGAGTCAGAAAAGCAAAAAAAGCTGATAAGGGATCACATTACAGAGATTTGATGACCTTACGGCAGATACAAAGGGTTCAATTATGGTAAACAAATAGGGCTGAATAATAAACGGTTTTAAAATGAGAGATCAGATATTTAAAATATTAAAACTAAAGAGGTACTTCTCTTGCACTGTGAGTTAAGTTTTCATTCATCAAGTGGAAAGACATGAAGAAAGGTCTGCATTCACATAACAATGATTATGTATGAAGTTCCTTCTCTGTAGAACACTCTGCTAGATTCTAGGTTTAACAGAAGATTGACTGTCTTTATTTAAGGATTTTCTAATCTGAGGGGCTACAATATTTATAATTCAATGTTATATTTGATTACTTTTAAACTTGATCATGCAAATGACACGTACCATGGGAGATTGTGTACATTAAGTCATTGTTTGGGCTTAGAAAGTTAGAGAAATATACAAAGGAAGTTCAGCTTGAGAGTGCATTGCTGAAGGGGCCAAGGACATGGACACAGGTAAAGCAGATGTGCAGGAGGGCTGGACTTATGACATAATGTCATAAGGGGTCTGATTCAGAGGTAAGTGTTGTTTGGGGATCCTTAAAGTGTGGACCTTCACTGTCCAACCAAAAAAAAAAAAATAATAATAATTTAACTCAGTAGGCAAGTGGAGATCCATTGTGAATATCTGCATGTGTGATAGGTGAAATGTTTGAGTGAATGCACCAGTGCTTGAATGGGTACTGTAATAATGTCTGGACGAGGGAGTGAATCAGTGAATGAATGTTTGAGTAGGTGACTAAATGCACAGATGAATAAATAGCTTCTGAGACAGGAATCGTGCTGTAAAAAGATCAATGAGAATTCAGCAGTAGACATTCTCAAGATATATTGAAGAAAGAGCACAGATGGGGTAATTTGGTTTTAACCAAGATAGCACTTTCTCACAGGGATATTACGGTATAGTGTCTGTAAGGGCATCTTTATATACCAAATCCAAGTAAATAAGAGTAATATCAAGATTTGTGTAGTAATTTACATTTTAAAAACACTTTCACACACATTAATTAATACAGTTGATTCTCAGTGGAATTTTTTTTTCAAACTCCAGTTACGTCTAATTGAATGATGGTTTAAATGGCTGGGCTATTGGCCAGGTATTGAGAGAAGTATCTTAGTTTTAGCACTTTGTGTCTTGTGAGACTATGTGGTCAGGATCAGGAGCTACTTGGTTATGGTTATGCTAAGTAACAAGGAAACGGTGATTCTGACAGCCCATTATCCTTTTCTCCCCCATCTCCAGGAAAGTCCTTCCCTGGAACACAGCATTTCCACTTGGAGGTGGGCCTCATTATTCTCTCTGTAGTGTTTGCAGTATGCCTTCTAGCATGCCTGCTGGGAGTGGCTCTCCGAAAATTTAAAAGGCGCAACCAAGAACGCCTCAATCCCAGAGATGTGGAGTACGGCACCATTGAAGGGCTCATCACTACCAATGTTGGAGACAGCACTTTAGCAGTGAGTTTGTGACCCCACGGGGAATCTAAAGCACAATAAAGATGGCTGAAGACACTTCCATATTTCTGGCATGAAAAGTAAACAGTGAATGGACACACACACCATTGGTCACTTATTTCCTAAGCAAGCATATGGTAGCATTTGTCTCCCTTGCATGAAAACATCCATGTTATGTAGATACAGAAGTAGAAAAGGGGATTTATTTTAGTAGATTGTTTTTGTGGGGGTAAGGGGTAAAGAAAAAGGGACAGAGAATGGTTGGTTGCCTGTAATTTTGGAGGGCTTAGAGTTGGTATTCTGTTACTCTATTTTTAGCGGTAAAAGTGCTTTTTAAAGGAAGCACTTTTACTTAATATTAAAAATCAATTTCCCTTGAGATTATTTCAACACCCTATAATTTAAGACTTTAAAACTTGACATCCAAAAAAGCAGCTATTAAATTTTTCGTGCTCTTGTGCTGCCCCCTTGTGGAGTGCAGTCATTTGGCTAAACCCTGTGGACCAGTAGAAACCTGTGCACCACATATGGAATTTTAAATTTTAAAGTAGTTACCTTAAAAAGGTAAAATAAAACAAAAGAGTAAAACAGGTGAAATTGATAGTCTATTTAACCCAACACATGTAATTTTTATCATTTCAACCTATAATCAATAAAAATAATTGAGATATTTTAGTTTCTGAACTAAGTTTTCAAAATCTTATGTGTATTTTACGTATACATTTACTCAATATGAAAACCATTGTGTTCATACATTTAATAATCACTCTTGTATTTTTTTAATGACAACATGAGTAGTGGCTGCATTCCTTAGTTATTTTTAAAATTTCATTTTGTTAATTTTTTGTACTACAGATTGAACCCAACAGCATTTAACCACAGAGTCACATCCTCAGCCATTTTTATTATTTATTTTAAGGCACGGTCTTGCTGAGTGGCTTAGGGCCTTGCTAAATTGTTGAGGTTGGCCTTGAACTTCTACTTCTCCTGCTTCAGCCTCCTGAGCTGCTCGGATTATAGGCATGTGTCACTGTGCCCAGCGTCAAATTTTAATTTTAAAGAGACTTTAAACTTTAGAAAAAGAAGATCATTTGCTGTAAATAGAAGCTTACCATAAAGCATAAAAGAAAAATAATTAATACTATTTACATGGATACTGTGCTATATCTGATACCTACTTTGATAAGGGCAAAAATTTATGGTACAAAAGAGGTGTGAAAGACATGCAGTACCAATAGATTCTTTGTCATAATCCATTGAATTGAAAGACAATCAAGGCAATATCTTTCTAATATGACTCAGTATTATTTAATGCCATGCCTGTATATTATCCATCTCATCTTGTATTAAGTCTTCCTTTGCTAGAGACAAGCTTCAAAGTGCCTGATAGTTCTGCAGTTAGGCTTGCCCTGCAGCTTCGTTTTTTTCTGGAGACATGTATCTTCACCAACATCAGTTTTTGTAGCACCAGGTAGTGCACGTGGACAACTGCAGGATCCACCTTACTGAGTCACCAGAACATGGGATGGTGGCTGAATAGGCAGGAAGCATCTTGCCTTGCTACCTGCCCCATCCCTGGGCTGCCAGTCAAGTGTACTTTTTTGTATGAAAAAGGGGCAAAAATAGACATTTGTAGCTTTCCTTTACCAATCTATTTAAATTATATAGAACTAGGAGAAGAGGAAATAATGACATTTTGTTTTGAAAAGTAGAGAAATATAAATTTTCATTAGAAATTTACTCAGAACTCCATTCTAAGCTTTAAGGAAAATTAAATGAGTTTATTGAGTTAGCAGCAAGAAGATGTAAGGATGAATCCTGACAGAGCTTCATCAAAGCAAGATTCTAAAATAGATTAGTCAGAACTTTATTCCTCAGAGCTGCTAACATAACTAATTATCAAGGGTAATAATTGAAATATCTAGTAGTATAAATTACCATTTAAATAGCTTTTAGGATTTTGAAGGAATGAGAGTACATGCCAAAACAGTCTTCTAAACTCAGCCATGTCAGTTGACAGCATATCACGATATAATAACATAGAAACCTACACAATTTTTAAAACAAATTGTCCTTATTGGTCTATATACTTGCTTATTTAAGCAGTCTCCTCCTTGATGTGATTCAACAAAGCGCACCCTCACTTTACCACTTACCTATGTTGAGAAAAGAAGTCTTGAGATCCCAGATTAAAGGACATACTTATTAGTCTTTAGTTGATTTTTTTCATCTATAAACCTGTATTTAGAACTAATATTGTGCATTATGAAAAAGCAACACATTTAATTTTAGCAGTTTAATTTTCAGAATTATTGTTCTTAAAAAAAAAGTTGAATAGACGGGAAACCCCCCCCCCCCACAGCACATGAACTCTACCTCATCTACACTCATTTTTCTTGTTGATTATCTTTTTTTTTGAGTGGTTTTTTAAGGGTTCTGAATTTCTTCTGTTGGATATTCAGCTTTTGGTAATTTTGCTGATCCACAGTACTTTGCAGTGATTCTCAGAGGAAGTAAAGAAGGTGAAATTCACAGAAATCGATGCATTGCTTTAATAGGGCAGCTGAAATGTTTGAGAAAGGAAGAGACTTGGAGAGTGTTAGCTCAACATTACTGCAACCTTACCACTGTCACTGTGGGCACTATATTATTTACTATAGATAATCTACATCTGTTACCAAAAGACTTGTGCTTGTTGGTTTATGCTGACAATAAGAAGGGAAACTATGAATGAACCATCTAGGAATCCTTTTGCCAACATATTCATTTGCAGGAGTCAATTTGGGACCCTGGCTTTGTGTTTTTATTGTCTCGCCACCCCCCCTCCAATTTGTGATTCACATTTTTAAAAAAATGAGAAATAGGTATTAATTTAGTAATCCTTTTATTCCTCACCCAACTAAAAGGTAACCTTATCCAGGGAGCCCATTATTGCTTGAGTGGACCAGTTTAATCATATGGTTAATGAATGGATATTTCCATGGCCAGTGTGACAGTTGTTTGTTCAGACTCCCAATTTGTCTGTTCCTAATTAGACTTTCTTGTTAGTATGGTAGCTAAAGTGGATCATTTGATAGATACTTCGTGAGCAGAGCAGAATATGGTAAATTATACCCAACTCTTGGAGTTGAAGGGATCCTATACCCTTCTTTTTCCATTGCTAGTCTTTCTCTGTTCAGTCCTGCTTCTTAAACCTTTTGATTTGCATCTTTAGATTGCTCAGCTTATTTATTTATTTTACTCTAAAACTCTGGTCGTCAGAAAGGTGCTTATCCTTCAGGAAAATCTACCAGGCATCGGGAAGAGGGCTGACTTCTGGTTTTTCATAAGAAATGAAACCAATCCTGCCTCTGGTGGAGCTTTGCAGGCAGGCCCATGGCCATGTGCCCAGGATTGCCACTTTCCACATGAGTTACAGCAACATGTTTGTAACCCTTGAAACCAGGAGCCATCACTCAGTCATTTCTTTTTCTCTGTCTTAAACCACAGGATTTATTGGATCATTCGTGTACATCAGGAAGTGGCTCTGGTCTTCCTTTTCTGGTACAAAGAACAGTGGCTCGCCAGATAACACTGTTGGAGTGTGTCGGTAATTCTCCCCCCCCCCCTTTTTTGGGTGAATAGTAGGTAATGTTAGCTGTGGTGGTATGAGAAGGATAGAACTTGCAAAGTCTGCTTCTGGTGCTTATTGCTTCCTTATTAAACTTAGGCGATGTCACACACGTAGCTCACTAAACTTCAGGAGGCGTGGGATGGTTGTAGCTAGTGTAGAGAACACCCAGTCAAAGTTTTCATTACATGTGAACCCTTTGGGATGGTGGCAATGCTTGAAAAGTGAATTGATGATGACTGTCCCCTACTGCAGGTATGGAATGATCCAAGGTAAGTCAGTATTTGGATAGTGAAGTTGTTTATTGCAAGTCTCTAATCTCTCTCACTCTCCCCCTTTCTTGAAAAATAATGATAAATGGGTATAATTATATGTCAATTGAAAATTTTAAAAAAGTACTTTTAAAGGTTTTTAAAGAACCGAAATTTTACCAAAGGTACTTTTGTAATTCCTTTATTTACAATAGCTATGTGCATTTTTATGGCCTTTCATTTTCCCCATATGGGAACATATTTTTATGTTGATATAATCATGGAGCATGATTTACTTTATGCCCCCTTTTTAGTTTTAAGCTCACATAGCTTTTGTGTATTTGCATACATCAGAAGTAGTCTTAAAGTGTTTCTAAGAATCCACTGGTTGAGTTTACAGTACCACTTGAAAAACGATTTTGCACATATCACTTCTTTGTTTTGAGTTCTCAGAATCAATTCCCAGGAATTGGGTTTTTTTTTTTTTTTTGTCAAAACTTGTGATTAACTTATTGTTTTATATTGTTCTACAGAAAAATAGTGTAAAACGCTTTTTAAAACTTTTTTTTCAATACTGGAACTGAACCTAGAGGTGCTCTAGCTTTGAACAATATCCCAAGCCCCCCACCTTTTTTTTTTTTTTTTTTTTTTTAATTTAGAGACAGGATTCACTAAGTTGCTGAGGCTAGCCTTGAACTTGGAATCCTCCTATCTTAGGCTCCCAAGTAGCTGGAATTGGTGTGTACCACCATGCCTAGCAAATGCTTTTTTAAAGTCCTAATTTTTGTTAGTTTTAACATGGGGTGTGTGTATTTGCAGGGTGCATGATGTTTTTCATTGATTACCCCTTCAGATGCCATTCAGGGATGGCTACGGTAGTGATAATGGCTTAGTACCACCTCTACTTTCCTCCCAGTGCTCAGGGTTTCTTTAGACAGTTTGGGGTGCCTGTCCTCTCATCCTTTGGGGAAGTGGCTGATTGTCATCCACTGCCTTGGCAGTTATCCTGTGGGTTTTCTTTCTTCGTGTTTTCATGGGAAGAGGGATATCCCAAGCTCAGGATTCGAAAAGAGGATCCACAGAAGTAGGAAGAGCAGTGACTGCTGACTGAGGCACATGGGTGATGGGCAGCAGCTTTGTTCACTTTTCTTTAGTTCTGAAGCTATCATAACTGTCTCCCACTGTACCTGTCTCCTGCACAGCAGACTGAGAATAGAGCAGGTGAAGCCAGAAAAACCCCAGATGTGCTCGTTACAAGCAACCAGAGTTGTCCTCTTATACTCACCAGCATCCTGTTTGATTATGAACCTGGGTGTCTGCATAATGGTGTGAAGGCAGTGATGGGGGATGTGCACCTGTCTCACCCACCCTCTATTCCGATCCTGGGGCTGCTTACCCCTCACAGTTGGCAGAGATTAGATCCAGAGTCTGAAGGGCCAAATAATATTGTACCTTTAAAAATATAAATGATTTCTTGTTCTATAGATGTTCTTCAGCATTTTTTTGCGATAGTGTGAATTTAATTTTTACATTTTTGTTGGGTTGGTGCTAAAGATTTAATGAAAGCAGTGATGTGCATTCATGTGGTACAGCTTTGGATAAAAATATATGTGATAAACTGCATGGGTAGCGTGTTATCATTTGTGTTTCAAAAACCACATGAAGTTGGATCAGGTCGATAAATGCCCAAATTTTAGGTGCCTTGAGGATCTCCTTTGGGGGCACCTGGCCAGGGCTTTTGGAAAACTCCACTTTTATAGGGGCCTTCTGCTTGTGATTGCTTTGACAAAAAAAACATTTGACAAAAGCATTTGAAATTCATTGAAATTGATTTCTATTTTAATTATATCTATCTACCCTATTGTGGAGGGAAAAAAAGGAAGGATTTGAAGCGACTTTATGTCCACAATTCTTTGGGCTGTTTTTCTTTCCTTCCTAATGAAAGAATGCAGGTGAAGGGCAAATAAAAATACAAAATGGAACTGTAGATAGGAAAAGATTAGCATATCATTTTTCTGGCTTCCGATTTTGTAGCATCTTTGCTCTAGCCCTGGTCTTAAGTTACAAGGGCTGAGCAATTGCTGTGATTTGATTAATAAAGTTCTGTATTAAACAGTGTCTGTTTAATACAGAATTCTATTAATTAGACCCAACAGTGGCCCACAGTGAGTACCTATTGGCCTCTTTTAACTTTCTTTTGGATTAATCATTGGGGTTTCATGGGAACATTGGTTCCTAGGGAGTCTAGATTTAGTGGTTTTGAAGATATTTCAGGGGTGTCACTTGGACAGATCTGCGCTCTCTCCATGTTTGAGTTCTTCCTCAGTGGCTTCATTTTTTAGCCAGGGACTATATTCCTGCACTGCAGGTGGTTCTATAGCTGCTTATTACAACTCTGTGATCCCAGCCACCACTTGTCTATGCAGAAATCCCCACTCCCCTGTAAGTTGTATCTCCTCCTGCCTCTTTGTTGCCCAGGCTGATTATACCTTATGTTGATGCCCATAGTACTGAGGTAATTACCTCCTCCCAAAACTCCCTGATCACCCCTACCTGTAATTAAAGAGAATGTGAACATGTCCTTGACAACTGACACGTATATGACTTTGGCAGGAGGGGACTGTAGACTAGACAGGTCAGACCCCAACTAATGTCACTGTGTTTTTAAAAATGTATTCTTCAAGTGGTCTTTTCAGCATACCGGGTTTGTGGCATTGCAGGGGTTGTCTAATAAACAAATACCCATGACCAATGTCAGAAATCAAAACGGTTGTGGGATTATGTGTTTAAGACTGCAAATCCTCTTTAGAAGTATATCCTCCACCAAGAAAGCCTGTAGGGATGGTGGTTGTGAGGTTGACGATCTCCTATGTAGCTTGTGTTTTGTTATCTTTGTTTCTAATCTGCAGAACACACATCTTAAATTTAATATTCTTTTTTTGTGAAAAAATGCATACATAAATTCAGATTTGTATGCTTAGTAAATGCCTATGGTGATTCCGTAAGAGGAAGCCACCATGGAAGCTATTAAATTCAGCTACACATATCTTTTTTTGGCTTTTAGCATAACATTGAAATCTAATAATCCATACCATGATCCAGATTTTAAGAACTTGCATATGTTTTTGAAAGTCATATGCATTTTATGCCTTTCAGTAGAGGAATTTAAATTTAAGCATTGTAATTAATAGCCAAGTGTACAATGCAGATACAGATGACAGCTTATTATCACTTTGGGTTGGGCAGATTCCATCCACCTTTTATATATCTTCACAGGCAAAAGGTTGTGGTATTGATAGTCCCAAATTGAGTTTCCATGGCAAGTAATGGGAGGGATTGGATTGCAGACACTAGGTTCACAGGTGTGTTCTTAGGAGTCAGGCTGGCTGCCTCTCCTGGGTCACCCTCCAGCGATTCCTCTTTTCTTTTCCGCAGGGAAAGGCAGGTATGGTGAGGTGTGGAGGGGCAGTTGGCAAGGTGAAAATGTCGCCGTGAAGATCTTTTCCTCCCGTGACGAGAAGTCATGGTTCAGGGAAACAGAATTGTACAACACTGTGATGCTGAGGCATGAAAATATTTTAGGTAAGTACAAGGATGCCCCTCAGTTAATTGTGTCTAAGTAGAGGGAACTGGTGACATTTGCCCACTTTCTTTTGCTGAATGTGAATTTGAGAGTCTTTCTTGAAAAGTGAAATAGGGAGCCTCAGCATTTATATACTGTTTAATTTTCTTTTAACGCCAATTTCTTGTGTAAATCTGCAAATAAGTTAGGTTGTAAGATTCTCTGGATGATGAAAAGGAAATCCGTTATTGCTCATTCTTATTCCTACATCTGCAGATCGTTATTTAAACAACAAAAATTTGCCCTGTATTGTTCACTTCAAGGCTTCATGGGTTGTTCTACTTACCCCACCCTTTTTGAATATTTATTACTTGAATCAAACTAAGAAAGATCTTTGGATTCTTTCCTAGAGATTCACAGCTCCCAGGGACACCATAATTAAATGCACATTCCCTCAAACTAGGCATCATTTTTAAAGACCAGATTTCCAGAGGGATTCAGCATACATTTTAATTTGGAAACTAAAGCTTAGCAACATTTGTGAAATATGTAAAGTGCCCACTGAAATCCTGCAATGGCAGTATAAGGGTGAACCTATTCCTTGGGCCATTGACTTCAGTAACTTTGCAAGATTTCTCCTAATGTGTTTACACTAACATGGAGGGAGAATGCCACCTGCTTCTTTAACCTGATAGCATAGTGTCAGCTGCTTTGTGGCTATTGGATTAGCTCTGACGTATAGGAAGACCATGCCAGAATGTATTTCTGTTCCACTACTATTAATTAGTATTTAAATCCTAATTAAGTGTCTCAGACAGTGGTTTGATGGTTGTTCAAAGCTTCGGTGCAGCCGCGATGTTTCTTCTCAGAACTGTCTCAGTTTCTGCTATTGATTTCTCCCCTTCCCTTCCCTCTGGGGCCCTCATCATCACCTAATCCTCCCCAGTGCTACTGTTGCTGTCAGCTACCAGTTTCCAGCCCCTCACGCCACACTGAATTGTCTTCCCCGGAGGAGCAGAGATATTCTGCTCAAAGTGTGTTTGACGGTTCCCAAACTGCCTACAACATTTATGACTAATGGCCCAGCCTTCAAGACTCCCTATTTTGGGCCTCCTTGTGGTCTCTTAAGCATTAACTACCAAGATGTCCACATTCTGCTGCCACCAATAGATGCCATTCCTTGGGATTGCCATGAACACTGAGGGCCCTTTGTCCCTGTGCATGTTGTTTTGATCACCCACTGTCCCCTTCCCATCCTACAATCACCTCTTCCTCCATTAAAACTTCTCAGTTCCCTTCCAGTTTCTCCCAGGAAAATTGCTTGTGCTTTGTGCACAGCTTCATGTTGTACTCTGGTCTATTTTTACACACTGCCATGTGTTACCGTTAGATGTCTGTGTGTAACCACAGTAATGACAATAAGAACACTATCAAAAATAGTGAGGGGTAGTTACTATGCAGTAACCATTGATCTAAGTGCTTCATGTGCATATTCTCATGTAACCTTCTCTACAACCATAAGAGGGTAGGTTTTTCTTATTTTTCCAGTTTTAATTTACGAAGCAGCTGATGTACAGGGAGGTTGAATAGGGGAGCTGGGAATCACTCTGGGCAACCTAACTCTATCTTGCAGTTTTGTATCCTGCACTGGTCTGCTAGACCAGTTGCTTTCTAGAGTCTAGAGTCAGGGTATGAGATGAAAATTTGTCTATAGTCAAAATAACCTTTGAATGTCCTGTTTCTCTCTCTTCCACTAGAACAAATTGAGTTAGTTGTGTTAAAAGCCATCTCATACAAAAATATTTCTCTCAAATAGCAGAATTATTCTTCACAAGCAGGTACACATACCCTTAAGAAGCATGTGAGGTCTGAGACTTGTTGAAGGAAGGGCACATTCACATATCCCCACTGACAGAGCTCACAGACTCATTGTGCAAAATATGCCAAATATTGTTGTAATCTGCAAATGGTCTCTTAACCATGCACTCTAGTTAAATTGCCTATGATAGACGCCATTGTACTCTGTGGACAAGTATCTTTTGCATTGCTTTTGCCTTCACACCTAGTGCTTAAACACAGTACTTTGCACATGGCAGAAAATATTTATTAAATTGGATTTAATCACAAGGAAAATTTGAAAGGTACCTTTACAGTATGATTCAAATATAAGAAGTTAGATTCCCTTAGTGTGATCACATAGGGGAAAACATTATCCAATTCTTATTACCTAATGATCTGTGGAAATTCTGAATTCATAAGATCTTTCTACCTTTATTATAATCTCAGCCATATGGATTGTGTAGTCTTTCTAATTAAGAAAGATCATAGAAACAGATAGCCTTTTGTGCATAGACTTTTTTTTTTTTTGAGACAGGATCTGGCTGTGTTTCAGGCAGGCCTAGAACTCCTGGATTCAAGTGATCCTCCTGCCCCAGCTTCCTGACTAGCTGGGAATACAGGTGCATGGTACCACACCTGGCTTACATGCTGTGTTTGAATATAAGATCATGATCCCTCCCACCCATAAGTCCCCCAAAATACATAACTAAATTCTATCTATGTATATTTCTATGTATCTGTCTGTGTATGTAAAACTCTGGGCCCTCAGTTTTCATTCCCTTAGCCAAACCTATAAAATAACATTTTTCAAATGGACTGGTTTGAATTTCAACTCTTTCTTCTGTTATGTCTAGTGTGGCACTTAACAGGTAAGTGACCACGGGAACACTGTGTCACATGATAGGAGCAATAGTCGTCTGGGAGTTTGGGAGACTGGCTTCTACTCTGGACACTGTTAGAGGCCCACTGTTTTATTTGGGATCAAAGTTGTATCTTTCTGAGCATTCTTTTCCTCATTACTAAAACTACAGAAGTTGCTTAATACGAGAATTCACTCCAAAGTCTTGTGTTATACCTTTTGAAAAACATGTTGTAAAATATACATAGCACAAAACTTGCCACTTTACCCATTCGAAGTATGCAGTGGCACTGAGTTCATCTATCTTGTGCAGCCATCTCCACCTCCCCACTCCAGAGCTGTCTTGTGCTCAGAACAGGCACTGCCCGACTGTTCCACCAGTCCTAGTTTCTTAAAACTGATGCAAGGAAAGGAAACAACTTGTTCAAAAAATATTAAATTACAAAAGCTGCTATTATGGTTTTGACTGAACTCTGGGCTGTTTTAAAATGTATTAGTGGCCAGCCATTTTTAAATGCTTACTGTGTGTGAAGCATCAGGTCACGCATTTTACATGCAGTGTTGCTTTTATTCTAACAGTTACCCCTTGACATACGTTGCCATTACCCTCATCTTACGAATGAGGAAGCTGGAGGAGACCCTATGTGACTTGGGCAAGGTCACCCAGTTTGGGATGGTGGGGCTGGCCTGTGAGCCAGTCCTGTAGCTTTGGGCACAGCCCTCTCTGGCTCTGCTCTGGGTGGTGGCCTTACATCTTGGCTGTCACAGCTGCCCAGTACCTGGTTCCCATGACCGGTGCCAGGGAGAGGCTCACAAGGGGGCACTGGTCACCTTACTTAAGACTGAGTTTTATTTTTAGCTCTTGAAAGGGCTGGGAGGATGACATTGAGTGTGAAGTAAGAGGCCCTAATTACTTTGTCCCCTGGTTCGGAACACATCCAGTGCCTGTGCCAGAGTTCCAACCTCTAGCCCCCCTGCTCAACCTCCACTAACAATAGAGTGCTTTGACTCAAAACACAAATAGCCCACAAAAGTGCCCCAGCATTGTGAAACAAATGGAGTTATATAATTCACACTTGAGAGAGAAATAGTTTTTAAAAAGTCTCGTTATTTAAAAAGTCATTTTTCCTGAAGGTTCAGAACATAATTAATGGGATGACAGAATCCTTCTTTTGAGACCTAGGGTGGTGAGGGAAAGTAAGGGAATCAAAAGTTTGATTTTCACTTATTTAATCAGAGGCTACTTTTCCTTGGGGAAAGAAATCAGCAGAGGCCACACAGATATGCAGTAGCAATTTAATTTCTTTAAAGTGGTGATGGGTTTGTTTGTTTGCTTTTTTTCCTGTTTTTGTTTTTTTGGTTTGGGGTATTTCTTTTGGGGAAAGTTATTGAAGATTAAAATTTCTTTTAGTAGGCTCCAAAGTTTCCTCAAAATTTCAGTGTCTGTTCACAACTGTCAGAGTCTCACTTCCCTTTGAGAGCAGTTCAGTTGTCACTTTCTGATGGAAGCCTTTTGTAACATCTCAATACCTACTCTGGGCTTGTGTTGCCCTTTGTAGAGTATATATTATAATACTTTTCACATATTGTAGTTTTTTTTTCCTTTTTATGTGTCTTTTCTAGCCAGCAGATATTGTCACCATCATGTTTCTGTGTGACTGAAAAAAGAGCCTCAAAATTTTCAATATTTCTTATTGGTTCCTTCTTTATTTGATGAATAAAGTCAATCATCTAGCAAATTCATTCCTTTATTTTACAGTTGAGCAGATAAAGGTCAAAGAGCCTACCGGAGTTGCCCATTATTATGCAGAAATCACAGGCAGGCAGCATATAGGTATATAGACTAGCATATAGGTATCCAGGTTCTGGATTTTTTTGTATTTTTTTTTTCTTCAGGATGCTTGATGAATGATCTGTGCTTAGAATATCAACATTATGAAGAATTTGGCACTATTATTATGCACGAACACAAAATAACCTTTCTGAATCTTAATACAACATAAAGATATTTTCTAAAGGATCACTTACAATGGAAACTAATATGAAAATTTCCAATTAATTAGTGCCCCTTTAAGGAATAAATGCTGTTGTTTTCTCTGTTGCTGGGTCTGTTAACCTCTCATGGCAATTGCTATTTACTTGTTTTTGTTGCAGATGATTTCTACTGTGTAAGTCACTGTGTCTGGATATGAAGAGTTACAGTGTGGAATGCTCACATGTCTAATTTAATTTTGTTTTTACTCTCTCCAGGTTTCATTGCTTCAGACATGACATCAAGGCACTCCAGTACCCAGTTGTGGTTGATCACGCATTACCATGAAATGGGGTCATTGTATGACTATCTTCAGCTCACTACTCTGGATACAGTTAGCTGCCTTCGAATAGTGCTGTCTATAGCTAGTGGTCTTGCACATTTGCACATAGAGATATTTGGGACCCAAGGGAAGCCAGCCATTGCCCATCGAGATTTAAAGAGTAAAAACATCCTGGTGAAGAAGAATGGACAGTGTTGCATAGCAGATTTGGGTAAATTTAAAAAAAACAAACATTTTTTAATTACCATTTTTACTTCTGTTTTCTCCAGTGTCTAGCCAGGTTGCTCTTCTTTTCTGAGTCACCTCAGGAAAGTCACCTTAGACTCAGACAGTCACTATCCCATTCTCAAAGGCAACTAATAATGTCACATAACGATTTTGCAAACTTTCACATGAAATAGGTACACAGTGAAATGTTCTGTGGAATGAGTAGGTCTTAAAGATGTTTTCTAAAATCATTCTTCTGTAACTAAGACAAAATTATCAATTTGAGAAAGAGCAAAATAGTTCATTTTGTTCTACTACAATATCTAATTTTCATAGTGTTAGGGTAATTCTCAGTGTAGTTTTTTTTTAATATTTTTATAGATGGACAAAATGCCTTTATTTTATTTGTTTATTTTTATGTGGTGCTAAGGATCAAACCCAGTGCCTCCACGTGCTAAGCAAATGCTCTGCCACTGAGCTAAAGCCCCAGCTCTCAATGTAGTTTTTAACTGCACTATTAAGAAGATTATTTCCATGTACCATGGCATTTCATATAAAACTGTATTCATCCTAAATGCATAAAATATTGACTGAATAATTTTGCTAATAAGAACTGAGTTATAATATTGGTTATTTATTTCAGTGGACTATTGAGAGTCCTTATGTTACTTGATTAAAAAATGGTTTATCACATTATTGCAGTTATTGTTAAGACTGATAAAGGTTTAAGCAAAATTAGCTTTAATTATAATAAAATAAGGCTTATTATCATTTTGTTGTTTGGTTTTAAACACAAGGAAGTAAGTTAGGAAAATTTACTTCCTTTGAATCCCTTGAAATTCTTCTCTTTCATGTTTAGAAATTATTTTACAATAAGTACATGGCCCTGAGGCTTTTTGCAGGCAGTTTTGTTGTAGTGTAGAAGATGCTTATGGCTTGTGTTATATCTCTTGGTGCAGGGCAATTTGGGTTTAAATTCTGACTTTCGCTTTTATTTACCCTGTGTTTTTGCATGAGTCTGTGCAAGCAGTGTTAGCCCAAGGGCTGTACTTCTGCCCCATTCTGTACTTCTGCACCGTTTGAAACTTTGATCATTGCATGTATGTGTATTACTCATATAACTAAAAAAACAATTAGGCTTACCACACAGGATTCTGATAAGGCTGAGAAATTATCATCAATGCCAGGCAAAGGATTCAAATGGTTGCTACTGTTATAATCTAGTGGCCTCAGGGGGGATGGATAAATTGAGGTCTTGACTTTAGGATGTGAGACTTGTAAGGAAAAGAGTGGGGGCATTTTGTAATAAGTTCTTCAGCTACAGTTGGTTTTGATCTGCAGCCTTCTAATTAGATACATCAGGTGATTTAAAAATCTGCACTAAGATGTTAGTATTCAGGGGATTGATAATATAGTATGGGAAACGGCTCTTATAAGACCATAATTTGTATATAATTTTTTACATTATACTCAGAAATTAAGGCTCACTCATTAGAAATAGTTCTATTATTTTTTAAAGTATTTTTTTTAGTTGTAGATGAACTCAGCACCTCCATTCATTTATTTATTTATTTGATGTGGTGCTGAGGATCAAACCCTGTTCCTCACATGTGCTAGGCAAGCTCTCTACCACTGAGCCACAAACCCAGCTCCTCATTCTATTATTAATACTTATGAGTGGCATTCCATTTATTTTTTTTTTGAACTTTTTATTGTAAAAAATTCAAACATATATAAGGATTGAGAGAATTGTGCAGTGATCACTTTAAATTCTCAACACCTAAATTGAAACATTTTGGCACACTTGCCTTATCTGTATATGGTCCTGTCTGTATTTTTGCTAACCTCTTTGAAAATATGTTGAAGACACCACAACACTTTTCTCCTGATGACCTCAAACACATCCTCTAAAAATGTCTCAAAAATACATCTCTAATGTAACCAATTCTTGGTAGTTTTCTAATATCATTAATATCTATTTTCAAATGTTTCCAGTTCTTTTTCAAATAAGAATTCACACATTGCATGTGTTTGTTTTGTTTCTTTAATGTAAAAATTATTTATTAGTAGGTAACATATTCCCTGTAAAACTTAGCAGTTTAAAATGACACAAATATATCGTCTCACTCATCCCCTTGAGGGTCAGGGAGCTTGGAATGACTTCTGGCATAGGGTCTTGTGGAGTGTTCAGTCAAGCTGCTGGTCATCTGGGTTGTAGTCATCTGAGAGGCTTGATGCAGGCTAGAAGGTCCAGTTCGGTGATGGCGCACCCACATGACTACAGGCAGCAAGCCCCAGTTCCTTACATGTGGCCCTCCACAGGGCTGCTGAATGTCTTTGTAACGTGATGTGAGAGCCATGAGAACAAACAAGGAGGCTTTTATAATTATCTGATGTCTTTTATGTCCTAATTTTAAAGACACAACTCATTACTTTTGCCATATTATCTTTAGTAGTTCAGCCTACACTAATGGGATGAGAAATTTAGGGTCACCTCTTGAAGAGAAAAGTTTCAAAGAACTTGTAGACATATTTTAAAAGCATGCTGGGCGTGGTGGCGCACACCTGTAATCATAGCGGCTCAGGAGGCTGAGGCAGGAGAATCGTGAGTTTAAAGCCAACCTCAGCAAAAGTGGGGCACTAAGGAGTGCAGTGAGACCCTGTCTCTAAATAAAATACAAAACAGGGCTGGGGTTGTGACTCAGTCTTTGAATGCCCCTGAATTCAATCCCCAGTACCCCACCCACCCCCTGCAAAAAAGGGCTGGGGATGTGGCTCAGTGATAAACATCCCTGGGTTCAATCCCTAGTACCAAAATAAATAAAAGCACCACGGTTGTATTGCCATGTTTTGTTTAAATTGTATCCTTTTAATCTTCTCATAGATCATCTCTGGTTCTGGGAATGGTGAGGGGCATATATGATTTGGGAAATATTTACAATGGCCTTAGAATCTTAGAGTTGATTATAAAAATAGGAGAAGAGGGACCCACACTGCTTTAGTAAATATCTTAGCTAATTTTTAAGGATGAGATAACAATATGCTACCTCCCTGGCGTTACATAGAGTCATAGTCCCACACATTCGAAGGCATGAAGTGAAAAGAGAAGGATTCTCAACAGATAGCTGAGGGAATTCCAAGAGATCTTTGGATTGCACAGATTTACAGGGGCATCCTGCTCCATGTTGGCACTTTTCATTATATCAAGTGAATTATTTTCAGTTGGTCTATGTACGCATCAATAAGTAATTCATCCTCAAATAAACCATGTCTGAATCCATCTATCCCCCGCCACCCCCGGCTAGTCAGGAATACCAGGTCTCTCTCATTGACTGAGGAATTCTGAAAAGAGCCCTGTTTTAAGTGTTTCAGGCCATTTAACATGAGAGATACATATTGACTTGAGGTCTCGTTTAATGCTGTCTGTTCCACTGATTCCAGGCAGAGAGGCCTGTCTGGCAGCTTTCTTGCTCAGAGAAGCAGCTCTCCCCTTAGGGATGGAGCAGGGCCTGTTGCAGTCTGCCCTTGATGTGGTGACAAATTACCTCAAATTCTCAGTCTCACACTGTTTGAAATTTATGTTTGGAGAGGAGTGGGAATGGTGGAGGAGCTTGAGAGCTTAATTTACTTGTTAAGCCACTTTGAGGCTCACACTTAACATGGGAGCCTGTTTTCCTATGGACTTCAAACACTGGCCTCATATGGATTGAATGCATGGGTCTGCCATTTGCCCAAAGCATTTTGTCCCTTAGAGGCTCCTGTAACTCCACAGTGTTTCTAGTATTAGCCTTCTTTCCTGTTGTCACTCCAAAAGTCACCCCAAGTATTCCAAGGATGATTCTGGGTTTAATGCAGCAGTGACCACATGTACCACCAGAGGGCACTTTTGATTGGGGTTAGTTTAAAATCCTTTCAAAAGCCTTTCTGTGAGAAAGGAAGTGAGCTAATCTGCACTGTTGTCTTCTTCCTTTCAGGCCTGGCAGTCATGCATTCCCAGAGCACCAATCAGCTTGATGTGGGGAACAATCCTCGTGTAGGCACCAAGCGCTACATGGCCCCTGAAGTTCTAGATGAAACCATCCAGGTGGATTGCTTTGATTCTTACAAGAGGGTCGATATTTGGGCCTTTGGACTTGTTTTGTGGGAAGTGGCCAGGCGGATGGTGAGCAATGGTAGGTATCTGATATAATATTGTCCTTGTCCCCCTTCTCTTGACATTGATACTGTTGAAAGGGGAAGGGGGGAGACAGAAGCCTACCTAGTTCCTTGAATCATACTCGTGAAACTCTGGGAGTGTATATCTGACTTGTGGCTGGTAGGTGAACTCACTGCCACAGCATCGTGTTTGAAGCATAAGAGGAAATGACAGTTGAGAAACAGTTTTTCTGGAGGAGACTAATTATTTCTTGGGTTGTGTTTGGGTTGGTCCATATTTCATTTCTTCCTATTTGACTTTCTCTTTACCCTCCTTTTCCTCTTTGTTCTCCTCCTGAGGTAGGTTTAACTTGAGGAGAATGCTCTCAAGTGCGCCTTAGGGTGAATTCTTCTGTTTTAGACATTTTCACTTCTTATGATTGGCTTATTGAGAAGGGGTTCAGTTTTCACACTCCGAAGCCATTCCTTTCTGAATAAGTCCAGTTTCAATTTGGGGAGCCCTCAATAGGTGGCTTATATTGATCTGTTTATAAGTAGTTTAATGAAATGGTGTTGCTTAGCAGTTAAGGGCACATATAGGTCAACTCATTGATGACCTGAATCCCTATGGTGAGCTCTGGCTCTTATCTTTTATGTACCCAAATCAATCTCAAATACATATTTAGACTTTAAGGTACTTTGTGTTTGGAAAGGATTAAATCTTTTTAAAAATTGGGCATGCCCCAACAACACACAAAGTTGTGTGTTTTGTAGCACAATCTCTTGAATCAGCTTGATGAACTTCTTCATATCTTCACCACTTGAAGTCTTATTTCACACAGCATGTATCTGAAATTATCCCAGAAAAACAAAAGAAGATGTCATATATTTAGATTTCTGTTAATTTCCAATGACACTTTACATTTTATTCTTCTGTGATCCATTATGATCCTGGATTTAAAGTATTTGAGAAAAAAAAATGCATGAAGCCTCTGACATCTATGCTCCATCAGCCTTCCATGGATATTTTCTTCTAAGAATTGAGATTTGGGGGGTAATCATCATTTTCATGACTACACAGTCAGACTAGGAGATTATGTGGTGGAAATGGAATTGGGAAATTTAATATAGTTTTAGTGTACAATAATTAAAATTGGCATGCCTTCACGGTAGCTTTTTGTGTGATAGCAGAGTGTATCTGCTTTGAACAAACCCTCTGAGAGTACTAAAACAAGTGTTTCAGAGTAAACATACAAGGATCATAACTTGACTACTCTTTTAAAGTACATTTTTTTTTTTTGTATGAAGTCACGAACATTTTCTTGGTAATTCTTTCTCAATTGCTGGGAGCCACTGCCTTGGCAGTTTGTGCCATTGAAGTGCCTTGAGAATTGTTTGCGACAGAGGGATTGTTTTGCTGATTTATAAAGTTCTGAACTTTGCCTGAAATTGCACATCAGCTTCATTTCCTCGCCCCCCCCCCAATCATTCTTGAGCACATTGGAACTGAAAAAAAAAAAAAGTGTGACTCTTGAGTAGTTTATCTTAAAGAGACTGTAGAGAAGGATTGGTCTCAGAATAAACTGTGTGATGGGGAACTTCCCCAAATGAAGAGGAAGCTGGCATCCCACGGCCAGCACAGTAGCACTTCCAGCTGTGGGCGTGCAGCGCAGAGCCAAGCAGGCTTGCTTGGCAGAAACTTGGGATTCGGCTTTGTAAGAACTCATGTTGCAAACCCGTTCCCTGTGTCATAGGCATACACCCAAATGGCTTTTAAAGATCAGCTGTGATTAATAGTAGTCAGTTTGAAGTTAGAGTCATCCATTTAAAATCTAGCTCAACAAATGTTAGCTTGCTTGCTAGATCCTGTGTTCAACATTATTTTTGGAAAACGCAGTTGTGGATGGTAGAAGAGAGAATGTTTTGGTTGCTTTTGATTTATTGATCTCCTTTTTCGCATCATTTAGCTGCTAGCTATTTCCTAAAATTTTGTGGGTTGAACTTTTGTGATGTGGTTTGATTTTTAGGGGGAGGTAAGTGTATCTTATTTCTCATGTAAATCAGCTATTGTCCTTTGGCAATGACTAATTTGATATTTTTCCCTTTTCTTTCTGTGGTCCTTTCTTTCCTAAGAACATTCACATGGACACCCCCACCCCACCCCCTGCCCCCCAGCTACAGATCAGTTTATCTAAACTCAGGCTTAATGGTTTCCCATGCTACTTGAAAACCTACTTTACTAAAATTAGTACTTTAATGACTACTCCCCTAAAACGAAAAAGTGAGTAGAAAGAAAAACAAGAAAATTTTTGTTTTCAGATTTTATTCACGTTTCTTTGTACTTATTTGTGCATCCCTTAAACTCAGTTGTAATCATATAAATTCAAATCTATGTCATCTTTTTCATTTGTGTGTGTGGTTTTCACATTGTCATATAGCCCCTGTACTTGTTTTAAATGCTCACATGATATTTTATTAACATCCATTTCCATATTGTTAGAGTACATCCTGTCTCCCCATTTGGGGCCTGTCGTAGACATTTTTGTGCACATCACTTTTTCATTTGGAGAATTCATTCCTAATTTGAAAAGAAGCAGATTTTAATAGGTCAAAGAGTATGGACATTTTTATGATTTGGAACACATTGCCAAATTGCTTTCCCTTAGAGCAGTTCTAATTTACAATATCCTTCTCACCCCAGGGTGTGATGTACCTATTTCACTTTCTTACCAGCTTTAGGTACTATCGTTAAAGGAATATAGATGTTGAAATTATTGTATATAAAATGTACCTCATTTAAATATGTGAATGTCTTACATTAAGAAGGTTATTATAATTATGCATCCTTTGAGTTTCAGAGTCCATTATAAAAATTGATGACCAGATAGTTCTCTTGGAGCAATATGATCCTCAAGTGAACTATGAGCATAAAAATATGTAGTATTTTGTATTTTTATTGGAATTGTACATTTATTTTCTACTAATAATAAACCTCATGCTGTTTCTGTACAGGAAATGAGAGTTAAGTCCATTTTCACATGTGAACATTTCTCAATAGTGTCTTTTGGAATTTACTTGTGGTGTCAGTTTGACACTGAATTTGGAATTGGTAGGAAAGAAAACCGTTTTCTCACTTCTCCTGTGTGAATATGTGCATGAACTTCAGTGGGGTTTTGCTTAGATCAGTAGTTTTGAAACTGGAACGTGCACCACAATCACGTACAGAGCTTGTCGAGACGCACAGTGCTGGGCCCCAGCCCCAGAACTTTAGTAGATCTAAGGTCAGAAGATTTAATGACACCATTCCTTTCTACATATATACAATCTGGATATAAAACTTTTTTGAGAAGGCGATGTACCCTTATTGCGCAGGCACATACCACAAGAAGATAGGACAAATCTGTTTCTCTGGTGTTTGGTGGTTATATAGCTTATTGAGATGGGTATTTCTGTCTTCTGTTGCTCTGGGTCTCTGGAGATGTCATTACACACAGAAGCCTGCTGGACTGTGTCCTCTAGAGCTGGGCACTCTTTTTCCTGGGCCCACTGGAAGCAGCAAAAGGGAATCAGTAATACTCTGGCCCCTGAGATCATGCTTTCTGACCCAGGCCCTTTGATTAATTTCAACACTTGAAAAAGATAGGTAACATCCACTTAAAAAGGTGATGATGATTAAATGAGGTCACAGAGGTGAAGCACTTAGTGTGTGTGTGGCTTAGAGAGAGTGCTTTGTTCCTCATATTTTGGTTACTTTGCAAAATGGCACGTTTCTAGGAGCTTGCAGACCTCAGACACCCTTTTCTCCTCCTCACTGTGCTAGCACTTGGCCTGGACATGACCTTCGCTTCCCCTTTTCCCTGCCCATGGGAAGCTTCTGTGGAACACTGTTTCACTGGCTTTGATTATTTTGTGATGAAATCCAGCATTCACATGTGTCAAAAACTATTTGGGTCTTTGGCCAAGCTGCACCTCTTCAGGGACAGGGACTAGAAAACTCTTGTTAGAAGAAGCTTATGTTTGGCACACTTATTTTGGAAAAACCTCTTCTAATTAATCTTGAGCCTGCCAGGGAACCGCATGTGCTTCTGTTCCTAAGCACAATGGGCTTGTGTATGGAAACCATGACAACTCTCACTTCTTCAGCAACTTAATATCCAACATGTTTCATGACTTTAATTGACTGCTTTAGCGTATATTAAGGTTTGAACAAATAGCTGAATCATACTAGGGAATTTTTTTTTTCACTTTCATAGTAATTTCAGGTTTTTTGCTCACTTTTTTGTTTTTACCTTTTAGGTAAGCAACTGGGGTCAGGCATATGGAGGTGAGGTGGGAGGAAGGATTTTTTTCCCCCCATCAAATTTCTGAATTCCTTGTCCATGATTTAGAGATCCATAATAGAGGTGGGCAATCAGTTGACCTCATTCCAAAATAACCTGAAGGCAGCAGAACTTGATTGGATGCTGTTTACTACCCAGTACTCTCTTCCCAACTGGCTCTTGAGCAGTCCTTCCCCAAGACAAAACTTCAGCAGCTTAAACCTCATAAAAGCCCTACCATGCAGTGAATGGCACCTTCTTAGGAGGGATTTATAGCTACCAAATGTCTGGAGCCAGGTGGCACTTCTGTCTCTCTAGGTTTGGGGGTGTGTAAAATCCAACTCAGGAAATGCCAGGCAGCCTTCTTAGGCATTTTTGTCCACCCCTGTGGTAATTCAGTCCATTGCTGCTTAAATATTGTTAGTTAAACCTGACTTCTTAGTAACTGATAAATCATCGTACTTTTGCTATATTGCATCTATGGGAATCTTAGCTATAGAAATTAATTAATTAATTTAAAAATTAATTAGTTTTGTAATTTTTAGCATGGATTCCTGAGGAGGCAGTAAGTTTTGACTTTAAACAGTATATGGGTGGGGGGGATGTGGCTCAAGCAGTAGCGTGCTCGGCTGGCATGCGTGGGGCATTGGATTTGATCCTCAGCACTATATAAAAATAAAATAAAGATGTTGTGTCCACCGAAAACTAAAAAATAAATATTTAAAAAATTCTCTCTCTCTCTCTCTCTCTCTCTCTCTCTCTTTCAAAAAAAAAGTATATGGGTTCAATTCTTAGACCTTTATTTTATTTACTTATTTATATGTGATGCTATTAACAACTAAAAAATATTTTTAAAAAAAGAAAGAAAGAAAGCATGTGTGTTTCCACTGTCCATGAATTGCAGTGGGGGCGAGTTCGGACACAGCTGTCACAACCTTAATCTACCTAGCAGGGAGCAGAGCTGCCCTCCCAACTCCACCTCTGCTTTCAGAAAGGGCTACCTGTTGTGGGGCTCCTGGATGCCCCAGATACTGTACTGATTCTCTCACCCCCCTGTCAGTGAATCAGGACCACCAGGTCCAGAACTATGAAGCGTCATCCCCTCTGCCATGACAAGCCTTAGCCATACGTTCACTAACCATTTTTTTTTTGTATGCTATGTCATGAAAAATATTTTGACATTTTATATCAGGTGGAATAACACAAATATTGGAGGCACCTCTTTGAGCCCTGTCTCAACAGGAAGAATGCCTTTCTGTAAACTCTGTGTTCCCAGGATTCACTCATACACATGCTACCTTCATGATTTTCCCATACCTATTTGACACCTATATCACTATTTATGTAATTTTTTTTCTTTTAAATTGGCTAGTTTCAAAGTTAAATTTGTTTTGAAAGAAAATTAATATCACCACTAGAGTTGGAAAACCAGTGTCACCTGGCATAAAATGGAAGACAGTGATACCATAAATATGCAATTAGTAAGATAAAAAGTTTTTGTCCTTGAACCACATCGAAGTGTCCCACATGCCACCCTTAGAGGAAACAACTGTTTTGACTTATCATTTTCCCAGAAAGCAAGTACAAACCATTCCTCTTTTTTCTTTTCAAATTCTACTAATTAAATTCTACTACTAGATTAGTTCTACTAATCTCTGAAGAATTTCAGCCTTTCTGTAGGAATTACCTATGGATAGCAACTCTCTGTATGGATATACTTGTAGCTATAATAAATTGTTATAAATCAACAGATTAAGCCATAACAGTTGAGGTGCACATGAAGGCGCCTGAGTATAGGGTGAGCACTGAGTCTTGGGACCCTGGAGTTGTGGAAGTTGGAGGGTCTGCTCAGAAGACAGAGGCATGAACTGAGTCCGAAAAGAGTTGAACCAGAGCTCAACTGGGCAAGCTTGGGAGGGTGTGAGGTGCAAGTGAGAATGAGAATACAATTAGACTATGATGATAATTGGTATGCTACACAAGGGGGAAGAGTGATGGAAAGTCCTTATACACCCTTTTAGTGGAACTGCAAGCCATTTTAGTGTGGCTGATGCCCAGGTATGTGAAGGATTGTGGTGGACTTGGGCAGTAGTGGGGAATGAACATCCTCCTAAGGGCAATACTGGTGGAATACAGGCAGAGGAGAGACATAATGCACTTACCCTCAATTTTCTTCTGAAGATCTTGCTGGAGACAGTGGAATATGGGAGGATAGGATGTGAAACAGAAAGACCTGTGGCATGCATCTGTCAAAGGGGAGAAGATGAGTGTTTAGTCCAAGGCCTTGGTAGGCAGGACACGGTGGCATTTCATGTTTTTCAGAGCACATGTGGAGGGTATTCTTGTTTTGCACATGAGCTTGTGATGTGTAGCTGGAAGGTATTGGAAAACTGACAACTGAGAGTTTATTCAGAGCCATGCTGCATATTAGTGGTAGGGATCTTGATTGGTAAAGATAGATTTGCCTCAGAAGAAAAAAAAAACTTTCAATTAAACATATGCCCAAGGAGGGGAAAAAAAAAGATTGTATAAATTAGTTACACATGCCAAAAGTTGAGGGGGTGTAGTTATGAATAATTTCTCTGATTGCTTTCCCTGGCCGCTTTGAGTCAGCAGCCGCCTTGATGGGAAGGCCAGCCGGGCTGTTTGTTCTTTCCTTGACCAGCGTTTACAGCTCCTCTCCCCTGCATCCCTGTATCGTTTGTTGTTTGTACCACTCCTTTGGCACTTGAAGCATTTCATATTTTTAGTTGCTTTCCTGAATTCGTGCTGTCATCTCTGCTGGCTCACGATTTGGCAGTTGCTCGTTGGGGGCTGCCTTTATAGGACTTACAGTTCACTGTTTTTGCCTGGCTACCCAGATTGTTTGTCACTTTTTGGCAAATATGAGGAATCGTTGTAAGTCAGTCACTTCCTACCTTGGCAACACAAGTCACCTCCTGAGGTGCTCACCTCCCACCCACCCTGGTCTTTCCTTCCAGGCTTCCCACCGCCCTGTGCCCCACTCTTAACCTCTAGGGATCTCCCCTTCATGTCTCCAGCATGTGAGGCTCACTGTCATCCTTCCCTGCCCCACTCTCCCTCTACCTGGAGCGAAGATCTCTCCGTGGTGATTTGTCTTCCTCTCACCTTCATGCTCCCTCACAAATTGCTTATCTATGTGCACCCAACCCCTGGGTCCTGGAAAGCTCGTTGTATTTTGGTAGCACCAGTTTATAGATTGTACTTGGGAAACCAGACAGATGGGTCCTTCTCTGTCCCCCCATCTTATGGCTTCTGTCTCTGACACAAGTTTATCATTTCAGTTTTATCCACCTCTCCTATTGCCCTGCTCCTTAGTATGGTCACAACTTCCTTTTCATTTGTATCCCTACTGCCAAGTATAACTTCTGACACACAGAGTTTAAAGGGTCACATGGTTATTGAGTCAGTGTTGAGCTAACAAGCAAACATTTAGTATTTCTACTTTTGCCTTTCAGGATATAAATAGTGGGGAGAAAAGGTATTGAGGTTCTTTTTGATTGGTAAAGATAGATTTGCCTCAAAAACAAAACAAAACAAACAAACAAACAAACAAAAAAGCCTTTCAATTAAACATGGTTGCCAGGCACAGTGGTGCATGCTTCTAATCCTAGTGGTTCAGGAGGGTCAGGCAGGAGGATCACAAATTCAAAGCCAGCCTAACTAACTTAGAGAGGTCCTAAGCAATTTAGTGAGACCTGTCTCAAAAGGAAAAAAAAAAAAAAATTTAAAGGGATAAGAATGTGACTCAGTGGGTAAGAGTCCTGGGTTCAATCCCTGGTACCAAAAAAAAAAAAAAAAATAAAATAAAATAAAAAGAAAGAAAGAAAGAAAGAAACCATCATCTGAGGAAAGAAAGAAAGGGACTGTGTTGATCTTCTACTAGAATTTGATTTCCTTGAAAAACGAGAGCATGTTTAAGCTTTTTATTATCCTCAGCATTAATATAGCATTCCACACATAGTAGCTATAATGTACTTTTGACTGATGGAAATGTGCTTTCCTTGACTAGAGGGAGTTCCAAGTGATTGCTACAGTTAGGTTTATTTTATTTCGGAGAAGCCTGGCCAAAGTCAACCACTGACCAATGGTTGAAGAAACAGAGTTGTGACAAAGTCCCAGGCATAATCGATTAAGTGGTCTTTCTTTTTAAACTTGACTTCCTTTCTTAAAAGCTGGGGGTATTTATTAAGATTAAACTATGGGATATAGAAACATAAGGGAAAACTTCAGCTTTGTAGAGTGAAGTTCATTGTTGGGCGTCGTCAAATCTTATGTTTTAATCCACATTTTATTTTGCCTAGAAATAAAAAAAAAATCTGACTTTGTGTTACTGTTTACATTCACATAACCCTTCCCACACTCACTAGGCAAATTACTCCAAATAGCCTTCTGTGAGAATTTTAAAGAATTAAGCAAAGTTATTAAATGTGTTCCTGCGGAAAAAAATTAAGAGGTGGTGAAAAGCACATCTTTGTTTACCGTAAATTTATTCATGTGGCCTGGCAAAGGTGCAGGGTTTAGGTGGTGTCTCTTAGTACTGAAAAGAAGTAAAATATTTTTGTTTGAATGCTTCCTGGGATCTTACATGAGAAGCATGTAAGACCTCTGAGATGTTCCAGGTATTCTGGAAGCTGTGGTTGATGCCCAATATGGGCTGTTGATGATTTGTCAGGGAAGGTAATTGACACATTACAGTGCAGCTAGGCAATGGGCTAAGTGATTCAGAAGTAAGAAGGGTACCAACTAGAATTTTTAAAAACACAATTTAGACTACTTTCTATTTTAAAAATAAACTCTTTAGTTGAATTTGTGAAGTTTAAAAAAAATTATGTAGTATTTCTTGAACAGATGCTCCTTATCATATCTAATCTTCTGCATAAGTGGTTTGTATTTATATGGGATTCTCGAGAACTGTAGGTAATTTCTCACTGCTAGGTAATTTCTTTAATAAATGAAAAGGGGATTGAAGCTTCAAAGGTGGCTTGTAGGAACTAGGAAAACTTAATCATAACTGTGTGCAAAGCTTCCTTCTGTCCTCTGCCATAACCCCTTATGTATTTAGGAGTAGAAATAAATTACATGGAGGAAGGGAAGAGAGCTGGAAGCCAAGTTATCCGCTGACTGCTCTACTGAATTTTTTTGATGAAGGGAAGGAAAGAATAGATGTTTTTGGTTTCATCTCGATGAAGGGAAGAATCAGTTTTCCAGTTGCAAATGATGAAGTGAATTATGTAATTTTGTTGGAAAAGGTTTCTAAGCCATGGGAAGTCATTCAGGAATAGAAGCTGAAAGTGGTCACTTTGATGTTTGCATAGGGGTAAGAGAAGAGTTCAGCTTTCTTCACTGTCCCTTTGCCTTCCTGATGGCTAGTCTCTCTACAGTTTGTCTTGTGCCTTCAATCTGAGAGCAATTAACAGAACCATCCAATGGAGAGTTGTGCCTGGTGGTTAGAGGGTATTCATGGCATGTAGAATGGATGAACAAGGAAATGCAATATTACATTATTAGCATCCTTCCCAGTGGGAAGGATTATTTTTAAACAATGATTCTTATTACAAAATAATTTTATAACAGAAAGTCTTATTTGGGGGGATGGTCTTAATTTATTTGCTTCCAACTCTAGTTTGAGGACAACTTTTTACTTCTATTTATGGTTGGAAATGACTAGATGCGTGTACTTTTTAGAAGTGTTTTGTTCTTCTCTGACAACCAGAGGAATTTTTATTTTAGGTCACTCAGTCTTTATTGGGCATTGCAGAGCTGTTTGTGTGTCCTGTCGGAGCATTTTGTTAATACTCGTGATTACATGAGAAGTTTTCCCGTACTTTCTTCTAATAAATATTTTCCTCTATTTCCCTACAGGCTGTGTAGTTAGTATCTCCTTGTAGTTTCCAGAACGGCTTAAGGTATGAGGAAGGTGACTAGTACTTTATCCTGTCACATTATAACCTGTGAGACCCATCAATAAAATCTTAGGGGAACATTTACTATCTTGCTAACCCAGCACAATTCTTGTCCCATATGCAGGTATAGTGGAAGACTACAAGCCACCATTCTACGATGTAGTTCCCAATGACCCAAGTTTTGAAGATATGAGGAAAGTAGTGTGTGTGGATCAACAGAGGCCAAACATACCCAACAGATGGTTCTCAGACCCGGTGAGAGTTCTAGTTTCTTGGTTCTAGAGCTATTTTGGCTGCTTGTAATTTGCTTGCTTTTGATTTCAATAGATCTTTTGTATCTAAGCCATCTGCACTCTGTATTGGCCACTCTCCCTCCCTGTTTTTTGTAGAAGGCTCTTTGAGCCTAACTAAGTAGATTTGGAAAATTGTCTTGTTCTTTAAGAAGTGCTGTCTGGTAGGTCTTGCTAATGAGTGATACTATTCAGAAGAATTTACGACTGACCAGGGATTAGGAGACATATTACTGCTGCTATTAGCCCTGTGATTGCATTGAGATCTGGAGTGAAGCTTTTCATCTCCTCTTTATCTCTGCTTACCTAAAATTTCAAACAAACTACTCAATGCTGTAGAGCCTGTCTTACTACACATAACTAGTAGCAGATCTAGGACTTTGGGAAGTGATCCAATTTGCAGATTTCACTATCTCTGGGTTACTACCATTGCTTTTAGTGTCCATAAATCCATCAAGGGGTCCAACTTGGCCTGTGTAATTTGCCTGATAAGGTAAGTTCGTAGTATTAAGAGTCGAAAGGACAGAGTTCAAGAAACTCTTGAGTGACTTTATCATTGGTTAAAGCCTTGAATGTTTGTTTAAAGAAAATGGCAATAACATCTCTTTAACTTCATACAACCTGCAGAGTTTTTCAAAACAGTTGACTTTACCTCTGCAAACAGCTTTCAGTGCCACTAAACAGCCAATTTGTCATTGTGGTCTTTGTTCTTTCTCTTCTCAGACATTAACCTCTCTGGCCAAGCTGATGAAAGAATGCTGGTATCAAAACCCATCTGCAAGACTCACAGCTCTGCGTATCAAAAAGACTTTGACCAAAATTGATAATTCCCTAGACAAATTGAAAACTGACTGTTGACATTTTCACGGTGTCAAGAAGGAAGATTTGATGTTGTCGTTGTCCAGCTGGGACCTAATGCTGGCCTGCCTGGTTGTCAGAACAGAACTCATCTGTCTCCCTCCCTCAATGGCCACTTTGACGAGGCAGACATCTCACCTAGCCATGTGCTGGGGAGACACCAAAACCACCCCAACCTCGCTCAAGGACTGTGAACTGGGCATTTCATGAACTGTTCACACTGCAAAGACTAATAGTGGACAGATACTGTTGCAAAGGTAGGGAACTGGAGGAACACAGAGAAATCCTAAAAGAGATCTGGGCATTAAGACAGTGGCTTTGCATATCTTTCACAGGTCTCCTAGACACTCCCCACGGGAAACTCAAGGAGGTGGTGAATTTTTAATCAGCAATATTGCCTGTGCTTCTCTTCTTTATTGCACTAGGAATTCTTTGCATTCCTTACTTGCACTGTTACTCTTAATTTTAAAGACCCGACTTGCCAAAACTTTGGCTGCGTACTCCACTGGTCTGTCTTTGGATAATAGGAATTCAATTTGGCAAAAACAAAATGTAATGTCAGACTTTGCTGCATTTTACACATGTGCTGATGTTTACAACGATGCCGAACATTAGGAATTGTTTATACACAACTTTGCAAATTATTTATTACTTGTGCACTTAGCAGTTTTTACAAAACTGCTTTGTGTGTATGTTAAAGCTTATTTTTATGTGGTCTTATGATTTTATTACTGAAATGTTTTTAACACTATACTCTGAAATGGACATTTTCTTTTATTATCAGTTAAATTCACATTTAAATGCTTCACATTTGTATGTGTGTAGACTGTAACTTTTTTTTCAGTTCTTATGCAGAACGTATTTAGTCATTACCCATGTGACACCACCGAATATATTACTGATTTAGAAACAAAGATTTCAGTAGAATTTTAGTCCTGAACGCTGTGGGGGAAAATGCATTTTCTTCGGAATTATCCATTATGTGCATTTAAACTCTGCCAGAAAAAAATAACTATTTTGTTTTAATCTACTTTTTGTATTTAGTA
The DNA here is from genome assembly GCF_045843805.1 of Urocitellus parryii. Taxonomy (NCBI): domain Eukaryota; kingdom Metazoa; phylum Chordata; class Mammalia; order Rodentia; family Sciuridae; genus Urocitellus; species Urocitellus parryii. Next base: position 211,967,453 of record NC_135531.1, on the reverse strand, counting down.
GTTATTTGTATAAATTAAATAAACTGTTTTCAAGTCAATCAGTGGAATTATTTTCAACATATAAAGATCTGTGTAATATAATGTGTTTTCTTATGGGAGCAATAGAAACTGAAAACTAATTTGAAAATTGAATTTGCTTTCCAAGGCGAGTAATGAACCTGAGGGTACTATGAGGATGTCTCGCTGCTTGAATTTGGTACCTGAAAATATGAGTTTTATGTTTCTCTTTTGTGATTTTCCTTCTCAGTTTCCTGAACTTGATGATAACAAGCCTCTCTGACATATGTATGTATATATAAGATTTTGTTTATCTGTCCATCCAGTCATCATTTATCAAAGGTGGTTGTGAATATAAAAGTGAAGAAAGATGGCAAAAGCATTTGTGTAGCTTAAGGTCCAAGGATATGCAGAACCTATTCTTAACTCTTTTTACTTCTTGTGCACAACACGATTAAAAAGGCAGGGATTAGAGTAGGCCTTATAGCAGAGTCACATTTAGCTTTTTTTTTTTTTTTTTTTTTTAAAAGAGAGAGTGAGAGAGGAGAGAGAGAGAGAGAATTTTTAATATTTATTTTTTAGTTCTCGGCAGACACAACATCTTTGTTGGTATGTGGTGCTGAGGATCGAACCCGGGCCGCACGCATGCCAGGCGAGCACGCTACCGCTTGAGCCACATCCCCAGCCCCACATTTAGCTTTTTAAATTAAAATTTTAATTCATGTTACACTTAAAATTTACTATCTTAAATTTTAAGTAAGCACTTCAATAGTGTTAAGTACATTCACATTGTTATGCAACTCTCCATCATCATCCACAGACTGTTCATCTTGTAAAACTGAAACTCCATACCTATTAAGTGCTAGCACCCCACCAACCTCCCCTATGATTTTGTTCTCTGTCTGTAAGTTTGTCCATTCTAATTTCCCTATACAAGTGGATCATATGGTATTTATCTTTTTGTGAGACCAACTAACTTCATGTAGCATAAGTACTTCAGGATTCATGCACATTGTAGAATATGTGCAAATTGTCTTCCTTTTTCGAGCTGAATAATATACATGTATGCATATACAAAATTTTGTTTATCCAGCCATTCATTCACCCCTTGGTGGATGCTTAGGTTGCTTCCACATTTGACTGTTGTGAATAACACTGCAAGTGGGTTGTTTATTTCAATTCTTTTACTTATACATTGAGAATTGGAAGGAAGACACATTTAACTTTTATTAAAATATTATATATTTACATAAAAGTATACATATGTAAAAAGGTACAGCTTGATGAATTTTGGTAAATTATTTTTTTTTAGTTGGTTACATCCATGGAAATAGCACTCAGGTCAAGAAACCAAACACTACCAGCACCTCAGAACTCTCTCAACTGTTAACAGCATAGGTTACGTTTGTTTGTTCTGGAACACTTTATAAATGGAATCATACAGTATATATGTAGGAGTGGAATCATCAGGTGTAATGTTCCACTTCAGCAGCTAACTACCAATCTACTTTATTTATTTATTTATTTATTTTGGTACCAAGGATTTAACCCGGTGGTGCTTAATCACTGAGCCACATCCCCAGCCCTTTTTATTTTTTATTTTGAGACAGAGTCTTGCTAAGTTGCTTAGAGCCTTGCTAAGTTGCTGAGGTTGGTCTTGAACTTGTGATCCTCCTGTCTCAGCCTACCAAGTTGCTGGTTTTATAGGCATGTGCTGCCACACCTAGCTACCAATCCATTTTTAAACAGAGTTGTTCAATGTATGTTCCCATCAGCTATGTATGAGAGTTCTGGTTGTTCTACATTTTCAACAATACTTAGTAGTTTCTTCTTTTCCATTTTAGTCATTCTGGTGGGTGTTGTGCACATGTTTCAGCAAAACAAAGAAACAAAAGGGAGAGGATGAGTAAATGACAGTTTAAATAGTGCTTGCCGTTCTCCTTAGTAACTGCAGAACCCAAGTGAAGAGAAGCTCCAAGATATAAACAAACAGGTCTTGGTTCCCATGTGCTGAGTAAGTGTGAGTATAGTATTTAGTGGTTCACATAAGTTTTTTATGCAGCCTGGCCCTTGAATAGTCAATGATGTCTTCATCTGATAATCACCTGTGGAACATGGCTGCTTCAACTCTGGAGGATAATCTGGCTGTGTAGACGAGCACGTTATATGAGGGTCTCAAATTCGTCTTATTTCTAAGTCATTTGACCCCATCTGATTCCCCTTGTTTACTGACTTTGAAATCTAACCCCAGTTAAGATTTCCATATTCAAGGTGACTGGGAATATGTATGAAGTGAGAAGAGGAAACGTGGGTCTCTCAAGTAAAGCAGTTTATGTGGATTCATGCCATCTTAGTCTGATGTGCCAAGCCTAGACCTTTTGATTCCAAGACCAGAGTCTTCTCTGGCCATGAATCAGTCCTCAAAGTTGATGTCTACCTTTGTTCACATTGGGCCACCCACATTCTCTGAGCTGCATAGCCACCAGTGAGAATTCTGTGATGAGGACATATTTGATTGGCTCCATTTTTTAAACAAGGACTCCTGGTTGTTTCGGTTTTGAGACAGGCTATCTCCTAGGTTGTTCTCAAACTCAGGACTCAAAATGACTCTCCCACATCAGCCTCTGGAGTACTGGGACTAGAGGCACACACAGCTAAGATTTTTATGTTTTGTTTTTATTTCTGCTGTTCTGCAGTCCTAGGGATGAAACTCGGGGCCTTGTGACCGCTGAGCTTCATCCTTAGCGCACTCCTCGTTGTTTTCAAATACAACAGAGATGTCCTATATTCAAATATTTATTAAGAAAACACAGGTAGGCTGTCACAAAACTTCTCATAGGCATTCTTCCAGACTGTTTCTCAGCTTAAAACCCGCCCTTGATATTATATGCATGTATGAAATTTTCACAAATAAACCCATTTTTAAAAATAATTTTATGCACTATTAATTGTACTTCTAAAAACCCACCCTTTCATGCACCATTTTGTCAGGCTTTGTGACTCCATCAACTTGAAGTGACTCCTGCCATCTGCTTCCTGTTCTGTCAGAATCACCCCAGCCTCCTTTCTTGACCTTAGCAGTGGTAGTTCCTTTCAGTAGCAGCAGAGTCTCAGGCCAGTTGGCAGTTGTTCTAATGTTTGCAGAAACAGCCTTATTGTGGCCTCACTTCACAGATACTAAACACCAAGGACTGGGGTCCACTCTTCAGAAGACAAGATCCCAGCCACTTCTAAACTCAGAGACACCAGCTCAACCCAGCGCTGCAGCTCTGTGGGTGGGGATCCCATTAAACCTCTCCATTGTAATAATTCTACCCCCTTCCTTTGTTCCTCCAGGCTCAGGGGCACACTGCCTTGCCTAGTCGCTTCCTCCACGCTAACGTTAAGGTTGTCATTTTGTTCTTTTTCCAATTACTAATTGTTAGTCCTAATGAATTATTCTCTGTACTATAAAAAATATGGAAAGATGGGTGTGCTTTGTCTCCTAAGTGGACTCATACTGATATAAGCATTATCTTCTTATTATACCTCTTTGCTGATGTTTTCTAATATCATGGGTAGCATATACCCCCAATTTACAGAGGAGAAGACTGAGACAGTAGTTAAGTCTAATTGTTCAACTAAGTAGAAACACAACTAAAATTGGAATAATTTTTTAAGCCAGAGGCTCAGTTACCTGTGACTCTCTTGCCATCCTCCCCTCCCAGTTTACAACCCCCACCTAGAAGAAGGACTAAGAAATAGAGGGCCTTTACTGTTGACCTAGACTTTACTGCTTCTTTCTTTCTCTCCCTTCCCTCCCCTCCTCTTCCCTCTCTCCTCTTCCTCTCTCCTCTCTTCCAGAGAATTATAGTTACACATATGGGGTTCATCCTGAGAAAATCGTACATGCATAGAGTCTGACTCACTCCATTTCAGTCTTTACTCCTCCTTTTGTCTCCCCTTCACTGACCCCCCTCATCTTGCTCATCCATTTATCCACCCTTGATTGGTGCTTACCACACACAGGAAGGTGTCCCTGTGTGGTATATTTATATATGCACATAATTTGAGTCTGTTAAATTAATCCTGCATTGCTTCCCCTTTCCCATCTCTCCTCTGTCCCTTTTGATCTCCTGCTACTCCACTGATTTTCTCCATATCTTTATGATATCCAATTCCGCCCCCACCCCCATCCCCAGGCACACTGCTTTCCCTTACTTTGGTCTAGTTTCCATATATGGGACCAGATTCTTCCCTTGATTTTCCAAGTCTGGCTTATTTTACTTAGCATGATATGCTCCATTTCCATCCATTTACCAGCAGCCATGATGTCATTCTTCTTTATGGTTGAGTAGAACTCCATTGTGTATATATACCATATTTTCTTTTTTTTTTACTATGTTTCTTAGTCCATTCATTTATTAATGAGTATCTGGGCTGATTCCATAATATGACTATTGTAAATTGCACTGCTATAAATATTGAAGTGACTATAATAGGCTGATTTTAGTTATTTTGGATAAATATCAGGGAGTGAGATAGCTAGTCATGGGATAGTGCCATTCCATAATGCTTTTCCAGAGTGGTGGTGCAAATTTGTAGTGCTACCAACAATGTATGAGTGTTTGTTTTCTTCACCTCTTCACCAGCAATTATTTTCTATTTGTAATCTTGACAGTTGCCATTCTGACTGGAGTGAGATGAAATCTTAGTGTAGTTTTTGATTTGCATTTCCCTGATTGCTACAAATGTGGAACATTTTTTTCATGTATTTGTTGGCCATGTATATTTCTTCTTTTGAGAAATGCCTGTTTAGTTCTTTTGCCCATTTATTGATTGGGTTATTTGTTAGATTGGTGTTGTTTTTTAAATTCTTTATATACTCTGGATATTCATCCCCTGTCAGAAGAGCAGCTGGCAAAATTTTTCTCCTATTGTGTGGGCCCTCTCTTCACACTCTTGATCCTTTTCTTTGCTGTCCAGAAACTTTTCCATTTAATGGCATCCCACTACCTGGTGCTTGGTTTTCCTTCTTGAGTTTTAGAGGTCTTGTTAAAGAAGTTGGTGCCTGCACCAGTAGGATGAAGTGTTGGTCTTGTTTTCTTCTAGTGGTTGTAAAATTTCTGGTCTGATTCCTAAATCTTCAATCCACTTTGATTTGACTTTTATACAGGGTTTGAGATAGAAGTCCAGTTTCATTCTTCCATATATGGATACACAGTTTTCCTAGAACTTTTTGTTAAAAAGGCTATCTTTTCTCCATGTATTTTGGCACCTTTGTCAAGTGTTAGATGTCTGCAAATATGTGGCTTAGTTTCTGTGTCTTCGGTTCCATTGGAGAGGCACAATGAATATTATTGAAGTGGCCATACTACCAAAATCAGTGTAGAAATTCAACACAATACCAGTGACATTCTTCACAGAGCTAGAAAAACAGTCTTCAAATTTGTTTGGAAGAATAAGAGACCCAGAATAGCCAAAGCAATTTTGACCAAGAAGAGCAATGCAGGAGGCATCACAATATCAGACCTCAAATTATACTACAGGGCTACAGTAAAAAACAAAAACAAAACAAAAAACAGCATGGTATGGCATCAAAATAGACCTGAAGACCACAGCATTATTTCTTAATGTGTTTGTAGCCCACAAAATGATCATGGAATACATGTGCTGGACTAATCTCTTTTTTCCTAGGATGTTAGCTTCTCCACAGAGAAACTAATCTATCTGTTTCCCCTCATTCCTGTCTCTAAATAAATACTATTTTTTTTTCGCACTTAATCAGGAGGACCCAAAGGAATTTCTCTATCATTAGATGTCTGATCATGCCAGGGCACTTCACTGAATCCCCCATCTCTCTTTCCAAAGCTTCCTGTCTCAGGTTCTCCCCCTTTCAGGAAACTGGGACACAGTATTTCAAAACCTAATTCATTCATGTATTTCAGGAGGTGTCATGCTGGGTAAGGCACCTTGGACTCTATAGAGTTCCCCATTTCACATTCTTCTTGACAGTTTCCGCTAGTTGAATCCCCCCAAACAACCATTACCCTCCCTGCACATCCGTTTCTTAATCTGAAAGCCTGATAATGACACCAAAGTCACTCAAAAACTCTAGCTTTGATGTTTATGTGTGTCTACAATTCACAAATTTAACAGATATTGAGTGTCAAGTACCAGAGGACAGGATTCCTTCCTGTCCTTCCTCCTACAATGAGGATATCTTTGCCTCATATCCCTCTTGTTATGATGTATTTTTGTGGTATAAGTTTTATCTGCTAGGCGGTTATTAGTCATAATAATAATTACAAACTAATAGTTAATGTCTTCTAAGCATTCACTGCATGCTGGTCATTAGCTCACCATCGAACAGATGCTCCTCAAAGAAACAGTAGCAGACAGGCTATTATTTTTATTGGACATTTAGAGAAACTAAGGTTCATAGAGATTGTGATAGTGTCCATCCCACAACCAGGGAGCAGTAGAGCTGGGATCTGAACCCAGACAGACGGATTCCAATGCCTGGGCTCTTAATGAATATACTATGTATGGTTGCTTGTTTTTAAAAACATAGTTTTTTCTGCCCCCCCATTTTTTTTTGCATGAAAATGATGTCATTGACTGCCTTTTCAGTAGAATATGCCTCCTGAATTTCTGTACTGAGTGGTTGGCTTTCTTTCTAGTGAAGAATCTTTTTCTCTTGTTTAGCATCAACATTTTTAGAAATAAATTCAGGACACAAATTTGCATGCCAGGTATGAACTCAGTTATTTTTTAAAAATGCCTAGAACAAGCTCTCTGCAGTCTTACCAAAATATTTAATGTCATTACTTTTGGTGCTGTTCTGAGTTATTTCTTCAAAATTGCTGTATTTTTGCTTTCTAGAATGAGGATCTGTTTTGGAATGTTGGAAGGCAATTTTGTGCTGGTTTGGGAGGTCAGGTCAGTCTGCTAATTACCAAGCGGCTTGGTGGGTGGCTAATAGTAGTTATTTTTGTGAATTTATAATTTTAATTTCTCCTTGCTTAAAAAAATAAATAGTTCCACAAGGTTTATAATAAAAAGTAGCAATCCTCTGTCATTTCCTCCACAGTGGCAATCATTTTTTTTTTTATTTTTTAAACAGTTCTCTTCGAGTATTTACCTTTGCTTTTATAATAGCCTAGTTATCCTTCTATTTCTTATTTTTTATTTTTAGACATTCTCTCTTGACTTCTGTGGAAGAAGAGGACGTAGCTCTCTTCTTAGTATTTCTTACTCTTATCCTATACTCATTTATACATTTTCCCTCTTTTCTCCCTGTATTCATTCATAGACTTAACAAATATTTAATGAGTGCCTATTATGTGCCAGGCACAGCTGATTAATCAAGGGGGAGAAAAGCAATGAACAAAACAGACCAGAATCTCTTCCTTCATAGATTTTTTTACAGTAATAATTTCAAGTTAAGACAATGACTACTGTTCAACTTTATTATTGCCAATTAAATGTTATTCACAAATAATTACATTTCTTTTCTGTACAGACTTTTGTTTTTCCTTGAAGTCATTCTTCTCTTTATATTTGCTGTTTTCAAGCTATCAATTCTTTACCAAACACTGTCAAATTATTAATGTCTCCATCCACCCATGTAAGGCTATCTACCAATGTCTCTGCAGAGGTATTCCTCCTGGAGCCTTCTGTCCTCCTGCTTTGAACCAGATTGGATTGCACTGTTACTGCTATCCTCTTGGGATCTACCCTCACAAAGATCTTGTGAATTCTCTTGCTTCATTCCTCCGTAGGAACTCTGGTTCCCCTATTTCTTCCTTATTATTTAATCCCTGTTTTGCTAATGTGCATCTTCACTGAATTCTTGAGAGTGTGTGAAGAGTAAATATTTTTAAACATATCAGACCTGATATGTTTAAAAATACCTAACTAAGAGTTTAGGAATACAGAACTCTAGGTTGGCCTTTTTAGAATTTTGGAGATATTACTATATTATCTGCTGTTCTCAGTTTATGTTGAAAAATCTCATGTGTTCTGATTAGCAAAATTTAGACATATTTTTCTCTATAGAATTTTAAGTACTTTGTTTGCTACAGTTTTTGCTGTCTTGAGCTCCTAGTATCTGGATGTTAACTCTTCTGGCTTTATCATCTGTCGCGACCTCTCGCCGGCAAGGGAAAAAACACGACACAGGATTCTTCTTTCAACAGTTTATTCAGGCCTTGATTCATGTATTATGATTATCTGTTCTACTCTCAGCACACGTAAGCGCCGCTTAATAAAGCCCCCCAGCATCCCAATCCCAAGCCGCCAGGTGGAACCTTCTCATAGGGAGGTAAGGGACTGTGTGCCAACTCTCCATAGAAGGAGTTGTTTATCACAGGCTACAGCAGAAGCCGGCGCCATCTTTTAATGGCGGCCACTGTCTAAGGGGTGTGGCTCACCACAATCATCTAATTTTTAAAAAGTATTTTCTGTCCAGTTTTCCTATGTCTTTACAATATAATATAAAGATTAAAAACACAGTTTATAAACAGATGATAACCCCAGACCTGCTACTTAGTAGCTGTCTAAATTAGGGAAAGTCACTCTATTTCTTTGTGTTTTAATTTTTTTCTTCTATGAAAGGGGGATAATAATATCAATCCTATAGATTTGTTGTGAGCTTTAAATGAATCAATACTTATTTTTTTCAGTTTTACTTTCTAACATTTATATTGCAGTTTTAATTTCTCAATAATATTTAAACATTTTAAATATATTAATAATACATCATACCCAGAAAGTGGGTGCTTCTTGAAAGTTAATTTAAGTTTAAAAGCAAACTATTGAGTTATTGCAATGGGCCCTGTTGTGGGGCCATGTTTAATGGGGTATAGCAGTAAGGACTCTTTTAAATTTTTTCTTATTTTGTTTTGAAGGTAAGATCATGACGGCTTCATGCTATCTGTCTTTCCCAGTTCTTTGTTGTTTTCCTTTATTTTCTTCTGTGTTAGCATAAGAAATTGAGGAAAGATGCTCATGTAGATAATTCCTAGTTACCCAGAAAAACCTGAATGATAAGTTTCAAAATTTTAAATGATAGTTTAAAAATCTGGGCCTAGGGCTGTAGCTCAGTGCCAGAGCACTTGCCTACTATGCGTGAGGCCCTGGGTTCAAATCCTCAGCACCACAAAACAAATACCTTAAATATTTGCTAATGTAGTTACTATTTCCAGTGGTCTTCTTTCTCTTGTGTAGATCCATGCTTTCTTTCACCTGGTATCATTTTCTTTTTGTTGTTAACTGTTTTTACAGTGCCCATCTTCTGACAGTGAATTCCTTCATCTCTTTTTCACTTTCAATTTTGAAAGATGTTTTCACTGAGTGCATAACTCTCAGTAGAGAACTTTTCTTTCAGTATTTTAAAGATATTGCTCTACCGTTCTTTTGTTTGCATTGTTTCCTATGAGAAATCTGCTGTTTTCCTTCTTTGTTCTTCTAAATTAATATCTTTCTCTTCCTCTTCTTTTCTTTGAATACCTCAATTACACATCTGTTAGACTGCCTGAAATTGTTGTACAGTTCACTGATTATACTGAGGTTTTTTTCTGCTTTTTTTTTTTTTGATGATTTCTGCTTCTCTGTCTTCAGTTTCACTAACCTTTTCTGTAATGTCCAGTTTGCCATTAATCTCATCTAATGTATTTTTTCTCATATGTTGTAGGTTTTATTTCTTTTAACCTCTAGAAGTTCAATTTGAGTGTTCTGAAAAATATTTTCAATATCTTTAAATACAGTTTTGACCATATTTAACATAGTTATAATAATTAATGTCCTCATCTGCCAATACTCCCATCTGTGTCTATTCTGATTTTTTTTTCTCATTCTGGGTAATAATTTCTTCTTTCTTAAAAAAATGATAGATTTTTAATTGGAATTTACCTTGCTGGATGTCAAATATTTTGTATTTCTATAAGTATTCTTCAACTTTGTTCTGCTATGCAGTTATCTGAAATAGGAGTGGAGTAGTACTCAGACTGAACTGTACTCAGCCTATGGATAGTTATTCCCCACTATTGAGGCAAGACCCCTGTAAGTACTTTATCTAAATCCCACGATTTTTTTTTCATCTTTATGGGTAGACAACAGCATCATTCCTGACCCTGTGTGAGGACTAAGTTGCTGCTAATCTTTTTAGGTTGTTCTTTATCCAGCTTTGGGTAGTTTTCTCACACTGAGTTGTAGCCAGCTGAGTATCATTCATATAATTATGGGCCTTTAAGTCCTGAAGATCTCACTTGACATCCTTACACTGTTTCATATACTCTATACTTTTCTCCTCTGATGCTAAGTGATTACTTTTTAGATCTTGAGTTGATACTTTAGTGGTCCCTAAATCAACAGTATCATTATCACTAGGAAATTTATTACAAATGAAAATTATTAGGTGGCACCTCACACCTACAGAATTGAAACTCTGGGTAGGGAGGTATTATTTAGAACCAGCAATCTATATTTTAACATGCGCTCCAGATAAATCTGATAGAGGCAAAAGTTTGTGCTTAGAGTCCACAGTGAATGGGGGAAGGAGTTCTAGGATATATTTCGTGTGCCCTTGAATCCTTGTAATTAGGCAGCTGCCAGTCTCTTTTGCATACAGGTTGACCTAATCAGGCAAAGGGCTGATGAGAAGGGTTACTTACTCAAATTTAAGACAATATAGGAAGTAGAAAATATGATTTTTCTTCTTGGAAAGTTTCTCGAGTAGGAAAATTCTTTCCAAGTTTACTCTTTCCTCATAGCAGAGGGAGTTTGGGAGCTGAGAGAAAGTGGGAACTGGCAGTAACTAGTTTTATTTTGTATATAAAGTTTTCAAGGCAAACAAGGAAGTGTGCTCAGAGGGACCAGGCCACTAGCTTCTGAGATTTCTTGGTCCCTGATGCCATGTCTGGTAAACAAGCTACTGGCTCCAGAGGGGGAAGCTGGCAATATCAAAAAATGGGGAAAGGAGTTCATGCCATAGGGCATCCTGGGTTGGATAAAAGTTGCAATGATATGGGGCAAAAGCATTTATCTTGAGAAAAAGTGTCCTTTCAACAGCAGTGGGCCAGACTCCCAAACAGGCAATTTGTCTAACAGGACTCACTTTGGCCCTTTGCTCTGTCTCCCTTGGCAACATGATGGCTTTACCCTTCTCTCTGCCATTCAGGAATGGGACAGGAAGGACAGAGGAGACAAAAGTTGTTATTCTATTTGTTTCTGTAAGTGATTTGTTTCTCCTTTTTTTTGCCACAGGATAAAATTGTACATATTTAAATAATCAGCCTTTTCCTATACAGACCCTAATTTGAGAAGGAAAAACTGGAAGCCTGAGAAATACCTTGGGTGATACAAAAAAGTGGTCTGATACATACATAGAAAGGATATGTATACATTATTGTATATACCTAATGTATATTTTTTTTCAAAAACAGAAACAAGCTGATTTTCTAGATGACTAAACAAAAGATAGAGTTGATACAACTGCTCCCAAATTGTGAATACTCAGAAGTTGTTCAAATAGGTACTCTATGTTCATTCTTCAGTCCTCTATCTGGGGCCCTTTTTCATTTGTATATTTATTTCCTTTTTTTCATAACATTTATTGATGATCTACTAAGAGTCAAACTTGGAGCAGGTACTAAGAGACGTCAAAAAAGAAGTGCCTTCCAGGAAGACATCCAGGCAGAAATGCAAAGAGTGATCTTAGCACATTAGGAGTCTGGGCCAGGAGTTCTTTAGTGATATGCAGTGATATAGTTTCTTGGGTGAGTATAGTCACTAAGCTCTGTTCATGGTTCCCATTACCAAGTTTGCCTTCATTTTCTGGTCCCAAACTCTCTCACTTCACCTCCACCTCCACCATGGTCAAGTTCCTACCTTAGAGCTTTTTCTTAAGATTTATTACAATCGTTAGTCAATCACAATATAACTTAGCATTTTTAAGGCATTTGATATATGCCAACACTCTCTAAGGGCTTAACCTTCACTCACCTAAGACATCAAGTTACTAAATTTTCACAGCAGCCTAATGACAGGTTTTTTTTATCCCCATTTGGCAGATGAGGACATGGAGTTATGGAGAATTTATGTTGTCTTTATTCCTGTCCTAAATTATCAGTCTTCTTTGGTGTCCTAGGTGCAGATTCTTGTGTCTGTGTCTGCACTTCTCCCTGCTGAAAGCACTCTCAAAGTCTGCCAAAGATGAATGCTGGTTGTATACAAGAAGTTGTTTGCCACCTGGATTCTAGTTTATCTTATTGTCTTGGGCTCTTTGTTTCCTTGGTTGTCTTTCCTTCTAGAATAAGGTTCCTGGATAGCAGGGATCAATGGTGTACCTAATAAATATTTCTTTTTTTTCTCTCCATTCCTAGTAGGTGCTATAAAACTGTCACAAATGCTGCTGGACCTGTAGCACCTGGCCTCTGTGGCATTTTTGGTGGGTCCAGAGCTCTTACATTTAAATGAATCAGATAGGTGGAGGGTAAGCTAGGAGGGAATGATAGAGACTGGGTCACATTGAAGAGTACATATGCTATTCAATTTCAGCTGACTGGTGCCATGCAAGAGAGATGACCCTGTGTTGCCAAATTTTCCAGTATTTCAAGCTAAGTCAAGAATCTGGATGAGATGTTAAATTGGCCAGTTTTTAAAAATACTATGCTGACTTGAGAAAATCTTCAGTCTAAAATTTTTCTGTGAATTCTATATGTTTGACTTTTGCAAGAGAGCTAAATAGTTATTTTGTTTTTCAGATGATTTGTTTAGCATACAGAGATACACATACATATGAGTCCTCTAAAAACAGCAGTTTATAATGATATCCAGTAGCAGACCAGGCAGATAAGCAATCCTGAAGCTAGTAGATGGAGTACATTCTGATGTGACACTTGTAGGCAAGGTTATCATAAGAAGGGAGAACTCAGGTGAGGAAGGATGAAGACCAATGAGAACAGCTCTGGGATAAAGAGGAAAGGGTAGAAAATCTCAACACCAGCCAAACAGGGCTCTTATTAAGTTTGTTCTCCCACTCAAGTGTCAGTTCACAAGATAAAACTAAGAATTGGAATCTTTTGTCATTACATTATCAAAATGGCAGAGTGGCAACATCCTTAGTTTTGGAGTTGGGGACATGTCTTTATTTGATTGCTTGTTGGAGAATCTGCTGTTTTGTGGAAGTATTTTCTAGAAACTCCTTTTGCCTACATTCCCACCTAAATCATTATTAATGTTTTTTTCCATGTGCCCATAACAATACACAAGGTCTGAAATGATAATTTTTTTCAAGAAAGGATGATTTTGAAAATACCACATTCATATAAAAACTGAAAAAAGTTTTCTAGGGTATGACACCATCTTCAAGAGAATGAAGAGGTTATCGGTTGACTTGTTGAATGATTCCCCAACACTTAACTATGTGCCAGAGGTGGTCATTAGCAAATTTTCTCTGAAGGAACAGTGGATAAAAAAACCTAAAAGCTGTGATGCTTACCTTGTCAGAAATGTACAGTTTTCTTGGGAAGAAAACAGAGCTAGCCACAGGGGAAGGAAGTTGCAAAATGAGAAGGAGGAGATGAGTAAAATCAGAGATGGGAGCAAGCACTCTGACTTTTGGCTGAGAATATCTGCCAATTTCGCTTTACATATGAAGACATATTTACTTTGCACAGTCTTGCAATCTGTAATATTGCAAAACATAAAGTGAGGTTTTCTTCCTCGTATTTTAATACTCAACAGGATCTCTGCCTTATTTGATTTAACTGTTACAAATTCTTAATATGGTATTGTAGCACCATTCTCAGAACATATTTCCATCTGTGAATATGATGCCTAAGGTCAGGAAATTAGATGTTGACATATATGAAAAATGAGAATTATAACCAAATGAAAATTAGAAAGATTCCATACCCTGGAAAGAAAGATATGCTTTATAGAAGTACCTGGCTTTATTTTAAAATCTGTAGCCACTACAGATGACTCTTTCTATATGCTTACATATCTATGTATTTAATATAGGTTGTGATATATACTACGAAAAATAAAAAAATGACCACCATGAGAATTTTTAATTTGTCTTCTACATTCCAATTTTACAAAAATATAAATGATAATTGATATTTATGCTTTGATAGTCTTTTGCCAATATTATTATTTAAGTCTTTAAGCAGCAGGGTTTTTAAGTTGCTTAGGAAGGTTTTTTTTTTTTCCTTAATTCAGATTTTAAGCCAAATCAAATGTCAAAATTGACTGAAATGGTGATGGATTGTTTATTTGTCTTTTGTGGAAGGCATTTTCCCCTCTAAAGATGATCTGTCTTATCCCCAGAACTGTGAATATGTTGTTACGTGGCAAAGAGGAATTATGGGTGCAAATGGAATTCAATTTCTTAATCAGATAAATTTAAGATGGAGAAATAACCCTGGATTACTTGGGTGGCCCTATGGAATCACAAAGACCTTCAAAAATGGAAGAGGGAGGCAGAATGGAATGTAAGAAGGAGATGTAACTATGGACAAATGATATAAGAAATGCAATGGTACTGGCTTTAAAGAAAGTGGAAAGGGTCTCAGAGGTTGTAAAAGGCAGTGAAACAGATCCCCTCATACAGCCTCCAATGTCAATGTCTTGTTGTATGCCCAGTGACATCTGTATTGAGCTTCTGACCTATAGTGCCATAAAATAATACATTTGTGTAGTTTAAAACCATTGAGTTTGTGGTAATTTGTCATTACAATAAGTTGGAAAAGATTATATCTTGAAATTGATAAGTTTTGCCCACTCAAACTTGTGTTAATAAAATTCAAGTATTAGTTTCTACTTCTGACCATGTAAGTAACAGAGTTCAGAATTACCTTACTTCCATAAATAATGAGAAAATTAGCTGAAATATATGGGGGAAAAACTCCAGTTTTTAAATGTGAGACATAGGAAGCATAGGGCAGTGGCATCCAAGAGGAGGAAAACAAAGTAAGCCCCGTATTCATACCAGTTTTCTGTTATAGAGATCAGAATGCCAAATTCAATAACCCTTCCAACTGATGTGAGCCCATATATGCCAGGTTTATATAATGTAGAGATGGAGGACCCCCCACCACCACCACCTACTGCCGCACCAAATACATATCATCACAATATTGCTGAGTTGAGGAGACTGGAGAAACCAAGGTGGCTGAAATTTGTGGAGCAAGACAACAGAGAGGAGGGAACTGTACAAAGAAAGAACAATACAAATGTTTGTAGAGATGTACATGCATTTTTGGCTGAATAATAACTTGTACATATATAGGGTAAAACCTCATAAGGCTGGACAATAAAAACTTCTAAGAAATAAGCAATCATATAGGAGTGCTATGATTTCAAAGTAGTTTGTCTTCCAGGGATTCAGGTGTTGGAGGCTTAGTCTTCAGTGTGGCCAAGTTGAGGTATTGGAACTTAAAGGTTCTTAAAAGAGGCAAGGTCTAATGGAGGTCTTTCAGTCACTTGGGATATGCCTTCAGATGGGTTTAGCATAGTTCTCTTGGGACCCTAGTTAGTCTTCAGTTACTCTTTGGCTTCCTGTTTGGCATCAGAATCTCTCACTCCTGCTTGCATATGTTCCTGCCATTGTGGTGCCATCCTCCACGATGGCCTTACTAGAGCTGAGTTGATCCTGGTGCCATGCCCTTGAACCTTCAGAAATGTGAGGTAAATATACCTCTTATCTTTGTAAAGTTGCTCAGCCTCAGATTTTTTATAGTAACAGAAAGTTGACTAATAGTAAGGGAGTTATAAGCTGAACCATTACCTCAGTTCACACAGTAATAGAAATTGTTCACAACAGTGCAAGTAACAGATCCTTATTAAACACACATGATGCATTATAGAGACTCAAGAAGGTACACATCTTAGTAGCAAGACTAACTAAAATAATGGCTCTCCTAGGCCTATTATAAAAAAGAATAAAGACAAGTATACTAAAAAACAAACTTATTCACAAATAATTTATTTATTTTTATTAAAGACCAAACTCTTTATAGGAATATAACAAAATACCACGCTTGACATGTAACATTCAGAGTGTCTAGAATGCAATACAAATTATTACACTTAGATGATTAAACAATGAACTAGGGATGCTAAAACAGCTATTCTAAATATGTTTAATATGCATGGATTTAAAAGAGTAGATAAGTACAGAGAGAGAGAGTGAGAGAGATGTGAAAGAAATCAAATACAACTTCTAGAATTGAAAACTGTAATATATAAAATGGAAATTTCACTGGCTAGAATATCAGTAGATTTAACACTAAAGTGCAAAAGGTCAGTGACTTCAAAAAATTGCAATAAAATTTACCTGAAAGTAGAAACAGAGGACACAACATCCCTAAAAACAATAAGATAGCATCAGCAGTTTAGGGACAAGATTAAGTGGTTGAATATATGTATAATTGGAGTTCCAATAAACAAGGAGGAGAAATAAAAATATTTGAAGAAATAATGTTCAAAAATTTTTCCAATATAATGAATTTAATATATATATGAAAATTATATCTACTGTACTTATCTACTCTTTTAAATCCATGCATATTAAGCATACACACACATGCACGCATGCACGCATGCACACACATGCACACAGATCCAAGAAACTCAAGGAAAAACCCAAGATAGATACCAAATAAGCATAAAACCCACTAAGAAAACTACACATGGAGTATCATGAGCAAATATTTGAATTTCAGTAATAAAGAGAAATAAAAGTGGCCAGAGTGAAAGGATGTACTATCTACTGAGGTACAAAGAATTAATGCAGACTTCTCCATAGAAACCATCCAAGCCAGAAATCATTAGAACAGTGTTTTAAAGTATTAAATGGAAAACTTTGTTAAATTAAAATTCTACATCCTAAGAAAATGTCCCTCAAAAATTAAGTTGAAATATGACTTTTTCAGATTAATTGAAGCTGAAACAATTCATGAGCAACTCACACTACAAAAAATAATTCAGGGAAGTTTTTCAGATCAAAGGAAATTATGTCTAATGCAAACTTGGATATACAAATGAATGAAGAGCACTGGAAAAGGCAAATATGTTGGTAAATATACATGACTTTTCTCATGTTAAGTTACAGTTTTATTGATATCAGACAAAGTGAATTTCAGGATAATGAATATATTCAGAGATGAAGAGGAAATTTTCACAAAGAATTCATCAAGAAGACATAAAAATATAATAAATGCATATGGACTTAATAGAGATTGAAAGAATTAAAAGGCAAAATGATAAATCTATAAAGCTGTATATTTCAATAATCTGTCAGTAATTTCAAGGACAAGTAGATATTTACATGATTAAAACAAATATATCAAAAAACTTGACACAATCAACATTACATAATTCTTTATTCATTAATTATAGAATACACATTATTTTTCAATGCACACAGAACATTCACCAAAAATGATTATATGCTGGGCTAAAATAAAATCACAAAAATAACCTAAAAGAAGGAAGGAAATGAGTAAAAAAGAAGAACAACAAAAACAAAGAGAAAAAATAACAGTAAAATGGTAGATTTGAATCAATAATTATAATAAATGTAAATGGTCTAAACATTCTAATTAAAAGCAAGACCTAACCTTGTGCTGTCTACAAGAAACTCCTTTTGAATATAAAGATACACATCAGGTCAAAGTAAAAGCATGGAGAAAAATGAGTCATTTGAATACTAATTAGAAGAATGCTGGTATAGCCAATGTATACATGTATCAATAGTATTGTTAAAAAATTGCTTTAAAATTTGATCATATATAAGAAAATGAGTTCATCCTTCCCCCTTAACTGTTTAACTTCTAGACAGCTTTACTTTTTATTTGCATCTGGTTTAGTCAAGGAATGCAAGGGGGCCATAGCATCAGGTTTCTTGTAGCTTCAAGTTATACATCTGAATCTTAGATCAGTAAATATCACTTGTAGGTATTATTCATTCAGCAGTTCCCCAAATACTCAGAAAAATCACAAGGGCTATCTTATTAAGTGGTAAAATTATTTTGCATATAAGTGGGTTCAGTAATAAATTTTATTTATTTATTTCATTTGTTATTATTTCTTTTGAGATACATTCTCTTTTTATCTACCAATTGACTTCATATTAGTGTATTATTACCTTTATGCCTATAATTGAGAATTGGATTCACTTTCCTATATCTAATTAACTAAGATTAAAGTAGTATCCAAACAGCCTGTTTGGAAGAATAAGACTTTCAAGAAGGTGGGATTGATAAAAACAAAGCATAATTAGCTTTTACTTGCAATGATAAAACATTGGTTAAAACTACTCTCCATCATTTAGTAAAACTCTACTTGTATGTAGAACACCAACAAGCATCCTTTCAAGAGACTTTGATAACTCATTAAGCATTTGCTAAATGAGATCAAGAGTCATAGTAAACTGAAGCCCCCCAAAACCACTTACATGAGCTTTCTTCCCTTGAGAGAATGTAATTACTTGAAATTATGGCTCAGCTGGTGATGACTGCAACGGTACTGTCTATCTTCCTATAGCATGCAAGTAAACAAATATTTGCATTTTGTTGAACCCAAATCAGAAAGGTCCTTAAAATGTAGGCTGGGATACTTAAGCATGTTTTTTTTTTAATTATTATATGGGCTAAACCCTTTGAACCATAGAGTACAAGTCTTTTAGATTATAATATTAAATAATGAAAGTACACAAGGTGTGAATGTAAAGTAATAAATCCTTGGGGCATATCATTCCTTTCCTTCTTTCTCTGACAACTTCGTAGCACAGGAGGCCCTGATTTCCAGCTTCATCGAGGAAGAGGCTATATATGAAATTTGAAGGACCCTTTAATAGTAAGAGGAAACAATAGTCACAAAAACTTAGCTGATTTTGACTGGGAGAAAAAGTTGGAGCCCTCTCATAGAATGAGGCTTGAGGAAAGGTGACTTTCTCAGTGCCTGACCCAATATAATTAATTTGGAATTGGATGTTCCATATTAGACTTTCCTGGCAATGTCTTGAGCTTTAATTATCAGGCTCTTTACCCCTGAGTAAGCCTCTAAAAGAAAAAGTAGTGCTGTGTGAGTATATGTTTAACAACTGTTTTTTGAAAAGAGCCTGATTAGTAGCATTTGCTTATATTTATGGTGTTAATAATCCTACCAAAGCAGATTTTAAAATATTGAAGTGAAAAGGACTAAAGGCAAAATTGGAAAGACGTGTATCCAGTTGACTCTAGCCCAGCACTGGCTCCATGTAACAACCCTAAACGGAAATGTTGATTGAGGAACCTTAACCAATTTGAGGAATCATCTAGCATCTCCCTAATAGAAAGGTGCCAACTAATGCTAAATATGAATAGTAGTTCAATGCATAGGATTCTAAATTGGGATCAGAGAATGAAGTCTAAGGACAACACTGTATATTATGAGGACTCCAGAAAGTCCAGGGTTTTTTTTTTTTTTTTTTTTTTTTTTTTTTTTTTTTTTTTTTTTTTTTACTTGTAATTCTTTAAGAGTTGGAGCTTAGAAATCACTAAAAACTTTTTCTCTTCCCCTCTTTTTTCCAGTGCTGCAGATGGAACCCAGAATCTTGTGCATGCTACTCCTGCATGCTACCTATTGAGCTACATATTCAGACTCTATTTTTTTATACTTGCAAAGACAACTTTTTATTTAAGAAATAGTTTTCACTGAACAAATAATTACTTCATCTCTGCTCCATGTTGGGCCCTGAAGTAAATGCTGAAATTTATACAATAGAAATGGTGTCTGCTTTCACACACCTTAGAATATAGAAAAGAGAACTTTTTTGTTTTTATATTTTTAGCTGCAGATGAACACAATATCTTTATTTATTCATTTTTTATGTGGTGCTGAGGATCAAACCCAGTGCCTCACATGTGTGAGGCAATCGCTCTACCACTGAGCCACAGCCACAGCCCCCAAAAGAGAACTTGTAATATTTGGGATCAAAAGTAAGTGTTATAAAAGGCAGGAATATAATTCATAAAGCAAAGAAGAATTACCTTTCCTGAGAAAGTAATGTCAGAGGGGCGTCTTTTAATTTACTTATTTCAGCAACCAGCAAGTAGGTTCAGGTTCAGTCTTTCTTCCTAGCCACACCTGTTTTTGCACTCTGTCCATGCTCCTACTCTGCAATTGCAATTCTGTGTATGGAATTGGCTTTACATGGCATCATTGAAATCCAAATTTCTCCTGGTTTGTTAGAGCTGGGTTGCTGTTTCGGACTATAAGTGGGTTTCTCAGAAGTAATCTAATGAACTATAAAAAGAATCACTCACTTCACTAGGATTGTTAGACTTTTCTTGTGAGATGTTCCAAGGGCATGTTGGAATAAGCCATTTATCTACAAATCACCCCTTTCAAAAAGATAATTGAGCCAGTAATAATATTTATTCTGCATTAGTGGTCTAATCTGAGGAAGGACAACTGAGTGGTGGCACACAAAAATCAAGGCTACTAGAGGATGGATGAAAAAAGAGGGCCCTGGGGTATAGCTGAGGTCTGTAAAAATATAGTTCTAGGATGTGTATGTGTTGTGATATTGTGTGTGTTTGTGTGTGTGTGTGTGTGTGTGTGTGTGTGTGTGTAAAGGAGGGATTGAGAATAGGGATTAATAGGTAGAGAATTTAGTGGAGGGACAGAAGAAGGAAAACAAAGGTGGTAGTTGGCCAGGAGGCCAATATTAGTCAGTAAAGTCTCCCTACTTTGTGAGCTAATTATTAAATAATTATGTGAGCACTAGACAGTTGACAGTGATTTTCTGTAAATTCTCTAATTTCATCCTCAGTATAGCCTTATCATCTTTTTAAGTTAGTTTAGGTAGTAGTGGGATATGCATGCTTACTGATGAAGAAAGTGGGGTTCAGCAGGTTTATGTGTTGTCTTCCGGGATCACAGAGCTGGCCTAAGACCAAGTAGACCAAGGGTTGACAAAGTAGTTTTCAGACCAAATATGGCCCACTATCTGTTTTTATGAGTGAAGTTTTATTGGTCCTTTTATTGTTTGGTTTTATTGGTTTCATTGTATACTAGTGTCTGTGTTTGCTTTTCACCAATGACAGCAGAGTTGTTCAGTGAAGACAGAAGTTTCAACAGAGATTGTACACAAGCCCCCCTCAAATCTCTGCTATCTAGCCCTTCATAGAAAAAAAATCTGCTGATGACACCTTTAGATTTCAGATACCACTGTGCCAGCTCAGTCAGTCTGATGCCAGAAGAGTGTATGATGCCAAACAGCATGACTTTATCAGAGCATTAATGCTGCTGGTGCAAAAACAATACCAAAATAGAGCCTCAGTAATGGCTAACATTCCTATCATTAGTCACTTCTGGAGGTTAAGGCATGGAGGATCTCATTTAAGACATTATCCAGGGAAAAGAGGGAAGATGATAATGTCTTTATCAGCTTGCAGTATTCTATCAAATAATTGATTTACTTATTAATCAAAGGGCAGCAGGTCCTAAATGTATGAGCCATAAGATGAAAAGTCTTGGTGGGAGGCTACGTGTGAACTGAAACAGCATGATATGAATGAAAGACTCCACTAATCCTGTGTTTCAACTCAATTTTTGATCATTACCAACATGTGGTCTCAAGAAAGCTGATTGGACTAAATCAACCATATTATTGGTGTAATAACAGTACCTATCATCTAGGAGTATTGTGAACATTAGAGATGGTTCACTTAATGTGCTTAACACAAAATGAAGACACAATATATGGTGGTAACAGTTGTTGTAGGACCAACTGCATTTGCAGTAGTAGCTGTTACTAGTTGTAACAGTAGCAGCAGCAATACTCGTTGCCCTGAAGCAGTCGTAAAGGAGTACCTAGTAACAGAGAACTCTGAAACTTTCTGAGGCCTCTGTAAGATAAAAGGCTACACTCCAATTTGGGGATAAGGTAGCTGAACACTCGACTCATTTAGTTGTGGTTGGCAGCCTGCTTCTTAAAGGCTAGAATATGGTTTGGTCCCATTTGGGTCTCCACCGTCTTCACAGCGCTCATGTGTACAGAAAATGCTTAGTGAATGTACCCATAGATTCAATTAAATGAGATTTGCCCTTGGAAAATCATGATCTGATTTCTATACCTGTGTTTCTAGAAATGGGGCCACAGCAGTGTCACTCATGTATCAAAGGCTTCCTTACATCGTTACCTTTCCTGCAGTTCAGGGAAGAATGGCACCAGGCAGACTCAGGCTGGTAGTTTCAGGTCTTACGTTTGTTTGTCAGAGCACTAGAAAAATGAATTAGTAGCTAACTTTTAAAAATGGAAAGACTTTAAATAAAAACACAAATTTTCAACTTCGAAAAATTGGAAAATCTGGCATCACTGAACTATCATGTGCTTACACATGTTGGCAAAAGGTAGCAGTTGCCCTGCTTTAAGTTATATTTATATTCTTCATCACAGGGCTCCAGGCTCATGTTCAAGGGGCTACAAACGCAGGTGCCTAGAGGAGACAGGCAGGTACAGTGAGTCAAAAGGAGCCCTGATGGACCGCAGTACTCTACTTAAAACCGGTCGGTCAGCCTGTATTCAGATCCAGTCAATTAATGCCAGCTGAGAATAAGGACCTAGAGTTTTAGTATCCTGTTTTCCAAGAGAAGTTTAAAATCCAAATTTTATATTTAAATCTTCACATTTTTTAAAATATGGTGATTACATTTTTTTTGAAAAATGCTGTATGAGCAAAATAAAACATATGCAAAAGCCAGTTCTATCTTTCTGCCTACACAAGGCTGCAAACTGTGCATGAACCTTCTGATAATTAGCACCTAGTGTGCAATGGGCAAGGGACATTTTAATGCAGTCATTTTGAAAATGTGGCCACTTTGGTATTCAAATTGACCCATTTCGTAATCCCAAAACAAAATATGAAATATTCAGCTTTCAAAAAATTATCAAGTGATACTTTGTACCAAATGTTCTGTCACATCCCTGAATCTTACATTATCTCAGACCCACACCATCATGGATAGCCCATTCCCTCCTTTCCTTCCACTCTAGCCTCTGAGGCTCACTCACAGGCAATGCATGAACACGGGGTGCAATTGTAATGTATTTATGTAAACAAGTTCAATTTATGTAAATAAGAACATTTTATTGAAAACTTTTTGGTTGGTATTGATCAAATGAGCTATTTAATAAAATAGAAAATTTCCAAATTTCTGCATGTTAAGACCCATTTTGCCAATCATAAAACATGGCTCATTATTTTTCTTTCATTTCTGTTTTCCATTTTAATGAACAAACAAAATAAAATAAAATATGGGAGTTTTGTCCATGGTGTACAAATAAACCAGACTGACCTGTGGACAGTTTAATCTACTCTGGTGGGCTGTGTCATGATTCTGCCAGCCACAATTTTACTTCCCCTCTGACATTTGTTGGGAGAAAGAGAGAAAATGGCCAGGTGTAGGGTGGGGGAATAAAGGTGGAGTAATGGAACCTAATTACACAATGCTTTATAGTAATATTTTTTAAAGAAAAAAGGTTTTTATTTGTTTTGTTTGTTTGTTTGTTTTGTACCTGGGATTGAATCCAAAAGCACTTTACCACTGAGCCACATCCTCAGCCCTTTTAAATATTTTGTTTAGAAACAGAGTCTTGCTAAGTTGCTGAGGCTAGCTTTGAACTTGTGATCCTTCTGCCTCAAGTTTTGACTCTCAGATCCCATCAAAACACTGCTTCACTGGGGAATGAATTTCTCAGTCTGATATGTCTTATGTTACTTTTGCACAATGTAGGAATTCGAATAATGATTATCACTTCAAATAGTGAAATATTCTGATTTTTTTGAAATGTTAGTAATTAATTTTTAAAACATACTTAATAAAATTGCTCATTTAAAGTAATTTCCCTGAAACCTCATCACTGATCTTTTAGAAAGATCAATTATTCTTTGTTCTTCCTAGATGGGTTTAGTGATTGTCTCTTCTCTAAATTTTTCTCTTGACTATTGTTCATTCATTAGCCTCATTCTCTTTTCACTACTGGTGGAAGTTAATATGAAGCCATTATAAGTTCTCTATCTCCTAAATGGAGACAACTTAGAACTTTCTTTTGTGGCAGCAATGAGTTTGGATATGGAACTCCAAGAATTACCTAGGTAGTCATAAAGTGTTTTAGTCAACTTTTTTGCTCCTGTGACTAAAAGACCTGACAAGAACAATTAGAGGTGGAAAAGTTTATTTGTGGGCTCACAGTTTTAGAGGTCTCAGTCTATAGATAGCCTACTCCATTCCCTGGAATTCAAGGTGAGGCAGACATCATGGCAGAAGTGTGTGACAGAGGAAAGGAGCTCAGGACATGATCAGGAAGCAGAGTACTAAACTCAGCTCACATAACCAAAGACACATCCTCCAGCCACATGCACCTGCCTACAGTTACAATCATGTAAATCCCTATTGGGGAATTAATGCATTGATTATGTTAAACCTCTTATAACCCAGTCATTTCATCTCTAAACTTTCTTTGCATTGTCTCACACATGAGTTTTTTGAGGACACCACCACATATTCAAACCATAACATAAAGAAAAACAAATCTTCTATTTATTTTATTTTGTGAATACTAGGGATTAAATCCAGGGGCTTGTGCATGCTAGACAAGTGGTCTCTGTCACTTGAGTACATTCCCGGTATTTTTAAAATTGCCAAGGCTGGCCTTGAACATGTGATCCTCCTGCCAAAGCTTCCTGAGTAGCTGTGATTATAGGTATGTGCTACCACACCTAGCTAAGAAAAATAAAGCTCTTGGAGCTGGGTGCAGTGGTGTGTGCTTGTAATCCCAGCGGCTCTGGAGGCTGACAGGAGGATTATGAGTTCAAAGCCAGCCTCAGCAATGGTGAGGTGCTAAGCAACTCAGTGAGACTCTGTTTCTAAGTAAAGTACAAAATAGGGCTGGGGATGTGGCTCAGTGGTTGAATGCCCCTAAGTTTAATCTCCAGTACCAAAAAAAGGAAAAGAAAAATCTCTTTACCCTCTCTTTCTTAAAAGTATTCATCACCATTAAGTATAATCCTTTGGCATAAGTTTTTTTTTAAAAAGACAACTGAAACAACTAAATTAAAAAGTTGTGTTTATTATTGCCACAGAAGAATGTTTTAGTTACCTAATTTAGAAAGACTACTGGGCCTCACTCAGGAAGGGACCAGAACTAGGCATTGAATACATGCCACTCTTATCTCCACATTTTTCTATGCTTCTGTCTCCTTCTTTCTCTTTGCAGCCAACCTCATGTTTCTCCAGGACATGGAGAATGACCAGCCCTAGCTCCAGATGACAAACACTGTCATTCTACCCATCCTCCAATCCTCTACCATCCGCAGGAGCTAGCTTGCTGCCATGGTCACAAGTCCACATTCCAAGGAGACTCTACTCATATAGTCTATATCCACAGAGCAGTGGGGGAGACCATCCTAAAGCAAAAGTCAGACCTTCTTATGCTCTAACCATTGCAATAACTTCCCATCCCATTCAGAGTCAGGGCCAGTCTTTGCATAATGTTCCAAAGCCCTATAAACTCCTTCTTCTAAGATTTCCAGATTCTTTCCCCTTTGCTGACTGGGCTCTACACACATTGGCTTCTTTGTTATTCCTTAAATATTCTAAGTGTGTTCTGAGCTCACACCTTTGCCTGTGCTGCTCCCTCTACTTGGAGCCCTGTCCTTCTTGTATCTGAATGCCTCTCTTCTTCACTTCTCTGTGCTCAAAATGCATCTTAACAAAGCAGCTTGCCTCGTCATTCTTTCTAAAATAATACTTCAGCCTCCACTCCCTGTTCCCTTCAGCCTCCACTCCCTGTTCCTGCCTCAGTTATCATCACGGTACCTGTCACTATCTGACACATTATATTTCTATATATTTCTTTATTTTCTTTGTTTCTCTTCTACTAGAATGTAATCCCCAAGAAGACAGAGACCATTTTGTTCATCGCTCAATCTCTCGTTCTCAGTGCAATACCTTTTTCATGGTGGGTACTCAGCATATATGCTGGAAGAGTAAATGAGTAAACGAATGAATGACTGAACATGATCCACAGCATCTTTTATGGTCCACTTACTTTCAACATCACTTTCCAGTCTCCTCTCTTGCCACTTGCCACCACTCCATGTCCTCATAGTGTTGTGTGACTTCTCATTTGTCACAGTTCTAACTCTGCATTTATTTGTGGGGTTATTTGATAGTCCAGCCTCAAGGGTAGAAGGGTAGAATAGTATCCATTCCTTCTTAGGTGCTCAGTAAATATTTTTTTTCTATGAATAATTGAATATAGACCCAAGTCCTAGTAATAGACCTATAGCTAATTTTCTTTGTAGCTCTGGACAAATCAGAGTTGTTCTCTGGCTGTCAATTTATCTAACAGTCAAATGGGGGAAGCTGGTCTTCCAAGGTTCATTTCAGCTTTCCTTTTTATCTCTCTCATTTTTAAAAAATATGAATGCAGCCATACTCAATGTTTGCCTTCTGGGTTAGGTGAGTGGAATCTAGTGAATTCAAAACGCATCCTGCAAGCTTAGTGAAATAAGATGTTTTCCTTGTTCTTGGGCCTAGATCATTTTATAAGCAAAATCTACCTTCTGAATTCTTTATCAAGATCTTCTTTCTTCTCTTTCTCTGATGTTTTCTCCTGGGAGGACACAGACATCATAAAGCCTGTTTAACAAGGAGTAAGGTCAGATGAGTTGTAGCAGAACCATGCTAGAGTTTGCTCCCAACCCTGGCTGTTCCACAAGTCATGCTGCCTCTTGACTAAGGGTTGATCCCTTTGTGGCTTGTCTGTTACCTCATTTATTTCAACATAGAATGCTGAGGACCCTGTTTGTTTTAAGAGGTTCATTATGGGATCAAAGAGACTATATTCCTGCCTTAATGAAATAGGTTCCATTTTAGGGAAGAATAGTTTTCCAATTAAAGTCTTAGCTCCTACACTCAACTTTAAGTTTCATGATTGATTTCTGAGAATTGAGGATTAGTTGGAAAAGAACTTATCCCTTCCAAACCCCAAAGTCTACGATAAAGGAGCTGAAACCTTAAAGAAACTGAGTGAATTATCTAGGATTACAGAACTAGTTAAGTGCAGAACTGGGAATAAAATCCTGGCCTGATTCCTTGCCTAGTGTGTTCGTAGGCACACTTAGGTTCCTAGGAAACTCTAGGGACCTAGCATCAGTTGTCTAAGTTGATGAGGTGGGCATGACTAAGTCAATGCAAATCAGCCCTCCCACCACCGAATTCAGTACTGAATTTCAAGGCCCCACATCACAGCGTGGGGTGTTCAATTATCTCTATTTTTAAGTTTTTGAGAGTCAGATTGTGTTACAGACCAATCTGGGATAGTGGAGGCAGGGGATCAGCACCCAAAAACCCATTTCAAATTCAAGGTAAATTGACTGTCTTCCCTTCTGATGGCTCTTTAGTTGGAGATTTTCCCCTCATGTTTCAGAGACACTATACAATGAATGCTCTTGTGTGCAAAGCTGCTGGTTCAAGGCCAAGTGGGTCAGAACAGATTGCCTTAGGAAAAATATGTGTTCAATCAGAAGGTTCTTGTCTCGAATGGAAGAGTAACCTGAGGACTTGGTGGGCGGCTTTTCTTTGAGAAGGAGCAGTAGGACTCCAGGTGGCACTTGATCAAGTGTATTTATAGTATGACACTAAAAAATCCTGAACGTCTTTGATGCTGAGAGATCCATTGTGTGTGGGTGCTAAGAAAGTGGGTTCCACTGTAAGATGACATCTCCACTTACTAGCTATATGTTCTTATATTGGAAGCTAAATCTCTTTTGCCTCAGTTTCTATGATGACAAGTGAAAATTTAAAAATAACATTCATCACAGACAGCTGTGAGTTAAAACTCACACTTAAAATCACTTAAAAGTGATTTAAAACATACATGGTACTTTGGATCATACCTGCACATAAAACATATTGCAACTATTTTTGTCATTATAGTTGCTGATATGCTTCCTTCTCCTTCCTGTTTCGGCATGGAATCATGTCAGTGGTGGGAGGTCTCTTGGAGAGTTGCCCCGTCCCCAGGATCTGCATGACAGATGCCACAGTGTACAGAGATGTCATGGTGGAGAGGCGTTGGGAATACATCTCCTCAAATTCTTTTTCTGCCAGGAGAAAATGAATATTTCCCCTCTCATGTATTCTTTTCTATCTTCAGGATTGTGGTAGACACAGAAGTGGGTCATCTATATCTTTCTTCAAAGGATTTGTCACTCTAGTTATAAGAAGATGTCCTCCAGATGTCAGCTGTTTGCCACAAGGGGCCAGCTCACCAAAGGCTATGCTCTTCCTGGGGCATCCCATATTTAATGACTGATTGAGGTACTGATGGTAGGACCTGACCATTTTGCCCCAACCTGGGACACTCTGAGGGCCCACTTACTTTGCTGCAATCCTTCTGGCATTAGAGAGATTTTGTTGGCCTGTGTCACAGTTTGACTTCTGCTCAAACCCCCTCTGTAGCCTTCCTCCCACAGAGCTTGATCCCTGATACATACTTTTATTCGTTCTAATGCTTTTATTAGTGTATTATAATTATACAGGAGAGTTGGGTTAATTTTCACATAATCATACATATATGGAATTTAATTTTCTCCATTTGAGTCTCAAATGCCTCCTCTTTTCCTTCCCCCTTCCCTTCCTATAATTCTATTCCTCTACTCTACTGGTTTTTCTTCTATTTATTTGCATTTTAATTGGTGCTTTATTGATACAAATAAAGATGGAGTTCACTGGGATATATTTACACAGGTACATAGTGTAATTTAGTCAAATTCATCCAGTGTTTGCTCCTCTTCCCCCTCAATCTTCTTCTATTCTGTGGCTCTTCTCTCTATCCTTATAAAACGGACCCCACCCCCTTTATTCCCTTACTTTGCTCTATCTTCCACAAATGAGAAGAAGCATTCAACCCTTAATTTTCTGAGTCTGGCTTATGTTGCTCTAGTATGATGTTTTCCAATTCCATCTATTTACTGGTAATTGTCCTACTTTCATTATTTTTTTAAGGTGGAGTAAAACTTCACTGTGTAAGTATTACCACATTTTCTTATTTCATTCCTCTGTTGATGGGCAACTGGGCTGGTTCAATTACCTGACTATTGTGAATTGTGCTGCATAAACATTGATGTACCTATACCTGATCCACACTTTGAATGCAAACTCTATTTTGACTTCTGCAGAACCCACTCTCTGACAATTGACTCTCAAAGGATGTTACTAACATGTAAAAAGAGTTTGGTATCCACTGATAAACTAAAAATTGGGAAAATGATTTGATCTTCCAGGGTCTCAGTTTCCATATCAAAAAAATGCAGGTAATTATTTTTAACTTGCAAAGTTGTGAGGATTAAGGGAAATGCTAATGTGCCAAGTTCATAGAAGTGAGGTATGTATTACAGATTCTCTCCATTTTACATTCTTGTTGTCTTCAATTTTCTTTCTTCTCTTCCTTTGCATAAATTGTTGAGAGTTTTCTTTTATTTCTTATGTTCCTTTCCCTCATCCTTTCTTGTCTTTCCATGTGCACCCTCCTTTTAATTGCACACGTAATTGTGCAGGTGATGGATTTTGAAATGATGTGTACACACATGGATCTACTGTAATCAAAACCAACAACAAACTTTCAGCACTACAAAAAGTAGGCTTGTACCTCTCCCCATTTAATCCCCATCCTGCAACCTGAGCATAGGTAACAACTGATCTGCTTTGTATCACCATAGATTGAATTTATCTTTTTAGAGTTTCATGTGAATATTATCCTACAATATGTCCTTTTTTTTCTGTCTGGCTTTTTTCTCTCAACATAATGTTTCTGAGATTATCCAGGTTGTTGTGTACTTTTTATTGCTGTGCAGTATTCTATTGTGTGAATGTATTACAATTTGTTTCTTCATTTACCAGGTGTTGGACATTTGGTTGTTTCTAATTTGGGGTTATTATGAATAAATCTGCTATGAACGTTTATGTACAAGTCTTTGTGTGGATATATGTCTTTTTTTGGGGGGTAAATATGTAGGTGTAGAATTACTGAGTCATATGTTAAGCATATGTTCAACTTTATAAGAAAATGCCAGTAACATGTTGTATTCCACCAAAAAGCATGCACGTTTGCGTTACTCCACATCATTTCCAACACTTGGCATTGTTAATCTTTTTTAGTCCAGCCATTCCAGTAGGTGTGAAGTGAAAGTATCTCATGATTTTAACTTGCATTTCACTGATGAGTAATGATGGTAAATATCATTTCATTCTTTAATGGCTGTTTATATAACTTTTGTGCAATTTTTAAAATATTTTGCCCATTTTTACCTGGGTTTTTTGTTTTCTTATTATCAAGTTGTAAAAATTTGGTATATATTTTAGATACAAATTCTTAGGAATATATTATAAATATTTTCTCCTGCTTTGTGTCTTGCCTTATAATCTTCTGTGTTATTTTTCAAAGTGAAGTTTTAAATTTTGAAAAAGATAAATTTTTTCCTTCTTTTCCTTTTCTCTCTCTCTCTCTCTCTCTCTCTCTCTCTCTCTCTCTTTTGTGGAACTTCCAGTTGAATTCAAGGATACTCTACGACTGAGCCACATCCCAACCTTTTAAAATTTTATTTTGAATCAGGGTCTTGCTAAGTTGCCTAGGCTAGACCTGAACTTGCAATCCTGCTTCAGCTTCCAGAGTCACTAATAGAGTCACTGGGATTATATGCATGCACTGCCATGCCTGGATATCTTTCATGCTCTTTGTGTCTTATCTGAGAAATACTTACCTACTGTAAATTTGCAAAGACTGCCTCATAATATTTTTTTTTCTAGAAGTGATTTTAGTTTTATCTTCCACATTTAGGCATAAAACCCATTCCAAGTCAACATTTTTTTGAAAAAATTAAGCTATTTTTCTATAAAGGTGTGTGTGTGTGTGTGTGTATGTGCGTGTGTGTATGTGTGTGTGTATGTATTTATTTATTTATTTTTCCCCATAAAGATCCCCACTACCCATACCATTGCTATAAAGTCTTTCTTTTCCCCCATGAAATTACTTTGCTATCTTTGACAGTCAAATCTAACATTAGTTTGTAGTTTTTGTTCTTTTATCTATATATGTATCCTTATGCCCTTAATAAAGGCATAAGGAAATAATATGTTTCCTTATGCCCTGATTGTTGTGACTTATAATAATAAATCTTTAACTAGGTGTGTAAGTACAGTGTTTTGGCTACTACAGATCTATTACATTTCTATATGAATTATAGAATCTGCTTGCAGATTCCTGCAAAAGTGCATACCATGATTTTGATTGGGATTGCACTGAATTTATTTGGAGAGACTTGACATCTTAAAAATATTGTGTCTTCCTATCCATGAGCATGGTATTTCTCTTCATTTAAGTCCTAATTTTTCTTAGTATAGTTTAATTTTTAGCATAATTATCTTGTACCTATTGATAGATTTATTCTTACATATTTTATTTTCTAAATTACATATCTTGATTGTTTATTGACAGTTTGTAGAAAAGCAGTTGATTTTGTGTTAGCAGTGCTTGCTGAAATATTGCCAAATTCATTTATTACCTGCAGGAGATTTTTATGTGAAATTTTTAGTATGTGTGCATAGACAATTACATCATCTACAAATACAGTCATTTTTTTCTTTTCTAATATGTATACTTTCATTTTTTATTTAAATTTGCTTTTTTAAGCCTTTATTTATTTGAATGTGGTGCTGAGGATTGAACCCAGTGCCTCTCACATGCTAGGCAAGCATTCTAGCATTGAGCCACAACCCCAGTCCCTCTTTTATTTTATTTTTTCTCATTGTGAAAGCTAGGATTTCTAGTACAACAATTGAAGAGAAGTAGTAGTGAAGGGTATCCTTATTTTTCCTGATATTAGATGAAAGCATACAGTCGTTCACCATTAAAATAGCTGTCGGTTATTGTAAGTGCTTTTTATTAGATTGAAAAAGTTCCTATTTCTAGTTTGCTGAGGTTTTATCATAAATGGGTATTAAGATTTGTCAAATGATTATTACTTATCTATTGATATGATCATATAATTTTTATCTTTAATCTGTTAATATGATGATTTATATTAACCAATATTTAAAATGTGATATAAACTTTGCATTTCTGAAATAATACCACTTGGTCATGGTACAATATCTTATTTGTGTATTTCTGGTTTCAACCTAATAATATTTTTGCAAGAATATTTTCATTTACTCTATTAACACTATATTGGCAGGTTTGGTTTTGGCATTAAGGTGATACCAGCTTTATAAAATGAGCTGGGAAATTTTCCAAATTCCTCTATTTTCTGAAAAAGTTTTTATAAGATTGGCAATTTTTTCTTCCTCAAATATTTTGAAAGAATTTGCCAATGAAACTCTCTGATTCTGGCTCTTTCTACTTAGAAAGATTTTTAAATCAAGAATTTAATCTACTTAATTGATATAAGACTATATAATTGATACAAATTTTTAAAATTCTTCTTCAATTTAGATACTTTGTGCTTTTCAAGGAATTTTTCTGTTTCCTCTATGTTGTCAAATATAGAGGTATAAATTTGTTCCTAATATTCTCTATAGTTAAATTTCTCTCCTTCAGTTTTTATACGTTTAGGTTGAATCTTCTCTGCTTTTATGTGTTGTTTCCCTGGAGTTTTATTAGTTATATTGAAAATTTCAAAGTACAAATTTCTGATTACATGGAGTTTCCTTTGTTGTTTGTATGTTTCCTTTTCACTGATTGCCACTCTTAAGTCCATTATTTTCTTCCTTCCATGTATGTGGGATTTAATTTGCACTTCAGTTTTTAGTTTCTTAAGAGAGGTAAATTTAAATGTTTCATTTTGGACATTTTCCCCTCAAATAATCATTTAACCATGGTCATGTTATCTGAGACAGTGATGACCAGCAGACTTTTCTGTGATGGTTAGAAGGTGGTTGCTAGCTTCATTTGGGTATTGGACATTTGAAATATGTTTAGTAGGACTGAAGAAATATATTCGTTATATTACAAGTTTTCTACCCTTTAAATGAAAATGTTAGTAGTCATGTGTAACGGATGGCTAGTCATTGGACAGCTGTCTTCTGACTTGCATGGTTTTTGGTAATAAACGTGCTGTAATTCTTTATTCTGATTTATATTTCAACTTTTCACCCTTCTGTCTTGCTTAATATTTTCCTCTTCACCACTGTTTTTTAGCAATTTGATTATGGTGGGCTGTGGCTTTCCTTGTGTGAAGATGTTTGGGAATCATTGTTCCTTTGGAGTCTTAGTGTATGCTTTTCTTTAAATTTGGAAATATTTTGATTGTATTTTCAGACATTTTTTCATCTTATCATACTAGACTTATTTCAAGTGCTCAATAGCCATGTGAGGCTAGTGACCACCTTACTGAACAGTCCACCATCATAGAAAAGTCTATTGGTCTACACTGTCTTAGGCAAAATGACAACTGTTAAGTGATTAGTTTAGAAGAAATGTCCCTTCTCTTATTCTGGGACTCTAATTACGTGTGTGTTATGTTAGATTCTTCTTACCATTTTATATGCCACTGGTGATAATCTCCTCCTCTTGCTCCTTTATTTCTTCCTCTTTCTCCTTCCTGTGCTTCTTCTTCAATTCTCCTTCCCTCTATGATGCATTTTGAAGAGTTTATATTGCACTGTCTTCAAATCCACTATTGTTTATTTATTTACAGCTTTTTAATCCTATCCAGGTGACTTTTATTTTAAATGAATTATTTATTTTTCATCTGTAGAGGTTCTTTGGTTCCTTTTTGGTATTCTCTGTTTTTCTTTTTTTTTCTTTTTTGTATTAATTTTACCCTTAATTCTTAAGTATAATGATCATAGTGGTTTTAAGGTTACTGCCTACAGGAACTTTTTTCCTACATTTCTATAATTTTAAGGTTTCTTATTACAGACTGACATTCCTCTGATTTATTTGTTATAATTTTCCTTTTTATGTATGTGTGGAAAATTTTTATTTAATCCTTTTGTGTGTGTGTGTGTGTGTGTGTGTGTGTGTGTGCATGTGTGTGTGGAGTGTTTGGTACAGGGGAGTGAACCCAGGGATGCTTAACCACTGAATCACATCCCCAGCCATCTTTTTTTTTTTTTTTTTACATTTTATTTAGAGACAGGATCTTACTAAGTTGTTAAGGCCTCACTAAGATTCCGAGGCTGGCTTTGAACTCATGATCCTCCTACCTCAGCCTCCTGAGCCACTGGGATTATAGGTGTGCATCAGCATGCTCAGCTTGATTTAGAACATTATAAAATTTATATTATTGAATGATGAATTTTGTTATGTCCATTTAAATAGTGTTTGTTGGTCCTTGTTCTCATAGTCATTTAGGTTATTTGTAACAAGTTTACCTATTTTTCAAGACTTGTGTTTTAAAGACTTTATTAGGGCATGACTAGAATGTGCTTTATTTTATGGCTGGAAAAGTGGCACCATTAAAGCTTGACCTGTATTGATCTCTATTAAATGCCTTCTCTATTTAAAAAGAACTTTTCCCTTTGGCTACTGTGAACAAAAGTTTATTGAGTTGTGTGTGTGCTCTTATAGTTCCCTGGCAATTGATCTCACTTCAAAAGTTGTTTTTTGAATGATTTTTCAGAATTTTACCCAATGCATGTGAAGATTGATATTTGACCAAAGACTAGTGGGGACTCCTATACCTCAAAAGCTCTTTTGTTTTCTCTTCTCCACTAATCTTTGCATACACACTCAGTCTTGGATTCTGAACTCTGTCATTTCAACTTAGAACATTAGAATCTCTTTGGGTGTACTCATTCTGCACCGAGTTCTAGAAATTACTTCTTACAGACACACAGAGCTCACCCCATTGATTTTCTATTTCTCAGGCATCATAGACTTTTGCTGCTTATTATTATGTGTTTGAAAACTATTGTTCAATGTATTATATTCAATTTTCTAGTTGATTATGGCCTGCAATAAGTCCAAACTTTGTTTCTTCCTAATGATCAGAAGCAAAGTCCTAAACTAATTTTTATCTGAGGTAAACGTGCTCATAATTTAAAGAGTCAAATAATATTACCAAGTTGTTATAAAAAATGAAATAACACAACACAATGGCAATTTCCTGTCCTTGACCATATTGCTCACACCCAAAAGCAACCACTTTCAAATCTTTCAGCTGATTGTTTTCATATTTACTTATATTTTGCTTATGTTGCCATTTTTTGAGTCATTAGCCTTTAAACCTTTAGCCTTTAAGCTTTGGAGTATATGAGAAAGAGGCAACACTCTACATTTCCTGGTGAGAGAAAACTCCAAACTTATCTAGTACATACACCTTTCCTACATACCTTATCCTCACAATACTATTATAAAATAATTTTAGCTTGATTACTATTATGTTTATGTTATTATGATATATGGATGTTTTTCATTCTTAGGACCTAGTATAATAACATACTATGCTTATTTCAATGTATTGGATGCTTTTCAAATTTTTATTTCTTTATATTTTTTTAGTTTTCCTGGAGTTACTTTTAAAATTTATTTACTAAATTTTAGTCCAGGATAATTCATCTCCAAAATCGCCTCATTGTTTGTTTCTCTTCTTCTGTGTTATTACACTCAAGATATTCTATCTCTATTACCATATTGAAGAATTCTAGATCCTAGAGACTTCAGACCTGCTCTAATCTGGTCTTCTCATCGAAGCCCTGTGAACAACCTTCATCACAGAGTCTCCCTTCACCATAGTCCTGGAATTACCTTTGACTGTCTCTTGGATTCGATGTCCTACTTCTTATGTCTCAGAGTTTTTCTTCTTGGTTTGCCAACTCATTTTCAGTGGAGTGACTTCTCTACCAACTACCTGAATACATAAGAAGTCATTTTGATTTGTTTTTGTTATTTCCTTTTTTTGATGTTGTAGCCTCTACTTCACCTGCATATTTCATAAATAGTTTGGTTCTATTTTTGTAAGTACTTTTCATCTGATTAAGGGTGTTTTCTCTCTTTCTTTGTTTGCTAAGATTTTTTTTTTCATAAATGGGTATTAAATCTTAACAAATGCCTTTCTTTTTCTTCTGGTTATAGATGTAAAGTTTGAATTTTTCTCCTCTTTGGAACTTGAAAAACTGCTTCATTTTCTTCTAGCTTTGCAGGATTGCTATTATGATACTTAACTTTCTGGCTGTCTCCCATATTTGTTCTTTCTATAAGCTTTTAAGATTTTTTTTCTTTATCCCTGGTATTATACAATTTCACAATGATGTATTTTGGTATGCAAATTACATCCCACAAAATTTATATCCTAGAAAGTAAACTTGAGGCAAATGCCTATTTGCTATTAATTGGGTGTGTAAATCCAGAAATCAGGAGTAAGGGACAAGGTACATGAACAGAAAAGAAGTAGAGTCAATATAAAGATGACTTCCGAGCAGTCTGAAATCATGGAACTCTCCTCCAGGATGGAATCCATCAGAGGATTATCCATCTGAGGGGAAAAAGGGAAAGAAAGGGTATCGGCTCCCGTGTCCTACTGGTCAAAGGTCTGCCCTGAACTTCAAGGTGGGCACACGTGTTTGTATCATAGAGGGAATGGGGACATCTCATTCCTCAGTTCCAATTGAAGAGTCTTAGGGCAAGTTAAGGCATGCAGTGCTGGCGAGAGGTATGACATACGTGAAGCTTGGCAAAGCCTGGCTATTGTAGACACCAAAGCAGGAGACAAGGGAGACCAGAAGAATCTGATGAGACCTAAGAGGTGTCTGATACTGTGTGGTTTTTTTCCTTCCTCATGCTCAGCTTTTGAGAAGCCTTTTCAGTTCAGAAAATTATGTTGTTCAGTTTTGGAAAAATTTCTTGAATTATTTCTTTGAAGATTCTCTCCCCTCATTTTCTCTGTTTTCCCTTTCAGGAACACCTGTTAATCAGATTTTAGACCATCTGGGCTTTTCCTGAAATCTTCTTATGTTTTCTCCCTTATTTCCATATTATGTTGTATTGCCCTACTTTTTGCTAAGATTTTCTTAACTTTATCTTCGGATGCTTTTGAATTTTCATTTTCCTACCATTTAAATTTCCAAAGGATTTTTGTGTTGTTTCTGAATACATGATATATATATATATATATATATATATATATATATACACACACACACACACACACACACACACACTCACGTGCACACACACACATTCCTGTTCATGTTCAATGGTTGCGATATTTGTCTTTGAATTCTCAGGATATTAATTATAGCTCAGTATTGTTTTCTAGGTTTCCTTTTTCATGAAAATAAATTCTTTGTTTCTCCTACATTTTATCCTTGTCTTGTTAGCTTTGACTTTTGCCTTCATCTTAGAATTGTCTGCCAGATGTTTGCTGATTATATGTTAGAATGGGCCCTGAAAAGCTAATTGAAAGCTCTCTGTGCATGGGTGAGCCATTTAATTAAAGAGCTTCCAACATCATTATCTTAAAGACTTTTCTTTTTGGCTCATCATATTCCTTAGAGAACATTCTTACAATTTTGACCTAGAGGGCATATGCCAGTCTGCCAATGCTAAGGAATCCAACTGGAGCAAAAGCTAGGGAGGGTCACATTTAACACACACATTTTTTACACATTCTCTTATCTTTTAGGGTTAAGACACCTTCTGTTAGTTGTGTCTGACAGTTGTGCCAGAGACTACCTAGTTTACCTTCTCCAGGGAAAGAACTCAAGTCTTCTGCCAAGAGGGTGAGGGAATCTTGGGTGCTAAGTACTTCTTAAATAGCCTTGCAACCAACCACCCTCTTTTAACCTACTGTCATGCCTCTAGAGGTACCTGGTGCCAGCAATTCCCGAATCTTTGGGGGTTCTACAGTGTAAAATGAGTTGTTTCTCAGCTCTCATTCCTGCCAGTTTAGGATTCAGCTTCTTGGGTCTGCTAAGCTACCCATCTGTTTTCCAGCTTCCAAAAATTTGTGGCTGGGATCTCTTCTGTTCTTTTTTGTGGTATCTTTTTCCAAATCTCTTTTTCATGGAATGTAAACATACACTTGAAGATCTGCTCTTCCTTGCAGTCTAACAAATATAGATATTGACCAAATTAAGTCTACTGGCATTTCCACTGCTCCTTGTGCCTTAAAAAATTCAGGTCCCTCCGTGTGTGTATACTATAATAGAATTTGTGTCTCTTCATGTGTCAACTCTGGCTTACGGAGGGGTTACAAAACATTGAACAGTTAGTATAGCACATAAAAGAAAACTTCATTCATGAATTTTCACTCCATCCCAATACAGTATAATAGAACTGCAAATCCTCCAGCTGATTTGACATTTCCCAGTGCATTCAGTTTCTGGGTAAAGTAAACAAATTCAAAGGTAACAGTCTACTCAGGAATTTAATTAAAATTATATTCCCATATGTATTGGGGGCCTGAAAAAACATACTTTCTATGTCTAAATGACAAACAGAATTAATATTCCCAATGATAACCTCAAGACAATAAAATAGATTGTACCAAATAAACATGAAATCATGCTCTATTTTTACTTGGTAAAGTGGAAACTTACACATTTCTGAAAAAATTTTTTAGCAATGAGTGAAACATGAAAGGATTTCAAGTTAGCCATTGCCATTCACCAGAATGCTCCAATCCCCAAAGTTATTCTAGCTTTGCAACATAGAAGTAAATAAGTGAACAATTGCCTAGAATATTTAACTAGGGACTGCGCTAAGTTGGAAGAAGCTGAGTCTACAGAATTGTAGGCTTGAGCCCACATTCAACGGCAACAAACTATTTTTCACCCAGAATCTGTTTTAGTAATTGCTTTTCAGTTGCTGCCTCTAATGAAACTCCAGAATCACAATGAATCACTTCAGCAATCTGCTTTGGAAAATCAATACTTCACATAACAACTCAAAAAATCCCAAGAGAATACTGTTGAGACAGTTAGATCTTCTCCTTTGAGCTCTGAGGGACCCAAACAAGTGTGAAACAGAGTTTCTTTCTTTAAGGGTCTTACACTATAGCCAGGGAGAAAGACATTAATTACAACTACAAGTATAATGCAGAAGGATACATGTGTGTTACTGGGAGGGATGTTAATGGTTTTGAAAATAACGTAGAAGATGTATTCAGGAAACAGTGCGATCAAAGAGGAAAGGCATTAACTAAAAGGGTTCTTGCTTTGGCTTTTTAGCTCATTCTTTGACCTTAGACAGTGGTAACTCAGGTGAATGGTTTAGATATAACAAGTTGGAAAACAGTAGCAACTCTGATGTCCATATTTTAATGCACAGTTTAGGCTCCTAGATTTCAAGATAATATCCCATATGTATTTATACTGGGGATGTTTCTCAGTGTTAGAATGTTTGCCTAGCATGTCAAGACCCTAGAATCAATCTCCAATCCTGCAAAGTTAAAAAAAAAACCCATAATGTTATATACACAAATATACATTTATCAGATTTCTTCTGGTGACAAAAATCCATCTTAAACTACTAATGGTAGAACAGGTAAGGTATTAGTATACCTAGAGCCTCAGATGTCAGGAGGCATTTATCTCTTAGGTCTGTTTTCTATTATGTTAGCTTGGTATTGAGACTTTCTCTATGTAGGGGAATTATGGTTAATTTCAGTCTTATGTAGCTCATACAGTTTTTCTTAGCATCCAGATATAAAAAATGTCTGGGAGAGATTGGCTGCCCACTTTGAGGGTCAGTCGTGATGGACCGGAAGATGATTGGTCTTAATAACATGGGATAAGGGAAGAGCAGTTTCTCAGTGAAAAAGTACACTGGTGAGGGCAACAAGTGTGGATGCATTTATCTTAAGTTATATCAGCAAATAAAAAAAATGTCTGTTTCTTGAGTTTCGGGTGTTTATAGTAAGGGTCACTATAGGAATGAGGGCTGGATTTTGGAAGTATTATACATCTTATATAGGAATTATCCCATTGTCTAGCTATTGATGTTACTACTTGGCCACTCAGTTCCAATAGTTACTCTGAACAAATCTGGCACTCACCATGATAATGTGCTAATTGAGAGAGTTATATATGTTTCATATGACTTCAGGATTCTTTCTGGATTCTTGAGGATTGGTTTCTTTTCTTTATATTCTCCAATCTGTTTCGGAGCCTTCACAGTTTTTCCACCCCGGAAATTTAGAAGCATAGGTAATTTCACTAATTTGTAAGACCTTGTAACCTGAGTTAAGAATCTTTACTTCTGAATCCCATGTCAGAAATATTTTAAAAAATCAGAAAGAGGAAGAAAGCAAGTAGTTCATAATAAAGTCCTTGAAACCCATAAGAATTGAATGGACAGGGAAATCTTCAAGGTCCTGGGATAAGGAAGAGCACTGATAAGTGTAGCAACTTTACCTATTCAGGGTTTTTAGGTGATTCTGGGACATATGAATGAAAGAGAGAGTCGGGGCAGTGATTGGAAAACATTGGAGATAGGCTGGGGTGTGAGCAGATAAATCTTGAGCTTTAGGAACATTGCTTAGGCCTTATCTGTGTTTTTTTTTATTGGTTGTTCAAAACATTACATAGCTCTTGACATATCATATTTATACTTTAGATTCAAGTAGGTTATGAACTCCCATTTTTACCCTGTATACAGATTGCAGAATCACATCAGTTACACATCCACATTTTTAGTGACTGTCTTGAGCAATGTGTTGAGAAGGATTCACACACTGCAGGGAGGGGATCTGTAATCAGTTCAAAAGGTCAGCCAGAGGTTTGAACATAGTACCAGATATACAACCCAGTACCTCTTCCAAGGGCATTTAGTTGAACTGTCTAAGGAAATAACCAGAACTCAAATCTAAAAACAAATGTTTAGACTACTGCATGGAACGAGGAAATCAGAATTATAAAATGTTTCACTCTATCAAATTTTGCAGGAATTGAAATGAGACACATGTTAAAAAAAACAACTCCTCAAGGTTATTTTTTATGGGTGAGAGTAGGGTTTGGGGAACAAATGGAGAAATACACTGAAAAGATTATGTTTAAAAAGTCACCTGTGAGTTTTGGGTAGGGAAAAGAATTTGTGCTTAGAAACTAGATAAGTGCCAGGTTTATTACAGGAGACTGCTAATTAGCAATCAGCCATTGCCTAATCTTTATATGCATTTGTTAGTTTTAGTTGCCACTCAATCAGTTTAAGGATGCTACTTTATATATGAAATAACACAAAGTTTCCAAGCACCTCCCAGAGTGGTTTCCTACTTTCAGTAATTAAATATTTATTGAGCACTTAGTATAAGCCAGGTGTGCTAGACTGTATAAGGCTGCCAGAAATATAGCAACCATTCCTCCAAAACTTCAGTATAATAATGCTCCCATGACCCACAACCACAGAGGGGAAGGAGAGATGTATCCTGCATGAGGATTTAGGGATGACTACCCAGAAAAGGTGACAGTTGAGACAGGACTTGCAAGACTGGAAATAGAGCCATCAATTAGAAACCTTCTGTAGCAATCCAGAGGCAGAAGCATGAAGACCTGACCTGCAAACCCATGTTTCTCAGTACAATGACAACATGATACATGGTGTGTAACATTTGAACTCAAAAGGGACTGTAGGGTAGAGTGGTAGAAAGTAGAGTTCTGGAGCCGATCAACCTAGATTTTAATATAAGTCTAGATGATTTGTTGTATCTTTGTTTCTTCTTCTGCAATATGGAATACCAATAGGCTCTCTTTCCTAGGGTTACTGTCAGGATAAAATGAGTTAACCTATATTTAACTTGATATTCTTGGCATGTAGAACGCACTCAACAACTGTCAGCTCCCCCCCCTCCTCCTCTTCCTTCTTCCCTTCCCACCATCTCACAAAGTTTTGAGGCCATCCTTAACCAGTGTTTTAAAACACTGATTGCTGGGCCATGGAGGAGCATTATTTTCCTTAGTTTTTAGCTCAGGATTCCCTGCCTCCTGAAGCCCAATCTTTGTAAAGTGATAGCTCTCTTTTAGTCAGGCCTGAGACTCTTGAATTTTTACAGTTGTCTTCTGAACTATGTCTGTGCTGAAATCATTCCAACAACTCTCACAGTCAGGCCCCACTTTTCTTCTTTCAACCTTAATAGAGGTTGTAGCATATAGGAAGGGGACATCAAGCTCAGTTTTCTGAGGAGATTGTCTGGGAGCAAATGTTTAGATAATAGGCTGTGTGTCTCTCCATTTGGAATTCCTCTTGCATTTTGGTGTATAAAATCCGCTGGAAAAGATACTTTTTAACTAAATATTCCTCCAAGGAAATCAACCCCAGAATGCTTTCCTCATTAAAAAAAAAAACCCTCATAAACTTAACATTTGAAAAACTCTATTTATTACTTTGTCCCAAAACTGGCTGCCTTCCTTTCCCAATTTCTGAATTTGGTAAAAGTACTTTCCCAATTGTCTAACGTCAAAATCTTGAAACTAGGGTAGCAGTATTGGGAGATGGTGGAACCCTTAAAAGGCGGGGCCTAAGGGGAGGTCTTTAGGTCAGTGGGCTATGATCTTGAAGGGAATTGTAGGAATTTGGCCTTTTCTCCCATGTCTCTCTCTCTCCCTCTTTCACTTTCTATCTACATATCCACAAGGCAAGTGGTTTTACTTCACCATGTGCTCCTGTCATGTTATGCTGCCTGGCTATAGACTCAAACCAAGAAAGCCAAGCAACATGGGCTAGAATCTCCAAAACTGTGGGCCAAAATAAACTTTCCCTCTTTATAAGTTGATTATCTCTGGTATTTTGTTACAGTGATTAAAAGCTGACTAACACAATCCCTATATAAAGTCTCTCACAAAAAAATACTATTGATTTTTCAAAATCCCTCAAAATGTTTTATATCATCAGGAATAAATGACTGCAATAATTTATTTTTAGACCTTCCTTAGAAGGTGACTGCTTGGGAAGAAGATTAAGGCTGTCTTTAATCCTCCTCAGCTCCTTCCTTGTGTTCATTGATGCTTTTGCTTAATGTATTAATTATAAAGTCTCAGCAAGTATAATAAAGAGATCCCTACAATACAGTAGGTTAAATAAGATATTAATTTCTTCCCCTTCATATAATAGTCAGGTTGGTCTAATTTGGTTAGGCAACTCTGCCTCATGAGGACATTCAGGGATCTGTGTTTATTCTCACTGCAGTTCTACCAGTCCTTAAGGTAAGGTATTTACCTTCCTAGTTGAAGCAGAGTTGCTGTCGTGTCAAAGTTTCAGCTCAAGGTAAGAGGAAAGTAAAAAATCCAGAAAGTAGTTTAAGTTAAAAATGACCTGGAAATGGTATATGTCTCGCTGTGGAGACTGGAGAGCATATTGTCTAGCTTCTTGACCATGTGCACAGGAAGAAGGGTAAAATGGATCTTGGGACAATTAAACTTCTGACTTAACTATCTTTACTCTGGCCACTACATATTTTAATTTATCATTCATGCATTCAGCTCTTCAGTCATCTATTTATTTGTTACTGTATTTGTTTATTTGATCAGTATATGTTTCAACAACTACTTTGTCTTATTTGGACTCTTTTCTTAAACAGTTCCTTATTAAAACTGAACAAGTGATGGATGTCTTAAGACCTCTAAAGAATTGGGGGGAATTATTTTTGGAAGGGAAAGTACTTAACCTCTACCAGTGAGGTTATCTCTGTGGGAAGACTAACTCTGTCAGCACATCAAAGGGCCCTACTCTGTTGGTTTGGAAAGACTGTTTGGAATGAAGCTAGCTGATGGGGTGGACTGAAGTACAGTTATCCCTTCATATCCAAGAGGGATTGCTTTTGCAACCTCATGTGAATACCAACATCCATGATGCTCAAGTCCCTTATGTAAAATGGAGTAGTATTTGCATATAATCTATGCATATCCTTCTATATGCTTTAAATCATCTCTAGAGTACTTAT
Organism: Urocitellus parryii; assembly: GCF_045843805.1. NCBI lineage: Eukaryota > Metazoa > Chordata > Mammalia > Rodentia > Sciuridae > Urocitellus > Urocitellus parryii. The sequence goes on along the minus strand of NC_135531.1, from coordinate 211,923,534 downwards.
AATACCTAATCTAATGTAAATGCTATGTAAATAGCTGTTATGCTGCACTTTTTAGGGAATAATGGCAAGAAAAAAATATGTATGTATTCAGTGCAGACACAATTTCTTTTCAAATGTTTTCTACCCTTGTTTGGTTGAATCAGGAAATGTGGAACCCATAGATATGGAAAGATGACTCTACTTTGGGTTCATCTTTCTCTTTTGAAATGTGAGTAATCAGTAAATAAAAAGGTAGGACAAATTCTTTAGCAGCAATATCACAGCTGCTGTTTCCATTTCATGTTCTAGTGTTCATTACCTAGTAAATTGCTATTTTAATTGCCTCCAGAATCTGTCATCTGTTACCCAGTCAATGGGAAGTCTGTCAATTCTTGCATGTGATTTAATATAAGGAATTTGTCAAGGCAAACACTCAGATGTTTCCACGTCAAACATAGGTCTTATTTCTATTCATTCTTTTATTGATAGATTGATGGATGTATGGATGACTGGGGATTGAACCCAGGGCCTTGCACATGGTAGCCAAGAACTTTACCACTGAGCTATACCACCAGCCCTTATTCTGTCCATTTGTCTGTTCAGTGATAAAGTGCCCACTTAGCCATATCCCCCACTTTTCAAAATATTTTATTTAGAGACAGGGTCTCATAAGTTTCTTAGGGCCTCGATAAATTGATGAGGCTGGTTCTGAACTTACAATCCTTCTCAGCTGTTGGGATTACAGGCCTGCACCCCCACACCTGGCTTATTCTATTCATTTTTTAAGAGAACTTCTTCATGCATGAAGAATGAAAATTATAAATTCTATTCTCTGGCTCCTCATCCCTAAGTTAAATTGCCTTGATGATTTCTTTAGCAAATCTGTTAACCTCTTAGAATCTACATTTCAATGAGAAACTACTGATAATTAATTTTTTGATGTTAGTAATCTACTTTGAACCCCCTTACTCTCTTTTTCTTTCCCTTACTTCCATTCTTCTCTTGTTTCTTTGCCAAGATTTAGCATTGCTGATAAAACAGAGAAGTACTTTTGTTGTTTGTGGTGTTTCTTTCAGAGTAACAATACGTGGTAGTAAGCACTTCTCTTTTAAGTGGTTGATTTTTTTTTTTCTGTCCAACTGAAAGTTTTCAGAGATCCTGATACAAGGTGTTATGACCAAAGTAGGAGACCGGCACAATGCTCTATGTCCAAAGACCCCTTGAACTAGTGAAGGTACTCTTAACCAAAAGCAACAAGGACAAGTTTAATAAAGGCATATCAGGAAGAACAATGGAGAGGAAAATACCATAACTATCTCCTTCTCTTCCATTCATTCTTTATTAATTCAAAAGTATTCAAGGAATCTGTTACCTATCAGGCACTACAGATGGCACTGGGCTCCAACCTAGAACACCATATGGTCTCTGCTATCAAAGGGCATACATTCCAGTGGGAAGATGGTAAGGAAATAGAACCAGCTGCAGATGCTGTGATGGAATGAAATTGATATTGTTTTGGGAACATTTTTTAAAAGAGATTAGCCAATCCAATCCAAGAAAAGTTCCTGACCTTCTCCCGACAGTCTCAGAATCAACCCTTTGCCTCATTTTGCTAAGAATTCGCTAAGAAAATCCATTTTAAATCACTGTCTCATTTAGGAGTTTCTAACTACAAGATGTGTTTTAATTTAATCATGGCTGTGCTCACTGCTGGGAATCCTATACAGTCTGGATATCTGTTAGAATTAGAGGCACAATCAAAAGTCAGCTAGATGCCAGACTATTTAAATATCTGGTCATATATAAATTTTTTAAAATATGGAAAACCAGAAAAAAAGAGAAAATATCTGGTGTAGGAAATAAATTAATTTCCACAATTTAAATTGTTATTCTTTCTTACCAACTTATTAACAGTATTCAATTTTTATATGAAGTAAAACAAATAAATAAATAAATACTATAAAAATAATAAATAAATAGTAACTTTTAGGAAAAGAATTTACTCAACCAAGAACCTTATTTGAGATACTATAAAATTAGGATGCAAGTTCTTCCAAAATAAAGGAAGTTAATATTTTTTTTGCATGCTGTAGACTAGGGCCTATGAAATTCACACCTGCTCTCTTGGGCAGTTCTCTCTTCTCATGCTGCACACTTTCCATGGGCAATAGGGGTCTCAAGAACCAAATAGGCAATGATCATCCAATCAAATCTCCAGTCTGATCTTTTCTCATTTGCTCTCAAATGCTCTCAAATCTCTCTCTATACCATTGCCTATTGTTATTTCCACCTGATGTTTCATAACCTCTCAAAACTGTACTTGTAATTAAAATTTGTCATATCTAAAACAACTCCTTTGCTTCCCAACCTTCTTAAATGGTACTACTGTGAACAACTTGCTCAGGGTAGAGGTCTGGGATTCACTCTTGACTCCCTGTCCTTTTTCTCTTTACCACACACAATCAGCCAACCTAATCAATAACCAAGTCCTCCTGTCCCAAGTCCCAAGTAGTTCTTGACTCCATCCACTTTCCCCATATCAGTTGTCAGCACTTATTGGAGATCACCATCATCTCTCACTTGGGTATTACAGTACAGTACCATCATCTCTCACTTAGATATTATAGTACTTCTAGTGATTTTCCTGCCCCCCCTGTTGCTATAATGCAGCCAGAATGACCACTTTGATGCATAAATCTAGACACATCACCACTCACCCTAAATATTTAATAGATTCCCATGGCTCTTTGTATAAAGACCTACCTCCTTCATATAGATTGTAAGTAGGCTGGCCATATGTCCCATTTTCCTCGAATAGTCTCAGTTTATACACATTATTTCAACATAATTATTAATAGTCCCTCCTTTCACTCTCAAATATGTTCTTGATTTGTTGAAGGGCTTTATTTATAAGGCTTTATTTATTTATTTATTTATTTATTTATTTATTTATAAGGCTTTATTTATAAGGCCTTTCAATGGTCTGGATTTTTCATACTCTCTTGGCCTCATCTCTCACCTTGCCCTCTTGCCCTCTGCTTCAGTCTCACTAAATACCTTTAAGTTCTTCTGACACTCCTTCTTTTGCTTGCAGATTATTGCCCATACTCTTCCCCTCCTGGGTCACTTTCATCTTCTCTCAACCCTGGCTCAATGGCTACCCTCTCTTCAGGTCACAGGTACCTTTATATCTCTGTTCTATCATCACTCAGAGCACCAGTATTTCTGCACTCATAGTTCTTGTCACATTGATGCCGAACTAATTATTTATCTGAAGACACGACTATACCATAAACTCTTGGAGCATGGATCAAGAACGTCTCATTCATTTTTTCCCCAGGAATTCCACTTATTCCAGTTACAATATGGATTCCCAGTAAAATTTGATTAGTAACGAAATGAATTTGGACATACTGGAATGCTGAGTAGAATGTCAACACATTAAGGTTCTTGCGAGTGGGGTAGATAGATACAGTGGATTTGACAGTTAGCAAGACAAAGCAGAGGCACCTGCCTTACTTTTACAATAGACCTTGCACTGTGCTTTAGGGATATCTTTTTTTCTCTGATGGCTGAAAAAAAAATGTTAGTGTGGTTTCTCTGCATGACAAAAGGCTAATATATGAGCAAGAACTTGAAGAACATAAACTTTCCTTGTTCCTGTCTTATTCCTGGGATCCTTATTCTTTTAGGGAAAACCCAAGATGAGTACAAAGCAAGTTATATGTAAAATTGTAATGTGGAATAAATGACTGGTGCTCTCATACCTCCACCTTTTATGTGTTGTCTGTCTAAGGCACCGGGCTCAGCTTCTAATGGGGATACCAAAATTTCCTTGAGTGTATTTAAACCCAGAGTTTGCTTCCTGGTTACTTCCTTGGTTGGGTTCTGAATACATTTTTTTTTTCCTTTATTAGGCTTAGTTAGCACAGGGGTCAACACGCTATGATCTGTGGACCAAATGTGGTCTGCTTCCTGGTTTGTAAATAAAACTTTATTGTAATACGGTCATGTCTACTTAATTGCATAATGTTTATGGATACTTTCTTGGTATGATGGCAGAGTTGAGTGGTTGCAACACACGTAATGGCCCACAAATCTAAAATATTCATAAGCTGGTCCTTTATAGTAAAACTTGCTGGTTATCAGTCTTAAGTTCCAATCTAGGAGACTTTGGAAAGAGTCTAGGAGCCTGCAACTCATATGTGGTCTGTGGACCAGCAGCATCAACATGAAGGAATTCTTTATGAATACAGAAATCTTGAACCCTACCCTGGACCTACTGAATCATAATCTTTATATTCATAAGATCCCAGGAGATATGTGTATGCATAAAATTTGGAGAATTGCTAATCTAGGAGTCTCTGAAGAATGAGGAGAAACCCCCAATAGAACCCAGTTTGAAAATGTATTGTCTCTAGGACATGTAGAAATATTGCATGATGACCTACCACGTATGGGTTCCCAGAGAATCACTATGCTAACAAGCCATACATCTTAACCCCCAATAAGAGAACCTTGATAAGGGAATCTTAGGGCTATGAAAACTGACAGGGTAAATATTTATGGGACAAAGAGACTCTTTATCCCCCAAATCACACTAGTAGGCAGTCATGTGCTTTGCCTACGAAGGAGGTCAACCCTGAGAGTGTCTATGGGAGATTAGCAATGCCAGTCAGAGCAGATGCTGTTTCATTACACGCCACAGTGCTCCATTTTATTGCAACGACAAAAATACTCCCTCTCTCTGTGTCCACCCTGTGGTTTCTGATTGCTTCTCTCAAAAAGCTGCAGTTGGTACTAACAGCTTGGGGGTGGAGGAAAGATGAGATGAATTTTTAAAAACAGTTATTTCACATCCATAATTTTGTTTTGATGCCTCTAAAATATTTTTTTAAGTTGTGCAAAACGAGGCTTTAAAAATTTTTATTTTTTATTTTTTTTATTGCTCTCAAGACATCACATGGGGGACAATTCCTGGAATCCTACAAGAATCATATTGAGTGGTAGAACAGTATGATTGTGTAGAACACAAGAAAGTTGATTGCCATAAAGCACAGCTTCCATGTAAATACCAGTACGGGGCTGTGGAATGCTCTGTAACTTTACTTAGGTGGTAAGGCAATGAATGTCTCCAAGAGCACATGATTTCCCTCCTTAGAGCAATAGATGTTTATTCTACCAAAACAATCCAAAATAAAACCTAAAGTCAAGGACGCAGAGTGCTTTGTTGTGATGGTAAATGAGCAGACCCAGTGTGTCAACTTGGAAAAATGAATAAATCTCATCACCAGCTGCATCACCATAACCTTTTGTCATGGGAGAAAGACGTAGGAAGTTGGTTTTGTTTGTCTGTTTTTGTGGCTGATGGTTTGGTCAAGACATTTATTTCACTAACCTTGGTCTCAGATTCCTTTATCAAAGAGGAAAGAACACTCTAAATTTATTACATTATTAATTTGGGTAAAAGTACACTTTGTATGTTTTTAGAACCTAAGAATAATAGTCCCACTCATTCTTAATTCACAAATGCTGACAGGGGACAGCAAAAATTTAAAAACCATGGTTTTGATGTCACCTTTTTCTGCCCTTACTAAACTAATTTCTATAACTAAAAACAATAACTTTGATTGACGTAATTTTATTTCATTTTGCTATTTCCTTGATGCAGGTTCAAATGGATTGGTTAAAATAAAAATTAAAAGTAAATAAAAAATAGAAAAAGAGATTTAGAATATCCAATAGTGAATCTTCAGTCTCTTGAAATATGGGAACTGGTTGTGTGGCTTCATTGAAGGAGTCTCTCAGCTTGGTGGGACTGGAGATGCAGACCCCAGGAGGTTTCCAGTGCTCAACTTCATTTGGGCTCCCTAGTGCCCCTGAATGACTCCATGCCTCATGACTCAGGAGCACATAATGTAGGGGGCAATCATAGATGTAAGTTTCTAGACCATTGCAAGATGCTCTTGTGAAGATCCTTTGCTGTTTTTAGTGTTTGAATGCATCTCAGGGATGGTGATTAGCTATTATTTTTTTCCATATAGAAGAAAAGTTCACCCCTTCCTTTTTAAGCAGGCTGTTCTGATCTGAAGACACTTTGTGAATGGGGAAATTGGTGCTCCTTCCTTGCCTATTAACTCATTTAAAGTATGTCATTTCCATTTCTGCAGACAGCCCCAGTGTACCTTCTGTGGTCCTGTGTCATCGCTTGCTTCAGTCACTGCTTTCCATCGCCTAGTGGGACAGAGAGTATTCCATACAATTTACAGATGAGGAGGCTGGATTTACAGAGGGAGGTCTTCTAGGCAGCACATTGTGCTGCACTGTTTTATGAGTAGGCTGAAAACCCCTCATTTATCTACCTATTGTCAACAAGTAATGTGATGAATATGGAATATGCCAAGCACTGTATTCGATGTTGAGGTTACAAAGGCAAATGAGACACTGTTTTTTGCTCTCATGGGATTCTGTGCCAAATGGGAAGATATGGATTTTGTTCTTCATTACAAACTTGAGTTCTTTCTTCTTTTCTTTTTTCTCAATCTCTTGTATTGCTTTTGCTTGGCATTAAGAGTGTACTTGCTATACGGCCTGTGTGAATTAGTTTAGGCACAGCCTTTGCTCTTTACATGTTTATACTTCATGACAGACATAATAGACCTACGGAGATGACTAAATAACCATATGGTGATGACAAATGTGCTCATTAGCTACAACAGCCCACTAATTCAAGAATCTCAATTTTTGAAAAATAACATCAATCCAATAAGTAAAAGTGAGGCTCGCTCTGAGCACCCAAAATAGAATTTACTGAATATACCAATGAAGGACATGTACTTTATTTGCAGGAAAACAATTTAGGCCCTCTCTTTAAACCAATGTATTCTTAGATCTTGCAAAATTTTAACATGGTAGGGTATCTGCTTGTTGGTTACAGAAAATTAAAAATTAAAAAAAATCTGTTTATCATTAGCCATTGCTCAAAAGAAGAGATTAGATTTCTAAAAATACCTTATTAATAATTTTGGTAAGGGCTGGTTCTGTTCATCAGAACTCAGAGAATGTAGAAAATGTAGAACTTTCACTTCTGGGTGGTATATGGTTGCTTCACTGATAATGTGAAGTATCGTCTATGACAGGACTATGTAGCTAAGTATTTCTGAGTGTGGATTTGCAAAATAATGTTCAAGGTGGCTCTGTCTTGAGGAGGGAGAAAAGAAGAGGAAATGAAAAGTGTATTGAGAAGACTTCATTTTGACATTTGGACATTTTGAACAACAGTAATATGTTCAGTATCTCAAGAAAAGTGTTATCAAATCCAAAGATGAGATCTCGACTCTAACTTTTGGTTTTCTTTAAATGATGTAGGATAGGGGTGTATAGTATTTGTGTAGCTTTTAAGAAAACCTTATTTAGAAACAGAAAAATTAAGAATCTTGATCAAAGATAGCTGAGTAAGGCAAAATAAAGAGGGCAAGAAACACATGCAGATGTTTTAATCAGCTTTTGTGATGCTGTGACCAAAACACCTGGCAAGAACAACTTAGAGGAGGAGAAGTTTATTTGGGGCTCAAGGTTTCAGATGTCTTAGTCCACATGCAGCTGATTCTATTCCTTGGGCCTGTGAGGTGAGGCAGAATATCTAAGTGGAAGGACCCAGTGGGGAAAGATTCTCAGCTCATAACGGGGTCAGGAATCAAAGAGAAAGGGGAAGGGGCCACAGGAAGATGCTCCCTCCCAGGACTCTCCCCCAAGGGACCCACCTCCTCCAGCCATACCCTTCCTGCCTACAGTTATTACCCAGTCCATTCAAATCAGGATGGACTGATTAATTTACAGTTCTCATAATCAAATCACTTTACCTCTGAATGTTTCTTCATTAACAGGAGCTTTTGGGAGACAGCTAATATCCAAGCCATAACACAGATATCTTTTTCAGTCTCTCTCTCTAGCACAGGAAATTGAACCCAGACCCTTGAAAATGCTCTGTAAATGTCCTACCACTAAGCTACACCCACACTTAACCCAATGCAGATCTCTTCACTTGCATTTACATGTTCTGCCTGCTGGCCTCATGGTTTTGCAACCCACTTGAATGAGCCACTTTTCAAAAACTACTATTTTCTGAACAAATGACTGAGAAAAATCCATCTCCGGGTCAATGGAGAGAGACAAAATTGGATAAGGACAAGACAAGCTATAATGTATTTGTCATCACTTTCAATGAATCCGTTTCTAATAAAACTTATATTTGGTTGTTGTTCAATGCCTACACTTGAAATCACATATTTAAATTTAGTGTAATTTGGTATTCAAAACAGTTAATAAAATTTGAGATTTATTTACCCAGTGATGAGTTGTCTAAGGCACAAGTTGCCTTAAAAATAATAAAGACATGAGAAGAATGGAGGAACTTCAGATTGGGTAAAGGGAAGGGAGGGAGAGAAGGGTGAATGGGAGGAGGAAAGGTGGTGAAATGAGATGGAAATTGTTACCCTAGGTACATGTATGACTGCACATATGGTGTGATGCTACATCGTGTACAATGAGTAATAAAAAGTTGTGCTGCAATTGTGTACAATGAATCAAAATGCATCCTGCTCTCATATATACCTATAAAATAAATTAATTAATAAAAATTATGAAGACTCATGAAACATACATTACAAAGGTTTTCAACTGAATTTCTCCTTTGATCACTATGTTTAGTCACAGTTTATATCTTTCTAGGATTTTACAGAGTTTGTAGACTATCTGAATATTTTCTTACCTCATCTCCTCTCATACAACTCAGTCCATAAAATCATCATCAACTTCATTGCCATAATTACTATTGAGATGTGCTAAGCTCTTTACACATATTAATTCATTGATAACTCCCAGTAACCCAATGAGGTAGGTAATATTCTTATTTTCCTGATGAAAGTAAGGCAAGAAGTTAATAATACACCCAAGTTTTCATACCTATCTCTTAAGCATTATTCTGTATCATCTCAGACATATTGAGATCTGAGGGCAATTTTAATTTTAGTCTTTAAATTTATAAATGAGAGAACTGAGGCTTCATATAGAAGAACTGACTTTCCTGCGGTACTCACTAATTCTTGAAAGAGTTTTAATCCAAATTCATGTTTCTTTTCTTTTCTTTAAATAGCTTTAGTTATACATGGACACATTGCCTTTATTTTATTTATCTATTTTTATGGGGTGCTGAGGATCAAACCCAATGCCTCACATGTGGTAGGCAAACGCTCTACCACTGAGCTACAACCCCAGCCCCAAGAATTCATGTTTCTGACTCCCATTTAGTGATCCAATACTACACTTTGTGCCTTGTTTTCTCATAACACATTCTTCACCAGAATATTCACTTTATAAGGGAAAAAAGGTAGAAATGGAAGATGTACACTCTTCTATAAATCAAATGCTTATTGGAGATGGAATTTTTGTCTATTGATTAAAGTCAGAATGTGAAAATCAGAGGAGTTTTATGTACATTGAAACCTGTGAGGCCCTATCAACCTGGATATTTCATAGGTGGCATTGGGCAGTCCTCCAGCTTTCACCTTTCAGGGAAGCCTGTTTATGTCCATTGTCCTTAAGTTGGAAAGTCTATCATACAGTATTCTTACACTTATTGACTTAATGTCATTCATAAATGAGTGACGTTAAGATATACTGCAGCATATATTCTTAGTCTCTAATACTAATAAATTTAAATGTCCACATTCCTGGACCCAAGCTGGACAGTGCTTGGTTAACTCTGAACTTGATTTGCCTTCATCTGCCCTTGGAAGGCTCCATTCCCACCCATGACATATGCAAGTAAGCAATTTCTTTTAAAAACCAAACATTCATTTTTGATTGATATCTGTTGAATACAACTGAACATTCAAGTACACTAAAGCACACATGGAAAACATGTGCCCATTAAGTGGCTGACATGCTAAAAAAATATGGAAGTGAAGGTCTTATAGTATTTGAGAGTGCTCAGTAATGTTCACTTGTGAAAACCACAGAACAAAGTCCCTCCTATAAGCTCTGTTAATTACAGAACGGAATTCAGTTTGAATGAATTAGTTTTAATCTTTCTCTGTAGTGAGGAATTTAGATTATGAAGTACCCAGAGGACTTCATTATGAGGCAGTTTCACTTATAAGCAGGGCATCAATCTACCTATTTTGCTTTTGAGCAAGATTCAAACTTATGGGTAAAATATTCCCTTGGGTTAAGGCAGATGCCTTGAGAAGTTGCATTAATAACTATTTACAGTAACTGTTTATGATTCATGAGTTAAGCAGGGTTATTTTCCTGTGGCTCACCAGACCATCTGTAAATTGGCCTGACAGAGGGCTTCAAAAGAATAAATACATAGAAAAAAGTTCTGAGTAAGAATTGAGGCTGTTTTCTTAACATCGAAATCCCAATTGTTGTTTTTAGATTCCATCAAGTGCCTTTTATTTTAAACTCTTGATCAAACAGTTCTTTTCACTGAGGTCTAAATATTGACTGTAGATTAATTTCAGTATATAAAATTTAATATGTGGTAGAAAGTAAATATTTATGTTATTTTATATGCTTTTCCTAATGTTTGAATATATTGGGTACCTAAAGTAGAAAATGTGTATCTCTGGGAAACTGAGGCAAAAATAACAAAATAATATTATATAACTAATAAGTCCCTAACTTCTCAGTGAAGGTCCAGGTGACTTAAATTATGAGCAGTACATATTTTTAGTCATGAGTGTAATATATGATCTTGTAAAATTCAAACAGAGAAGTGAATAAAGTCAGTGAATACACACTCCCCCCTCTATTTCTCAGGTGTCCGTAGTATGTGAACTTTCAGGATCTCTTCCATAAACATATATCTACTAGTGGGCATCTACATGCCCATATTCTTTTTGTTTTATAAACATTGGGATTAAATTATGCTTATTGGATGGTATTTTATTAACCTTAAAAGTAAATAATAATGTATAAGGATTAATTTTTTTCAGCTATTCATCATTTCATGAATCATCTTTTAAAAAACAACTACTTTATTGACAGATATTGAAGTTCTTGACATTTTTTTCCCTATGAAAAATTGATCCCTGGTGAAACTATCCTTGTAGACTTCTCAATTTAATAAATAATTATAATTTTAATAGATAACATCTATACTTGATTTAAAATTTAGAAGGTACTTATGGCTATATAGTAAAAACCAAATTTCCCTAAATTTCCTAAACACTCAATTTCTTTAGGTTTAGAAAAACCTTCCAGAGATTTTCTGTCTGTATGCATACAAAATTCCTGCCCTCTTATACAACCATAATACCTATATACCTTTCTATCTGGCTCTTTAACTTTTTTTTTTTTTTGAGAGAGAGAGAGAGAGAGAATTTTTTAATATTTATTTTTCAGTTTTTGGCGGACACAACATCTTTGTATGTGGTGCTGAGGATCAAACTCGGGCCGCACGCATGCTAGGCGAGCACGCTACCGCTTGAGCCACATCCCCAGCCCTGGCTCTTTAACTTAATAGATCAATCTGTTTAAGCTGCTATATTCTTTTTTAAACTATGAGCTATTTCCTTCTATGGATATAGAGTAAATTTTTTTTTTGAAGTGCTGGGGATTGAACCTGGGGCCTCCTGTATGTTAGGCGAGTGTTCTATCACTAAGTTAAACTTCCTCCCAGCTCATGGTATAATTTGTATAGCCTATTAAATATTAAGTACTTCTTTATTAAGTTGTTTCCTACCATTACTATGAAAATAAAGTGAATGTCCTTATATGCATGCCATTTCCACAGGTGATCATATATGTGTAACATAGTTATTGAGTGCAAAATGTTGGACCAAAGAAGCTGTGCAATTTTATTTTGGAAAATGTCAAGTTTTAGACCTCTTGAATATAGAGCTTGTAACAATGTATTCTGTATTCAGCACTGGGTAAGAGAGCACTTCTTTCAAGCTTGCAACATAGTCTCTCTCTCTCTCTCTCTCTCTCTCTCTCTCTCTCTCTCTTTCTGTCTTATCATGGCCAAGTGGTAAATGAAAATGGTTCCTCATTATGATGATGTTTTCTACATTTTTAAGTTCTTAGTGAAGCTAAATAATAGTTTATATGTTTAAGAATCATTTGTATTTTTTTCCTATTAAGATTTATCTTTATTTCTTCCCAAATTGATTCTTGGACTTGGACTAGAGTTGTGTAAGATCAGTGAAGTTCTCACATTTAGGGCTACTGGTTATTTATCAGTAATATTAGTTACATGTCCACCCATCTGCCAAAATTTGTCATTTGTCACTTGGATTCTTGGTCACTTTTGCAATGAAAAAGATTTTCATTGTTTATGGAGTAAAATTTATCATCTATTTTTAGAGGTTGCTGATTTTGTTTCATATTTACAAAGTTGGTTTTCTTTTCTAAGTTGTTTTTGTTAACCACTTGATTCTTTTAGTACTTTTGTTGCTGATTTTTTCCTAGCCCACCCCCAAAATATTTTGCTTTCCATATCAACTTTCAAATCTACTTATCTGGATTAATGCTCAAGTTATACGACACAATCCTTCTGGGGTCAGAATTCTGGTTATACTGTTTACTAGTTGTGGCATCTTCAGAAAATGTCAGTAGATGCTGATGGCCATAGAAGTAGTAATGTCTCTATCATAAGCTTGCTATAAAGATTCAATGAGATGGCACGTCATATGGCTGCTACACAGTAAGAACTAGGTAATGTTAGTTGTCATCAACTTCATCATCATCATTATTAATTTTGGGATTATTGTAATAACTCAAACCAAGAGAGAGTCACATTGAGAGAGCTCCCTTTGCTGATCTGGAGAGAAACCCATTGATACCAACCATGCATTTAATGGGAATGTCATTGTCTCAGTTGCTGTTTCTAGGCATACCACAATTAAAAGCCACAAGAGTTTAGTGATGAATTATGATAAAGTAGGGATGTCGTGCACCACACATTGTCATTTGACTCTGAAGAGTCCTACTTAGGTGGTGTCCACAGCTTTTTAAAAAACTTGCAGATTCACATTCAGCCAATTGGGGATTCAAATCCAGGCCCGTAAGACTGGTGGGTAACAAGTATAGAAAATGAAGAAGAATATATTTATAATCCTGAGGTGGGTAAGACCTTCCTAGGGATTCAAACATTCAGAAGTCGTAAAGGAAAGTTTCAACAGATTAGAATACTTAAAAGTTCAGAATTTCTGTGCAATAAATGTCAAAAAGCCAAGTTAAAAGACAATTATGAACCTCATCAAGAACTTTCTTAACACGCACATGAAAAGATAGCAACCTTAACATCTAAAGATTTCGTGAGGAAAAGATAATATAATACAAATTCAAATAATTGAGAATAGCCAGAAAAATGTGAAAAATATTCAAATAGAAATTAAAAGATAAATCTTTGACCTATAGATAGAAGAACATTTAAAATATTTTTAAGAGCCAAGAATGTGGGATGCTAGGTATTCATACATTAGAAGTAGACTGCAATTCAGCAATACCTCAAAATTATATGATACACACACTTTGGACTGGAGAAGACCATTTCTAGATATCTCTTCTATATACTGACATGTTTTAACAAAGATATATAATTAAAAGAAATAATTACAATGTCATATAACAATACTATCTGGCCAGTATCATTCCATAGTATTTCCTTTCCTCTTCTCTTCTCCCCCTCCATGGTTCTTTCCCTCTACTGAACTCCCTTCAATTTTCATAAAATCTGCCCCCCACAACATTTTTTTTTGTCATTTTTCCTCTCCAATTTCCACACATAAGATGATACATACTACCCTTGACCTTCTGAATTTGATTTATTTCATTTAACATAATGTTCTGAATTTCCATCCATGTTCCTGAAAAATGATACAATCTTATTTTTCTTTATAGATTAATAAGCCATTGTTGTGTATCTTATCTCTCGCCCTCCACAAAGCCAACTCAAAATAGATCAAAGACCTAGGAATTAGACCAGAAACTTGCAACTACTAGAAGAAAACATAGGGTAAACACTCTAGCATATAGGATCAGGCAATGACTTTCTCAACAGGACCCTTAAAGCTCAGAAAATAATGCCAAGAGTTAATAAATGGAATGGCATCAAATTAAAGAGATTTCGCATAGCAAAAGAAACAATTAGAAATGCAAAGAGAAAACCTACAGAATGGAAGAAAATGCCTTCTAGTTACTCTTCTGACAAAGGATTAATGTTCAAATATTTAGGGCTGGGGATATGGCTCGGGCGGTGGCCCGCTCGCCTGGCATGCGTGCGGCCCCGGTTCGATCCTCAGCACCACATACCAACAAAGATGTTGTGTCCGCCGAGAACTAAAAAATAAATAAATAACTCTCTCTCTCTCTCTCTCTCTCTCTCTCTCTCTCTCTCTCTCTCTCCTCTTAAAAAAAAAGAAGTTATAACAAAAAAAATTAAAAAAAAATGTTCAAATATTTAAAGAACTCAAAAAACACCAAAAACTCCTCTAATTAATAGATGGACTAATAACTAAACAGACACTTCCAAAAGAAGAAATGCAAATGACCACCAAATATATGAAAAAAAAATGTTCAACATCATTAGCAATTAGGGAAATGCAAATCAAAACTACACTGAGATTTCATCTCCCTCCAGTCAGAATGGCGGCCATCAAGAATATAAACAATAACAAATGCTGGAGAGGATATGCAGAAAGAGGAAAACCTTTGCACTGTTGATGAGATTGTAAATCAGCACCACCACTATGGGTATCAGTATTGAGGTTTCTCAAAAGATTAGGTAGGGAGCCACCATATGGCCCAGCTATACCAGTCCTCAGTATTTATCCTAAATAATTGGAGTCATCATACTATAGCAATACATGCATACCCAGTTTATAGCAGCACAATTAATAATAAACAAAGAAAACAGCTTAGATGTCCATCAAGTAATGAAGGAATAAAGAAAATGTGTTATATGTATAATAATGTGGTACTTATATGTAATATGATGTGATATGTGTGTGTTTGTGTGTGTGTATCATCATAAAGTACACAAAAATACACATCAGTAGAGAAATGCTTGATATGGAATGTTATAAGTGGAAAGATTTCCCAAACATATTACTATATGAAAAGGAAGTTGTAGAAAAAATTCATAGTGCAATTCTATAAATGAGGAGAAATTCTCCAGACAAAAGCATAGATTATGTAATACAACTATGCAAAAAATGTCTAGGAAAATGCACACTGGTTTGCTTATTATGTTTCTAATAAGAAGAGTAGTGTCTATGGGTATAAAAGGACAGGCAATAGGAAGGTAAGAGTGAGCATGGGGTATTTTCATTTTTTTACTCTCTGTATCTCCCTGTTTAAAATACTTATAACTGGAATGCACTTGTGTGTAGTCTGTAATGAAACCTTATAAAAAGAGCCTCAATAACATGGATATCCTTACAGAATACTACTTGCTGTGAAGTGGAATAGAATGATTACATCTAAAATCTTGCCTAACGTACTTGATTTTTTTTTTCAGAATACAATTGGAGGACCATTTATGAGATCACAAATATTCAGGGGATAGAATATGATTGTTCACAAACCACCACACTACAGCACAGGTTTTAAGAAAACAATTCCCAGGTCCTCATAAGATTGGGAAATGGGGTTATATAATGAGCTGATTTTGCTGGCAAACTGCACCTAGCCTCATCATATTGGATTCTGTACCACAAAGACTATCATATTCTGGGATGGACTTTCTTTCTCTGCTGTGATCCTATTAGACTTTGGCTCCTTAACATATTAGAAAAACAGTGGCAGAATGAAGCCTCCCTGATATCATTAATTGTGAAACTGACTTAGACTTGTTCGTCAAAACTATTGCACAAGGACATCGTTAATCTTCTTCCTTGATATTTCATGAGAAGGAGATTGATGTCTTAATATCACCGGATTTTCTTCCTTGAAGATTGGCCTTTCTGGTCTGTCATTTGTTTTCCTGCTTTTGACAATGATCTGTATAAGCAAAACAACCATGAATGCACAATGGTAAACATCAGTGAAATTCACCTTCGGTGGCAGAGAGGCTTCAGGGAGTGAAAAAGACATGACAAAAGTTCATGCCTATCCAAAGACATCCCCTCTGTTCAGCTCCAGTCAGTGGTTAGTATTGGAACGGAGGCCCAGCATTGTATATTTTCTGTGCTTTCAAGAGAAGCAAAAGACAAATAAAACTCAAAACAACCAATTTTATGTGTTTTTCTCCCTTTCAATTTTTAAATATTAGGAAATAAATATATAAAATATAAACATCACTTATTTGAAAGTCAAATTTATATGGGTTACCACTTTGCAACTTCAGATTTTTATGACTTTTTTTTTTGTCCCAAATGCTCTGTATCATAGGTTCTGAAACTTAGCAGTGCATGACTACTTCTAGAAGTTATTAACAATAGAGGCTATCAGGCCCCACTCAAATGCAATAAATTTGAGACTACATTTTTTTTATAAGCTCCCCCATTAACTGTATACAGTGAGTTCGACAACAGCTTTTGGCTTACTGCCAATCTGCTATAATTGGAATGGCAGATGGGATCTTTCTTAAATGCAAATTCTAATCCATTAATGGTGGCTGCTGAAACACTGACTTGAGGAGGTCTGTCAGACTGTGACTAGGTTCTGTGGGAAAGATTGGGGATCTCTTACTGATATATACCTTGGGCACAAGCACAGGGAAAGAAATGGTACATGTGCAGGGTCTTCTCTGACCATGACCCATAGGTTAAAACCTATGTTTAAAAAAATAATATTAAAATCCCTTCATGATGGGATCCTTCCTTCTTCCCTAAGAAGTTTGTGTGTGTTTGCTGAAAGAGAGAGAAAGGGAGGGGGGGATATTTTAGAATCAGGACTCAGAAAAAACATTCCTAAGTTCATAAACCTAGTTTTGGATAATAAATTAACTTCAATTTTCATTTAGCAGATATTCGTCTAATTCAAGTCTTTGGATAGGAAGCACAACACCATTACTTTGTACTGTCAATTCTATTCCTATGAAGTCCTGTTTATTCTGCTCTGTCCACTGGGTATCCTTATTCAGGCTTTTCTGTTGGTCAAAATTTTGAGGAGGAGTAAGATGTCTGTGAATAGCTGTGTGCATTGTTGAAAATAGTTCATCACTACCTGCATAATTTACCATGCTTTTGATTGAAAGTAGTAAGCAGCTTGAACTGTAAAATCATATGTTCTCATTAACAAGAAACTAGAAGCCAACAACCTCTGTACTTGGCTTGGTAAATCCATATTGTCCCCTAGTTGGAAGGCAGAGAGTACAGATAAGGGAGCATACCCTCGCCTTATTGTCATTGGGCAGAACTGTGTCATAAGCCCATCACCAGACCAATCGTTGGCAAAGTAGAATGAGCTGAATTAATGGTAATTCATCCCATGCAGCTGGGCATTGCAGCCAAAAAAATCAGAAGTGGACAATGAGGAAGCAACAGGGTGTGATACATCATATCTAGAAATCAGTGCCAAGAACAAGATCCAGTGCTAGGATGATGAATGCCATCCCACACCAGGATAACAATGTTAAGGTTCAGAGATTCACATTCATGAACAACTTGACACTCATACAAAAGCGATGACTATTAATGCAGCCATAGCAGTAAAATGTATTCTATTTGAAGACTACTCTAATATCTGTACACAAAGGAAATGCACTTCAGAAAACTTGCATTAACTGATGCTAATTAATAAAGTGGTTTTGATTAGTAAATGGGATGAACATTATACCAAGATATTTAGTAAAGTCTAGTTGTTCCCAAACCTCAATGTGAATCTGAATCCCATGGTTTTAGAAATTCCAAGCACTTTGGGATAGATGAAGAACATTAATGCAAAAAAATGGAACAGTTCAAGGTATTTGTGATTTGAACACTTTAGAAAGCTTAGAGACATTTTAATGATCTGTCCATCTTAGAGTAGCAATATATAAAATCAACATGCCTGCCCTGAGTACACCGATGTTCTTAAATGGTAAGATGCAGTCAGATGTGCGTAGAAATCCTGATTGAAAAAAAGAAAAGGGAGTAAGCTAACTTGTGTTTGCCTCCTTCAGTGGTTTTTAACCTTCTGGGTTTACAGGCTTCATTGAGAATCTGAGCAAGGTTATGGAATACTTCCCAGAGAGGCACATTTGCATAGTCGCACAATGTTTTGAATATTAATAACCTCTACTCTAAATGCTCTTGGTCCTATTAGAAAAACTAAAGCAGCATAACTAATAACTAACAATTGACATTATTAATTGAGTCCTTACAAGTTTTCTAGGTTCCACTGAGATCTACTGAGCTAGAAGCTCCGGGGCTTCAAAAATACATAATTTTATAAAGTTCTTTCATTATTTCTGGTGAAATTAAATGAATCCTTCCTTGCCAGTAAGAGAAGCAAGGGTGTTAGAGTCACACAAACTTGAGTCACACAAAACTTTACACTCATTGGCAACAGCAAGTCACTTCAATCCTGTGAGCTTACTTGACATCACCCATCAACTGGGAAGGCTAACGGTTCTCACAAGAGCTTGGGAAAGTCCAAAGGAGGTAATGTGTGACTGCACCGGCATGTGCCCTGGCATATAGGATGCACTTTATTTATTTATTTTTTATTGTAGGTACTCATAAAAGGTACATTGGTTTGCAGTTAGAATGTTGTCCAAATATGAAATAATTAACTGAATGAAGAAATTTGTGGTCATAACATTTCCATTAAGTGTTAAAAACAGAAATTATGACAACAAAGAGAAGATGGCTGTGGGGTGAGCTGTACATGGGTTTTGTTTGAACTACATGATATAAAAACACAGGAGCAAGACAAAGTTGCTAACAGCTCACTGACACTTAGATCTGCAAGTCTCGGCTTCACTCTAACCCTAATTTTGCAAGGCTTTGGGGAGATTTTCAATCCCTAAAGCTTTAAATTTTCATGTCAATACAATAAATTCTTGGTTGTGGGGAAAAAGCCTCTTTGAAGTGTCCAAAATAGTTCTCAGATGGGAAAAAAAATGAAAGAAACCTTGTTGTGCATCCAGCAACAAATACAGAGGAATCTTTGAATGAGTGCAATAAACATGGAAGGAAGAGTAACTATTTGAAGGGTCATTCTGTTGGTTATTTGGTCAACAACAACAACAAAAACCCCTTATTGCAGGTGACAGTTTTCAAAGGACAAAAAAATGGGACTTCCAAGTTAGGCCAAAGACAGCAAAGACACGGGGTAAAGTAACTCAGGCAATAGAAGAGAGAGTTGCCTGGAAGAGAGGAGTCACAAGCATTAAAGCCATCAAAGGAGAGTCCAGAAATGGATTCAGATCAATAAAAGCTTAGTGACACTTCGTAATATGTGTCCTGAGCTCATGGGTGTCCTGCCAAAGTTGTCGAATGAGGAGTAGGGGCTGCGAGTTGGCACCTTCATAATGTACAGAGACCACTTATGTTTGCCTCTTTCCAGTGGGATTCACATGCTTCCATCACTAAAGAACCTTCCTAAAGGAATCCTTTACACTTACAGGTAAGCAGGGCTTAGTGGTTTGATGGGCCCCTGTGTAATGTGCTTAGTCATGCAGGGAAATGAAAATGGCATCGTTAATAGTCACGCAAGGTATTTTCAATTAATTTCTTACTAATTAAGCCAAAAGTAATAGCTACTCTTAAGTTTTTACTATGTTAATGACATTGTGTTGAGCCTTTGATCTGCATTATCTTACTCAACCTTTACCTCTACCCTATGAGGTGAACAATGTTATTAACCCCATTTTAGAGATGAGAAAATTAAGATAGTAAAATTAAGTAGCTTGTTTAAAGTTCTACAGCTAGCAAGTGACAGAAAGAGTTATCAAACTGTGGTTTGTTTAATGCCAGAGTGTATACTCTTCGGCACACACTTATATTACCTTTGATTTTTAAAAATACTTTTTAAATACTTAAGATCTCATGCTATGACCTGGACACAAAAGGACTTGTGAACCACTTGTATTTATATGCTATGGTGTGTGTGTGTATGCGCGCGTGTGCACACACGTGCGTGGACAATTGTGCAATCAGATCACCTTGGAAATTCCCATCTAAACCAGTAAACAATCAGCCATCCAGATGTTGCACATATAACTATGGATTAAGTTAGGATATTACAGAGCCACATCCTCTGGTCACACTGACCATCTTTCTTCCACTTCTTTTACCTTACAGAATTGTTGTTAAGAAGTTGTTGCTTTGGAATTAAGTTTTTAAATCTGCATTGATTCTAGGAATAATTTTGAGCATATTTTCCAATTTGTCTTTCAGTGTCTTCTCAAGAAGATTCTAAGTAATAAATTTCTTTTACATGAAAAGCAATATTTTCTTTATGTACAGTTATATATATATATATATAATGGTGGTTCCCTTTATTCAAAAGGCAACATTTCAGCCTCAAATCTGCATTCCAACTTTAGTACCTATGTAGGAGTCTCTGGCCTACATACTCACATTTTAACTTTTCCCTCAGTCATAGACATCTACTCCAGTTTGTATTTTCCTTTGTTCTGAATATATATTCACATATTTCATTCCATGTATTCTTGTAAGGCATCTCAAATTCTTTATGGAACAAAGATGAATAAAAATTTAAAATTTAACTTCTCTCCCTTTTCCTCTTCTATCACTGTATGCTTCAAAACAGGCAGAGCTTTGAAAGCTTGTAGAAATTTGTTCTTTAATACCTTAATCTTCAAAGATACAAGCAAATGACGCCCCAGTTAGAGCAGTATAAAAGAATAATAATAATTTTTAAAAAGCCTTTTGTGCAAACACTTTCTTTACTGATTATTCAACTTAATAGAGGGCAATATCTTGCTTCCTTCTCCCCCTATAATTACTTATCTCAGGTGAAATTGATTTATTTCATTCATGATTGGATTTTTCTAGGAAGCAGCAGTATTATAGTAGTTTATGTTGTAACTAGAATAAAAGTCAGGTTTGAAGGGACAAAGATCTCTTTCAGTTGTGTACACTTGAGTACTTGAATTTGAAGTCTATCCCAGTTAAAAGATCAACAGACCAGCGCAAGCTCTAGCTAACATAGTATTATCTACACAGAAAGTCAACATTTTTGTCAAGAAATAACATTGGACTTTCTTAAGCAGTTACACAAATTGATCAGTTAAAAGTCTACAGCCTAAGTCTTGAAGTTATTTTAAATCAGGTTTGAACCAGTTGTAAGTTTAGCTGAGAGACTATAAAAAAGTCAGGGAGACCTCTATGACAGCTTCACTGAATATGTGGTCTAAAAATGTGTAGCCAAAAGATCTTACCCACAATCTTGACTTCCCCGCCCCTGTATTAGACAATTCTCAAATGTTTACTTCCAGTCAAGGCTGGTCCTCTGAGCCCTACGTCTATATCTCTTAACTCCTCAGCCCCTCTTGAGTCCCACAGACATCTCAAAGTCTTCAGTGGATCTCCTAATCATTCACCCTGACTCTTTGCACTTCTCTGAGTGAATGGCACCTTTGTCTAGCGAGTGCAGACATCAGAAGCCTTGGGGACACCTTAAATTATTCTATTTCTTTCCTGTCTCCTCCTCCCTCAATACAATTCTCTTTTCCCCATCTCCCTGGCCAAAACTGGTGTCTGCCAACATCCTCTTTTACCCGCATGACTGCATAATCCTTCCAGCTAGTGGCCCAGATTTCACTCTTGCCTGGACATAGCCCACTCTCGACACCAGAAGCTAGTGTAGAGTGACATCTTAAGTTTTTATCCAAAGGTAATATATTCTCTTCCTTGAGATTTTTCAATGATTTCCCATCACTTTAACACTTAGAACTAAAGTCTTTAATGTGTCCAAGCACCTGACTGGTCTGAATACTTCAGATTCACCCCCAGCACTTTCAGTATCTTGCCACATGGGTTTTATTCAGGTTTGTGTAAAATCAACTCCCTTCTTTCCCTGAGTCCCTCTCCCCACCCCCTCACCCCCCACGCGCCACATAATTTCTATTCTACTCTTAAACTCTGCTTAACACTTCGTTCCTAAGAAAAACCTTCCTGGCCAACTCTGATAGATAAGCTCCATTATAGTTTTTATATTTCCCTGTACTTAACCTTTGTAATGCTTATTGTAATGTAATTAATTTTGTAATTATTTGTGTAAGATCTTTCTTTTTGATTTGAAATGACGTCCATGAGCAGTGATTGGCACTTCTCTATACTCTGTGCCTGGCATGCTGCTTTGCACCCAGTTGGTGTTAGATGAATTGATAAATGAATCAAGTAATGAGTGAGAAGCCATTCGTATGGGTTAGGGAATCTCATTCTAAATAGTTATATGATTTCACTTTGTGGAAATTATTAAAAAATAATTTTACTAACTATTCTGCCTTGAATTTGGGGAAAATCAATTCTAAGCCAAATATTAGTAAAAACCAGAAAAGGAAAAAATGGGAAGTTAAATTTATTGAATGCTTGCAGTGTCTGAGGTCGTTAAGTCATTCAAATAACACTAATTCTAATGAATTCTAATGTAATTTTCAAAATTACCCTGAGAGAATTCACGGAAAAGAGAAGAGAACCAAGGAGAAATTTTACTATCATTATAAAGTTATCACATGGTAGATAAAAATAGCAAAAATAGTTTCTCTCTCTTGAAACAAAAGGACCAAATTTATCTCCTTGTGTATCATAAAGCTATGATAACATCAATCACATGATATGCATTAACAAATATTTCTGAAGAATTATGTCAATTTATTCTAATTTTGTTAACAGGAGGATATGATGGGGAGTAGATCTGTTTGACCATGTGTCAAGAAACCATCTCACCACTCATGTTTCTATATTTATGGAACATAGAAAAAAATAGCAATAGTGCTTTTATGTACTTTAAAGAAGTATTATTGGCCCTAAAAATTTACACCATATGTAAGACTTTGGGGCTTTCTGGAATAATCTTAATCAAATTAAGAGAGGAAATAGTACATTTTCTATCTGCTTTTATGTCATGAACTATCGGACACCTGGATCTCTGAGGTTTAAGAAAGAGTATAATAATAAGGAATCTTGATTCTACGTTTCCTTTCTCTTAAGGACACACCAGCTTGCCAGATGTGTCTGTGCTACAGGGTGACATGTTCAGGACCTTGAGTCAGACAACTGTTTGCTCCTTTCTGCTTCTCTCTTCTGGACCTGGTCTCTTAAGACAAAGCTGCAGCAGAGAAATGGGACAAGGCATCCTCTGGAGGAGAAACTCATTTTGGGTGCTTTTGCTTGTAAACTTTACTGTGGGGGATAAATCTGATGCTGCAATGAATGGGACCCTTCACTCTGAGGTGGGTATGGGTGTGTGGTGTGTGTGTGTGTGTGTGTGTGTGTGTGTGTGTGTGCACGCGAGCGCGTGTGCCTTGATTCATGCCTTTTTCCTGGTATTCTGATAGGTTTCACTTGTGAAATGGTACGGCCACACCTGTGTGGCTGGGAGGAAGGTAAGAGGTCTCACCTGATAGAGTTAGCTATTCCTGGAGTCAATCATGTGGTGAAGCGGAGGATTCTTCGAAAAGAATGGACATTTACAAGGTGGGCTTTAGAAAGGCAAGAGCAAACACCTGCTGCTCTGTGAGTCACCCTCCCCTCTGTGTTAAAGATGGCCTTGCCTGCAAAGGCCTCAGAACATTGAGTCTGGAGCTAGGGGAGGAAATGTTTCTCTAGGAGAACACAGGATAAAACATGAGTAAATTATATTTTATGAACCATATTGCCTGATTGTATGTTCCTTTCTTGTTTTGTTTCCCTTTCTATTACCTCTGAGCTTTAAGTGGTTTTTTGTTTAAGTGCTCAGCACTGTGTCAACTCTAGTACTGGGAATTTAGAGAACAGTTGTGTTCCACTTTAAAAACAACATTTAAAAAAATTTATTGGTCCTTTTTAGTTCTACATGATAGCAGAATCCATTTTGGTATACTTACATAAGCACGGGATATATCTTATTCTAGATGGGGTCCCATTTTTATGGATGTACATGATGGTGGGATATATTGTGTTGTTTTCATATATGTCCTTGGGAAAATGATGTCAGATTCATTCCACTGTCTTTCCGTTTTTTATCCCTCCATCTTTCTCTTCATTCCCCTTTGTCTTTATCTACTGAAATTCTATTCTTGTCCTTACGTTTCCTGCCTTATTTTGGGTTCGTTTCCATATATCAGAGAAAACATTCAAACTCTGGTTGTTTGGAACTGGCTTATTTTACTTATCATGATAGTCTCTAGATCCATCCATTTGCTGGCAAATGTCACGTGTGTCCCCCCCCCTTTTTTTTCTTTAGCCAGGTTATTAGAGGTATACTTTTTTTCTACTTGCAGTCCCTCATGTCCCTACTTTCTAGGTCCATGTGCTGGAAGAAATAATTAATTGAGAAGTCTATTCTTTCACTTCTTACCTCATAGAACAATATTCCCTGCATTGAAACTTCAGAACATATTGGACTTAAGGCAAATTTTGTTCTCCTTACAGGAATAACTTTAGTCTTTTTGACAGTGAGATTTCAATTTTCTCTAGAGCCTTCAAACTTATCCCTAATGAGATTGCTATTTTCTGAAATTCCTTTAAGAATAAATTTTCTTTTTTCAAAAAAACGTTTATGCTTGAATTTAGTAATAGTGTTATAGAATCTTCATTGTGAAATATAATTGGTCAACTAATAAACATATGATTTCAGAACTATCCTTGTTTGAATGGGAGGAATGAGTAGGAAACTCATTTATCCGAAGGAGTCAAAATGTGGGAAATAAGACAGACTGGAATGATCAGAGATCACTTGGAATTGGAATTACTTACCTTCTTTTTTTTTTTTTTGATGGGGAGGTGAAATATATTTTCTTTCAACTGGAAGTGGGTGAATAGGCCCTGTTCGAAGTCCTTTGGTCCCATGCAGCATAGGGACAGGGCAGCATGAACTGTGAGCCAACTTGAGTTTGTACGGTACACCAAGCATTTGTGAGGTTTTCCTCAAGTCATTGTTTCTTAAGGACTTGATTCCCAGAGAATTAAAGACCAGAGATATCAGTGTGTTTTACATCTCTATACAACAGAAAAATAGAAAGAGAGCAGTAAGAAAATAATATACTCCATCTTCCAAAACTTCATAATTTGCTGTATAGTAATAATTTTAATGTTAAGAGTAATCTAAAAGGAAATGTGTAGATTGATAAATCATATATTATGAATTACTAAGAGAAGGAACACATTTCAGGGCCTTTATTAAATGACAAATATGCTACTTGGCAACAGAATAGGTAAAAGCTATTGGATCATAAGGATAATCAGTCAAAAATAATTGAGTTGGAATTTTATTGAGATCTCTGAGCATCTTTCTCATCACTCTCAAATTTCCATCTCTGGAAACTTTTTGTCCTGGTTTTCATTTCAGTTTCCTTTCCTGCTATTCTAGAAGAACCACTTACTTTTGAACTTAGGGAAAAATTGACTTCTTTGAAGAGGACAGAAAGTTATTATTTTACTAACTATTTTTAAGCATTTGTCATTTATAATTTTTATTTATTTTTGATATTTCAGTTTTTACATTTTGTTTTGAAAAACATGGGGAACCAAACTCCTGCCAGACTCTCCCACCCCAAAAAGATGTAGGGGAGGGATAGAGTGGATAGAAAATAACAAACACTGTCATGTGGTATAGAATCTGGTCACTTGATTTACTATCTAAGAAGTCACCCAAATTTCAAGGGATGGAAACTTAATTCTGAAAGTCTTATGTTAATGTGTGTGTTTTTTTTTTTTTTTGCAGACTATGGATTGAACTCATATATTCACAGATGTTAGGCAAGCATTCCTCCACTAAACTGTGCCCCGAGTCCTGTTAATGGTATTTGAAAGATGGAACCTTTAAGGAATAAACTCGAACCTCTCATGAATGGCTTAATTCATTCATTGATGGGTGTACTAGTAATCATCATGGAGTGGCTTTGTTGTAAAAGTGAACTCTCTCTCTGGAAAATTTGCTCTATTTTGTCAAAGGTTTTGCCTGCCATGATTCAGGAAGAAAGTTCTCACCAGTTGTTGGCACCATGTCCTGAATTGCCCAGACTTTAGAACCTCTACTTAAAAAAAAAATTACTTCATCTGTGGTATTCAGTTGTAACAACAGAAAATGAACTAAGATTTCATAACAGAAAAGAAAACTAAAAATCTTGAATTTTTCAAAGACACAATTTTTCAAAGACAGAATACAACAGACACTAGTATGGCAGTGTGTAAAAACGTGGATGTATAACCGATGTGATTCTGCAATCTGTATACGGGGTAAAAATGGGAGTTCATAACCCACTTGAATCAAATGTATGAAATATGATATGTCAAGAGCTATGTAATGTTTTGAACAACCAATAATAAAAAAGACTTCTTATAACAACATAAGAAAATATTTATGCATGTTAATTATATTTAGTATTCTACTTTTTCATAGAAGTTATTAAGAATCTGTTTCTAACATTCATCCAAACTGTTTTTTAATTCAAAATGACTCAATTTTATCTCATTATGAAATGTTTTGTGCATGGGAAAATATTATTATCCCCATTTAGTGATAATGATATTAGTAGCAAATCATATTTTGTGTAATTTATGAAAGCATTTAGTTTATAGAACAAGCCTTGGAGGTACCTTTTCTCATATTATAGATGAAGAATATAAAATGTGGTAAAGTTTTAGCTAAATAAGGATTACAATAGGTATTATAATAGGTCTAAAAAAACCTCAATTTCTGACTATAACTTTGGAAAGATTAAATAATTTGCTTAAATTCTGGAAAAATGAGACTAGAATCCTGTACTTCTGGATCTGAGTTATCATTTCTTTTTAACCTCCAGCACCTTTAAACATTCATTCTGTTAGGGGAGAATTTCCTACTATATGAGTCTCTACCTCTCTCTGAGGATCCCTATAAAATCCTGATACCCAGTCCCCAAGCCTTCTTTGTCTTATAGCGAGACTGAGAAAGACACCTTCAGTATATGCAGCAGTTGGAGATGTTCTAGTAGAACCATGTATCCAACCTCAGGTTGTTAGTTATGCTAAATGCTCTTTGTACTCAGTGGAGGGGCAGGGCAGACACTCTCCAAGGACAAGTCTACAGATGAATGTGTGCCGCAGTCTGGCCTCAGCAAAATAACCAGGGGGTGAACAACTTGTGTAGGTTGATACAGCAGGAGTGGGAGCCGTTTATTGTAGGACAGGAGCGGTATATATACATTCCACACAGCTTATCTTAATTAACATAAACTTGATACAGCAGTCAACCAATAAGGAATCTCCACACTTAATGGCTTGCTGGCGTTACTTCATAAACCTCTCCCTCTGGCAAAATGCCAGGCTCCATCCAGACTTGTTTACAGACTCTAACAAATGTGGAATGTTGTTCCTGGTTCTGTAAGTTCCAGATCTGGTTCTTGGGCCATTTTGCAGACACTATGACCTACTTAATATTCTTTTTTAAAGGTGGTACATTATATAGAGGAGTGAGTTTCACCATGGCATAATGGTACATGGGAATGACATAATTCAATCAAGTTTACTACCAAATATCTCCCCTACCCTCTCCTCCCTCCTGCCCCTTCCCATTCTTCTACCTTATTTGTCTCCCTTCTATTTTCATGATGTACTCCCTCACACTATCTTCCATATATGAGATAAAACATAATGCTCTCCATTTCCATCTATTTCCCTACAAATAGCACAATTTCATTCTTCTTTATGAATGAATATAATACCAAATTTTCTTTATTCATTCACTTTTTGACAGACCTCTAGGCTGGTTCCATAACCTGGCTGCAGTGAATTATGCTATGATAAACATAGGTACACCTGTATCTCTAAAGTATGCTAACTTTCATTCATTTGAACAAATATCAAAGAGTGGGATATATAGATTATTCTGCAATACATGAAAATTCTCTTTAACTTATGAAAGTAGACTTCATTTGTTAGTAACTACAAACCTTGAATGACATAGTTTAAGTTTTTTGTTTGTTTATTTGTTTTTCAACTAGGATAATTTTACCCTCAAGTCAGAAATTTCCCTTAATGAGCAATCTTGCTCTTAGATTTGGATATGAAATATCCTTCAAAGACTCATATGTCGAGGACTTGTTTCCCAATGCTGCAATGTTCAGAGGTGGGGCTTTTGTACAGTGATTGGATCATGGAGGCTCTGACTCTACTGAAGGATTCGTAATTTGATGGCATAAGGGAAGTGGTAGAAATTTTGGTGGGGTCTAGTTGGAGGAAGGCCATTGGGGGAATGCCCTAGAGGATATCTCTTGTGTTCAGTCTCTCTCTCTCTCTCTCTCTCTCTCTCTCTCTCTCTCTCTCTCTCTCTCCTCTTTCTGTGTGTGTGTGTGTGTGTGTGTGTGTGTGTGTGTGTGTCTGTCTGTCTGTCTGTCTCTCTGCCTCTTTCTGTCTCTGCTTCCTGGCTGATGTGAACCAAGAATCTTCCCTCTGCTACATCCTTCCACCATGATATTTTTCCTCACCTCAGGCCCCCCAGGTGATGGATCCATGGACTGAAACCTATGAAACAAGAGCCAAACTCAATTTCTCCTCCTCTAAGTTGTTTTTCTCAATTACTTTCCACAGTGATAAAATGCTGACTTACATGCTTACTCTTAGTTTCAGCATTCCCTCTCATTTTCTGTACTTTTTTTTACCCAAACTACTGTGTTTGGTTTGGCAATGTGAATACAAAGGGGAATATCTTTAGTTACAACTGCTGCTATTGTTGAGCCAATTCATTTATTCAACACAGCATTAGTGTTAGGGGAGCAAAAGGAAATATTGACATGGAAAAGTTGGTTTGAGGCAATATGAGTGAGGTTCTAAATGTCACTTATTCATTCTTTAAACGAATATTTATCAAGTGCCTAATATGCGCTGTATTTGACCATTTGATGTTGCTATAACAAAATACCTAAGTCTGATAATGAGAAGAGATTTATTTCATAGTTTAGGAGGTTGGAAGTTCAACTTTAGACAGTTCCATCATGTCAGTCTCTGGTGAGGGCTTAGTGGTGAACGGCACAACGGCTGGAGTGTACGTGAGGGAGAACTCATACAGCAAGGTGGATATGAGGCTAGCTCTTTGATGAAACTTATCCCCATAGAACTAATTTAGGATCCCACGAGGAATAAATTATTCATTCAGAGGGAAGTATCCCCAGTGGCCTATTTACCGTGCATAGTGGCCTACCTCCTAGGTTCCACCTACTCACAAAATCACCACACTGAGGAGCAAGCTTCAATACCTGAACCCAAGGGAAACAAATCACATCAACCCAAAGCATGTGTCATGCTGATTTCAGATGCCAAGAGCAGGCCATTTTAGAAGACATGATGCTGATGTGGAAGTTTATAGCCTAAGGTTGCAGACAAATGGAGAGAGGAGGTAGCAATATGTTGACATGATAGATATTAAATTAGCATTGTAGTAGCAAAATGAAAGAAACACCTGACATACAATTTTTTGATGAAGGATGAAATAGGAGAAAATTTTCCTGAGATAGTGACTCCTATACTAAAACCTAAGGAATGGAGTAGACTCTGAGAAAACAGGTGGTGGCAGGAAGACTATCCCATTTGTAAAAACTGAGGCATGTATACAAAGACAAAAAAGTTATAAAACTGTGTGCAGGGGAAGGGTGCAGAAATAAAATGAAGTTGGACTAACAGGAAGTGGTTGGATTTTCAAGGGCCAGTAAGCCAAAGAAAGAGGTTTTGAATTTAGCATGAAGTCAATATTGAGTCTTGGAAAGTTTTTAATTTGGTATATGGTGGTATTAAGATCATAAACATCATCCTCATAATCCAACACACAGATTATTGATGCTTACTATGTGCTAGATACCCCCTGGCACTAACATGCTTTTGTTATTTCATCCTAACCATAAATGGCGGTAGCTGCAATTATTGCCTTCATTTTACAGATAAGACAATTGGAGTTTAGAGAGATTAAATAATAAATAACACCAGTGTTTGATCTGGCATTATGTTTTAGATAATTTTTAGTGCTCTAACCACATTTGTGCTATAAAAATATTCCTCTGGCTGAAAGAATTTAGAATTGATTGGAGGAAGGAGAGTCTCAAGAAAGCAAGTCTAGATAGGAGGCTTTCATGACACTTAAACCAGAAGAAGGTAATGATCTGAACAGGTCTGGTAGCATTGCAGTGGAAAGAAGTGAAAAAGTTTGAGAGATTTTTATAAAAGTTAGTCTCTATATGAAATGCTGGTTAATTGGATGCGACTAGAGGAAATGAGACAGGGAGAGATAAGGGGGGGAAAACCCAAGAAATGTGGCTTGAATGGTGACAATTACTGAGATAATAGAGACCAGAGGAGCAGGTTTACACTTATTGGTTTGGGGCATCTTTGATCTATATAGGTAGTGATCCTAGTGAGATGTATACATTGGAATTCTGAAGCAAGATAAAGTGAGAGACAGAGATTTGGGAGTCTTGGGCACATAGAAGAAGTAAAAAGTTGAACATATGGAAACGATGAGATCACCTAGGGAGGGCTAGACCCAGGTATACCTGGGGGTGCTAAGAGCTTTTCAGGGTCCACAAAGTGAAAATTACTATAATTAATACAAAGATGTGATTTACCTTTTCCACTCTTGGTCTCATATGAGTGTACACTGAAGATGTACATAATTGCAAGATGTGTCATAATGCCATTGCTTCAAAGGTTATTGGAATGTGTCTTCACATATTCCTATGTTTTAAGAAATTCTCAGTTTTAATTTCTAGCACAGTATATATTGACAGGTATAGCCCACTTAAACATAAGGGCTTTAGGGTCCTCAAAATGAATGAAAAGTTTTAAATCTGGTAAACTAGAGAACTTAGCCTTGATTCCATAGTCAAGGATGGTCACTGAAGACCTGAGGGCAGGCAAGAACATAATCAGAAAGCTATTCTGATGGCAGCCTAGTATGCATTAAGATGGGGAAAACAGGAAGTTACAGAGATGATTTAGTTGGTAATTATAGCAACTCAGGTATGAAATTACTAAGGGTTCAGACTATGGAAACAACCACTGATGAGGATGGACAACAGAAAAGAAACAAAAATGTGACTTGGTTATTGACTGAATATGTGTTACCGTCAAAGAATGAAAGGAGCAAAAGATAAATGGGTTTGAAACAATGTGATTGGAAGAAAGGTGGTGCCGCTTGATCTCTGATATTCGGGAAGGATTCATTAAGTGAATATTGTCCAGTAGAAATGAAATGAGAGCCACAAATGCAATCTAATGCATTTTCAGTTAGCTGTTTTAAGAAGTAAAAAAGATGAAATTAATTTTAATATTTTACTTAACCCAGTCTAAAAAGTATTATCATTTCAGTGATCATTTAACTAATATGAAATTATTGAGATAGTTTACAATCTTCTCTCTTTTAGAATATGTGTTAGGTCTTTGAAATCTGATGTGTATTTTGCATGTGCAGTACACAGAAAAATCATATCAGTCCTATTTTAAGTACTCAATAGCCCAAGTGGCTAGTGGCTGCCACTTTTTTCACAGCAGCTGTAATTACTCTTTTTCTGAGTCAAGTATATCAGAATCTTAATGCTGTTTCTGTCTGGGGTTTTTGGTTCTTTCTGAGCTCTTTTCTCAGAAAGTGATGGATTTGTACTGAGTCATCTAACCCTTTTACTTCCTCGACGTCTTGCATGTGTAGGGTGTAATTATGGGTCTGTTCTAAGGAAATGATCTAAGTCGTGGCAGCTTGCTTACCTGGAACTGAATCTCTGACCTGCTTTTTAAAGGGCCTGTACTGAATGTACCTAATCAGCTCAAAATACACTGACACTGGTCTGTGAAAGAGAAAACAGGCAAAATTTGAGTTATGTGAAAGATCATATCTATAGTATTAAAAAGATATGAAAATCAATGAAAGAGGGTAGAAATTTCAGAAGATGGAAGATAGAAAATGTAAGCACTGAAAATAGATCAGAGCTTTAGCAGTGGCAGTTGAACTAAGAAACTCTTCTATATCCTCATTATTCATGGCCACAGAGGGGTTGGTCATTATTATTAGTTTTTTTTTAAACCTGAGCTATCCCATGGAGTAGACTCATTGAGGGTACATGATGTAGATGCTCAATAAAAGTCTTAAGAGATGTGAGTATTTTTATTTGAGATGTGAATTGATAATTAAAAAAGAAGAGAAGTGGAAGCAAGTTTTTCCAATGCAAAGATTTCTGGGATTAAGAGTTGAGATGAGGGGCTGGGGTTATGGCTCCGTGGTAGAGTGCTTGCCTAGCGTGCATGAGGCACTGGTTCGATCCTTGGCACCACATAAAAATAAATAAAATAAAGGTTGTATCCATCTACAACTAAAAGAAAATGTACTTGAAAAAAAAAGAGTTGAGATGAGTGGAGATGAGTTTGCCATGTATTTGTATAGGTGAAATGTGAGTTTGGAGAAGAAAAAATGCAGGAAAATGAGAAAAGATTAGACATTGATAGTGCATAGCAAATCATTGTAGTATGCCTCCTCACCATATGCTCATTCCATGATAAGTTTATGTTCCAAGATGAAATAAAAAATTAAATGTGTAACACTGGAATTTCTGAAAAGGATAATAACAAAATACACTTATATGATAACAATTTTTAACCACACCCAAGAAATAGTCTTTTTATTTTTTAAAAAAATATTTTTAGTTATATATGGACACAGTATCTTCATTTTGTTCATTTATTTTTATGTGGTGCTGAGGATGGAACCAGTGCCTCACAGGTGGAAGGCAAGTGCTCTACTGCTGAGCCACACTCCAGCCGCTAAGAAACAGTCTTTTTCAAAGTTCAGTTATTACACACGTATGTGCCTTATGAGTTTGAAATGATAATCTGCAAATGTGTCGTATCTCTATAGTTTAAAGTCCTTATACATACTTTCTTTTTGCTTATATAGGATTTACTCATAAAATCTGTTTTGCTGAGAAGTTATATACTCTCAGTTATTTATTATTGTTTTCTTTTGTTGAGAATCCAGGAGTCAGGATGTAATGTTGCTATGGCAATGAATATGTACAACTAGGTGTTTGGAGGGGAAGTTAAATGATGAAAAATATATTTGCATGTAAATTCCTTCTAGTGAAATTTTAAAATCTTTCAAGTAAATTTTTTTCTGTTATGTACGACTATATGAAGGAAGTGTGTTATAACACATCTTGAATGATGACTCTCTATTGTGCATATTAAGTAGTAGGAACATCTTAATACTCTACAGCTGAGTTTTTTGTTTGTTTTGGGCCAAGGATTGAACTCAAGGGTGCTTAACCACCCAGTCCTTTTTATTTTTTATTTTGAGAAAGGGTCTACACTAAGTTGCTTACAGACTTGCTAAGTTGAGGCTGGCTTTGAACTTGTGATCTCCCTGCCTCAGCTTCCTGAGTTGCTGGGATTACTAGCATGACCCACCACACCTGATCCATAGTATTTTCTTAACAGTAGTTCATTTTTTAAAATATATATATATTTTTAGTTGTAGATGAACACAATACCTTCTTATTTTGTTTGTTTATTTATTTTTTTTTAAATGTGGTGCTGAGGATTGAACCCAGTGCCTCGCAGGGGTGAGGCAAGCGCTCTACTGCTGAGCCACAACCCCAGCCCCAATGGTAGTTCATTTTATAAGACTGGGTTAACTGCCATAAAGGGATATGTAGACATATGTGCATGTATGTGTGTAAATAAAGTATAAGTCAGGACACATTTTAAGGATGCAGTTCTTGTTAGCCATGAAGGTGACATTAAGGACTCAAACTTGTTAGAAATATTTACAACTGCCAAGTATATAAATTTCCAGGTTTTGGGATCTAATACATTGAGAGTGGTTAATACCTTGCTTGAAGGGTTTCAGAGTACTGACACTGGAACATGCATAATAAGATAGGGAATATGGTATTTAAAGACATAAGTTAAAATACTCTTACAAATAAAGCGCTTAAATTTTTGACATATTAACCTTTTTGTAGTGTTCCAGAACTTTGCACCAAGAATTCAAAAGATCCTGATTCCTTTATTGGCTGACTACATATTGACTGGCCAGACACCTAGCACTCTTTTTTTATTTTTTTCATATTGTTTTTCAGACAAGGTAAGGATTTTTCCCATCTAATAAGACTTAATTAGATCAGTACTGTCCAAAAGAGATATAATGTGAGCCTCATATGTAAGTTAAAATTGTCTAGTTGTCATATTGTGTTATTCAGTTTTCTGTCACTATGACAAATACCTGAGATGATCAACTTAAAAAAAGAAAAGATTTATTTTGGCTCACATATTTACAGATTTCAGCCCATAGTTGGTTAGCCCTGTTGCTTTGGGGCTATGGTGGCAATTCAGGATGGGAATTAGTGGCAGAGCAAAACAGCTTGCCTCATGGCTGGGAATTGAAAAGGGGGAGGGGGAAGAAGGTGGGGCCTCCCTATGTCCTTCAAGGTCACATCCCCAATGACCTAAAGACCTCCTGCTAGGTCCCTGCCTCTTAAAGCTTCCAGCACCTTCCAATAGTGCCACCAGTAGTGGGGAATCAGGTATTTAATATCTGTACCATTAGGGGACACTTATCCAAATTACAGCACACATTAAAAAGGATAAAAGAATGGATAAAATTAATTTTAATAATATATAGTTGTGCACCACTTAATGATGGGATAAGTTTTGAGTAATGTATTTATTAGGCAATTTTATCTTTGGGCAAACATCATAGAGTGTACTTACACAAATCTAGCCAACTATACACCTAGGCTGCAAGGTATAGCCTACTTTTCCTAGGCTACAAACCTCTATAGCATGTTACTGCACTGAATCCTGTAGGCAAATATAATACAATGGTAAGTATTTATGTAGCTAAATATATCTAAACAAGAAAAGTTATAATAAACACATTGAAATAAACTAAAGTGGTACAACTATATAGGGCACTTACCACAAATGGAACTTTAGGACTAGAAATTGCTCTGGTGAGTTGTGAGTGAGTGGTGAGTGAATGCAAAGCCTGGGATATCACTGTGCACTGCTGTATATGTAGATTACATTCAGTTTGTAAAAAAAAAAAATCTTTCTTCAGTAATAAATTAACCTTGGCTTACTATAACCTTTTTCTGTATAAACTTTCTAATTTAAAAAACTTTTGACTTGCTCATAATATCACTTAGCTTAAAACACACATTTTATAGCTGTACAAAAATATTTTCTTTCTTTATATCTCTACTCCCTAAGTCTTTTTATCTAAAATTTTGTTGTACTATATATGAATACACACAGACTCTAAAGATAAACATAATAAACATATATTGAAATTCACTCTAACATAAAAATATAATACAGTTAATATATAAACCAGTAATAGTCATTTATCATTATAAAATACTATGCATTGTACATAATTCTATTATACTTTTATGTGACTGGCAGCACAATAGGTTTGTTTATACCAGCATCACCACAAACATTCGAATAACGTAATGTATTATAGTTTTAGGAGAGCTATCGTGTCACAAGGCAATAGAAATTTTCAGCTCTATTACAATCTTAGGGAAACACTGTTGTATATGAGGTTTGTCATTGATTGAAATGTTGTTATGCAGTACACAACTGTATTTTATTTAATTCAATCTGCCCAAAATATTATGTCAACTTGTAAGCAATGTAAAAGTCATTGATAATGTATTTTACAGTCTTGTGGGTCTTTTTTTTTTTTGCTAATTCTTTGAGATCTAGCATGTATTTTACTCTTACAGTACATGTCAATTTGGTCTGCTACATTTCAAGTGTTCAATATTCACATTGGTTAGTAGATACTGTATTGACAATGCACCATTTGACTAAGAGGAAAGCAATGCTTTTGTTCAGAATATTGAGTTATTCTGCATCAGATTTCTTGGTATAATAACCTTGCTTTCTTAGAAAAGAAGAGCTTTCCGACTCGCAGAGGACATTGCTTACTGCATTCAAGACAAAATAAATATGTGGGGAGTAAACACTTGACATTACTTAATGCCTATAGTTTAACAGTGCTTTCACATATACTACCTTTTTTAATCCAGTTGTAGTTCTGAGAAATAGGGAGGAATTAAGTACCATTTATTTTTATTTAAGGAAGCAGACCCAGAGAGTGTACTAAATTTCCCTCAAGCTCCAACTCTCATGATCCAACTGGCTATCACAATCTAGGGTACAGTTACCAAATAATGAGCAACCAAGCCAGTCAAAATATATGTCCCAGTATTTCTTGCTTCTTTTATATACGTATATTTTAAAGTATGTGCTTTGTGGGTGTTTGGAAGGGCCCTGACTTGTCCCATGTCTCCATTTTTTGTTTGTTTATATCAGAATTAAATGAGAATAAGTCTTTCTTATACCTAGGAATGTTTTGATTCACACAAGTTGGTGGTGGTAGATATTCTTGGGACTGTCACCCTCATGCCTCAAAGTTCAACAACCATCCTGTCTACAATATTGTGACAATGACAAAATGGCCCTTTGACAATAGGGCCATTTATATTTTTAGTTACTGGGGATTGAACCCACCAATGCTTTACCACTGAGTTACATCCCCAGCCCCAGCCACCCTGACTTTAAAAAAAAATACAATAGGTATTTCATAGACATAAAGAACACTCACTATTTAATGCTGAGCTAAGTGAAGAAGCACGTCATCTCTTCCTCTAAAGCAATTAATTTATATGACTCAATCACTTTTCAAGGAACCCTCTAATAGCAGTAATAACATCAGTATTGTATTCTTGGTTTTTCGTGCCGTTCACATGAAAATAATCCCATTCACTTTTATATTCAAGCTGCATTGAGTTTAGGCTAATTTCTCTCAATTGATAATGTTGCCCTTGTGTTTTGAGTCACAAATTAGACGGGAAGCACCTCTATTCAACAATAAGCCTCTAGGGGTTTAAGTAATATTTTAAGTAATGCTTGTAATATATTACTTTAAACTCTTCTCCTTGTTGGTGTGTATAATATTTTCCCCAGATCTTCAATTGCTAAAATTGTAGCTGCTGAGATACCTTTCTAGATCGGGTCCTAAAAATCTTTTACAGTTTGCAGATGATGACATCACCTGCTGTAGGTGGCCCAGTTTGGTCGCCATTCTTAGAGCAGAGGGTTTCTGAAAGACACCAGACAAAGTTGTAGGTCCCGAAGGCAGTCGGGAAATTGGTCATTTCCAGGGATGGACAGAGAGGGCGCACTTCCACTAACGCACAAACAGCCAGGACTTGGTGGGACAAATCCGCAGGCACACCGGAGGGTATTCTCAAGGCGCAGACTAGTTACATTCTAGTTAAGCTGGACAAATAAACGAGTGTCAAAAGACCTGGAAGAGTGGATCTTCGACAAGAGCAGATCACCAGGAAGCAACTGCTGCATAATTTTAAGTTTCCCTAAAGTCTCGACGGGATTTTCCCTCCTGTCCTGACTCCACTCACCGAGTAGCCTTGGGGGCTCAGTGCCATTCTCCCACCACCTCCTCTTTCTTCACTCTGACTCTGGGCGATCTCACTGCCCCGCCATCGGGCCGCCTTGGTCCGCCTGTCCCTCACCACCTGGCCGGGTGCCTGCCAGAGGGCGTAGGGGGTGGAGGCGCGGCAGGGGCGGGCTCTGTCGCACCCCCCCTCCGCCCCCTCCCAGCCGGCTGCTGGGGCCAGTGGTAGGAGCGCCGCGCACCGCCAGCCGCAGGGGGCGTGGGATGGGGGTGGCAGAGGAGGGGGGCGCCCGCACAGACTAGAGCCAACAGCACACTTCAAAAGGGTGTCGGGGCTGCGTTCCCCTCCCGCGCCCCGGGAACTTCAAAGAGGCCCGCGCTGTCCCAGCTGCCTTGCTCAACTCTGGGGCCCCGCAGCCCCAGCGCGGCCGCCGAGTGGCCATGACCCCGGCGCTCCGCTCAGCGCTCCTCCAGGCTCTCCTGCTGTTTGCAGTGGCCGCCGAACTCTCGGCAGGTACAGTGGGTGTTTTTCCACCTGCGCTCTCGAGGGTGGGAATTGGGGGCGGTGAGCACACGGGCGAGAAAAAGAGGGTGCTCGGAGTAAACTGACCAGCCGCGGGGCGGAGGTGGAAGCGCCAGTCTGGTTGAGGGGGCGCGGGATGGGGCACAGCGTGGGCACCTGACGTCTGGCAGCCGTAGGAGTAGACAGGTGTGTTGAATATAAAGCCACTAGGAGGAAAGGGAAAAAAGTCCCGGACGTGGGGTAGGGGTGAGGTGGGTGACTAATTTGGGGGCAGTTTGTAGCAGAATCAGTACAGGAGCGTTTGTAGGTGGGTGCTGAGCTGGAAGCTGGTGGCACTATGAATTTACCCTGCAAGGACGTGGAAGGCTGCAAGTGCCCCTGGGAGACTCTATACTGAGCCCCTGAGGGCTATGCAAGGATGGTGGCATTATGGTGGTGGGGTTTGGCAATTTGGTTTGAAATTTAGGAGGCGAAGGATATCCCAGAAGCCGTTGGTGCCAAGCTAGGGAGGCAGGAGTAGGAGCTTAAATCTGCGTGGTTTGCAACGCACATTGCTTTCGAGGTACGATCTTTACTCAGAGTTTCAGGGGAAAAAAATTCTGGCAAGCGCCCCAGCGTTTATAACAGGTCTGTGCCTTGATAGGCTAAATAGAGCCCTCGACCCAAGCTAGAATCCAAACGTTTCTTTACAATATTTACAAGAAACTGGGGCAAATGCATCTTTGGTAAAATCATAGTCAGCTGTAACTAAAAACCTTTAAGCTTTGAAAGTGTTTTTATTACATTGTCCTGGATTACACAGACCAGGAACAGATTCCTTGCTAACTCATTCTTTAAACATTTCAATCAGACATTGAAGACATTTGCACATAAAAACCTGGTGTTTTTCCATAGAGCTGTACTTTGTCCGAAATTGATTTTGATGCATTTTTGTTTTCCCAGATGACAATCTGTTTGACATTAATAGCTATACTTAGGGTGGGTAGTTTTCCTCTCGGTGCCATGTGCAGGAGAATATTTTGAATAGTATGATTGCTGTCATGTATATATTTCAGTGTTTCAAATGACCTGAGAGAATCAGTAAATACAAGTAAATCATGAAATATTCAAGTAAAAATAGATAATTGGAAATTATTAATTGACAAAATATGAGGGTTAAAGCATTTGATTTGTATTTTTGGAAAGCAGAGTCACCATGAGACCCACGGGAAGATGATGGGATAAAGTGACACATGTGCATTTGGAGTTAGTCAATTCATCAGTGGGAAGAAAACCAACCATGGGAAGTCTTTATAAGAAATGGGTGAAAATACTGCTAAATTGGAATACTGAAAGTGTTCTTGACAATTTCATAGAATTTATCCCCCTACCACAATAAACACACAACACACACACACACACACACACACACATTCACACACGTAAAGATAGTCTTTCAGATATGACAGCTTTGACTGGGCATCTATGAAACTTCTTCTACAGGCTGACTATACAACTAATATTTGTGGGAACTAATAACTAGGTTTCAGACATGCTGAAAAAACAATCAATTTTTTAAAAATCTAGGCTTGAAAGGAATATTTCACCATATGACAGAATCTTTTAAAAGTTTAGAGACCTGGGCATACCAACAGAATAAAACATGCCCCATTATGTTCTTGACAAGGCATGGAAAGTTATGGAAACTTTTGACATTGAAATGAACAAAGATTTTTTAAAATTAGGTCATTCATTCAAATTTGATTGTTCCCTCAAAATATGAAATCTAAGAAAAATGCATGATATGTAGCTAATGTGTCAATATACTAGAGAGGTAATTATAAAATTGAAATTTACAATGAACTTTTTTGTCAAATGCAATTATTAAATTTCTTTAAGAAATTCCTAACCCTTTTGTGTTCCACATAAACGATATATATTGCTACCTCTGTCATTTATTCTAAACTTTAGTACAAATCTTTGGTTATTGGGTAAAGGAATTCAAGGTAGTTTTTACTATTCATCTTTTCAATTCGTTTTCTCACATGGGTACCTACCTTGTTTTTGACCTGGCCACTTTTGTAAGTTACATTATTAACATGCTAGATGTTTATGAATATGAACTCACCCTT
The DNA here is from genome assembly GCF_045843805.1 of Urocitellus parryii. Classification (NCBI taxonomy): domain Eukaryota; kingdom Metazoa; phylum Chordata; class Mammalia; order Rodentia; family Sciuridae; genus Urocitellus; species Urocitellus parryii. Next base: position 211,883,370 of record NC_135531.1, on the reverse strand, counting down.
GTCAGAATGTTGTATGAGGTGTTACTCTTGACATGCTGACGTAGGTAGCAAAGCTTCATGACACAAAGTGCTGGCTTTCAATTTGGCTCTGCTGAACACCAGTCCATAAATATCTGAAAATACTATAAACCTCTTTATGCTTTAGTTGCTCTTCTCTGGCATTAATGTCATGTTTGCAGTTAACATGCATTAAAGTAGAGAATAGACCATTGTTCTTCATTGAGAATCTCAGAGGGTAACAGCTGGTAGAAACTTCGAAAAACTACTTACTGGTCTGGAATTGATTTTTGAAAATTAGTTTGTTCTGATTATATAAACTTTATATTTCTTGATGTTTGATAAGACAGACCTGACAAGCCTCAGATTAACCATTTTTTTCATATTAAACAAAGAACTGGCAATAAATGTTCAGGAGATCTGTACCTTGAAGTGTTGATTTGGATATGATGCCAGTATATACTGTGTACATTCTCTTCTGCTTTCATAAAACTCCTTTGTCATCTGGTTGGCAAAGATGTATTGAGAGTCCAGAAAGCTATATGCTCACTCTAAAATTGTTAACAACAGTTCTCATGAAAAGTTTTCAGTGGTGCTTTTGGAAGTGAAAGTGAAACACTAGGGCCAAATTTATAAATGAAAAGATGTTGCCACCTTTGCCCTTTTTTAAGCACAGTCATTTCTTGGTCCATGGGCACAAATGTGGCAAGAACTCCCTGATTCCAAGGACAAGACATCTCAGGCCCAGAAAAAAACTGTGCAAATACCCTTGGGAATTTATTTCTTCATTGACTGCCTAAACCCATTATCTAGCCTTAAACTTAAAGCATATGAAACATAGAGTTCATCTGAATTGCAAAACTCATACAGGGATTGAAATGGAAGAGAAAATGGAGGTAAGGATGATATTGAATTTTTGATCCAAGTAATGGATGAATGGAAACTTAACTGGGGTGGGGCAGACTGCAGGAAAAGCTGGTCTGGGGGGAGGAAGGGCATGGTGACAGATAGCAGCTCAGTTGGAAATCTGTTGAGTTTAAAATGTCCAGTAGACACTTAAACAGAGGTGTTCAGTGAGCAATTAATTTTGTGAGTCTGGAATTCAGGGGGTATGTGTGGGTTGAAGGTAAAAAGTTGTGAGTCGAGGGCATTTACAGGTAATTTTTGAAGACACATTTTAGCAAATAAAGCATAGAACACCCAGTTAAAATGCATTTTAGATAAACATTGAATTTTTTTAAGTATAAGTGTGTTAAAAATGTGACATGTGACATACCTATATTGAAAATTCACTGCTGTTTCATGTGACATATCTATATTAAAAATTAATTGTTATTTAATTCCAATTTAACTGGATACTCAGTACTTTTATCTGGAAACCCAACATAGAAGAGTTATTGTGGTAAGATGAGATGTTCCTTGTACACATATTCCTGGATCATTTATAAAAAAGAGAAGTGCAGACCTATTTTCTTTGTCTTGTCTCTTAGAACTTCTGTTCTAACTCTGCTACCGTCCCCCATGTGTGTCTCAGGATGGGTCACTCTCAATTCTTTGAACACGATGTGCCACAACTTCTGTATGAACTGGAGAGAGTACCTACACTTTCCCAACCTGACATGAGTATCTTAACATGAAAGTACATCTGAAAGAAATAACTTTCTCGATTCCTGGAAGTGATGGTTACATGAAAACTGTCAGTTCTCCCCAAATTTACCATCTTTTGAAAACTATTTTTTACAGATTCATTTTTTTAGAGTGGTTTTCTTTTTGAATAAACTTTTATGTTTCTCTTTTAGAGGAAATGCTTCCATGTAGTAGATACTGAACTTTTTTTTTCCTTGCCAGTATTTCCATTTCTTATTGTAACTCAGAGGTTAAGAGGAAACTGGACAGAGTAGGAGTTAGACTGTTGAGCCCTAAAGGCAGGACCTGTTAATCTGAGACCATTTGTGGTTTTGGAGTATGTTTTTAAGAGTATTGCAATCCTTTGGCAAAGAGTCCAGGATGCATGAATATCAGTCAGAGGCTGTGTTCTTGCAAATTCTTGACCAGCATTTCAGCTACCAACTGATTAGTATGGTCTTCATTTTGAGATCTGTAGTGAAGAGTGTCCTACAGGTAGACACCTGTTGGTATGCATCCTTAAGTATCTCTTGCAGATATGTTCACATGTATATAAAGAGTTCATTTTAATTAATAATAAAATGAAAGAATTAATAGTAATTGAAAAAAAGCAAAAATAGAAGCGCATAGATTGTACAATGTATCATACTTTATCACTTGCATCTCTGAAGTTTCTTCTGGATTTTTCATTGCTTTGGCCTTCTAGATGTTAAAATTTCTAGTAAATGGTCAAATTTTCAAGGTTTATCCTTATACTATTTAAGAAATTGGGCAAGGTGCTATGGTGCATGCTTACAATCCCAGCGACTAGAGAGGCTAAAATAAGAAGTTCACAAATTCAAGGTCAGCCTCAGGAATTTAGCCCTTGACTTACCAAAAAAAAAAAAAAAAAAGTGGCAGGGGCTGTAGACACAGATCAGTGGTAGAGAGCCCCTGGATTTAATCCCCAGTACAAGAAGGAAAGAAGAAAAAGAAAAATATGTTCAGAAACTGTAGTATGTTCTTAACTTATATAGAAATGACACTTTTATTAGAGGGACCTAGTAATATCTAATAGTGTCTTGACTTAGGTGCCTCCCCCACTCAGAAGGAGATATCTAGAAAAATAGAATGAAGTAAGGAAAAGTTATATTCTCTTGTTCCCTAGTCCTTTGGCTCCCAGCTGCATGATAGAATTCCAATACATTTCCTTTTCTTAATACTTAACAATGGAATAGCTTAAGGGCAACTAAGCAGGGTATGTGAAAAGCCAGAATTCTGGATCCTGACACTATGATTCCATCCTGAAAGGCTATCCAGTGCCTGGCAAGATGAAGCCAGAGAGGCTGTGGAGCAGGGAATCTCTACTTCCAACACTTTCCATTAGTCCTGTTCTCATACAAACTGTGGCAGGATTTTAGGCAATAATATCAAGGGTGGCTACTAGGTGAGAAAAGGCAGAGAGAGTGGAGAAGGATGGTTGGGTTTCTTCTATAAGGAAACAGGTCTTACCTTTCCTACACTTGCTGTGGAAAAGAGGTAGGAGACCCCATGACCCTGCACCCCGTGCCATTCTTGTGGTTTGAACGTTAGATCCCAAAAGCATGTGGGCCACTTGGTCCCCTGAAATCTGAACAATACAAATCACTACTCCTCTCACTCAGGGATCCAGAATAAAGAAGAGAGAGGAGGAGGTGAGTAGGAGTATGAAACAGAGAAGGAAGACTTTATTTCTACAGAGGCCAGACACCTTGCTACGTCCCTTGCACATCTTGAATTCACTAGCTCTGATTGGTCAGCCAGGCTAACAAGGCTCTGCTCTTGTCCTGATACTTCACTTTTTCTCTTCTAGAGTAACTTCCTTTTTCTGTTGTTCTCTTCTGTCTCTTAGAGAGTAGGCATGTTTCTTTGGAGCTGTTTTAAATTAAACCCCTCAAGAATTCATGGGTGAATCATTCAGTATGACTCAAGAGCTTGCTTATTATTTTTTTGAACAATTTAAATTTGCAATGACTTAAACATCCCAAATTAGATCAATCTACTTTTTCATTAAACTTTTCACATCAAGAAAATCATTAGGATGCTCAAATTTCGAAAGTGAAACACAGTCCTTCCCCAATCTGTTTTGTCATCTTTACCTCATGGTAAGGTATAAGGACAGTGATAAATGCCATATTTCTGTATGTTGATTAAGTGCCTTATAATTTCTTTGTGCAACTTCAAGATTGATTGAAATAAAGACTCTGTGATAAAACTAGAATTAGAAAAAATCCACTTCATCCAGACTTGGACAATAATTTTAATGCAAATGTTTAGTTTCATAAATGCATGCTTATCCAAGAGATGTCAACTAAGAGAGTGGTAATCCAGATTAACACAGTTTTTAAAAAACAGATTGTTTTAAAACAGAGCCAGAATATATTAAAGAGTATTAACTCATCACATCTCACAATTTTATCTGATGACATTTTCCTGGCCTGCTCCCCTAGAAGTGTATTTTTTTTTCTTTTCTACCATTCCCATTATCACTCTCCAAGAGTAAAAATTCTACTCTGTGAACATTTGCCTGCTCTTATAGTCATGGTGAGATGGTATTCTCACTTGAATTCCACTTACAATCCAGTATTTCTAGGAAATAGACAATGCACTGAGCTTGAAAGACTGAAGAAAGAATAATTATATAATTAGCAGAGGATTCCTTATAGGATAATAAATATGTAAGTGTATGAAACTCTCTTTTTAAAAGTTTTCCTTTTCTCCAGTTTCTCTAGCTATATTAAGAGGTATTGTTTTTTGCAGAGTGAAAAAAATTGACTACGTTAAAAACAATCCCTTTAAACGGATTGAGAGTTTGACTAAATCATGATGAAGATTCTCCTATACAATTGCTTTTGCCCAGCTCTGCTTTGGATATTGCCATTACCCTAGAGTTTTTCATATTATCTCATTATAATCTTTTTAATATTTATAGGATTTTTAGTGATGTCCCTTGTTATGTTTTTCATACTGGGAATTTGAATTTTCTCTTTTTATCTTATCTGTCTAACTGGAAGTTTATCAATTTTATCGATTCAAATAAATACTATTTTCTTATTGTCTGATTTTATTTCATTTCGTTTCTCTACTTACTTTGGGTTAAATTTATTCATTTTTATTTTAGCTTCTTTTGGTGGTATCTTAGATTAGTATTGGTTGTTTTCCAAAAGGGTTTGTTAGGATATATTTCAAACTCGAGGACCATGTAGTTAATGTGGCAACTACTTAATTCAGCTTTTGCAGTGCAGAAGCAATCATAGACAATATATCTGCACATAGGTATTGCTGGATTTCAGTAAAACTATTCATAAATGGGCCAGCTTATGGACAACAGTTTGCTGAGCTTTTCTGAAACCTTCCATTTAAGATATTTATTCTTTTCTAATTATAAGCATTTCAAGCTCTAAATTTTCGCTCTAGGCAACTGTCTGTGTTCCTCCCTACATTGTGATCTGTTCTGTTTTCATTTTCATTGAGAATATTTTCTTATTCTCTTTTTAACTTTCTGGTGTCTGTGTAATATTTAAGTGTCTGTGGTTTAACTTTCAACTATTTTAGCAATTTCCAGCATTTTATGATTATATTCTTGTTTAAATTCAGTGATGGTGAAATAAGATAACCTGTGTGATATATGTTCTTTGAATTCATTCATACTTCCTTTGTAGCTCAGTTTGTGTCTGAACTACTGAATATACTTGAAAATAATGTGTATTCTGCTTTTGATGAATGCAATGTTTTATAAGTCAAGTTGTTTGACAATTTTATTCACACTACTATATCTTTACTGGTTTTCTGTTACCTGGTTTTTGCCAATTATTGAAGGATTATTGTTGACATCTTCAACTTACTTCAGCACTTGTCTATTTACCTTTTCCAATTTTTGTTTTATGTATTTGAGATTTTTTTCTATTGGGTACATAGTTACGTAGGTTTGTTATGTTGCCTTGATGAATATTTGTCATTAGGAAATCTGCTTTATCCCTGGCAGTGAGTATTATTATGGCATGTCTCTCTTCATCACTGGTGATAATGCTCTTTGCCTTGAAGTCTACTCTGTCAATATAGTCATCAGAGCTTTCTTATGGTGAGTATTTTCATATCTACTTTTAAAATTTTTAAGTTATTCTAGATTTCTGAATGTCTGCATTTTATAGACTTTCCTTCCTCTTATTCCTAACTTTTTTATAAAGACATAAATTGTTTTTTAGTAGAGAGCATATGGCTGAGTTCTGCTTTCTCATTGAGTCTTACATTCTTGCCTTTTCACTGCCGTGTTTAAAACACATACATTTAATGTATTTATCAATATTAAATATGTCATCTTGTTATTTTTATCTCTTTTCACTTTCTCCTCTTATCTTCATTTGGTTTAATTGACTAGTTATTAGTCTTATTTTTTTTTGATTTGGTTATAAACTACATCTCTTTTATTTTTAGTGATTGCTCCAAAATTTATAATATCCATATTTAAACTGGTATAATTTTTTTTGGAATTATCAGGAAGCAGGTTTATTGTAAATTGTCATAGTTCCTCTTTCTTATCTTTTGTACAATGAATCTCATCCATTGTACTTTTAAAATATTTTATAAACATCAAAATACATTATTATTATTTTGACTTTAAATACTTGATTATATTTAAACAAGTTTTAAAACATGTATGAAGTCGTTTTTGTTTACCCACCTATTTGTCATTTCCAGTGCTCTTGTTAACTTAGTACAGATTCCAGTTTACATCCAGTTCATTTTTTCTTTGATTATTGTACTTCAGTTCTGATGGTAAAGAATTCAAATTTATTTTTGTTTTTGAAAAAAGTTTTTATTTCACTTTTAATGTCCCCTCAGATTTATCATAAAACTTTTCAAATATACATCAAAATTGAAAGAACCTTACAATTACCACCTAACTACCAACTAGATTATACCAGTGTCATTTTATTATATTTGCCTTATTACATGTATCTTCATTTTTCCTCCTCTGTAGACATTAATACACATTATTATTGATGCATTTTTAAATAAATTACAGATATCAATATACTTCCTTCTATGTACTTCAACATACATATTTTTCTGCAGAGTTCAATATTTGCTAACATTTTTTTCATTCAGTCAAATATTTATATATGACATTCACAAGTTCTGTATGTTTATTTATGGAGTTTTAAGAAATGCATTCACCTAATATTTTTCAAGATATTAAAGATTAATGACACCACAGTGAGTTTCCTCAATCCCTCCCTAGTTGTTCCTTAATGCCATACTCCCAAAGGCATGAACTGTTTTTAGTTTTTCCATAGATTAGCTTTGGCTGTTTAAGTGTATTGTTTTGTAAATATCAATTTAGGTCAAATTTGTTGATAATGCTCTTCAGATTGTGTATATTTTTACTAAGTATGTTTTTTTTTAATCTCCAACAATGCCTTTTGGTTTGTCTGTTTTTTTAATTGTTATTTTTTTGTTTCTAGTATTTTAAAGCTATTTGATTACTGGAATAAAACAGTTTTAAAATACAAGAAATGCAAAACATTTACAATTGTCATGTCTTCTTCAGACAATGACTATATAATTATTATAAGATGCAGTTCTTTGTCTTAGTAAAATTCTTTATCTTAAAGTCTACTTTAATGTTAATATAACCATGCTAACTTGCTTATGTTTAGTATTTGTATAAATAATTTCCCCACACTTTTAATTATAACCTGTCTATGTTGTTAGATTGGAACTACATCCTTCACAAATGGTCATATATAATTGTTTCCTGATCATTGTGCTTTTATAATATGAAAAAGTGTGCTTTTAATTAGCTCATTCACATTTAGTGTAATAATTGGTATGGTTTTTAGCCTACCATCTTGTTATTTGTCTCTCTTCTTTATTGTTCCTCTGTTTGTTTTTTAACATTTATTTTATTTTATTTTTGGCTAGTCTTTTTTAGTGTTCCATTTTCTTTTCCTTGTTTATTTCTCAATTCTACCTTTTACCTGTTTTTAAGGGTTACTCTTAGCCTAATGTATTGTCCATTTTGAGTCAATACTGTACTATTTTATACTTTTCCTTTTACACCTAACACTTCAATCTTCCTACTTCACACATCCCTCTTTACTTTGACATATCCCAATTTAAGTGTGAAGACCTTATGATAGTATAATTCTATAAAGAATGTATTTACATCAACCAAAAATTATGAGACACACAAATAACCAAGGAAAGAACCCCTATTTTAAAGACACCAGTCAGTAAACCTGATGTAATATTATGCAGATATTACAAAAATAATATAGAAATTTAAAATGATTACAATTAAAGTCTACAGTGGGAAAATATGCATGAAGCTATGTGACATCTCAGCAGAAAGATAGAAATGTGAGAAAGTATAAAATGGAAAAGCGAGATATGAAAATAGGAGAAAAGGAATACATTTGATGTACTCATTACTAGACTCAACACAGCCAAAGAAAGAGTCATGAATTTGAAGATGAGCCAATGGAAATTGCCTTATAATCATAAAATTATACTATTTTAAACTTATTTTACTCTTATTTTACTAAGGAGAGAGTTATCAGGAGATAAAGAGGGAAAGTCAAAAGAAGTAAAACAGAACATCCAAGACATGGGGGAGAGCATGAAGTAGCAAAATATGTGTGTGAATGGAATCCCATATAAGAAAGAAAGAGAATAGGATGGAGGAAATATTTGGAGAAATGTTGGGTAATAATTTTTCAAGTGTAATGAAATGTAATCACAGAAGCTTAAAGAACCAATCAGAATAAACACCTAACCTCCTGAACTTTACACCATAAGATATGTGATATTCAAGTTGAGGAGATTTAACAATTAAGAGAAAATCTTGAGGGCATCCTGAATAAAATAGAGGTATTACATGTGGAGGAATAATTTTAATATTTATATGTACTCTAATCAGAAACAATGAAAAACAGATAACAATGAAATGATATCTCTAAAATACAGCAATTAAAAATCTATCCAACACAATATTTCATACAACATGAAGTTTTCTTTTAAAATAAAGGAAAAATAAAAACAACAGATAAATAAAAACATAATTTTTTATTCATAGATCTGTGCTATAAGAATTTTTTAAAAAACTTAAAGATAAAATAAATACAATAACACACAGAATCTTGGATGCAGAAGAGAAATAACCTATAGAAATAACCCTCTCTGGAAATGGCTAACATGAATATAAATATAAAATACATTTTTTTACTTCATTTTAATCACTCCGAAAATTCATTGACTCTCTAAGCAAAAATAAAAAGCAAGTCTTTGTGAATTTGTAACTTATCCATAGGTAAAATGTGTGACAGTATTAGTACAAGTGATGGGAAGGAAATATTGAGGATATATAAATTTAGTTCCTTATATTACATGAAGAATATTATAATGTTTTTGAAGATATACTGAGTATGCTGTGAATAAAGATCATATACAAAGGGGAAATCTAAAAATGAAAGTGAAAGAGGGGACATGGCTACATACTATATAGACAGAAAAAGTAAAAACAAAGGAACATTGAAAACATTATATCCAATTCAAAAATTTAGTTAGAACGGACTAATTCCTTGAAAGACACAAATTACTTAAGACCACTCCAGAAATTATAAATTATGTATGGCCCTAAACATACATTAAAGACATTCATTTCATGGCTCAATGCTTCTAACATTTAAGAAAGACTCCAGTCTCAGAGGACTTTCCTGTTGAAATCTATCAAAAAGTTTGGGAAGGCAATGTCCATCCTACATAACTCTTCCGGGATAGGGAAGGAAAGAGAACACCTTTTTTTTTGTTTGTTTTTTCCTCACATTTTAAGATCAGCATTACCCTAAATCCAAAATTAGGAAAAGACATCATGATAAAAGAAAACTACAGACCAATATTATCAGATTGAGCCACAATTTAATAACAAGAGAATAGGATATGATCAAATGGAATTAACTCTGACAGTGCAAGGCTGGTTCAATATTCAAAAATCCAATTTTTACAATTCATCGTTTAAACATACTAAAGAATAAAAACTAAATGACATTACCAATAAATATGCAAACTAGATGACAACACTCAAGTACAGTACACAATTGAAAGAACTTAAAATCTGAATTAGCGGGATCATTTACTCTATTCACAGAACCAAAGGCTCCATGTTGTCATTACATTAATTATCCCTGATGTGCTATAGACATAAGGAAACCCAGTAAAAGCTTCTATCAAAATCCTAGCACAAGTTTTTGTAAATCCACTACGCTGATTAAAAAATATTATTTCAAAATGCAAAGGAACTAGAATAAACAAATACATTTTGAAAAAGAAAAAAAGAATAGCAAAGTTAGAATGCTCACAGTACCTATTTCAAGAATTATTAACCTGTATTGTGACATTGGATAAGGAGAGCAATAGAATAAAGAAACCAGAAATAGACCTATGCATGTATATCTGTTGATTTTAAACAAAGGTAAAAAGGCAATTTAATAGAAAAAGGACATTTCTTTTCAATAAATGATGGTGGAATAATTGGACATCAGTAAACAAACAAAACTCTCCAAACATACCTTACATCCTTGAAGGTATTAACTCAGAGATAAAATCCCAAACTATGAAAAATAATTCTAAAAGAAAACACAGAAGATAATCTTTTGATTTTAGGTTAGATTTTGTTTCTTAGATGAAAAGTTCCAAACAAAAAAGAAAAATACTGATAAATTAGACATCATTACAATTAAAATTTTTGTGTTCTATATGTGTAATAAGAATTGTAAATATATATATATATATATTTATATATAAATAAATAAAAAATTAACTGTCATATATAAATAAAAAATTAACTAAAAAAATGTTTTTTGTTCCTTGAATGAGTCTGTTAAGAGAATAAAAGACAAGCCACAGGCTGAAACATAATATTTGCAAAACCCTTATCTGATAAAGCATTTGTATTCAAAATATGCAAAGAATTATCGGCACTCAATAATAAAGAAAGAAACAACCCAATAAGAAGTTTTCAGATGATGTGAATAGATGGAATTTTCATACATGGCCGATACAAATGCCAAATGGTACAACCACTTGGAAAACTCTGGCAATTTTATATAAATTTAATCATACACTTTCTACACCACATAGTAATCCCACTTGTAGATATTTGGCAAAGAGAAATGAAATCTGTTTCAAATAATGACCTCTATATTAATGTTTATTAAGTTTATTTCTAATCCATAAAAACGGGGGGAAAAAGAACCAATGTCTTTTAACTAGTGAATGAATAAGCACACTCTTGTACATTCATTCAAAAAAACTACAGAGGTAGGCAAAGACATGAATGAATCTCAGATGACTTCAGACAAATGAAAGAAGCCAGACTCAAAAGGCTACATTCATTTGACACTCTGCAGAAGGCAAAAGTATAGGAACAAAAACATAGCTTGCCAGGAGCTGGTGGGGAGAGGAGTTGTCTAAGAAGGAGTGTGAGGAAATCTGAGAGGGAGGGATGATTGAACTGCAATTGTCAAACTCACAAAAGCTCACACTAAAAGGGATGAATGTTTCAAGTGTAAATTACATCTCAATAAATCAGATTCTCTGCCCCAAATTGAAGGGTGTGTGTATAAAATGTTGTATAAAATAAGGAAGTTTCAAATGGTTAATCAAGAACCATAGTGTATTTTTAATTTTTTTTTTAGTTGTGGATGGACACAATACCTTTGTTTTGTTTATTTATTTATTTTTATGTGGGGCTGAGGATCCAGCACAGTGCCTAACTCCTTCGAGGCAAGTGCTCTACGGCTGAGCCACAACCCTAGCCCCACCATAGTGTATTTTTAATGTCCTAAAAATAATAACAAAAATATTTTAAAGTGGGAGAACTTACTGGGAATATATGGGTCACTAGATGGTTGCTTTTCATTTGAATATTCCCTATACTACTTGTTTGCTATGTACATTTATAATATTGATTTAAAAAGTAAAATATATTTAACATTTTAAATAATTGATTTACTTTTGTTATATAACTTCTTTGTAAGTAAGGAGTATATCTACATATCAAAATGTTTTTTTTTTGTGTGTGTTTCATCTTTATTCTGTAAAATGGCATGAAGTAGATATATACAAAATCAAATTAGGATACGTTAGGTTGTTTAATTCATTAGCATGGAATAGTGAGTTTTTCAACTACAAAGGGAATTGCAACTTGGGGACATTTTCTGTACATAGATAAAGCTCATTGTAAATGCAAAATTGCTCACCTGCCCTTTTAAAGGTGAAAGCATTTGGTTCAACTTGAAAGGTCATTTATCACCTACAAGGGAACACTTATGAGCTACTTGGGTTCCTTTTCTCAGTTTACTATAGCATTAAACTTGCTTATGGACAATTTTGCTTGCATCTGCAGTCTCTGCATAGGCTCATTAATGTGTTAACCAACCTCATTTTGCTGAGTCAAATTAGAGGTACACCTTATTCAGTGTCATGCCATGCACACAGTGGGCAGTCAGCATTTTCTTGATCATATTCTCAATTCAGCAAAAGTCATGTTTGAGTTGTGGGGGACATCCCTGATTTTCGACATGCTAACCTATTTTCAGACCACAAAATCCAGTTTGGGGACTACAAAACAGTTGCAGTCACTATGGTGTGGTATGAAACAGGGCCTGTGGGTGTTCATCTAGACGATACTGTCAGTATTATTAAAGGATTTTGCAGAACACTGACCAAAGGTGTTCCCATGGTATTTTCAACCACTGCCTGAGAACTAAATACTTTCACAGAGCAACAAATTACTATAACAAAACAATGTCCACTCCTGATTAGAAGATTAGTATGTGTTCATTGTAGGAAATTAGGGAGGAATGTTGAAAAAATGTAGAAATCATCTTTAGTCCCATACCTCAGGGATAACTACAATTCATATTTTGATGCATTTCCTTCTAGTCTTTATTTCAATACATGTATGTAAATTGAGATATATCCTACATGTTTATGATTCTACTTTTCATTTAATTTTACAGTAAGTTCCATTCTAATTAAATACTACTAAAAAATAGGACGTTATACAATCATACATATTGTCAGATTTATTTGCATGTTTTGATTTGGGAATATTTAGCATATTTCCATTTTTTACTTTTGTGAATAATAACTCTGCAACAGAAGTTTTAATGAACGTTTGTGATTATTTCTTCTAGAGGAAGTAGAAACACAACCATAAAGATAATAAATATTTGTAGGATTCTTGAGACAAATATTTCAGATTGTTTCTAAAAGTTTGATACCAGTTGATACTCAACTGTGTATAAAAATGAAATTTCATTTAATTTTCCAGAGTCTTTCCCCCTCTTCATCCACATTTCTGAGTGTTATAATTCATAAAATTGTTGCCAGTTTGGCAAATGAAAATTATGTTTTTGTATTTATTTTGTTTTGAATATTAATGCAATTAAACATTTTCATATTTATTGGTAATTTTTCCTCTGTTGACCCACTTCATTCATTTTAATTGAAATATTTGTCAGACCCAAAAAATGACCAAGTGAAAATGGAAAAACATTAGTATTGTAAGCAATGTGAGACTTCCAAATACTTTGATTGTACTCAAATACCAATTTTTTAAAAAAATAGATCTATCTTGAACTGCTCATTTTATCACCTTAGTGTGGCAGTATGGAACCACCAAGCAAATGTTAATCAAAACCAGAAACAGTTGTTAGAAACAACTGTTTAGGAGTGTGGTTTGTGTCTCAAATGTAGTGCTGTAGATAGTTCCTAACTTTCAATACTGGGAACTAAATTTTTAGTGTTTTTTTTTTTTTAAACATCTATGGTATGTCAAATGTGCTATCTAAAATCTCTTTTAAACTTCGTAATAGCCCTGTGAGATATCGGTTATTATTCCCCCTTTATTATGGGAAAGTCAGATTACAGAAGTGTCAGACCTTCCCAGGCCACATGACGGGTCAAGGTGTGGCTCAGGAGTTCAGGTATGAATAAAGCACCTTCTAAAGTCTAGGATCTTTTCACTGTACCTTGCTGAATTCTACAATGTTAAACTCAAATGAACTGAGCTACAAAGACAGGGGTTTTGTTTGTTTATTCCAGTTTTTTTGTTTTGTTTTGTTTTGTTTTGTTTTGTTTTACACTTGCTTATCACAGAGAAGCAGTGGAACTCGGGACAAACTCCTTTACTTTCCTTTTGTTCTGGCTAAGAAATTTCTCAGATCTTCTCTAATTTCTTTCTAATATTTCTTCATTTGCATATCTTGACATATATTTGTGTAGCTGCAAGTAAAAGGCAGTTATTCTGTTTGATATTACTTTGATAGACAAAGGAACTAGGAGAAGCCATGTGACTATCTCCTAAAGTAGCTATGATAATCCCTCGAAGTCTGAGAATTACATTTTTCAAAAATGTATTTTTTATAATTATATATTTAAAAAATTCATCCCCTTCTCTTCAGCTCCCACTCCCACGCATCTTCTTTGATGAAAGGGGCAGGTGGTGCTGCCCTTTTTCGCTTGTACATTATGAATTCTTAATATTATCCAGGTTAAATCTTTGAGCCATGGGGTCAGTGCTGGAAAGAGGCACAGTTAAGATAAATCTTAAAAACAAACCACTTGGCCTCTTGCCCTCTTTTTCCCCTTTCAACTCCTCACTTGCCACACTATTTTTAGCTAGATCAACTTCTTACTTTGGATAGTTCCCTTTTATTTCTAGAGAATCATCTATTCTTTAACATATCTGATCATATAAATGTGTAACCATGGATTGTGATAAAAATTTTGACAAGTGAACCCCTGAGAACTCTTGAGAACTTTAACATTTGAATTTTCTTTGCTACTTTTATTCTAAATTTGTCTTCTTCTGTGTATTTTAGCTGTGTTCTGACTATGTATTATTTGTTATGTATTTTCTTCTTTACTATTTTTAATTGCTTCCTTTAAACAAGTCAGAGTGTTTTAGCCTTTGAAACCTTAAATTTTTTTATCATTAACCTTTCATATTTTATACCATCTTTCCCACATAGATTAAGTATGCCACATGCTTTGAGTTCCTATTTTCACCAACTCTCTATAGTCTTCCCCCATTGATTTCTATCTTCTCTACTTTAATGGAGTCTTAAAACTCGAAACTAGACTTCTATGACTTACTAGACCTCCAAATTATGAGCTCCAATTATTCAGTTTAGTCTTTACTACAGTAAATTCTTCTCTGGAACACTATCTGAACTGTTATTCTGGGGCAACAACTTCATGATTTTCTGGTATGCAGTTCTTTCTCATACTGCAAGATAGCCATTGATAGATTTGTATCTTAGGGCCATAGAACTTTAGGACTAGGGGTGATGTCAGAGATCATCTAAATGAATTTTTTCTTACCCACAATAGTTGAGAACCCAGCCTGAAAGCCATGGTTGCTAGAACTAGGATTAGAACCCCAGACTTCCTAACTGGGTTCCAGAATGCCTGAGATAAATCAGGGCTCATGCAGTGTTTTTTGTTTGTTTATTTGTTCTTTAAACATAGGTTCATTTCTCAGTGCAACAGAGTAACTCCTGCTTATTCAAGATATTGCTTGAAATTGTATCCTTCAGGTATTGTTTCCATTTGTTAATTATTTTCCATGGAGACAAAGTTAAAATTGTATGCTTTGTTCCTTACCAAGTGTTTATCATCAATTAAATCAGATTTGATGAGCAATATATTGAACACAAGGCTGTAATAACTTTAAAAAATGTGTATTACCCTCTAAGACCTGTAAAATAGATCTAAATGTGCAGACCAATCAAATACAGTATTAAGATCTGCCCACCAGTTCTGATGGAGGGTTTTACAGGTAAATTTCTAGCTGGTAAACATTTGCATAGAGTGATCTTGAGCCAGGAAGGCCAAGCAGCCTTGCCCTCTGAGCAAAAACGTCCATTTTTAGTCAAGACACCTGGTCTGTTATTGTTAGCTTTCTTCATAGCTTGGAGGAGGTGACTTATTTTATTATTCAGCCCCCCACCTCATTTTCCAGAATGTTCCATATTGAGTAAAAACTGCACTTTAGAAATTGCCACTTCCATTTGAGACAACATTCTTATGTGGAGTGTGGCTATTGCTTATGAACAAAACACAGGTTGGGATAAGAAAAGGCTGGACACTCAATCTCTATTTTCTGATATACAGTCAACTCCCAGATGAACAATTCATATTTGAAAAAGACAATTAAAACAAATGTAACATCCTAAAACATAAGTATGTTTTTCTACATTTGAAATTTTAAACAGATATCCTTGATTTTGGTAAAGTCAAGACTTTAATTCTGAGACATATGACTTGTCTTACCTGGTTGGCATTAAAATGCCTCTTTTTCCTTCCTTGTTGTCTCCCTGTCCTCTGTTTCTTTAGAGCTCTTTAATTTTGATTTTAAAAATTATTATTATTTTAAACTGGCAAATCATAATGGTATACATTTGTGGGATACAATGTCATGTTTCAGTATATGTATAATATGGGATGATTAAATCAAGTTAATTACTCCCCCTTCCCCCAGTGATGGGAACCACTGCTATCAGGTATGACTTTATGGAAACATAAACACATTATGGGTCACACAGTATGTGACCCATAGGACCTAAATGAAAGTATTATTATCAGTCTTTTCTTTTCTTCATAGCCTTTGAAAAGACTTCATTAGCAATACTTGGGTAGCTGGGATCTTTGGCTGCAAACAAGGTATCTTTTAAATAGCCGTCCAGGAAGGAGCATTTTCAAAACCATCCATCTAGAAGAGGTGATCTTCAAGGTTGTTATTGTGTGCGTGCGTGTGTGTGTGTGTGTGTGTGTATTGGACTGGGGGGGGCACTTTTCCTAATGAAAAAGGTGCATTCAAGACATCATCGTATCCCTAAGTTTCTAGACAAAGGATTTTTAATTTGATATTTCAAATAACAGAAAATGAGCTTGTGAAATTTTAACGTTTATTTTAAGGAAAACATGGGTTTTAAAAAAGCTTGAGAAATGCTAACTGGAGTGGAGGTCGTTCTGTCAAAAGGAGCCTGCATCCTGCCTCTGTGCCACTGGATGGTACCCAGGTGTGCGGGAAACCATTCCAGGAGAACATCCATCCCCCTCTGGGCTGCGTTTGCTTTCTGGGAGCAGAATTCAGTCTTGGAAAGCCTGGGCGTGCCGGTGACCCCAGGCCTGTCGGGCAGATAGGAGGAGTCAGCCCTGGCCATGGCTTGGTGGAAGGGAAAGGATCCTAGCACCAACTTGCAAGTCCAGGGAAAGCGAGTGCAACTTCCCCTCCCGCCCGCCGCTCGGTCCAGCTTCCCTCCCCTTCGAGGTGGCGCGGTGCCCATGTGCTTGTGGGGGTGGGGAGCGGGCTGTGGATAGAAACCAAGTTCCAGCTGGAGAGTGGGTGTGACAGAAGCCGTTGACAAAGTGGGGGCAGGTTAGTGCCCATACGTTTCAGCCTCACCGCAGGAGATATTTCCACACTGCTTAGTGGGTGAGGACTGCGAGGTTTCCCCAGGCTGGTGGGTGCGAGTTGGACGATCTTTCAGCACTGCTGAGAGGGTGCAGTGGAATTGGTACTACGAACATGCTGGGATGGTGAGGAGCAGGTGTGTTCCCCAAGGCTCACCTCAAAGAAACTTGCTGCCCCCATCCCCACCCCTGCCCCTGCCACAGCTGGATTAAGTATGCCCTACCTCTGTGTCCCCAGGTGCCCTGCACTCATGCCTGGCTTTACCACACTTTCTGAACGTCCTTTAACCTACTGGACAAAGGTCCTTTAGGGCACGACTTTTCTCTGTACTCCCAACCTCCCTTCCTTAACACAGTGTTTGGCATATAGTAGAATATTCTTTAAATAGTGATCTTAAAAACTTCTTTAACATCTAAGAATTTACAGTAATTCACTTATCACCTGTTAAAAAGATTTGTGCATTATACATAATCCAGATAATCCATAAAAATTCCAAAGAATTTGAGATTGAAGTGTCTAAAAATAGCATGAGGTCCTGGGTTCAATCCCCAGTACTGACAAAATAATAATAATAATAGTAATAATAATAATGAAGGAAGGAAAGAAAAAAGAAAACTGTCTAAAGACAATCGAAGCATAAAGTGGAAGAAAATATGGGATATTTAGAAAACATCTGGATGTGAGATTTACTGTTTTAAGGCAAAGGAAGAAAGTACAAATTGGTAGATTGATAGATACAGTTTATATTTATAATACTATTAGGAGTTTAATGAGAACATCACTAAGCATATCTTTATGATAACACCATAGAAAACTATTTGGAGAGGCCATTAGCCATGGTCAGTTTTGAGAGAGCAGATAAAGCGCTATTTATTCTATTTTACTTCCTTCTTCATATTATGTGTGAATTAGAATTTCTTTTTCCAAAACCAATGGGGATAATGTTTAAGAGAAAGAAAATAAATAAAAAAATGACCAAGGATTTCCATCTTTACTTTATAAAAGGCTCTTTCAGATTGAGAAGAGACTTTAAGATTTATCTAAGAGATAATATCATGTATAAAAAGGTCACCAAAGAGGAAAGCCAGATGAATGTTTTTTCAAGTTCAACCCTATTATTAAAGAAATGCAAAATAACTTCACATACAACTTTTATCTATTTTATAATTAAGATTTTAGTGACAATTTGTACATGTGTCTGTGTAACCCCAGGGCTTTGCATATGCAAGGCAAGTATTCTACCAACTCAGCTACATTGCTAGCCCCTAGATTTTAGTGAAAACTGCAAATGCTGACAAATGTATTGAGAAATGGGTACTTCATACAGAGTCAATGGAAATCTCATTCTCTTCTTTGGAAAGTTATTTGACAATATCTATTAAGAATATCTGCTGTAAGAAAATACAGGTCAACCCTCCAACATATAGGCTCAGATACTGACTTCCTTACAAAGATTATTGAAGCTCAAGAAATAAAACCAAGAATCAATAAATGAGATGGCATCAAATTAAAAGCTCCACACAATAAAGGAAACAAGAGTGTGAAGAGAGAGCATAGAGAATGGGAGAAAATCTTTGTCAGCTACTGTTCTAACAGAGCATTAATATCCAGAATATATATCAAGAGTTCAAAAACAAATAACCCAATTGATTTATGGGCAAATGAATTAAGGCAGACGCTTCTCAAAAGAAGAAATACAAAAGACCAACAATATATGAAAAAATGTTCAACATCTTTAGCAATCAGGGAAATGCAAATAAAAAATACACTGAGATTTTATTTTGCTCCAGTTAGAATGGTAATCATCAAGAATACAAATAACAAAAAATACTGGTGAGGATACCCAGAAAAGGTACACTTTCACATTGTATGTAGGATTGCAATTTGGTATAACCACTATGGAAATTAGTATGGAGATGATTTATAAGACTAGGAGTGAAACCACCATATGACCCTGATATTTCTCTCCTTGGTATTTATCCAAGAGAATAAAAATCAGCATACTACATTGAATGTCAATGTAATAGTAGCACAGTTCACAATAGTCAAGTTATGGAACAAGTCTAAGTGTTTGTCAACAGATGAATGGACAAAGACAATGTGGAATATATTCACCATGTAGTTCTACTGGGACATAAAAAAGAATGAAATTATGGCATTTTCTGGTAAATGGATAGATCTAAAGAATATTATGCTAAGTGAATCAGCCAGACTCAGAAAGTCAGGGATCATTTTTTTTCATATTCAGAAGTAGAGATAAAAAAGGAATAAAAGAGATCTCACAAAAATAGGAGTCCAGTAGAGAAAGGGGATTGAAAGGGGAAGGAGGAGAAGAGGAAAAGGGGAGGTACAAGAGAATGAAGTCAACCAAAGGATGTTATGTGCATATGTGAATTTCTCACAACGAATCCCATTATTATGCATAACTATATGCATCATAAAATATAAACAAAATAAAACAAAAACATCTAGTTATGGAACCAGACCTTCTAAGTGTTGGGGATATGATGGTAGATAAAACCTGAGAAGGTCCCTGCCTTCATGAAATTTTCATTTTAGTGGGGCTCATGCAACAAGTAGACTAATTATAGATTATGATAATACCAGAAAAATGAAGATATTTGATCAAGATACCTGATCAAGGAGAATCAGGGAAAGTTTCTCTGAAGTGAAGACATTTGAATTGAGAATTAGAAGGAACAAATGTTACAGGTAAAGGGCACTACAGGAAAGGCAGAGGTAGAAAAGAAGTTGTTCTATTAGAGCTGTGGAAAGAAGATAGGTGGTCTGGAAGACTGAGTCTTAAGAGATGATGTTCAAGGATGGGAAGAACTCCAACTGTTGGCCTGTTCAGTCATATTAACAATGGTGGATTTTTGCTTTATTCTAAATGCCATTGGAATCCATTGAGCATTGCTATTCTCCTAAGTAGAAGACAATAAATTTCAACGCCCAAGACTGAGGGAACATTTAGGCTGTCAGTGTAAGAAAATAAACTCTCAAATAAACTAAGAATCACATGGTGGCCAAGGAAATGTGTCCTCTGAATAGGAACACTCTTTCCGTGCTGCTTTCAGCAGGAGATTCCAAATAGGGTTCTTTTCTCCATTATGTGACCACAAGGACTATTTTTGGACAAGGGACTCCAGGAAGTATGTGTCCTTTCTAGGCAAAAATAGATTTAGATTCCTCTGCATTGTGCCCCAAGGCAGTACTATCCAACTGCCACACTCCCAGCCCA
Organism: Urocitellus parryii; assembly: GCF_045843805.1. NCBI lineage: Eukaryota > Metazoa > Chordata > Mammalia > Rodentia > Sciuridae > Urocitellus > Urocitellus parryii. The sequence goes on along the minus strand of NC_135531.1, from coordinate 211,863,001 downwards.
CTGAGCTTCAAATTCCACAGGTAGGAAGGAGAAGACTGTCATCTCCCTGTCTCATGGTTCTGACACATTTTCATCCTCCGAAAGGGATATTTTAATGGAACATAGGCAAATAATTTTGCCACCACCTATTTTAAATTAGGTTATATCTCTACATGGAATCCTACCAGGCTGTAGGAGCCGAGGGAATAATGTTATTATAGTAATTTTGAAAAAGGCCTTTAAAAAGTGAATCTTTCAGATCATAGCCAGGCTAATATTAAAAAGTATTCAACTGATTATTTTTCTCCATTAAAATTTTTTTTAAATTGGAGTAAAAGCTTTATGACATTATGCCATAATGTCTGTATTTAGTTACAATTCTGAGTTCATAAGTAAACAAAAAAACATCATTATAGCTCATTTTAACTCTGTCCTTAAGTTGCTTATATTGAGAAGGATGTCACAAGTTCAGAGCAACCAAGGACAACAAAACTGGAGGGGTCTTTAGAAATCTCAAGGTCTGGAGATACTGAGAAATTTGTCTTCTTAGGTAGCTGTGGCAGAGATGAGCTGAATGCTCTGGTTTGTTCAGTGCTGCCTTTAGACTGAGGAAGTTCCATGTGGTTAATATTATAACTCACAAAGTGTTGAGCCCCAAAGCTGGAAGTTGAAGCACTTCTCCTGGGCAGAATACCTTCTGGTATGGTGGTTCCAGGCACTCTTAGCTATGAGAATGAGCCCTTCTTGAACAAAGTTTCACTTTGCACAAAGGAGAAATTTCCTTTGCCATATTTTGGAAGTTCTAAAATTTCTTGGATACAGTCTGGCAAATAGAATTTCTATAATCTGAAACTTTATTCAAAGTCTATTTGGCAAAAAAATTTATGTTTGTATTGCCCATATTTAATAATAATTTTTTTCTTCCCCTCTTCTATTTTTCCTTACAATTAAGAAAGGCATGTGCTTTGAAATGGCCACATGGCATGAAATTAAAAATTTTAGCAAGGATTAGAAAGGGAAGACAGACTGTCTGGTTTCCTTTAGGTGCACTGTACTAGTTGCCCTGGCTTCTTTGCTATGGTCATACTTTTCAGATTTAGAACATGGATGAACTTGAATTGTTCCCTTTGCAAGCTCAGAAGCCTGCAAATGATGGAACAATCACATATTCAGAAGGATCTGAGACACTCTTTCAGTCGAAAAAAATACAACAACAACTCTATATTGTGTTTGATACTCGTCACAAATTAGAAAAACTGAATAGAATAATGTCTGAAAAAGAGGAAAGGGTATATATCAGAGGTTGACATTAAGCCTTGTCCAATAGATATTTTAGCACATAGCCTCAAAATATGGGAAACAAGTAATATAAAGCCAACTTATTAAAAATAATATCTAATTCAAAACAACAACTATTTGTCAAAGAAATATTTGGCTTTTAAAGAAGAATAGGGCATAAGTGCAAATTGATAAATTTGGTTCTTTATTGTTGTCTGATGGATATTACTCTGTACACCAGGGTGTGCTAGCCATCCGATGTAAATATGGATGAAAATTTATTTTCTGGTTGATTGGGAATGTGTACATCTTTTGGTGGATGTGGGTAACAGATGTCTTGTGGGTAACAGATGTCTTGGCTTTTACAGACTAATTGGCAAAGAGGGAGTAAAAGGGAGATAATTAAAGGGGTGGGAGTAGACACAAGAAAAGTGCAATCTTCCTTGTGGGGAAAAATCTAATAGACCTCTTTATTATGGGTAATTGCCTCTTCTTCAACCTCATTTGCTATCCCTTTCCATATGACTCAAGTACATTGCAATGAGAAAGTATAAAATAAAGAATAATAAGGCAGGACAACTGTCTGCTAACAACCAGATTTATCCTGTCATGGAATATTCTAATATAATTGACTCAATTAACATCTGATTTCTAAAAAACAATATGAAAGCAAAATCTCATTGTCAAGGCCACTTAAATTTTAATACAAGATAGAATTTTTGAGGATAGTTAAGTAGTTATGTGTCAAATGTGACTACATAGTGGACTAGTGGAAAATGAAAAATGAGAGCCTAAATATGTCATATGTTACTTATAGATCATAGGCCCCATTTGGTTTTCTATTTGTTCTCTGTCCGTGCAATAATACTGCTAATTGACCTGGAATGAATAGGAACATTTAGCAGATGTTGAAAGCCATTATCATTAACAAATCCTCAATTTTGTCAGTGTTTTCCATTGTGCAAGATTTAAAATAAGCTGTCATTCTGTCTTAACTCTATTACCTAGGTCTATATTTTTCTGGATGGTAACTTTTACTTTAAGCTGAAGGAAATTTTTATCACCTATTAAACATTCAGTGAGTATCCACATTACTCCTTGATAAGAACTGTTATGTAATATTTTTATAAGAACCAGTTAGTGCTTGGAAGAGAAAGTATCAGGACAGGTATTTAGATATTTACTTAATACAAATTTAGATAAGCTGAAAGTTAAGATTACTTATTCTAGATGCAAGGCACATGCTACTGACTTTTATTTGACCATATGTCTCACCACAAAATGGACAGGTTGAATTTGTTTAAAAATAGGAACAGTTTTTTAAAAGTTTATTGAAACAATACAGATAAAAAGTCAGTTATCAATTATTAATTAAATATTAATTTCTTTCTGTTGTATAACAATTATATTTTATTCACAGTTGCTTGAAACTCCTGGGCTGGGAGAATTTTTTTTTTTAAGAAAATGGCAGCTTTGATGGGATAGAAATATTGTTGCTTGTGTAGTCTAGAGACTGTTCGATTAAGATGATCATTTGATCTTTTTGAGTCTCATTCATTATCTATCAAGTAGTGATAGTGACAACTCCCATAGCTTCACTGGGAATTATATGCCATGAAGAATGCACATGAATTAGTATATGTTTAGTTGTTGAGTACTTCAGGGTTGTCTTTAGAGAGTGGATCCATATTCCTTGGTTACTTGCCTTGATTTTCTGGCTCAGCTTCTCTTAGAGAAAATTCAAGGACTCTAATGAATCGTGTTACAGATGATTTGAAGTTGTATCACAAGAGTTACTCTTCTTCCCATCTTTAGCACCTTAAATTATAAGGGTGAAGAACAATGAAGGAGGGGAAGTATCTTAATTGTTGAATGTTTTCTATATTTCCATAAATGTAAATTATAGAGTTAGAAAATATATGAGATTTTAAGATTTCTGGATGCACTGTCCCTACTCTGGTTTATTTCCCATTTCCAATGAAAGGCACGAAGGCTCTGTATAGTCAAATAGTTTCTCCAGAGTCAATCAGCAAGTGAGTGACAAGGTAAGTGCTAGAACCTTTCTCTTTCTCTGAATTTTTTCTCTGGACTATCATCAACCATCACTTGCTCTGTGGCCATCTAGGATCTAGTCTGGATCATCAACAGAATGAGAACACTCAACTAACACTTAGCAGAGCAGAGAAATGCATTTCTTTATCATGCTTTTTAAAATAATCTCTATATCCTAAATCATTCAGCCATTCCCTTATGGACTAAACATATATTTTGATTGTTTGTGTAAGACAACTGGCTTTATCCTCTTCAGGCGTAGGAGAGATGGTCCCTATAGTTTTTCCTGTAGGCCAGAAATTGGGCTAAGAGCATTACATAGATTAACTGATTTATTCTTTATAGCAGCACTATAAGAATTTGTATTTCTTTTTATTATTACCTTTCATAAAATGAACTGGAGGCACAGAGGGACCAAGTAATGCCTATGATTACAAAGCTAGTATAAGCAGGATTTGAAGGCCTTTTTCAGGTTGGAGTTGGAAAATGCTGGAGAGATTCCACTGCCAAAAGACAGTGGGTTAATGAATGCTCTCTATATGAACTCTCATTTATGCAAAAGAACTACCTTAACACATTTTCTAAATCACAAGCTTTTGTACATCTAGCTCTGTGGGATCCAGATCAATACATAATATATAGATCTACTGTAGCATATAACTATTGAAGAAAGAGCATGTTTATTTACATTGGTCAATACTGCAATTAATAAGGTAGTGAGCTTGTTGTGCTGGATCCAATGTTGGTAACAAAATATTTTATTTGGGGATTTGCATTTCCCTTAGGAAATATATATAATAAATATACATATTTATAATATTTCCCTTAGGAAATATTTGCTAAAATATGATCTAAATGGTATTTTATTAGTCAAGAAAAATTACCAAAAAAGAATAATAATAATTTTTAGCTGATTAATCTATAAATTGTTTTCTCTTACATCCCAGTTATATGGGAATATTACTCATTTTGCTCTCATACTGATATTTGAAGTTGAGTGAAAGTCATCATTTATATACCAAATATTTTGTGAATATGAAATCATCCCTAAGTTGATTGATTATCAGTTTAAAGTCTTTAATTTCATTAACAGTGGTTACATGGTAAAATTTTGGATATTCAGATAATTGTAAAGAGGCAGTTAGGATTTACCAAAAAGTTCATCAAAGTAATACAGAAAGCTTATTTAGTGTTGTAGTATTTAGGAATAATCTACTTAGATAAAATTAGACTAAATTCCCCACAATCACTAGACACTTATATTGGCAAATATTTTACACCTAAACAAAGAAATGGTGTACCACTGAGAGAGAGAGAGAGAGAGAGAGAGAGAGAGAGAGAGAGAGAGAGAGAGAGATGTAAAGGGAATATATGTGGACATGAACAGATTAATTTTTAAAAAATCTAATTTTTGAAAGTTTTATTGTTACAGATATATTAAATTCTACTGTTGATGTTCTTTTCTTTATGGAGGAGAGGTTTGCCTTAGAAAGAATTGCCTGAAGGTCATGGTCTATGTTCAAATTACTCCCATTCTAAGATGTATATATTTCTTAGTGAAGAGGGAGAAGTATAATGGCTTATCAATGCCTTAAAGCTACTTTGACAACATCAATAAGGTTAAAATGTCATAGAATACAGAGAATCACAACCATTTTTTTGAGATATAAATTTCTATTGTTAGTTCAGTGTGTAGCAAATGCACTTAAATGGTTAAAGGGGGAAAGGTAAGTGAACAGAACATTGGTTTGTTTGGCTACACAGCTGCCACAACCATACTTTGATGTTCTGTGAGTGATGCTGGACAGCTCCCCTGTTGCTGTGATACTGTTTCCTAGCATTTCATAGGAGCTATTGATTTAGGAACAAACTGATGGAGCTTCAGAAAGATTCAGAGCACAGATAATGAAAATATAGTAGCAGCTGAATAAATTCACAAACACTAGCAATAGTAAATGATAATTGGGTAGCCTACTTAACAAAATACAATATTGAGAGACTGTAAAAGTAGAGCATGTATTTATCAAGTATTGCTTATTTAAACCCTTCTTTAATTTCTATAAAGGTTCAGTTTCTATTCTCAAGTAAAACTAAAGAACTTGCATAATCTCTTTTGCATTTTAAAGCTATTTTCCTTACTCTTTCCAGGATTGAAGTGTGTATGTCTTTTGTGTGACTCTTCAAACTTTACCTGCCAAACAGAAGGAGCATGTTGGGCCTCAGTCATGCTAACCAATGGAAAAGAACAGGTGATCAAATCCTGTGTCTCCCTCCCAGAGTTAAATGCTCAAGTCTTCTGCCATAGTTCCAACAATGTTACCAAAACTGAATGTTGCTTCACAGATTTTTGCAACAATATAACACTACACCTTCCAACAGGTAAGAGGTCTTATTTTTAAAATTCATTTCAAATTTCCTTTTAATCTTGGGAAATTATAAATAGTGGAAATCAAACAGTCTTATTTTTTTAAAATAAGAAAATATGCTTCACTATTCTCTTTTTGTTCTTGACTCATAAAATTCTCTAGAGTCCAGTTGATATTGATTTTTTAAAAAAATATTGCACATCACTGTCAAAACATTGACACTGGCATAACCATTTTGAAAAGATTTGTTCACATAAATTGTCTTTTTTGAAGTGAGTAATGGACCTAAAATGAAATGTAAGTTTTTATGAATTTTTCTAAAGGAAAAGAATTGAGGAACATTGATATGTATACAAATAAAAGAAAGACAAAGGAAAGAAACAATGAGCACAAATCTAATCTCTGACAGAAAATAGATAACTATTTTAGCCCTAGTGGAAGTGAGGATGGACAGAGAACATTTTGGGATAATTGAGATGCAGTGGTGGTTATATGGTCATATGTATGTGTAAAAACTCACCAAACTGAAAAATATAATATGTATGCACTTTGTTATATGGAGATTATGCCTCAATTGAGTGGATTTTCAAAGAAGAAAGACTGATTTTTGACTAAATTTAAGGGTAGAACATGGACTCAGATAGAATTCATTGTAAATACTTAATCAGAGTTCATAGACTGGGAAGGACTTGCATTTTAGATGCTCTAAGTACCTTTTATTTTTCCAGCCACATAGGTAGTATTTTGTTCTTTTGTTACAAAGTACTGTCTTGTACCCATACTGACTGGCAGAACATGGTCTTGTGGATAATTTGTTATTGAGATGACACATTAAAGAGACTCTTGACACAGCTGATGAAAGGACTTCCCTTCATATTTCCTTATGTTTTGTACTTAGTTATGGATAAGATCAGAACAGTAGAACTAAAAAAAAAAATAGAAAAAAACCCATTCCTCATTCATGGATTAAAAAATTCAATATTGTTAATATGAGTATCCTCTTCAAATTAATCTATATATTCAGCTCAATCTAAACAATGAATTTTTGGCCCAAGGAGAAACTGGGGAAAAAACCATAAACAAAGAAAAATGTTCATGATAGATCTCAGAGAACCACCAAATAAAGAAATATATGGAATGTGAGGCAGAGAGAATAGGGCAATCTAAAAACCAAGATTGCACGTAGATTTAAGGAATGAAAGGGGCCAAGCATAACTTTTGAGGTTGTATATATAAGATAATGTCTTAGAACAGTATTTCCTAAGAGTGAGACAAGTACCAGTTGTGGTATATGAAAAGATTTTAAGAATTTTCAAGCTGAGTAGGCATGGCAAACACATGTGATATTGAATTTTATATGTGCACACTTAAATGTGTATTAAAATACCACACTGAACCCCATTAATACGTACAATTAATATTTGCTAATTAAAAATTTTTAGAAATTTTTGGAAAAAACACTAAATAATATTAATTACATGATGATATCTTCTCTAATTTTCTTAGTTTTCCTGACTTTTGTATCAAGATTTCTCATTTCCAGATAGTGTGTCTTTAATACTTCATTCTTTTCTCTTTTAAACAGAGAGAAAACACAAACTATCTAACTAGAATGCAGTAACATTGATGGTTTACGTAGTTATCTTCTATTCATGGCAAGCAAACTTTTAAATTTGTGGTAATGATACTAGGTTTCTGTATAAAATAAATGTTTTCAGTTAAGATTTAGTTTATGAAAATTCTGTAGTGGTTTATAAATATGGTGATTTAAGTAAATCTATTGATCACTGATATATTTTCTATCATTGTAGATTAAATTTTTTTTTCTTTTAGAGTTTCACATGAAAGGAGTCATTATGGAACACATTTAGGGGGTTTGACTTCCTTCACTCTACATAGTGTTTTCAAAATTAATCCATGTTGGTTGTATTAGTAGCTTTTTTATTTTTTAAATTCTCAGTAATTACCAATTATATGTACAGAATAATTTTTTAAAGTCCATTCATGTGTTGGTGAGTACTCAGGTTGTTTCCACTTGCAAACTGTTATTAACAAAGCTGTTATGGACATTCATTTACAAGGCTTTGGAGAATGTTTTCATTTCTCTTGGAAAATAACCTGAGTAGAATTGTGGCATCATATGGAAAGTGTATGTTTAACTTCATAAATATAACCTCATAAATAATTTTCAAATTGCTTGTATATCCCCAATAGAAATGTACGATAGCTTCAGTTAGGTCCATACTCTTGCTAACACTTGGTATAATCTGTTCTTTTGATATTAGCCATTCATGTGGTTGTCTAGTCGTATTTTATTTTGGTTTTCATTCATGTTTTTCTGATGAATAATGATGTTAAATTATTTTTATGGGCATATAAGTCATTTCTGTATCTTCCTTTATGAACTATCTATTCAAGTGCCTATTGAAATTGGGTTATTTATCTTCCTATGGTTGAATCATATGAACTTGATATATATTCTCATACAAGTTATCATCATATACATTTATTGTTAATATTTTCTCCCACTCTGTGAATTGCCATTTTATTATTTTTTTTCATTGAATTTTCCACACTTTGGGATGCTATTGTGAATGGTATTTTTAATATCTTAATTTCAAAATGTTAATTGCTGCTATATTAAATAATTAATTTTGTATATTGACCATATATCCTGCAAGATTGAGAAAATAAATTAGTTCTAATAGATTTTGTTTTAAAGATTCTTTGATATTTTCTAAATATGCAATCATCTTATCTGGGAACACAGGTTGTCTTTGATCTCCATTCTGGTCTGTATTCATTTTGCTCATATTTCTTGCCTTTTTTGCATTGCCTGAGACCTCCAATATAATGATCAATAGGGGTGATGAGAGTTAAGGTTCTTACCTTTTTCTGGTCCTATGAAGAATGCATCAGTCTCTTCTATAGAGTGTTGATGCCTATTATCAATTGAGGGAATTTGATGTTATTTCTAAGTTGGTGAAGTTTTTCTTAAATCTTGAATGGAGATTAAATTTTTTCAAGCATATTTACAAATTTATTGAGGTTTACTATGTTGTTTCTTCAGTATGTTGATGTTATGGATTACATTAATTGAGTAGGAAACATTTTCTACAATAAGGATGATATTGTCCAGCCACTAATTAATGTCTACAAGAAAATGCTACATGATATTTCATTGAACTCAAGTGTTTTGACTTAAAGTAAGAATTTGTATGTTTAATGACATTTTTTGGTAAATTGACATTAAACTACAAGGAGAGCATGTGCTCAATGCAGTCATCCCGTGTGGGACTGTTCTCTCTTTGAGGCAGAGCTGGATGGTTATTAGCTGTATTAGGAATAGCAGCTGTTTGAAGAAGAGTTGGGAACCTCCATGCGGAGCACCCACACAATCAGTGCCAACAGCTCCACAGTTTCCACATCATCAGAGAGAGCAATTGATATCTACCCTGCTCTGCCTAGTAGGGATCTGTCAAATTCAGATGTGATCACCTATATGTGAAATATGGAAGAGAACTCCAAAAAACAAATTGTGTGATATTTCTGCAGTACTTGAGAGTCAGCATCATGTTCATGGGCAAATCAGTAAAAGAAAAAGGTGGGGTGGTGATCAGAAGAAGTTGAGCAAAATCTGGGGCGTCCCTTTGTGGCTCCAGCTGAAAGCCAAGTGGGTCCTTGCCCCCCTGGCTCTTTCATCCATCTCCCCAGACCATGGGGTCATTTCTAAATAACCAATTTGATATAAATGCAGTCTCTCAGCTTGGCATGTTTTAGCTCTTCTGTCCTTAGATGCTTTTTGCAATGATCCTTGCCTTGTTTCTTTGTGACAAAATTTCTACCTTAAATACAGCTCATGTTTCTCCCACCCCAAACCTTTGTTGCTTGTACGGTAGTAACTCAGCAATTGAGGAACTGCTGGCACTTGCCCTTGCCCTCTTGAAAATCCTCTTGAGTATTTGATGCTAATTCACAAAACCTTAGTGGCTTTCATACAGGTTTTGATTATGACACATAGAAAGAAATGCATTCTACTTAATTTTCCCCCACCTGACGCGTACAATGAAACAAGATTTTCACAATGCATACTCACCTTTAAAATGTGTGAGGTGCTTTGATTCTTGCTATTTCATTAAATAAAAATGCTAGTCAGATCCCACTAATAGGTTTGTTCACAGTTCAAGAAACAGTACTTTAATTGATATTTAAAATGTAGTAGTTTTAATTGGAGTAAGCACATTTATTACTTTAATTCACTAGTATTAAAAAAAACTATTTGAAATTTTGTTATGATTTTAATTTCACACGTTTTCTTTTTAAATGACCTTTAAAAACTTCTTACTATTCATTTTAAATATAAAAATGGATTAAATTTAAGTCAAATTAATTCAGATTATTATGAGTAATATTTAATTCAGATCACAATGAATTCATTCATTTGCCCTTAAAAAATATCTTCTTGTTTGATACTACACATGGGTTTAATTTTTTAGGAGTTAATCATTTTATTTAATAGAAGTAATTTTATGTTTTGGCAGAAATATACTATTAGAAAATTTGCCTCTTCCCTGAACTTTTGATGTCAATAAAGAAATGATCTTCTAAGTTCAACTGCTTATCACCAATAGAGTTTCTTTTTACATTAAAACAGTCCTTTATTTGACTGGTAATTAAAGTTTATGTCTATAAACAACAAATATACTATTATTTCCATAAAACGAATATGGTACTGAATATTTTAAAATTAAATATAGACTATGCAAATCAGTTAAACAAGAGAAACTTCTATGTTTCCTGGAGCTTACCATAATTTCCTCTCCATTTTTATTTTAAGACAGATAAGAGCTTTCTTCAATTCTATCAGTGCTATTTCATTAAATAGAAATGCTTTTATTTAACCATCCTTATCTCCTGACTTTGTCAACCATTCACTTGGCTCCAGGATCTGGCAGATACCTCCAGGGCAAATGGCATCCATGCTCATGCCCTCTCAGGATGCTTCACTGTGACTCTAGTCCCTCTGATGTAGCACTCCCAGGCTTTGTTTCCTGCCCGGTTCCAACTCAGGCAGGATTGTACTCCCTCAGCTTCCTCTCAAATAAGGAGAGAAGCGATTATGGTGGGGAAAAAAAAATCATCTTTGGAAATAATTGATACATCCCTTAACTATTCAAGAATATTTTCCTTTCAAAAAGAAAAGAGATATTTGCATAAATTAGTATGTGCTATGGGAAAAATCAGGTTGGGTCAACAAATAATAACAGGTGAAAGAGTCTGACACTCAGTGGATGATGTTTGCAGTGTTAGTCCCTGCATGGGTTCTGTCTGTGAGCCCCGTAATCTATCCCCCACCCTACCCCCACCCCGATTTTTCTCACTGCTTTTACATATTTGGAATTAATTTGGCTTTCTGTCTCTATCCTCTATTTCTTTCAGACTCTTTTATTCATATTTTTAAATCTTTGAATCTCTGATAATTTCAATATCTAAACAGTTTCTGAGACTTTAATTCTGCTCTTTTAGATTCTGCTGACTCGTATTCTTGCTAGTTTCTTTCCTTGGATTTTCTAAAAATTATTTTATTTATTTTTTATTTTTTACATTGTGAGCTTGTATTGTTGAGAACCTTACCTGAAGGAACTTTTGGAGCCTGTATTGAATTAGCTCCTTCAGAGAAGATATTTGTTAGTTTTTGCCAAATGTGTCTGAGGGTGCTACCAACTCCAATCCATTCAATTCTAGAATTTGGTCTTTGGGGCCAACATGTAGAGTGAATCCTGGCTCTAAGCTTGCCAGTATGGTACATAACTGTGGTGAAGAACTCTCGAAGACAAATGTTTTTCTGCTCTACCTAAAGTCAAGGTTGAGTCATAGGAGGGTACACCTTGTCTCTTTGTGGAACACCTTTTGATTTGTCTTGTTTTCAAGGAGTCACCATTTATATTTGCCTGAATTGATAAGAATCTCTCTCCTGACCTTCACTGTTTCAGGAACCATCCTTTATCTCCTGAATTTGTCAACCATGCACTTGGCCCCAGGATCTGGCACATACCTCCAGGGCAAATGGCATCCATGCTCCTGCACCTCTTTGCATTGGCACTGTGGTTGTGGCTGCTGAGCAATTCATTTATTTTTTCCACCCGCTTAATCATAAAATAGAAAAACATTTTTTTCATTTGTATTTTATTTAGCATTTTCATGTGTACCAAAAGGATTTCTATGGACATCTAAAGTGTAACTTGGCAAAAGTGTAAATTCTAGGATGGTTTATTTTTGAAATGATACTGGCATAATTATCTATCCATCTGGAAGAACACAGGGTTGTACCACAGTGTCATACCATATACAAAAATAAATTGCAGCTTGATTAAATATCTAATTGTGACATATAAAACAATTTAAATGTCAGAGGAAAATTTAGAAAAAAAGATTTTTATGACTTTATAGTATGGAAGCTGTTCTTAAATAAGACAGGAAACTCACTGCTATAAAAGGAAAAGAGATAAAATTGACTACATGAAAACGAAAATAATAATGGATGATAAAAGAGAACATAAATAAAACCAAGAGATAAATTAAATATTGGATAGAAATATTTATAGCATATATAACTGGGGAAAGGTAACTATTTTAAAAGATAGAGACTGACGAGAGAAGGATCAGAGGAGAGGAGGGAATGGGTGGGTGTTAAGTGAAAAAATGAGCAAAGGACACAAGTTTTGTAGAAAAGAAAATCCGAGGTGGTCAAGTTTTGAAATGATGTGCAACCTCAGGAATAGCTGAGAAGATATTAATTAAAATGATGACATACTATTAGATTGGCAAAGGTTAAAAAGAGTGACATGTTAGGGTGTTTTCAACTAAAAGCATCAGAAAATTAGATAGTGTCATCTTCAATAATAAAACAATTCACTGAATCACATGGTGAGAAATCTGGAAGCAATCTCAGTGTCACCATCCTACTTCTAGGTTTCTTTTTGCCAGTTGTGGATACCCTCATTGTTTACAGCATGATAGTTTTTCTCTGATTCCTCTGATAGTTTTCCTCTGATTCTTTTTTCCTCATGTGAATCTGTTTTTATTATTGATGTAGGTTTGGGGTTTTGTTCTTTGGGGGCTCAAGTTTCAAGGCAAGCTCAATTTGATTTGCCCAAATTAGGTAGTGTACTAGAAACTCTATTTAGTTGAGATGTCAAAGGTCTTTTTTCTTATTGCAAATTTAGACCACAAATAAACTCTTCTCCTTCTACCACAAATATGGACTTTGGGCTTATTACAAATAAATAAGTAAATAGAATAATTTGTTCCTGAGAACCTGTGAATGAACCTCTCATGTATACTTTAGGGTTTTTATTTATTTATTTTTTTCTGCTGCTTGGGTGGTGCAGGACTTTCCAGATAAATACTTCCTTTAGTTTAGTTAGAGTCACTAAAGGGACCATAACTGCCTCTAAGAAAAAGCACAAACTCTCTCTGGTGGAAGACTGGGCCTCCAAGAGACACAGCAACCATACTTTGAAGGACACGATCTGTGGAGCAGACTCACCACGCACTCAGCAAGGCAGCTGAGCCAGAGCCAGCAGAGAAGACCACACACCGGAAGAAATGGTTTCATATCTGATGGTTAACAGACAAAATTCACAGACTACGTATGTTTTTAGGTTTAAAGGAATAAAAGGCAAACTTGAAAATAGTTTTTGGAGAATAGGAAACCATGAAAAAGTGAGATAGCAGATGTGAACAGTAGCAGAAAAAAAAAAACTCCTTCAAATTAAAAACAACAACAACAACAACAAAGGAATGGATTTGACAACAACTGTATAATAACAATTGAAGAGAGAATCAGGGATCTGAAATACAAGTCAGATGAAATTATTTTATGTGCAGTATGTAGAGAAGACATGATGGAAAACATGAAGAAGATAACAAACAGGAAAATGTAAGGAGCTGTATCATCTGCTCTTATGAAGTCAGAAAGAGAGGAGACAAAAATTGGGCAAAAATGTTTATGCGCAGAGATAACAATTCAGAATTTCCCAGAACTGATCAAGTATGCCAGTCCAGAAATCTCAGAAATTTAACAAAAATCAAGAGGACAAATACAAAGAAATCCAAAAACTTGCCACATCATTGTAAAGCTACAGAACACCAAAGCAAAGAGAGATTCTAAAAGTTACAGAGAACAAAGGTAAATCAAATTCAAAAGAGCTACAGTAGGCTGACATCTTCTTAAAAGCAAAAAATAAAAGGAGAAACAGTGGAATTGTATCTTCCATGTTTGAAAAGCAAATAACAAAATTCTGTATACAGCCAAATTATCTTTAAAGCATATATGTAAGGCAAAGACATTTTTAATCAATATAGGATTACATTATGCAGAAAATAAAGGAGTATAGTTATCCAAGAGTAGAGGAAATTCCAAAGAATGCCCTTCAGGTATAAAAAATTAAGGAGACATTAAGGGTGAGTGAAGAGTAAAGAAAATGAAAAACGTGTGGCTGATTCTAAAGAATCTCCATCAATAATAAAGTCTGTGGCTCTTTAAAAAATTATACTAAGTGATCATTGAATATAAAAATAACACACTATATATGTCAGGAGAGGCAAATGGAGTTAAAATGTTCATAGGGCCTACTTTAGGAGGAAAGTAAAGATATCATTAAGCATTATTTCAAATGTGCTTTGAAATGGCCTGAGGTCATTTCTCCACACCTATAAAATAATAGGAAGTGAGAATGTTCTCTGTAATCTGCAACAGAAAAAAGAATGGAATAATGGAATCAATCCAACAGAAGTCAAAAAGAGAAAAGGAAACATACACCAGATATGACAAAAAGAAAGCAACCAACATATGTCATTAATAATTAAGTGTAAATACATTAATGTAAATACACTATGCAAAGATTGTCAAATTGGAAAAGAACTAACTCAATTACCTGTTGTTTAAAAGTATGTATATAAGATGAAATTTTACAGAAATATTTTAATTATTGTGATAGAAAAGATATGCCTTATACTTCAAACAAACAAACAGAAAGTATTGGGTGACTCCTATTAAGAGCAGACAAAATAAACTTTAATGCAAAAAAAATTACTGGAGCTGAAAATGATCAGGGCTGGAGGTGTGTGGCTCAGTGGTGGAGTGTGTTTTTAGTGTGCATGAGGCCCTGTGTTCATTCCCCAGAACCAAAAAGTTCATTTTATGTGCATGTAAGAACACAGCCTAAAAAATAAATAAAATGTTATGAAACAATAAGGAGAAATAGAAGTCCATAATCTCAAAGGGAGATTTAAAAGTAGCACTGACCTGGTAATTGATAGATATTTTCCTAGAAAATGATTCCCAGATCCCAAAAATCTTAGGACATTAAAGAACTTAAATCAATGATCTTAAAGCAGGCAGGAAAAACATATTCCCTTAAAGAAAATTTCAAAGCCCAAGAGGATCTACTAGAAAATTATGCTAAACTTCCAGGAACAGATAATTTTTACATAAACTCTTCCAAAGCATGTGTAAGGATAAAATATTCCATAATTCATTTATGCATAATCTTAATATCAAAGCCCAACAAAGTAGAAAAAAAGGAAAATTATGTCCTGCTCACTCATGAACATATATGCAGGTATCTAAAATTTGAATAGGAACCATATAGGATGCTGAGATCCTACAGGGAGTATGGGAACCATAGTTGAAATTAACCAAAGTTAATAAGAAGATGATCAAGTCTAATAATAAAACTGTTGTTTAAAGACAAGGAAATCACTATTCCTCAAATCAAGATAATGGCTGCTTTGGGGAAGGGACAAGGTTGTGATCATGTGGAGGTATTTTATTTTATTTTATTTTATTTTTTTTTTATTGTTGGTCGTTCAAAACATTACATAGTTCCTCATACATCATATTTCACAGTTTGATTCAAATGAGTTATGAACTCCCAATTTTATCCCGTATACAGATTGCTGCATCACATCAGTTACCCTTCCATTGATTGACATATTGCCTTTCTAGTGTCTGATGTATTCTGCTGTCTATATTATTCTCTACTATCCCCCCTCCCCTCCCCTCCCCTCCCCTTTTCTCTCTCTACCCCTTCTACTGTAAATCACTTCTTCCATTTGAATTATCTTGTCTTACCCCTCCTTTCCTCTTATATGTCATTTTGTATAACCCTGAGGATCGCCTTCCATTTCCATGTGATTCCCCTTCTCGTTTCCTTTCCCTCCCACCTCTCAACCCTGTTAATGAAAATCTTCGTCTCAAGCTCTTCGTCCCTACCCTGTCCTTGTTTCCTCCCCTTATATCAGAGGAGTCATTTGGTATTTGTTTTTTAAAGATTGACTAGCTTCACTTAGCATAATCTGCTCTAATGCCATCCATTTCCCTCCAAATTCTATGATTTTGTCATTTTTAAATGCAGAGTAATACTCCATTGTGTATAAATGCCACATTTTTTTAATCCATTCATCTATTGAAGGGCATCTAGGCTGATTCCACAATCTTGCTATCGTGAATTGTGCTGCTATGAACATCGATGTAGCAGTGTCCCTGTAGCATGCTCTTATTAGGTCTTTAGGGAATAGACCGAGAAGGGGAATAGCTGGGTCAAATGGTGGTTCCATTCCCAGCTTTCCAAGAAATCTCCATACTGCTTTCCAAATTGGCTGCACCAATTTGCAGTCCCACCAGCAATGAACAAGAGTGCCCTTTTCCCCACATCCTCTCCAGCACTTATTGTTGTTTGACTTCCTAATGGCTGCCAATCTTACTGGAGTGAGATGGTATCTTAGGGTAGTTTTGATTTGCATTTCTCTGACTGCTAGCGATGGTGAGCATTTTTTCATGTACTTATTGATTGATTGTATGTCCTCTTCTGAGAAGTGTCTGTTCAGGTCCTTGGCCCATTTATTGATTGGGTTACTTGTTGTCTTATTGTCTAATTTTTTGAGTTCTTTATATATTCTGGTTATTAGGGCTCTATCTGAAGTGTGTGGAGTAAAGATTTGTTCCCAGGATGTAGGCTCCCTGTTTATCTCTCTTATTGTTTCTTTTGCTGAGAAAAAACTTTTTAGTTTGAGTAAGTCCCATTTGTTGATTCTAGTTGTTAACTCTTGCGCTATGGGTGTCCTATTGAGGAATTTGGAGCCTGCTCCCACAGTATGTAGATCATAACCAACTTTTTCTTCTATCAGATGCCGTGTCTCTGATTTAATATCAAGCTCCTTGATCCATTTTGAGTTAACTTTTGTGCAAGGCGAGAGATAGGGATTCAGATTCATTTTGATGCAAATGGATTTCCAGTTTTCCCAGCACCATTTGTTGAAGATGCTATCCTTCCTCCATTGCATGCTTTTAGCCCCTTTATCAAATATAAGATAGTTGTAGTTTTGTGGATTGGTTACTGTGTCCTCTATTCTATACCATTGGTCCACCCGCCTGTTTTGGTACCAGTACCATGCTGTTTTCGTTACTATTGCTCTGTAGTATAGTTTGAAGTCTGGTATCGCTATACCGCCTGATTCACACTTCCTGCTTAGTATTGTTTTTGCTATTCTGGGTCTTTTATTATTCCATATGAATTTCATGATTCTTTTATCTATTTCTACAAGAAATGCAGCTGGGATTTTGATTGGCATTGCATTGAACTTATAGAGAACTTTTGGTAATATCGCCATTTTGATGATGTTGGATCTGCCTATCCATGAGCAGGGTATATTTTTCCATCTTCTAAGGTCTTCTTCTATGTCTTTCTTTAGGGTTTTGTAATTTTCATTGTATAAATCTTTCACCTCTTTTGTTAGGTTGATTCCCAAGTATTTTATTTTTTGGGGGGATATTGTGAATGGAGTAGTTGTCCTCATTTCCGTTTCAGAGGATTTGTTGCTGATATACAGGAATGCCTTTGATTTATGCGTGTTGATTTTATATCCTGCCACTTTGCTGAATTCATTTATTAGCTCTAATAGCTTCTCTGTAGACCCTTTTGGGTCTGCTAGGTATAGAATCATATCATCTGCAAATAGTGATAATTTAAGTTCTTCTTTTCCAATTTTTATCCCTTTAATTTCTTTCGTCTGTCTAATTGCTCTTGCCAGTGTTTCGAGGACTATGTTGAACAGAAGTGGTGAGAGAGGGCATCCCTGTCTTGTACCAGATCTTAGAGGGAATGCCTTCAATTTTTCTCCATTCAGAATGATGCTGGCCTGTGGCTTATCATATATTGCTTTTACAATGTTGAGGTATGATCCTGTTATCCCTAATTTTTCTAGAGTTTTGAACATAAAGGGATGCTGTACTTTGTCGAATGCTTTTTCTGCGTCTATCGAGACTATCATATGGTTCTTATTTTTTAGTCTATTGATGTGGTGGATAACATTTATTGATTTCGGTATATTGAACCAGCCTTGCATCCCATGGATGAATCCTACTTGATCATGGTGTATAATTTTTTTGATATGTATTTGAATCCGGTTCGCCAGAATTTTATTGAGAATTTTTGCGTCAAGGTTCATTAGAGATATTGGTCTGTAGTTTTCTTTCTTTGAAGTGTCTTTGTCTGGTTTCGGAATCAGGGTGATGTTGGCCTCGTAGAATGAATTTGGAAGTTCTCCCTCTTTTTCTATTTCCTGAAATAGCTTGAAAAGTATTGGTGTTAGTTCCTCTTTAAAGGTTTTGTAAAACTCTGCTGTATACCCATCCGGTCCTGGGCTTTTCTTAGTTGGTAGTCTTTTGATGGTTTCTTCTATTTCTTCTATTGTTATTGGTTTGTTTAGGTTGTCTATATCCTCCTGGTTCAATCTGGGCAGATCGTAAGACTTAAGGAATTTATCTATGCCTTCACTATCTTCTATTTTATTGGAGTATAAGGCTTCAAAATAGTCTCTGATTATCTTCTGTATTTCTGAAGTGTCTGTTGTGATATTGCCTTTTTCATCCCGTATGCTAGTAATCTGGGTTCTCTCTCTTCTTCTCTTCGTTAGCATGGCTAAGGGTCTGTCAATTTTATTTATTTTTTCAAAGAACCAGCTTTTAGTTTTGTCAATTTTTTCAATTGTTTCTTTTGTTTCAATTTCATTAATTTCAGCTCTGATTTTGATTATTTCTTGCCTTCTACTTCTTTTGCTGTTGTTTTGCTCCTCTTTTTCTAGGATTTTGAGATGAAGTATGAGATCATTTATTTGTTGGTTTTTTCTTTTTTTGAGGAATGAACTCCAAGCAATGAATTTTCCTCTTAGGACTGCTTTCAATGTGTCCCATAGATTCCGATATGTTGTGTCCGTGTTTTCATTTAACTCTAGGAATTTTTTAATTTCCTCCTTGATGTCTTCAATAACCCATATGTCACTCAGCAACCTGTTGTTCATTCTCCAAGTGATGCTTGATTTTTCCTTTCTTCTTTTATCATTGATTTTCAGTTTCATTCCATTATGATCAGATAAGATGCATGGTATTATCTCTACCCCTTTATATTGTCTAAGAGTTGCCCTGTGACATAATATATGGTCTATTTTTGAGAAGGTTCCATGTGCTGCTGAAAAAAAAGTGTAACTACTTGATGTTGGGTGGTAAAGTCTATATATGTCAATTAAGTCTAGGTTATTAATTGTGTTGTTGAGTTCTATAGTTTCCTTGTTTAACTTTTGTTTGGAAGATCTGTCCAGTGGTGAGAGAGGTGTGTTGAAGTCTCCCATGATGATTGTATGGTGGTCTATCAGACTCTTGAACTTGAGAAGAGTTTGCTTGATGAACATGGCTGCACCATTATTTGGGGCATATATATTTATGATTGTTATGTCTTGTTGGTTTATGGTTCCCTTGAGCAGTATGAAGTGTCCTTCTTTATCCCTTTTGATTAGCTTTGGCTTGAAATCTATTTTATTAGATATGAGTATGGACATGCCTGCTTGTTTCCGCTGTCCATATGAGTGGTATGATTTTTCCCAACCTTTCACCTTCAGTCTATGGATATCTTTTTCTATCAGATGCGTCTCCTGTAGACAGCATATTGTTGGGTCTTGTTTTGTGATCCATTCTACTAGCCTGTGTCTCTTAATTGGTGAGTTTAAGCCATTGACATTTAGGGTTATTATTGAGATATGGTTTGTACTTCTATCCATATTTGTTTATTGATGTTACTAAACCTGATTTGTTATCCTCTTTGACTACTTTCCCCCCTTTACTGTCCTACCTCCCATTGTTGGTTTTCAATGTTATTTTCCATTTCCTCTTCCTGCAATGTTTTGCCAAGGATTTTTTGAAGAGATGGTTTTCTAGCTGCGAATTCTTTTAACTTTTGTTTATCATGGAAGGTTTTAATTTCATCTTCTAACCTGAAGCTTAATTTTGCCGGATACATGATTCTTGGTTGGAACCCATTTTCTTTCAGTGTTTGAAATATGTTATTCCAGGATCTTCTAGCTTTCAGAGTCTGTGTTGAGAGATCAGCTGTTATCCTGATTGGTTTACCCCTAAATGTAATCTGCTTCCTTTCCCTTGTAGCTTTTAAAATTCTTTCCTTATTCTGTATGTTGGACATCTTCACTATAATGTGTCTAGGTGTGGATCTCTTATGGTTTTGTACATTCGGCGTCCTGTAGGCTTCTAGGATTTGGGATTCTGTCTCATTCTTCAAGTCTGGGAAGTTTTCTCGTATTATTTCATTGAATAGGCTGTGTATTCCTCTGGTTTGGAGCTCTGTGCCTTCTTGTATCCCAATGACTCTTAAATTTGGTCTTTTGATATTGTCCCATATTTCTTGGATGTTCTGTTCATAGTTTCTTAGCAGACTTGCTGAGCTGTCTATGTTCTTTTCCAGTTGAAATACTTTGTCTTCATTGTCTGATGTTCTCTCTTCTAAGTGATTTACTCTGCTGGTAGTATTCTCAATTGAGTTTTTAAGTTGGTTTATTTTTTCCTGCAATTCTAGTATTTCTATTTGTTTGTTTTTTATTTCCTCTATCTCCCTGTGAAATTGATCTTTTACTTCCTGGATTTGTTTGTCAATGTGATCTTTCATTATGTGATTTTGCTGTCTCATGTCTTCCTTGAGACTCCAGATCATCTGAAGCATGTATATCCTGATCTCTCTATCTGACATTCCATCTGTTGCACCTATTACCTCTTCTAAAGTTGAGTTGACCTGCATTGCCTGTGGTCCTTTCTTTCCTTGTCTTTTCATACTGCTGGCGTTTCTTTCTGCTTGGTGAAACTGTTGTGTTTTGAAATTTTCCCTCTATTTATTTATATTGCTCTTGTATAGTTGAATAATCACCCTTGCAGGGCATGTAGTGGCTGTGATCCTCCTCCAATTGGTGTGATCCGTCTACCACGCTGGGAGGCCCTAGGTCTGCTCTGCTGGTCGGTCAAAGGTCCGCCTACCCAGCAGGCACGAGGGGCACCTCTATCACTCCGCAGGTTGCTGGGCCTAACCTCCCGATGGGTCAAAGGTTCGCCTAGCTTGCAGGGGGCTGCTCCCGGAGCGAGAGCTAGGCCTCCCGGGGGAGCCCGGATGGTGGAGGCCGACTGCCGGTTCAGGCGGGGTGGGCCAAGCCGCACTGGGTGCCGGCGGCTTGCAAACGCGGCTGGTATCAGCAGGACTTAACTCCTGCACCCGTTGCGGGGGCACCTTTATCGCCGAGTAGCTGCGGTCGCGTGGTTGGGACCCGGGCGGGTGGGGCCGCTTCTCCCAGGGCGAGAGCTGGGCCTCCCGGGGGAGCCCGGATGGCGGAGGACTGCCGGTTCAGGCGGGGGACTGCCGGTTCAGGCGGGGCGGGCCAAGCCGCTCCGGGATCCCGCGGGTTGCAAAGGCGGTTGGCGTCTGCAGGACTTAACTTCTGCACCCGCCGCCGGTTCAGGCGGGGAGGGCCAAGCCGCTCAGGGTTCCCGCGGGTTGCAAAGGCGGCTGGCGTCTGCAGGACTTAACTTCTGCACCCGCCACGTGGGCACCTTTATTGCCTAGTAGCTGTGGCTGCCTGGTTAGGAACCGGGCGGGTGGGGCCGCTTTTCCCAGGGCGACAGCTAGGCCTCCCGGGGGAGCCTGTATGGCGGAGGACTGCCGGTTCCGGCGGGGCGGGCCAAGCCGCTCAGGGATCCCGCGGGTTGCAAAGGTGGCTGGCGTCTGCAGGACTTAACTTCTGCACCCACCACGAGGGCACCTTTATCTCCAAGTAGCTGAGGCCACCTGGTTAGAAACCGGGCGGGTGGGGCCGCTTCTCCCAGGGCGAGAGCTAGG
Source organism: Urocitellus parryii (assembly GCF_045843805.1). Classification (NCBI taxonomy): domain Eukaryota; kingdom Metazoa; phylum Chordata; class Mammalia; order Rodentia; family Sciuridae; genus Urocitellus; species Urocitellus parryii. The sequence continues at coordinate 211,841,094 of NC_135531.1, read as the reverse complement.
CCTATGTGGAGGTATTTTAGAGAGGAGTGTGGGGAATGAGTAGGTTATGAATTGCAGTTTGTAATTATTTGTTTTATTCTACCTAGATGTTATATACACTTTTCTGTAAACAAATGAATAAAACATCAAATTTCAAGGTTATATTTATATATTCTATTAACATTTGGAGTTGGGATGGGAGAGAATTGGCAGAGGACATTATTTAACTCTTTCCTTGCAAATTCCAATGCTGTTTAAATTATTATTATTTTTTTCCTAATGAAAACCAAATTAAGTTAAGGTTAAAAATGACTATCAATAATTGTTTAAAAGACATCTGGTAGCCTTCAACAACTACTTAGTAGAACCTAGATTTTTAACTGCTCTGACAACTGTCCACTTAACAGAAATATTTCTGCTGTTCTTGCAACTAAGTATGGCCAGGAGACTTGAATTCTGGCTGACAAGGCGGGTGGTAGTGTTTTGGAGAACTTCTGAGAAAGTCCATTAAAACAGAACTGGCACATTGATGTGCCATCCATCTCCATGTTGCCTGGATGTAATGGTTGGACTTCTGACTTGGACCACAAGGGTGATGCTGCACTATAGAGATGACAACAGGAGAGCTGAGAGGAGTCTGACTGACAACTTCATGGAGACACCTGGCTAACAGAACTACCTGTCTTCCAATTCCTTTTCAATAGGAGAAAATAGAAAATTCCTACTTGTCTTTTTCTGCTACTGGCAGTTAAATCCAATTCTAATTAACATACAAATGGCAAAACAACTCAACCAGAGTTCTGCCTGCCTGGGGGATGTGTGTGGCCTGAAGACAAGTTTTGTTTGATCTATGCAGTTTCTGGGAAAGAAAAATGAATGTGTTTATAATGTTAAAAACATTTAGAGGCTGCTATAGTTGAATAGTTGTGCCTTTCCTTCATTCACGTATTGGAATCCTAATCCCTAAGGTGATGGTATTAGGATTTGGAGCCTTTGGAGAAGAGATTAGTCATGAGGGTAGAGTTTACATGAATGGGATTAGTGTCTTTATAAAAGAGGCCTAAGGGAGCTCCTTCTACCAGGTCACAGCAAGCAGGTCCCACCTATGTCCTGGAAAGTGGGAGCTCATCAAACATGGAGTTTATTTGTGCCTTGTCCTTGAGCTTCTTAGCGTTCACAAGTGTGAGAAACAAATTTATATTGTTTATTTTTTAAAAATAAACAATATAAATTTTATAATTATATAATTATAAACTATAAATTTTTTAAAAATAAATCCTAACCCTGATTCTTAACTCGCCTTGAAAAATCAAAATATTGGGCATCCCTGAAGTGTCCCTTGTGGTATCAGTTGCCCAAAAAGGAATAGTAACTGACTTTTCCTTATTAGACACAAGAGTTTCCTATTCTTTGTGTTCACTCAGTATGTATGGAGTTTATGTTCACTATTGTAGACTTCCCACTATCAAGAGTTTAGTTTGTTCTCTATTTTAATATTGTTGTGTTTTTCTGTTTGATATAATTTTATTCCATACCTTTTTTCTCCTTAACATTAAAAACAATTTTTTTTTCTACGTGAAGGAAACATTTTGTAGCTTATTCTTTCATGGCTGAGTTACACTTCAGTTTATAATGAAGGATTTCTTGTGATTCTAGGTGACATCAAAGATATGATTATAAGCTGGGTGCAGAGGTGTACACCTGTAATCCCAACAGCTCAGGAGACTGAGGCAGGAGGATTGTGAGAAATAGAAATAGCTGATGTCAAATTGCATCAAGAACACTCTATAATTGTTCATGGAAATTTTACATCACAAGGTTAGGAAGCTTCAGCAGAGAAGCTGGTTATTTATAGGGTTAATTTTGATAGGAATTGCTGGTTAGTTCATGCTTACACTAATTGCAATCCTTCATAGGGAATTAGACTTTTCAAAAAAACCTTCAAGTTCCAGGCATCTTTGTTCCCATTTTTTTCTCCTAAAAATTCAGTACTCGATAGCATAAGTGTAGTGATAATTTCTGATTTTTTTCCTTTAGATTTCAATTATTTTAATAATACTATTATATTGCCAGGTGATGATTCATGCCTATAATCCTAATGACTTGGGAGGCGGAAGCAGGAGGATTATAATATCAAGGCCAGCCTCAGGAACTTAGCAAGACCTTGTCTCAAAATAAAAAATAAAAAGGGACTGGCAATGTAACTCAGTCAAAAAGCTCCCTTGGGTTCAATCCCCAGTACCAAAAAAAAAAAAAAAAAAAAAAGAAAAAAATAATAGTATTATATTATTACTAATTTAAATAATTAGTTTCAATAAAAAGGATATAAGAACAATGTTTAAATGTGGGTGCTTTGTTAATTTCGTATAATTCTCAACTTCCTGTTCTGTCTTTCATTGTGTAAAAAGAGAAAGGAAGATTAATTATTTATTATTTTATGTTAGTGGATAGTGTATATTGATTAGGTTTATTTCTAAATTAGCCTTCAGTTTCAACCAAACCACAGTTTTGCTTCTGAAGAAGACAAACAGCCAAAACAAAATCAAATTTATCAAAAATTAGTAATTTTAAAAAATGCAGACTCAGGAATTGAGTGTTATTCTTTTGGGAGTTTAAGTCCTGTTATCTCTATTCCTTTAAAAAATGTCAATTGTTGTTTTTAACATTCTTATGGCTTCTATTTGAGACACAAATTCTTTGCTGTAGTCAGGATAAGGTGACATGTGCACGCTGAGAAATGCTCATGGGACCCCTTGTGGAATTGTTCTGCCATCACATGAACAAATCCATTTATAGCTCACTCTCTGAGGATTCAGTGCACACCTGACAGGTGTGCCAGACAGGCTTTTCTTTCCCTGTAAAGTGAAAGGTGCTATGATTTTATATTTTGGAAAATTCTCTGAAGTATAAGCAAACAAAGAAGTCGAACTTGTGCTTTAAAAGTTTAATACAGGAAGCATTTCTTGTCTTCAGAAACAAGTACAATGATTTAGGTTAGGAGATTTTGTTCATAACGATGTAATTGGAAATTGAAAGTGAAATTTATAACAAAATTTAAATTGAGGATTATGCATTATGTAAGGCTGTACTCTCTCAGTCATGTAAGTGCCATTATATTTTAACTCAAATATGTTTTGGATGATTATTATATGCAGGACATTGAGCTAGGTCAAAATGTGATTATCCCACATCAATCTTTTCCAAGCGAACAAGCTGCTTTGTGTGAATATATTAGCTGTTATACTAGTATAGACTTTAGGACAGGGAAGTGTGACTTTTCTGTTGTCATCAATATTTTAAGTACCTTCACTGAACAAGGCCCTCTGCCGTGAGCTGGGAAGAGAAAGGTGTGAGATATGAGTATGGCTTCCAAGGAACTTTCATTTTTCCCATATAAAGCATTGATTTAAGGAAAGAACTTAAAATATCCCTTGAATAATTACCTTCTGATTTCTTTACAAACATGTATCATTTCAGAATATGTGTTTCGATGGCAGAGATGAAAAGATGATCAATTTAACTGCCTTGCAAGTAAGGAAAACTAATAGTGGAACCTATTTAAATTTTCCTTCCTACATTTTATTAATCTAATTTCTCCTGAGTAAAAGTATTTTTTTGGTACTGGGGGATTGAACTCATGAGTCCTTGGCCACTGAACCACATGCCCAGCCATATTTTGTTATTTATTTAGAGACAGAGTCTGGCTGAGTTGCTTAGTGCCCTGATTTTTGCTGAGGCTGGCTTTGAACTCGTACTCCTCCTTTGTCAACCTCCCAAGTTGTTGGGATTACAGGCGTGTGCCACTGTACCCAGCTCTGAGCGAAAGTTCTTCATACTTTTAAGTCAATGATTATATTCTTCAATCCAATATTCTTATTTTCTTAAAATATTTTTAAAAAGCATTATTCTTAAGTTCAGATGCTGATGGGTAAAAGATTTGCAGCCTTTAGATGTTCTTCACATACTCCCTGAAAACATACCACAGGGTAAAAACTGTCCTGGAAATATTTTTACATGCGATGTCCCCTGTGTGCTATAACATTAGTAAATCTGGCCAGATGAAGACGGTGTGCAAATAACCACTCACAGACTGAGCACTGAACAATGGAATGGCCCATTAATAGTTCATCAGATTCATTTAACATGTCAAAATAATTGTCATTTTATTTCTGTTCCTGTCATGGTTTAGTTTTATCTCTAGGTTAGAAAATCTTCTCTTATTTAGTACATGATTATTCTCGATTTGTGTAGAATGAAGACCTTTTGCTGTTACCCACAGTGGAGAACCTTGAAGGGATCTAACTAAATCAACTTATAACTGGATTATACCTGAGGAATCTTACAATGGTCACTGTAAAAAAGTAGGCTAGACAAGGGGGAGGCAGGCCAGTGTAGGTGGGGTATCTGCCTGTAATCTGTGAGCACAAAATTGCATGGGAAGGTGACAGGTAAAACCAGCATTTGTGACTTAGCTCCAGCCTTGTTCAGTGAAGTTCTTAAAATATTGATAACAGGGGAGAAGTCCAAAAAGTCTATGCTAGTATAACCTCCCTCCCCTCACATCTAAATTATTCTGTGAACAATTTCTAACTTCTTTACAAACATGTAACATGTTAATGATTTCTCATTGCTTAGCATGTCACTCTGTTTTTGACAAAAGAAAGTATTCCTTTTGAGTTAATGAGGCACCTTTTACTATCTTAGGGGTAATAGATTCTTCAGTTGCAGTTGCACATATTATTTTTACTATTTTGCCCCAGAAGCCTGAGAAGTAAACAATGTTCCTATGTCACAGGCCTGTATCACAGAAGGTTTATGAGGAAAGTGGATGGACAGACATTATCATATCATTCAATTGATCATGGTGGCGTTTTCCAGGTGACAGGACAGGAACAGAACCTTCAGAAAGCATCTCTATCAATATTGTCTTTTGGTTGATGTATTACCTGAGAATACTCCAAAGCCATGAACTGGAAAAAAAATAAATGTTCCGTCTGTAGCTGTAGAATTGGGTGAGAAGGCAACTAGTTGAAGCTGTGAATGTTCATAGTTGAAGATGTGATATTTACACATTCATGAACTGAAACTAGCAAAATCAATATTTTCACTTAGGAAAAACCTTTAATAAAAGGAGGAGAAGGAGTGGTTTTAGAGCTAAATTAGTGTATAGTGGGTTTTAGGAGTGTTTGGGGCCCCTGTGAGTTTCTGTAACTACTTGCTACAGAAACTTTCAGGAGGGATTTCAACACAGTGTTCTATTGTGGTGCCTCAGTTTTTACTCAGTTGAAAGTCATTAAAATATGATAGGGGAACATGTCTGTAAATTGAATATTGTACTAAGAGATTTTCAAGCCAGTGAGAATCCAGTGTATTAATTATTTGAAGCAATTAATTAAGCACATACTTCCACTCAATTCTAAGCCTTCTCCTCATAATAACACATGCTAAGGAAATGTAAATTTATTAAGCTGAATGCCATTTAAGTCTCTTAGGCATCAGTACTTTTTCATATTTTTTGATAAAAAAGGATAAGAGGTCAGCAGGGAGGAAGTATGAGAATCCTGCCAACATCGTCTCATCTTTCTCCTTTCATCTGGATGAGTTTGCCTCCCAGGAGCATGAAATAAAAAGTGGCAAGGAGGAATGAGAATGAGCTCCTGGGAGCAGCCCATGCACTGAACTAATTCTGAACTTCATGTGGGCAGCAGCCACCACCAGGGGCTTTCCCCACCACCACCTCCACCCACGGCTCTAGGGAAAGTTGCAAAATCCACAACAATCAATTTATTTTTTCCTTCCTACCCCCTTCTTGCTTTCCCTCCCTCCCTCCTTCCTTCCTGGTTTCTTTCTTCCTGTTTTCCACTTTGCTAACTGTCAGCCTTCTGTGTCCATGAGTTCCACACACACAGATTTAATCAACCACAGATTGAAGATATTCAGAGAAAAAAATTGCATCCTTACTGTACATGCCCAGATTCTTGCTTATTGCTGTTCTCTAAGCAGCACAACTATTACAGAGCGTTTGCATTGTATTAGGTACTATAAGTAATCTAGAAAGTGTATGGGAGGTTGTGCATAGGTTTTATGCAGATACTATTTTTATGCAAGTACTACCTATAGTATATAAAGGACTTAAGCATCCTTGGATTTTGAACCCACTGCGGATACCAAGGGATGACTATATTTCTTTTATTTGTGATTTCTTGGTTCAACATATTCTGGGGGAGATATTTGAGAGCTAATTTCTCACATATCTAAGCTGATGCTTTTCCCCTCATTTCCCCATTTGCTATGGAGTGACGTAACTTGAATTAGCAATGCAGCACTCTCCATACCTAGCTTCAAGAATTCAACAAACTCTCTCATGGAGCTCTTATTCCATGGAAAAGGCATCTCAGTGGGCACAAGAAATCTCCCAAATTAGAACTGATATAATAGAAAGAGTTCCATGATCAAAATTGTAGAAACTGCTAGAAAAATTAATATATCCATGAAAGGTAACTATTATTAAAAGTATTTCTTGCTGCATGATTGTCCTCTTCTGCCATAATTCATTGGGTGTGGACTCTACTTTCTCTTCATTTCTCTTCTGTGGAGATTACAATCAACATTTGGTTTAAAGCATAATTTTATAATGTTTGCTTTTAAAACTGCCAGGTGTTTGAGGGGTTCTTTCTGGATAGTGTTACTAGACTTTTTTAATAGCAGATGAATCTTCATTTTTCACCCTGACTAACTGATCAGTAAATTTGTTCACAAAAGTAGAAACAATGCCCATCTGTAATAAACATCCCTGAGAGCAGTGGGCATCACCAAAGCAGTGAACCTTCATGAAGATAATTCTATTCTGAGGGTTGCTGATCTTCTACCTCTTTATTAGTTGCTATAGTGATGATCTTAGCTCTGCTTAATAGCACTTTACTAAATTGAAGACAATCGATAAGCTTTTCCAGGCTAATGTTTATATTGGTATTTTCTAATTACACATATCAAAATAAAATTGACCTATATAAATGTGTACCATAGTGAAATTCCATTTTTAAAAACATGTCCCAATAGGTGTTTTTAAAATAAAGCTAAAGGCTGGGGTTGTAGCTCAGTGGCAGAGAACTTGCCTAGCATTTTGAGGCACTGGGTTCGATCCTTAGCACCACATAAAAATAAACAGCAAACTTTAGAAGTTGCAAGAACCATGGTTAGTGATTTCCAAGGCAAAGCCCCGAGAGAACACTTTCAGCACCTACCAAAGAACTCTCAAGGCCAACTCTCCTCCTATGCATCTGTCCAACTTCTAATGCTTCCAGAGGAACACTGAAACCTCAGGAGGAGAGGTGGCAATCAAGTTCACTGAAGAGAAGAACCTGGATTATGTTTCTAAAGTTCACCTCACAGTTTTAAGTCTTTGACTTACTGATAGTATATACACTAACAATTTTTAGCATCATGATGAAAAGTCTATGAACATGTTTTTGAGGAATTTAAAACTTTTCCCCCTAGAATTATATATTTTCATATTTATGGGCTTTTTTTTGGGGGGGTGAGTGCTGGGGATTGAACTCAGGGGCACTTGGCTACCGATCCACATCCCCAGCCCTATTTTAAATTTTATTTAGAGATAGGGCCTCACTGAGTTACTTAGTTTCTCGAGGTTGCTGAGGCTGGCTTTGAACTCATGATCCTCCTGCCTCAGCCTCCCAAGCCCCTGGGACTACAAGCATGTGCCACTGTGCCTGGCCATATTTATGTATTTTTTGGACACATTGTAAGGAAACTCCAAGTACTTAATGCAGTAAGCTGTATAGCCTTGTCAATGAAAAAAAAGGAAGTCTGAGAAACTGTGTAATCCTCAAGGCCCATGACCACAGTCATTTGTTTAGATTCTAAGGTACAGGGGTTATGCTGCTACTTTCCAGATATGGTCATGAGATTGACCCTCTCTGGCCTGTAGAAAGTCAACTGAGGGTGGGGAGCAGTTCGGAGGGAGAAAGAGGCAGCCCACAATCTAGACATGCTTTTCTCTCCCAGAGACTGAATTCTCCTCCTGATGTTTGAGAACTTAAATACCCTCAATTTGATTCCATGTTCTATTGAATACATCTCATGGCTCATTAAAAACAAAAACCAATACCTCTCATGATAGTATGTGGGGTTAGAAAAACTAATGCTGAGTCTGTCTTTAGTGAATAAAAAGGAAATGAAAGTGAGCCAGTTTCAAGTGTCAAAATAACTTTTGAAAAACACTGGAAATATCTGACATCATAGATTTTTTTCATGGATCTTTTTCTAAATTGAAAAAAGATTTTAGTACGAGATGAAGTTTAAGTAGAAAATTGGCTATATGTGTTTTAAAATTAGCGTTGTAAATTTAAGTATATCCTTATGTTATTTGGTTTCAATGATCACATTCATTTTCAAAAATATTTTTAGTTGTAGATGGACATAATAACTTTATGTATTTATTTTTATGTGGTTCTGAGGATCAAACTGGGTACTTCACACATGCTAAGTAAGTGTTCTACCACTGAGCTACAACCCCAGCCCTCACATTCATTTTTCTAAAACAAAGTTTCATCCCTTCCTTATAAGGAACCATTCTGTCCTTTAAGAAATATTTCCTGATCCTCTACTATGTGTCAAGTCCTGTTGTAAACATTGGGCATGTGGTGGAACAATGCAGGCAAACTTCTTCCTTTCACAAAACTTATATTGTTTACAGAAAATCAGATAATAAATAAACAAGTATGCAGCACACCAGGTGGTGGCCTGAGCCACAAAGTAAAGTAGGTCTAGAGAGTGAGTGGAGGAATAGGAAGAAGATGCTATTTCAGGAAGGATTCTCACCCAAGACACCAGTGCCTACCTTACTGGTTTTCTGTTGTTCATTCAAATAGTAACTACTCAGGATGAAAGCTGGATCATATCTATTATTGCTCAAAACCCTGCAATAGCTTCTGCTTAAAACAGAATTCACAGCCCTTCTTTTAGCATATAAGGCCCCACATGAAGTTTCCCTGTCTTACCTCCCTGATCCCTTTCTTTCTTTCTCTCATTTACTGTACTTTAGGCACATATTATTCCTGAACACAGCACAATTACTCTAGCTTCTGGGTCTCTGCAACCCCTTTGGTTTGCTGCTACATTGTTTCGTTCACCTCCCCAGAGAAGCCTTCTATGACTACTCAGTCTAAAATGGCATCTTGACATCTTTGTCTCTTCCCTTTTTATTCATCTTCATTGCACTTATCCCTTCTTACCTTTGTGTTACATCTCTCTGTGCCTAGTTGTGTGTGTGAGGAGAACATATGCACAGGAGAGCAGAGATTTGGCTCTTTACTCACCATTGTATCTGCAGCACCTGGAATAGTGGCAACACATTTGCAAGTGCTGGCTTATTATTTGTGGCATGCGTGAATAAATGAATGTGCTCTAAGAATGGGCTGCTGAATAATAGGGAGGGAATGATAAACATAAAGGTGTCAAATGCTTTGAAGTTTTAAACTTAAATGCTAATGGTTTTCCCTGGTCCCAATTCTGCCTCCCATCATTACTGACAACTATTCCCTGCAGCAGTCTAATCTTAACTCCCTTTCCAGGTCTTTGCTTGTATCAAAAAATCTTTGATAACAAACATAAGTGCATATTGTGTAGCTGCATAGCCTATGTATGAAATTTTGGTGTTTGCCTTTCCAGTTTCTAAAATATTTAAAATGGGTTGCCTTATTGTTGTATTCTCTCTCTCTTTATTATTATTATTTTTTTAGCTGCAGCATCACCAAATTCCCCAAGACTTGGACCCATGGAGCTGACCATTGTTATTACTATACCCATTTGCCTCCTGTCCATAGCTGCCATGCTGACAGTATGGGCATGCCAAGGCCGACAGTGCACGTACAGAAAAACAAAGAGACAGAATGTGGAGGAGCCACTCTCTGAGTGCAATCTGGTAAATGCTGGAAAAACCCTTAAAGATCTGATTTACGATGTGACTGCTTCTGGATCTGGCTCTGGTATGTGTCCATTGTCCATATTTTATAAGAAAACTCTTATTTAGAAATAAAAGTTTTTTAAACAAAAAAATGCCCAAATATGAATTCCATCATCTAAAATGCTTGATGATTGATGATGAACTCTGGTATAAAAGAGCTTTTGGCATTAAATGAAGAAAAAAATCTGTCCTGGCCCCAAAGCCTTCCCAATTGTCTTTTGTGCTTTATGTGTTCAGATTCTCATTTTCATGTTCTTTCAGAATTCATTTCTAAAGCAAGAAATCAAATTCTCTTCTCTCTTTCCTACCCTCTTCCCATATGGTGAATAATAATCACTCTTGCTTTCCTGGTACTATCTTATGGACACAGTAGAGTTACGGTTATCATATTTAAGGCAAAGGAGTCCTGGGAAAAAGAAGTTAGTTATGCACAGTAGTGTTCTTTGAGACTTCTGCTTATGGATATGAAGGTCTTCAGAATCTGTAGGCACCCCCTAGAACATGTGTGTGAAGTTAACAGGGAGCTCACCTGGAGTTAAATCAGCAGTATGTTCTGAAAGCATAGTAATGGGAGATTAAAGGGAGCGGCATAGGATTCCTGTGCTGGCTTTTGATGCTTCAGGTTAAATGACAACTCTTTTTCTCTTAAATGGACTCCAGAACCCTTGGTGAAGCAATTTAAAGTGCTAGTTGGTCTTATGGTCTAAGTCTTTCTCATTGCACAAAGCATTTGAGGGTGATGTAGCAGATTTTCCCCATAGTAACAAACTCCCTAAAATCATAGGGCTTTTCCTCCTTTCACATTTAATTTAAGAAATCCTGCCAGTATTCATCTTACAGAAATATGAGCAAGGGTGAACCCAGAAGAGCCAGATGACCAGAAGCCTCTACATCCCTTCTAACTTTGGGAGGATCATTAAGATTACTACCCCAGCAGATTTTGAGGAACTCACTGCCAATGGCCTTTTGGAGCATCTAGGCAGGTATAATTAATGGAAGCAGGTGACAACATCCATGTGAGCATCCATATTTAGCACAGAGGTGCCTTGGATTTATTGGAAAAGAAAAGCATGATTATGGCATCCAGAGAGCAAGGATATTTTTACTGATTCTGGGAATAAGATTACCTGCCCACACCTGACCAAGGTCTAAAAGTTTACATTATCACTGTACAAATTAAGTAGCATGTTTTCAAGGGAGGAAATTTTGAAAGAAAATCTTGAAAATGGAAAGTTTATTAAGCTGGAATCCAAATGAAATTATTGGATAGAAAGGCTGACATTCTTTCTTTAAAAGGAACACTCGTTAGGATTCTATATTCTTTCCTTCTGTCAATATTACATTTATTTTGAGGCCCACTATGTTCAGTTTTATGAAACTGGCAATGTTTTAAGCAGAGCAGTCTGATTTGTGCCCAATGTCTCAAAACTTTAGCAATTTCTTAGCAAAATACAAATGATTAGATAATCATCTATTTAATCTCCACTCAAACATTTCAGTTTATCTGAAGATGTTGGGTAGAAATTTCGTTTTGGAGCTACTGTTTAACCATGACTGAAGTATTTTCTTTCAAATAAAAATAATATAATTGAAAACTGGAGATTGGATATCTAGTTTAAGAAAGTAGTCATGAGCCAGGGCATAAAATTTAAAAAAAAAATTCTTTTTTTTTTTGTGGTGTCTTTAAATCTAGATCTCTATTTATTGACTTCCGGACTTTCTCCTTTTAGATTCTTGTAAGATATCTTGTGCAAATAAAGGAAGTGAATATACCCAAGCACAGATGATTTCTTTAAAAGCCAATTGAAGAAGTTTTAGGCATTTTTGTTTTAATTTTTAACCAAAGCCAGTTGCATATGTTTGGCAGTGACCACTGGCTAAAAGTAGCTGATAGTGTCTCTGCCTTTGATAATCAGAGACTGGGTCTCCCCACTGCAAAACTTCTGCCATTAGAGGCCCCTGCTTCATAGGGAGATTCGGCAGTTCTGCTTCATCTCTGCTTTTCTTAATTGATCAGTGATTTTAAATGCGAGGCAGCTTTGTCAGCTGTTAAGAAACAAAAATTGTGCAGCTTGTCTCTGACCTGATAGACAAATTTTGAAGAGGTATATAATATCTGCAAGACAGAAAAATGTAATGATGTTTTATTGAATCATCTTTGAGAGTAGATTGTGTCTCAGGTGAATTCTAAGAAACTAGGTAGGTTGCTTCTTCTCTTTTGGTGTAACAATTCTGAAGGATGGTGACATAGGCAGGCATCAGCTTCTATAGTCTCTCCTAAGAAGATTAAAATGAATTTACAGTGAGAGCCTAGGTTCTTCAAGGGATATTTCTAGGTGAGTAATACGAGAACCGCTCAGATACATTTTAGTAGCTGCTTTGAAAGATAGGGAGTCAACTTTAGGTTTTACTATCTCAAACTCATTGCCGTGCTGAACACCTTGTATGATGTTGTCTTTGTCTCTGGTCTGCACCACGAATCATGTGTTTTATCAATCACAATATGAAAGCACTGGCTTATCAAATTCCCCATCCATTTGTTATTGTGGTGTTAGTGGTGATTCTGTGTGTGACAGTGAGGGGAAGCAGATATTGAGGTTGGGATTCCTCTCATAATTGTTACTTTCACTTTCAGTGGGTGTTCAAATAGTAAAATTGACTGCAACCTACAAAACCAGCCCTTAGCATTTGCTGCTAGATGTCTTTCCAAGGGGAAGGACTGCAGCCAGCCATGTCCACTGGATGACAAGACAGCAGCATGGGCGGAGACCAGTGTTTAGTTCCAGGTCTGCCCCCTCAGCAGCTGAGTCCTGGGCAGCTGTGTGATTACAGTTGGGCCCTTGTTTTCTCATCTCCAAATAATAAGTTTGAACCAGATAATTTCAAAACAACTTTCTGACTTTGGGGCTTTGTGACTAATTGTTGAGACTCATGACAGTGAATTTCTTGTTTGTGCCTAGTTATCCACAGTGGGTGGTTCTCATGAAGATGAGAACGTCTGAATACAGAGAGGTTAATTTTTGGAGCAGGGGCTGAAGCCCCCAGGAGTTGCAGGGTTGTTGCACCCCAGAGATCCAAGGAAAGTGATAATGACTAAACTCACGCTCCAGACTGCATTCATCTTCTAGCCTTTTAAACTATTTTCCCCATGATTATAAAAGTCATAAATATCCATTGTAGAAATTATTAAAATGTAAAAAATAAGAAAGAAGAATATCACAATTCAATCTGATTCCACCAAATATAAACAACAATCTTAACATCTAGCATATTTCCTTTTCAGTCTCCCTTCTGTGCAAATTTTTTAAAAGCTAGATACATGCATTTATATGGATACAATTTAATATGTTGTTTTCATTTAACAGTATAGCAAAAGTAGCTTCCCATATCATTAGGAATACCTCTTAATGAGCAGCATCAGTATTATGGGTTCTAAGAAATCCATGCTGAGATGAATATAATAATGGCTAACCATTATTGAGCATGTAATATGCCAAACACTGTTCTAGGTGCTTAACATTCTTAAAAATTCTTATATTAGCCCCATCAAATATATAATATTGTTATGTGCCATTTTTTTAGAGAAAGAAGCTGAAGTTCACAGAGGCTCAATAACTTGCCCAGCCCATGGTAGCCAGGTATTGCAGTTAAAGTTTGAATCCAGGTCTTTCTGATCTGAGCTTATACTCCCTGCATTATGTTTCAAAATTTTTTTCTATTACCTGATACTTTTTCTTATTGTTTCCTAGAAATAATAATGATGTATTCAACATTTTTACATACATTTTAATGCACATTGAATTAAACTCTAGGATAAAATTGTAGAGGTGGAGTTATTAGTTCAAAGAATATAACTATGATACACAGTCAGAATATATTTTCTTGAAAATTTTTTATTCCATAGAAAATATATTTTTTAGTGTAACATCATTATCTCACTTGACTATCTCAATTTATTTACTAATTTTAGTTTGGTTTGAAAAAATTCATAAAGAATTATTTTGTTTGCCCAGTTGTGCTAGGAACCATGTATTTTATTTTACATGTAACAAAATATTTTTTTCCTTTGGGTAATAAGTAACCTGACTGGCTTTGTTGGACAATTCAGAGAGATTTGTAGCAATTCTTGGAAACCATATTATTTGTAGCATCAAGCTATGTTCAAAACTATATTTGTAAATGGAAGAGAGATTCATATGGATAATTTAGAGTACTTTTTTGAGCTTGCTTTGACAAGTTTGATATAATGGTGCTTATTCCTTCAAAATTTGTAAAATTATTAAAGTGCTGAAATATTTGCTTTTTGTGTGAAAATGGTGGTCACCAGGCAGTTCTTTTCTGATACTTGTTTTTAATGATGGATTCCACCTTTTCTTTTCTTTTTTTTTTTTTTGGTTAGGTTTGCCTCTCTTGGTTCAAAGAACAATTGCAAGGACCATTGTACTTCAGGAAATAGTAGGAAAAGGAAGATTTGGAGAGGTGTGGCATGGACGATGGTGTGGGGAAGATGTGGCTGTGAAAATATTCTCCTCCAGAGATGAAAGATCTTGGTTTCGTGAGGCGGAAATTTATCAGACAGTTATGCTACGGCACGAAAACATCCTTGGTTTTATTGCTGCGGACAACAAAGGTATTTTCAATCTAATTGGGTTTAGCAAGTAAAAATTTTCGATCTATTATCAGGTGGGAATAAATAATCTTTCTGTTTAAATGAAATATAAGTGAAAGTCTGGTTTATTTATTGAGGAAAATAAATCTTTCTTCTTTTTTTATAACTAAATGTATATAACCACACAATATTGTGGAACAAGGAAGTGACATGCAATCATGATGCTGCAATAGCCAGGTCAATGTTGCAAATATTTGATGTCTGGTGTTGGGGAGGAACTAACCATCCAAAGCAGAAACCTCCACTGCCCAGTCCTGGGGATCCTTGCCTTGCTAAGTTTCATTTCTTTTGTGTTTGCTACCTTATGGAGGCATCTCAGAAGGTGGGAGCATTTAGGCATATAGAGCAAAGGAATATCTTTGGGAGTTATGAATAACAGTTATTTACCAACCAGGATGGAAATATTTCAATAACAGGTCTAGACATACCAATGAATGCTAGCTGAATATTTACCTTTTCTAGGACTGTATTCTTCTGTATAACAGACTTTGTCTTCAGGACTCAAGTTTTCAGTGAACAGTACCTGTAGGTTTGTGTTAGAATGGTGGCAAGTAAGACAAGTTTAGTGAAATCTGGTAGTATTATCTTGAACATCATTTATATCTTTTTTTGTATTTTTATTAGTTATTCATGACAGTACAATGATCTTGACAATTCATACATTTGAATCAAATGGGATATAATTTCTCATTTTTCTGATTGTACAAGTTGCAGAATCACATTGGTCATGCAGTAACCTATATACATACAGCAATAATAATGTCTATTTTATTCTGTTGCCATGATTTATATCTTGAAGTCTAACATTTACAAATGACAGTTTTTATTTTTTGAATTCACCCGAACAAAATATAGCATCAGTTTTTTAATATTTAAAAACAGTACTTTAAAATATTGCATATATGTATGATTAATCAGTGGCAGGGTATAAAGTTTATGGATTACCTAGTCTGTCTTTCTTCTTTCAGCAAAGCTCTGACTCATTTAACTATTCAACAAGGGAAAATGGGAAACAAAACTGAGCAAAACTTGATTCAGTTCATGTTTAAGTTATAACTCTAATGAGTAGTACTCATGAAGGATTTTGACTCACAGTTATAATCACATAACAAAGGGGTTAAAACAAATTATCTCTGGATGTCAGGCATCCACCACTGCCTGTGAACATTGAAAACCTATGATTATTTTGACCTAATATAAACCTGATCATGAAAGTAGTCTTTTAATTACATATCAAAAGAGAGGCTTAGCATTTATTGTGTATTTTGGCTAAAATTCGTTTGCAGATGATTTGTCATTTCTGATTTGCTAGGGAGAGACAGAAAAGCCAAGATGAGATTAAAAAAAAGTTCTTTTCAAATTCTTAACTACATATACTTTGAAATTATATCCAGGTTTTTGAAAATGAAACATTTCTTGTTCATCTATTAAGAACACTTTTCCCTCACTTGAGTTGAACTGTTGGTTAGATGAATTAGAGTGATATCTGTTCAGTAGTGACTGTAGTTATATGGTTCATTTTGAATTTTAATCATGATGTTTACTGGATTATGAAACAATATGCACAAGAGAGATCATCCTTATTTTCTCGTTTATCTGGTCTGTCATACCTTTCTTGTTAATCACTTTGTACCCAATACCAGATGGTCTCTAATATCACTTTAATCTTTATAAATTCCTTTAGCTTTGCTACATTTTACAGTTTCATTCACTTTTTAGTCAAGTGTCTGGCAAAGTCATTGAGGTAAGAAGGAGAGTGTGAGTAAGGGTGATTTTGTATGTGGCCAGTTCATTAGTGAGCTTTATCATGTAACATTGAATTTTTGTGTTCTTAGGAAATTTATTACTATCTTGGCTTGAAAATGAAATATTTTGGGAAAAAAAGCAGCTTCTGTATGTAAAGCACCAAGCAAGAGAGGTTCTTAGCAAGTGTTCATTATAGATTCCTGAGTGTCAGAACTGGTCAGGATTGCCTAGGTTATTACAGATACTATTTAAAAAGTAAAGCTAATTCAAGGAACTCTAATACTTAAGGAAACGTTAGGTTAGTTTCTCATATGCTATAAGTCTTTTTAAAATAACCAGTACTAGCTTTTGCTTAAATGAAGTCAATTATTTTAAAATGCCTTGAAATTGCATTTACATAGGCTTTTGGGGAAAGCCATCAACTTCATATTTTGAAAGGTAAATAACATGGACAGTCTTAAAATGTTAGAGCTTTTATGATAGCAGTAATACTTTGTGTAAATTTGTTGTAATTCTGGTCTTTATTGCTACAATATTTCTTAAAAGCTTTGAGTAATTTATAAACACAACACAGAGCCTAAATGTTCCTCTCAATGGTCTCTGCTGTGATGTGGCTATTGTTGCCTGCAGGTTTTGTTCAGAGGGAATAAGAAAGAAGTTGTTCATTTGTTAGATTCACTGTGTCACAACTTCCTGTTTCTATGGTGGGTCTGATATCAGCATCTTCAGTAATTTATTGAGAAACTTTAGTAACTTGGACTACGAGCAGCCCTACTGAAAGGAATTAGCTTTGCTTTGTTAACAATTTTAAATACTGACATTTGGTAGAGGCTTTTGTCTTCTTTCTTCATATATATTTACAGCAACAAATTATGTCTTCTTGTTAGATAATGGAACGTGGACTCAACTTTGGCTTGTATCTGAGTATCATGAACAGGGCTCCTTATATGACTATTTGAATAGAAACATAGTAACAGTGGCTGGAATGATCAAGCTGGCCCTTTCAATAGCTAGTGGTCTGGCCCACCTTCATATGGAGATTGTTGGTACACAAGGTACGTATTTCCTTTCAAATTTTTTTTTCTCCTTGAATATGAGGATAGACAGCTAAGTTGTATGTTGTATTTTAGTATTTAGTTTAGAAAGTCATTCATCTAAACAGGCAATGTTCTCAAATTTGGACTCATCATCTCTTCATGCTCTTAAATTATTGAAAACCCCCGATTTTTTTGTATTTAAGTTATATGTATTAATATTATCATAATAAAAATTAAAAATGAGAAATTTAAACATTTATTTGCTCAAAGTAGCAATTATTAATCAAATGTTGACATAAATAACAGTTTTTAAATGTTACATCATTTTTTCTAATGCAAAAAGCTAGTGAAAATAATGGTTTTACATATTTGCAAATCTCCTCAATGTCTAGATTTTTATAGCTGTTCTTTGTTAAAGCCTGTCCTCATGTGTTATTTTGTCAGAGTAAAAAGAAGGTAGCATCACACAAGATATGTAGTTAGAAAAGAGTCTCAAGTACCTCCAGGGATCTTTGGGTTACCTTTGGGAACAGTTGGTATAGAATAAAGCTTAAATTTGTTTTTTAAGAAAATATTTTCCATGTTCTTATGTTCACACAGTAATAGTAATTCTTTCCCAATTTTTTCAAAAAAATATTAGTGCCTACAATGTCACTTAGTGTTCTAAGTAATGAAGCCTGGTGATGAACAGGACAAAGCCACTGCCCTCATTCAGCTCACAGTTCAGGTGAGAACTGTCTGAGAGAGACAGACGCTAAGCATACACATAAACAGACAGGATAATTCAGGTGCTAAGATCTAGGAAGAAAGCAAAATGGGCTGCTCTGATGAAGAAGAACTTGGAGTGCAGAATGGGTGGTCAAGGAAGACCTATCTGAGGAGGCAATATTTGAGTTAAGTCTTCAAAATAATTCTTCTTGGAGGGACTCAGTTTTTAGTAAAGAAAAAAATGAATATGCTTTTCTTATGCTTCCTAGGTAAACCTGCTATTGCGCATCGAGATATAAAATCAAAGAATATCTTAGTGAAAAAAAGTGAGACTTGTGCCATAGCAGACTTAGGGTTGGCTGTGAAGCATGATTCATTACTGAACACTTTAGACATACCCCAGAATCCAAAAGTGGGAACCAAGAGGTAAGATGATTTCCAAAGCATACTAAGACTTATGATTGATCAAAAAAACAAACAAAACAAACAAAAAAACCAAACCTGAAAGCCTACAAAAACCCTGAAAGCTTAAAATACATGTATAGAAGGCACAAAAACTGCTGGGGAAACATTAGGTCCAAGAAAGTAAGCTGAGTCATTGAGAAGTCAGAGAAAACACAAGTTGGCTTTTTTGGCTATATCGACAATAGCCATTTGGGTGCAGTCAGCCAGTGAAGAGAAATGGTGAAAGACATACAGATATATTATTTTTCATGTTTCACTTTCCAAGGATGCGTTTTCCTACAGATAAGAAAACAGTGCCCCTTAACAACGTGCATGGTCCCTCCAAAGCTTTATCCTTCATAAATAAACCAAAATTCAAGGCTAGTTCTACCTGTTCAGGTTCTAAAAAGCAGATAGAAAATCAATATATTGAAACATAGGTAGGAACTCTATATAGTGCATAATTTTATGTGCTATTTTATTCCCTTAATATTTAAAGATACCATGTAACAATTTATGTATTGCCTATAGGGTACTTACCCTTAATTCTTCCAAAGTGATGTGTGTTAAGATAATAAGCTTGGAAAAACTTCCCACTTTTAAGGGAGAGAGTCCCTGAAATTAACAACAAACATTTTTGTAAATGTGTGAAATATCTCCTATGGATTAGGACAGGCTCAAGAGTAATGGGATTTCCTGTCGTTTTCTTGCTACGGCCAGCAGGTGGCTATGTGGCCAGACTACTTCCATTTCCTTTATGAGTTTCAGGCCTTATGCTACTTTGCCATAATTTCAGGGTTCTTGAACTTGAAAACAGCAACAATCAAGATATCTTCCTGGAGTTGTTCAAGGCCCTTCAGAGTTGAGAATTCCTAAACTGGTATAACTGGCCTCTTAGCCATATCTAAGATTTCAGGGTGGCACCTGTGAGTCCTTCCCTTGGTTTCCTGGGATGCTTTAATAAGGTTGCAGGAACACTTCAGTGCACTTTATTCAGAGCAGCCCTAAGGGACCTCTTTTCTTTTCCCCATAAAAAGAAAGCCTTAACTTTCTCATTAGACTGCCCTCACAATAGGGACCTAAGGGGAAGCTTGGATGGTGGATTTCTTCAGGGGAATCTAACTTTTTTTTTTTTAATTTCCTTTGCAATTTGGCTTATTATGGGAATTTCTTTCTTTTCTTTTCTCCTCCTCCTCTACTACTATTTCTTCTTCTTCTTCTTCTTCTTCTTCTTCTTCTTCTTCTTCTTCTTCTTCTTCTTCTTCTTCTTCTTCTTCTTCTTCTCCTCCTCCTCCTCCTCCTCCTCCTCCTCCTCCTCCTCCTCCTCCTCCTCCTCCTCCTCCTCCTTCTCCTTCTCCTTCTCCTTCTTCTTCTTAATGCAAGTCTAGAGAATGTTAACAAACTTCACTGCACTTTTAAAAGAGCTAGGAGGTGTTGTATCCTGACTTCAATGTTCTAGGAAATCTCCAAAATGTCCCTAAGACAACCAGACTTAGGTCCCATGGACTAGTGATTGCTTCCATTCAGTCCTGTTTATAGAAGGCTACAGTTTTCTGGGCACAATATAGTGAAATTGTTCATTCAGAGAGGTGTCTGTGGCATGCTTCTTGGCTCTGAATGGAAGGCTTGGGCTCAGAGTGATGGTAAAACACTCTCCGCCCTCTAAGAGCTGCCCGAGGCAGCAAGCCATTGGTGGAGACTGAGCCCTCTCTCTCTTGCTCACAGTATTTCCCTGAAACTTGTATTTTCCAGGTACTAGATACCTGGCACAGTTGCAATAAGACCAAATTAAATGGGGCTGGGGATGTGGCTCAAGCGGTAATGCGCTCGCCTGGCATGCGTGCGGCCCGGGTTCGATCCTCAGCACCACATACCAACAAAGATGTTGTGTCCGCCGAGAACTAAAAAATAAATGTTAAAAAAAAAGACCAAATTAAATGACCTCCAGTTCTATTCAAAGTGTTTTTTAATTGTTGGCTAAGCTAATAACTGTATTATTTACATTTATCCTATATAATGCCTCAGATCTACCTTTAACATTGATGTAAGCTATCTTAATTTATATTTTGTATCAGGGTTTATTAAAACTGTGTTTTATTGGACTGCTACAAAGTCATACACAAAATTTGAAATGTGTATGTTTTTTAAGGTATATGGCTCCAGAAATGCTTGATGACACAATGAATGTGAGTGTCTTCGAGTCCTTCAAAAGAGCTGACATCTACTCAGTTGGTCTAGTTTACTGGGAAATAGCCCGAAGGTGTTCAGTTGGAGGTAAGATATTGATAATATTCTTTATGTTTGCCAATCCTCAATACTCTGAAATTAAGGTGTGACTTCCTAAGCACTATATTGAGTCATTTCTAAATAATTAAGAGAATAACATCTGGTGATTCCTTTCCAGTAAGAAAAATGAAGCACATTGAATATAATACTTTACATTGTAAGTACTTCTTACGATGTAAAAAGTTCTGATAACTCTGATTTCTATAATGATTTCTATAATGATGCTCTGTGCGAGACAGTTGAAAGTTACATAGTTTTGTGTGTAGTGAGTTGCTATCTTTACTTTATGTCTCAAGGAGGTTAAATGACTTGACATTAGACTTTTCTTGTTCTCTGTTTCCTCTGATACAAAGAATGTAGCAAGGTGAAGATAAAGGTGGGAGGTAAAACAAACTTCCTGCCTCTATTGTTCCCAAGAGTTTATAAATTAATAATGAGAGGAAGAAATTGTGTGTATGAAGCCCTACAAGTGCAGTCTGATGGAATTATTTTATCAGTGGAGAAAAATTAAATGCTTATAGCAATGGTTTAGAGTTTTCACTTTCATGTGAGATAGATATAGCATGAAGCCTTGGTTTAGCAACTCCCTGAATGTCAGACCAGCAAGTTTGTTAGTCTCACTTTCCTCATCTATAAAATGAGAAGAATGAAAGTGACCCTTGGGCTTTGAGGACTTAATGAACTGATTCATGTGCAAGCTTCTTGTATGTAACCTAGTTATAGTAAAACTTCAATAAAAACTGTAATTATTAAACTACATTCATTTTTTTGCATGTTGTATTGATGTCATTTTGTATTATATCAATCTCATTTTTAAAATGAGATTTATGAAAATCTTCTAAGGTTAAAATTATATTTAAATGAGAAAACACACTTTTTTATTCATAGATGAGATAGTAAAATATTCAGGAGTATGAAACTATTTATAGAAAGAGTAGAATTACAGTGGTGCAGAACATAAAAACCGAATTTGAATTAAAAAATTCCACATCTGCTGCTTGCTATCCGTGTGTGTTCTTGAATAAACCCATAATACCTTGCCACAGTTTCTTCTTCTGTAGACTAGCAGTGATACAGTATGCTTTTTAGTTAGTAGTTTCGAGGGATACATTAAAATATATAAAGTGGTTAAGACAATGCTTGGTACATATCAAGATATCTTGGATACTCATTATTTTTATAAAATTTTCATATTTTTGAGATTTGATTTTATGGTTTTGTCATTTAAATATTTTAAATAATAGAGCTATAATTAATTTAAGACTTTATGAGGGTGATATTCTGATAATTAAGGTCACCTTTGTCTTTGTATTTGAGACTTGTAAACATCATTCTTCATGTGGACATATCCATATTCAACTTCTTCTGGTTGCTTCTCCAGAACATTCTTAGGTATAGTAGTTTAAAATATAAATGTGAGGGGCTCACCTTTAAAAGATTGTCTAAAAATTTTTAAAGAAAGAAAACTTTCTTTGAAAAAAAAATCATTTGATAGAAAAATATACTTTATTCACAGAGCAATAAGATGTGTTATAAAATTTCATGATTAGGATAAATAATGTGTTATTTTTGAATTGCATAATGACATTTTATGGAAATAAAAAAACCAATATAATTATTACATAATATCTTATGTATGACATATAGCATTTAATTACATAAATTTTTATGTTTTCATAATATAAAATTCTATAACTTCACAAAGCTATTCAACTGAGTGCTTTAAACTTAATCCTTGGTTTAATCATGCTACATTATTCTATATTATTTTAATAAACCTGACTTTTCAGCTTCTGAGGGTGTCACTTATGCCTATATGACCTAAATGATATTAATGTTAAATAAATACTTTTATTGATTATTTATAAGGGAAATTTATTATACAAATTTCTTGTAGGAATTGTTGAGGAGTATCAGTTGCCTTATTATGACATGGTGCCTTCAGATCCCTCGATAGAGGAAATGAGGAAGGTTGTTTGTGACCAGAAGTTCCGGCCAAGTATCCCAAACCAGTGGCAAAGCTGTGAAGTAAGGCTATTATTGCTGTTGTTTTTTATTTATTTATTGTGTGTGTGTGTGTGTGTGTGTGTGTGTGTGTGTGTTGTAGTGCTGGATATCAAATCCCAGCTATGTTCTCAAGAATCATCTTTCTAGTATATTTCTTTTCCAGTAAGTATTAGAGAATTTTTAGAGACCATATTGTTTTTCTTGTGTGAGATTAACTGAGGATTGAACCTAGTGCCTTACATGTGCTAGGCAAGCGCTCTACCACTGAGCCACAACCCCAGATCCCCTACTTACTTATTTGATAAACATTTTTTGAGTTCTTTGTAATATAATTGAAATTAATTAAACAATTGTCTAATATTAATAATTTCTTACATAATAAAGACTACAAATCTGTATTGTTGGAAATTTCATGATTAAATCAAAACTAGTGAATACTGAGTTTGAAGACTCAAACATTTCCAATATTTTGAAGATGTTTTTGCCTTGCTGAGGCGTTGCTATTGTAATTATTTCTTTGTCATTGGTTTTCTTTACAATTTGTCACGTATATATTTATGTATACACATATATCCTAAAAGTCATGTTATTTGTTTTATATATTGATAAAACATGATTAAAACTTACAGTAAGTATTCTTTTCAAAAAATTTCAGTATTGTGTGTGTGTGTGTGTGTGTGTATTCATACATGATTAGGATAAATAATGTATTATTTTTGAATTGTATAATGACATTTTATGGAAATAAAAAAGCAATATAATTATTGCATAGTATTTTATGTATGACATATAGCATTTAATTACATAAATTTATATATATATATATATATATATATATATATATATAAAATCTGATCATTTTCATTGCTGTGTAACATTTCATTCTATGAAATGAACAGAATTTTTTTATTCATTTACTATTAATTATTGTACATGTAATTCATATTTAGTTTTTAACAAATGATGCTGCATAGTGAGGAAAAGTTTTTGGAGGAGTGTAAAACTAGTTGTTCTTTTGAGGTGTCCATATAGATTGTCAAAGCTCCAAATAATGGGAATTCTAAGACCAGTTTTTCTGTTTTTTCTTTTTTATTGCAATTTTTGGGATCTCTAGTATACTATCACTTGAAAGTTAAGACAGTGGGTATTCTTGTTTGCTTCTTAAAACCTTTTGTTTTTCACCCTTGACTATGATATCTACGATATTGCTTTTTGTTAAAAATAAGGTTTAATAAAAGCTGACATTGGTTTCACTGTTTGTTCCCTGTCTGTGAGGTAATGATATGGCACTTCTGCTTTAGTCTTTTGTAATGGTGTTTTTTATTGTTGATGTCATGGTTTTTGTTTGTTTTGTATTGTTTTGCTGCAGTACTAAGGATTGAACTCAGGGTCTTGTGCATGTTGGGCAAGTGCCAATCATGTATTATTGAAATGGATTCAACATAGTTATTTTATATGTGATCAAATTTGAATATCAGTTCTACATACAAATTTTATGTTAATCCTGTGTCTCAAATATTAATTTTTTTAACCATGGTTTATTTATTACTATTTTTTTCTTCAACATTTCCTTCTAGCCTCTCAGAACTTCTTTCTAAAGTAATTTTCTTATTTCCTGATATGCATCCTTTAAAAGTTTGTTTGTTTGTTTGTTCATTGTAAGCCTACTTGTTTTAAGAATATTTAGTTTGGGTTGACCAAAATGTATATTTTGTCCTCAGTCTTGAAATAGTTTATCTAGTCATACAAATTGAGATTAATACTAATTTTCTCTAAGTACCTTCAAGTTATTATTCCACTGTCATTTGGCTTCCATTATTGTTGTTGAGAGGTCAGCAAATACCAAAATCATGTGTCATTTGACTTAATTTTTTTTTCTGATAATTATTTAAAGAACTTCACTGCCTCTTCAGTGTTCTTTAAATTCTTTATGATGTAGCTTGGTTAATCTTGCTTGGAATTTTTGTCCTTTCTAATTTGAAAGATTTGTAACATTCCTCAGTCTGGAAGAATTTAATAGATCATCTTAAGGTATTATCTCTTAAAATAGTTTTTTTTTCTTTTCTTATTGTCTCTATTACTCATTTATTTGAAAAAAATAATTGAAAGCATATTAAACTTTTTAAAAATGTTCTCTGATTTTTTATATATGTATTTTTATGCTGTATCTCTCAGAACTGTCTTCCAGCTCAGTAATTCTGTCTTCAGAATTCTGAAGTTCTTCTATTCTGCCATCTAATTCATTCATTGAGTTATTTATTTTGATTGTTATATTTTTCAGATTGAGACTTTTTTTGGTACTTGAAAAATGTTCATTTTACTCATGTTTTGAATTTTCTTGCTTTTCAAAGCATATTTTGTATACTTGATATCATTTAATTCTAACATCTGATATTTTTATGGATCCAATGCTGCTGGTATTGCTCCAATTCACTCTTATTTATGGTACCTTGTTTTCTCCTATTTTTGTGGAGTTTGTTATGAGCTCAGGTTTACTACAATGTTTAGAAGTATGGGCTTGATTTTTTTTTCTTCATCAAAGCCAAGACGTAAGCAATTTCATTTATAAGCTTCCTTTCTGGGACAAATGCATCATTACATTTAGGATTTGTAAGCATTTTGACACTTTCTGCATGCTTCAGGCTGGGTTTCTTGTCTTTCACATAAAGTAGTACAGCCTGAGATGGGCCGACACCACCAAAGCAGCCACCTGCATCAGTGATCCCTCTTGCTCTGGTTTCAAGCCTTCTCATTGTTTTACCCTCTGAGTGCTTGTCTTCTTTCTTTGACTGGATTTATACTGATTTTCAAATATTTTTAAATTTGTGTTTGAATTATTATTTTTAATATGGTATATTTTTCATATGGTAAAAAGCACAAATTTTAGCATACAGCCTGATGCAATTTTTCATACATACTTAACACTTGGATCAAGAAAAGAAATTTCCAGGGCTGGGGTTGTGGCTTAGTGGTGGAGTGCTCACCTAGCATGTGTGAGGCACTGGATTTGATTCTCAGCACCACATTAAAAATAAATATGTAAATAAAATAAAGATATTGTGTCCAATATTTAAAATAAAAGAAAGAAATAAAAGGAAATTCCAACCCTTTTCATGTCCCTTGCAGTCTTTTAGGTTCCTCTTAGAAGATTCTGCCACATTCCCATAAATCAATTAAGTTAATTTCAATTGAAAGTTCAAATTAAGTTCATTTCTACCAGGTTAATATTTGTGTTTTGATAATATTTTGAAGAAGTTTGGCTCTGATCTCCTTCTTGTATTGTTGTAAGCTTAGCATTAATTCCTG
This sequence comes from Urocitellus parryii, assembly GCF_045843805.1. Lineage (NCBI taxonomy): Eukaryota > Metazoa > Chordata > Mammalia > Rodentia > Sciuridae > Urocitellus > Urocitellus parryii. The sequence continues at coordinate 211,814,927 of NC_135531.1, read as the reverse complement.
GGTTTGTGATTTTGCTTCTTTTGCACTGTTTTGGTAAGTAGCTGAAGTCTTTGACATTTTTTTTTTTTAATCTCTTGCAGGCACTCCGAGTCATGGGAAGAATAATGCGGGAGTGTTGGTATGCCAATGGGGCAGCCCGCCTAACTGCCCTTCGAATTAAGAAGACTATTTCTCAACTTTGTGTCAAAGAAGACTGCAAAGCCTAAAGATGATAATTGTGTCAAAAGGAAATCTCTCATAGCTTTCTTTCTTTCCCAGTTTTCCTTTGTATGTGAATTTTTTTTTTCCATTTTTGGTTCTACCTCAAAGATGATGCAGTACAGTATTTAAATGCCCAAAGGCAGCAGGAAAGGATAACTCTAAAGTTAAGCATGAGCAAGAGTTGACTTTATCCACTCTCCATGTTGTCTTTAATTTTATTTTGAAAAGCAACACATCAACTTATCTTTTATTTAATGAGAAAGATATTATAAAAGTGTAAAATAAGCTATATAACAGTAATAAATATCATTAAGATTTTGTTTTACTTGAATCAAGAGCATGTGAATGACTAGAAAAAAATGTAAAGTCACATTTTTTTTCTGCAATGAAAACTTATTAAAAATGTGAACTTGAGCATGTTATAGTGCAACAGAACTTTAGATCATGCAATCTATAGTTTTCCCTTTTTAAATTATTAGAATGCTTTCTAAAAATAAATAATGCTCTTATTTTTAATATATAAAACTTGCAAATACAGATCTTCTGGTGGAATATGTAAGTGAGGTCAGAGTCCCATTCACATGGTCTCTCCTCCTTATTCCCCTCCTTCCTACTATTCATAATTCACTACTACAGCAGCCCCTAGGCAAATAGGTTGACATATTGAAACACTGAGAAATGTTCCAAAGCCTGACACTGAGGCAATAGGTCCAAATCTTGTGACAGTTAACACAGGAAAGGTAGGGTGCATCCTACATTTCCTTGAATTTCTGTAGTGCTTTTCTCCCTATGCAAAAACATTATTCATTGTGATATTTGAGTTTAGTCATAGAGAAAGTGTGTCATTTTTCAGAATTATAATGGACCTGCAGGAAATCTCAGACCCATGTTTATTAACTTTTTCCTCAGAAAAATTATAGTTACCCTGCTTGTTAATGATTATAAGTATTTTCCAGACACTTCAAAGATAACTAAACAAGTATCCATTGTCTAAAGATGAGTTAAGATACAATTCAATGGTTCTTATTATTTTTATACATACTTATTTAGTAAGAAAAGGACAGAAAAAGAAGAGTAATTAAGGAAACATATTGAAAGAAATTTAGAAAAAATTTTCAAAAAGTATAACAATTAAACCCTACAGAAAATGTTAGCAGAAGTAAATGTATATTTACCTACCTTGTCAAAATGGACAGGTGGGTGCAGAAGAATGCTCATCAGAGCGTTGCCTTCGTTTTTCTTTCTGTGGAGACAGAACAATAAGTATTTAATAGGATGCTACATAGTTCCTTAAAATCTATACATCTGCTTTGGTAAAGGAGATGTAATGTGGTATATTTTTTGTTCCAAAACATTGCTTCCTAAGCTCTGTTTCTTAGAACATTCTTCTGCTAAGATGATCCAAGAACAAAAGTGTTCTTTGATAGCTTCTTAAGAGAGTGATACTGAACATTAGCATATCATGTACTTTGAAGAGTCTATCAGTAAAGACATGTTCCCTGAATTTTTCTTAGAAACTGGATTTGTCATTTTATTTGACCACAATGGAACCATTTTATTAAGAGCAGGGGAAACCTTTTACTATTTCGTAGATGTTGTACAGAGCACAACTGGGTAACAGTGTTCTGAAGGACATACAGCTATATTTTCCCATAGAACACAATTTAGTTCACTATGGAAATAGGTTCCTAAATCCATCTTCATTTGACTCAGTTGAGATAAGAAAGACAAAAAACTGACAGCTATGGGGTTTGATATATTTTCATTCTCATTCATGCATTCATCCATTTATTAAATAATCATGGAGCACCCCATATCTCGCTTGCCACAATATTGGGTGCAAGAGGGAATAAAAAGATAGATAGGTCCTGCCCTCAGGGATTTTAAAGTCTAATTTGGGAATGGGAAAAGGGATGTGAGTGTGTGGGGGAAGAAAGTAAATTGACAGATAAAATATAAAGTGGGATGTCTTGAGTTCTGTATGACAGTGGGTTTCTAGAATAGGTCTGAAAATCGCTTTCAATTTGCTACACATTTAGAAAGTATCTTTATTTGGATATTACAGTCTAAATATATCATCAGTTTTTAAAAGTGCCTATGTGAAGGGATTTTAAAAAGAGCTTATGTGAAGGGGTAATCTTGCTTGTGCTTGTTACCTTATTTCTCATAGAATGTTTTGGTATATAGGAGAATGAAATTATTTACTATGATTGTACTCTAGTCTCAAATAAACAAGGATAATGTTTCCTATTTTAGTCACATGTGTTGGGTAAACTGAATTTTACTGAATTTTTCAAGAGAGGATATCTTAATATCTGTATTTTCTTTGTCATTATGTTTTAATATTTATTTGAGGGTATCTAAATATAATCCCACATTTTATTGATTCATCTTTCACTCTGGATTAATCTGTATGTTGGTACATTTTGACATATTTTGTTTGTTCTTGTATTGGTCAGCTATAACTCCTAACAGAATCATAGTTCAATTACAAAATGCATTTTTTAAAAGAAAGAGGCCAAGCAATAAAATGATAAAGAAAACATTAAAAGTTGTAAAATTTTCCTTCATTTTCAACATGATTTTATGTAGAAAATGTTCACTTATGAAAAATAGGGTAAAATTTAGAGCAGAAGGCAGATTTACTGTATATATTTAATGCTGTTAAATTTTGTATATATGTTTTTAATGGAGTCCCACTGTGTAATATTTGTTTTTTTTAAATTTTATTCTGAGCAAAAAAAATATTCTTCTTATGTTAGGCTCAGAGTATCACTGTTCTTTTGCTCCTTTCAGATATTTTGACTTTGGGATATAATACAAACCTTAGGGAAATGCTATTATGAATTTTCAGTACTGTACAAAGAGGTGATGTGACTTCTATGCAGCATCACTTCCTGAAAATAAGAGAAACATTATTTGTTGTCAATATTTAAGCATGGACTTGCTGCCTTGTAAGTTATGCGTTTAAGTTTGTAATTGGTGCAGATTCTGTTGTATGCATTCTTCTGTGTCTAAAATATTTGGCATGTCATATCTAGAATTCTTAATTTATGTTCTGACTTGAGAGTTAAGTGAAACATGACTGTCGTGCACTATTTTAGGCATAGCACTTGCTTTTCATCTTTATACTTTCAATTAACTTTGCATTTTAAATTTCCATGATTGTATGAAAATAGTAACCTGGTTGCAGTGTCTGAAGAATTCAAAATCAGCTTTTATTTTAAAATGAAAATCTACAACAGATTCACTAGAAGTTCCACAACAATTTATTATTTGTAATACTTCTACTATTGTAGAATTATTAGTCAAAGAAAACAAAGCTGCTTCTACTCTCCTGGCATTTTGCTGTCATGTGACTTACTGGAACAGAACAAGCTCAGGGCTATCTTGGAGTTGATGCAAAAATACCAGGGAACTTAACAGCCAGGCAATGGAAAGCAGGGAGCTAATGTTCACCATCACACAAAGTTCAAGTGAACAACTTAGTTGTTTGTCAGAGAATAGCTTTTTGATTGATTATCTAAAGCAAATGTGAAAATAGATTTCATTATTCAATGTGTTTAAAATGCAGGCATTTTATTTCCCATCAAGAAATTAAATAATGGTAGCAAACAAATAAAATTTGACCATTGGTGTCTTCAATATTTTTTTCCTTTAAATAAACTCACAAATAGAACCTCATAAGCTACTTAGGAATGTTTCATCTTAGTATCTTAAAATGGTGTCATTGTGTGTTTTGGAGATGTTCTAAGAATCTTTTGTGAAACAGGACACTTGCACGTTTGACAATACTTTGTTCTGGCTCCGTATGTTAATACCTTCTTGGATTTTATTCACTATTTCAGTGAACACAGTAATCCCTTTGATTGAGAGCTTCATTTTTTTCTTCTTGAGGGCCTCTTCTGAACAGGAAAAAAATAATCCAGCTAGAATGAAAACTTTAGTCAAAATTTTAATAATAAGCAGAATGTCTATAATGGGCAATTTTTCAAAAAAAATTTAATGCAAATATTTGATTTTCTTTTTTCCAGCTAGCTTTTAAAATGTTTTTCCTCACTTCATTTTAAATATTCCCTCACTGTATTCCAAAATTATCAATAGTTCCTATATTTAAAGCATAACTACTATTTAACAATCATTCTCGAATTTTAGCCTTTTCACGAAAAGGAATCCCTTAGTGGTCTAAATTGTTTCAGATATTTATATTATATTTATATAAGTGGTCTAGATTGTTTCAGTGAATTTGGAATTGAAAAAGAATCTAAGAGATTTCATAATTTGATCCCAATATTTTATAGTTGAGGGGACTAAGGATCAGAGATTAAATGACTACTAGTTATTGCAGAACTCCAGTGGTGACACTGTGCCCTACCCAACTTCTACTAATTAAAAAATGAATTAACATATATCTAAACCTACCTTGAATGTGCACTATCATAATGTGCCATTTAATGAGGATTCTTAAAAATTCCATTTCCCTTTGTATTTCTATTAAAATAATTTGTTCAGGGTGAGATTAGTGACAAAAACCAAAATAGGCAAAGTAAGAGCTGTAAAATTGTTGCCAGGCCAGGTAGGCAATTACTGGGCTGATAAAATTAATGAACACAATTTAAGAATGGCAACAATATAGATGTTCTTAGTGCAAGTGGTGATCAGAGAGGTGTCCTATCCCCTGCCTCACTTTATGTCAGGATTTCTCTCTCTCTTTATGCATTGCAATGAGGTGAAAGATGATTTGATAGATCAAATGATTTGCGTCTATGTGTATTGGCAAATTATCTGACTTCTCTTTTTTCTTCCTGTTTTTTTATTAGTTTCATATTTGTCCTTTAAAAAAAGGACACAGTTTTTTAAAAAAATAAATAATTAAAATTAAAATAAAAAATGGACACAGTGGATTAAAAAAAATCTGCTGGATTTCATCTACCCTAAATCACTTCATAATTCCAGTCCTTTTTTAGTTGTGTTCCAGCCCGTCCACAGTGACCTGCTGAACTTAACAAGATTTTAATTTTCCCACCTGTGTATGAGAGGATTCACCTCATAACTTTACCAGTTATTATTCTCTTGGCACTATAAAGAGGATTTTGTTAATGACAGAGATGACTTTCCTTTACATTTTAAAAAAGATTCCCTAGTTATAGTCCAGCCTTTAAGCTAACATACAAAGGACCCCTACATTTGCTTTAATGCTAAATTCCAGTGGAGGCAGTGACTTGAAAAGAGAACACGAAATATATGTCCCATAATGTGACCGCTGAATTTATTTCTGTTGTGTTTAATAGCATTGCTTTGTTTTGCTTTTGCCATCTTTTAAAACTAAGCCATTATGCTGTATAGTTTAGAAGATAATATTATATTTAAAATAGGTATTGGTACCCTTTTAAAAATGCACCTACTAAGAACTGCCAGAACATCTATTTCAGTTGTAGGCAAATACAACATTTGAGAGAATGTGATTTCTATCTCTTCCTAATTTAATATTGTCAGATATGACCATATTTTCTCATCATTTGTCCATATCAGACTACAAGGTTACTCCACAGATCTGAAAGTTTTAACGGCAAGAGTTTTTCCCTGGGCTATATGCATTTGATTGTTAATAATTAGGCCACAAAGAATCTGAGTGCAGGATGAAGTTAGCCTCTGCCCTCTTGTCTCCACATCCCATTGTGCATGTTGGGATCCACACAAATACTTCCAGCTGAGAGGCAAGTGGGAACTAAAATTAGACTTTTCAACCCACAGAAAATGTAATGATTTTCAGAAAAGCATCTTAATGTACTAACATATCTTCAGAAAATGGACCTGCTTATACATTTTTAGACATGAGGACTTAAAAATTCAAAATGTTTCTTGACATCTGTAAACTGAACAGAGAACTTACAAGGTTAATTCATTGGCTCTTCATTGTATGTTTTTCCTGTTTATTTAATTTTCTATAGCCAAGTGCATAGATCATGTTTTGATATCTCTATTGAGTTTTCCTTTCATACATGAATCTATTCAATGAATTTGCCTATAAAGACAGAATTGCATGTCTAAGTTCTGACTAAAAAAATCAAGCATAGAATAACATTAACCAATATTTCCATTTTTCCATAGTATAAGTAATGTATCTAAGCAATTTTAAAGATCCAACGCCATTCTTTATATAAAATAAGGATCTCTGAGCTAAAATATTATATTTTAGTTCATTTACACAATGACTGGTGTCAAACTCATGTACTCTTGTGATCCTAGACTGGATAGGATAATTCCAAATTGGTCTGTATTTCACGTTTTAAAATGCCCTAAAAACAGAAAATGAGATTCAGATCTCAAAAAGGGAATTTTGGATTGACTTTCAAAGTACTAATACTAATTATACTTTTCTTTTGGTAGCGTGACTCTTCTTATACCTAAGAACATATTACAAATGTCAAAACCATTGCATTTTGACATTGCAAAACATGCCTTGAACTCTTGAACTACTGTGAAAAGAATCACTGTTGTAAAGACTTTTTGTAAGCTAGCTGATATTCTTAAGTATGTAAAACAGATACTGCCTTTTGAAAAAGAGGCCCAAATGGATGTATATAAGGAGTATGAAAAATAAATTGGGTTTCAAAATGAGAACTGTACTACAAATTGTATCAAAAAATGTACAGATGGGGATTTTAGTACATAATTGCAATTAAATTATTGAAGGTAAAGAGAAGTCCAAATTTCAAAGAGAAATTAATGGGATTCACATGTTTAATTAATTTCTAGTCTGTGAAATATGCAGTTTTACAGTAATATTACTTATTTTGTTTAGAAATCATAGTATTTTAGAATTTAGTAAGAATTCAGTGATAGGCTTCATACCAAAATGTTTAACTTTACCAACAGCAAGTCATAAAAGTATTTATTTTAAAGCTTTTTAATATTATTGCATAACTTTCAGCTGCCTCTTGATGTAAATACTTATCTGCCTAAATGTTATATTTTTATGTATGCATTTCTGAAAATGTATTGTTTTGAAAAGTGGCAAAAATAATAAATTAAGCACTCCTTGCACTTGTTTCTGTGAAGCACATAGAGCTCTATTTTAAATAAAAGAAAATGTGCCATATTTTGGTTTCCTTATGGTTCTATTATTTTAAAATTTCATTTTATATTTTTTGTGCAGAGTATGGAGCGATTGTTGGAAACTTAAATGCTGGCTCCAGCAGTACTGGAATTTGGTTTCCTTCCTTCCTACCTAGGGAGTTATAGAATTCTAGAATTTCAGAGCTGGAAGAGACACTTAAATTTAACAGCCATTTCTCTACATGACACTTAAGACAATAGGCTTAAAATTTTTTCTTGGCATTTTTGCACTTTTTCAACATATATTGGAATATTAGTGGATTGACTCACTCCTAAGCTGAAAATAACTTCCATCACACTTAAAATTACACAGACTCACCCATTTCACAGGTCTTTTCAAGATACCCAACTACTTCTCAGCTTTCACTTCTGGTATCTACCACTTTTATCCCCAGCTCTTCTCCAGACTCTAGTTTCTTTCTGTTTCTTGAACTTGGCTGAGCACTTGCCTGTCCCAGGGACTTTGTCTTGACCATTTTCTCTGCCTGGAATGTTATTCCTCCAGATATTTTTACAGTGTACACTGTAAAATATTCTGGCAGAATACCACCCTTTCTAAGGAGGCACCTTTATTCATTTAATATACTGTCTGTTTTAGTTTTCTTCATTGCACTTAATATTAATTGACTTCATTTTATATTCTAGATCTGAGAGCATATAGTATCATAATGGCTAAATTTTCCTTTATGATTTCAGCATTGGAATTAGAGGTCATTTCATTTGAAAATAGTTTTAAAACATTGAGTAATATACTATTTTGCACAATGAGACATACTTTTATGGAAGTTACTGTTCTGAAATGTCTGTAATAAACCTTAAGGTGTCTATAAAAACCCAGTCAGTAATCTGTTAGACTAATTCATGGTAGGTGTTCCAAAATGACATTATAAGAACAAGAGGTATTTGGCTTACATCTCTAGCCCTACAAAATTCATGTTTTCTGGGACTTACTATAAGAGAGGCAAACACTGTGTTGTCTCAGCTGGCTTTGTTAATCAGCTGCTTCTTAGGGTTGTAGAGAAAGGCATATTATTCATTTTATATCAGTATCAAGTGTGAAACAAGCATGCAATAAAACAAATACATTAGTTTCAGCAGTATTACCACTAGCTTTACTTTCTTCATTTGTCATTTGAAATTTCAGCGTCTTTGATTTTTAAACATTAATGTGTACAAAATTTGGGGAGTCCTCACACTGATGAAATAGTTTACTTAAAGTGTGAACTTAAAATTGGATAGTTATTTTTTTCATTTAGAATAAATTATTGAAGACTTGGGGGAGTCACTAAATGTAAGCTTATTGTGGGACATTCTGGAAGTGAGATTTTCAAGAAATGATCCACGACTCTTATATGAAATAAACATATGTTGTGGTTCAGGAGAGTTATTAAAAACTTTGACTTCAGTAGTTTCTTTAAAATCGATTTTAGAAATATTTCCCTTTACAGAGATTTTTTTTTAAAGAGAGACACACACACAGAGAGAGAGAGAGAGAGAGAGAGAGAGAGAGAGAGAGAATTTTTTTTTTAATATTTATTTTTTAATTCTCGGCGGACACAACATCTTTGTTGGTATGTGGTGCTGAGGATCGAACCCGGGCCGCACGCATGCCAGGCGAGCGCGCTACCGCTTGAGCCACATCCCCAGCCCCACACGAGATTTTTTAAAATTCTACACCTAACCAAATTTTAATTATAATCACTTCTATAATAAAAATAGAATCATATTCTTTTCCCTTCAAATATTAGTCAACAATTTTTTTTATCAAACATTGCTGGTTAGTACATAGTAACATGATAGTCATTGCAAGAGATGTGAAAAAAACTAGTAAGCTTCTGCATTTGAGAATAACAATCTATTTAGGAAGACAAGGCATGTACATGAACAGCTATCTAACCTTGGAAGGTAGTAACACGAGAGCTGTCATATTATTAAAGTCTCATGTGGGTAAAAATAGGAAAGGTTTGGGCTGGGGCTGTAGTTTAGCAGCAGAGCGCTTGTCTAGCATGCATAAGGCACTGGGTTTGATCCTCAGCACCACATAAAAATAAACAAATAAAATAAAGTTATTCTGTCCATCTACAACTACAATTTTTTTTAATTGGAAAGGTTCATAAAAACATGGAAATTAAGTATCAATTTAGTTGAAAAAGTCAAGAAAATTGACAAGGTGAAGCTTATAAGGATGGGGAAGATTTGTCTAAGTACAAAACAAGTGAGAGTTCCTCAGTAGGAAAAATATCCAAAACAAAGGTAGGAGTGTTCAAGGCAATGAGGAACCTGAGAATTGAAATGAAGGGTTTGGGAAAGGATTAGATCACAGCATTTAAAATTCATCTGGTCATTGAGGAACATGCTGAAACTTTTAAGTAGCAATAATTATGTGAAATTGATATTTAATAAAGGCAGTAAAAGAATTACCTTCTTAAGAGATTTATCAAGCTAACCTTCAGATTCCACAATACTTTTCTCCCTTAACTAGTAAGTGTTTAGAGACACTACATAGGTGAAGAACTCCAAGATGAGCTCTACAATGATATGATGTGATTTATGTGATTTTTCACCTTGAATTAATTTAATGTGTTGTCAAAGCAAAGAAAAATATTATAATAAGAAAGAGAAAAAAGAAATGAAGATTTCATCTTTAATAATTTAGTGTTACTACAAATATGACCCATGGCATTTTTTAAAAGCTTCAAACACTCATACATACAGAAAAATAATCATTGAAAAAGGTCTACCTCATAATTCCATCTCTGCATGAAGAAATTTCCAGGTGCCACTGAACTGTGTGCATTAAATTTCAAATATAATCAAATCAGGTTTAGGAATACTAATGGCGATTTCATAGAAGAACACTTGCTTCAGCAACTTAGGAAATTACACTTGATTTTCTTTTGAGTGTTACTCAATTGTGCTTGAAATTGTTCATTCGAACCCTTCTAAACAAGAAGCAGGTGGTTAAATGTGGGTGCTGTTTAACATTTACACAAAACATTCCAAGCACAATGTACTTTCGCCCTTGGAAAGTCAACTGCCTCCCCCCATCCCCCCACCCCGCCCCTCTTATATCCTGTCCTTCCCTGGTCATTTGATTTGACCTTGCTACATCCCTGAAAGAATTGGCTCAAAAGTAGTTACCTGCTAAGGGGCATTAGACTATTTTTATAGTCTTTCAGCTAAAGCTTTTAATGTGGCAACTGCTGGTTACTGAAGCAGTTTAAGAAAAAAGAATTGCTGAGTTTGCCTTTTATTTTTAAATGGAGAAACACAAGGTGACACAATCATATAAGATATAAGTGAACTGGAACAGGGGGGAATATAGCTGAGGTTTCTGCATAGAGTAAAAGCAAAGCTTTGCAAAACACATTTTTTAATTCTGTACCACAATCTGGATCTTTGTTTTTATAAAATACGTGAACTAGTTCATAAAATGTACTTTTCTCTATGTCTGCTTTCCTTTACCAGAAATACATGGGTGATATCACAAACATCCAACTGAGAATCCATCAGCATGAGGCATTTATTAAATAGTAAAAATTATAATCAGGTGGGAAGATGACATTCAGAAATGTATCCCCTGTGTTCTTTCCTTTCTGAAGCAAGCTGTTGTGGGAGCTGGGTGCATTCTCTGTCCCCACCATTTCTGCCCATTCATTTCTCTACCCACTGCAGTAGTAGAACTTCTATGCTCACTCATCCTCTAAATCTGTCTTCTCTATGCTCACTGATACAGAAGCCCAGGGCAAAGAATACTCATCCTTTTCTTCCTGGTCTCTCCTTTATTACAAAATGTCATCTCCTAGAGTTATTTCTTTCTTCATTTAATTCTTATGATTCTTTTTTCTGCCTTTCCTTTTTTTTTTTTTTTTTTTTTGTGTGTGTGTGTTCATATATTTTCCTTTTTCTGTGTCCCTAAAATGCTAACATTTATCCAGGATTCTGACTTTGTTGCTCTTCATCCTAAACACTCCTTTCTGGAGATCTCATCTATTCTTGTCTTTGACAATCTTGGTGACTTCCAAGCCTACATGTTTGTTCTAGACTTCTCTTCCAAGATCCAGGCCTTAAGGTCCAGCTGCTTCCTGATGCATCCACTCAGATGTGACACTGTCACTTGAGACACAAATGTCAAAGTGTGCTTCTTTGTGCCAGACTTCTTTGGCTTAGCATGCTGTTTTTAAGATTCAACCATGTTGTTAGATATGTCAGCAGCTTGTTCTTTTATATTGCTGGGTACAATTCTATTCCACGAACACACCACACTTTGTTTATTCATTCACTTGTTGAATGACTGGATTGCTCCCAGTTTGGAGTTATTATGAATAAATCTGTTATGAACATGCATGTATAAGATTTTAAAGAATATAAATTTTCATTTCCCTTGGATAAATATCTAGGAATGTAATTGGGTAAATCCCTACTGGTGTAAATAGAAACTATGGCCAAGGTTTCTATACCATTTTACAGAGTCTTTTTCTACCAGCTTGTGAGAGTAATAGTTGCTCCAGATCTTTTCATTTTAACTTTTCCAGTGATAATGTAGTGGTATCATTGTTAGTACAAATTGTACTTTTATGACTCATTGTTATTTCAAATTGTATTAACTATATTTATATTCTTATATAAATTCTGCAAATATTGACATTATATATTGTGAAGTACATTAGAATATTTTGTCAAAAATGAACTCATTTTCTTTCATGAGAAAACTGTCTGTGGTCCCTGTTCTTCCACCTAACAACCATGTTATTGTTCCTCTTTCCAAACTCTGTCACTCCTCTCCGTCTTTATGTCACTACTCTGTAGGCTACTACTATTGTTTTAGTTTATGACCTTCCATTCATTTCTTTGGCATATGCCATGGGTTTTTCTTATATAGTTTCTCCATGTCTGCTCCTATAATTAGTGAGTATACTAAATAGTGAGCAGGATGATCTAAATTATAAGTATCCTCACATACTGTTATTTTAAGAAATCTTATTTACAAGCTTTCTGTTTACTTTAGGATGAAATTAGAATTTCATATAACCCAATTCCCTTCTTTTGTCTTCTATAGGCTCATGTCTTATTTCTTTCTTCAATTGGTCTATCAACCACAACTACTGAGAGTGATATAAATATTGCATGTTTATCTAGGATTCTGAAATTTCATGTGATTATTTTTCTGTCTTTCTGGAACTTCCTATTTCTATCTAACTCACATGATTGACTTCTATTTTTCTGGTCAGACTTAGTTAAAGTATCATATGCTTCTGGATATTTCTCCCCGTACACATTCTTAAGCTAGGTACCCATCCTAATCATATAAGAGAGCCAGAGGAAGGGTACTTATTTGGGAGATGCAAAGCTTGTGCTGTCAAAATGAGGACACACAGTGTGGTTATCTCTTTTAAGTATAAATGAGAGTGAATAGAAAAAATAAATAGATATGCATGTGTGTTTGAATCCTCACATTGTGTTCTGTAAATCACAGCAATTCTATGAAAAGCCTGCTACTATGATACTTCATTGTTAAGGACTGAATGATTTTCCTTTAAGACCAGGGATATGTTAACAATGTTCATTCTTGAAAGTTCTCTTCAACACTGTATTGGCAAGCTAATTCATAAAATAAGGTAAGAGAAGGAAACAAAATAAATGCAGATTAGAAAGGAAGAAATAAATGATCATTTAAAATTATTGTGTACATACAAAAATCCTAACAAACCTATTAAAATGCCACCTGAAGATTAATGGGCAAAAATCAATTTAATATGAGTATAATTACTCAGGATGTACTCTTTTTGTCAAGTGTCTGCTTTGCAAATGTTTTCTTCCAGTTGGTGATATGTTTTTAAGTTAATAGTATTTCTCAAAGAGCAGAAGATTTTTTTTAAATTGATTTTTTAAAAAAATAAATGACAGAGGGGCTGGGGATGTGGCTCAAGTGGTAGTGCGTTCGCCTGGCATGCGTGCAGACCGGGTTTGATCCTCGATGCATCACATACAAACAAAGATGTTGTGTACGCTGAAAACTAAAAAATAAATATTAAAAAATTCTCTCTCCCTCTTTCTCTCTCTCTCTTTAAATAAATAAATAGATAAATTAACGACAGTGGAATGCATTACAATTCTTATTACATGCATACAGCACAATTTTTCATATCTCTGCTTGTATATAAAGTTTGTTGACACCAATTCGTGTCTTCATACATGTACTTTGGATAATGATGTCTATCACATTCCACCATCCTTGCTAATTCCCTGCCCCTTCTTTTCCCCCCCATCCCTCTGCCCTATCTAGAATTCATCTATTCCTCCCATGCTTCCCCTCCCTACCCCACTATGAGTCAGCCTCCTTATATCAGAGAAAAGCATATTATAGGGACACAGCCATATCAATGTTTATAGCAGCACAATTTATAATAGCTAAACTGTGGAACCAACCTAGATGCCCTTCAGTGAATGAATGGATAAAAAAAATGTGGCATATATACACAATGGAATTTTACTCAGAAAAAAAAAGAGATTAAAATCATGTCATTTGCAGGTAAATGGATGGAGTTATAAAAGATAATGCTAAATTAGCTAATCTCCCCAAAAGAGCAGAAGTTTTAAAATCAATGTAATTGATGATGATCAATTTACTGATTTTTTTAAAAATGTGTGATTTGCTTTTGGCTTCTATCTAAAAATCTTTGTCTACTCCAAGAAAATGAAAAATCCTATCTTGTGTGTTTTTTCTAGAGGTTTTATAGGTTTAACTTTAAGTTTTTAATCTCTAGTCCATTTTGAGTTAATTTTTGTGTATTGTGTAAGGTAAGGGTCACAGCTGTAAGGATTTCTGATTGTTCTATATTTGTTTTGAAGGATATTTTTTTAACATTTAAATATATTATAACCTCTGGAAAAGTTTGATTTGTCATGTATTTGTGGTTCTGTTTCTTTCATCAGTATGCCCATATGTATATCAATAGCATATTATCTGGATTATTCACACTTTATATTAAATCTTTAAATGAAACTGTGTAAGCCTTCTAACTTTATTGTTCTGTTTTGAGGTTGTTGTATGCTATTCTGTCTAATTTTTAGGCACATTTTAGAACCAGGTTTTAATTTTCTACCAAAAAATCCTCAATTTTGATTGAGTTTGCATTGATGTCATAGATCAGTTTGGAGAAAATGTCTTCCTTGAAAAATATCAGGCCTTCAATTCAGGAATATATTTCTTCATTTGTTTATGTTTTCTTTAATTTCTTTCAGCGACATTTTGAGGATTTTTCTTTCTACTTCTATTGCACTTATTTTGTCTAATTTATCCCAAAGTTTTACATGCTTTTAGGATGGTATTGGAAAAGTTGATGATATTGGAAACTCTTCCATTTCTTAGTTTTTCTACTGTGTTAATATCTGCAAATACAATTGCTCATTTTTACATCAGAATCTAAATTTAATCAGCAAAGAATTGAAAGTCTTAGTCCCTCAAAAATTATAATAGGGATGCCATATTTTGCTTATAAGCTTTGAGAATCTTGAGGGCACTTTATGGATAAGTGATAGAACAGTGAAATTAACAAAAGCTTTTCATTTACAGGCTGAGAGAATTGGTGCCTAGACATTAAATAACTAGCAATCTTGGTAATCATGGTAGCTGTGAGCACAGAAACCTGACTAGTATGGAGAAAAGTGACATGTTATGTTTTGAATTTCAAAAATAAGATGTTTGCCCTCGATTGCTAAATAATGCAGGGATGAAATTTAAAACTGGACACACTATTCTACCTGGAAAACTTTGGTGGACAAAAATAGGATGCGAGCGTGGATGTGAGTAAAAGCTCATTCTCCTCCTTTCTACTTAGGAAAAAAAAAAAGATGAGTAATGTAGGAATGGATAAACAAAATGTGAAAAACTCCTAAAAAGGACTATTTTTGAATGTCTAGATTCTGTTTTATATATACTTTGACCAATAATTCACCAGAAAAAAGGACATCTTTTCAGAAGTTGGCAGTATTTTCCTTGGCCAGTAGCATGTTGTAGTAGGCCTGGCTACTGAAACCAGTTTTCTGAGCCAAATCCCGTTCTTCTGCTTACTGACAGTTTTATCTTGAGTCCTCCATACTCTGAATGGTTTCTATCCTCTCCAGGTTACTGAGATTTTTTTATGGCCAAGAATATGGTGTGTGTTCTGTGTGCTCTTAAAAATGTATATATATATATATATATATATATATATATATATATTCTATAGTTTTGTGAATAATGTTCTATAAATATAATGTTTAGCTGATTGTGTTCAATCTTTTAACCTGATTCCCTTCTACTTATTCCACTATGTACTAAAAGACAGTTGTTGAAATCTCCAACTGTAATAGTGGAGTTGTTGATTTCTCCTTGCATTTTGTCAGTTTTTGTTTCTGGTATTTTAAAGCTCTATTTTTAGTTATTATACATTTAGATTATTGTGTCTTCTTGAATAAATCCTTTTATCATGAGACATCCCTTTGTATGCCTGATTATATTCCTTGATCTGAATCTACTTTGTCTGCTATTAATATAGCCACTAAAACTTTTTTATAATGAGTATTTGAATGGCCCGTATTTTCCCAACTTTTTCTTTATATATCTAGGTCTTTATATATCAAACTTGGAGACAGTATATATATTTAGATCTTACATTTTTATTTAGTCTGACAACCTCTCACTTTTAAAATTGAAATGTGTAGACCACTTATATTTAACATAATTTTCAATATGATTGATTTTAACTTTATTACTTTGATATTTCTCATCTACTTTATTTTTACTTTCTTCCTTCATATTTTGAATTAGTTCAATATTTTTAGTTTTCCAGTTTATTTTATCTATAACTTATAAGTAATATCTATTTAAAATTTTAGATGTTATTCTAGGATTCACAAGTATCTTTAACTTATCAGAATCTATCTTGAAACACTGCTAAAGCAGTTTACATAAAAGTAAGAACGTTATAAAATATTTTATTTTTTCACTCTTATCCTTTTTATTATTATTGTCATAACTTTTACTTCTATACATATTATACATTTCATAATATATTGATATAATTTTTGTTTTACATGGTTATAGTTTAAATAATTAAATTTGGAAGTTTTAAAAATAAGGACTGTTTCTCCCTGATGCTTGTCATTTATTTCTTTAGATCTGAATTTTGATCTTCAATCTGAAGAATTTTTTTTTTAACATTCATTATGGAGCATTGAATTCTCAGCTTCCTTAACCTGAAAATATCTTCATTTTTTGAAGGATATTTTCGATGGACATTGAATTCTAAGTTAGCAGTTTTGTTTATCTGTCAGCATTTAAAGACATTGTATTGTTTCATTGCCTCCTAAGTCTCACTGTTTCTGACAAGGTCAGTGGTAATTATGTTTTCCTCTATTGTGACCCTTTCTTTTCATCTTAAAATTTTTCTCCATGAGTTTTCAGCAAAGAGATTGTGATGGTTTTAGATTGCTTTTTTTTTTTAAATTCAACTTTGGTTCATTGAACTTCCTGGACTGTGTGGTTACAATTTTCATCCAATTCTGAAAAATGTTTGAACCTCACAGTGTTTTCAGGTCTCCACCCTGCCGCCCCATCCCATACTAATCTTTTCTCTTTCAGAGAAAAGTGCTTCAAATACATGCATATTTGACAACTTGATATTGTTTCTTAGGTAACTGAGATTCTATTTATTTTTCTATAGCTTCTTTTCTATGTACTTACACATGACTCAATTCTACCACTTATTTCGTCTAAGTTCATTCTTTCTTTTATTTGCATTCTCTGATTTCCTGAAATAAGTTTCCAGTGAGATTTTCTTTTCAACATTGTACTTCTCAGCTCTGAAAGTTTCCTTTGTATTTTTTATACCTTTCACTTGTTTTCCCATTATTTGTATATTTATTTTAGTGATCGAACATAGTTATAATAGCTGTTTTAAATGTCTTTATCTTTCTCTGGGTCTGTTTTAACCACTTTTTCTTTTGTTTATGGATCAGCATTTTCTTCCTTTTTGCATGTCTAATAATTTCTTACTAGATGCTGGACATTGTAAAGGTTATGCTATTGAGTATATAGATTTTATTGTCATTTTTTCCTGAAGAGTCAAATTTTGACTTTGAAGACATTTAAGGGGGTTGAAGACTAGTTCATTTTTTTTTTTTGCATTTTACATTTAAGTTTTGTTATTTAAGGTATAGAGTAACCTTAACTCCAGGGTTAGCTTAATCCTGTGATCCTCCAGGGTTTCAACTGAATGCCCCAAGCTCTCTATATTCTACCTGGTCAGTACACATACACAATCCAGCTAGTGTGAACTCTAAGAATTGTTTCGTTTATATCACCTCAGTAATTTTTCTTTGCTTTGTTTCTTGAAGATTAACTAAACATGTACCATGAAGCATTTCAAAAAAAGACTCCGGGTGCCATAATGCAGACTTTCAAAGTTCTTTGAAACTGTTTCCCTGTGAAGCACTCTCATGGTCTTGAAGTACTAGTTATCTTCACCCTTGCAGCATCTGTCTCCTCAAATCAGCAAGATGCTATGGGCAGTTTGATTCTGCCTTTTTTCTCACAATTCTCTAAAAAAAATACTCTAGGAAAAGAAGGATCCTAAGTAATGATATGGCTTGTTTCTTGTGTTTTCCTTATTTTAGGAATTATAATCCTGTTCTTCCACCTGTTGTTGAATGCCTGAAGTAGTTTGATATTGTAAATATATATACAATATATATGTGGATATATGTGTGTGTATTTACTTGTATTTTTTACATACATATTGCATATGTGTTTAATTCATGTTAAATATATATATTTGGCTGTTTATAGCAGGAGGGCAATTATAGTGCCAAATAGTTAGTCTGCTACTGGTGGGAATAGAAATCTGTTTTTATTTTTAAAGTTCTTATCATGCTATATTTGTTTCTCAAATTATTTATTTGAATGCTTGTCTATTTATTCTGTGAATTACATCTTTTGAGACTGAATCAAGTCGAGTGCAACAGAATGACAAGTACCTAAAATTTTTTTGAACATGTCCAACTGATTAAAATATGTTTATAATACTGAGAGATGGGGGATGAAAATTAGAAAAAGATCACAAAAGCTTCATAATCATATGTTTATATTGATGAGTGGGAATAGATATTGGAAAGTGAAGAATGATAATTTTTTGCTTTCAAAGTATTATTTATTTATCCAATAATCTGAGTAGATTGGATCCTATGTATTAAAATATATTAGTGAGTACATTTGAAATCTTCCCCCCGCCCTCTGGTTGTATACAAAGTATATTCACACTAATTCATGTCTTCATACATGTACTTTGGATAATGATGATCATCACATTAAGGGATTATCTACTTGTGAGCAGTGCAAACAGTTTCAAAATTATTCCTACATTGTTAAGTCTTACTGTAGGCATAAATGGAACATAATATTTTGTATTGTGCCTCTACTATTGAATCTTAGCATTAGTTCTCTATAAATTTTGCCATTTTTATGGAATTCTAGAACAAAAGCATTGATTATTATTCTAAATGAATGTAGATAATTGCATATACTTTTCACACGTCTATCTTATTTCTGACAGTTACAATATTTCCTCCTCTGGAAGGTTGGGGGTTGGAGTGGCAGGTGCCTGACATGCCCCTTAATGTGATACTTTCACTCTCCTTTCTTACTCCCACTTTTTCTGTTTTTCTTCCTGATTTTGTGTGTTCTTTCATTTCCCCAGTTCTTGCTACTCAAAAAATATTATAATGGAAGAAGGATTTTAGTTGCTATGCCTGTTCTAGAAGGGGAAAAAGCTTTGCTGTGTTGCTTACCCCTTCACATGGGCTGGCCACTTCTGAATCATGATCCATATAAAATCTAACAGAAACTATTTTGAGTCTGGCTCCATGAAACCAGACCTTGTTTAATAAAATTTGAGAAAGAACAACTCTAAGGGCAGGTTGACACAGTCTCCAGTGGCTTTTATCATAGTGTACCTTTTTTAGTGCTCTCTCTAATAGTAGCTTTGAATTACCACAAGTTGATTTCGGTTTCAATTGAGTTGTTACTTAAGGGCAGGATTGAGCACAGAGACAACGTGTGCTTGCTTGCATATATGCTGTGGTTATCTTCTAGAATGTTAAAGATGATTTAAATTTTAAATTTAACTTGTGAATATTAATCCCCTTTTCCTCCTGTTTTTTTTTTCTGAAGTAGCTGTAAATTTGACATTTAGCATTATAGAAATTAGTTCCATTTTCCAAAAATATATTTTAAAAATATTATTTGCAATAGTGGAGACTATAACAGTATCTATTATTTACCCTGATCATTGATACTTTAAGAATTGATGAGTTCTGAAAGTTTCATTTGTATTTTTCATACTTTCCACTTGTTTCCCCATCATTTGTATATTTATTTTAGTACTTGCACATATTTATAAGAGCTGTTTTCATGTCTTTTTCTTTTGGACCTCCCTGTGTTTTCAATATTTTTTGAAATTATATACACATGTATATACCCATGGCTGTTTATGTTCAACCCAAGGGGTTTTAAAGACCATCCATACATTCCATGTAAAAGTAATATTTGGAAAAATGTGGAAAATAACTGCATATTTTGCTTGAGGAAGGGAATAGATATGTGTTCAACATCTATTTTTAAATGTAAATTATTTCATGTGACCCTGTTGATGGTAGTGGAGTATTTCCAAAAATGGTGACATTCGTAGTTTGGGTCTCGCATGTTCTTCCAAAACCTTGCCATTCCCCCATCTGTAACATCCACTTACCCTCTACTTGAGTTTATTGTGCCTGTGTGACTGTCTAGATGAAAAGCAGCAAAATGACAAACATGATTACTGAGAATAAGGCATAAAAGGCAGTACATCTTCCTGGCTCATTATTTCCCTCAAATGCTCCCTCTTGGAACTCAGCCACCATGTTGTTAGGAGGCCCAGGATACAGGAAACTATTACTTGTGGATGTTCTAGCCAACATCCTCAGTAAAGGTCTCATCTAACATCCAGTATCATTATGGGACATGAACCTGAATAAGACTTCAGATGATTCCGGGTCCTTGCCAACAAGTTTTATATAGGCTTAAGTTTACCAGTTGAGGACTCAAGCACCCTGGAGCAGAGACAAAGTGTGAATTCAGTCCTCAGCTTTTGAGTTTTCCCTACTAAAGCTGAGTTGAGCAGAGATGAGCAATCTCCACAGCATCTTTCTCAAGTTGTATATTTTTAAGCAAAATAAATGTCGTTTTTTTCAGATCATTAAGTTTCAGGTGGATTTGCTGGCAGTAGTAGATGACTAGAACACATATTTTGGATTACAGCCAAAATCCAACCAAATACATGAGGCAGTAGGTTTGGGATAAGGGGCAAAGCTGGGTGTGGTGGTGCTCCTCTGTAATTCTAGCAAGTTGGGAGGCTGAGTCAGGAGGATTGTAAGTGCAAGGCAACTTAGCAAGACCTTATTTCAAAATAAAAAGCACTGGGGATCTAGCTTAGTGGCAAATTGCCTCTGAGTTTAATCCCTAGTACAAAAAAAAAAAGAAAGAAAGAAAGAAAGAAAGAAAAAGAAAATAAAAAAGAAAAAGAAGGAAAGTAAAGACAGAAAGAAAAAGAGAAAAAGGATCAGGGGCAAGTGGGGATGGGAAGTGAAACAGTGTTAGTGAAAGTTTAAAGGAGTTCAAGGAATTGGTTAGAGGAAACATAAGTGATCTTAAAAAGACTGCTGGTGAGGAATTAAAGGAAAAAGAGGAAAATATTATTGCAAGCTGGAGGAAAGGGAACTCTTAATATGTACTGGTAGAAAGTTTAGCAACAATGTCTCCTGCAGTGAGGTGAAAAATAGGAAATATACCTATATTCTAGTTAAGGAGTTTTGCAGAAAGAGGGTTGAAAGTGCTTTGCCTTCTGTTTCTAGCTGCCTGTAGTAAAATGCAGGGAAGAGAGATGAGCTAAAGAAAGAACTGTTATATATAAGTCTCCAGGACTTGCTGGGTTGGAAAAGAAAACTGTTTCTCATTCCCAGCCTCTCCAGATGGCAAATGATGCTAAATTAAGATATGGCTTCTGAGCAGAGATCAAATCCAGGGTGCTGTCAGGAAAACATGATCTAAAGATAAAAACCTTTTGTTAATGCCTCATAAAGTTTTGAGATCGTACCTTATAGACCATTTTGAGCAGACAAAAGGCCATATAAGGATCTTATTGTGTGCCTTTAAGATTCTTTCCATAAAACAATATAATTTCTGAGAATCTTAACAGTGGTACTCTTTAACAGAATCCAAGTTTAAAAGAAAAGATTTCAGTGAGATTTGAGCATGTGGCTTTTGTCTAATGGAGTGGATTATAAATTGATTCATAAGAAACCCACAAAGTGTTTAAAGGAATTTTATAACCTTGTAATTGAAAATGATAGAGACTATATAATTAAAAGAAGACTCTCAATCATGATATATCTTTGAGAAGGAAGCAGAACAAGAAAATGCTCAACCAAAAAAAAAATGACCTACATTTTATGGAATAGGAAAGATAGATTGTGTGTTGATAGCTCCCCAATGTAGAGGTAAGAACCCTGGAGAACTCTGGGCTCATATTGGTAGTAGGTATGAACCCTAATGAAAGTACAGGTAACACGTGTCTGATTCTATTTTACAATTTAAGGCCAAGTGACTGCACTGAGTTATCCTTTTTGAATGTGAGTATATTTAACACTTTTTCTTTATCTATCCCATCTTTGTATGTCAGATGTGTACGAAATACAGAAATCATCTATTTAGTTCACAGGTCTTAAAATCTGGAGGAATACCATCCATGGGCCAATTATGGTAGGCCAGTGAGATAGGCTGTTGAGATACCAAGAAGACACCTGGAGACGGGATATAAGATATCAAGTTTATCCAGAAATGCTTACAGGGAAGATCCAGTGGCAATGAGCTATGTAGATTCTTCATCAGAAAGTTCAATGGTGATGGACTGGACAGGTGCACCTTTGTTTCACACAGTGCCTCTGGTGATACTTAGGAAAAGAATATCTCCATTTCCCACGGCAGTTATCCAGTGGTGGCTGGCTGGATGAGCACTTCCCTCTCCACAGTGCTCTGATTCACACCAGTTACCACCACCGGGAGAATGGTTTTATAAGCTGGGCTACAGAAGCAGTGATGTCACTGACTTAATTTGCTTTGTCCCATTGTATGACCACCATGCCAAGGAAGTTGGCTTGCATTCAAGAAAGCAACTTTCTACAGATAACAGCAACTTGCCCTAATTCCCAGCATATGTGAGAAAGCCAGTGTCTTTGAAGATAACATTTGTCTGGATATTCTGACCCAGACTTGCTCTTTTTGTTCCTTTAACTTGGCTAGGTTTCTGGAAAGAGAGAGAGGCACTTCAGGAACATATTGTTTCATTGTTTTCCTTGTATCCAAGGATGACGCAAAAGGATTGATACGCAATATGGTAAACCCAAGGAACCACAGTCAATGAACTTTATTTGATTAGGATGACAAGAACTTGTTCCGCAAGCCTTAGCTTGATAAGCTTGGGAGAGTCACCCCAGGGCCAAGGGATGAGTGTATTTGGCCTGTGGCAGAGATATGGAGTTTTTTCGCCTAAAAGTGTGTTGTAGCAGATTTTAGTTTCCAATAATGACCTGCATCATACTTTTGGTGACAAATGATTTTCTAGAAACTTGCAATTCTCCCATTCATGAACTATATATCCCATCCCCTAAATCTTGGACTTGGAGTCTACCTCAAAGAGTAAAATCTTGCTAAAGTGATGCTCTGTGACTTCTGAGGCTAGATCACAGAAAGAAACAGAGCTTACACTGAAGAGCCACCTAACCGCTCTTTCTCTTGGAATGCTTGCATTTGTAATCCAGGTACCATATTGTTAGGAAAATCAAGCTATAGGGAGAGGCCAGGTGTAGATATTTTGGCTGATGACACCAGGTAACGTCTCATACAAGAGCCAGAATCAATTGCCTGACTTGTAAGTAATGGAGCCTTCAGGTGACTCAGGCTTTAAGCTGCTCCGGACACTGAGTGGACCAGGGACAAACTATCCTGAACAGGTATGTGATTATAGATATGAACATTGCAATTATTACTTTTAAGCTACTAAATTATGAGTTGATTTTTTTATGCAGCAACATATAGCCCACCAAGAATATGATCAACTATAAGGGAATATGATCATCTATTTTACTAATGAAGAAATGTGCTGATGGTCACATAACATGGATATGGCAGAGTTGAGCTGTGAACTCCAATATGTCTAAATCCAAAGTTTGAGTTTCTTCCATTTTTTGGGCCACACCTTTAAGAAGACATAGGTTGACCAGCAAGACATTAAGTTGAGCTAGAAAGTCCATCAAGCTGTAGCCTGAGAAGATGAAGCCCAGTAGAACAAAGATGAGATTTGAGCTTGCCAAATGTAGAGGCCTGCCTTGAAAAAAAAGACATCTTTGTGGTTAATATCTATCTATCTATCTATCTATCTATCTAATCAAATTCTTTCCTAGTATTTATGAGTTCTCTTAAGTCCTCAAGCAAGCCATGCAAAATTCTCTGTGTGCAAGTTTCCTCATTTGGGAGATAAGGACTTAAGTCTCTTGCAATATTGTTATAAGGATTACAATTTTTGTATGGAAATAAAGGAAATTAGTATTAATTAATAATGAGTATCTGAACATCTTAATGTAGTCATCTGAAAGTTATTCTGGAAGATGAGTGATTTATACCCATTGATCTATGGTCCCTGAACAAAATGGCAACTCTACACTTGGCCATCCCCAGTTTCTCTTTTGAAATCCTGTTGCTGCTGGCTTTTCCTGCTGACCTTCCCAAATTCTGTGTCCTCAGGGACTCAGGAATTGTCTGCCACTCTCACTACTCCTTTCAACTCTCACAACTCCTTTCCCTGCCACAAAGTTTCTGTTTTGAAATTTAACTCAATCTAATTATTTGTTTAATGACATTCGGGTGCAAATGAGGTGCAACCCTATGAGACCTTTGCACTTTAAAAGAACGGCTCATTAACTGCTTTGAATATCTAATTGGTAGTATTAGTGGGAGAGATAATTTTGTACTTTGCCCACTCTCTCACCTCCCACAATAAGCAAAAAATATTTCAGAAAGTTACTTTGTAACCTCTCTGTACCCCTTTTGCAAAATACTCTCTACCCCAGTAGAAACCAACAGAAATGAATTTGTTACCTGTGGAGAGAACTGAGGTTGACAGCAAATGACAAATTTACTCTTTTAAAAAAATTGTGGCACTTTCTTTCGTACCTTTCCTTCTTCTCAAATAGTAGGTGGTGTTGTGGGGAGGATCTACTATTTATCGACCACCTTGACTTGATGTAACTCTCATTTTATCCTATCATCTGACTATGTATTTATCTTCTGCATGAGTCAATGTATCTTTTAAAAATGATATTTGCAAGTAAATGATTATTTGGCTTACATCTGATATGTGTGTGGGGGTGGGGAGAGGATAATTGGGTTGTTCTTTTGACTACCTCCAATAATTTCAGTTTGTTTGAAACCAAAGCACAAAGCATTTAGGCTGTTCTGTGAGGGACTCTGCATAAAGTACATAACTGGAAGATCTTTGAAATAGCATTTGATTCACTCTTTAGGAAACATGCATAGGAAATTTTTACAGCTCAGAATATTAAGGGTGACGACTAGACGGTACCATAGTAGAAACAGTTTGTGTTGACACTGTCCCCAAAATGCACAGAACAAATTTTGAAATATATTGTAATTTAATAAAATTCTAAACATATTTGTACTACTTATTATTGAACGGCCTCTACCCAAATCTCTGGCTCCATTTTTTGTCAATATACACTTCTCCATTTCATTAGCTTTCTTTTGGACTTATTACTTTGGAATTTTTGCTTTGTTCAAATTCCCTGTCTTATAACAAAGTCACAATTTTATCATAGTAACCGCCCACTATCTTTAGGTTCAATCTGGTTTCATTTGACTGATAATCTCTGTCCAGGGGGCACATCCTTATTAATGTCACTGTCTGGTATCAGTACTTCTGTAATCTCAGTGTTCCCATATTTGGGTATGTATTGGAATATGTACTGGGGGGCTTTTAAAATAACAAATTTCTAAGGCCCATACCAAGCTACGGCACCATAATGTTTCTCCTGTCTGTCACTTCCTTTCCATCCTTATTACTCCTGCCCAATTCTAAAATTTTATTTGCTGAATTGTTACACTTATATATTGTTACATCCAATCAGTCTCATCTTCCCAACATGCCTTTTCCAGATTAATTTTTCTGAAATAGTATGTCATACATTTTTTTTTCCAGTGTTCAGTAGCTGTTAATGTATCTCCACTGCCCTCAGGAATACAATCAATTATCTTTAGTCTAGAGTCTAAAATTCTACAGTTTAGCTGCTACACAGTTTTTCAACATATTTTAGTTCTTATTTGATTTAACTTCATGCCAATACATAACATCTGATAAACCCTTCTGTCTTAGTCAGCTCTGGTTGCCATAACAAAATATCATAGATTGGGTGACTTAAACAACAAACATTTATTTTTCACAGTTCTGGAGCCTCAGAAGTCCAAGATTAAGATACCAGAATATTCAGTATTTGGTGAGGATCCTGTTCCTGAGTTATAGACAACTTCCTTCTTGCTATAGCTTCACATTGCAGAGAGGAAGTTCTGGTTCCTCCTCTTCTTTTTGTGAAGGGACAAAACCTATCATGGGGGCTTCATCCTCATGATTTCATCTGAACTTAGTCACCTTCCAGGAACCCCATTTCCCAATGTTATGTTGGGGGTTGGGGCTTCAACCTATGAATTTCGGGGGAAAACATTCAGTCCATAACACCTTTTTTTTTTTCAGAATAAAATGCTTTCTTACTGTGATTTATCTGATATCATATATTCTTTTAAAAATATGTTGAAATAATTTCAGACTTACCAAAAAGTTGTTAGTATAATTTCTGATTACCTTTTACTCAGATTTCTCATGTGTTAACATTTTACTATGCCTGCACTCTCTTTGTCTCCATTTCTTCCTTAATTTTTCTTTACTTCTACCTACTCCCATATGTATCTCCTAATTCTCTTAGATAATACAGTACAAATAGGAAACTACACATCAAACAGGTAACTAACATTGATATCATATTGTCATCTAGTCTACAGAATATAGAAAGGCAAGACATCAAATGGGAGAAAATGCTAGTCAAATATACATATGCGAAGGCCTTGCATTAAGAACATAAAATAACTCTTATAATTCAATTATACGTAGATAAGTCTCTCCTATCAATGGGGCCAAAGACTGTGACACCTCAAGAAAGACTGACAATTTGTTGATAAGTATCTGAAAAGGTATTCAATGGAAATGCAAGTTAAAACCATAATGAGATACTACTACGCATTCAGTAGGATAATAAATTGCAAAGCCAATATAACAACCCCACATGTTGGCAAAAAATGTTGAAAAATTGGTTCTATCATGCATTGTTTGTGGAATATGAAATCGTTCATTTTTAAAATTATTTACCAGTTTCTTACAATACTCTGTGTGTATTTCTCCCTATGGGCCATCAATTCCACTCACCTTTAATTATCCAAGAAAAATGAAAATATACTCCCTCAGAAAGGTTTTACAAGATTACTCAGAACATCTTTATGTATATAAGTGATAACTAGAAACCATCTAATACCTATGGTCATGAGAACAAATAATGCTACACTCTATAATTGGATATTATAATGAAAAAAGACATACTGTGAATAGAACTATATCCTGTATTATGAATCTCACAGACATGATGTTGAAAGCAAAAGTAAGACATAAAAGAATAAAAACTATGTGATTTAATTTACAGACACATAAAACGGGTAAAAAATAATTCATGATAATAGAATCAGAATAGTACTTGCCTTGGTAAAGAATATATTAAACAGAAAGGAGAATGAGAATACTTTGGGAAGTGATAGAAAAGTTGTGTCCATGGGAATCAGTAGCTAAGGTAATATCGAATTCAAAATGATTAAAGGAGAGGAAATCAAGGAACTGAACAACAATGGTAATGGAATGACTCTCTGCAAATATACTGAAACCATCAAGAATTAAGGCAGAATACAGAGAATGAGAGGGTTAGATGCTAAAATCTCCCAAAGAATAAGGAGGACTAGAGGAGAGGACCCTTACAGGGTGGAAGTGGGTGGTCCTTTAACTTGAGTCATTCTTGATTATCTTTATCTCTTTCAACCTCTAGAGTCAACCAATTATTGGGTCCTGTCGATATACTGCTTTTCTTCATAATAGCACCACTTCAATTTTAAAATATCATTTCTTCCTGTTTCAGCGCATTATCTTTCTAATGGGTCTCCCAGTAGCCACACTGGCAAGCCTATTTTCCTTGCTACAGTCACCAAACTTTTCTCAATAAATCTGATCATACTTTACAAGCCCACTAACCATCCTTTAATCTAGCTTTTGAAAATATTGTTTGTTTTCACTGCTTTTAAGATCAGAACCCAAATCCTTAAAGCTTAAGAGGGCCAGAATGATATCGGGTCTCAGATCTACCTTTCTCGTCTTTTCTAGTGGCATTTTTCACTCTCATGTCTCTGCCTCGGGCACACGAGCCTTCTCCTTCAGGGTCTTTGCCTGTGCAGCTTGCTTTGCTTGGAATTGTGCTCCCATTTATGTCCCTGTGCTTCTCCAGGTTAATTTACAGTCTTCAGTTAAAGTTCATTTCAAATATCACTGACCTAATACTTCCCAGCCTAGGCAGACTTTGTATACATGGAGTGCTTCTTCGAAGAGTCATTCAAAGGACTATCTCACGTGGGGTCTATTTAAAATTTGTGTTGACTTCTAGAATTATGTTCAACTGATCACTGGGACTGAAAGAACCAATGGGCATGAATGAAAGAATCTCCTTAAGTCACAAACAAAACCTGGTTTAAAGACATGATTCCAGTCCAAGGCTCTGGTGGACAAGTGTAAAACTTGTGCTGGAAACTCCTTAGATCTGGCATTTATAGCCCATGGATTATGATGTGACTTTGAAGAATGAGAACTGATTGAGCTGCAGGCTTTTGTTTAATGTACAACCGGTTCCACTGGACTTAAACCAACAAAGATACTACAGTGTAAGAAAAGCCCAAGTATCTAAATGGGTCTTTAATAGTGACACCATGTAGTAGTAAAAACCACTGAAAGTTATGTACCAGTTTAGTGATCTTAAACTTTTGTCATTAAAATCATTTAGGGAATTTTTAAGATAACAATAATTATAATTAAAACAAATTATATTTTATGCTTTTATAATTATGTTAAAGTAAATTATATTGTCATGTGTATACATTTACATTAAAATTATTGTTGTACACTTAGGGTACATGAATTTATAGTATCTAAATTAAATCTCAGTGAAGAAGTCAAAATTTTTAAATGATAGGAGTGCTTGATTCCCACCCTTGGCCAATTACATTAAAACCTCTGGGAGTGGGATTTGAATGTTGATAGGTATTACAGTCTTCCAAGGAAAATTTAGCAATATTTAAAAATGGTACGTGTGCATTTACCTTTTGCATTAGGATCTTTCAGAGGTACTGAATCAATTGATTATATATATTTATTATATATATATATTATATATATATATATATTTGATTATATATATAAAGTAATCTACATACATACCTACCTACCTAGTTATGAGAGTATCTATTAGGTTAGCTTAAATGATAAGATGTTAAATGGTCCCACAATGAGCTATCTGCAGGCTGGAGCTCAAGGGAAATAAGTAACTGCTCAGTTCAAGAAACAGGAAGTTTCAGGATAAGAGTGACTAATGATGGAGCTCCAGTCCAAAGCTGAAGACCTGGAAACTGCTGGAGAGTTGTTGGTGCAGGTCTGCCCTTAGAGAAATTTGGACTCTGATGTTCATGGTTAAGGGCAGCAGCAAAAACCCTCCATCTGCTTAAGAAGTCCAGCTGCAAGCACATGTAAGAGTCTCCTTTGTATTTTTTGTTCCATCTGCGTTCCCAGTGTATGGGACTGTGCCACCCATATTTGGTATGAGATTTCCCCACTCAGTTTCCTTACCCACATACAATAGTCTTAGAGACACACCCAGAAGTGTGCTTTACCAATTTTCTAGTGTTTCTCAGTCCAGTCAAGTTGATAAAAAAGAATAACCAGCACATCTTTCAAAATAATCCTATTTCTAGGAAGTTATTCTGAAAGCGAACATATGGGCATGATGTGATTGATTGGAGCATTGTTTGTAAATATAAAATATGAGAAACCACCTAAATGGTCTTACATGAAAGAATGGTTGAATAAGTGGTAAAGCATCTCTACAACTGATGGCATTATGCTACTATAGAAGAGAAATACCACTCTGGGCTGATATAGAGATATGTGGGATATACTTTAAGTCAAAAAAGCAAAGTGTGCAATACATCTATAGCGTGATATCCTTGGCTTAGAAAGAAGGATATAAAAAATATACATATGTTTGCTCATTTGTGCAAAAAAGAAATATAAGAAGGATAAACAACCAATATGATTGGTTATTTACAGGGATGAGTGGCAATGAATGCAAAGAGTAGAGAATAAGTAGAAGGGATAAATGGGGATTTTTCTCTAAGAATACTTTTGTGTATATTTCTGACTTCTAGAATCAAGTAATGTCTCACATATTTAAAAAAATTAATAATAAAGCCAGGCATAGCGATGCTGTAACCCCAGCAACTAG
Source organism: Urocitellus parryii (assembly GCF_045843805.1). NCBI lineage: Eukaryota > Metazoa > Chordata > Mammalia > Rodentia > Sciuridae > Urocitellus > Urocitellus parryii. Next base: position 211,784,825 of record NC_135531.1, on the reverse strand, counting down.
AGAAACAGAAACAGAAGGATTGTAAGTTAGAGACCAAAAACAAAAATAAAAAATAAAATAAAAATCATCTCAAAAAAATAGTTGGGGATGTAGCTCAGTGTTAGAATGACTTTGGATTGAATCTCCAATATCACAAAAATTAATATAACTGTGATTTGTGGAGAACTCAAATGACATGTGAAGTGTAACCAAGAAATCTAAGTAAACAGTAAATGAATATTACAACTATAACAACTGGAATAAAAAAGAAAAACATGAACATAAATAATAGTGAATAATAGTATTTTTAGTGTATTTTACACAACCGAAGAATAAAGAATTGCACAGCACACACATATTATAATGTCTTTTGTAAATTTGTTTTTTATAGGGCTATGTTAGTGAATGTGAAGATAATTTATATGTATTCTAAGTTGAGCAAATGAGTAAATAAATTGTGGATAATGAGAGCCAGTTTCTCACTGTCAGAGAAAGGAGTTACTAAGGAGGAGAGGTAGAAGACTGGAAGGAACCCCATGAATTAGAATGCGAAGTATCAGTGAGAACTACTGGTTCTATATATACTGGTTCTGGGTATATGTGTGTGAGTGTGAGTGTGTGTATGTGTGTGTGTGTGTGTGTGTGTGTGTGTGTGTGTGTGTGTGAGAGAGAGAGAGAGAGAGAGAGAGAAATAGATTCAGATAGATGTGCACTTGTGTGTGTGTATGCATATATTTCCTAGCTCTCTTCACCTAGAATGATATCCCAGCAACAATGAGCATGCCCAGAGCATGGTTTCTAAATAGCATTTTTTTTTTTTTTTTTAGCAAAAAATGGTCACATACTATAAGGACTGGAAACCAACCTGAAGTAGCCCCTGATGGCTAGAGCTTACCGGCAACAAAATAAATACTGATAATATTGGATTATAATCCACAGAATAAACTAAATATGCATGAGTTCATATTGACAAAAACAGATAATTGAATCGGTAAATGAAGGAGAAAGGACAGGTTATCCTTACAGTAGAATTCCAAAGAATAAGTGGAGAAGGAATGGCAGAAATAGAAATTCAAGGTCACCCTTCGGGGAACACCACAGTGATAATTGCTTTAGGGATGACTCAATGTATGGAAAAACTAGTGAGCAAAAATGTAACTAGAAATAAGATATTTGCATATTTTTCAAATTATCTTATCTCACTAATTCCAATAGATAAAGTAGTATCAATTGTGAAGAAACTTGACAAACACACATTTAACCAAGTGATCAAAGGTAATATCATCAAATATGTGACGTATTGACACCTTGTGCTTCCTGATAATGATGCACTGAGAAGGGTCTGGCATCATTTCTGTAGAATTCTTGCCCAAGCCCATAGCTTTCCTCTAATCATGACAAACCCAAACTGAATACTCTACAAAACAACTGACTGTACTGTTCAAAATTGCCAGTCATATCAATTATAATCTAATATTATCATTATTTATTTTGCTCTCCCAGATGGCAAGAGAGTGAGAAGTCATACTCACTGAATGCAATGCCAAGTCCTGGATTAGATCCTGCACCTCGAGTGAAGAGAACCTGCTGTTGGAAGAACTGATTATTTGAGTTAGCAATCAGACATTGACAAGTGAATAATCTAGGAGGTTCTGAAGTCCACAGAGTTTAATAAATCTCTTCTAGTACTCTGTACTTACCTGGTGTAGCATTCATCAAGTTATAATGTCTGGTTCTCTGTCTGGAAGATCAGAGCCATGTCTATGTCATTTACCACTCTGTCCAAGTGTCCTACACATTGCCTTACACAGGGTAGCATTTTGTAGATGTGGTTGAGAAATATGGCCTTAATCTTTTGCTGGTGAAGCTTAAGCAACTTTGCACCTACCTTTTGCTGGTTGACAGCCATTCACAGGTGACTGAGAGCTCAGTCCCTTTATTCAATGCCTCAGTCTCTTTCAGGCTCAATGTAAGTCAGTCTTTGAGTGCAAGGCTCGAAAGCCTTGAATTTTAGAGGCTAGACAGGATTTCAAGTCCAGTTTCCCTACGTGCCATCCTTCACCCTGGACTGATCTTTCCTCCTTTCTGGGTTTGGTTTCCTCAGTAGTAAAGTCAAACCTTTACATTCTAGAGCAATTATTTCAACCTGTGTTTTAAAAATTCTTTTGTTGTTGCTCTGATTACATTTGTTTGTTTGTTTTTATGGTGTAGGGAATCAAAACCAGGGACTCACACATGCTAGGCAATCACTCTACCACTGAGCTCACCCTCAGCCCTGTTGTTTTGATTATAAATGGATTGACTATTTGCTTATTATTGCAGTTACCCTTTCTTTAAAGGAGGTTTTAGTACCCACAGGTGTACACTAACAAAACAGGTAAAACTGATTTTGTCTCACTGGGCTGGGAGGTAGTAAGGAAGTGGGGTGGGGGTTGGAGAGTGACACAAAGCCTGCCCAAGCACCCAGCCTCCTTCAGCCATCACCCCACCTGGAAATACTTTCAGGTACTGATGACAAGCTTCTAGCTAGTCATTTGACACTCTAGCATAGATGATGGGTGCAATTTTTCTTCAGCATTAATCTGTCCTATGAAATGTGGTATTTGTCCTTGTCTTCTTCCATTCTGCGCTTATTATACTGCTACCTGGACTAGAAAGAATGGGAAATATCTTTTTAGACACAAGGCTTGATATAAAACTCCCATCTTGTAGTTCACTTTGCAAACATTTTGTAGATAATGACTATTGACACCAAGACTTCCAGAAACTTCCCAACGGAGTTGCCCCTGAGTCAAGCTCAGGGAGACAGAAAGAATTTAAGTTAGTGGGAAGGAGATCATTACCCCCTATCAGTGGGAGCTGTGAAGTAATTACAACAGAGACCACATAATGGGCAGCTCTTAAGAGTTTCCAAGGACAGGAAGGGATGGTCAGCTCAGGGGGAGGTGCAGGATGTGTGAAAGAAGTGGCCTCCTTGAGAGTTATGCCATCTAATGCCACAAACAGAAATCACTATGGTTTATGTTAAATTAGTTCCCTATGCAGTCTCTTCTACAAGACATTCCACCAAAGATAATAGGAAATGGCTAGTTTCCAGGTTCCTTAAAGACCAATTCCCAAAGAAAAAGTGGGCAGCCTGGGAAACAAAACTTTCTCTGACATTTCCAAGGCCATGTCCTGTAACTCCTATTTTTAGTTTAAACTTCACCCTTTTTCAGATCCAGGTGAGTAAATAATGATTGCTGTAATGGCAGAAAACTCTCTGGGAGTTGAAGTCTCATTGCTTTGGTAGGAGGCTGCAGCCAGCTGGCGTTGATGGGAGTATCCTGCCCTCTGCTGGATTTGGCTAGAAAAACTGAATCTACATTACTGGCTAAAGAATTAAAGTTGAAAGTAGAAAATTAATATTTGCTTGCATGTTGCAGAGATTTACTTAGCAGAGAGTGAATTCCTTGCATAATATCTGAATTCTCAGGGGATTTCTGAGTGCCCAGGAAAAATATTCATTGTGTATCATCATAAGCATCCCTCTTGCTCAGTAAATTGGCATGCAAAATATACAGTGCCAGAATTTTAAAAGAAATGTAAAGAATCAAAGTTGCATTTATAATTTTTTTGAAGTATTAATATAGTGGGATGTGATAGGAAGAACACTGGGAGTACCAGTAGACTGGTTTGGTTTGTATATTAATTCAGCAGGATACTAAAACTCTTTGAAGCTCAGACTATCAGTAAGATGCATGACTTACATCAAAATGTTTGTGTGAGGATCAAGTAAATTAATAATGCAGGTGAGAGTACGTTACTGTACCCCCTGCAAGTGTGGGGTTTTAAATATACATGTACAGCTTACACAGTAGTACAAAGTGATCTACATTAGCAACATTGTTAAATTATTGATTTCTGGAAATTCATCTCGTTTAAAACTGGCAAAAAGTTATTCATGTTTCAAACCTAGAAAATGAAAGACATCTTTCTAAACATGTTGAAAGAAAGCAGGATGTCCTAAAAATAATTTTTTTCCAAGAGGTTCTGGAGACAGAACAACTTCTTTACTTGGTAGTGTTTATCTTTAATTGCCCTTCATTATGTTCTGCACTGCCTGTATAAATGTCTACATTTTTGCTTTCATTAAGAGAAAAATAGCAAAAAATAATTCTCAGAATAATATTTCACAGCAACAAATACCTCCCTTTCCACTCTTCCTTTGCTCTTTGCTCTAGGTCCTTCTCTATCCCTCCCTTCTGTTTACCTCCTGTTTAATTTGAAGTTAGAAAGAAGCAGTTTCCAGCTAGTATTGCCACTGCTGTTGGGCTTAGCTATTTCTTGCCCTTACACAGCAATTCCACAGGTATACTCTTCTCTTCAGTGCTCTTATTATAATTGGAGTAGATAGAACATTGCCCAGCTCTCAGATTACTGGCCATTTAAGGGGTGACAAGCTGAATGACAATAGTGTTGATGTTAATGTGCTAGCCAGGCTGGCCTTGAACTTGTGATCCTCCTGTCTCAGCCTCCCAAATTGCTGGGATTACAGACATGCACTATGATACCTGTGTTAAAGTACTAGTTCTTTAATCAAAAATAATAGATCTCTTTTTAACTTGTTTATTTAATCAATTTTATTCTCTTCATTAGCAGCTAGCTCTGCTTAATAAAAAGTTTTCCTTTTTTTAATCCCAATTGAGCATCTAGTTGAAGAGTAAATCCAAGCGTAACTGATTACTTTGCTACCCTCAGCAGGTATTATATTGATCTATTCTGGAAAATTCATGTTCAACAAAGTTTTAATACTAGTTGCTGAAGACATAAAGAAATAAGACATGGCCTGTATACATGAGATACTCAGGCTTCAGTTAGATACCTATATAAATATATAAATAAATTATAAGCTGGCTATTAGGAAATTGGGGAAGAAATAGCCAGAAATGTCATTTGATTTTTTTCTGAACTCTTCTTTTTGCTAATATTTACTTTAATTGACGCATTGTAATTGTACACATTTATGAGGTACAATGTGACATTTCAATAAATGTACACAATGTGTAATGATCAGATTAAGGTAATTGCCATATCTATTATATTTACAATATATATCATTTCCTTGTGTTGGGAATATACAAAATGCTCTTCATCATCTATTTTGAACTATTTAAAGAAAAGTTTGTGGCAGGGAAAGAAGACATAAGAACCTTTCAAAGGAGTAGGGGGAGTATCAGACAATACCAGAACTACTTAATCACTATCAACCACAGTTATTCTACAGTACTATAGAAAAATCAGATGTTATTCTTCCTAGCCAACTTCACTTAATACCGGTTAACCACTCTCTGTTCATCTCCCTGTCAACTTCCCAGGCTCTGACAATCATTATTATATTCTCCACTTTTTTGAAATCACTTTTACCTATCACATAAGTGAAAACATATGGTATTTGTCCTTCTGTCCCTGACTTATTAAATGTAACGTTGTGTTCTCCACTCCACCCTCTGGCTGCAAATGACCGAATTTTATTCTTTTTATGGCTGAATAATATTCTATTATGTATATATACCACATTTGCTTTATTCAATCGTCCATGATGGATACCTAAGCTGATTTCTTATTTTGTCTTTTGCAAATAGTGCTGCAATAAACATGCAAGTGCAGATGTCTCCTCAACATACTGATTTCACTTCCTTTGGATATATACCTAGTTGTGGAATTGCTGAATCATATGGTAGTTCTATTTCTAGTTTTTTGAGAAACCTCCATACTGTTTTCCATAATGACTATACTAATTTACATTCCCACCGTCAACATATGAAAGTTCCCCTTTCTCCTCACCCTTACCAGCATTTATTTTTAAAATCTTTTTGCTATGTCATCTGATCTTGAAGAATGAAGTTTTCCATGTGGACAAAGTGTGAGAGTGTGTATGCGCATGGGCGTGTGGTGTGTGTCTGTGTGTGTGTGTCTATGTGTGTGTAGCTTGGGGAAGGGCAGACTTCAAGGCAGACGACCCCAGAAAAGCAAGATGTGGTATCATGGAAATGCATGCTGTGGTTACAGTGATAAGGAAGGTGATGTTAAGGCTGGAAGGGTAATTTGAGGCCAACTGCTGAGATGTGGAGCTTGAATTTTTGGCTATGTGTGTTTTGAGTGGCAGATCAATTTTATACCTCTGTTGTACTTTATTCAGTCAAGGAAATATTTCTTAGGGAAGGAAGTTGGGTTGTAACTGGTATAATTCCCTATGACTTTTAAAATATGTGTAAGTTTCTAAGTGAGATCTGTAAGAGTCCCTAGGTTTGATCCAAACTGGGCTGGATTAGTGACTCCCTAGCCAGACTAGAATCTTTATCCTGTTTCTTTAAAAGACAACAGACTGAATTCCTTTTGAGTCATCAGAATGTCATACATTTTAAAAAAGCCCCCACCAGCCTCTTCAGTCCAGTTAGTCTTAGACTAACCATATACTCTGGAGTTCATTGCCTAAGAATAAGGATTTAGAAATGGCTACCATCATTTTTTATATCTGACTTGCCATTTTGTCACATAAAATAAAAAGGCCAGAAAAAGTCCCATGGATAAAGGCTCTCTGCTTCACCAAACATGCTTGATCATTTGATTAATCATAAATATATATTATTTATATAAACTGCTTGGCATGACATTGCTGATCTTAACTCTCCTTGTCTCATATAGCAATTCCACAGATATTAACAGAGACAAGAATTGCTTACACTAAAGCTTTGTTTATGGCATCTTAAAATAAAGCACTTTGAATTTATATTCCTCAATTCCTATAATTATAAAGAGATTTATAGGTAGTTTAAATTTTTTCTTTTGGTGTGTTTGCTCAGCACTTAGCACATTATGGGCATTCTGAAGAATGGAGCATATTCCATTAAACAGTTTGGCGAAACTAAAACGTACATAAGTGTAATCAGGAGTGTAGCCCAGTATGACAGTGAAGAGTACTATAAGAGCCCCATAGGATCCCTCAGGTGCCAGTGCTCTGTACACAGTAGGTGCTCAATAAATACTTGAGAAATAATGAAATGATGAAGAGAATCCCTTTTCTAATGATTTTGACGGCAATAGTTATCTTAAGGGTATGTTAAAGTAATAATTGCTCCATGACTACTTGGCCTCATGAGTTAATGTTTACAAAGTGCCTTGAACTTCTTGGAAAAAAGAATGGTGTTTTCGTTGGCACTGTATCATGTTTGCAGTGGCACATGAATTCCTCCCTCCGCCTTCTCTTCCTCCAGCTGCCCACACTGTGCCCTCCCCCAACTTCATGCTGAGCTGGGATCTCCTACAGGGCAGCTTTTCCTGCTTTCCTCCGGCCAGCTCCAGCACTACAGCACAGGTAGGGATGCAGCAAACCTCAGAAACAGTTTTTGAAGCCTCTAAGGAGATTCTGGGGCAATGAAACTTGGGTCTTTACTAATGACTCTTAAAGGGATGGATTAGTGTATAGACAGGTGCAGCTGCTTGTTCAATCACAGAAGAAGCCCCGGGACAGATTGCTCTATGAGGAAACATCCAGCTAGATCCCGAAGGGGAGATAGAGGTGTCAGGCCATCAGGAGCATGAGCCAGAGCTGCTGGTTTCTCAATTTCATGTGCATTATACAAACAATTCTAAATCTCTACTAGTAGCTGGCAGCAAAATATTATAGTTCATTAAAAGGAATCCATAAAAAAGCCAACTATTTTGGTTTCCTTCTCCATAATTTCTCTATATTATGGAGACAAATAAAGAGAGGGGCACTATTTCACATATGGTTGGTCAAGGCTGCAATGGTTTCCAATGTATTTGTTGCTATATTAAATATTGCCTTTATTTTTAGAAACTCAAGCAGTTCAAATTTGATTTGGAGAACAAAAGCTGTGTTTTCAATGGAGGATGGATTTCCTTGATTTGAAAATACAAGCAAAAGAGGTTTTTTTTCTTTCTTTTCTTTTTCTTTTTCTTTTTTTTTTTTTTTAGGTAACATCATGTTAACTTTCAGCTGATCACACACAATAAATATCTCAAATTAAGGGAGAGCCAGTTACAAGCTCAAAATAAATAGAATGACTCTCAGTGCCAGATCTGCCTTAAAGGCAGGGACAGCTCCTATTTTCCACAACTTTGAAGTGCTTGTTTTCCAAACCAGACCATGAGGTTTTCCATGTGGGTGGAAAATTTTCCACAATACATATTTATATGATAGTTGCTGTCCATGTGGCACATTTGCTCTCTCTATAAATTGTTTCTTGGGACTGGAAATGAATGTCATGTGAGCAGAAACCAACATGGTATTCTATTTAAAAAATAGATCACAATATGATGTCTGTTCTGCTTCAAAGAAAAAGCTCAGGTAAGTCTGGTTTTAATAGAACAGCATAGAATTGACCAAAAGTAGGGCTTTAGGTTTTGCTTAAAAACCAAAATTGTAGAAGAAAACTTCCTTCCAACTAAGATGCACTCATTAATTACCTGAAAACAAAGGCAAATGAAGTAAAATTTGTAGTTAGATTATAGGAACCAGCATTTGAGACTCTGAAATCTCACAGTCCACATGGAAGCTACATGTAAAACACTTAGGGGTGACTCCAGATTAGAAATGGTTGCATTCTCCACTTGATTCATTATAGAATAAATTTTCCATCCATACAGGGCTTGGAATCACAGGAACATCATTCAAGTTTTGCTCTTGTGTATTTTTTTCTTTTTCTTTCTATTTGTGACTGTCCATGTCCTAAAATAACTATATAGGAAATTTGCCAGGGCAAGACTGTGTTTCAGTCTCAGTATTTGATTGTCCTGTTGTGTTGCAGGGGTTGTGAATTCATGTAGAACAGAGGAGACAAAATCTGGTTTGGAGAACAGGAGAATCACTCGGAGGTTTTCGAGTTACAGTCCTATGGTGAGTTTGAGTTTGAAATGTATGGGACGACTCTGAATTATACATTATTTTCTTTGATCTCCAGAAGGGGAGAAAGCGAACAAATACTAATGGAGTACCAATATTAAAATAAAGGGGATTATTGCTGGTAATTCTTTTGGGGGGGAGGTTCTTTATTCAAGTGTTTAATGAATAAGTGGGCTGATGTTTAGGGGTTTTATCGAATATTTTTGACTTCTACTTGTTGAACCAGGTTGCTTCTGTTTTTTTCTTATAACATATGGTGAGGGGACTTGCTGGGGGTGGATATCTTCTGTCAAGCCAGATGCTGAGTTTGTGACATGTAGATAATATTTGATAATAGAAAGTTTTAATAAATATAGGAACATAACATCATGACAGGGAGAATAGCAAAGAAAAGAAACTCATCTAGAAAGTTAAAAGTTCTTATTAAAAGAAAAGAAAGGAGGGAGCCAGTGAGAGACCAAGTTTAAACTTACTAAGAACTCAAACAATAGTCCAGTGATGAAGACAACGTAAGGCTGCTCATGGGAATTTACTGTGTGTGTGTGTGTGTGTGTGTGTGTGTGTGTGTGAGAGAGAGAGAGAGAGAGAGAGAGAGAGAGAGAGAGAGAGAGAGAGAGAGAGAATGCACATGAGAAGGAATTCATTATTTTTTTAACTGCATCTACTCTAGCTTTTCTAAGGACAGGAGCTCTTGTTCTTCCCAACAAATTTCGATTAACTTCTTTGTCACATATTTATTTAATTCATGTGAGCTTAAAGACATTTGACTTGTCTTTTCAAATTTATGAGCACTCAGTCACCATCAATTTAGTACCATGTTGCCACAACATACGATACACATGTACACAAACAAATAAAAGCACACAGAAAACAAAGATTTTATAATTTATCTACCAGGCATAAGATCCTCACAGGTAGGGGACAAGAGTTGCAGATGCTTATTACACAGGGTATCTGCCAGATTTAAGCTCTCCCAAAACAAAACACAACCCGTGAAAGACTTGTTTGATGACACACACATATGAAGGCCCATACAGGTGGGGATGTTTGGGGTAGAGTCTGCCATTTATAGTGAACCCTGACATTAAATGTTCAGGTGGCCACTTGTCCTCCACGGGGGATGATCCATACCAACCATCACTACTGTATATGCACTTTAAGCTCTGCATCATCTGCAAGGAATAGATAATCAATAAACATTTTGATTGAATAGGGTGTCTCTTTTTGTGACTGCTATAGGAAGTTTAGCAAAACTAGTTGCTTTTGAATGCTTTCTGCAAGATAGACCTAAATAAAGTGAGCAGAGCTCACTTAGAGCCAACCAAAACTTAAACAAGTTGCCAGTTAAAAGGTGAGTTTGGGGTGGGATCAAAAGTATTGTATCAAATCTCCATCATGTCGGGAGTTACAGTTTTGGGCTAGACCACCAGGGGTCAGGGCACTGTCTCCAGGAAACCTTTGTTAAGTATACTTTTAGAGTCTAAGAGAAAGACAACACAGTGGAGCTCAAACTTTGATGTATGTATCTCTCTGGAGAATGTTCAAACACTAGTCCTGGGTTTCACCTTTGGTGATTCTGATTCAACAAATTGGAGGTAGGGGATATGTGTCTCTGGGAATACTTATTTTATAAAGGATGCAGATGTTAGAGGACCCCAACCTTAAGAAAAAATTATGAGTTTTCTCTGGTTTGTTTATGTCAGTAGAGGCTTGTCAGTGTGACACACAGCAGGAGCCTGTCTCTGAGGGAGATGCAGGGCAGCCTAGATGGAGAAGTAGCACCTGTGTCAATGTACCTAACTTTGAATCCCTTGTGGCTTTAGGCACAATGCTTTTCCTAAGATTCAGGTTCCTGCTTTTTAAAAGAAGAGAACAATATTGTCTACCTCAAGGGAGTTGAATAAGCAAGGCATGCAATGTTCATTGGCAGAGATATTGGTACATAGTAAAGAAATTAGTTCATGATAGCTCTTTTGGTGGGGAGAGAAGGGAATGTCATTGATGTCCTTTGTGGTCACAGACAGAGGTAAGATCTTACCAACCTGGAGAACAGTTCTGGGATCTCAAGAGTCCAGCACCAGTGCCTACAGGAAAATCCTAGAGTGGGTGATGAATAAAAAGAATAGGAAACATTTTTTTCTCACCATCATGCATGAGTTTTTTTCCAAGGCTAGTGGTGAGCAACCCAGATGGCCCAGTAAATTGGAATTATAATTGATCCCACAATGGTATTTAAGTCAACAGTTTAATTGATTTTCCTCAGTAAAACCATTAGGAGAGGGGCTGGGGATATAGCTCAGTTGGTAGAGTGCTTGCCTCATAGGCACAAAGCCCTGGGTTCAATTCCCAGCACCACACACACACACACACCACCACCACCATCACCACTAACAACAGCACATTAGGAGAACTAAGCAGAATGCATCAACTTTTGAAGTTGTTCATACCCACCACCCATACTGCATGGAAGGAATAGTGAGTGAAGAGAAAAAATGATCAAAGAGAGAAAAGGAACAGGGATCACAGATCAAACAGATTGCAGGGAAATCAAATACTTATCTGGTAATTCAGTGCAATGTCAGGGGGTACTGAACAGCTGACTGGGGCACATGTGGCTGATATCAAGAACTTTCTTCAAATGAAGCACCAAAAGTAGAGGAAACTCCTGGCACCCCAACTGGCTTTCTTAAAAGATGAAGGTGAATTTGGGGGGCATGTTGCTTTTGAATGCTTTTTGCAAGATAGACCTAAATAAAGTATGCTATGATAGTAAAAATCAATAAGTAAATAGATGGGAAGTATGAAGGATGAGTGGGGTGATGCATGAGCAGACTGTCATTTAGCCTCCAGTCATTTGGCTTTTTGGGGCCTTTATCTCCTAAGTTCCCTTTTAAGTGGTATAAGGTATACACAGTGGGCCAAAGCCCAACATTTTACTTTATATATGTTTTTCACTTGCAGAGTAGCTCCTAAACTGGCACAACTAACTTATCACCAAATCTAGCTATTTTAAGGAATTTTGTTTACCCTGAACTATATATTTTTTTCCATAAACCAAAGTTTCAAATTAAATCTATTTTTATTAGCACTGTTTTATCTGCGGATGTTACTGGTACCATCTCAGTACATAATCACAATAACAGAGAGTAATGATGAATGAAATGATGGAGAAAAAAATGCTAATAATAGCCACTTTTTAAAACATTTCATCATTAATCTTTATGGTAACAGTGTTAGAAGGCATCATCTAAACATTTTCCATGTGGATTCTGTTATACCATGGATACAGCAGCTAGTCAGGATTTTTTTTTAGATGGAATGATATTTTTATCATATCATCAATTTATTCCAAGTTATTTCTAGAGAACCCTAAAAATAAAGTGGAAAGACAATAAAATTAGAAATCCAAATAATCTGGAATTGACTTTCTTTTCTTATAGTGAATGGTCTAGTAAAAACCATTTGATTTATTTATACCTCAATTAGTTTTATTAGTGAAAATAAGATTACACAAGTATTTCATAACTATGATTTTAGAATATAGATATTTGTAAAAGGATTTAAAAATCTGTAGGGTGATGTCTCTGTAGCACCTTCATGCCATCCTATATATGCTTATTCCCACTATATTTCTGCTGCAGGCCCTTTGCTTCATAGATAAAGTTTTGACATCCCTGGTTAGCAATATTTTCTCTACCTTGCAAAGCCTATGTCAAATATTCCTTACCAAATTAGTCTTTCTTGATGATATTAGATATCATCATGATTCGTGATGGCATCTTATATTATCCAAACCATGCCATCACATTGTGGTATAGTTTATGAGTGTGTGTGTGTGTGTGTGTGTGTGTGTATGTGTGTGTGTGTGTGTGAGAGAGAGAGAGAGAGAGAGAGACATATAATCTACTTATTATCTCCCTCTAATTATTTCAGATAAGAAAATAATAACCAGGAAAATTGTTACTGATATGGATGGAAATGTATGACATAACATTTTAAAAATTATTTTACTTGTTCTTTTTAATTATACATGACAGTAGAATGACATACTATCTTGAGAAAATAAAAATTCAAAATTATTTGAACAGAATTCTTTCAACTATAATAAGTTACATCTTTGTGATGGGCTTCCCAATAATTTACAAATAAATTTAATTATGAAAAAAACTTTACATAAAACTATATTTTGATGAATCAGTAAAATATTTCACCAGTATATAGTATGAGGGTTTGAATCTGTTCTATAACCATGCTTCTACTCCTATGATATACTGAAATTCTATTATTCTCTGTAATGCCATTATTAATCCTGTATTGTTTGTTATTTGATTCATATTCTCCTAATAATTATTTTTTTAAGCATGGAGTTTATTTTTAATGTCCTATGTTTTCATTTTTCACTTGTGACCACTTTAATTGACACTTTTCTTCCTAACAGCAATATTGTATTATTTTGTTTACTTTGATTAATGTAAACTTGCCTGGAGCATATATATGAAAGTGATTTTTTTTCTGTAATTAGTTAAGCTTTGTCAAATTTATCTTTTCTTTGGGCAAATATCATGATATTTTGGTCATTTTTTTTTCTATTAAAAACAAAACCCTAACAATTCAGTCTTTTGAAAGTCTCTATTCCCCCAACCCAAAATTATCTCTTCCAACATCACCAGAGAAGTACAAAGTTTCCAGATGGAAGACAGCAGTGTGGTCTGCCTCTGGGATATGGTCTCTCTTCCCCTGTCCCTTTTCTAAGTTTCTTCAGTTTGGGATGATCCAAACTGGAACTCCAGGGAAGAAGGAGGATAAAAGGACCTCTCTGTCACATATTATAGTGTAGGCTGTCCTCTGTGAATGTTTTTACTGTGTCTCTGGATAATGTGGCCTAACAGGCTGAGGCCTTTCATGTGCCAATTGTATGGGTTGGAGTTCTCTGGCCTTTGGGGGTCTATGCAACTGTACAGATGGCAGCTCCAGCATCAGTTTGATCTCATGAACACCCACCCAACATCCTGCTGTGGGGGTCCACTAGTTCAGTGGCCAGCCTGTGTGAACAGAATATGTCATGATAACATAAACCTAGCTACTTCTCCCAAGTTCACTTGCCTAAGTACACATGCATGGGGGTTGTGTTAAGGCTGGGACCTCTGTCTTTTCTGTCTCCTTGACCTTCAGTTCAAATTAGTTCAGGAGGTGGATTGACAAGGCCACTTCAGGTGCACATGTCAAAGTTAGAAATAAAATGTTCATTTTCCCTTCCTATAGGCAACGCTCCTAAGCTTTAAGAATGTTTCTCTTGTCTGCCCTTATACTTGGCTCTGTGACGGAAAGGTTGGGAAAATTTTAGCATCTCTCCCTTCCCTTTCCTACAAAGCCTGCCTTGCACTTTGATGATTTCCCCTACGCCTCTCCCTCTTGGATATTGGGGCCCTAATTGCCATATCTGGAATAACTGGGAAGTATGCCCTAAATAGGCTATTACGTTTGTGTGCTTTGTGGAGCAAAGATTAATTGACAAAAATTGAAAATTTCTCATCTGCAAGAGATACTGTCAAGGAACAATATGAAAATACTTACAAGTATATCTGATAAAGGGCTATAATCCAAAATATACAAAGAACTCATGAATCTCAATGATAAGAACACAAACAACTTGATTAATGTGCAATAGATCTGAACAGACATCTCACTAAAGAAGATTAAAAGGTGGCATATAAGCACATGAAAAAATATCAACCTCATGTCATTAGGAATTGCAAATTAAAATAGGGACATACCACTATGCACCTATCAGAATGATAAGAATCCAACCCATGGATCCAAAATGTACTCAAATGTTGGTGAGAATGTGGAACAACAGAGACTGTCATCAATTGTTGGTGAAAAAAACAAAATGGCACAGTTGCTTTGGAAGACAGGCAGTTTTTTTTTTTTTTTTTTTTTTTTTTTTTTTTTTTTTTTAACAGAAGCTAGAAACTCTTGTCATAGAATCTAGCAGTTGCATTGTTTGGAATTTTCCCAAATAAGTTGTAAACTTACGTCCACACAAAACTCTACACACATGTGTGTATGCCTGCTTTATTCATAATCGCCAAAATGTTGAATTGGCCAAGATGTCCTTCAGTAGGTGAAAGGATAAACAAACTGTGGTACATTCATGCAATGGAATATTATTAAGAACTAAAAAGAAAGGAGCTATCAAGCTATATCAAGACGTGGAGGAACATTATATGCATATTACTAAGTGAAAGAAGGTACCCTGAAAAGGCCATGTACTATATGATTCCAGCTACATGACATTGTGTTAGAGGCAAAACTGTGGAGACAATAAAAGGTAATGGATCGGAGATGGAGGAGAGGAGATTGGTCCATGGAGCACAGAGGATTCATAGGGCAATAAAGCTATTCTGTATGATGCCATAATGCTCAAAATATATAATTATACTGTTGTCAAAAGCCATAGAATTTCAAACTCTAAGAGTGAATGCTAATGTAAACTATGGTCTTTGAGTGATTAGGACATATGAGTATGGGTTCACAATTTTATCATATTTACCACTGTGGTGTAGGGTTCCAATAGTGGTTAGAGGGTATATGAGACATCTCTGCACTTTCCACTCAATTTTGCTATGTATCTATTATTTTTAATTTTTGCTTTAAAAATTAAAATATATTCAAAATTAGCTGTTAGTTACCATGTTGTCACAAAGAGTATCAGATAACCTACATTGAGAGATCTGCTTTTCAAATAGATCATAGATTTATTTACTTTCATATGGTCCAGAGCAATATTTTGTTATATGACTCCTTTTCTTGAACAGAGAATGTCTAGCTAATCAGAAGCACAGTTCAGACTTCTGTCTTCTCTCTGTGTTTTATATTCATAGAAACTGATCCAGAGATGACTAGGGAGCCCCACCTCTTCCTGGAAACTGTGCTGGACAGTGAGTCTACTTCTGATGCTGCAGGGAACAAACATCACAGCTATTGTTCTGAATGATGCAACTCTACAGTGACTCTTTATTACCTGGAAAGACAATAGTCCCTAGAAATTGGGATTCTGTTTTCTTAGAAGCCTCTTTTCTATGTTCACCACTTGAGTTGGTTTTCAAGAAAGGCTGTGCTAACCAGAAAAAAAAAGACAAAAACGAAGCTGGCAAGGTACACGTGGTGGTGACAGGATCCTCTCTATTTTAAAGTTGTCTGCCACAAACACAGAGATAATAACAGGGGAAACTTCCTTAGAGTATGGAAAAGAGAAACACAGTGGGAAAGAGGGAGATGAAGGAAAAAGGGCAGATCACTGGAAATAGTGATGAATGTGATTTCAAATCTGAAGTGTCGGTGGCAATGTAGAAACGGAGCTTAGAAAAAACAAAAATATTAGAACACGTAATGTTGTTGGCTACCTCTTTCAGAGCACTGGAGCATAGAGGACAACTGCAAGGAAAGCCCTGTGCTTCTCTTTTTGAGTATGCTGATAAAAGCCAGTGTTTTTCTAAAACAAACCGATTCTCTGCCCAACTTTACATATTTATCAATGTCACACAGCTTTTCAACTTTATCTCTAAAATGTTCAGGTTAAGATGTTTTTGGACTCTACATTTTAACATTTTATTTTTCTTTGGTCCACACACTCTCCAATGCATGCTACATTACAAGTTGGGGAGGGGGTGTGGACAGCAGGAAGTAAATGTACTTGGTTTAGTCCATGTTGTTTGTCTTTTCTATAGTCTAAATATTTGGAAGTTTCCAACGTTCCTTGCCCTCAACGAATTAGAAGAATGTGAAGCTCTAGTTATTTCCTTTAAACACCTTTGTCCCCCAGGATGGGTATATTTACCTCTTTTTTGCTTACAGCCTCTGCTCCGTGGTTATGAATTTACGTGCCTTGTTTCTAGTTCTTACCCAGATTTCTTAATTCTAAGCAAGCCCTCTCACTTTTGTTCTCAGAATAATGGGTCCCTGCTTGGTCCACATACTCACACCTGTGCTTTTTGTTTCTACTTGTCTTCAAATTACTTTGGGGTCTCAGTCTTGTCGTCCCTTTCACTACCAGCTTGAGTACAACCACCTAGTCCCATGTCTCAATTTTGAGTGACGACTTACATAGGCATGGTAAAAAGAATATGTATATTTTTTGTACTAATATACATATTATATATATACACACACACATATATTTATATCAATAGATAAATGTATATGGTTAAAACATGAACATAATTATGTCAAATAAATTTGTACAGAAACAAAGTGTATTTAAGATTGAAATCTTCAACTGACTCACCGCTAAACTATTTTCTTTCTACTCAGTAAGATCACATGGGGCTCTTCATCAGCTCAGGATATGAGAAGCAGGTTGTTAGATCTCCAAAGCATGATGTCATCGAGTCTCAGGGCATTAATCATCATGGCATATGTATTATTTCACTGCTTTGCTCTGCTGAGCCAGGGAGATGATGCATATGAATTCACACTCCTCCACTGTCACCTTCTTTCCTCTTCTATCTCCATTTGCTCTCTGAAGGCAGTTTTGGCTGCCACCAAATACTGCACCCAAAGTGTCAATTTTTTAAATGCAAATGGTGTTGTGTGTATTCATAGGAACATCTCATCATTTGGGCCAGTCCCCTCTCAGTGGGTATATGCCTACTGGTATTGTAACTGTGATTTTTTTTTTTTTTTTTGCAGCTATGCATCCAAGTTACAACTAGAATTGTAAAAATGCTAATTTAAAACTAGGATATGGTTAGGTAGGCTCAGATGCCTCTGGAGTCATTAAGTCTGTTTAGAGGTATGGAGCTCTATCAGTCTGAGATGTATTTGTTTGTTTGTTTGTTTGTTTTCATGTCACATAAACCCTTCTGTTCCTTCTTGGCATTTCAGTTGACATTAACCTCTGACGTATGTCCTGCCAGTGTTTTCTCTAGCTCTAAACAATCTCCCATTCACCTAAGAGAGACCGTGCTGGGGATGGGGGGAGAAGTAACAACTGCCAGTCTGTGAGGTGCTGGAGATGTTAAGCCTAAAAGAGGAAAGAGACTCTGCCTTAAAAATCTTAGAATATAGTGGAAATAGAGATAAGAGAGAGTTAATATGGCATGGTAAAAAACAAACAAACAAAATCTCCTATGCTGTAGTTAAAACATAGTAAAAAGAGAGACCCTCATATTGACTTTTGGAGACGTAATCTAGAACTTGAAGGAGAAGAGCTTAAAACTTTGGGGCCTGATGCATCTAGCCTTTGATCCATGGATGCACTGCAATTCCAGAAGCATCAGGAAGACAGAGCAGAAATCGGTCAAAGCCAAGCTTGACCAGGCTCTGGCAAGTGATAGGAAAGATCATCTTTTATTTGTTTGCCCTTCATCACTGAATTTTGGGGAGTGATTTCTCAATGCTTTTTAATACATCTGAAAACCAAAAATATATAAACAGTGATTTCTTTTCAATGAAAAACTTGGTTTTCTTTTGGTTAATTCGCTGGGTTCCATCCCCAGTGCTTTGTGCATGGTAGGCAAGCACTCCACCAAAATTTTGAAGGTGCCTCTCTGGATCCAAGTACTCTTCCTGGGGTCTGATACTGGTCTGCCTTCTCTGGATGTTGGTTTGAGCTAGCAGAGTGACCTCCTAGGATGGACTACCCTTTTGAATGGTCTAATTAGAAAGATCTGTGCAGACAAGGTAGAAGTGAAGCTGCCCCTTCTTCAGGATGCCTTCTGTAGGTTTATCTCTGCTCTGCTTGAATACTGACTTCACTAACTTGGATTTCTTAAACTTTATCATCCTAATGCTTGCCACAGTTGTTCTGTAGCTGGATCCATCTGTAATGTCCTGGGTCTCAGCTTGTTTACCCCTTCTCATTATTATTCAAATAGCATTACAAATATCTTTATGAATGCTACTGTTATTTTTATGACTATTAATACTACTAATAAAGTCTTTTTAAAAATTTTTAGTGACTACATGCTAGGCACTGTCCGAGGCATATTTTCATATCTTTCAGAACAACTCTGAAAAAGTAAATGTTTTTATTTTATAGTCATGGTTACCAAGGCTGAAAGAATTTAAGAAATTTCAATTCATCAAATATTGTCCTCAGGATATAGAGCACGTTTACAGGTTTATATACCATCTTTGACACCAAACTGACATTCAGCACTTTTTACAATTACATTGAGTCATCGAGCCTGCAGGTGCTGGCAGTGTTTCCTGGTATGGGGACCATGGGCAGCCACATGACTGGAACAGTCAGGTGTGTGGTGGTGGTGTTGATGGCTCCTGCAGGTTTCAAGGCTAGCAAAGAGTCTTCTGAGGGCAAGCATGACCTGGAGAAGAAAGTACATGGGACTCCAGAGTCAGCCAGAAGCCCAGACACTTGTCTTCCTGCCTAAGAGCAGAATAGTCAGTAGGTTCTGTTTTTTTTTTTTTTTTTTTTTTTTTATTTAGCTTGACTTTTTGTTTGTTGGTTGCTAGACTCTGCAGGATGTTGATTGTTATGGACTTAGTACTGTTAATGCTTAGTAAAAATATAATCTTGAAATACTGTAATTGAAACCATCCCACTCAGAGAAAGGGAAAAAGGAACTTGGATCAGAATAAATACCACTAACATCAGCAATCCCTGCATAGCTCTGCAAATATATTGACCTTTTAACACGCTATAGAAGTGTTGTTTTTAGAAGAATGAATTATTTCTTATGATAACAAAAGTTTTTCTACTTACTTTTTTTTGTCACAAAGTTTGAATTGCTTATTATAGGGCCCCCATTGTTTAGATTGTAAATAAGCAGTATTTTCAAGTACTAATAAGCTTCTATTGTACAGGCAGATTATCAAAAGCAAGTTAGAGACTTTTCAAGTTCTCTAGTTATACCTCAGGCTCTAGATGCAACAACAAACTGGAAAACATATGTTGCCCACACAGAGGAGTAAGAATGAACATATAAGAAACAGGTTTAAACTTACTCTTTACATGAGGTAAGGGACCATGTGTATAAGTGTGTGTGCTTTGGTAGGTGAGTAGGAAAGTGTATACATTCCTTGCCTAGAGGGGATGAAGTTAGAGCAGGTGCCCTATTGTTTCTGATCAGAGCATAGAGAAGGCACTTTCAGTGCTGGAAGTATGTATGGCCTTTGTCTCAGAGAGAAAGTAGTTAGCCCCTGGCTATGGGCTAGTGGGGCTGTATTTCCTGCTGTTTTGACTTCAGCGATCTTCCTGTTGAAGCAGCCCTTGTGCTGATGACCTATGATGGAATAGTACTTCAAAGATATCAGAGAGTCATAAACTTGTATCCTGTGATAGCTTCCTTTTCCAAAATAAGGGGTAAATAGTCTGGAAAACCTGAGGCTGATTGTATTGTATTGCATAGAACCTGTGTACAATTTGTTGGCTGGTGATGTGAACCAGCTTTCGGAAGCACTGAGTAAGTGTTGTCACAAAATACTTGCAGATGATTTTCCCCCCTTCAAGAACTTTGTGGAGAGCTCATTAGGAACTCTTCATGCCCCTATGTGACTCAACGCAGTGTATCATTGAGAGTTTTGAGTATGCAGTTTGTACAGCCTGCACTTCATAGTCATTACAATTCACACACACTTTGATTCACATTCACAAAGCAGAGATGGAATCAGTGAGATTTTGTTCCTTAATCAATCTCTTGATTTATTTAATCTCACCCTCGTTTAATACCAAAGGGATTTAAAATGGCTAAATTAATGAAATTCAGTTAAATTGTCTCTTGACCATACTTAGCATAATTTCTCTACTTTTTAATTTCAATTTCTCTATTCTTCAGAGAGCTTTTTTCTTCTTCTGCTTTCTTTAAATCATGGTGGATATAGAACATCCTCTCATACTTTGAGTAGCTGGTATCATCTCTATGTTAAAGAAAAAAAAACAGATATAAAATTTTTCCTGAAATGCCAGAAATTTGCATGAGGTGAAACATCTAGTACATAAGGAAAAAAGACAACCCCAGCTACCCTTGAGGAACTGATAAAATATTTCATCTGTTTCTAAGATACTTGGGTAAGTTCAACTAAACAGGAAACAACAATCGAAGTCCTGAGTCAGAGAGGAACTACTCATTACTCATTAGAGTTTACAAGCAGAATGATGAGGCCATTACCCTGAAATCTATAAACCTTGAGACAATATATTGTCAGTTATGAAAGTACTATAGTTATATGCTCATTATCATGTAATTTTATGGATGATTCCGCCTTGTCTATTTTCCTATGCTACTAAAATGCTTCATACTTATAGATAGAGCATGTTTTTGCAAACTGTGTATGACATAAGGTACTTTGAGCAAGAAGAAGATAAATTACCCTACTTACTCTTGTGAATAACTTACACCACCCTATATAATTTGAATGGGAAAAGTACATACAAGAACAAATGGAAGGCTGTGGCTGTGGCTCTGTGGTAGAGTGCTTGCCTAGCATGTGTAAGGCACTGAGTTTGATTCTCAGCACCACATAAAAAAATAAATGAATAAAATAAAGTTGTTATGTCCAACTACAACTAAAAATATTTAAAAAAAAGAAGAACAGATGGAAAGATCAGTTCTCCTTTGACATAACTGAGACAATGATCAGTTTCTCTAAATGTAGGGAAAGGCCAAACATTAGGTGCAAAAATATTGTAAGTATAGATCTCTTTGGCCTCTTTTGGTGGACCAGTCATCTGTAATACTCAGTCAACTTGTCACACCCAATGAAAACCATGAAGAAGGGGAAGCAGAATGGGGAAGTGGGATGGGAGGTATAAATTCAGTGGTCTTTTAGCATTTTGGAAAATGTAAGTCAGTGTGGCATTTGCAGAAGTTATTGCTTGTTATCAAAACCATCATATACCTTCCCATGCAATCACACCTAAGAATGCTGCTTCCCTTTTATCCTTTGATCTAAAGCGGAGTAAGAATATCTTTCTTCCTAAAGCAAGTCCGATTCGGCCACTTGGACTCTCTGTCCACATGCCATGCCAGTGCTCAGTAGCTCAGGGATTCTGAGACATTTTACTAATGTTTATTCAGTACTTGCTATTGTGTTCGCTACTTTTACATAACTTTGATTTTTCACAAAAGCCCCTATGAAGTTAGTACTATTTTTGTATAGATGTGAAACTGAAGCACACAGAGATAAAATGCAGCTGTTCCAAGAGACTGGCTGCAAATTGTCTTTATAGGGAAGCTGCAGCACGTGTTTGGCCCTTCCCCTCCCTCCCACTATTGTACCATTGTAGAAGTCAAGTCAGAGAAGTAAGTCCATGTGTATGGTAAGGAGTAATGTATACCAAGAGATGGGCCAAAGAAGACTTCCTTCTCTTACATCCCAGGGTGGCTCCACAGATGTAACTATCACTAAATTTTTATGCATTTAATTTTTTTTCTATGCATAAACCAATATACGCCCACTTTTTCGTACACATTCATTTTTGTTTGTGGCTCACTTAACAAAATTTTGCTACTACTGTTGTCATTTGTGTACAAGCTTGTCTCCCTGAATTGATTGTAAGCTTTTTGAAGTCATGCTCTGTATCTGTTCTGGTTATCTACTGTGAAGAAACAAATAATCCCAAGGCTTAATGGCTTATACCAACATTTATTTTGCCCAAAGATCTGAATTCCAGCAGGCTTCAATGAGAATACCTGTCTTTGCTCCACTAGGGATTAGCTGAAGCAGCTTGGAGGTTGGGCTGGAATCCTATGAAGGATCCATTGCTCACATGTGCAGTGTTTGATGCTGGCTCTCAGCTGGGACCTAGGGGAGAACCCATGGGTAGAGCACCCACATGTGGACTTCCTAAGGAGGTACACCCTGGTTTCCTCAGAGCATGGTATTAGGTTCCCAGGATTCTTAGAGAACTGGGTAAAAACTGTATTGCCTTTTATAACTCATCACTGGATGAGTTATAAAACTATATTACCCAGGCAATACAGTTTCTAGCATCATTTCTGCAGTGCCTACAGGTTTACCCAAATTCCAGGGAAGAGAATGTTCATCTTTTCTCTCAAAACCCACATCATAAAGAGAGCATGTACAGTGGATATAACCTGAGCCCATCTTTGAAAGATACAATAAGCCACATATATATTTTAGTTTCAGACTTGTTCATCCACTTTCCAGACCTGTTTCACAGTTTTGTACACAGTGGGTGCTCAATTATTGTCCAGGACAAGGAATTGTTGAATCAAATTTAGGAGAAGCAGCTTTCTGTATTGAGCCAAACTAACGTGGGAGAGAGGAGTTAGCTCACACAAAATTGGGATTTGGGCTATAAAATCCCACCAGGGATGATTATAAGGAATTGCTAGAGAAGATGCTTAGGAAGTGATTCTTTTGGGTAAATGGTGGACGTCTCTCCAGGAGGCTTCTGAGGAGTTCCATCTTGATTGTGAAGGGGAAGGGGTATAGAGCTGGGCAAGGCTTCAAGAGAGCAGACATAGCAAAATGGCAAATCCTTGGGAATTACTGCTTTTGAAAAGCCGTAGAACCTTGGTACTTGTTGATTTTTTCATTGTCTGTGACTTCTGTCGAGTAGGAAAAAGAGAAAACTAGATTTTCCAATGCAGCGAGACTTTATAACAAGGGACTTGATTTTTGGACTTCAAAGTTTTGCTACTATGTGCTGGAGCTTAACTGCAGTGCTGAAAATGAAATTAGGGTCAGATAACTGAGCAAAACACTTAGGGTTATTACCACCACTGTTCACAATGGCATCATCCTCCCTGTCCCTAGGGATGGTGCAGAGTCCTTGAGTCCCCTCCCATTGCCCCTCAAGCCTATTGCCCCACAAGGTCCTCTTGCCTTATCCCTCTGCTATGCTCCTTCCTTCTCGTTTTTCCTTTTCCTTCCCTTCAGACACGGTGCTAGTTCAAGCCTTTGTTATCTATTTCTAAGATAGATTATGGCACAAGATGAACTGGTTTCAACTCTCTCCCCCTCAATTATTTTATAAACCCACTGCCAAGTCAATTTTCCTAAAATTAGTTAAATTATGCCTCTGCTTAAAAATAAAATATTGGTAATACCCTTGGATGGTGGAATCAAGCCCAAAGAACTTAAGTGTGTCAGGTCAGGGTCCTCATCCAGTTATGTGCCAACCACACACCTGACAACAGCAACCTGGTTGCTGACCCCTCTTCCTGTTTTCTCCTCTGTCAACTCTCCTATCCTCTTATTCCCCTGGCCACCATTGCTCACTGTTGAAATGATACTGATTCTCTTTCATCTTCTTCCTTCAAAGCAGCCCTTGTCTCTTTCTAAAGAAGAAGGTGATCCCTGTTCTCTTTGAATGGCTTTGTGTCACTTTCTCTCTGGTGCTATATAGCAGGGCACTCTGAGCTCTCTTCCTGGATGGAGGCTCATGCAGTACATTGGGAGGTGTCCTAACTTCACCTAACTTCAGCATTGTTTCTCCATGATCATAGACACACTTGTAGTAGGGCTTTGCTAAATGTTGTTGTTTGGAATTGCATTTTCATAGATTCACTTTAGGGGAAAAAGAAAAAAAAACTTAAGTTTAATCTGGACCATCAATTTAAGTTTTTATTTATACAGAGTGTGTAAAGCAAATGTGGAGAAAAGATCTGATTGGTTTGATATCTTATTACTATAGTCATATTTTCTAAGTCAAAAAAATCAAAACGTGATTTTAGAAATGATGTCTACAATATAGTTGTCAAAGGACAAAAATACAGTTTCCTTTAAAATGTGCTATATGGAATTTGATTCCTTTTGTATGTGGGAGCTTAAAAACTAATGACATTTTTGGACACAATCCCCACATACATTAATAAAGCCAATGATTAATTTTCCACTAGCTTGGAATGGGAAGTCTTTAAACATTTTTGGATTGTACATCTTACACTTTTTTTGTCCTCATCTGTTTTTTTAACTAACCTCTATCATGTGTTGTACTTATGAGCAGAGAGGCCAATAGTGTCTGTTTCCCTCTTCATCTATACTAATGAGATTAACTGATAAGAATTAGAGTCATTGAAAATTGTGTATTGAAGTCATAAAATTGGATTTTTAAAGAAAAGTGTTTTCTTGTGACTTGTTACAAAATTCTCTTCTTTTATGTTAAAGGTTATAGTGTTCAAAACTGATTCTCTTTGCACCTTGTGACAATATTTCAGTTACCCTGTTTTCAGTTTTGAATACTTTTGCCATTTTTCCATCAGTACCTCTAGGTATCATGTAGTTTTTTTGGTAATGCTATTCATAACACTCTCCTATTCAGTCTCCACCACACACTTAGCCATTATTTGGGGCACAGGTTTTCTTTGAAGCTGGTGGGACCTTTGTGCACAGATGAAACCTGCACAGGAAAGGGGACGCTTCCCACCTTCCTCTCTGTTGGACTTTTTATCACTGCGTGACAATATTTTCCACTCCTCTGTAGATAAGAATCTTTCTGTAGATTTTCTATATTGAACACGGAGACTAAATGCTGTAAAGCAACATTAGCTATTCTTACCACATTCATATAGATTAAAAGCGAGTCAAAGACAATTAGGTTACTCTGGCAAGAACCCTGACCCACAAACTGATGGTTCTTGATAGTGCCTTTCAGCATGTTCTCTTTGGCAAATGCCAGGAGACAGACTAACGCAATTTTCTTTTGTCCTCCCACCCCTTTAAAAGAATAGGCTGTTTTCCTTTTCCCACATTCTCCATCCTTTGCTTGTTAGGACTTAAAAGAGTTAGACAAGTGATTCTGCTCAGTTCTTACATGTAGTCACTGGATTTCAAGCAGACTTCTGCCCTAATGTCTTTTCTAACTTGGTAAAACTTCAGAGATGCTCCATAAAGTGCCTTGACATTCCATGCCAATGTTCAAAGAGCTTGCCTTTCAGGAAAGTGCCACCTCAGATAGTCACATGGGGTTGGTTTTCATCTGGATGTTGAGGAGCACCAGCTCAGCTCTTTCTGATGCTCCTTTAGAGGACAACAGAAAGCCCAGTAGCTCATGAATCCATGCTGACTCACCAGGACAGACCCCATGATGGAAATCTTACCTCTTTATGACCTCCTTGCCTGAATCCTCTTCAAGATTTCCACAGCCTGGGAAAGGCCAAATTTAGGGCTGCCTTTGCCCTAAAATTATTTTACATACTTCAGTTTCTCCTACATGAAATAAACTCAATGGAAGAAGTTGGCTTTTCAACCACCAGCTCAACTCCAGTTCAGAGATTGAAGGATCTGGAAGGGACACTCCTGAGACAGCTTCTAGTAAAAGAAATTCTTAGTCTTCTAACATGTATGTTTTTATCTGCTTGGGATTGAACACTTGGAGACAGACAATAAATACTTTCTAAAGATTTATTTGTAAATTATTATCACTATTTAATGAACCTAACAGATTCTCCTTGAACAAGAAAAATTTTGTCTTAGAAAAAAATTATGGTTTTTAATATATTTAGGATTATTTTCTGTCTTACAG
This sequence comes from Urocitellus parryii, assembly GCF_045843805.1. Taxonomy (NCBI): domain Eukaryota; kingdom Metazoa; phylum Chordata; class Mammalia; order Rodentia; family Sciuridae; genus Urocitellus; species Urocitellus parryii. Next base: position 211,758,483 of record NC_135531.1, on the reverse strand, counting down.
GGAAAAAATTTCTGAAGGGAAAAGGCATAATTTTTTCTAGGTAACACATGTAGGAAGTTGTTATAATAAATACCCCAAATTCCTCCTTTATGATAAACTAAGATTGATAAAAAAAGACTGTGTTAATACCCATGTGTACTTTTTATATTTTAATATTGTTTAAGTTAATCTTATATTTCTTGGGTTTCTACCTTAGACATCAAGAGCTCAAGAGGGAGAATATTTCGTAGAATATGAGCTCCCTTCTATCTGTATATTTATTACTTTTCATGAGAAAAAACATGTTTGTACATGTGTGTACATATACACTGAATACAATGGGTTTCTATTGCCTTGCTATAATTTATTTTCCAATGAAAGTCCAGTTACCATGCTTAAACTTATGTTCTAGCTCCTCTCCTACCTCATCCCAAATAACTAAGCTCAAAAAACCCCCCACAAAAACCCTTAGATTTATCCAATTTCAAAGAACAGAAATAAAAAAGGAAATCAGTATTTCATTTGGTGCTGTTTTCTCTTGGACTATTTCCATGTACCGGTAAGAATGAAACCTATTTTTTTCTCCTGCTTTCCTATAATTATGTTTTAGTATTGAGATTTTTTTTTTTGTCAGAGTAGATTTCTAGCAATTTGGTAAATGTTTTAAAATCAATCAGTCTTTAAAAAATTTGTCCTGCCAAGACTGTGAACTACATTCCTACATATTCATTTTTGAATTGATGGATGGATGACAGGCAGTAGGCAGCAGGATTGAGCACTCAACGATTCTCATGTCAGGCTTCAGAAATCTTCACAATCTGATCTGAGCACATGAGAAAGAGTAGGAAAAGCGCAAAACCAGAAATATGTATGAGAGTTTGATTTTAAGTCAGAAAATAGCAGCAAAGAATTATTTTTACTAGCAGGAAAAGCAAAATAGTAAAGCTAGAAGCCTGGAACTTTTGATGTCATTATGAATAAATGAACTGATTATTTTATGTTTTATTGAAAAGTTATCTGTTATGCCATGTTGAAATCTTAGAGATTAGTTGAAAGAGAATAAAAATGATTGAAAGATTCGAGGGCCAGATTTATCAGGAAAGATGAGAAAAGGCAAAGTTCTAATGATATTCTTCCAGTAAAAGGTAGTGAGTTTCGATAGGAATAGCACTAGTTTGGGAAACAGAGGCTGGTGCTTGTCTTCCAGCTACTTCCAGTGATCCATTGTGTTTCCACTCAAGTTACCGCATACTGGGATCAAATTGTCCATCTGTGCAGAACGAGAGGATAGTATTGGGTTATTTTTAAGGTTCCCCTGATCAAATTTCATAATGGTTTCTCATCTGCGAGAGGGATGAAACAAGAAGTGTTCAGAGTATATAGAGTTAATTTGTTAAGGAAAAGAAAAACACACAGCATTTTAAATATGAAACACTTTAGATTAAACATCTAAACATTTTTAGATGAAACACTCAGAATTTTGGGAACATTATTCAACCTATGATGTTGGCCCTTGAGTTAAATGCTTACTTTCTTTTGTTTATTTTGCAAAACCCATTGTGTCTTGCTTATTCTTAGCCATATTCAAATACCAACTCTAAAAGAGAGAAAAAAGAAGAATGAAAATAGAAGAATTAATGCAAGTACAGTTTCTTTAGGGGAGTCCACTGGTTTCCTCTCAGCCTGTCCTACTTTTTTCTTAAACCTGGCTTGCATGCGGACTTGGCGTGTTTCTTTGCAATCTTGTTAGAGTTTTTGCAAAAAAGTTACAAAAAAAACAAAAAGAAAAAGAATGACAATTACAAAACTAAATAGAGCTTTCACTTTGCCAGTACTTAAAAGCAAAATAGAATGGTGTTCCTCTCTGCACCCAAGTCCTACAGGAGCTCATGAAAGCAAGTAAATAATCAACTATTACTTACTTGGACAACGACAAAGAGGGCCTCGGGGCTTGTTGAGCAAGCACTAGATGATCTTCCTCCTTCTGTGCAGTGCAAAAGTTCCATAACATGATTCCTACCCTAGGGGAAATCACATTTCAGAAGTTGGGAAAGGAAAGTTTAGATTGATTTAAGGTGGTTTGTGCGTCTCCAATCGTTCCCAATCTTCTTTACAAGTACTTTTCCTTCTTTGGGCAGTTTACTAGTTTTGTTTTTTTTCAATTTTTTGAGAAAGTAAACTATGTTCCAAAAGGTAAACCCTAAGCAAAGGATACAAAACAGCAGACAAGGGACATAGTGAAGAATCAAAAATCTATAATAGTATGTGTACTTATGAACTATTTGCTATTTTGAGGGATTTTTACCTTTGAAAAATTCCAAGGTGTAAGTCAAGTCATTAGTTATCAGTAGTTGTAAAACAAATCAGAGTTCCGGGCTGGGGATGTGGCTCAAGCGGTGGCGCGCTCGCCTGGCATGCGTGCGGCCCAGGTTCGATCCTCAGCACCACATACAAACAGGGATGTTGTGTCCACCGAAAACTAAACTAAAATAAAATAAAATAAAATAAATATTAAAGAATTCTCTCCCCCCCGCCTCTCTCTCTCATCTCATCTCTCTCTCTTTAAAAAAAAAAAATCAGAGTTCATTGTATTGTGTACTATTGATCATGATTCTCCCTACATTTTAGAAAAGATTTTTAGAGTATCTATTTTTAAACAAACAAATAAACAACAACTACAAATCCAAAAGATAGTTAAGTAAACCAATCCTTTAAGTCAGGGAAGGAGGAGAATCAATAGGTTGACAAATACCCCCCTTGTATCTCCTGGTTCTAAGGATAAAATTGTGCCTGCTTTCCAAAGTGAAAAAGGTAGGACATGGTCCGCGTGTGCTCATGCTTTGGTGTATAATGTGTACACCATCTTTTGTCAGGTGTTATAAGCGAAACAAAATATAGGACACAAACATATTTTGCAACCATTTCCGGAGATGAAATACATCAGCATGAGCAAGACTAGAGAATATTAACAATCTGCTTACCAGCAAGTGGAAGTGTTGTCCCACTCACTGATTATGGAGTTGAATATCATATCATAGACAAGAGCGACAGATCGATACAATCTGGCTTTTCCGTCATTCGGTTTCTTAGTTTGTGGCTAGGAGCCAGTGATATATTTTGCTCTCTTTGTTCTGCACTGCACACGTGCTCTGGTAAGCAGCTGCTCTGTCTTCTTTTCGGTGCTCAGCCATGATCAGTGTACTTCTGTGAGGTCCTAGGAGAATTTTCATCAGCCCTGGCCAGTAATTACTGTCGCTCTTCAGACACATCTCTTAGACATCCTGCATTTTTATTCTTCTCCAGCACTATGGAGAAGGGTGGGGCTGGAGTCACAGAGTTTATCAGCTGAACTTAACACCAGCAGGAAAGAAAAAAAGTGCTTCCTCTTCTCCCCATAAATTGAGTGAGGGCATATTTTTCTGATGCTATTTTAAAACACAGGTTTTGGGTGATTGCATATACTCTAGTTTTTTATTTTTTTTTCTTTTCTTCGACCCCAGAATATTTAACATTCTATCATTTCCATTTTGATTTATTCTACCCGGTTTAAACAAAACAAACTGGTCAGGGACAACAGCTGTTTTATCTTCTAGTGCATTCCCACAGGCCCAACATTCCTCTGTCAAGCTTCTGAGCATCCTACCGAAGGAACAAGTGAAAAAACTAGGAAAGAAGTTCTTAATTTTAGTTATTTTTATCTGCTCCATTTCCTTTCTTGTCACCTCAGAAACCTCTCTGACATTTAATCAAGTGAATTATCTGTTCCAAATACTTAATTTATTCATTTGTCATATATTTATTCCTAATTTCATTACACTGGGACATTGTTTAAGGATGCGGGGGTCAAAAATATAAAATGAACTTTCTGTCCTGATAAATGAATGACCATACAAATAAACAACTGGGTGATGTGTCATGGGCTGTATGAGTGAAGCCTACACTAAATCCTATAGGAATCCAGGAGTGGTAATTAGACGTTCTGGCTGCTATCATCAGGGAATACTTCACAGAGGAGGTGCCATTTGAGGTGAACTACTAACAGTGGATTGAACAGCAGTGACTAGAGACAGGAAGAGGATCATGGGAAGACAGAAGAGTTTAAACAAAGAAACTGAGGTTTGATCATGTCAGGGAAACTGTCAGAAGGAAGGCTATTGCATCTCAGAGAAGTAAGCCAGTTTATTTAGATTAAATGCTAAGACTGTCAAAGTAGGTAAAAAATTAAATTGTACATGATTTTGAATGCAAGGCTAAGAAGTTTAAACTTAATTCAATAGTTTTGGGCCACTAGATGATCAGATAAGAAGAATTAGGCTGGGGAGACTGTGTATAGGGAAACAAGTTGTGGTAGGTTGTGGTGTGTTGAGGACTGAACCTCATGCCTGAAGCAGGAAGATGCTGATGAATACGGCAAGACAGATAGCAGGTATTGCAGAGGAAGATGTGACGAAACATGAGATACTATCAGTCAGAAAGAGAAGTCTGAGACAAAAGAGATGGGAATCTATGTTCTCCACTACAGGGTTGACCCGGCAAGTCTTACTCTTCCTAAACAAGAGCTCAAACCGCACTCCTTGCACTGTGATGCACACCTTCTCCAACTTGCATTTTTGAAATTAGGATACTTCTTACCATCTATGTGCACATTTAAAGTGATTTTTTTTGTTGTTCTTGAAAATAAGTTAGTAAATGGTATATATTTTAATTGGCACCTTATCATCAAAAAAGAATGTAAAATGTGTATTATTATTGTGTTTGAGTTAAGCTTTCAATGCAAAATTATTTCATTACTTATTGCAATTAAGTCAAGATACAGTATAAATTATATTAAAATATTAATAATAATATGAATCATGTAAATAATATTCAGCAAATACCTACATTGCCCAAAGTAAAAAATCAATGGGAAATTAATCAACTGCCAGAGCTTTGGGTAGATTATGAATGTATTCATCAAATGCTTACTGAGCAGCTCTGATTAAAAAAAAAAAAAGTCACTCTTATAAGTTCTAGAGGGACCCAGGATAAATGAGATGGAGCTCTGCACACAAGAAAAAAAGGCACACAAGAAAAAAAAAGACAATTATGCATAATTTTACCAAGGCAAAATGTGACTGATCACAGGACAGACCCCATGCTTTGGATTACCTGAGAAGATTCTCCCATGGCTGCTTGGGAATGTCAGGTCAGTCTTTGAAGACACTGAAGCACATATCAGTACTTGCTCCAGGGCCTCAGAACCCATGCTTAATCCGTTGTCCTTCCTCCTTTGAAGGCATGCACACGGGGATGTGCAACCCTGAGAGGATGCTGGACATGGTCAGAGGAAGTGTTGCAAATAGTGTGGAGGAGGGTGTACCTCTGGAGCTGAAGTGATGGAATTTTCTTGGGTTTGGGACCCTGTGTCACTACCACTATGGTATGTGTAATGGAGTTGGCCCATAATGGTTTCCAATAATGTGGCACTGGGGAAGCATAGCTTGCATTCTCCAGGGAACTTTTGAATGCCTCTATTTTTATATGACTTTGCATTCTCAAAGGTTGTTTCCACTTTCTCTGTCTTTTGCTTTGGTCATGATGACGTGTCATTACTGGGAATATGGGGAAACAGACTCCAAACTGTCACTGACCTTGTCTAATCCCTGTGGCTGGCAGGAAGTAGAGTTAGGGAGGGAAACAAGATGCCCTGAAGCCTAGACATGCACTACTATCTCCTACTTGGTCTTGGTCCTCCCTCTTTTCACTGGTTTTATCTCATCAATGTTTTATTATTTATTTATTTATTTTTACAATCAGAGATGCAAATTGGCTGCTTGACACTGGAAATCAGTATTCCAATGTAGAAGATAACATTCACTTTGGCCAACTGGCAGGACAGGCTGCCAAGGGTCTGCTAAAGCAGCAGTATCTTCTGTTTATTTCCACTGGAAGGAGGAACAGTCCTTGTGGGCTGCCCGTGGAGATTCAGTGTCGGGACTGCATGGCACATTCTCAGGACTTCTGATTTGGGGATGAGGCCAGTTGTCCCTCTGTCTTAGGTTAAACCATACATTTCCTTATGTTTTTGCTCCCAGCTTCCTAGTAAAACAGGAAGTCAACAGTGCTATGGCTAAAGAGAAGGTGTCACTGTTTATGAATTTACCTCAATTCATTGCCACACACTCATTTATACAATTTCAATACTTGTTATTTTAAATAACAAAACAACAATAACAACATGAACAACAACAAACTTTTGTTGTGCTTTGAGTCAATATCTACCCAAAGTGATACTGGGTAGTCATTAATTTGGGGGCTGAACAGGACATTCCACTTTTAATATTTTCTTAAATATCTCTAAATAGGAAGAATGGATAGTATGAATTCCCAGGACTGACAACAAATTTTCACAATCTCAGTGGCTTAAAACAACAAATTTTATCTCTTGAAGTTCTGGAAAATAGAAACCTAAAATACAGGTGCTAGCAGGGAGCTGCTCCCCTGAGACTCTGGATAAAATCCTTCCTTGCTTCTTTCCAGCTCATGGTGGTGACTGGGTTTATAACTGCAAAACTTGCAATCCCAATGTGTCTCTGTTCTCACAAAGTGTTCCTCTTTTATCATAGGGAGACCAATGGGATTGGATTAGAACCACTATAATGGCTTCATCTTAATTTGATTACGTCTGCAAAGACCCTATTTCTAAATAAGGCCACTCTTACAGGTATCAGGGGTCAGGACTTACTGGTGCCTTTTTTAATGTGATTTTTTTAATGGGGTGTTCAAAACAAAAATTACTGACTAATGATTGGCATTCTTTCATTATGACTACTTATAAACTTAGCATTTTATCAAGGTTATAGATTGCTTTGGGGAACAAGTAGAGCTGCAATAAGGCAAATATTTTGATCTTCTTTGATAAACCCACAGTATTTCTTAGAACCATTATTTGAATCACAATCATACTAAAACTCATTTTTTCATTATCTATCTCCTCTACTGGATCCTTATCTCCACAAAGCCAGGGGTCATATCTGGCTCCTTGTATATCTGCAGCGTTTGCCCAAGTGTGGAGTGGTGGTACTGCAGAATGGTCAACCTTGTCATCATCCTTGGACCCTCACTCTGGACATCCTGGGGTTTAGCTGTGTAATCTAAGGCCAGTATGTTAGCTTCAATGTCCTGTCCTCATCTGGGGAATTATGGCAAATGAAGTTCTATTCTCATGACTTCTATGAAATTAAACACATTTACTTATTGCCTTTCTGTTATTATCATTAAATATTAATTAAGTACTTGTGGAATTCAATGGAAGGAGACTGCAGTTTAGCCACAGTCCTGTCTTTAAACTACTCTGTCTCTTTGGGGAAGACTGGATTTCTGGGGTTTCAGTTTTTTACAAGAAAATAAAGAGAGTTAGATGAAATGATTCTGAGGTTCTTTCTAGTCTGACATTCTGTAAATTCAGCCAGCTTCTTCTTATGACTTTAAGGAGGGAAAGTCTGGGAAGGAAGAAAAGGAAGAGAATAGAAGGAGACAGAGTTAGCCCTTTGATTCTATTCTTTATTGAGGATTATAATAAACAGTATGGATTTATGAAAGAGGGACATACTGTTATTGGTTTTTCTCCTGTGCTTAATACTTTGTGCTGTGTCTTTTTGACTTATTATTTTAATTAAATACATTTTAGAACTATTTCTTGCCTGCCTGTTGTAACTCAGGCTGTGTGGTAGGTTATGGGCATATAGAAATGATTAATATACTCCTCTTCCCTGTATGGCATTTAAATCTCAAAGCAATTGAAAGTTCATATCTATTTAAAATTTTAAGTAGGCAAGTATAGAAATAAAATAGAGGATTCTGGTTTCTGAAAGTTAATTTTATTGTTCCTCTGTAGTTCCTTCTGCTACACACACACACACACACACACACACACACACCCCTTTCTAGATTTTGAAAACAAAAATGGAGAAGGTGAGGTACATTCTATTCATTGCTTCCTGTTGACCCTTCTCTGTTGGTTCACTCACCATGTTCACAAACAAATCCCTACAGGTGGCAAAGTTAATCCAGGAAGCAGATGGTGAGCAGATTGGAAGGAGCACTATTTGGGGAATCCTAAGGTGAAAACTCTCCCTGGAGGTGTTTGGATGTAGCTTAACATCTTTGTCCATTCAATCGGGTTGAATTGGGAGCCTCTCTAGTTACTGTTGAGCTGGGAATTGAATGGCGGGGAGAGTACAAGTGAAATAGGTTCAGGGTAGCATGTTTTAGGCAGAAGAGACAGTGAGGGCAAAAGCCCTGAGAAGGAACTGCTTGCTGTTGAAGGGACAGAAGGAAACCCAGCATGATCAGGCTATGCCACAATATGAACTCATGGGATCTACCAGGACATGCGGGACTGTGAAGGACAGATTAAGGCGTTTGGATTTTATTCAAAGGTCAGGGGGAATCATCCATATTTCATGTGTATATTTTGTTGTTCCAAGTATCACACAAAATTCCAGTCCCCAAACAGGTTTCTTGTTTTCTAAGAAGTTATTTTCCAAAATCCTGAAGGCTTTCCCTATTCTGTGAAGCTGACAGACCATGTCTATTGGGCAAGAGTTAGATGAAGTAAAAACTGCATTTCAGGGTGACGCAGGGCATTAGGGAAAGAGGAAGGAACACTGTTATCCTTGTTTACTTTGAATTTTGATAAAAGATTTAGAAATGTAGCTGTGTGTGTGTGTGTGTGGTAGAGAAGAATGGGATAATAAATGGCCCATGAGAAAGAACTGCCATTTTAGAAACAGTGGTTCTCAATACCTCAAACCAATATCCTTTTCTACCAGAAAAAAAATTAGTTTTCTGTGATTAATTTTCTCTCCTTTGCTGTACTATTTTGTGGGGACTTCAGGAGACCTTTCTGAGGAAGGACTTTGCATAGTTGGAAGAAAATGATAAAGTGACACCAAAGATCCTGGTATGGTAGCACTTGTCTGTAATCTCAGCTACTTGAAACATTGAGACAGGAGGACCACAAGTTCCAGGCTGGTTTTAGCAACTGGCAAATCTAGTGTAACACCAATCAAGTAATCTGCATCTCATGATCTTTCAAAGGACAGATTGTTGACTACTTTTTCAATATCTTCTACAATTATTGGTGTATTTTTTTTTATTTCTGCTTTATGACACATGCACACATACTCACACACACACCACTTTTTTATTTATATATATTTTATTTTCTTGCCTAAGTGTTTAAGATCCTGCTCTTCAACTTAAATGGATTTGAGTGAACTCATTTCACTAAATCATCACTATATAAACAAATGGATATAACCTACCAATTTTATTTAGTAGCCAAGATAATTGATTGATTTTTAGTTTCTTATGATACTAAATATATATATACACACATTTGTTTATATATGTGTATAAATCAAATTTACCTTACATAAACTCAAATATACAATAATAAAAATAAAATATTGCCTGTGTAACATTAACCCATCTCTTATGTTACTCCAGAGAGTCAAAAAAAAAAAAAAAAAAGGCTTTCTATCCAAATAAAGGCAAAGTCCAAAATAAAACCAATTAGTGAAACAACAAAGCAAAACAAAATGCTGTGGCAGTCTAGGAAGCCAAATAAAATCTTGTTCACATAAAGGCAAACAGCCAAAGTAAAATAAAGAAAAAAGTCAAAAGCTATCTTAAAGTCAGGACACAGAAGAACCCCTGTTTTTTAAACAACCACTCAACTCCCCTCCCACATGCAACCTAATGAATAAGAGCATCCCTGCTGCATGTATGATCATGTGGTAATGGACAGGGCAGCTCATAAAGAATCAAAGTCATTTCCTTTGAAGCTTTTCTTTCTGAATTCTTATTACTTAAGATAATAGCTTATTCTGTACCATGCACTGTTAATGGGCTATTTTATCTATTCCTCCCTAAAACCTTTTGTTCAGAACTGTGAAAACTGTGGTTTATAGAGTATATTAATCAGCTTAGGCTGCCATAACTAATACCATAGCATAACAAATGCCACAGTACAAGAAATACCACATATTGGGTGGCTTTACAAAACTTGAATTTATTTTTCACTGTTACGAAGGCTGTGAAGTTCAAAATCAAGCTTGTGGCGAGGGCTCTTTCTGCGCTGTGATGGCCGATTTTTTGCTGTGTCCTTACATGGTGGAGAGAATCTCCGGTATCTCTTCTTTTGAGGGCTCTTGTCTTATCCTGTAAGGGTCCTATATGTCCACCCTCATTGGACTTAATTATGCCCTTACAGACTCTGTCTCCAAGTACAGTCACGTAGAGGATTAGAGCTTTAATATAAGAATTTAGGAGACACAATTCAATGCTTATTCTTTAAAGCAGCAGAGTCAGGATTTGAATCTAAGTAGTAGCTGAGCACCGGAACTCTGCTCTGAACATTTTAAAGCTGCCTAAGATTCTCATAAGGATTAGAAATGGTTGGCAATATTTTCTCCAAGACCTTGTGTTCCCCACTCTTTGGCATCTCTCTCTTACCTGCCTCTACCAAATCTTTTCCATGTCCAACCCCTCAGGGTTCATTTCAAGACTAATTCCTTCCGAGGGTATTTCCTTATGTATGAATAAAATGCCCTGTTATGGTATGGTGTCTCCTCAAAGCTCATGTGTGAGACAATACAAGAAGGTTTAGAGGTGAAATGATTGGGTTATGAGCGTCTTAACCCAATCAGTGCAGTAATCCCATGATAGGGATTAACTGAGGGTGACTGCAGAAAGGAGGGGTATGGCTGGAGGAGGTGGGTCATTGGGGGAGTGCCTTTGGAGTGCTTATTTGGTGAGCTGAGCTTAGTTTCTCTGTACTTCAGGACAGTTTCTTTGTCCTGGGCTGCTTTCCTCCACCACACTCTGCTGCCACGATGTTCTGCCTCACCTGGTACCCTGAGGAATGGACTTGGTCTTCTGTGGATTGAGAGCTCTAAAACTGTGAGCCCCCCAATAAACTTTTCCTCCTCTAATTGTTCCAGTCAGGTCTTTTGGTCACAACAATGAAAAAGCTGACTAAAACATGCTCCAAATAAGAGGAATGTTCTTCCCCACCCAAATAAAGGAATGTTAGTTATTGAGCATGTCGCTGACAGTTTTAAGAGAGATCCTATACTTATCTGTCAGATAACCTTTTGGGGAGGTTTGAAATTTGAAATATGAGCTTATAGTACATCTTATTTTCTACAAGTTTGGTTTATCGTATTTGATGCTTCAGAACAACAGTATTTCTGAACTAAAAAAAAAAATCCCCTTTTTTCAATATATATTGCTTCTACTTTTTTATTAACAAATATTTACTGAACAATTTTTATGCTTAAGACATGAAATATAAATTTAATGGTCATCCCTTTCAAAGAAATTAGAGGAAATTAGGTATTAGTGGAGAAATAGACTTGCATAAAATTAACTATAATCCAAGTATAATATGTAATATCTCAAAAGAAAGATCTGAAAATACATGATATAAAATTGCAGAAAACGAAATCAGATAAGAGCTTGGAAATATTTTTATTTGATTTTATTCTGTGCACAGTGAGATACCCTTGAAACCTTTTGAGTTGGTAGACAGCTTGATCTGATTTATTTTCAGAAACACCTTTCTAAAATAAAGTGGAGTCTGTAGGGGAAGAGAGTTCAGGCTATTATAATTGCCCTCAGATAAATCCTAAAGAGAATAAAAATTATAAATAGTAGAACAGTTTTTATAAGTCAAATACTTTTATAAGTCAAAAAATAGTTTGATGTTTGAAAGCCACATTCTCATTTAAAAAAATGGTGTTTTCCTACAGTTTATCACAAGGAACACATTTGATCAGGATATTATTTAAAATATCTAATCAATAGTATGACAGGGCCTGGCAATCAGAACAGGAACTGACCAATAAACATTGAACAGTTCATAAGGATATAAATAGCAGGTGTGACCACATATTTATTGACTGAATATTAGACCCAAACACCTTTGCTTCTGATGTTACACTCATGAAGCCCATAATCTGAATGATTCTGCTTGTAAGCACACTTCATAAATTACATAATAAATTTCCAGTTCCTTAATTATTGATTTATTTTTATAATATACAGCTGAAGATCAGTGTAAGATACAGAATTGGTATAAATTTTGTACTCATCTATAAAATTTGTTGTGTCAGTTGGCCTATGTGGTCTTAGAGAAAGCAAACAATTTATATTTGCTATTTTATGATATTAAAATATTTACCTAACTTAAAAATTCCTAGGAGTTGATGTATTGATGGATCATTAATAGTGTGGATTTAGCTGGGTGCAGAGATGCATACCTGTGATATCAGTCTCTAGGGAAGCTGAGGCAGGAGGATTGCAAGTTCAAGGCCATCCTGGGCAACTTAGTGAGACCCTGCCTCATGAAAAAAAGTAAGGGGATGAGGCTGGGAGTATAGCTCAGTCATAGAATGCCCCTGGATTTAATTCCCAGTGGGGGAGGGAGAACTAAGGGCTAAGGATGTAGCTCAGTGCTTTATCACCCTGGGTTTAATCCCCAGTAACACTAACACATACACACACACACACACACACACACACACACACACACACGCGCGCGCACGCGCGCTCGTGCACGCACACACAAACACAAAGAAAAAGAAAACAAAAAAGAACTAAAGGTGTAGCTCAGTGGTAGAGTGCCTCTGGGTTGAATCCCCAGTAACAATAACAAAATAAAGCAAAACAAAACAAGACAAAACAAAAACAGAAGCAACCAATGTTGATTATAGCTATGTGCTTCATAGCCTAGAGATGATTTTTAAAAAAAACATGAGTTTCTCTCATATATATATATATACACACACACACACACACACATACACATATATATGACATGAAAATCTTAATAACTGGTATAATATTTACTTGTCAAAATCTGTAGCATGGCCATCTACCTACCCCTAAAGCCAGGTGCACCTGTAAACTCATAGACATATATATTTTAGGAGATGGACATCATTCTGCGTGTGTCATAATCCAATTCTAGTAGTAATGAGTCATTCTGTGACAGGGTTTTACAAATTTCTGATGACTCCATCTTTGGAAGCCCTGTTACAACTAACATTTGAAAAGTTCTGCTTTTGCTCAATTCACCTTGATTTATAGCACATGCATTCTACTTTAGTGCAAAGCTTTTCTAACTCTTATAAGTTCTAGAAAACTTCTTTCCACTTTCATTTTGATTATTCCTTTAACCTGCCTCCCCTGCTTCTTCCTCAAATCAGTTTTTTCAAAGTTACCCACCCATGACCTCTGAGGGATTAAAAAAAATATTTGGCATCCGACACCCCTTGATACCCATTGACATTTGCAGGGACCAACTGGAAACTCGATTTGCTTGTTATCTTCTTGCTCACTTCATTTCCCAGACCACTTACTGATGCTGCAATAACGTCCAATCTAAGCCATGGCCAACACTGTGCCCTGAGTGTGCTGGCTTTCCCTTCCCACTCTATTGTGTAAAGATGGTGGGTAATTTAGGGCAGACAAAGTAGTAGAAGGGGAATGAGAAGAATGCTAAATGGCTATAACCTAAATGATAGAGAATGTCTTTTTGATGAACACTAATGAGCTAGTGCCTACTTCGGGGAAAGTACATTACCAGGACTTTAAGAGAGAACATTATGACCAGCACCTGTAATTCTTGCTTATGTTCACAAGAACTGTCAGCACATCCTGGCTCTTGTACTGCTAATGTTAAGGAAGAGCATGGATGGGAAACAAATGGCAGAACTTGGGGAAGTGTTTCATTCTTTTTTTAAAAAATAAAATAAATAAAAAAAGCAGATGGAGTTGTGAATACAACTAGCTAAAAAGTATGAAAGGATAAGAGTTCTGGCTGTTTGAGGGAGAAAATAAGAACTTTTTGTTTTAATTGTAAAAAAAAAATCGCTTGAGGTTGTCTGAGGAGCTTAAAGCAAAAAGCATTGAGAAATGGGAGTGAACAGTAAGATAGGGTTTGTGTAACAAGTACCTCAAACCACAGGAGTCACGTGGGTTCTTTCTGCTCTGCTACTCTTGATTACTTGTCAGAGGGTAGTACATTTAGCTTCCCCCATCCTGCAAGGCCACTCAGACATGTGCAAGCTGGAGTAGTCTTTATTCACAATGTCTTTACAAAGGCTTATGCACCAGAGCAGCAATGGCAATTTGGTGGACTACTGCGGGGGTCCAGCCTATAGCTCTTACCCCACCCTCACAGGACCTCTTACCATGGATGATAACAGAAGGATTCAGATGCTGGCAGACACTGTGGCTACTTTGCCTCGAGGAAGAAAGCAGGTATGATAACTTTTTTTTTTAAAAAAAAACCTTAAAAGTGTTTGTGTTTTCTTGAGAGTAGAGTGATATGTTCATCTGACTTCATACTAATCAGAATTAGTGACCAAGCCTAGGGGTGAGGAAAGAGGCAAAGTGCCCACAGATCTAGTAGACCAATTCAGAGATGTGAGACCAGAATCAAACATCTATTTTTCCATCTTTTTTTTTTTTAAGAGAGAGTGAGAGAGGAGAGAGAGAGAGAGAGAGAGAGAGAGAGAGAGAGAGAGAGAGAGAATTTTTAATATTTATTTTTTAGTTCTAGGCGGACACAACATCTTTGTTGGTATGTGGTGCTGAGGATCGAACCCGGGTCACACGCATGCCAGGCGAGCGCGCTACCGCTTGAGCCACATCCCCAGCCCCCTATTTTTCCATCTTAAAAGACTGTTTTTCTCATTTGAAGAGGTGCTCAAGTAAAATGAAAATCGTTGGGCATGAGAATGATTTGATCTTTCCCTTTTTTGTTTTCATTGATTCTTTTCTTCCCATCCTCACTATTCCCAGTCCTTGACAATAATTTCAGTTTATAATCAAAACAGGATTCTTTTTCTCTTGGAAAAATTATGTGCACTAAGTTATTTTTCTTCACCGCTAGGGACTGACACATTCCTCATGCTCTAGGGAAGGATGGCTTTTTTGGATAGGTGAGTGCCACTTCAGCTATTTAGTAGCTGTGGGATCCTGCACAAGTCACCAGCCTAATATTCAGGTTGCTTTATTGTAAAATGAAGATAATGGTAGGAGTACCCTTGTTAGGCTCTGTGATTCTTAGGTAAGGAATATGCAGTACCTAACAATGACCAATATGCAGACTGTGCTTATGAAAGGCTAAATTCTGTTATTTAAAAATTTTTTATTGCAGAATATTTCTCTAAAGATGAAAACTCATTTAAAAAATCCAAGTCCTGAATTTATTCTGATTTTTTTGTCCTTCAGTTTCTAAATCATAGCATATTTTTATGATTTACCCTTAGATTTGTTATATCCTGTTATTTAAACTTTTAAAAAGCACTTATTTAGAAAATATTCAGAATTGCTTTAGAGCATGATTTTTTTCCCCTTAATCTTGTGTATACATCACGTGCACCTCTGAATCCTTCTGATATCAGGATCTTGGAGTTATAGCATGGAGGGAGAGTCATAATCTTTTTTAGTGATCCAATGAGTTGAGTCTTTGGTATTTTTCACAGTGAAGATAAGAACGTGATTTGCCATGACCTAGATTTTTCATCTTTCTCAATCCAAAGGGGTTTTACAGTACAAAGTTTAATATAATGATGAACATTTCCATCAATTGACAACCACTCTGAAAATAAAGCAACAAGAAAGCACCAACATCTTTATTCAGTTTTGAGATATAGAGCGGCCTGTTTTCCTTTCTCTCTATTTGCTTGATACTATCATATTAAATATGATTCATTCGACTAGGCCATGATTTCATGCTTTGGTAGAATACTTACTGCTAAAGTTGGTCATTTTTGAATCAGAGTCGGAACTTACTTCCCACCCTCCATGTCCTCCACACCTGTAACTTTACTTATTTTATTTACTTTTTCAGCTCAGACATTTCAGTGCAATAGATAGTTTCTGTGCACCTACAAGAGGACAGATGATGTCATGCTACCCATAGGAGACACAGATTGGGCAGCACATTTGTGGCCTGGAGGGGTTACAGTTTAGGAAGTGGAATGAATAAGCATTACACAAAGTAAATCGATATAAATCCTTTCATCCAGGTAGCATGTCTTTGAATACACACTTGAAGGATATTACAGAAGAAGGGAATGATTATTGCTGAGGCATCATCCTAGTGCCTGGGGTCAGGATTGTGTAACAATAGTCACAGTGCCAGTGGGACCCCATGCATGGGCAGGAGGTGCGAGGAGACCTCAGACCTGGGCTGCTTTGCAGAACATTTGGACAACTTCCCCTGAGAAAGCAGTACAATCATCCCTTGGTATCCATGGAGGATTAGTTCAAAGACACCCCCCCCCCACCAATGAATGTCAAAATCCAGGGATGCTCAAGTAAGTCACTGACATAAAATGGCATAATATTAGTGCATAAACTAGGCATGGCCTTCCTTATTCTGTAAATCATTTTTAGATCACTTATAATGCCTAGTATTATGTGAATCTATATAAATAGTTGTTATATTCCATTCTTTAGAGTATAATTATAAGAAAAGTCTGTACATGTTGAGTGCAGATCCTGTAGTTTTTCATTGTTTGAATTTTTTCAGTCGGTAGTTGATTGAATCAACAGATGCAGAACCTGCAGATACAGGGAGCTGACTGTGATGTGACCTGCCCAGAGACCACTGAATGTGTTTGAACAGAAGAGAATTTAGGAACTTTATTCTAGAAACTGGGTGCGTTGGTGACTAGAAACTAGATGTGAAGGGGGAACTTTTGCATTAGTTAGAGAAAGAGGAAATGAGACAATGGAGAAGAGACAGAAAGACTTGAATATCAAAGGTATTGAAGACAGAGGAGGCACATTTGACTTTAAGCCTGAGTAGCATGAGTTAGAAAAAGGCAATCAGTAGAAGAGATCTGATTACTGGTGGAAGTTAAAAAGAGGATTTAGGCATATTAATGTGTGTGTTGTGTGTGTGTGTGTGTGTGTGTGTGTGTGTGTTTATACACTCATGAGTGCCACATACAACCTAGACCAATCAATGTATGTGTATGCTCTTCACTTTTCTAGTTCTTCTCTTCCACTTCTGTCATATTCTCAGACATCTTGGACTTCCTCTATTCAAAGAGCTCTTTCTTGCTGAAATGAACATTGCTTTTAAAACAAAACCAAACCAAACCTCTGGGTTTATACAACCTTCTGATTCTATACAATTTTTATCAATGAAACTTGATTCCAATTTATCCCAACATTTTAGAATTTTCCAAATGGATGTTCACTGTGCAATGATTCAATGTGTTTGCTTGTTGAACATTTTCAATCTGTGGTTGGTAGAATCCATGGATGTAGAACCATGAGGACATAGAAAGGACATAGAGAGCCACTGTATGTTTGAGCAGTAGAGAATTTAGGAATCTTATTCTAGAAATGTGGTGAGTCAGTGAGTAGAGACTAGTTTGGGGAGAATGATCACCCTTTTGGCACTGACTGAACAGCAGGCAACAAGATCCCTGGGAGGCATTCACAGTAGCAGGTGCTTTGCGGCCCACTGTTATTTTCAACACTGGGAGGGCTGACGTCAACAATTCATACTTCTTGTTATTGTTGGCTTTGGTTTCTGCAAAGCTGTATCTGGTTAGCTTCTAGTTTCAGATTAATCTTATAATCAGTTCGTGTTTGCATTCAGAATTGTTTAAAAATAAATTTCTGTGTGTGCAGATTATTTCAATAGCTGCATTTGTAGGAAGCACCAGACATCCCAGTAAGGCTTCTAATTTTGAGCACAGTTTTAGGGAGGAAAAATTCCTGGAATAGAAAACTCTTTAGGAAGAAGAAAGAAGGATAGTTTTTGTTAATTGGGGGTGTGGGGGGGTAAAGGTATAGTGACTGTGTCTGATGGAAAGCAGTTTTTACAGAATGCTATCATGAGAACCAGGAACCCTTCACATGGGCAAGAAGCTTGGCTGTGTGTTAGTGGCACCACAGATGGATACCTTTTGCATGTTTTTTTTTTTAGTTATGAAATTATTACTAAATAGGCAATTTCTGGATGACTGATTTCACATGCAAGTTCAGATAAGGAATTTGGGCTGAACTCTGTAATGTGTATTTCTCGGTTGGTTCTGCCCTTTAAGAGCTTTCAGTATTTCTGTCAGCACATCTATCAGGGACCATATCTCCCAAGGTTCCTTCTAGAGGATTGGGACTATCTCATGATGTGAGGTAGATAACTGTGTTCATTTCACTACAAAGGAATTTTTAAAAATATATTCTTTGATTCATTTTGTGGCATTTAAGAGGTCCATGAGTCTGCTGTCAGACTTTCCTGAGAAGCTGCAAATTCTGCTTAGGTTCCTTAAGGGCTCTTACAAGTTAGAAAATTGACATCAGCTCAGTCATTATGTTGTATCTTTGAACAGTCTCTGGAAGCCCTGCTGTCCTAATGCTCCTGACTCAAAAGTGGCTGAGGCGTGATTCATGGAACAATTGGGAAGTAAAGATCAGACAGGGGACTGGAAAGAGCAGAACTCATACTTTGAGACTTTCAAAACATTAAAAACAAAACAAAACAAAAAAAACCCACCTGTGTTTCTATATTCTCTCCTAATTCCACTCTTTCAGGAAGTGAGAACTCAGAGCTGGATAAGGAAGTAACCATGTGTAACTTAGCAGCAGAAGTGGCTAGAGTGTTGAACTTTGAGCCTCTTTGAAGCAAACAAGCTACGTGGCTGAGGGGCAGATTTCCCCTGTCTTTTGCTAACTGACAGCTGAAGTCAGTTTGGTCTTGGTTTCTCACTTCATAGCAGGAAAAAATTACATTTTGAATATTAATGCCTGATCTTTTAAGTCATCTGACTGAAAACAGAAGAACGATGATAAGTTCAATGCCAGGCGTCATTAGTGGCCAGTGAGGAGATAAGGAACTTTGTGTATTCAGCCGTCATAACCAAATGTGTGCTTTGCAAGCCTGCCAAATTGCTAAACCTAGATTTCTCATATTAGATAATGTGTAATAAAAGACAGCTGTTGCCAGCATATGCCGTGAATTGCACACCAGTTCCTCATTCATGATTTTTGGTGCCTTCACTACAGGTCTGGAGAGGCTCTGACTGGCAGGGTGGTCTGGGGACCACCAACTCTGCTAGTCACATTTTTGAGCTGCTCACCCTAGGGAAAAGGTGCAAGGGAAATTCTTCCAAAGTGTAAGACCCTTGGCAAGACCTTAGACATGCTTAATGTCACTTGGGCAGACAGTTTGGTGGGTGAGCCTTGGGATATTTCTACATCGCCTTAGTCTGATAGTGCGGATCAAAATCAAGGAGGCTGTGTGGAGATTTGGCCAATGTCAAAGAATTTGATGGTGTCTAATTTATTCAAATTGACTTTTATTTATGTTAGGTGCCTATAACCAACTCTTTGCTAATCCAGAATGGAAACTTAATTTATAAGTGGAATAAGTCTGATTTTGTGTGTGTGTGTGTGTGTGTGTGTGTGTGTGTGTGTGAGAGAGAGAGAGAGAGAGAGAGAGAGAGAGAGAGAGAGAGAGAGAGAATAATACAAATGAGTCAGTCCTCAGGAATTGAACACCTGTGTTTCTCATGTTGTGAAAGACAAATATTTTCATCTTTGTATAACTGGCTACATAGAACGGTTAAAAAAGGGGAGGTGGGGAACTTTCATTCTTACAGAAGTCTCTGATCTGTTTTGTGAACCTAAGAGATTTTAGATTTTTTATTTAAAAGACCAATTGGAGAAAATCTTGAGGCTTATTAGTGCTCTGATTATAGGCCTAGGAAAAGGGCATTTGAAATTGCCAAGGCTGGACGTTTTAATAATTTATCATCTCTTGCCACCATCGTTCATTCATTTAGCAGTTGTATATGAAGACATTACTGCCTTACTTGGCTTTCTACTAATGATTTTTCTTTACTTCCTGCTGTTTTGGGATAGAGGGAAGTTTGTTTTATTTTTAAATCTTGCTAACTATTTGAGATTTAAAACTTTTATCTTTTTTTGTGTGTGATTACCTTTGAGTTTTCCTGTGAATGCTTAATTTAATGAAAGACAAAGTTAAAGAATATCTTAATACAACACTCTTGTACTTGGATACTTTAACTTGGGTCTTCCCTCGACATTCACTTGCTTGTGTTGTCTAGTGGTTTATTTCTGTTTGTCTCCTTTGCTATTTTTAAGTTCCCACTCTATTCTAGGCCCTGTGATAGGCACTGGGGTGGAAAGTAAAACAAATACTTTTCCCCAAGAGGTCTGAAGCACAGAGATGATTATCGACAAATGTGAAGTATCTGGTCAAATATGTTCTCCATATAAATATATACATATATGACCCTATGACCATCCATATGTGAATACATATAGATAACATGAAGACAAGGTAGCAAGAGCAGTATTTTAAAAATATAAGCCCTAGTCTTGATTACAGATGACATAATTAAATATGGCTAACCTAAGTACTTAAGCATCTGAATTGAAGGAAGAAGGCAAGCAGATGAAGGCAATGAAAATAGATCAAGAAATTGTGAGCACAGTCTAAAGGTGAGATTGAGAATGCTCAGAATGTTAAACTCATGGCCCTCCTTCCAAGGAGGAAGTCCACTAACAACTGAATGGTTTCTGTCTTTTCTTCACCATATACCTCAGGTGCCCAATCAGGTTGTAACAAACCACACATTTCTGTAGGCTTTATGTACTCTTGGGCCTTATAAATCAAAAGTAGATTCTTTTCAGCAAGTCTAAGGATTTTTTTTTTCCCACTCTGAACCATTCTGTTTTATTCAATCTTCAGGGAGATATTATTGAGTTAAGGTCCAAAACTGATAAAAGAGGCAAATAAAACTAATTTACATAAAATATGTGGGATGAGTTCACCTCTTCATTACATTAACTTCATTGACTGGCGGCTGGATTACTAACACTGGGGCACTCCAGAAAATTTGTGAGACTGCTAGCATTTGGGACCTGGTAATTTGAATTCCCCAGAGTAACGTAGGCTTCTGGGTAACTAGTCAGATATACATTAATTCTTATATGGATTTTTCTACATCTGGTTCTTATCTTCTACTTATTTTATTATTTTTTTAATCTGGGCTATTTATCTGGATTGGGACATTTTATGCATTTGCTTACATATGACAACCATATTAAGTTGGCAGTTAAATACCACGTTAGCTAGTAGCATGTGCTTATGTTTAGGGTCCTTGGAACAATACTTGAGAATGGGCTAATTAACCTTTCCTAAACTACAAACAAAACAAAGAAACCACACAAAAAATCTGCTTCAGTCCCCTAAGAAACAAAGTGTGATTTCTTTATTGACTCTCCTCTGTTAAAATGGTAGAATATATCCTGAAAGTTTATGTTTATGTGATTCTTTTCTTCAACATGCTGAGAAGTGAAGGTGATATTATTTATACCATTTATAAAACCATTCTGAGTTTCCTTTCCTTTCTTGGCTGGGAATTTCACTACATTCTTCCAAAACTATTGAAAAAATAAATCGTAAATAGAATTGAGATTTTGAGTCCCTGGTTTCACCTGATTCATGTTTTGTATATGAGTTATTTCTGTAGAGATTATTTTATCCTGCTAAAAATATTAGCATCCTGAACTATTACACTTAACACAGTTATTTCATCAGCATCTCCAAACATCAGAGATTTGGGTTTCATGGCATTTTGTGGGGGCTATTTTCTTTGGATTTGAGTGTGATCACACATTGTTATTGTTCATCTTCAGAGTCTTTAGATGCAGACCAGAGATGAAGTAATATTTCTAAGCTTTGGATTTCTTCCACATTACATGAACTCTTGTCACAGTGCCTTACTTTAAACGAAAAACTGAAAGTCCAGGTTCCCAACTGTTCTTTGGTATCACTAGGGATTGGAAATGACTGCCTTTATGTAACAACCTCCCAGGAGCTAGGCCAAAGAGAGTGGTGAGGAACAAGCTCCTGTATGATTTAGATCAGTTTATATCTGTATTTTAAAGACCTTGAGATAACTGAATGCTTTTTCTGTTTTTCAGCTTGCTTTGACTCGATCAAGTTCTTTGGGTGAATTTTCCTGTTCTCAAAGGTAAAGAGATTCAGTTGTTTTTTGTTTTTCTACCAAGATACATAAGAACATAGCTCTCCAGACTGTTGCTAAGACACACATGCACACACACATAACAGGTTCTACAGTTTACACAAATTCCAGTTATTCTTAATTGTTGTAGTGATTTTTAATAATAAATATGTATCAGATGTGATACTCTGAACTTCATGTGGTTTATTTTATTTTTTATAGAAAGCTTGTTACTGTGGAAAAGCAGGACAATGGAACATTTGGATTTGAAATTCAGGTGGGTAGTTTTCAAATTTTCAAGACTCCCCAGGAAGAAAGTGGAGCAAATAGTGTCATGATGTTTGCAAAGTATAATGAAGTTAGGATTACAGAGCTATGGAGACTGAATTTCATTCAGTAGATGGGTTTTTGATAGTTTTCCAGAGTGTTGAGTGGTGTCAAAGAAGGAAAACACTGAAGCTGAGAAAATATTACTCCTGAGATATACACAGTTCCCTGTGCTGAGCTGTTTCCATCTCAGGCTCAAGGTAGATCAGAAATACTTTATACAGATGTGCATTTTAAATATTTCCATTCTTTACATGTTTTTACACAATCATGTTCTTATAATAGATACCAGGTTCCAAATTCTCAATATTTGAGAAACACTTGATAGACTGTGTATGTGATATACATGTACTCATGTGTAGTTATTGAAATTTTGATATTGATGATTTCTTAGTGGACATAATGAGAGATTTGTCTTTTTCTTCTGATGAAGGCACTTTATTACTTGAAACATTTAAGAAATTTGACTCTACTCACAGATTCTTCATGATGGTGGGAATTTTTTTCTTTTTCTTTCTTTCTTTCTTTCTTTTTTTTTTGGCACTAAGGATTGAACCTCGGGATGCTTAATGACCGAGCCACATCCCCAGCCCCTCACCCCCCCCCCTTTTTTTTTTCTTTTGTGGTACTGGGGATTGAACCCAAGGCCTTGTGCATGTAAGGCAAGCATTCTACCTACTGAGCTATATTCCCAGCCCCATGATGTAGGGAATTTTTAAACAGTCTTTGTAGGTTTCAGTATAAATGTCTAAAATTTTAATTTCTTATTTGCTGTTTGCTTTTTCATGACCACATTAGGAGAAGTGGTGAGATAGGTCAAACGAAATCTGATCCAGTTAAGCACAATGGTTGTAGTTTAAGCATAACTGTTTCTTTCCATAGCAGTTATACATTTCTTTTAGATGTGTTTTGCAGATTTGAGATCTTAGCTTTTGTGCTGCTTTCAGAAACTTTGGTGTGATATCAGCCCCACAATTAGAAACTCAGTATGTATTTTAAGATCAGGAACAGGAAGTGCTAAGTAAAACACTTTTTTAATGAGTAAAGAAACAAAATGGGATGAATAAGGAGAAAGAGGAGAAAAGTATGCCTTTTACTGTCTGAACTCTTCCACTTTTAAATTTGGTAAAATCTTTAATTTGCCATAATAATTGGTGAAATGCATCAGATTTGAGAAGTAGAGTATTCTTTTATTCCCTGTTCACATGAAACACTACTTATTCTCTGACAGAGACACTGTGTTCTGTGACTGGTTCTTTTTAAATGAGAATAATCCTCAGCAATGTGCAGCAGTTGCTACTGAAAACATGATAAATGATTACTTGTGTAGCTGATTTTTCTCATTCTGCTATACTATTTATCACTGCTTCCTTATGTTTCCCTCCCATGCCATAAATACTTACTCTACATGGAACAAGAGTCAAAAGTATCATGAGTAGACAACAGACCACAGAGCCACTCAATCTTTTAGATAGACATGATCTGATGGCTTAACCTCTGAGCTACAGCATGTATGTTATCTTAGTGAGACAGGAAGTCAACAAATAGGGGAAATGCTTTGAGGAACGTTTTGCAGGCCAAATAGAACCTTACATATCCTCATGTGCACCATGTGTAAAAACATATCTGGGTCCTGGCCTGCAAAAAGAGTGACATTTTGGAGAATACCAGATCCATTTTCCTCCTTGGTTTTCCATGGGTGCCCATTTTACACTGCATATGAGAATAATGCAGCATGATAAGAGCATAGACTTTAGATTCATGTACACTTTGGTTCTTATTCTCTTAATTACTGCCTTATTGGGTCCTTGTGGATTTCCAGTAACACATATAAAGTCTCTAGTAATGTGGTTGGTATCAGTGGATGATCAATATGACAAGTTGAAATGAAGGTCACTGGGCATGAGAAAGGGCAATGTGATCTTTATGTCTCCATGAAATGCAGGTGATCATTCTGTCACTGCTGTTGTAATGGGAGACAATAGATCAGTGAGAGAGAATGAGAAAAATATTTAAGTACTAATTTCTGTAACTTTGGAGAGTCTGTTATTTTAGTCCTATTTCTAATCCCCAAATTTATACCCATTACGAATATATTCAGGTGCCAATTACATAAATCAAATTACTTCCCCTGTATTGTTTTCACTCTGATCCCTGGGGATGGAGGGTAGAACTTCACTGATAATGAAAATTTTTATAACAGTATCTTCCAAAAGGAGTGTCAGTTTTTTCTTTGGTTTATGTACCACATGGACTAGACCAGCCTCTGTCTCTGAAAGGATCTGAGCTATAGTGATAGTTTTGGTGGGAAAACTGTTAAAGCCATTTCTGATACAGATGAGAAGTATATTACATGATCTTTTAAAAATCCCTTCTACCTTTAAGATATGGGGACTCTGAATGCCTTAGGGATTGAGCAGAAACCCCTTGGAGGTTAACAGATCAAAGTTTCTAGATGTGATTTGCATATGACTGACATGTGGTATCTCAGGGGTTGCCAAATAAGAAAGAATCAACATTCAACATTAATTTCTGCACAATGAAGCAGTGATGTAGTGTGGCTTACTTTTAGTAATCAAGTATTTAAGACTCAACTCAAAATACTGATTTTGATTTTAAAGGGAGCTAGACTCCATAACTTAAATGTTTTAAAAAGAACAATATGTTTGTTTTGAGTAGTTGGGATGCTGTACATAGCACAAATTTTCAGTATTTTGGTATAATCTGAAAAACAGAAACAAAAACCCAACAACAACAAACTACTTGAGTGCCACACTGAGGTAAGAGGCAAAGCCTAACTTTTTCTAATTGGGTGACTGATAAACTAGTAAGAATTTGGGGAAGGCATAGTAGAGAGTGCTTAGAAATGAAATTAATGGAGTCAATCATAGCATTTGTGAATAAATGCAGGGAAGATTGTCATTATTTGCAGAATTCTGTTTTAAAATAATCATTGCTGGCACGTCTCCCTTGCTGAATATATTCTGTTACATATTCTTCTATGTTGACTACTTTAGCTTATAAGAACTACATAAGGATTTTGCTCTTGGCCACCATAGTTTTATCCCATGAGAAATAAGAAACTTAATTTTTCTTAATAAATATGTAATGATGATAGCATCAGGTGGTTTCTTAGTCTTGAAAACAGGAAATATTGAGCCACGCTGATCCCACTTTCTTTCTCATGCCAGATGTTTTTTATGAATGAAGTTGGTTGCACATTGTCTGGTAGAATTGCAAAATTGCTACCTTTGATTCAACCTGTAGTCAAGAAAGCCTTTCCAAATTGTCCTTTGCATTTACCTATTTACCACTTAACAATAACTGACACAATTTCATGTTTTCACACATACAGTTTGAATGTTTTGAGTAGTAACTCTGTATCTCCTTAAATTTTGTAGACCAACAGGCTCCAGAATCAGAACATCTGCTCCTTGGAATTGTACACTATGATCTGCAAAATACAGGAGGACAGTCCAGCTCACCTTGCTGGTCTGCAAGCTGGTAAGGTAACTTTGCTCCTGTTAAGAGCCATTTGCATAGCTAGAAAAGAAAGCTTTTGGATAGTGAAGGTCAGGTGGTGATTGTTGCTTTAAATTTTCTTGAATGATTCCAAGACGGTGTGGAGCTTGCTTGTTATGTTTCATTTGCATGTCAGGAGGGATTATTTAACTAACCGATATAATGTTCAGTTTTCTTGGCATCTCCCAGGTGATGTCCTTGCAAATATCAATGGTGTGAGCACAGAAGGCTTTACACACAAGCAAGTGGTTGACCTGATCAGATCCTCAGGAAACATGCTAAGGTAACTATCCATTTAGTTCCCCTAAGGTTTCAAAGATGTGACATTCACTCACAATGCTTGCTGAGTGAATGAATAGACTTTTTGTCTAAGGATCACCACAGGGGAGACAGCACACTGCAGCTTTGGGATAGGGTACACATATTTTCACCAGTTCCTTTTGTTTTTCAAGGTTTCCACAGGCTTGAACATATTGTCGACACCTGAAGTCAGTGGGTTTCAATAGCCCCAATGTCTTTGTGAATTTACAAATGCATTTTCAATGTCAAATTCAATTCAATGGGCACACATTCTTTGGACTGAGAAAAACTAGTTCAGTTTCCATGGTTGATATAACCTTGTAGATACAACAAATAAAAGGTCAGAAGACTAAGTTTTCCCCTCTTATGCCACCAGCCACTCATTTTTCTCTTATTTCATTTGGGAGAAAGAATCAAGTTTTGTTCAACTCTCCCAACCTTGAAACACAAACACTTCTACCAATATTCCAGAATTATTTTTATAAGATATTGGACTGATTTCCAGATCAACATTAAGAGTCTCCATGAGTGAAAACTGCCTCAAGGGAAAAACAGCATCATCATCTTCTATCATAGCATTCCTAGACCCCCTCTCAGTAGTTAGAAATTAACGTTCACCTATTCATTAAAATTATACTATGGATAAATACTACGTAACTAGTGGTAAGTTCCAGAGAGGCAAAGAGGAAGACCCTCTTAGAACTCTATTAATTGTGGAAGGAGATGGATAAGAAAATCCTGAAAAATAATTTTTTTCACATTTTGGTTGTTGATAACTGCTACAAGGAAAGTAAAATAGGGCAAGGGGAGAGAACACCAACAAAGAAGTCTGCTTGTTCAGTTTACATGTTTTAAATGGTCTTTTCTAAAGAGGGAAACTTGGGGCCAAGACTAGTGGAGGGAAGATTGGTCATAGGAAGTCTTAGTAAGCGCATTCTAGGTAAAGAGAGTGACCTCTGAGCCCCCAGAATGGGGTTGGCAGGTGGAAGCGACAGAGGGAAACCCAGCGTAATAGGTAGCTGGTGGGTTAGTGAGAATATACAAAATGAAGACAGAGTTGGCCATGAAGCAGATCGTGGGTCTCAGCAGCTATGCCAAAGAGTTTAGGTTTTATTCTCATTGAGGTGGGTTCAATACTATCCCATCCATTCTTCACAGCTACTTAGGTTGGTCTTATTCCTATCTATGCATAAAGTGCCTGAGACTTAGAGAGGACCTTGTTAAGGTTACCCAAATAGTCAGTGGCAGGGCTGGATTTGGTCACCTGCTCTGGATACCAGGATCCATTCTCTTCAGCTACAACTCTCATCATGAGCTGCTGAAAGAATTTGGTGGATACTCTTTAATACTTCAGGGATATGTTGATGGGTGTGCATGAGTAGTTTTGAGGGATGATTGGTGGGGGTAAATGACTAAATCAGTTCTGTGGGTTCTGTGAGTTCAGGGAAAAGATGGGGATACTCCAGAGAAACTTGGATCCAGAAGGCAGGAACCATGTAGAGTCAAAGAGAAAATGCTAGCAGAGTCAGAAATGTATGCTTCACATGGGTGAAGGGGGCAGACTGCAAATAATAGATGGGGATAGTACTTGAGAGTCCACAAATCAGGCAAATGGAAGGCAATCTGCACAAATATTGAAGGAAGGGCCCGCTGAGGCCTGCACATTTTCCCATGCATATCTATTATGTGAACAAGTCAGACCCACATTAAGAGTCTCAGTGACAGAGGTTCACAGCAATCCCCTGTATGGCTCAGAGAATCGAGACAGTCTTAATTAGAAAGCAGACAGCATTTTGGCTTGTTGTCAGCTCATTATCTCAGGTATGACGCTATTAGAAATAGAGGAAAATTGGTCTCCACATTTTATGCATTTTCCATGCCTTCTGAAATTGCTTGCATCTTTATAAATACAGTTACAGCCTAGTTATCAGAAGGAATTTGAACCAGTATTTTAAAATGCTTAGGAGTGATTCATAAATGATTGATAGTTTCGTAGTCAAAATAAAGGTAATTTGAGCACACAAAACAAACCAAATCACTCAGGATAGAATAAGTCTTCTATTATTAGAAAAGCATTTGGCATAGGAAGAAAAGAACACTGTTAAAGTGATAATTCTGGGAATAAAGTTTGTAAACTAAAGGTTTGAGAAGAAAGAGTCATACAAAGGTTATTATTTTATAGTTGTTCTGGCTCTTTTAGTTCTTGTTCTCAAGTGAGAAGGCAATTTACGGAGGTAAGGCCTCCCAGAATCCTAGGAGGAAAGGATTGCCACCCATGTCAAGATATAGCACATTGATCCCACTGTTGGGAGAGTCCCAGAGTCTACTGTTTTAGTCATACCTTTTTCTTCATAGTATAGGATCTGGAGTTTGGCACATGCTAGATGCCCAATAAATAGTTACCACATGCATGAGCTGATTCAGCCTGTCCCAAAAGAATAGATTCTGGTAGAGAGCAGCCATTGTTATCACATAGCAATTTTATCAAATGAAATAAAACTTATGAATTTACCAGGATCTTTTCATCTACACTTTCAAGGGGAGCTCTCCCCCACTACACATTTTATTTCTCCAAATGTAGTGAGAACACTTGGCTTAGATCCCAGGTACTTGAAGGACCATGGAAGTGTGACATTTATGTTGCATTTTTAGTGTGGTCTGTCCTCCAAGTGTCAAACTCCATCAAGATGAAACTCATCCAAATGAATCACTCACTCACATTATTTACCCCCAACCTTTTTTCCTCCTTAAAAACAGGATAGAGACTCTTAATGCAACAGCCATTCTCAGAAGAACAGAACTTGAAGAAAAGCTGCAGGTTTTAAAGGTAATTTGATTCAATACAGTGGGGTATATTTTTCATCCTTGAATGGGTGAGTGGTAGAATAAAGATCTATTTGAGGAATTGAGATAGCCCTTGAAGATGAAATGTTATGATGAATCTGAACTGCTAAATTATCAAGAGCTACACAATTGCCTTTGCAGGAATATCAAATTCTGTAAATAGGTATAAATCACCTTCTTCCTTCCTCCTTCAGTGTGTCTATAGGGCTCAGAAAGGCAATAGGAAGGCACATCATTTGAAGGACTTTTCACTGATGCACCTGTGATCTCTTTTGATTTACATTTTTTGTTTGGATAAAAAAAATGAGGACTTGTGCAATGTCCTCTCTTCTTTCTTCCTTAAGCAGAGACCATCTCTCTTTAATGCTATTGCTATCCTTCAGCCTCCTTTCATTGGAAAACACTACCAACTTCGAAGGAGGGAAAATATTTCCAAGAGGCAATGCACAACACTGGATATTCAGTGAAAATCTCCTGAGATGGTTCTTTAAGGGTCTTAAAAACTCATTTTTCTAGGCTGAGGAGAGTCTCCCAAGTCATGAAGTCCAGATATGTTCACATGTATGTGAGGCATAGCCTTGCAGACCTTCCCCTGACCCCCAGTGACCTCTTCCTCCTAGGACTCTTGCATGGCAGTGAGTTGACCTGTCTGAGCAGAGATGGTGAGGCTTATCACAGTTCATTTATTTGTGATTTGTTTTAAAACAGCTACCCTTTATTTGTTTTCGCCATAAAGTGTGCACTTATTAATTATCCATTAATTATCTATCCCAAGAGGATAGATTCATTATATTTTATCTTGCATCCTCTTCCTGCATGTTCAGTACTTTAACAAGCTGTTATCTTTTTCAACAGCAATGGTTTTGATACTTCTGTCATTTTGCTCATTGCTGTGGGTTTTTGAGTCAATTTTAAAAATTCCTTTAAAAGAAAACAAACTTCTTTGAGATTTAGATATCAGTTCGATTACATCTATCAAATAAATGAGATGGAGTAAAATCTTTATGTTTTTTTTTTCACTTTGAACAGAATTTTTCAGTCATTTTATTCAGGGCTTTTGAGTACTTCAAAATATTTTGTAATTTTTTTCATGCATTTTCACATATGTTTTTTATGTTTACTCATAGATAAGCTCTAAGATTTCTTGCTGCAACAATATAATCTTTTTGCAATTATTGCTACTAGTTTTTTTGTATAATTTTAAATCCAGTAGTCATACAACTTACTTTATTTGGATAATAACTTTACAAATCCCTTAAATTTTTTTACATAAGTATCTGCATCTAATGAAAGTTTTGCCCCTTTAGTTCAATAAAATTATTATTAGTAATATTTATTATTGTTATTGTTGGTGGTGCTGGGACTGCACCTGGGGCTTTACACATGCTAGGCAAGCATCTACCACTGAGCCACAAACTAAGCACCAGTTCAATTATTCAACTAATTTATTTTTCTTATCTTATAGCATTGTCTAGGATCTTCAGTAAGTTATAAATAGTAGCAGCTTTTTTCTTGAATTCAAAGGAAATGCTTCTAATATTTTCTCATTAAATTTTTATCAGTCATAAGAAGTGCTTCATATTATATTTAGATTTTTTAAACTGTCAAAGTTAATTTGTTTGTGCAAAAGAGAGATAAATGTTTGGATTATGGGTAATGTATACATATGTAAAATCAATTTTTCTATGTTATTGTATTCAAATATTTTGTTAAATGATATAATTTCTAAAAAATTATGCGTAGATTATTTGAGGTTTTCTATAAAGATAATATCTGTCAAAATTACATTCAGTTACTTTTGTTACTTAACTACACTGCCTAGGACCTACCACATAAGATAAATAGAAATAATAATAATAATAGGTAAGCTTGTTTTGTTCTTGATTTTTAAAAGAAATGTTTCAATATTCTCCTACTAGGAATAAGCTCTTTCTATGAAAATACTTTCCAGATTAAATAGGTTCCCCTCTACCTCACATTTTCTGGTAGTTTTTATAATGCTTATGTATTAATTTTCCTCACATACCTTTTCTGCATCTGTAAAGATGGTCTTCTCATTTATTCATTTAAAAATATCAGTCAGTATTATGAATAACAAAAAAAATCAGAAACAAAAGTATGGTGAAAGACATTTAGAGATTTTTTGATGTAAAACCACCCTTTCATTTCTATGATAGGCCCAATTTGATTTATCCTTGAAATTTATAATTATTTTTTTCTGTACTTAGAGGTTTGATTTGATATATTTTTTGAAATGGCTTTATTTTACAGGTAGTCTGACCTATATTTTCATTTTCTCAGACATCTTTTAAAATTTTAGTATCAAGTTTACTGGATTTTTTTAACATGAACTGGGGACTGCCTTCCTTTTTTCTTTCTTGTAATGCCATCTGAATCATCTGTACTTGAGATTCAGTTGTGGTGAGAATATTTTTTAACTGATGTTTCAATTCTTCTTATTTGCAAGACAACTCAGTTTTTCTTTTTCTTTTCTTTTTTGAACTGTTTTGGTGGTTTACATTTTTATTGATAAAGTTTTAAAAATTTTAAATATATTGCATGAAGTTGATATATATATATATACACATATACACACACACATACACACACATACACAAACACATACATACACTTTTATTTATTTATTTATTTTTAGTGCTGGAGAATGAACCAGGGTCTTGTGCATGTGAGACTAGCACTCTCCCAACTGAGCTATGTCCCAGCCCCAATAAATACCTCTTGATCTCTGTCACAAATGTGATTATGTCCTCATTTTCTACCTTTTATGCACTCCCCCATCTATCTCCCCTACCACCATCATTGGTAATTTCTCTAGGGGTCTATTTTTTTTTAAAAAATCTTAAAATACCAATATTTGTATTGGAGACAATCTATTATCTTTTTTCTGTCTACTTTCATGATTTCAAAAATATTTATTGAGATACAGTTTATCTCCATGTATTAGGTTTCCAAATTTATACTGCTTAGAGCTCTCAGTTTTGGTCTAAAGACATTTGACTATATTCAGATTTGGAATACAGTCACATGGATCTTTTTGACTATTACATCTTTACCACTTCCTACATTATCATCTTGAATTCCTGTTAACCATATCTTAGAGTCTCTTGATTTATCTTTCTTAGTAATATCTTCAGTACCATTCTTATTATCTCCATTCTAATAGAATGTATTCTTTCTATTCAGTTTTAAAGTTTATTTATATTTTATTATCAAGTAGTTTTTCATGTGTACCTGTTCTTGTTTCCTTTCTTTGTTTCAAACTTTCTTTTTCTTATGAATATTGATTTCATTTATCTCTCTTAGGGGATTATAAGCATTCTTATTTTAATGACTTCTTTGGATACTTTTTTGAAAATATATATAATTTTTAGTTGTTGAAGGACCTTTATTTTACTTATTTGTTTATGTGTCATGCTGAGAATTGAACCCAGTGCCTCACACATGCTAGGCAAGAACTCTACCACTGCCACATCCCTATCCCTTCTTTGGATACTTTGCTCTTTTTATTTTGCTTGTAGAGAATCCATGTATTGATCATTAATTTTATGATTTTGCTTTCATTAAACGTCTGTGGGAATTTTGGAGTTTAAACCTCCTGCTTTCCTTGAGTCGTAGCATCTCCTTCAGCTAAATGTTATAGGTGGACAGTTGCCTCCACACAGCACTTTGAGACTCCCAATCCAGAGCCAGTCTGGTAGCTTGGATGCCTAGCCTGGAGAGTCAGTGTGGGATTCGGCTCAGGTCATAAGAATATGCTTACGTACTCCTTTCTCTCTAGGTAGATAGCTGTAGCTTTTCTCAACCTCCTTTTCTTTGCATGAAAGCTTTAGCCATGTTTCATTTCTTAAGCAGGGAGCTTGACTCAGTCTTGTGCTTCAGACAGGTGCATTTAAACCGTGTACTGACAGAGGATATGAATTTATAGTTGCCTCTTCCAGCTTCTCTAGGCCCAATAAACATTAAGGTTCATTTCTATGTATGTCTGACATTTTTGTTCTACTTCTAATTTTGAAATTGTGAGATTTTTTCGTTCATCTCTTGAGTCAGAAATGTCTGGGTATGAGCTAGAGCCAAGGTCAGGCTGTCTTCCCTTCTGCACGATGACATTTCTTTGTGCATCCCCTACTGGTGAGCATTCTATTCCCCAAAGACTCTTTGTGGGGCCCAAAGGTCTTCTTTAGAAACAGTGGTCCCTTCTGAGTCACATTTCGAGGGATTCCCTTTTTCTTAACCTATGATTCAGATGTAGAATATGAAAACAGCACATCTGATGGACTAGCTGAGATATCTAGTTTTAAATCTAGCTCTGCCATTTTCTATTTTTGTAGCCCTTAAAAAATATTTTGCTGTACCATAACTTTATTTTCTAGTCCATGACATTTTGGGGGGAAATTATAAAAATTAAATAGCATATTATCTCTGAAAGTACAGTCAATGTACTAAAGCCAGGGAGAAGTTTGGTTTTATATCTCATGTAGATTGAAAACACTTGAAAAATATTTGGAACCAATCTAATGTGTGATAGTTGCAGGTCCTTTCATGAAGCCAGTTTCTGTGTGCTCTTTCATGCAGTATTCAAACATTATGCCAGTTTCTCTGTATCAGACCCTAAACTGGGCTCAGTCAAGCAATGTGGCCCAGGATGGCTAGAACTCATGTAGTTCTCATGGGATGATGACAGTTCATATTTATTCAAATATACAATGTGCTATCAATAACACAGGAAGAAATAAACTCTGAGGAAAATAAGGAAACTTAGTTATAGACTAAAAACTCTTAGTCACTTTGACACATCTGCTCTTTACACTGGTATTTTCATGGTGTTAAGTGATGACATACTTAGATGACTGGGCCAGATCAACAAATTAGCTATTTTAAAACCTTTATGTTTGCAAAAATTATATGCTTGGCAAGCCCTGGCTTTGTATTTTTGGATAGTAAGTTCAGGAATATTACTTCATTTTCTTTCTATATTTAGTTTTGACTGTCAACCTACTATTATGCTTCTCTACTGGACTCTGTTCCCTTGTAGGAGATAAATCTCTTTAAGAAAGAAGAAAGGAGTAGGTGTATATTCCAGTTCTCCCTAGTTCTATACTTCTGGATCCCTGATTCTCACCCTCAGGTATCCACAAGCTTAGGAAGTCAAGGACTGTGACTAAGGCAGCCCAGCAGTTTTGTACCCATTAAAGATGTTATCACTCTGAAGGAATAAGAAATTAACCGAGCCAAGCATTTTATTACTTTGATTTATTGTTTGCATATTATATTGGCAACCATGAGGATTACTTTTTAACTGTTACCATTATTGAGGCTAGGAAGATTCCACCCAGTTACTGTTCAGTCCTTGAAGAGTGAGTAATGACCTATGTTCCCCTTATGCATTTAATGATCTTTTTTTGCAGTTTTATTATTTTCTTTCCCTTAAACTTTTCCCTCTCCAATGTATTTTTTTTTTTTTTACTTTCTTTTTAACCTTCATCTAATCCTCCAGCTTGCTTTGAACAAATGACTGCTTATTTCCAACTAGGCTGTCTTTCTTTTAGGATGAGTGTCCCTGGCATATCTGAGCTGTGTCCACTTGCTGGGCTGGCTATGGAAACCTGAAGAAGCAAAGGGAGGGGTAGAGTAGAGGACAAGGGATGGGAGGGAGAGTGAGTCTGTGACAACTGTCTTGTCAGATGCCTTCTGCCAGATCGGTTTTGGATTTCCATGGCCTCAGCTTTCCCTGTGCTAGAGGCCAGAACTTGCATGCTGTTTTGAGAGCATACACTTCTGCCCAATGTGGGTTCTGGTTTTCACATGCTGCAGCAGCCGAGGACGGAACCAGCTAAGGAGTCAGGGTGCTGAGCAGTAATCTAAGATTAGCCTTCCAAGAGACATTTGAAAACAGGTCCGTTCTCATTTGTGGTATAGAAAATAAAGAGATGTACAGCAAAAAAAATGCAGTTTTTGTACCATAGGCTTCTAAGAGATTGATGATTATTATTAAGCATTTACTAAGTTTTAGTCATTGCTCTAATTATTTAACATCTGTCAGCTTATTTAACCCTCATGAGACTCTTGAAGTTCAGGTTCTATTATTGCCCTCACATGCATTTGGAGAAATTTGAGAGTGCACATCTTTGTCTAAATAGGTAATAAGTTCTTATAAACCCAGACACTCTGGGTCTGTAATATTTTTTAAAATAAAAAATATAAATTTAATTGTTCCTCATCTTTTAAAGAAGAGTTGGTGCTACTAGTTTATTCCTTGAGAAATTAGTATCTTCAATATTTTTCTTTAATACAAAATACACCAAAAATCTTTTAATGAATGGGAGAGGCTTGTAACATTTGAAAGAAAAGGAAATTTTAATGATAAATCTCAATACATAGAATTAAATTGCTTTCTTTACTGGGATTTTCCTAATAATAAGCATTTTTTTTTTCTTTCTTACAGCAAACCTTGAAGAAAAAATGGGTGGAGTACAGGTCTCTGCAGTTACAGGAACAGCGCCTGCTTCATGGTAAAGGCAATTTCCTGTTCAGAAACCACATGAACATCTCATCCTTTCAGTATTTCTGCCTCTAAGTTGATTATTGTTATTATAAGAAAAATTTGAAAAAAAAGAAAAAAAAAGAAAAATTTGTTCAGTACCAATCAACAGTAGTAGTCTTTCATTAGCATGAACTTTGGAGTAACTGAGGAGGGAAGTCAAGTCACAGCCTTTCTCTATATACATACAACATGCACATTCATGCACACACTTTCAAGACGTGTCTGGATACTTGAGACGAGCAGTAGGAAAAATTGCCTGACTTGCTTGCTGTTTAAGCAAATGAATGAAATTCCTGAGAGTGATTATGGTGTGAGGGCTGTGTAGCTCTCAGAAGCTGTTGAAGCTGGCATGGTTATACATTTTTCAGGTAGAGTTCCTACTATTTGTTCAAATTGTAAAAGCTACATTTATGCATCGAAATCTCATCTCATTGGTCCCTAACCAAAACAGACGTGTAAGATTATTGCAACAGGGAATGTATAGCTCTTGCCATTCTGTGCATTCTGGAGGAAAGCATTGAGCTTAATGTTTGTCAGCGGCTACTTGTTTTGTGACTGATGTGACCTGAGGAATGAACTTTTATGTACAAACACTTCACTGCAACCACTAGCTGTGTGGGTGTGAAATAGACTTTACTTCTTGCTGCTTCTTTGGATAACACTTAACTCAATTCTCTATATATAACCTTGGGTATCTGTTGTAAGTGATAATCACTTTGCAGAAGAAGATACAATTTTAAAACTTTTGAATTGATACATAAAAACATAAGAATTGTACATATTATGGAGTACCATGTGATGTTTTGATACATGTATATATTGTAAAATATTTAACTTACACACCTTCTCAAGATTTTATCATTTCTTTGTCATGGAAGCATTCAAAATACTTTCTTCTAACATTCAAAATACTTTCTTCTAACTTTTGAGATATAATGTACATGGTTGTCAACTATACTCACCCTATTGTGAAACAGTGGACCAGAACCTCTTACTCTTACCTAACTGTAATTCGGTATCCATTGATCTACCTTTTCTGGTCCTTAACTCTCCTTACTCTCCCTAACTTCTGGTAACCACTAATCTACTCTGAACCTTTTACTATTCCCATATGAGTGAAATCATGCAGCACTTGTCTTTCTGTGCCTGGCTTATTTTTTTTTTTTAACTTGTGACTTCTATTTCTATCCATGTTGTCACAAATGACAGGATTTCATTGGTCATTATGGCTGAGTGTATTCCATTGTGTATGTGTATGGTGTTTTCTTTCTTCATTCATCATTTGATGGACACTTAAGTTGTTTCCATTACTTAGCTATTATGAATAGTGCTGCAATAAACACAGATATCTCTTTAGCATACTGATTTCATTCCCTTTGGATATATAGAAATAATAGTGAGATCTCTGGGGCATATGATAGTCATACATTTTTTAAAATTTTTTGAGGAATCTCTATAATGTTTTCCATATGATGCTTATACTAATTTACATTCCTTTCATTGGTTTACAGTGCTTCTCTTCTCTCTACATCCTCACCAGCATTTGTTATCTATTTAATAGTGACTATTGTTATTGAAGTAAGGTGATATCTCATTGTGGTTTTGATTTGCAATTTCCCTGATGATTAATGATATAGAACATTTTTGTCCACATATTTGTTAACCATTTGTATGTCTTCTTTGGAGAAATGTCTACCTAGGTCTATTGTCCATTTTTAAATCAGGTTATTTATTTCTTTGTTCTTTAGTTTTTGGAGTTCTTTATTTGATCTAAACAGATTCAACTCTAATTAGGTCTTTATTTATAGCTTAGTGATGTGGGTTGAAACTTAGATGTTTTTGAAACATGTACCAGTTACTTCTCTTTTTTATGTTATTCAGTTAATATTTTTAAAAATTCACAAGACATTTCTGAGGGTCTCAAATTTGTTAGATTGAGATATAAAAACATCTTTGCAGGCACTTCCTGGCTTTCATAGACATGAGAGTATTTGAGGAGCCTTCACCTCAATGTCTGGTGTATCCCAAATAGTCTGGCAAATATTGCAGTCCTTGGGCTCTACAGAAATGGCTCTCACATGAATGAAATCCTCAATTCAGGATCCTCAGAAGGTCATTGTCCCACAGCTTTTGGGAAATTGAGGGAGTTTATTAGTCTACCTTTTCTAAAACTAAACACCCAAGGGATGAGATTCTACAAGGCAATTGATTACAGAACCAAAGAAAATATATCAACTCACTTTAAAATGAAAGAGTGCAGGTTATATGAAGAAGAAAGTAAAGCATGACTAGTTACTACACAGCTAGCTATGTTCAACCCTGCAGATCAAATGGAAAAAGAGTACTATTTTTATGTCATCAACGGAGGACAAAGGAGAGCTGAAGTGGGAATAATCAGCACAAAACAAAAGAGTGTTGTGAGTGTGTGATGTTCTAGAACCTCTCTTGAGGCAGATTCACATTCTCATTATACTTTTCTAAGACCAGCATTAAAAATACTCTCCTTTCTTTTAGTAGCAACTAACTTAAACAGCTCCGCAGCAGGCAGGTGTAGACAGGAAGTTGGGGTGTGATGAACTTTTCAGTTTGGAGAATCCAGATATAGGTTATAAAAGAGTGAGGGAAAAAATTTAGTCAAGCAGATAAAATTCAGTTTCTTTAAATAAATTGGATGGCAGGGATGCTTTGTAGGTACAGTACCATTCTAGAGCATTTAAATATTCCAAGACAAAATGTGGAATATTGAGGCTGTAAGATATATTTGACTTCATAAATCCTTCTGTTATAAACAGAGTTGAATTCTCTGATTTATAACTGTGTTTCCCATATACTTCAAATGGATTTATAATAATCTTACAATTACTCAAAAAAATTACTAAGAAACAGAGGAATTGAATTAGAAGATCCATAAGACAGAATTTTCTTAAGCGTTTTTTTTTTTTTTTTTTTAACCTCATTTCTGTGAAAATTTTAATGAAATGTTCCAGGATCACTTAAGTGTAGGAAGTGGTCATTTGGTGACTTAAAAGTCATAATGACATACTCTCAGCTGGGTCAAACAGTTCTCATATGAAGAATGCTAGTTTACTGTCAATATTACTTGAGATAATCAACTTATGAAGAGAATAGGTTTATTTTGGCTCATAGTTTTGGAGGTTTCAGTTCATGGTGGATGGGTCCCATTGCTTTGGACCTATGGTGGCACATTATGAGGGGGGGGGTGCATGTAGAAGGACAAAAACCATCTCCTCATGGCCAGGAAGTGAGCAGGAGAAAAAGTAAGAATCCAAGACCCCATAATCAAATTTGAAGACTCCCTTCCCCCATATGACATAAAACCTCACAGCAGCTCCATGCTAGGGATCAAGCCTTAACCACTTTGATCTTTGAAGGACATTCCAGATGCAAAATATAGCATGAAGCATTTTATTTAAAGTTATTCTGACATTATAATTTTCTGACCATGAAAACTTTCCCTTGGAAGCTAGTCCACGAAACCTTCCTACATGGTCTATCAAATGACCTCAAGAAATGCCTTATTTATGTATGCTTATTCATCTAGGACAAAGCACAGAGGAAATATTCTTATGGCTTTTTGTTTTTATTTTTTTGTACCAGGGACTGAACCCAGGGGCACTTAGCCACTGAGCCACATCCCTGCCCCCTTTTTTTTTTTTTGTATTTTATTTAAAAACAGGGTCTCACTGAGTTGCTTAGGGTCTTGCCAAGTTGCTGAGGTTGGTTTTGAACTATTGATCCTCCTGCCTCAACCTCCTGAGCCGCTGGGAGTACTGACGTGCACCAAAGTGCCTGGCTATTCTTATGCTCTTTAAAGAAAAAAAATTGGAAACTTTGTAGTGACTGATGATCAAATCCATTCCACAGCCGACTTTGTTCTTTATGTTCTAGGTGACGCAGGTAGCTGCCCAAGTTTAGAAAACATGGACATGGATGACTTGTCTTTGTTTGGAATCCTGCCTGGGCCAGCCTCAGACCTCCTGGACCGGAATCGCTTATCCAGCGAGAGCAGCTGTAAGAGCTGGCTGAGCTCCATGACAGTGGACAGTGAGGACGGCTACCGGACAAGTGTGTCCGAGGACTCAAACCGGGGTGCTTTCAGCCGGCAGACAAGCACTGATGATGAGTGCTTCTCCAGGGATGGGGAGGATTTTCTGAGGAGGGCTTCTTCAAGGAGGAATCGGAGCATCAGTGCCACCAGCAATGGGTCCCTGTCTCCCTTGTGGGAAGGCAATTACTCAAGCATGTTTGGGACTCTGCCCAGGAAAAGCAGAAGGGGAAGTGTCCGAAAACAACTCTTGAAATTCATTCCTGGCCTTCACCGAGCTGTGGAAGAGGAAGAGAGTCGCTTTTGATGGGTCATTCTGCCCTTTTGGATTGGCTCATTTCACAGTAGTCACTAGACTCCACCAGATCAGCTCCACCCAGCTCTGTGGGAAAGTGCGGATGGATTGCAAAACTGACATCCCATTTCACAGCAATGGTGACCTTTATTTAAAATTTTATGACATTATTTTTATGAATCATTTTTCAACCAGAGCAGTTCAAGTTCAAAACAGGCCTTAGGGAAATTAAGTAATAAGTTAGGTAGTAAAACAAATTAATGCAAGTGCCTGATTCTGATGCTGCCTGTTCACAGTAGTAATGCAAGGAGTAATGTTTACTTTCCAGATTATGCATATGAAAAATTGAGAATTTTTGGAGTCAAGTGTGAATAGGGAGTGACAGAATATAATGATTTGGTTACAAAACCTTGTTTGCTTAAGCTCAGTAGCCTCTGGAGAGCCCCAGGATGAGGCAGGTTTGAATGGTTCTGTTCAGATATTTAAAGGGTTATAAGCAAAGATTTACATCCATACTCATAATAAAGCATAAAGTGTAAGGTTTAATATAAGAGGTTGCGCTTCATGTGAAAGATAAGATATGAGATGGGTACCAAGGAAGACCATAAAAAAGATCCTTGTTATAGGATGTCTAAACAAAAGGAGTGGGGATCTCATTCTCTTTGTCCAATTCAATTTTCATTCTGCCTGAGCGTTAACAACAGTCTGGAATTCTCAGCATCCTATCGCTTGGTGACTAATTTTTTTTAAGTGTCCAAAATCCAAAAAGTTAAGAGTTCAGAAAAGAATTTCCCTCCTGTAGATTTTTTTTTCACATATTTCTATTCTACGTATTCCAAATGATGATCATCTCAGCATTCTTTATTCATTTGTATCAATTACATTTTTTCAATCATGCTATATTTTATTCAATATTCATTAAAATCCATGACTTCTTTGTTCTGGTGATACAATTGTTCTTAAGTAAAAAAATATGGATTTAAAAAAATCTTTAAAATCAGTCCTCACTGATTTTAAGCTGTGTGTGTGTGTGTGTGTAAACTTGGGGTTAAGAATTAGTCATTTTCAGAAAAATAAGTAGGGTGGGGTAAGTAAGGAAGCTTGTATGATAGGAAGTAAATAATAAGATATAAAAAGGTTTTTAGGTGGGGCATGCTTTTTGTTCTTTGAGATTACAAACACCCAGTGGAATCTGCATGAAAGTCATTCAGATGAAAGGCAGGGTATAGCACCTTTCTCAGGCACAATAGCAATCCTGCCTACCATTTGCTGAATGTCTGATAGACTAAATAAAGGCACTTCAGTATGATTCTGGAACAGTGGATGTAGGGCACAGAGTTAAGGTGGCAGAAATTCAGAGCCGTCTCAAGGTCACAGGGCTAGGAAGTGGCAGGGCTGAAATTGGAAGCCAGTTTTTCCTGCTTCTAGCCTATCCTCTGAATCTCTCTAGATATAATTTACTTTGTTGCTGGTTCAGTATAGTTATCCTCAGAGTACTTTTTATTCCCCTGAGAGAAAAGATTAAAATTCAAATTGTAGATACTGCATAGAAAAGCATATAGTCTTGGTACGGAGGAAAGCAAATGTTTAGGGTGATTCTCCTGGCTTTCATAAGCAAGTTTTCATATATAAACACCTTAATACCTAGTAAGAACTTGAAAACCATGTATAATCTAAAAAAAAAAACCAACCATGTATAATCTAAATGGTATTGTTTATCTCTTGTCCTCTAGAATTATCATGTTAAAGATCAGCTTACATAAAGGCAGCATCTCCCATTAACCCTATTTCACAAAGCTCAGGAGAAAGACATTCATTTTGGGAGAGATGGTTTCAAATTCTATGATGAGAAAAAAATGTTTAGGGAACTACCACAGGTCACCTGGGAAAGCAGAGTCTATAGGTCATTTGCTTTTTTGTGGCGTTAATACAGAAGTGTAATACTTCTTTATGACGGTAAATGTCATATGCAAAATGGGGGTAGGGAAAGGACAGAGCAAGTATCACTTCAGTCTGTAATAAGAAAAGTCAAGAGTTTGATCTATGTTCTGGGAAAAAAAGCAAAGCTGGTTAACCAAGGTACAGGAAGGGAGGGGATGTCATATTTGGTGTGTTCACAAGCTGTTTAGTGGAAATGTGGGTCAATTTTTCACAGCATAGCTTTTTAGCCTGAGTCTGACCTGAGTGAGACTTTTTTGTAGAATGATGTTTGATAAAACCAAATTTGTGTCAAGCATTTTGGGAATTACTTTATCATATGGCTGAATGGCCATAACTGTGTCAAACAGGTAGAAAATATGCTTTTTGAAATGAACTTTTAATCCTCACTTTCTACTATGCAATACTTTTATATCTTAGGTGCCTGATATAAATAGTGTTAAAAATCCGAGTCTGAACTGAAGGCATCAAACTTGGACAGTTTGTGTGTACAGCTTATCATAAAGTATAAGTATTCATGAATGTATACAAACCGAGTAAATAGTGCATTACTACATTAAGCCTGCAGATCATAAAAGTATTGTTACTTTATATTCGTTTCCTTACATAACTGTGGACTATGAAATCAAAATCCAGTGCCTTTCTGAAATAAAGAAGGCTTTTCAGAAAGGAGATTTTTTTCTTCTTCCTTTCTCTTTTTCTGTCTCTTTAGTTTTCTAATCAAATGAGATGAATGTTTTGAAAGCAGACTTTAGTTTTTTAAACCTGGTCACCTCTTGACACTTCTATGAAGCCTTTAAAAGACATTACCCACGTACTGAAACTTGGTGCTTATATTTACTGTCCTATTGCTATTCAACAAATTACTGTGAACGTAGAGGCGTAGCTTGTATTTATGACCGGTAAGTTTCTGTGGATCAGGAGATGAGCTCTCACTCTCAACTGGGGAGAGCCACACGTTTAAGCTCCCTCAGGTTGTTATCCAAATAACTTCCTATGGCTGAAAGATTCATGTAGCTTACTTTTTTTGAAGCCGGCAAAAGAGAGAGAGGCTTCCAGCAAGACAAGAGTCTTCAAACAATGTAATCACAAGGGTGAAATCCATATTCTTTGTCATTTAATGTAACATAATCACTGAAGTGACTTCTCCTCACATTGCCATATAGTGTAATACAATCATTTGAGTGGCATCCAGTCACCTTTGCTATATAGCAAAACATAATCAAGGAGTCACATCCTATCAAATGTGCCATAGCCTATTTGCTAGAAGCAAGTCCCAGGCCCTACCCTGAAGAAGCAGGATTTAGAAAAAAGTATGAATATCAGGAAGCAGAGTTAGGGCACCACCTTAACATTCGTTTGCAATATACCACTCAAGGAGTTCACAGACTTGGTAATATGAAGGTGTTGAACTTTCTTTAAACATTTTTAGTAAAAATAAATGGTGAACTTTACAATCTTA
This sequence comes from Urocitellus parryii, assembly GCF_045843805.1. Taxonomy (NCBI): domain Eukaryota; kingdom Metazoa; phylum Chordata; class Mammalia; order Rodentia; family Sciuridae; genus Urocitellus; species Urocitellus parryii. Next base: position 211,715,115 of record NC_135531.1, on the reverse strand, counting down.
ATTTTTAAATAAAATAAAGTAACATTAAATTAAATTTTGTATTGAAGAACTTAAGATTCTGTAGCTAGCCAAAAAACTGAATTCAGGTCTATTACTTGCCTCTCAACTTTGCCTCCTAGGTCCATAGATAATAAGAAAGTTTTTAAAGGAAATATTAAAGATTGAACTAGTTAACTTCCTTTCAAATTCCACTCAACGTATACAATTATGCAAATTCAGTAATAGGTGCATTTTTGTGAGCAGAGAATAGTTTATACTTACACAGAAACAAACAAACCAAAAAAAAACTCATGAGATTACAGAGCATAAAAGGAAATGACCAACCATGGGCAAATACCAGGAACATCACTCATAGAATACTGAAACTTAAGGGGAAATACAGTTTGAAAGAATATAAAATATATATCTTAGAAGAGGAAAATTACCTCAACTTGATAAAGAATACCTACAAATACCTACAGTTGAGATCATAATAGTAGGAAACTGAATGTTTTCTCTGTATTCAGGAACAAAGAAAAGACATCTTCTCGTACTACTTCTGTTCAATGTGGTTCTGAAAATCTTGGCTAATGGGATAAGACAAGGAAAGAAAATAAAAGGTGAACAAATCAGGAAGAAAGAAAAAAAACTTTATTTGTAGATGACATATGGTTTGTGGGGAAAGTCCCAAAGAATCACCAATACAACAAAAAATTCTGGAACCAATAAGTGAAGATAGCAAGGTCAGAAGATACCAGGTCAATAGGCAAAAGTCAGCGCTTTCCTATACGTGAGTAGTTGACAGTTGGTATTTGAAATTTAAAAACAATATTATTTTTACAATAGTACTAAAAATGAAATGCTTAGCTATAATCTAACAAAATATGTATGAGATATCTATGTGGGAAACTATAAAGCTCTAATGAAAGAAATATTAACAATCTAAACAGAGACGCTGTGTTCCTGGATTGGAAGACTTAACTTGTTTTAAGCTGTCATTTATTTTCAACTTAATCTACAGTGTCAGTGTCATCCCATTAAAATACCAGCAAGTTACTGTGAAGACATCAATAAAATGATTCTAAAATTTATGTGGAAAAGTAAGATAAAATACCTAAAACAGACAACAAAGTACTGGAGAAAAAGAACAAACTTGAGAAAAACATGATAGCTTATTTCTCTTATTTATTTATTTATCAAAGCATAATTTGAACAAAGAATAATTCATGACAAGGGCAACAACACTCAGAGTCAGAAGCAGTTCAGACAGCTCAGCTCAATGATGCAAGCAATGAGCTTTCATGAGCCAAACATGGACACCAAGTAGATGGGTTAACATTTTTATCCATAGAAAATGTTCTATTTCTCCAATACCAATTTTTCTATAAGGTTTAATTTGTATTTTATGAGTCCATCATGAAAGCAAAGTAGAGGAATCATTAAATTAGCTCTAGCTAGACATCTGCCTTATCCGGGCATGACATGATGAAGCATTTGGGCGTGGTCTGTTCTATTGGTCACCTCCTATTGCTGATGCCTGGCTGTTTGAGATGGGCTGACACCCAGGTCAGGTTCCACCTTGCTTATACTCTGAGCTAGGTTGCAGTTTGTGACATTGCAACTCAAAGTAGAGAAATAATCTTAGGCCAATGTTCTATAGTTCATTTAATAGGTGTATTTACAGTTTTTAAAGTCTTATTTTTTTGTTGATCTAATGCCTATTCTATCTATTATTGAAAGTGGGATATTAAAGTTCTTAGTGATTATTGTTTAATTGTCTATTTCACTCTTTGATTCTTTCTGATTTCCCTTTACATATTTTGGAGCTCTTTCATTAGGTTCTTACATGACTCCAGTAGGTATATCTTCCTGATGGGTTAGCATTTTTATCTTTTAGAACTGTTCTTATCTCTAATGCCAAGTTTTGTCTTAAGGTCAAATTTGTCTGATCTGGGTACAGCCACTCCAACTCTGTTGCTTAATGCTTGCATAGTAAACTTTTTCCTATTTTCAAACATTTACAATATTTTTGACTTTTCTGCACCCCCAAAATGTTTATTTTTTATCTTTTTGTCCTTTGTTCTATTTTATGGTGAATGACCCTTATTGATTTTGGAGTGTGATATCAACCCTACTTTCTTTTTTTTTAATGTTCTTTTTAGATATGGATGACAGTAGGGTATATTTTGACATATTGTACATACATGGAATATAACTCACTCTAATTAGGATCCTCTTCTTGTGGTTGTACATGATGTGGAGTTACCCTGGTTTTGAATCTATATACAGGGATATGAAAATTATGTCAGATTAATTCTACTGTCTTTTCTATTCCCCTCCCCCTTTCTTTCCCTTCATTCCCCTTTGTCTAATCCAATGGACTTCTATTCTTTCTCCACACACACCCTCCCTTGTTGGGGGTTAGCCTCCACATATTGAGAACATTCAGCCTTTGATTTTTGGGGACTGGCTTATTTCACTTAGCATGATATTCTCCAGTTGCATCAATTTACTGACAAATGCTATAATTTCATTCTTCTTTATGGTGACTAATATTCCATTGTGTATAAATCAACATTTTCTTTATCCATTCATCCACTGAAGGGCATCTAAGTTAGTTCCATAGCTTGGCTATTTTAAACTGGGCTGCTATAAACATTGATGTTCTGTGTCACTCTAGTATGCTGAATTTAAGTCCTTAGGGTATAAATCAAGGAGTAGGATATCTGGGTCAAATGGTGTTGCCATTCCAAGTTTTCCGAGGAATCGCTATACTGCTTTCCAGAGTGTTTGTACCAATTTGCAGTCCTACCAGCAATGTATGAGTGAATCTTTTCCCCAACATCCTTGCTAACTTTTATTGTTACTTGTATTCTTGATAATTGTCATTCTGACTGTATTGAGATGGAATCTCAGTGTAGTTTTAGTTTGCATTTCTTTAATTGCCAGAGATGTTGAACATTTTTTTTCATATATATTTTGACCATTTGTATTTCTTCTTCTCTAAAGTACTTGTTGAGTTCCTTTGCCTATTTATGGATTGGGTGGCTTTTACTGTTATCATTATCATCATCATCATCATCATCATTATTTTTGGTGGTAAGTTTTTTGAGTTCTTTGAATAGCCTGGAGATTATGCTCTATCCGAGGTGCAGATGGTAAAAACTTTCTCCCATTCTGTAGGCCCTCTCTTCACATGCTTAATTGTTTCCTTTGCTGTGAAGAAGCTTTTTAGTTTAATAAAATCCCATTTATTGATTCTTGATTTTATGTGCTTTGGGAGTCTTATTGAGGAAGTCAGTTTCTAAGCTGACATGATCAATAGTTGGGTATAACTATTCTTCTAATAGTCACAGGGTCTCTGATCTAGTGTCTTGGTCCTTGGTGCACTTTGAGGTGAGTTTTGTGCAGGGTGAGAGAAAGGGGTTCAATTTCATTCTACATATGGATTTCCAGTTTTCCCAGGACCATTTGTTGAAGAGGCTATCTTTCTGCTAATGTATGTTTGTCTAGTATGAGATAACTGTATTTATGTGGGTATGTCTTCATGTCTTCTATTCTCTTCCATTGGTCTTCATGTCTGTTTTTGTGCCAATACCATGCCATTTTTGTTACTGTAGCTGTGTAGTATAATTTAAGGTTTGGTCCTGTGATATCTCCTGCTTCACTCTTCTTGCTGATGATTGCTTTGGCTATCCTGGGCCTCTTATTTTTTCCAAATGAATTTCATGACCACTTCTTATATATCTATGAAGAATGTCATTGGAATTTTTTATAGGAATTGTATTAAATCTGTATAGCATTTTGGTAGTATGGCCTTTTTGACAATTAATTCTGCCTATCTAAGAACATGGGAGATCTTTCCATTTTCTGAGGTTTTCTTCAATTCTTTTCTTTAGTGTTCTGTCATTTTTCATTTTAGGGATCTTTCACCTCTTTTTCAGATTGATTCCCAGGTTTTTTTTTTTTTTTTCATTTGCTTGTTTGTTTGTTTTGTTTTGTTTTGATTCATCAAAAGGATAATTCCAGAAAGAAAAAGTTGATAGATTGGAATTTATTAAAATGACAAACTTCTGCTTTGTGGAAGTACTTACTGAAAAGGAGTCAAAAGGCAAGCCACAGATTGCCAGGAAATATGAATAAACCGTGGTATACCCATACAAAGGAGTATTATTCAGCTATTATCAAGCCACTAAAGAACAGGATAAATCTTAAATACAGGTTGCTAAGTGAAAGAAGCTAGTCTGAAAGTGTACATACTCTGTTTCTAGTTATATGACCTTTAAAAAGAGACTACTTATGACAACACTGAAGTCAGCAGGGGCTTTTCCAGGTTAAGGGAATCAGGGCAGGCCATGAAGAGGGTTAAAGAGGTGGAGCACTATCACATTTTATGGTATGTATAAAATATGCTGTGTGATATTAGAATTGTGGGTACATGGTTCTGCATTTATCAAAATCCATAGAATTTTTGTAAGATAAGGAGTTATCCTTATTGCATGCAAATTAGCAAAACCCACATAGGAGGCTGGCAATCCCAAGATAAAATGTAAAATGAAACAAAACAAACTAACTATAGTAAAGATATATGAAATAACCCACCGAAGAGGGTGGAAGAAAAAGGTGCTGACCCAAGTTATTTTTGACGTTACTTGAGTCTGTAAAACTAAACACAAAGAAATTATACATAAACTTTCTATTCAGTTCAAAAAATTTGCTTCCCTTGGGAGTCCTGGTTAACAATTCTGCTATTGCTATGAAGAATTAATAAATAAGTGGATGATGATGGGAGTAAGATTCATCACTGATGGATTAGAATTTACTAGGGAGAAGGCTAGAATGACCCAGGTGGTAATGGATTAGTGCTGAAGACATAACTATGTATTACATATTAGCTTTCTAATAATACAGATGATTAAATATAGAAACACTTCTAGGTATGGGCATATATGTGGGTTAATATACACAGATACTTCTTTACCCTGTCAGCTGAGAGGGCCAAGAAGCTATGACACCTTAGTTGCAATAAACACTCTTCATTCATAAGTCTTGGTTTATAATACTATTTTCTGATAAAAAGAAACTAGTATTCCATTGAGAAGTGGCTTATTCCAGGACTGAGGCAGGAACTGTACAAGATTCAGCAGCATTATGTAGTAAGAAAGGTTTTAAAAATTCATAAATATGGGGATGTCAAAGAGAAGCAGAAGTCACCGGAAGAGACCCAAAGGTCAAAGAAGAAATAGTTTGAGCAAAAATAGAATAGTATTACCACAAGACTCTTTTTTTTTCTAGATTTCATATATAAGAGAAAAAAATTTACCTCTAACCTTTTGACTCTGGTTTATTTCACTTAGCAGAATGTCTCCACTTCTATCCATTCATCAACAAATGCCATAATTTTTTTTCTTCTTTTTGGCCAAGTGAAATTCCATTGTGTATATATACCATATTTTCTTTATCCATTCATCTGTTGATGTGCATGCACCTAGGCTGGTTTCATACCTTGGCTATTGTGAGTTGCACTGTGACAAACATTAGGATGCATGCATCTCTATAGTATGCTCACAAAAAAAAAAAAAAAAGAAGAGAGATCAGTAGAATAGAGATAGGGGACCAAGGGGGAAATGAAGAGTGTGGGGGGAAACAGGGGAATAAAATCAACCAAATTATGCTATATGCATGGGCGACTAGATCACAATAAATTCCACTTTTATGTAAAATTACAGTGCACCAAGGGTATGATAATAAATAAAAGGAAGAATAGAAAAAGGGGAGTGAATTAGAAAGGAGAGGGGGGGATAAGGGAAGTACTAAGGAATATATCGGAGAAAATTTTGTCATATATGCTTTTAAATATGTCACAGTGAACCACACTACTATGTGTATGTAAGATGCAGAGATAAAAACATAAAAATAAAATTGTATTGGATTTTAATCCAGAATAAAATAAATATCCACTCACAAGTCCACATAGATAGGAATAAATAATTCAATAAACAATAAATGTGTGTTAAGATAAATCTCCTGTGCAGAAGAATTTCAAATTATTTATATAGATATCCACCCTAAAGAAAGTGGAACTGAACTCTCCAGCCTTAAATGTGAGCTGAGCCTGGTGACTTCTTCATAAAGAGCAGAGTACAGAAAAAAAGTACTTCAGCCAGGTGGAAATATCCACATCAGTAGAGAAATGTTGTGTTGATGATAGGTACCTGAATGCTCTGTAAGTAAGACCAGCATTTTGCCTCAGGGGTGCTCCTGCCCCAAACCATAACCCAAGTTTGATCATGAGTTAAATATCACACAAACGCAGCCAAGAGACACTTATAAAATACCAACTCGTACTTCTCAAAACTGTGAATGTCATTAAAAACAAGTGATTCTAAAAATCTGTCACAGCTTAAAAAAGCCTGAGACATGCATGGTGACTAGGTGTAATGTGTGACCTTGAATGGCATTCAGGAACAGAAAGGACATTAGTTAAAAAGGAATTCTGAAAAATAGTGAGCTTTAGTGAATGCATCTATATTGGTGCACTAATTGTGACAAGATGTTAATAGTAGGGGAAACTGAGTGCAAAGTAGATAGGAATGATGTGCTATCTTTACAATTTTTCTGTAAGAAGAAAACTGTTCTAAAGATGAAGGGAACTAAAAATAAACACACTTGAGTTCATTGAAGACAATAAAAAGAAGGAACAGAAACTGCACCAGAATAATAAAACATTAAAGTTTTAATTGAGAAGATCTAAAAAATATATATAAACAAGCTTTTATTTTGAAAACATGGGCCAAGTTGTGGTTTCCGGTCTGCAACATAAGAGATTTGAGAGCTACCATTCTATCCTAACAAGTCAAAAGCCAAACAAACCATAAAACCAACAACTCTTCTTAGACTCATCAAATAAGTGAGGTCACAGGGCAGACGACTGTCCCCTGCATTGGGGAGAGTCACGAGATGCAGAGAGTCTTGTTACTGAAGCAAGTTCCCATGGGGGAACCTCCATGAGAAGTAATACCAAGATAGGAAAACCCCAACAGTAATTGACAAATTGCTGGAGGTTCACAGGGGACAATCTGAGAGTTAAAAAACTTTAGGGGTCACAGTTATGGGGGGAGGAACTGCACATTTCTATTAAGTTTTACTGCCAGGACCTCACAGTAAATTTAGGTGCTTTAGGGGTGGGGATAGTGACTATTTTGAAATAAGCCAGAGTATTCTCTTCTTCTTTCTGCCCTTAGCAGAAACTATTTTACCAGATCTAACTTATTGGTTTTCTTTGGGAGCCTAACTAAATTGGGGAAAAGAAATATCATCTTCAACCCACTCTAGTCATTCTGTCCCACCTAAGGGAATGGGACTGAGAAGTACTTATGAAGTCCACAGTACAGAGGCACAAGTTCACTAACATTGAGACCTGATCCTAAAACTACAGAATACTCCCTACACTTGCACCTTATCACCACATTACGAAAGGCTCATTTATAGCAATTCCTTTTGCCCAGTACATCATTTTGGGCAATGAAAAAAAAATTACAAGGCAAAGTAAAAGATTAAAAACATGGTTTGTAGAGACAATAAGCATCAGAAGTAGAATCAGAAATAGCAGGGATTCTGAAATTATCAGATTGGGAATGTGTAACAACTATGATTAACATTCTAAGGGCTAAAGGGATAAGTACACAGCATGTAAGAATAGAAGGGCAAGTAACCAGAGAGATGGAAATTGTAAGAAAGAATAAAAAGAAATGCTTGGGACCAAACCCACATTTAACAGAGGAAGGAATTCAACAGAACATCAAATAGACCATATACCACAAGCAAGTGGGATTTACCCCTGGAATGCAAGATTAACTCAAAATATGAAATCAATTAATATGTTATGACAGAATAAAGGATCAAAACCACATGGTCATCTTAAAAGAGACAGAAATAAGGTATGTAACAGAATTCAACACGTTTATAAGAAACTCTCAACAAACCTAGGAGGAAATTACCTCAATATAATAAAAGTCATATATAAAAATTTCACAGTTAATATTCTTAATCTTGACCTCAGACACCAGCTACCAGGGATAGAGAACTCTGAGCATAACAAGATAACCACAATATCTTACAAGCACTGCAATCCCCAAGCCTGTCTGCATTGCAGAAATGCTGGACAATGGACTTCCTGCATGTAGCAGAATAATAACAGGACATTAGCAGTATTTCAACAGTAGAATAGCTACAAAAATGTTTCTAGTTCTGTAACTTTTAGTGCACAAACAGTACCCCTATAGTTTTAACTTCCTGATTTGTAAGACCCTATATAATAAATGTGCTGATCTCTCCATCAGAGATCAGTGTCTCACCTGGTCCCCAGCTTTCTCTCTATAAGTGTTGTGTATCATCCTTAGTACCCCATTACCCCTCACCAGTTTTTAGGGTTCAGCTTTGCAGGCCATGGCAGTTCCTGTTGCAGACAACATGAAAAAATATATATAAATACAAACACACAGATCCTAAAGGTTTTATACTAATTGTTAGAACTAACAAAAATCCAGTGAAGTTGTAGGATACTAAATTTGCATATAAACTAATTTGTGCTTTTATAAATTAAATGAATTATGTGAAGAGGAAATTTAGGGAAACAATCCCATTTATAATAGCATGGAGAATAATAAAATATATAGAAATAAACTTGATTATGAAAATGGAAGACATATTTACTGAAAACTACAAGATACTCATAAAAAAAAATTAAAGAAGACACAAACCAATGGAAAGACATACCATACTCAAGTGTAGGAAGACTTAATAATGTTAAAATATCTGTAATACCCAAAGCAGTTTACAGATTTAATGCAAGTGTGATCAAAACCCCAATGGCATTTTTTATACATGCAGAAAATATTCTAAAATTCATATGGAATGAGAAAAGTCTATGAATAGTCAAATCAATCTTGAGAAAGAAAAACAAAGCTGGAGACGTCACACCTTCTGCCTTTAGCATATATATTACGCAGCTAGAGGGATCCAAACAATGTGGTACTGGCATAAAAACAGACATATAGACCAGTGAACAGATTAGAGAGCCCAGAAATAAATTCACAAATATATAGCCAAATGATCTTCAACCAGGGTGCCAAGAATACACAATGGGGAAGAACAATCTCTTCAACAAATGGGAAGAACCGGATAACCACATGTGAAAGGATGAAATTGGATGCTTATAACACACACAGAGAGACAAAATCAACTCAAAATGGATTAGAAACTTAACAGTAAGTCTGAAACTATGAAACTACTAGAACAGGAGAAAAGTGTCATGACAGTTCCCTTGGCAATGATTTCATGGATATGGCGACACTAAATGTGAACAACAAAACAACATGAATAACAACCTACAACAAACGAAAAAGCTTCTGCACAGCAAAGAACACAATCAGAGGAGTGAAAAGGCAGGGTACAAGATGGGCAAAAATATTTGCAAACCACATTTCAGTTAAGGGGTTGATTTACAAAATACATAAGAAATTCCTACAACTAGGAATAGGCACTTATCTAAGGATATCATGCAGATTGTCCACAGGTACATGAAACATGCTCCACCTCACTAATCATCAAGGAAATGTGAATCAAAACCATAACATCACCTCACACCTGTCACAGTGACTATCATATAAAAACAAATAGGAAAAAGTACTGGCATGGATGTGGAGACACTGGAACTCTTTATTCACTGTTGGTAAGAATGAAAATGAAAGCCACTACAGAAGCCAATATGGAAGGGTCTAAACATTTTTTAAAAAATAGAGCTGTGATTCGAGCCAGCAGTTCCATGTCAAAGAACTGAAGTCAGAATCTTGAAGAGATTTTAGCATTCTTAAATTCACTGCAGCACTATTCACGATAGGCAAGATGCGTAAACAACCTAAATGTCCACTGACAGATGAATAGATAAAGAAAACATGGCGCATCCACAAGTGGCATATCATGTAACATTAAAAGCAAAAAAAACTTCTGCAATATGTGACAACATGGATGAATCTTGAGGATATTATGTTCAGTGAAGTAAGCCATTCACAGAAAAAACGCTACATGATTTCACTTATAAGAGGCATCGAAAATAATCAAATTCAGAGATTCAAAGAGTAGAAGGATGGTGGCCATGTTCTGGGGAAAGGAGGAAAGAGAAGGTTACCAATCAATGTATAGAAAATCTCATTCAGGTAAAATGTTACACTCTAGAGGTCTGCTATGCAAAGTTGTAATTTTAGCCCACAATAATGTACACTTAAAATGTGTTAAGAGTGCAGGTCTCATGTTAAGCATTCTTACCACCATGAAAAAAAAAAATACCCAAAACACTAAAATAGAAATGAAGATGCCGTTAATGACCTTATGAGGAGACAGAACACAGTTGAGGAAAGAATTTCTGTGTCTGCATATATCACACTTGAAACTTCTCAAAAGCAAAGGAAAAAAGAAAAAGAAGAAAGAAAGAGATGAAAAAGAACAGGATAGACCTGTGTAGGACAACTACAAAAATTTTAATTTATAAAAGAAAGAGGAAGGAGAAGAAAGAAGGGCACAGGAGCAGTAATTGAAGCAACAATATGTGAGAAATACCCCCGAATTAATGTGAGAAACAAAACCACAGATCCAGGAAGTGAAGAGAGCTTCAAATAGGAAAAACATCTGGAAACCTACACAGAGGCATGCCATATTTAAGTGCAGAAAATCAACATTCAGAAAAAAATAAAAGTGAAAACAGCCAGAAAAACAAAACACAATACCCATATTAAAGATAAGGTCACATCTGCATTCTCCACAAAAACTTACCAGGGGAGGAAAGTAAAATCAGAGAAAAACCCACCAACCCAGAATTCTGAATTTTATAACAATTTCCTTCTAAGTACAGAAGAAATGAAGGCTTGCTCAGGCCAACAATAGTTGAGTGAAATTGTTACGAGTTGACCGATATTGTAAGAAATTTAAAAGTAATCCTTTCCAAAGAAGGGAAATGATACAGGTATAAATTTTGGATCTATATAGGGAAAAGAATAAGTGAGGTTAAGTGTTTAATTGATTTAACATATAATAGTTTGTTCAAAATATAAAAGCAATGACATATTTGAATCATGTGCATGTGAAATGAATGATAGCAATGATAGAAGGAATCGGAAGGAAGAATTAGGATTATTATTATTATAAGGTATCTGCACTACCTGGAAGTCGTGCAGTGTTATTTAAAAGTGGACTTGAATTATCTGTGAATATATATTAAAAACTCTGGGGTAACCCCTAAAAATAGTGAAAGAAGAATAACTGATTTGCTGAGAGGAAAATGGAATCATGTAACATGTTCACCTAAAACTACCAAAGGCAGAAATAGATGGGGAGTCAAAAAAATGAGCAAGGATAATGAATAGAAAACAATAACAAATATCAGAAATATTAATCTAGTGGTACCAATAGTCACTTAGAAAGTAAATAGTCTAAATGCATTAATTAAAAGAAGAAATGGTGTGACTCTATGTTGTGTACAACAAGAGATAAAAAAATGTGCTATATATATGTAATATTAATTGAAATGCATTCTGCTGTCATAAATAACAAATTAGAATACATTTAAAAAGAAGGATTTTCAGAACAAATCATTAAAGGAAAGTACACCTATGTGATGTATATATTTGAAAAATTGAGACATTTATGGGTGGACCATGACATTAGTCTGGCCAGAGATTTCTTGGATATGACCCCAAAAGCATGGGCAATGAAAAAGAAACTAGACAAATGAGATTAGATTAAACTAAAAAGCTTCTTCTTGACAAAGGAAATAAATAATAAAGAGACAATCCACGTTTTACCAAAAAAAAAAAAAACTTTACAAATCATATATTATATAAAGGGCTAATATCCAAAATATATAAGGAACTCAAACCACTAAATAACAAGAAAATAACCATATTTTAAAATGGGCAAAGGACTTGAGTAGAGATTTTACCAATTTTCCAAAAGATACGTGAGAAAATGTTTAACATCTCCAATCATCAGAGAATGAAAATTAAAACCACAATGAAGTATGACCTCACACCTGTTAGACTGCTCTTATGAAAAAGACAAAAGATAACAAGTGTTGGCAGGGTTTAGAGAAAAGGAAATCCAATACACTGCTGGCAATATTGTAAATGAGTATAGCCATTTTGGAAAACAGATGGAGGATCCTCCAAAAACTGAAAATAGAATTACCATATGATTCAGCAATCTCAGTACGAGTGTCTACCCAGAGGAATCGAAATCGGTGTGTCAATGGGATGGCTGCTCTCCTGTGCTCACTACAGCACTGTTCACAACATCCAAGATACAGAAAAAAAACAAGTATCTGTGGATGAATAGGTCAAAAAAAAAAATAAGAGAAAAACACAATGGAATACTATTCAGCCCTAAAAATGCTTAATTAGACAGGAGTTATACTCGTGATCATTATTGTAGATAAAACTATCAGGTTGTAGAGTGGAAAGCACTTCATTATGTTATGACATTAAGTCAGACACATAATCAAGGGAATTTAAAAAATTATTAATCCAAGCAAATCATGTGGGTTTGAACTAAGCCTTTGTATTATTTACATTGGTGCTAATTTGGTGAATGTGGTCTTAGAGCATTCTGATTGTGTTACAAATTGATTACTAGTGAGTGTATACACTCAGATTCAAATGTATAGAAGATGGAGGGTGCACATTTTTTCTTTTCAATAACAATTTGAAGAGAGGGCTTCCTTTTCTGACCATGTTTTTGTCTTATCTGACTTTCCAAACAACAATGCCCAGAGGAGAAAAGTCAAAGTTTTACACTCTTTGGAGAATGCAATTCTGTAATTACTTTGTCTCAAAATGTCCAGAATTGAGTAAATGGGTCAATATATCTCCAACTCTTATCACTGCTTCAGGTAGAGAAAAAGAGAAAGAAATTAACTGACTAGGTAATGTAATCTATTGCTATAAAATTACTATGGCCACTGCCATTTTTTGGTGATTTGTAAATAATGTAAATGAATTTTAAAGTATTTTTTTAAATAAAAATATAAGAAGAACACAGAAGATAATAATGGGGAAGTTTCTGATCCTAACTAGTTCTATTTGAAGACTCGGTTGTCACTTCCTCACCACAGTGTGTGATACCTCTACTCTGTTTTCAAAGTACAGACCAAGCTACCGATTAAAACAGGATGTGGGTGAAGAGTCAAGCATGAGACTTACTGGACTAGACAGGATGAGCTAAGCTAGTGGTTCTGGAGCAAGGGTCTTCAAACCAGCTGGGCTGCTGCTTTTTGAAAAATGCAAATTTCCCAGGGAAACCATTCAATTCACAATAACTTCAAAAACCAAAAGGCAGACTAGAAAGTCAAGGGTCCAATATTTTCTCCAAATGCAGAAGCTATCTCAAAATAAGAAAAAAGAAAAGAAAAAGCAGTGGGGGATTCCATGAAAACAGAAGAGAGATTAGTGAGTAGATAAAAGGAATTGGGGCCAGGGAGAAGGGAGGAGGATGAATGGGAAAAGGGAGGAAAAGTGGAATGAATCTGACCAAACTTTCCTAAGTACATATATGAATATACCACCATGAATTTCACCTATGTCTGTCCATAAGATGCCGATTAGAAAAAAGAAAAGGTGAATAAATAGAAGATCAGTAGAGGAAAGGGAATCGGGAGAAGGAAGGAAAGGGGAAGTACTAGAGACTGATTTATAGCAAATTATATTCCATGCTTGTATAATTATGTCAAAAGGAATCCTAATAGTATGTATAACCAAAGTGAACTAATAAAAATAATGTGAAAACAAAAAAAGACAAATAAACAAAATAATCCTAGGAATAACCAGAGAGGTGAAGATCTCTACAATGAAAATTAGAGAACACCGAAGAAGGAAATTGAAGAAGACATTAGAAGATATAAAAATCTCCCATGTTCGTGGTTGGCAGAATTATTATTACAATGGCCACATTACTGAAAGTAATCTCCAGATTCAATAGTATCCACATCAAAATATCAAGACATTCTTTAAAGAACTAAAAACAAACAAACAAACAAATAACAACAACAAAACCCTAATGTTTACATGAAAGCACAAAAGATTCAATAGCTAAAAGCAATCATGAACAAAAACAGCAATGTGGAAGGCATCACAAGACCTAATTTCAAAATATCCTACAGAGCCACAGTAACAAGAACAGCATGGTACTGGCATAAAAATAGACATTTAGGCCAATGGAACAGAATCGAGTACAACAGAAATAAAACTCACATAGCTTCAGCCATTTTATTCTTTACAATGTTTTTCAAAACATACATTGGAGAAAAGATAGCCTCTTTAACAAATGGTGCTGGGAAAACTGGACATCCGTATGCAGAAAACTGAAACTAAATTCCTATCTATCACCTTGTCCAAAAACCAATACAAAATGGATTAAAGACCCAAGTATAAGTCTTGAATCTTTGAAACTGGCAGAAGACAACAGGGGAAACCCTTCAAGAGATAGGCATAGGCAATGGTTTCCTGAATAGTGTTCCAATAACACAGGAAATATACCAGGAATTGATAAAAGGGGTTGCATCAAATTAAAGCTCTGCACAGCAAAGGTGACAATTAGCAGAATGAATAGACAGCTTGCAGAACGGGAGAAAATCGTAGATAGTTACTCTCTGACACAGGATTAATATCCAGAATATATTTTTTAAAATTCAAAACACTTAACATACAACATAAACACAAATAACCCAATTGGTAAAATGGGCAAATGAATTGAGTTACTTCTCAAAAGAATAAATTCAAGTGGCCAACAAATAAATGAAAAAAATATTCAGCATTTTTAGCCATTTGGGAACTGCAAATCAAACTACACAGAGATTCCCTCTCACTCCAGTCAGAATAGTTGTTAATCAAGAATACAGAAGACTACAAATACTGTCAAGGATGTAGGGGGAAAGAAGGCCTTTAACACTGTTGGGATTATAAATTAATATAGCCACCATAGAAATCAGTATGGAGGGCCTACAAAAGACTAAAAATCGAACTGCCATATGCTCTGGCTATAGCATTCCTGTGCATATGCCAAAGTAATCAGCATACTCTAGAGATACCTGCATACCCATGTTTATTGCAGCACAATTCACAATAGTTGACTTACAGAATTAGTCTAGGTGTCCATTAACTAATGAATGGATAAAGAAAATATGATATGTAGATATGTGTAATATGTCATATTCTTAATTCATTCAGTTATAAAGAGAATGAAATCACGTCATTTGTAGGAAAACAAATGGAACCAGAGTTCACAATGTTAAGCTAAATAAGTCAGACTCAGAAAGACATGTTTCTTTCTATACAGAATTGAAGAGAGAGAGAGAGAGAGAGAGAGAGAGAGAGAGAGAGAGAGAGAGATGACTTGAAAATAGACTATTAGTGAAGACGGAGGGTTGGGAGAGTGGTATTTCAGGAGTGGATATGATCCTGACATACATACATATGTCAGGATCATACGTATACATACATATGTTATATGTATGTATAACATACATGTTATGTATAAATGTGTTATGTATAAAAATTTTAGCATATTTATATATGTATATGTAAATATGCTAAAATGTAACCCTCATTCTATATAATTAATGTCCACTAATAAAAAATATTTACCTGAAATAGGTAAAAATGGGTCTGATTCTTTTCAAGTCCTGGATATGATTAAATAATAAACATTCCTAAATGATTATTTTCCATTTGTGTTTCAGCAGAAGTTTGTAGTGAAATGAAATCAAACTCATGCTTTAAAAAATGCAAATCTCCAGGCATCAGGCCCCAGACAAATTCTAATAAACCTGGGTGGGATTGAGAACCTTCATTTTCAACAAGTTCCCCAAAGGATTCTCATGTGGATAGCCAAGAAATCGTGGCTTGGCAAACAATACTGAAGAGGGTTTTAATTTCTCTATTTGCTCTGGTATTGGAAAAGGATTGGAACTATGATTAATAAGGAAAGAAGTTTAAGAAAAGTCCTAAAATATGTCAAAAATGCTTGAAGTATCTTTTGAAGAAAGCTACCGCCCAATAAACTTTTGTTTTCCCAAAATGATCCTGTGAAATCTTCACTCTTTCCAGCCTCAATCATACACTGAGTTTCTGAAAGTGAAGGACTCCTACCTAGTCCACTGAAGAGGAAACCATCTGAAAGTAATTTCTCCAGTAGTTACCTTACCCCCATCCATCTCTCTTTCTCTCTCTTTCTCTCTCTCTCTCTCTCTCTCTCTCTCTCTCTCTCTCTCTCTCTCTCTCTCTCTCTCTCCCCCCCCATCTTTTTTTTTTTTTTTTTACCAATTTCTGAGAAAAAGAACTGCCTGAAATGAATACGTTTTCCTCACCCCTCTCTCTCATCACATCTTCACTTACCACAGACTTCTCTCCTCAGGCTGATAGAGATTTTCCATTCTCCCCATTCTGAATTTACCACCACGACTGGCTTTATCAGCTCAGAGTAAACTGATCCTATCTCTTCTATGTTTAAATTACTCTAGGAGACCCTGGTTTGCTCCACTTAGCAGGTGGTGATGAGCATTCATAGATCATGTTTCCATCTTCCTTCCTAAGCTCCCTGAGAACCTCAGAGCCTTACTTCCAAACTTCCTGAAAACATACATGGAGAATTAGAAAAAGCTCCTAGTGGCACACATTCAGCTTCTATTGCTTTCGCTGCTATTATACAGTGTTAGTACTAACACTCTGCCCTGAGGTGGTTAAGACTCCAACATTGTTCATGGTTTAGAGACTTCAAAACCTTTGTTTTGTGGAAAGGAGTCAGTCTGGTTTCCTGTTATTTGAATCAGTCAAGAGAACATGAGCTCTTAGGATGGCAGGTCTTTCTGCTTTTATTTACATGCTCAGTCATTTGTCTTTATTCCCCTTTCAGGATGGCTTGGCTGAACTGGAAGGAGCTGTAGTCTAATTGCGCACTGAGCAAAACCCTTCTTGCATGCAAGCATGGTTCTGGTATTGAGCAATAACCACCTGTTAAGACTGCTTTTTTACTTGTGGTAAAATCCTCTCTCCAATCTGTTGTCTCTTCCTGTTATTGGACCTCATTGAGGACATTCTCAATTCATCGGAGGTTTGAAAGAGCTCATTTTATAGTCCTGAGTAATGGATCAGTGTTTCTTTTCTGTCCTCTTCCCTCCTCCAAGGCAGGATTTTTCAACTCATGGAAGGTCCAGTTATATCTTTCACCTTGGGCGGTCTGCACAACATGGGTTACACTTCGCTATTTAAAAAGTTACTCCAGTGGTTCTTTTGCTAATAACAAAATCATACTCCAAAATAACTTGCTGTCTTGACTTCCAAACTTAGAAAAATTGTCATAATTTTATATGCCTTAAATACATGTGTATATTTATAGATGCATATCTATATCTGTATCTGTCTTTATATACTCTCTTTATATAGATACAGATATACAGTCAGCCCTCTGTATCTGTGGGCTCCACATTTTAAAGGTTTAACCAAAAATGGATGAAAAATATTTTTAAAAAATAAGTTCTTGCTGACCTATATTATGTAGCCAGGCCTATGATGTTTGTATCTGTAATGACAGGTCCTGATATTTTTGCTTTTCATTATTCCTCAAATGATATAGTATAACAATTAGATACATAGTATTTGGACTGATTAGGTGTTATAACTATGAGAAAATTTAAAATATATGGGATAATGTTTGTTGGTGATATGCAAATAGTAAGCCATTTTATAGGAAGGGCTTGGATACTAAAGTTTAAGGTCTTTAGTATCCATCAGGAATCCTCGAACCATCCCACGTGGATACTTTGGAATGACTGTATATGCATATATAAGTGTATGTATGTGTATCCAAATGTATATATGCATCTTCTTTTCTCTGATTTCCTTTTGAATCTCGTGTTCTTTTTCCCTCTCTTAAGAACCAATCTTGTAAAAGTGGTCCACCCATTGCTTTGTCTACTTTCTTCTGATTCAATTACTCACTGTTTTATTCTCTATGATCTAATTTTTGTCTCATCACTCCTTTAACATTTTTGTTATTAATAACTTTCTAAAAAATAATGCTATTTTTTTTTTATCGAATCTTGTCCTCCTCAGCCCTTTTTCAGCCTTTTGGTAGAATTTGATATCTGCAATTAAATATCCCACCCCTGCGTTCTGGCCCATTCCTTTTCTAATTAACCTTGCTGTCACCTAAATAAGACTGTCTTCAAGTTCTATCCTTTGCTCTCTAGTTTTCCCTTTCCTTTGTTTCTAATCTCCATTTACATATCCTGTACTTCTGTTGTATTAAATGAACTTCTCTGTCTCCATGACAATCAAGATTAGAGAGAATACCTGGAAGAATGATGTGGGGAAGACAGATCATTTTGTAGTACACATGCAGCCTTGGTGACAGGACAGCAGGAGAGGTGGGCGTGGTAGTAGTGGAAGAGCCCATGTTCAGAAGGTGAGCCGCTGTTCAGCTCCAGGAAATTGTTTTCAGTTTTTCATGTGGTTTCTTGGCTTCTAAATGTTGGCCACTGCATTTTATATTTTGGAAAACACTGTGCAAAGAAAATATATCTGTCAATCATATTTAACCTGATGATGACCGGTTTGGAACTTCTGACCTAAACCTAGGTTATTGAAGAAACTCTCTACGTTATCCAAACTCTTACAATGAATTTCCTCATTTTACACAATTGCTGGATTGACTGAAGGCTAAGCTGAACTGCTGATCATGTCATTTTCCATGTAAAATATTCCACTGTGGACAAAATTAAGGACAAAACCTTAGCAAATCTCTGAGTGCTGTCTTTGACATAGTCTCAGCTTTGCTCACAGCTTCCCTTTTCGGGGGGGTTTCCTCTAGGCACCTCCTGCAGCTGGACTGCAGCCCAGGCTTCCCTCCCAGGACTCTGCTTCACTCCCCTCCACATGGCCTCCTGATCTCCATGCCTTTGGTGCATTCATGCACTTCTGCTCCTCTAATTGAGTTGTATGCTACTCAAGCTTTGAGGGATTTTGTTCCCAATTGTACTTGTGATTTAAAATTTGCTGCTGAAACTGGGCAGGGCAATATTTTAAGAAAAAAAGAAAGAAAAGAAAATTGTAAAAATCCAAACTTACTGCACTTAGATTGCTTTCCTGGGATCTTTTGGTTCTCCATTCACTTGGAAGAGATTAGATGGCCCTGGATGTTCTAGACAATGCTTTATACAAGAATTATGATGTTGTAATTCCAATGAGCAAACTCATACTCAGAGAGTAGTAGGCCCTGGTACAAATGTTGGTGAATAAATCTATAGTTATACATTTTAGATTAAAATAAAACATTTTCAGATCATAAACCATTTGATTATTACCTACTTTAATAGAATTTGCTTGAGATCAAATACTGCTGTCTGGGAAGTTCATCAAGGCCTCAGAGTTGGCGTTGAAACATAGTGGTAATCAGAGGGTTTTGAATAAATTGTATTTAAATACCCAAGAGACTTAGAATCTGTATCAGAACTTGCAAGTCCATTTTAATGAATGAATTTCGCCTTTCTCTGTGTCCTTGCAGAAGGCACATGAATCAGCTCTTGGTAAAAAGATACTCTGAAATTAGAAATGGTGTATTGCCAGGCCAGTGCTGAGTTAATGTTCATAGCTTTGAACAAAATATTTGGATTTAATATCTGATTATGTTTGCAAGTGTCTGTGCTGATTTATTACATTTATGGGATTATAAAAAATGCATGTATAATTGGAGATTTTTGATTGGTGTGATTTTATGGAAAAAATACTGCAGTCAAAACAGTGTAAAAAGATATTTATGGACATATTTATCCTAAAAATATCCATCATTAAGCATGGGCCAGACAAAAAATTGGCAGTCATTTTAGAAAGCAGTAGAAATATGGGTGTCCTTTAGACTTATTTTGGAAACAAGAAAGAACTTGAAAATGTCAGGTTTATAAGCCAAATCCTCTTGTGGGGTGCCAGAACAGGAAACATGATTAACAGGAGTCAAGCACGGATTTCCAGGTCCTCAAATGAGGACACTCATGAGCATAGTTGCCTGGCAGTGACAAATAATTTTTGGACTATTAATACCTTTGCTCCCAGGAAGGCCCACCTTTACTTACAGCTTACTATTGTTTTTCCAGTTCTATTTTTTTTTAAATCTTCACATTTGATTTCCTTCTAAGTTCAGCTATATTAAAAAGTCGTACTGTTATGACTTATTCAGAATCTCCGACTATTGCTCTATGAAGGACCTCCATAGTTTGTCATGCTGCTAGAAACAGTAGTGTTGGTTTTTATAAGCACCTGTGATTCATCCTAGCTTCTAACATGACATTTATTTCTCCAGTTGTTTGTTGTTATTTTCATGTATTTTATGAACTGTGCCAGCTTACTTTTTATTTGCTTCTGTATGTATTTTCCTTAATCATCTATAGCTCTTCATTGAGTCCCTTTTCTGAGCTCATAATCCACTTAATTTCATAATAGCATTATTTTTATTGTAATTCATAGTAAATGGTTTTATTTGATTTTCTACTCTTTCTTGTCCTTCAGTTGATTTTTAAATTTTTGTAGCTTGTCGTTGAAAGAGCCATAAAACAAACAAAATGTTTTCAGGCTGAAATCTTGATGTGTATTACTCTTCTTGAATGGGGGAAATTAATGTGCACCTATACTTTGACTAAGAGCAGTGTAGAGATGCACCACTGGCCTGAGGGGCTGTAGGGCATGGGTGGCCTCAGATAAGGAATGCTGCCTCCCAGCTTCTTCTCTTCAATTCAGCATTTTTTTTCCAACCTCGCAACACATTTCCTTTCATGGTGAGCAGGTGAACTAGCGAAGGGTCATCTTCGGTTTCAGTAGAGCCCCTGGGTTTAGTGGGGTTTTAGAAGTGATCATTCTGGATTAATTTCTGCTCAACTGCATTTGCTTTTAACAGCAAATCTGGTCTTTGTTCCTTTTATTCCCCTCCTCTTGTTACTCTGGATGGTTTTTGCGGTCAAGTATCCCAGCCTCAATGGCAATTTTTCGTACGTTATTTGCAGTATTGACTTCAACTTTCGTAGGGCTCCCTTGAGTCTTTTGTGAAACGTCCGTGTGTCTTCATTCCTTCTTATTTTATATCAATTGTCATTGGAAGAGACTTTGGGGATGCCCTGGCTTACTTTATGATGCACTGTTTTGTTGTTTTCACTGTCATTTTGGTCTATATTTCACTAAAACCTGCAGTGTGTGCGTGTGTGTGTGCGTGCGCAGGCACGTGTATATGTGCAAATGTGTCCCGTGTTTTTTTGTTTGTTTTATGGCTCTTTCATGAACTTGTGGATGTAATGGTTTTTCCTATTTTAAAAGGTTTTTGGTATTTTTGGTAGAATCCAAGGAAGGCTGCGGAATAAATATGCCTTTAATCTCATTTTTTTTTTCAAATCCCAAACAAATTTTAGGAAGAATAGAGCTAAGTGTAAGACTTACACTACTTTTTATTTATTTATTTATTTTACAATGGAAAACTGCAAAGTAGTCCTCTGATGGGTGTGTTGTGAGGAGCAGGTTGTAAGGTAGGCAACCCAGAAAACAAAGAAAAAATGCATATGTTATCAGCCTCTTTCCAGGAAGATATTTTTAGGAGAATCTTTTCCTGCCATGTTGTTTCCACCATAAAGAAGGGATAACCTGAATTCTCATTTCTATCCACCAGAGTCTTATAGATATTATTGCATACAAAAACATTGTGTGAGATTTTGCTTGGAGCTTCCCCTTTCCATAGAAGTTAGACACTAGTTCACATTGAAAATGGAGTTTGAGACAAAGGACAAACACGTAGAAAATACCCATCCACAATAGTAGCATTTTAACAGTATGTGTGGGATCAGATTGAGGTCTTTTCAGATGCTTTCTTGTCTTATCATTATTGCAACTTGATGTTTCCAGGAACCCAAGATAGATGTAAACATGTTTGTGTGAAGTTTGTCATTGCTATTCCGAGTACATTGCTGAGTAGCATTAGAATTTTGGTCATCATTTATTTCGTACTTTCTGTATATGCCCTACTACTCTTCAAATTGTTAACACATATATTATTGCATTTCTGAGAGGAGTTGTTATTCTTTCATCCTTTCATATGAGGAGACTATGTCTACCTGAGATCAACTTTTCTGCTCTAGGCACACATTACTAGCAAAATGTGGTGGTAATCTTATTTTACAATGATTAAGAGCTTGGGTTTATAGTTACATGGCTCTGGGATAAAACCCTTCCTCTATGTTTTTCAGGCTTTGTCCTGTTGGGCAAGACGCCTCCCTGTAATGTAAAAATAACAGTAGCTCCTACTGTTGGGGCTTGTGGGAGTTAAATGGCATAAATTACATATAGAAATGAGCCAATGCTTGCCTGGTATGGAGGCACTCACCTATAATCCCAGCGGCTCAGGGGGCTGAGGCAGGAGGATTGTGAGTTTAAAGCCAACCTCAGCAAAAGCAAGGTGCTAAGCAACTCCGTGAGACCCTATCTCTAAATTAAATACAAAATGGGTCTGGGGATGTGGCTCAGTGGTTGAGAGCCTCTGAGTTCAATCCTTGGTACCACCCCTGCTCCCTAAAAAAAAGAAAAGAAATTAGCCAGTGGCATACCCAGTAGATGCTAGCTATAAAAGCCATAAATAGTTCATTTCTCCATTGAAAGCAAGGAGTTACATCAGAAATTCCTGTAAAGCAATCTGACAACCAGAGTTCCATGAAACTGATATTTGGTGATAATTGCATTAGAAAAATAAAATGGAAACATTTTATTTATAAATTCACTTTAAAAAGGAGAAAGCCCCAGTATAAGATTTTCATGGGATCTTTAAGAAAATGACAATACATTTTCTGACTGCATTCCCTGTTATAATGTTTCCTTTGAAAACTTCAATCTGTGAAATATGGCCAACCACTAGCTGGCTGTGATTAGTAGGGAGAATATTCAAGCACAACAAGTTCATGGGATTAACCAGTATTGTCAGAGTGTAGTGAAGTGGTTGAGAATGAGGACTTTGGAATCAGATGCCTGAGTTCTCCATCTAAGTATTGTATGACATTGGCCATTTCCTCATCTTTAAAATAGAGATAAAATGTTACTTAAGTCACAAGGTTTTGGATGATTAAATGTGATCATAACTAAGTTTTCAGTACAGTGCCTGGTCCATTACAATGGTTCAGTAAGAGTGAGTTACGTTTAAAATCTGCCATGCTTTGGCACATTTTCCTAACTCTAAGAGGATGAAAGTTGAGAGATTCCTTCACTTTTTCTAGAATTTCTTTTTATTTATAGATATCCTGCTGAGTTTCTATAATTCAGATCACTACTTTCAGTTAATAAAATTTTCTTTAGATAAATCATATCTGGTTCTTTCTCTAGAAACACTGATGCCAACTCTATGAAGAAATTGCCTTTGTTAACTTCTTTAAGTCACTGACTTTCCCTTTGTGCTTGTAGAAAAGGCAAGTTTCCCTTCTTCCCCTGACCTGAGTTTCAGGTTATAACAGGAAGAGTGTACTTGTGTAAAGAGGTGGTTAGTTAAATGCCACTAGTAAGATGCTTCAGCTATCATTACCCTGGATGGTACAGTGTTTTAAAGGAAAATGGAATCATGAAATTCTTGTAGTTCTATTATTTATTGAGTAGGTGCTGATTTTCTTTAAATATGGATTGATACACTTTTGTTCCCTATACTAGTAAACAACCTGTTTACTAGTGGATGTGATGGTGTTCCAGATTTCAATTTCCATGAGTCAGGTGTTTCTAAGGTGGTATCTGATTTATTGCTTCCAACAACCCCATTAGGTTGATTTGTGAATATTTATTTTATAGTGAAGGACATTGAGGCTTAGAAAGTGAAATGAATAGTTTAGATCACTGGGCTGGTAAGTGATTATGGATGCAAACATGTCTTTTTTACTGGATACTAAGTACTCTTTTGTAATACCATGTGGCTTTCAAATCAAGTAGACTAAATACATGGATTAAATTATAATGCATAATCTTGCTTTTGAATTTATTTAGATTCTTCCTACCCATCTTTATGTACTAGTTCTTTTTCTTCCTTTGATGAAAAATACTGTTTTCTGAGTGTCATACCGGTACTTGGTACTTAGTAATGACCATCTTGATTACCCAATTTGCCTTGTTTGTTTTGCTATGGAAAATGACATGAAAATTTGTAGAGTGAAGTAATAATGAAATTTTAACTCAAACACCACTTTAATTTATTCATATTGACAAAATATCTTTTGTAATTGTTTTAAATGAGTTGATAAACTATAAAACTTGGACCCTTTAAATTTCTTCTACTCTTTATGTTGTGGCTAAATGGAGATGAATATTTCCCAGATAGATTGAGTTGGTAAAACTGAATGTTTACAAATACACTGAGACTTACAGAAGTAAAGATTTAGGAAATGTTCTACAACACAAGTCTGCTTTCATGATATCCATACTGAAATTCCCTTGTGTCATTTATAAGCCTATTAAAAACTAGGTTTAATAAACTACCAAGGACCATGAACTTCAAGGCAGAAGATTTCCATGGGAAACTTTGGACAGCTATATTTATATTTCAAGGACTTATCTGAGATCTTGTGGTATTTTTCCCCTAAGTTCAACAATTCCTTGGAATTATCCCTGTTTTACAAACACACATTGTGGAATTTTTCTGTTGTTACTGATCACTTCCATAATTCCAAAGCTTTGACACACATGTGATTATTTCAGATTCTCCTCATAAAGAGTTCAGACCTTGGCACAGCCCCACAGGCTAATAAATGGTTCCTCAATTAGCCAACAAAGGGTATGAAAAAAAAAAAAAAACAGAGGGAAAGAGGCCTAAAATGTAAGGGTTCAGAGTCCCAATTCTCTGTCGAGTTTTTCTTTCAGCACTTTATAGAAGTTGGCTTCCTAGACTCCTTTCACTGAGAGAACTTACTTATTGAACCAAAAGATTAGGTTCATTTTTCCCCCCACTGAGTAGCTCTTCAGCAAGCTTCTAAATATGCTTCTCTTGAGAGACACAGTTTAAATTTTTATGTTAACAAAGACACTTCATCAGTCTTGGCCACCTTTTGAACTCACTCAGTTCAAAATTTCCTCAGTTCAAAAGTACAGAGGAGCTGATGATTAGAAAGGAGCTATGCATTTTTGCAGGCAGGCTTCAGGCATTTCCCCCTTTAGTTTTCATACTTTTTTGCCTTTTCATATTTTTGAGGCATTTTGTTCTTGCTTTGCATTGTCACATCTACAGTGGACTAAGTTTTATTGAGATTAGGTAATTTGTTGGTGGGGCTTAAGGAGACATTATTAATGCTTTACTTCTCAAACCAAATTTGAACTCTTACTATGCAATGCAGAAACTAGCATAAAATGCATAGAGTAATTGCTGTTTTGATTCTTCTTTATTTCACATCCTATCATTTTTTTTAGAAAGGTAATTTTACCTCCAAAATGTATCCTAAATCTGACCACCTCTTACAGCCACATTTTCTGCTTCTGTCTGCCTGCAACAGTGATACAAGCTATTAGCTTTATTTTTGCCTATGCTACTGAAGGCTTCAAGTGCCTAGATTATTTCTCTTCTTCCATTCTTTTTCCACCTGTGCATAATCAGATTAAACTTCTAAAAATATAAATTAGATCATATCACTCCATTGCTTAGAACTGTTCAATTTCTTCCTGTTGAACTTGGATTAGATCCAAACTCCTTATCATGGTGCACAGGACCTTGCCAGAACTGGCTCTTGCCTACCAGACTGACTGTATCTCTTAACCACACTCTGACTTCTGTGCAGCCACACAGTCCTCTCTTCCCTAAATGTGACATGCTTACCATTGTGGTTCCTTCTGCTCTAACCATTCTTCCTTCCACTGTTTGATTGCCATGCTTCTCATCATTCAATTCTTCACTTCTCAAAGAACCGGTAAGAAGAGGTGGTTTAAATTAGGTCATTTAAATAATCTCTTCCTGCTACCCATCTCTGTTGTCTGTCCTTATACTATTTCCCAGTTTTTTTTTCTTTATAATACTTATCTCTAAACTAGAATTATCTATTGACTTATTTCCTTGTCCACTTTCTACCTTCCTAAAACCGAATTGCAAGAGCAGGATACTCATCTGTTTTCTTGACTTCAGTATCCTCAGTCCTGGGGACAGTTCCTGGCACTTTGTAGATGCTCAATAAATGTTTGCTGAGTGAATGAGTAGCTAAATGCTTGCTTAGTGAATGGATTGTTGTGAATTGAGGAAAAAATATATGTATGGCATCTCCTGCTTAGCTCATGAGGACTTTATGAGTTAGCTATAACACAAAGATTTGTCTCAAGCAAATTTATTGTTATAAACATAAAGATATTTAAATAACCCATCCATATGTCATTTTAGTCACCAAAAATATACTGCAGCTTCTCAGCTACTCAGTGAAATGATTCCCAGAGCCTAAATGTGTAGTACATTAAAATAAACAGTAAGAAAAAAAAAACAACCCCTTAGATGTGTCTATGACAAAAACCACACAGGAAATCTATTTTTAGAGTGATATATCATGTGATTCTTAATTATTACCTCTGCGTATGCCAGAGAACAAAAAAAACGTGTCATGGCAGTCTCCTGGGTATCTCCTTAGGATTTATTGTCTATGTTGTAACTCAATTTGGCTTGCAGAGCTTAATATGAAATATAAAATAATTGATGGTTCTATGCTTATAAAACATTAAGGGAAATCAGATGGTAGAACTTGGGGGGGGAGGGAAAGATGAGAAATAAGGCAAAAACGCTACCTGGTGGTAAGTCAGTCATCTATGAAAATACCTAAATTTTTCTACCCCCCTTGAAAATTCTAAATGCAAAATTTTCTTCTGTGTGCCAAACAGATTATCTATGATGGCTGGAAAAATATCTGTTTTGCTAACTGGGCATTATCGATGGACACAAAATCCTGTGATTTTAATCCTTTTTGTGTTAGTGGTTAAGTGTTTCAGCAATTTATCAATTAATAAAGAATTATCAATTCATAAAGAATTGCTGCACTTATAAAATTGAATTCACAGAACTTGAAAGTCAGGTGATACTCCCCATTTTTCAAATGGTAAAACTGAGTCTGAGAGAGATAAAGATATTTGCTTAAATTAAACAAATAAAACCCAGTGTGAAATGTGTCAAAGACATTCTTATGTCTGGGTATATTTACATCTTTTTTAAAATTTTCTCTTTTACCTTACTTATTGATAAATGATCTGGATTAAAATCATGTGCTGAAAGAAATAATATTAGTTATTAGTTCAATTATACTATGTATTAAACATGGAGCTAGTAGACATTATTTTCACAAGATCCAAGATTCAGTTTATCAATATAAACAAAAAATAATGTTCAAGTTATACACTAATATAATGGGATATTAGTCTTGCAAGGAACTCTAGAGGAGACCTTATTTAATCTTTAGTACAAAACAAAACAATGTCTAAAGTATTCCTCTGAGATGATGGTACTGGATAGACCATTTGAGGATCTGCCATTTATGTCTCCTTTAAGCACTCTTGCAGATTGGTAGGGTTTGCCGACAAGTTACCCCATCATCCTGGTCACAGCTAAGTGGGTTATGGCTAGGTTAAAGACGGGTTATGGCTGTCCTGTGGCTGTCCAAAAGGCAGCCATTTGGAGAAGGCAATACAGAAGATGGCATGGTGAGAGAGAGCAACAGTGAGGAACTTCACTAGATGTCAACAGGCTCATTCAGTGGGATCATCGACAATGGGTTTTGAAGTAAGTTGTGGACCAAATCATCAGACAGTGAAAAGTATCAGAGACAAACAACAGAGGAAAAAGCTCAAGAGGAGAAGTTATGCAGCAGGAAAAGCCTTGAAATCTAAGAAACCATGAGTCGAAGAAGGCATGGGAAGGAAAGAAGTTAGCTGGGTGTTAGGCAGGTAAATCAGAGCAGAGCAGAGCATGGTTGATGCTGCTGAGTCAACAAAGCCAGTTATTTGATGATCAAAAACGCTGGTGAATTATGGGCTTCATGAAGTCGAACTTAAGTTCCTCTTTAAGCATGGATGTGAGATTTTTTTGGTCATATCTTTATACATGTACTTTGTTTTTATTTATTTATTTTTGCATTACAATTCTTATTACACATATATATCACAATTTTTCATATCTCTGTATATAAAGTATGTTCACACCAATTCATACATGTACTTTGGATAATGATGTCCATCACATTCCACCATCCTTGCTAATCCCCTGCCCCCTCCCTTTCCCTCCCACCCCTCTGCCCTATCTAGAATTTGTCTATTCCTCCCATGCTCCCCCTCCCTACCCCACTATGAGTCAGCCTCCTTATATCAGAGAAAACACTGGGCATTTGTTTTTCTGGGATTGGCTAACTTCACTTAGCATTATCTTCTCTAATGCCATCCATTTACCTGCAAATGCCATGATTTTATTCTCTTTTATTGCTGAGTAAAATTTCATTGTGTATGTATGCCACTTTTTTTATCCATTCACCCACTGAAGGGCCTCTAGTTTGGCTCCACAGTTTTGCTATTGTGAATTGTGCTGCTATAAACGTTGATGTGGCTGTATCCCTGTAGTATGCTGCTTTTAAGAAGTTTGGGTATAGTCTGAGGAGAGGGATAGCTGGGTCAAATGGTGGTTCCATTCCCATATTTCCAAGGAATCTCCATACTGATTTCCAATTTGGCTGCACCAATTTGCAGTCCCACCAGCAGTGTATGAGTGTACCTTTTTCCCCACATCCTTGCCAAACTTATTGTTGTTTGTCTTCATAACAGCTACCATTCTGACTGGAGTGAGATGATATCTTAGAGTGGTTTTGATTTGCATTTCCATGATTGCTAGAGATGATAAGCATTTTTTCATATATTTGTTGATTGATTGTATGTCCTCTTCTGAGAAGTATCTGTTCAGGTCCTTGGCCCATTTTTTGATTGGGCTATTTATTTTTCTGGTGCTTAGCTTTTTGAGTTCTTTATATACCCTAGAGATTATGCTTTATCTGTTGTGTGTGGGATAAAAATTTGCTCCCAGGATGTAGGCTCTCTGTTCGCCTCACAGATTGTTTCTTTTGCTGAGATGAAACTTTTTTGAGACTCCCTTTCTCACTAATCAATTTACAGAGTCAACTCCTATTAAATGAGGTCATTAAAATTGCCTCTGTTCTTGGCAACTTCTAGGACATGATCTAAAAAGACTGTTTGGATTTTCACTAATTTTTCATCAGCCCATTTTCTTCTGAAAATTTTGTTGAAACATTTTATTTATGGAAAATCTAAACCTCTTTTTTTAGAATTATAATTTTTTAGCCATAATCTAGTACTCCAGGAAAACACCAACTAAGTTGTTTTAATCAGCTTTTCAACATTGTGAACAAAAGACCTGACAAGAACAATTAGAGGAGGAAAAGTTTGTTTGGGGGCTCACAGTTTCAGAGGTCTCAGCAAAACCACATCCTCTGGCCATGCCCTACCTACCTACATTTATCACCCAGTTAATTCCTATCAGGGGATTAGGTTACAGCTCTCATAACCCAATCATTTCATCTCTAAACTTTCTTGCATTGTCTCACACATGAGCTTTTGGAGGACACATCACTACTATATCAAAGCAAACTTAAACTGCTAGCCATATATTTACACCAATTAAAATGTTCCCAAGTTTCCCAAGTTCTCTAGTAATGTCATATGACAAAGAACCAGGATGTGTCAACTTGTCAACTTCATTGCTAATGTCTGGACCTCCTTTAATGTACCAATTTAACACTTTGATGTACATCTTAACCTCCCTTGTTGCAGGCAGTGCACCTCTCTGAGTGTAGCCTAAGATTTCATTAACTTTCAGCTTTGTCACCATTTTTTGACTCATAAGAGTCTTCCTCTAGAGCACTTTAAAAGGCACACTTGGCCTGAGCTTTGTTCTTGCATAATGGCACTTTTAAAATATCCATGCCAGATTTAAATTTATAGCTATTAAATTTAGTCTTAGTGACTTAGCTCTAAGTAATTATAGCCATTTGCTGTCTTTTCCAATCTGTGTTCTGTGGAACCTTCCTGTGCTTACAAAGTTGGTAATAGCACACATCTTCTTGAAGACTTCTGGGTTAAATAAGAATTAAAAGATTTATCTGCATGACCCTCAAAGTCTAATCCCTAGAAGATTATTCATAATGGCACTCTTTTTGTAGAACAACTACTAAATCTTGCAAGAACACAAATGTCTTTGTGACTTCAGGTATGTTATGAATCTTCCTGAATCATGGCCTTGTAATCTATAAGGTGGGAATAATAATACCAGTCTCATGAAGTTCATGAATATTAAAGGAGATGCTATATTTGAATTCCCTCTCATAGAAAAGACTCAAATAGTGCTGCTTCTTGTTCTTATTCTTTCTTAAGTTTTTAGTTTACAATATTTACTATTTTACCTTGATACCTTGTTATACTTAGTTATTTATGCCCACCAAAACATTCATGTTTATTTTTTTAAATGAATACTTTATTTTTTCAATGAATACTGATTTTTTTAATACTTTAAAATATTAGAGTATGGCCCCCACCCTTATTTTGATATGGGGGATTGAACCCAGGTGTGCTTAACTACTAAGCCACATCCTCAACCTGTTTTTTTTTTTTTTTGTGTGTGTGTGTGTGTGTGTGACAGGGTCTTGTTAAACTGCTTAGGGCCTTGCTAAGTTGCTGAGGCTGGCTTTGAACTTGTGATCCTGCCTTGCCCTCCTGAGTTCCTGGGATTATAGGTGTGTGCCACCTTCTTGACTACAACATGTATTTTTATTTAGGATTATTTTACTCTTCTATTCTATATTGAATTGGAATTCCACATTGGAAGCTGGGTTTGCTTCAGGTCAACAGCTGTTTCTTAAGGATTCTTGCCAGTCACATGGACCTTGCCTCCTTTGCCCTGTATCACGTGTCATTCTCCTCTCTAACCCTTTCCCACTCTTTTGAGAGTATCAACTTGGATCTAGGGCTTTTTGGACTTTCTTTTGATTGTCTCAATCCTATCTCTCAGTCAAAGTGCTCTTGATTGATATTTTCAAAACTTTTTCAGGTTTTATTTTTCCTTTTTTTTTTTTTTTGGCTCTTCCTATTTTGTCTTTGGTAGAAATAGAAAGAATTATAAAAATGCATGAAAATACTTCTTCTCTGTTTCAGGGAGCCCTGTGTTCATACAAAAATAGCATAGCATCCTTGTGTCTCTTGCCCAGGTGTCTGGGAAAGTCCCAGAACAGAGTCCCAGTTGCCCCATTCAGCTGTGACATGCAGTAACCCGGAAATGAGCAAGATGGGGAAGGCAGGAAACAACTGGGATGCGAAAATGTGGTCAAGACATCACATTAAACACACACACACACACACACACACACACACATACACACACAATCATTTGGAGTGCCAGAATCCATTTTATTTTCTCATTGTTTTCTCCCTGAAATAATTAGTCTAGAGAAAAATCTACAGATGGAGCTCATGTCTATCAGAAGAACTTTTGAAATAACTGCGATTTCACACTTTCCTCTCCTTTGTAGTCCCTGCCCTGGGTATCACTGCTGTGGAGTTCTATATAGGTACACATTACTCATAAGCAGTATAGGGAATAAAGTGAGCTCAATCCTATTGAATCATAAATGGGAAATCTGTATTCCTATCCTGTGTGCCTCCAAGTATCCTTTATGATTTTAATCTTAAGGAAAGAAACTGCATTAGACCCATACTTTCATACCATAAATTACACTATTTTGACAAATAACTGGTCTCTCTCTCTCTCTCTCTCTCTCTCTCTCTCTCTCTCTCTCTCTCTCTCTCAATTATACTGGCAAATTTTGGAGGAGACAGAATTAATTTTGAACACCTCCATCTAATCCTAAATTGATCTATAAGATATAGGCTTTTCCGCTTTTCCATATTGTCCTCATTTTCTTAGATATGCCCCCCTGATCTGTTTTCCTTTTGTACCTATTCCCAGGAGTTTTTCTTCCTGTGTTGTGCCATGAAAATTAAATAGTTAGTCAGATAAATTTAGTCTTATGTGACTCAAGAGATTTGTGTTCCTAGGTCCTTGATCCACTATGAGTTGAGTTTTGTGCATGTTTAGAAATAGGAGCTTAATTTCATTTTGTTGCAAATGTATTTCCAGTTTTCCCAGCACCATTTGTTGAATAGGCTATCTTTTCTCCAATGCATGTTTTTGGCAACTTTGTCTAATATAAGATAACTCTAATTATGTGGGTTTATTTCTGTGTCCTCTATTCTGTACCACTGGTCTACAAGTCTATTTTGGTGCCAATACCATGCTGTTTTTGTTACTATTGCTCTGTATATATAGTTTATTTTTTTATTTTTATTTTTTTTATGTTTAATCAGGATGTTTTAATAGTTTATTTGCATAAACACAGTTAATTGTAGTAATGACTACAGGTTATAAATCTTTACCCCAACTTTTTTTTTTTTTATTGTTGGTCGTTCAAAACATTACATAGTTCCTCATACATCATATTTCACAGTTTGATTCAAATGAGTTATGAACTCCCAATTTTATCCCGTATACAGATTGCTGTATCACATCAGTTACCCTTCCATTGATTGACATATTGCCTTTCTAGTGTCTGATGTATTCTGCTGTCTGTCCTATTCTCTACTATCCCCCCTCCCCTCCCCTCCCCTCCCCTCCCCTTTTCTCTCTCTACCCCTTCTACTGTAAATCACTTCTTCCATTTGAATTATCTTGTCTTACCCCTCCTTTCCTCTTATATGTCATTTTGTATAAAATATTTCACCCTGAACGCGCCCGATCTGGTCTGTATATATAGTTTAAAGTTCTAGTACAGTGATGCCACCTGCTTCACTCTTCTTGCTAAGGATTTCTTTAGCTATTCTGGGTCTCTTATTTTTCCAGATGAATTTCAAGACTGCTTTTTATATTTCTATGAGAAATGTCATTGGGATTTTGATTTGAATTGCATTAAATCTGTATAGTGTTTTTGGTAGTATGGTCATTTTGACAATATCACCCAATAGAAGAAAAAGTAGGCACAAATCTTCATCATGTTGAATTAGGCCCTAACATCAAACAGGGATGAGAGGTGGGAGGGAAAGGGAGAGAGAAGGGAAATTGCATGAAAATGGAAGTTGATCCTCAGGGTTATACAAAATTACATATAAGAGGAAAGGAGGGGTAAGAGAAGAATAATACAAGAGGAAGAAATGATTTACAGTAGAGGGGGTAGAGAGAGAAGAGGGGAGGGGAGGGGAGGGGAGGGGAGGGGGGATAGTAAAGAATAGGATAGACAGCTGAATACATCAGACACTAGAATGGCAATATGTAAATCAATGGAAGTGTAACTGATGTGATACAGTAATCTGTATATGGGGTAAAAATGGGAGTTCATAACCCACTTGAATCAAACTGTGAAATATGATATATTAAGAACGGTGTAATGTTTTGAACTACCAACAATAAAAAAAATAAAAATAAAAATAAAATACAAAAAAAAAAAGAGAAGAAACAATCAAATGGAATTGGTGTGGTCTCTACTAACAGCTTTAAGGACCCAGGGTTTTAAATCTAATGTTGGCTTGATTTCCTCTTTAGCTTTTGATTTTCATTTCTTTCTTTATTTTATTTTTATTTTTTCACTCAGACCCAAAGCATCAACACTTACTAGGTGAACTGCTGTTGACAAAAATGATATTCCTTTTATATATTTTAATGGTAAATAATGCTTCTTCCAGAAGGATGAGGTTCCAAGAAATATTTTGGGTTCTTTTTATTTAGCTTAAGACACTGAGAAATTCTTTGTGATTTGAATGTAAGTGGTTACATTAGAATGTAAGTGGTTTCCTGTTGGTTATATAGGATTTAAGTTTCACATTAAAACTTCAGTCATCCACAAATAGAGGACATGGATAGGAATGAGGTCTGTGAACAGAAATGTCAAAAGTTCTCACTTATGACTGTTGATAAATTCTCTTTTTATAAGACATGCATTGCCATGGTAATGGGGAGCAAGGTCTCATCTGGGATGGGATAAAGAAGACACTGTAGTGTCATGGAGAAGTTTAGTGTGTATAAACCATGAAGAAAGGTGTATTCCTTGATGGAGACTTGGATATCACACAGCCTGCTTACAATTATGGAAATGACAAAGAGCTAAGGATTCTGAGAGTCAGATTGGTCTCTCTATTATTTGAGCTATAATTTCAGTCAAGAGCTAGAATTAGGAGTGGAATTTTCCTGAGTGTTGACACCTGGAAGTGTTTGGAGAGGAACTGGAGAGACATTATTAGATACAAACTTTCCTGACACACCTAAATGTCAATTCATCATGTAAATATTTTCTTAACAACACTTATTTATTCAGAACTCTGATAGTTGCTGTAGGACCTATGAGATAAGAATAAGTTTATCCCTAACTTAAAAGAGATAAAAGTTAGATATAAAATGCGAGTTTCATATTTTATTAACTAATAAAATTTTTAAAAATTCCGTGCACAAAGCTTGGGAAGCAAGTTTAGGAACCTGTACAAACAATTTTTCAGACTTATTTTTTCTTAATAATAATTAGTAAAAGATAACTTCATAGAAAATACCAGTTTAATTCGTTTGAAAATGTGTACATTATACTATTGAGTGTTACCACAATTTGTTGTATACTAACTATATTATTTTTGCCAAACCTCACATTATCTGTACTGGATTGACACAAATCAGATTTCTATTTAATAAATTTATTTTGAAAAAAGGAAGCTTGCAAACAAACATTACCTGCTATAATACAAGGTAATAGTAAAATAAGTATGATTAAACAAAATAATGTAGTTAAATTCTAGAAATGTACTATTGCATGCCAAAGGGAAACCTGTGGTCTACTCTCTCATACTTAAAAGAGAGAATAAATAGAGCTATAAAGGGATCAAAACATACTAGTACCAAATAGAGATTTTTCTTCTTTACATAATTATAAGGGTTAAAAGAATATTGAAGTGCATTTCCTTATACAAAATTTAATGGATGTTCAATAGTCATCTAAAATCATATTTCACACTTGAAATTCACTCTTCTGGCTTGCAAGTTCAAATTCATGTATGTATCTTTATTCAGTCTTACAAGAGTAACACCATATTTATTTATTAACCTAATTTTAAAGATGAGGAAACAAAGGCACAAAGAAATTAAAACAACCCCTGTGTTTAGTCAATGTTAGACACACAAACCCAGATTTTTGATTATCAAAATCCCCTTTTTCCTATACACTCATTATATTACTGTTATATATCACTGTCTCATGCAATATACAACTATTATTTCAAGTTTCTTTATTGTTAAATATCTCAGAAAAGTAATATTAAAAGTTACAAAGTATTTTTATCAAGATATAAGAAGTTCATATTTCCTTATATTAGTAACTGACGATAGGCATTTTATTAATTAGAGAAATATTTAAACTTTCCTAAGGATTTATTTCAAGAGTAATCTATTTTGACAAATGAATTTTATTCATCTGGTTTTGCATACAGGGAAATAAAGGTATAGAGAAGAAAGAGATTTGACCCTGGTCAGCTATATAGAAACTGTACTGGACTGTCCAATGATCTCAGAATCACAGCAATGGAAACAAGTTTTCTTAATGAAAAAATATAAGGTGACAATAAAGGGGGAAGCAAAGATCTAAAGACCATAGTTAGAAGAGTAAGGTCCAATATGGGTTGGACCTTACTCAATAAGCATAATCAAGAGATCTTAGTTTGTTTTAGGACAAAAGTAGGATCATTGAAGGAATAGTCCCCGTGCTATGGTTTTGGATTAATGCTGATGGATAATATAAGGAGTAGAACACATTCATATCTATGTTGCTTCGTATTTTCTGTGAAAGAGACTGACTTCTACACTAAACGGTGTGGAGTGAACATTGATAAGGAGAAATAGAGTTGAGGGTGGGATAAAATGTTATAAGAGATAATGCTACTGCTAGAAATGAGTTCAGGTTTCCCACTTTATGGGCATTAACCCCCCAGTATGATATGAAGTGCAAATGAAGACAGTGGTGTGTGAAAAAATTTGAAGGATAAAGGAAAAAGGGAAGGTAGGGAAATGCAAATGCAGATTCACATTGCAAAAGAAGGAAAAAGTGGCTCTTTTCTGACATTCCAGATTGCTGAGCTTTAGATAAATTTGGGAAAGGTTCTGGAATGGATTTAAAGAGATAATTTATGAACACCTGGAAGTGGATCCAGTGAGAGTTCACAAAAATCTATTCATGATCGAATAACATCCATTTGTTCTTTAGCAAAAAAAATATTGCCTTTTGAATTAGTGTATCCAGTATTCCACAAGCATACTCTTACATTATACATACTCAAGGTTCCATTAAATTTCTGAGGGAATAATGGAGAGGAATGGGTTTAATGAAATAATAAATACCCAATTAGAAAAAAGTTTCCATGTGTCTGAATAAGGGCTATTTAGCAAAATGATATCATCCCAAAATGAGGTTTTTAATGTTGCTTCTCAGAATTTTTTCATATTTAACATTCAGTACAGGGCATGTCTGCTGATGATGAAATCTCTTAGTTTTTATTTGTCTGAGAAAGTCTTTATTTCTCCATCACTGTTGAAGGATAATTTCAACACTTAATTTTTTTCCTACTTTCTTCTTGCTTGAATAATTTCTTATGAGAAGTCCACTGAAATTCTTATTCCATTCAAGAGCTATTTTCATGATTTTCTCTTCTTGTGTTTGTTTTTCTCAGTTTGAGTATATGATATGACTAGATGTTTTGTTATGTTTTGGGTATTCATCTTGCTTAGAATTCTCTAATCTTCGGATCTGTGGTTTGGAGTCTGTCAAAATTTTGGAAAGTTCTTGGCTATATTATTTCAATGGCTTCTTCTGCTCCATTCTGGTTTTATTTTGGTTTTTGATACATCTTGTATTCCAATTCCAATTCCAATGATCTCAGATCTCTATGCGTTTTATCTTTTTAAATGCTCTTTACAGTTCTTAGATGTTTTGGGTTTTGCTGTTGTTGGTTTTGTTTATTTTCCATTTTTTTTCTCTTCACTTTTCAGTATGGGAAGTTGCTACTGACCCATCTTCAAGATCACTGATTGTTTTTTTTTAACTGTGTTGTGTCTACTAATGAGCTCATTAAAAACATTATTCATTTCTTCTAGAGGGCTGTTCATTTTGATTGCATTCTTTTGATTCTTAGAACTTTCATCAATCTGCTTACATTATGCATCTATTTATTGTATGTTGCTTACTTTTTCAATTAATGCTCTTAACATATTAATCATAATTGTTACTACAAAAATCTCTGATCATTTCAACATTTGTGTCACATCTGAGTTTGAGTCTGATGATTGTTCTCTTCAGACAGTATTGTTGTTGTTGTTGTTGTTTGATTGATTGTTTTGTTTTTCCTCTTGGCATACTTGGCAATTTTTTGTTCAAATGTAGATAGGCAAATAGATAAGTAAGCAAAGAGGTCCCTACTAGAAAGATTTATGTTATTTGTCCAAGAGTTGGGCTAGATTTAATATTCACTGGTACCAGAGGCTTCAAATTCTTTCTTGATTTTGTTTCTCTTCTTGACTTTGGACTTTGTTAAGTACTTCTCCTCAGGGGGAAAAAAATCTTTCTTATAGCTTTTTCAGCTGTAACACACTATTATTACATTGGAGCCCTGCAGATGTGGTAGAAATGTGTGGGGAAAGGGAAGTATTCAATACTTTTATTACTGAATTTGGTCTTGGGATTTGGGGGCCTGTGTTTGTGAACTGTTACTTTTATAAGTGTTTCTTCAGTGCAATAGCTTTTTCATTTCCCCCTTATGTGGAACTGGAAAGCTAGAGAAATCTGGAGAAAGAGGATTGCCCTTCATCTACTAGAATAAGACTTAGGGAAAGTCTTCTTTGGAAAGTAGGCCTTTGTCATTCTGGGGTGATCATAATAATTACTCTTCCCATTTTCCCATCAGATCTAGGAGAGGATCTTCCTCAGATTTTCACTATGAGAACCTGGCCAGGTTCTTGAAAGTAAATCCCAGAAATGCATGTGGGTACACTTAAGAATCTGACCCCATGAGTTTTTTCTCCTCTTATATTGGTCCACATTCAGCTTCCAGCAATTTGTTATAATTACTCTTGAGTGTTCCTAAGATTTTATGGCTTCAGAAGCTTCTGTTTCAGGTAAGTAGAAGTGAACTGTATCTCTTTGAATGAAATGATCTTTGAAGAATTTAGGACAGCATTTTACCCTGAAGCTTCAATTTCCTGATGGTTCCAAGAAAAGTCATTGATTTTCAATTTATCCAGCTTTTTTTGTTATTGTTGTAACAATGGAAGCAATGACTTCCAACCTTGTTACATATTGGACCTGCATCTGGAAGTCTTCAATTCTTTTTTTTTTTTTTTCCTGATACCAGGGATTGAACCCAGGAAGGCTTAACCACTGAGCCACATCCTCAGCCCTTTTCATTTTTTTGTTTTAAGACAGGATCTCACTAAGTTGCCTAGGGCCTTGCTTAATTGCTGAGGCTGGCCTCAACCCTGCAATCCTCCTGCTTCAATCTCTCGAGTTTCTGGGATTACAGGCATGTACCACTATGCCCGGCCCTCAATTCTCATATAATTGCCAATGTACATAAAGATATGAAGAATGTGATTAGCCAGTCTGAAGATGAATTAAAGCAGGAGCAACAGTATCTATATAAACTGGCAGATTCATGAACTCTGAACATCTTTGGTCCTATGACTGAGAGGCATATGTTATCGGTGGTAATTCTGGCACTTCTATGAACTAATTATCTACTTTATATAATTTATTCCCATGGGCAGCGCTGAAGAAAAATGGGAACAGAAAATTACACAAATTAGCTAGCAAGACCGGGTGCAGGTAAGTTAGACTATAACTCGAAAACCCTTCACCCCTGAGGACCACTAACACCAACAAAGACATAAAAGCAGTTCACTATTACAGAAAAGTACAGAGCATCTCAAACCATAGGAAGCTTATTTTTTTTATGAAGAGCCTTTAAATATTCAAATTTTCCTTAATTCAACATATAAACATATTTCAGTTACATATTAAGGCCAATTAATTTAGTGAAGAAGGAACCAAAGGCAGGTAAGAAAGATTCAGAGACAGAGAAATAAGGATAAGAAAGAGAGCAAAAGGAAGGGAATGGAACAGCCAGATGTTTTTGGCTTACCTGGCCTCCTCAACTTTCTTATGATTTCACTTCTGCCTCCTAGAACTCCACATCTTTGAGGTTTAGGTTTTTTGAGGTATAAAAAGGAAGGGTGGTCAAAGTACTCTGTTAATTCATAAACACTTATGAAGTGCACATTTGGCTGCAGGCCTGTGCTAGCTCTCTATGTGTGATGCAAAGACCCAGGTTCGAACACTCAGCTCCAGTTTTCTAAACCCATGGCAAGGCAGTGGTCAGATACCTGTGATCCAGGTGTTGCCTTTGAAAAGTTTACAATTATATCACCGACCCTAAAGTGAGGTGCCTCAACCATATCAAATGAATAATGGGTGACGAGGCCATATGAATACCAGAACACACACTCTATGCAAAATAACCAAGAGAGATCAGTGATAGAAGACAAATCATTGCTGGAGGGCCACTGATTTCCCCTCCAGGGTGACTATGAGTTCTGATTCCTACCATTATCTCTCTTGTTTTCCTCTTCTCCTTCAGGATTTTGGAAGGAAAGAGTGGCAAGTTATCTCTTAAAATTGGTCACAAAAGCCTGAACTAGGCGTGAATTTTATTCTCAACTATAAAACACTATGACAACATACCCTGGGAGATATAACCATTAAGTTGTATCACTGACGATACGTGGTAAAAACGAAGTGTGATCATTAGGGTTCCTGGTCCATATTAGTCAGTACTCTCAAAACTCGCCTTTAATAGAGATTGCCTAGGACTTCTTCATCCATTTGGTCTTTCTAAATAAATGTTCACTATTAGAAAGGATGGATTGGTTTTATTAGGCAGGTGACTTTTTATTAGAAATGCAAACAAATATAAAGATTTTTGCAGAACTGTGTCCATGAAAATCAGACTAAAGTATTGTTAACAAGGGGATTCAACCTTGGAATACAGTAAAGGAAGAAGCATAAATCATTTCAATTAAAAAAACACTAAAGGATACACACACACTACATACACACTTACTATAGTAGAATGCATTAAAAAATTGTCTGTGACTGTCATAGAAGTTGTTTTTCCCTAGAGCCACCATTAGATAGAAAAGTGCAACAGAAAACATGGCTCTTTATTTTGAAGAATTCTATATGTTTTAGTCAGTTAATTAACTATGTTTTTAATGAAAGTACAAATTTGTGGTGGATAGCAGTCTCTGGTTCAATTCCTGGCTCTGTCTTTTACCAGACAATTAACTTTGACAAGTAACTTAAACCTTCTGTGTTTTATTTTCCTCATCTATAAATGACAAGAAAAAAAGAGAATCTGTCTCAAAAAGTTGTTGTGAAGATTTAAAAACTCTAAAATGAAAAGCTCTTTGACCAGTGATTGTCACATTATAAATGCTGTAGAGTGGTCCTTATTATTATTACTGTTATTCCCCCAAAGTTTATTTGTACCGAAACTATAAGTTCTAAAGTAATATGAATGAAAAATTTTTTTTTCCTCCAAGACTGTTGCTGTCTTTTATTATGGATTGGAAATTATGAAGCATGCTATTTTTCATTAGAATGTGAACCAGAAATATCTAGGTATTTGTTTATGATGCACATTCTGGGCTTCAATAAAATCAGAATATCTGGATTTTTTTTCTAGAAATATCTATTTTAAATGAGGTGCCCCGAGGATTCTGAGGCAAACTGCACTTTGAAGACAACTGAGCAAACAAGCTTGCACTGCTTTTGATTACTCACTTTGGTAACTCAAATATTATACATCAGCTACTGAGCGTCCTGGGTATGATCTTATTAAATCCTCACTCGAGGCCTCAAAGGGCAACTGCTAGTTTGAGCTTAGTTTTTCAGATCAGGGATTGTGGCTTCCACAATTCCTGGGTTAAATGGTTTGTTCAAGATATGTTCCTGAGGGCACATTGTAGATGGAATTTGGGGATGGAATCAAGTCTTCCTGGAGTGAATTTGGTGTTCCTAAAGAGTCAAACATTGTGCATCCTGTCTAAGCACAAGCTGCTCCTCTGTTGAGAGTTTCTGTCCTGGAAAATGTGAATATTCTCCTTCAAGTTACTCAGGGCTGATGCAGAACCCCCTTTGCATGAAGACTGCATTAACCAACTGCATATTCCACTGAGCAAGTATGTCTAGTAAATAGCCAGAAGGGTGGGTGAAGATCCCTATGTTTTGAAAATTGAAGACCTTGGGGACAGAGTTTATAACTCATTCTCTGTATGCCAGTAGGTGGCATCATCTGAGTCCACATTATCATTCCACACTGTAACAACCCAATGCTTGGATCTTGGATCTTTAATATTTAGTTCAACAGATGAAACAGATTATAATAGAAGAATGGAAAATGAGGCCAGGGATATTTTCAAATGAATTTACTGCCGCATTCTAATACTGGAAAATTCTAGTTATTGCCAACTCAAAGAATTTTAACACAAACCATGAAGCAGGTGCTGTTTGTCCATGCAGAAATGCAAAAATTAATCCTATGAAGTCTGCAAGGATGTGATAATATACTGACAAATAACACTGTTACAATGATAGAGCTCCTGCTAAGTGTCAGTCACTGTATCAGGTGATCCACATAGATTTTTGCCATGTAATTTAGTATTTTAAAAACTCTGTGAAGTAGGCATTATTCAAATACCCTGAGACTGAAAAGTTAAGGAATTTGCTTAAGTTCATACAGAATTTCCGTGGCAGAACTAAGATTTAAATCGAGGTCTTTGAATTGCAACATAAGCTTTTCTGGTAGCACGGTGATTATGTAAAATTTTGTAAAATTGTGTAAACCAAGGCAAAGTAATGAGGTGTCATTAAAACGACATAAAGATAAACTGCTAAGGTAGCTCAAAAGTACAAATAGAGCCTTTGACTAAAAGTGTCATAAGGCAATTTATAGAAGATGTAATGTTTGATTTGGGATGGGCTTTGACATGTGGCTTTGGCTTGAATAGAGGCACTGAGAGGGATGTTAGGTGATTTGAGCACCAGAGGTGGGGCAGATGTTTAAGATACAAGGAGAAGATAAGCCAAGACATGGAAATGTGACCATATTTGGTAATACAGAATAGTTCACTGTGACAAGAATAGTTCACTGTTGAGTAGCTAGAGGAACTTGGAAAAATGGGGTAAAAAACTTGAAAAGCAGCTGGGTCATGTCATAAGGAGTTTGTACTTAAAAAAGTACAAAACATGAGTATTTAAGTCTGTATAGTGTGTGTGTGTGTGTGTGTGTGTGTGTGTGTGAGGGATTTTGGCAAATAGCAAATTTATTAGAAGTTCATTTTTTATTGAACACTTACTGTGAACCAATGTATTATGAGACTTATGGTCTCTCAATTGTTCTTTTAGAAGCTTGCTCTCAGAATATTAATTGGGTGTTAGTAGGAATGATGGATGGAAGTGGGAGACAGAGGATTTAGGAGCCCGAGGATTGGCAAATGGAGGTGGGAGATGAGTCAGATGACTGCTACAATTTTCCAGATGAATAATTCTGGGAGCCTAAACTTAATTTATAGCGTCGATCCCACTGAGGATGTTGCTTTTCTCCACAGGTTTGTCTTCTGATAGCATGGCTCCTGGACTGCATTTCCTGTCTGGCTTCAGCTTCTTGGCAGTGTGTAAGCTCATCATTGCACAGAGGTTTAAAATCATTGCCCTCCTCATCCAAAAGTCAGTAGAATCTTCACAGCTGCCCAACATTCTTTTCTTGGATTAAACACAAAGGTTTTACAAAAGATCTTGGTATATCTGTATTTATTTTCTCACTGACAGCATGTGAATTTTTTCCTGTTTTCCCAAGACAAAGTTTACTCAGCTAAACTATCAGAGGCATCCTAAGAAAAATTGCCTTTGTTCACAGTCACATCTCTTTCTTGCAAAAGCAGACCCGTAGCAGATTTGCTTTTTCTGATTCCTTTTTCCTTAAGGTAAAATGTGTTTAATTATTTTTTTGCCTTTCTCCTCTGAAAAACAACATGTTTCCTTCACTCCTAGTGACATTCAAAACAATTTGGGAGGGGAGATGCAGACAGTGATATTACTTGCATACAGCTCTGCTTCCCTAGGAGGATTATAAAGTACTTTAAAACTACCAAAGAATGTTTATGCCTACACAGTTCAAAATACTTTCTGTGCTTTTATAAGCACCCATACAAATTCCACTTCTATCTATTTAACACTGTGGAGTCTCTGTGAATAGAGAAATCATTCTTTCCATTAAACGAGATTTAAAAAAAATCCCATTGTAAGTAAAGCAGAATTATAATTGCCTAGTTAAAAGCTCCAGACAGCCCAGTTCACTGGGGACACTCCTTATGCATATAGGATAATGTACTTAAAATTATGGCAAGAGAGTGAAATGATTTTATTTTATGGGGATTTCTCCCATTCTTATCTGTGCATTTGCTACCGTACTTTTTAAAATATAATGCATGCTTTATTTTCATGGATTCTTGTGTGAGAGAGATCTGGGGGTCAAGATCTATATATTGTCCTGTTAGAACAGACTCTCATGGGGTCAATTTCTGCTGAGTCAATGCACTGTGGTATTTATAATGGCTATACGAAGATAAGAAGATGGAGTCATGTTATTAAACAGGGCATGTGTTATTAAATAAAACACGTGCTGCCATTGTTTGCAGAATCCCCTGAAACAAGCCACTGAGACATATCTCAGAATCAATCTTCCCTCCTAAAAGAGTAAAAAGAGCTCTTTCATAATCTACCTTCAACCCATCTCAGAAGTCAAGTTTCAGAGTGTCCCTTGTAAAAATATTCATGCATATGTAGATGAGCTAATGCTATCTTATTCCTTCAGGACACTTCTCAAATAACAATACAAGTAATATCTAGTATTCATGGGTCTCTATTACATGCCTGCCCACATTAATTCTAAATTGTCATGGTACAAGGTATGTGTCATCATTCCTATCAGCAGGTGAATGGATGTAGCCCAGGTAGGTTGTGACTGCCAATGTTGCATGGTTAGTGGTAATAATGATAATAATAACAAAACAATAAAACCATAAAAACAAATATTTAAAAAAATACCTACTACTGCATGCTGTGATAAATACTTTCCATGAATTAACTCATTTAATCTTTACAACAACTTAAAAAAGTATATCATATTAGCATCTACCTTTATCAGATGAGGGATCTGAATCTCTTACTGCAATAGATGCCTATTACTTGTTTGTTTGATCTATAGTCATTTTCATTTTCTATGAACATTATCTGCTCAGGAGTGGACACTTGTCCTAGAAATGGACAATTGGAATATCTATCTCCAATAGTCTGAGCTGTTGGTTCAGGGATTAACAAATATCCAAAACTAGCTCATTATCTCAGGGACTTTGGCTGGAATTAATGAGAAAGAAATGTTCTCTTGCATCACTAATTATCTTCATAAATATGAGTTTAGAGTTTCCAGAAGAATATTTACCATGACTTAGGAAGGACCTGCTTGAGAAAAATCTAATATATAGGGGAGTAAAATAATGGGAGTGATGAAATAGAGGAGAGAAGGATAGAGAACATTTCAGAAGTCAGAATAAGTCCTACTTTTGTTGAATTTGTTTTGGATTGAATGTCTTTCACTTTCAAACAATGAAACATTGC
This sequence comes from Urocitellus parryii, assembly GCF_045843805.1. Classification (NCBI taxonomy): domain Eukaryota; kingdom Metazoa; phylum Chordata; class Mammalia; order Rodentia; family Sciuridae; genus Urocitellus; species Urocitellus parryii. The sequence continues at coordinate 211,670,219 of NC_135531.1, read as the reverse complement.
ATACAAAAGAAGAAAAAGAAAAGATATCATGAATGGTTTACATACTATAGAGCTTAAATGATGAGATTGGATCAATAGAGGAGCAATGAGAAGCAGAGATAATTTTGCCCATCCTTGACTGTAAAGCTGACCACGATTCCACAATTGCTATAAATTTTTTTTCTTGAAATTTTCTTTTTCAGTACTTGGGATTGAATCCAGATTCTCACGTATGCTAGGAAAACTCTCTACCACTGAGCTACATCCCCAACCCTCTTCTTATATCTTGATTCATACCATTTCCTGATGAAGACTGAATTTTAGATTTGTTAGAAAAACTTCAGGGTGCTAGAGAGTTTGTGATTTTCTTACATCTTTTAGTAACCTTCTACAAACTTCAGACAAGAACTACTGGAAAGCTGAGGGAGAAGAAAATACAGTCTTGTTAAGAGAGACCCATTTGGTCAAAAGGAAGCAATTCAAGATGGCTGGAATTAAAAAGTATGTATCCTGTAAATGGTTGGAAACCTGAATTTTCTGCCCCTAGCCAGTCATTGAAAATGAAGACAGAGATGTAGGAGACTCAGTCTATTAGCATCCTATTACTGCTGTAACCAATTACCACAAATTTAATGGCTTAAAAACAGGAAATATTTATTCTCATTCAGTTTTAGACTTCAGGTAGAAGTCTAAAATCAAGGTGTTGGCAGGGCTATATTTTATTGAGAAGATTCAAGGGAGAAAACACTGGAAAGACATTCCCCTGTGTTTCCAGCTTCAGGAGGCTGCCCTGATCTATAGGCTCATCATCTCTTCCTCATGTCACTCCAAAGTTCTTCTTCCAGGTCACATCTACTACTTCCTTGACCTTTCTGCCTCCTTTTTCACACCCACTTGTGACTCTATCCAATCCCCCAATCCAGGTTAATCTCCTCACCTCAAGATTCTTGATTTAATCACATCTATAAAGTCTCTTTTGCCACAGAAGGGAATACTTCACAGGTTCTGGGAATTAGTATGTGGATATGTTTGAGAGTGGTCATCATTTAGCCTACTACATCTGCTAGAGGTACCCAGAAAAAGACTAGACCTCAGGTCGGCCCAAGTAACTCCAAATATGTACTTTCCTTGTGACCAAGAGTAATGGCTTACCTGTAATATTGTTTAAATCCTTGAATCAAAAGGAATACGAAGCCAACTCTGGACTTAGCTATTATATGATCTGATAAATTCATAGAGTTTAAGATTCTTTGGGTTTGGACATGCAGCTTTCCAGATGAAGGTTAGGTTTTAGTTGGTGAAAGACATTACACAGATAATTGAACAATTTACTCTTTCATTATATCTGCAAAGAGTAGTCAGAAGGGAAAAAATAATGTGTGGCTGGAGTCCTGTTCAAGTCCTGGGGGTCAGGGAAGGGCTTGGCTGTGAGGAAGGGATGGCATTCTACACAGCCAGCAGTGTAGGCATAGGCTCTGGAATCATTTGCTACCATGTGGATTCAAACAGGAAAAACAATTAATACCTCTAAAAATCGGGGGTGGGGGGGGAGGTGGGGGGAGGGGCTGGTAGCAATGCTTTAACTCATCACCATTTTCGCCATGGGCAGACCATATTGGTGCTCTCTCATTTTACCAGGATCACACAATACCAGCTGGAATGTAGAAATAATTCTGATTAGGAAAAGAGAAAACTTCAGGAAGAAATTTGTAAAGGTCTTAAAGGAATGATTTGGGCTCCAGCAAACATAAATAAACTAGAGGATGAAAAGATAGAGACAAAGTGAATGCCTCTAAAATTGTGTAATTTTTGGTATTAGCAAGTTGGTAACATTTTTGTTTTTCTCTGAGGTCCCTTCTTGACCTCCTGAAAGCACACCATGAAATCTGCTGCCAAAATCATTTACAATAAAGTTATCCTGTTTACAGGTTTTCAATAAGCTGTTTTTATTCTTTGATAAATAAGAAACGATGCCATTGTGCCCTATAAAATAGCAGAGGTTTTACTTGAACAAAATCCATTTGGAAATGTTAAGCTGGTGACACAGAACTAATATGCCTCAAGGTGGTCATTCTCTCTGGATTAAAGCTGGGGAACAATTGTGGCTCCTGTTACCAGGAAAATTACAAAGGGCCATTATGGAAAGGGACAAAAATCTCTGTTCCCAGAGGGGGACTGACAAGCTGAAAGTCCCCCTCTACTTGCCAACACAAAAGCCTGATTGCCTCAGATTGTTTGTTTATGTAAATCAAAAGGGTGACATTAATTCTGCAAGTGGGACTGCTGAGCAACAAAGGATGTGGTGATTGGCTAGATGGTTGCTTACGGGCTCCTGGCAAATCTGGCAAATCCTATTGCATTTATTCTGAACTCTGTCTGGACACCTTTAGGAAAAGAATCTCATCATTATGTACCAAAGTGAATAATTTGTATTTTTAGAGTCAGAGTTGAAACTGTAGGATTTGAAGGCAAAGAGAGGATTTGCTCAGTTTCTCCAAAGCTCTTTCCAAATTGGATTCCAGGGTACATCATGACAGATGTTTCTGGGACATTCAGTGGGGCTGAGTGTAATGGGAATAGTCTTCCCGAAAGTGTTCAGCAACCTACCACTAAAATCAATGAGGATGCGACTTATATGGACCGGACCCCACCAGACTACAGGGTTGAACCAGGTCCTGAAGATGTGTCCACAAAAGGAAATCAGGAAGAAAGAGGAAAATCACAAGGGAACATTCTACTCAACTGTTCTATGGATGAGAAGATTCTAAAAGGTAAACTATTTCCCTTTTTCCTCACTTTAGTAGTTTTGCTTATAGGCTCACTCAGGTGTTTTTTTTTTTTTTAATAAACTGCTATTATAGGAATGAGGAAGAACTGTAGTTCCATATTCTACTAGGGCTGCATGACATAATAACTGAACCTCTACCTCTGGTAAATTCAGGCTTGTGTATTTGATAGCTCTATGATCTTGGACAATTTTCTTTGTCTTCTTTGTGTCTGTTTTTTTTTTTTTTTCCACTAGAAGAAAGCAGAAGAATCTTTACTACATTTGTGGGATAGTGGCAAGAATTACTAAAAGTTAGTTAAATGTTAACTACTGTGATTTAATATTATTACTGAACAAAGAGAATTCAGAATTTTGAAATCTCCTGTCATACATAACTAAAGAGGTCTGCATTCATGATTCTATCTTATATAAGCATAAAGGGAGAGAATATCAGTAAAGAAATTAATTGCTATATAAATAAATGAAATCAGTTAAAAATCAGAAGTTAAATGGTAAGTTTTAATAATCATAATTCAAAATTTAAAAATCTACCTAGAGTCTAAATTTACATCCCTTGAGCTCTCTCTCTCTCTCTCTCTCTCTCTCTCTCTCTCTCTCTCTATATATATATATATATATATATATATATATATATATATATATCATGTTATAATACTTGTATTTCCCCCCACAGAAAACCCAGAAGATCACCTCTTTATTGTTCATAAGGCTATCACAGATCTGTCTCTCCAAGAAACAAGTGCTAAGGAAATGACATTCGGAGAAGGTAATGGGAACTAGAGTTTTCTACACAGAAATTGTTTGACTGGATATGATGACAGTTTTCACATGGGATGTTGTGTGAGTATAATGTTGAGAAAGCAATTGAGGCACTGACTTCACAAGGCTGCAATAGGCAGATAAGAGAGTGTTGACTTATCTGTCTGTTCCACTGCAGGAAGCATTCCAGATGACTCAAGACTCAAATTGCAGGGATTGGTACAACTGATTGGCATACCAATTCGATATCTGTGTCTTAATGTGTTAGCCCACTTAATCAACCTTTCTTTTTTAATTTGGTGTCTCCAAATCTTTGCCAGGCACCTTGTGAAATGTAAATGTTTCAAAAATAGGTTTACCCTAAAAGACAATTATTGACAGACAGTTTAAAGTAACTTTGTAAATTGATTTGCTCTATAGGAAAATTCTAGGCCTCTGATATAAGTACAAAATGGTGAACTGTTTCTTGTCAAAGAAAGCCCCTATTGTGATGAAGTTAATTTTAATTTTGTTCTTTAAGTAAATGGGGGAAATAAAGAGAACATTGAAGTGACAAATATTTAATTTTTAGTAAACTGAAGAGGCCACAAGACACAAAATCCTTTAGACATTACTTCTAAGAAGACACATACATTCAAGCAGCTTTCAAATAAAGTACCCAATAAAATCTATTAATCATTTTTTCCTCTCCTGCCCCTATAAACATCTTATCTAGAAATTTAAACCAGTTTGTCAGACATAACTAATTTATCTTTGAACCTTAACAGGGAAAATATTGAAAAGACTACTGGTTGAAATATTAGAACTTCACATAAAATAGCAAATATTCAGGCAGACTGGAGGTGTTTGGCAATTTCTTGGACTTCTTCCCTTTGCTGGACAACTCTCAAACTGTCTGCTGACCAATACATAGATACATGAGGGAAAAGGTAGCAAATAATAGTTATTGTCAAGCTAATACTTTATCAGAGATAACTTATAAAACTTAAGATCCCACAAAATGAACTCAAGACATTCTTTGCTGAAGTCTTTTTTCTTCTAATGGAATAAGCCTTTGGGGGCAGGGATCTAGAGCCACCTTCAAATTTCTATTCTGGAGACCCACTACAGTCGACAGTTTTTTAGGATCTTCCAATTTGACTAAATGGAGAATGAAAGCAGACTCTATTTAATGCTATATGGTCTTATCACTGAATTTGTCCCTGAATGAGTCCTTTCTTGTCTGATGAAACATGGACTGTGTGCTTTTTTCCTCTATGACAGAGGCAGAGGTTTGGTGTCTTTTATTTTCACTATGGCAGAGAGCTTAAAAAAAAAATCTTGAAAGGCAATGCTCCTGGATAAAAATGCTAAAAATATTGGGGAAAAACTATAACTTAAATTCAAGTAATTTCATTGGTGATAATCCATGCCTGAGTCTTGAATATGAATAAAAATGTCAATTTCTTTGGTTCTTCTGGAAAAACAAACAAAGCTTGATATTAGAGCAAACATTCTAATGTATACTTATATGCAATGTAAAGATGTAAAGAATATTGACTGGATGCCAATGAACTGATTGCAGCTGTATACTTAATGTGGAGTGACAACCCACTTTTTCTCTGTAAGATTATAGTCTTGATTCCTACAGTAAAAAATAAAATAAAATAAAATAAATGAAAGGAAACTAAAAACTTTGGATGAAAGGGACTTATGAACAACCTTCAGGGAGAATTGTAGAGGGAAAGAACAAAGAGAACAAAATTGCCTCTCACCTTACTTAGATATAGGATCTAATGGTGTTGGAAGGTGATGGTGAGCCCAGACCCAGCAAGGGACCCAACTCAGACCTTTCTGATTCTTGTACACTACAGACTGAAGCTTCCTACAGAAGCTGTTTAGGGCAAAAGCTAAAAAAAGAACCTCTTCTTTCTTATAATTAATTCTTATCATGTTCCATAAATATCATTGAAGGTATACTGACATGATCTAGGTGTTTGAAAAATGGCAATTTCAGTGCATTTAAGCCTTTTAAATGTTACTGCACAGTAACAAGTAACTTGTGTCAATTGCTTGTCGTTTGGAACATGCCTAAAATACAGGCTAATCTGGCATTATGTAACAATGACCTCTGCATGATTTCAAAATCTGGGCAGGTCTCAAGACTGTTTTTTGTGGCTTTGGTGGGCTTGGTGCCTAAGTTGCCAGCCCTGTGTGCTGACCACATGAGGGTCTTTGCTCTTCCTTCCATACCTGACTACCTTAGCGCAACTCTGAGAAAGAGAGCATCAAATGTCAAGTTTGTTACTGTGAGTGTGACCATAGGCAGTCATTATTTTTTTTTAAATTTTCCTTTAGGGCTGTGTTTGTGTATGTGTGAAACAGATCCAAACATTCTATTGTATATATTATATTTCCAGCTTGACAGGTTAGAGTATATTTAAGTGTTTCTCAGGGGATATCAGTCTCACTAAATACAGTGGTACACAAAATAGAATTCCATAGTCAAACGAGGTTGTGTTACAGCCTTTCCTGGAGATTTACAATGTTCATTAACATTTTAAAGGCTCGGATAAATTCCAAAGAAGCTTATTTAACTGTATTTAATGCAGTTATTTTCCAAACTAATTTGACCATGAAGCATGTTTGATTGTGTAGAACATATGAGTAGCCCAGAGTTATATCCCATAAAACACACATTGGAAACTGATTGTCCAGAAAAATAATTTAGAGAATAACAAAGTAACATCTCAGTATGTTGGAACCTCTGAACATCTCAACTACCTACCTGTTGATTTTGCTATAGGACATCAGTGGGAGAAGATTCCTCTGAGCAGCAGTAACCAGGAAATAAATAGTCCAAAAGAAAGAATTGCCAAACAACCTCTAGAAGAGAGAGAAAACGAGGATAGGAAGAACAAAGCTCACCAGGCAGCAGAAATTGAATGGTTGGGATTTCACAAACCTAGCGAAGTTGACATGCTGCATTCTCAACATGGTGAGCAGGAAGAGGTTTGGAATGAAGAAGCTCCTGAGGATAATGATGATGATTACAATGATGATGAAGACGAAGTTCGAGTGATAGAATTCAAGAAAAAATATGAAGAAGGTTCTCAATTTAAAGAAGAAACGGAGGCAAGTGAGGACTCCCCACTGAGCAGCCCCGGCTCCCAACCTGTGACACCCGATGAGCAGCCAACGTTAGGAAAGAAGGGAGATATCTCCAGAAATGCTTATTCAAGATATAATACAATATCCTATCGGAAAATAAGGAAGGGGAACACCAAGCAAAGAATTGATGAATTCGAGTCTATGATGCATTTATGAACTAACTGGAACTGAGAATTTCTCACACTCACTAAAGAAAAAGCTAATTCCATTTGTCCTGAGTGGAATGTTTCTATGCCTTGAGTTATCCCCCGCCCCCCTTGAAACACAGGCAAGCTTATTGTCTTTTTTGCTGTAGAATGATATGGAAATAACCTTAGACAAAACTCAGTCTGGTAATCTCAAATCAAAAAGCTTTAGATTCATTCTTGAGCACTTGCTATTTAAAACTTTACTAATATAGCATTATGTGACCAGCATTAAAGAGCCAGACCCACTGGGGACTCTAGCATGATTTGGCTTTAAAAGTGGCAAAGCTGGAAAAGGTAGCCATCAAATCAAAGAGATAACTATTTGAAATGACTCCTGTATTTCTTCTGGTGTCTTTCTCCTTTTAAGCATGGTTTTTATAGACTCTGGTAATAAACTTTCAAAAATTCTTTGCCTTATTACCCTAAAAGAAAACATTTTGAGTGGTTTTCCTTGGCATCTAGTGAGTGATAATTCTATGGGTCACCTTCCTAGTGTCACCATTCACTGAATTTTCTCACTAAGGGGCAGAGCAATTGCAGGAGAATTCTGTTTGCTAAATGTTGGCTTTATGCTTTCAAACTGAATTAAACCCATTGTGAGGGTTGATACAGGGAGGGGCTAGAAGATTGTGGGCAATAGACTAAGGAGTTATATTGGATAGTTGTATTTTTGTGACTGAAAACAAAATCTTGTCTAGCACAATTAAAGTCATAAAAAAGAAAAATGATGATTTTAGCACAGTTTTCTGAGAATGTCCCTCTCTATTATCATGCTTTCTCTTATTAACAGTATCTCAGAATAATTTTATTTCCTTAGAAACCTGAGACAATGCTAGTCACAACTGTACTAGTTACTATGAAAATGGAAATAATTATCTTAGAATATTTTTAAAGTAGGGTGTGAGCATATATTTTTAGTGAGAAAGTTCTGATAGTTGTTGGGAATATGTAATTCACTGAACCTCAGCCCAAATCAAAAAAACTTAAAATTATACTTGTGGAGCTTCACTCAAATCAATGCATCAAATAATGTATTGAATATTTATGAAAAGAGAGTCTATATTTATATTCTTACTTAGTTTGTTCCACAATGTTTCCTTTCATGTTTCCATATATATATTACCCTGAACTTTCTGTTGCCACAGTTAAAAATATCTTTTGGCTCCACAAATAAAAAGACAATTACTTATTGTCTGAGTGTAATACAGTTTTCATTGTACTATTCAGCCCTTTGTTTATTTCTTTTTCATTTTGTGAAAAAGCCTGAGTTATTCCTTCTAGATTATTGCTTATTTATGTGTAACAAATCCCACATGTCTTAATGGAAGCTTCTTTAATTCTTTCTGGTTATATAATATTTTTTTTCCACTAAATACTTCCATTTAGTGTTTGCAAGACTCAATGTTATTCAGGATTAAGGTGCTCCTTTTATTCTATTTCACAATTACTACAGAACCTGCAGATTTCATTTGAGACAACATGAGGGAAGTCAGATCTTTATTGATAATGTTAGGTAGGAGATGGGTGCGCTAGGACAATTTTCTATTTAGTTTAGATCCTTTAAATTATTTCACCTAGAAACTCTTTTCTTTCCCTTATGATTTTCTACTTTACTTCAAAGTACAGTATTGTGTTTTCCATCATGGAACAGGACCATATTGTTAGTCCACCTTAGCCTGCATTTTGAGTTATTCTAAATGAATAACTGTGATGAATTCCTGTGAAACTTGAAGGAGATGGGTGGTCTATGGGTAGGTGACATGGCAAAGCAACTGGCTCTTATGTGGCTGCAGTATATAGAGTTTTGGTCTTTTTAGCTGTGTGTTCTTACCAGACAATTAACCAATTGTGAAATATTTTTGTCAACAAAGACTATGTTAGGGTATGTTCAATTGGTAAATGCTTCAAGTTCATGGATGGGGCAAAGTGGTTACAAGAGAGCACTGACACTCGTCTTCAGCATTGGCACGTGTTGCCTTAATGCCGTCACAGAGTTAAGCTACCTGGAGAAATTTGACAGGAATTTAAGTCTTTGTAGCTTAGCAAAGACAAGGTCCTGTTTCAGATTATGTGAAGGATACTCAACATATTTGAAAGGCACATGGGACATGATTAAGGCACACTTTGGTAACTACACATGAGGTTTACCTGAGTCATTGTGATTCCAGGTTCAGTTGGAACTCTGGTATCTGATAGAAAAGAAAATTGGTTTATTGTGCAAATGCTGATATTTCTTGCATGACCTTTTGTTGTCATCTGATTAGAAATTAATAATAGCTTTATTTGTCTGTAAATATATTGTTATGGTGAAGACACAGAATTTGTAGAACCTATCTCTCTATATTAACATTTAAATAAAGAACTGCTGTGTCTGGCTTGCTGTGAATAAAAGTTTGTGTCTTTGCTTCTGGTTTCTAGACTTTCTTTGGCCACCTTTTAAATTTTAGTAAGAAACTTCCATATTAGCAGCTACTAAGAATATCAATAATTGCCTTTTCAAAAATCAAGAGAATACCTCATTTCAATTCGTTTGCATTGTTTATTTCAAAAAGGTTTTTAAATGATTACATATGAAATTATAAAAACTTTCTGGGAGATAAATAATATACAGGAAAAAATTCTATTACTTTGAAAGAAACTGAGATATTGTTTTAGTTGCAATATTAACACCAACAATTTGAAAAAAATACACATTTATCTTTGTAATTGTCAAGGTAATACATTTAAACTATGCTGGTATTTTATAGTAATTGTTTCCACATATTTACATGGGGGTAGTACTTTTGGCACATTTTCAAATGGATAACAGACATTTAAGTTTTTCAAAGTGATAAGGAAAACATTTAAAATAAGTAATAATAGAGAATTATGGAAAAGGATGAAACACCAGGGTATCATAAAGAAGAAATATGTTTGACCATATGAGAAAGGCAACCACTTCTCTTAAAGTCTGAACTTTCATTGCTCTATAAAAACAAGAGGGCTATAAAAAGTAATGTCAAAGTTATATTTGCCAATATTAAAATATCAAACTGTAGCATAACACCATAAATATGAGGACCCAAATCTTTACACAGCTCATGAAGAACACGAGATGACTGGGCCATACTGTCTACACAGACACAGTGACACGGGGCGGGGGGGTGGGGGAGGGGAGTAATGGGCAACAGAAATCATCTAGAGACATGGCAAAGTACAAAACACACTGGTGACATCTAGGAACTAGCTGCCAGCTCAGGGAAATTTTAGACATAAATTTAGAAAGCTATTTGTTTTTCCTAGAAATTAAAAATTATCTATCCAACTCCTTCTTTATAATGACTTTGGTTGATCATAGGCAAAAATGTGGTACATAAAGATGTCCAAATTGACTCCAAACTCCTTTATGCTCTATAGCTTCAATCGTGTGTTCTCTCACTAAGGAATGTTTTCAGGGAATCAATAACAAAATTATTCAATACTCTTCTTTGTCTTGTTTTAAGCCCACTTCCTGTGGACTAATATGTATAAAACTAGTGAAATTTGAGCAGTGTTTGAAGGAGAAGAATGAGATCATTGTGCACAATCATGAACAGAAGAACAAGCACCCTGATAATTTAGAGTTTGATTACTCCTTCAAGTCTGCAAAACAGTATCTAGAGTGAAAGTTCACTTGTTATTGAAACTGTTATATGGAAGGTTAGATTAGACAAAGCCATGTAACTAAGATAATTAAAATTATTCAGTGACATTTAATTTCCTTCATGTTGCAGGTGGAAACTCTGGGTTTTACTTTCTCCCAATCTATAGCATCAAATACACACATACACACGCACGTGCCTTTACAAAAATTGATGTTTTTGAATGGTCAGGAAAAGATTAAAATCTTCATTCATGTTATCAAAACTTTTAATTTCAATATGTAATTTAAAGGCTTTTATTTATGTAGAGATAGATCTGTAACTAACATCTTTAAACTCACAATTATCAATTAACAATAAAATAGAAAACCTTTATTTAAAAAATATTTATTACTTATTTGATGGCAGTTATCATTACTATGATCTCAGCATATTCTAAATTATTCTAAATTACCCTATATGATTTAAAATGAGAATTTTCACTAGTGTTTTGTTTATGTGTTTTATAAAGCAAAGGCTTACATAAATTGGCAAAGGGATCTGAATTAAAATGGTGACTATAAGTTGACCTACTGCTTTGAAAATAGAGGCATTAAGTTCATTGTATCTGATGGTATTCCCTCTGCTCTTTCTCTTAGATACAGGTACCAGCAACTGTAAGCTTCATGGCAGAATATAATACTTTATATGGCTTATTCAAACCTGAAAGGAACAGGTATTTATAAAAAAATAAATATTTTTTACAACAGCCTTGGTTAAGATTTCTTTTTTCATTTCAAAGCATTTGAACTTGTAGCAATCATTGAACAACCTATGTTAACACTGGTTGCAAAAGCACTTTAGTGACAATCTACACAATGAATGGAAGTTAAGAATCATGGTTTCTATTTTAAATTGAAAGTCTTCAATTTTTTATTTTCTAATTCTATTCAAATTGAGCAACTTGTCAGCTTTGCTTAAAGATTTGGGGAAGAAAGATTTGGGGTTTACAGGGAAGCAAACCTGTACATGTCTATCACTCATATTTGATACAGAAAGTAGAAAAGAACAGGTCTTTCATGAAGTCATGTATATAGATCATTGCAAGACATAAGGGAGTTGACACACTTATACTTAATGCACAGAGAGATACACAGCTTCTATTTCCTCTCTATCCAAACATAATAGAGATCACAGAGGTTTGACTCCATCTTATTTCATTATCTGTGATACCAATAACTGCAACCCAACTGCAGTGCCTAGTGTGTAGAAGTGCTCAACAATAATAGCTCCTCTCTTTTCCTGTCCCCTCTTATAATATCTTCATTTTTTATCCAAGATATTGGAATCTTCATGTGAGCTATCATTGATGTCCTGCATTCTGAATCCGGAAGTTAAATTAGAAATATTTGAACCAAAAACAAGTCTCAACTTCATTCTCTTGCATAAGAGCTCCTCGAAAATCATTCTAAGGCATTCATGACATAAGAGTTGGCTGGAAATACTGAATTCCTGTGACTGGTATCCTTGTTCTTCTATAGTTCCTAAGACAATGGCAGAGCAAGGTATTTGAGTATCTAAGAGAGTGTTTCCAAATTAGTGTGGTGAGGCTACAGATACATTGTGATCATGGCCCATCAGAGTCTGCAGCCCTGTGGATGACAGCCAATTAAATGTCAGCAAGCAGAACTGAGCAAATTTGGTACTGGTCATAAAACATTGTTATAACAACTGACAGGCACAAAAGCACTTTGAGGGTTTGGTAAATTAGCTTTTTGGCCACATAAATTCTGCCAAATATTATCAAGGCTATCCTATGTTCAAGTTAACAAGATAACAAGATACATAGACTTTTTTTCTGTTGAAAAGGCAATAACTAAGCCAATCCAAGTACAACTGAAGCCCCCAATAACACAACTTCCTATTGAAGAATTCAGGGCTGATTTGGACCCCAAAGTGCCCCTTCCCAGGGTGTAGCATGAGAAGTACCAGAAGAGTATAATTGGTTTGGTCAGCAATTCAATTAATCCTTTGCCTAATTGATCTGACTTGTGTTTCTCATTCATATAGCTATTTTTGAAAAGACTATCTCATTTTCTATTTATTCTCTTATCTGCAATCATCAATTATTTGAATAAAACATCTTACATTGTTATAAATGTGCAAAAAATATTTCCCCTTCCCATCCTTATAGTTTTGCTTTTGCATACTCAGTTGGATGTTGAAATTGTATTACATAGACAGTCAGAACTAAAATTGTCCAGTTTTAACATTAACTCAACTGAACAAATATTTCAAATATTTTTAAAGTCTTTTAAAAAAATATGAACAAGAATAAGCATGGCTATCCTAGGACCCAACAAAGAGGTTGCATATCTCTTTCTAAGGTCTGTGATAGGACAAATTTGTTCAGGTCAGTGGCCTAAAATGAAAGAATGGTCCCTGAATCTGAAGAGCTGAATTCTCATCTTGATTCTCCAATTAATTGGCCTGTGATTTTTATTTTTATTTGTTTTACTTTGTTGGTACTGAGGATGGCCTCAGTAACCAGGGGGCCTCTACAATTAAGCTACATTCTTAGACCTTTTTATTTTGAGATAGAGTCTTGCTAAATTGCCCAGGCTAGCCTTGAACTTGTAATCTTCCTGTCTCAGCTTCCCAAGTACTTGGGATTATAGACATGCAACACTATGCCCCGTTTGGCCTGTGAGTTTTAGACAAGTAAATTATCTTCAGGTATTAATTTTCTTACCAAAATTATTGTAAATAATCTGATTTTTAAGATTTCTCTTAGTATGCATAAGTACTGGTATATTTATGATGAGAATTTTATTTTGATCAAAAAATAGTTAATTTCTCCCCAAATTTCTAATTGTTATCATTGGGTCCACATTGAGAGCTTTGCTGTTTTCCTCAGGGAGAAAAACTCCAGGACAATTTTTTCTTAATTCTCTTCCTAAGAGTTGTTTACCTCATTTCTTTCCTTTTTCGTTATGTTTTCTTAACTTTATTTCTACTTTGAAGTCTTTTAGAGTATATTTTTTAAACATACTTCATCCCACTAATGCTGTTAAATCTAAAATAGCATCTGATTATTTTCATATAAAATTAATATTTTTTCAGTGCAGTATTTCTGCTTTGTTTCAACTCTTCTCACTTTTCCCCAAATTAGAGTATCTTCAGCAACCAAATATATTTTTGGTTACTACTATTTTTCTTTGCTTTTTAAAAATTAATATCCACAAAAATCCAGGAAGTTACTGGTATGAGCAATTATTTAAAAGTGCAGTTTTAAAAGCACAAAATGAGCTGAAACAATTTCTACATTTAGAATTAAATATTTTTATAAAGACCCCTTCTTTCTTACTTAAAAGTTTTTCTATGACTCAGACTGAGAATAAAAGACTATGCAATAATCTAGATCAAAACCCAGCTATTAGGTGGGGTCATCAATAGTTGATCAGTACTGTTTTAAATTGCTAGGTAAAAATGAATGTATAGAAATTTCAACAGAATTGTAACTCTATGTGCATCTGATATTTTTCTAGCCATAAGAACTCATGCAGTTTATGTTTGATGAAAAAATAACAAATAAAGGACCAGGTTCTCTGTGGGTTTAAAGACAGTCATTGTGAATATCATTGTGCTCCCCCATGTCTGTTACCATTTCTGGTTACCTGTGGGATGACACCAGGGAAACCTGCAGAATGAGTTCCTGCATAGGGCAGGAAATAGGCGATACCAAAGGCCACCCTGGGCTGAAGGACTCCAGTCCACCAGGACTCCAGTCCACCCAAATGGTGGACCATTTCCCTGAGTTATCTTTTGGTACTCTAAATATTGTGATTTTAAAAAAATCTTCCATTCCATTGAAAATTTAAACTACCACTGAAAAATAGAGTCACTGAGTTCACTGTTACTTTCACAGTTATCTAATGGGTTGACCAGGCAAAACCTCAGTTCCTCTTCATTCTTCAAGGTACTTTTCGAATTTCCACTTTTGATGTGGTTTAGTTGGGTCACAAGCAGCTACTTTAAGCATCTTCTGTGGAAAATTTCCTTCCAAGCACAACAACTGATGATAGTTTTCAAAAACAATGTGATTTACCTGGAAAGAAAGAAGATCTGGGAATGAGCCACAGACTGAACTTGATAATAAAGATATATATATCCCTAATATGTCTCCAAAGAGATGAGCAACTATATTTTTGATTTCTAAGGAATTCTCCTAAACTAAATTAATAACATAAACATGGGTTTGGAAGTATTAGTTTGTTTTGTCTCAAACTAAGTTTTATTTTCTCCGAGCTGTGAGATTATTAATTTTGGGGTAGCAAAAGATGAATTTTCTAATGATATGGCTGATAACTGTAAGATTTAGAGCATAACAAAATCCAGATGTCACTGGGCACCCCTGTAATCCCAGTGGCTTGGGAAACTGAGGCAGGAAAACAGTGAATTCAAAGCCAGCCTCAGCAAAAGCAAGGCACTAAGCAACTCAGTGAGACCCTGTCTCTAAATAAAATACAAAATAGGGCTGGGGATGTAGCTCAGTGGTCGAGTGCCCCTGAGTTCAATCCCCGGTACCCACCCTCCCAATCCATGTCATTTAATGTATTTGACAGATGATGAATACCTCATTGGTGTTGGTAAAAAAAAAAAAAAAAAAAAAGCCATGACAGAGAATGAGTTCATTAATTTCTTAATTAAATTCAAGTTTAGAATATATATATATATATATATATATATATATAATCTGTATTACAGAATGCCAGAAATGATGTATTTTATTTATGATCTCCTAACCATAATTTATGATAGTACATAGTGCCTGATGTCTAAAATCCACTGCAGTATTTTAAAAGTATGAAGCTTGAAAATGCCCAAGGTTTATAAAACAGTCGGCCTTGAAGAAAATCATTATGGATTGTTTACAGCATTCATCCAGTAACTAAGTCACTTGTTCCCAGCCTAAAGTCACTCAATAGAAACCAGTAGTGGAAAAGCACTCCATGCCCAAGTCTTCCATTTATGACACTAATTCTTTTAGGATGGTTGAAATCCAGAGCATTTGAGGAGTGCTGACCTGGAAAGCACCTTTTAAATGTAGATTCAGGCATATCTAATTTTAATAATCCATTGTTGTCTAGTGTCAGACTTAACTACTACACTTCCTTTCTCCATTAGGAGGTGCTGGAATCTTTGACAGGTGGGGCCCAGTGGAGCTCCATAAATTATTCTGGGCATGTCCCCCAAGAGGACTATGGGATCCTGGCCTCTTCCCTTTTTTTTGCTCCACCACACACTCCTGCTACTGTGTGTAGCCCTGCCACACTGGCCCACAGCAACAACAAGGTTGACTGATCATGGACTATCATCTCCAAAAATGTGAGCAACATAAACCTTTCTCTTTATAATCTGATTGTCTAAGCAATTTTGCTATACTGGTGAACAGCTGGCTAACACAGGGACTTAGGAGGTATAATATGAAAACTACCAAAAAAACTGAAAAAAGAAGAAAGACCATGACCAGATATTGATTTCCATGAACATCTAGTAACATCAAAAAGGACACAAGACAGCAAGCAGCTATGTAGAATGAAACAAAGTCACAGGTACAAACAAGTTTGGGGGGCAGTTTTCTAGGCGTTTTTGTTTGTTTGTACCAGGAATTGAACCCTGGGGGGATTTTACCACTATGCTACCTTCCCCAACCTTTTTAAAAAATATATATTTACTTTGAGACAGTGTCTCACTAAGTTGGTTAGAGTCTTGCTAAATTGCAGAGGCTGACTTTGAACTTGTGATCCTCTGGCCTCAGTCTGCTGAGTCATTGGGATTATGAGCTTTCTAGTTTTTGGTATCTTAATTAAATTATCTTCTTTACCAAATCAACTGTTTAGGAAACCCTACCACTAAATATGTTCTTACAGAAATCTATTCCAACCTTCAATTCTGGAGATGAAATATGTATTGTGCTTCTTATTGTCTTACTTTTTCCTTCTCTTTCTCTACCTTCCTTATTTTCTTCCTCCCTCCTTTAGCACAGGGTTAAAGAAGGAGAAGGTAAAGTATAATTTATTCAGTAGATATTTTTGGATTTCTTAAACTGTATGCAAGACAAAATTAGCAGCTTATACACTAGCAATTCCTATTTTTTTCTGAACAAATTGATAATAATAATTATCATTAAAGAGAAAAATGTTCAGGAGGGATTAATATATAGTAGAGAACACTTTGGGGGCAGCTCTGGGAAGAATAATAATTTTCATGTAACCAAAGCATACAGTGGATTTGGTGACTATCTGCAAGTGAAATGGTAGAAAATTTGAGAAGGCAGTCCTGAGATTATTACTGCTATTTCAAGATCCTACATGACTTTGTATCCTGTTAAAATACAATTGGGAAAAACTGAGAAGACTTTGGGAATGAATACAGTAGAACAGGCACATTTTGATACATATTAACATTTAGACCTCTTGAAAAATATTCCCTGATCCAGTAGCATCTATCTGCTAATTTCTATGGTGTAAAGACTGTCTTCACAGCTGTTTTCAAGCTATCAGTGTGATATCACGGAGCACAGAGTTGGTAAAAGATGCACACACTGGACTTCTATAGCAGGGTGAGAGCTGGTTCCAGCTCAGGTCTCTGGGAACCACAGGGGCTGAGAAAACATCTCCTTGTATGGAAAGAGGGCAGGACAAGTAACTAGAATCATTCGAAGAGCAGGATATACAATAAGCACATAGTTTCTTGCTTTTTCCTTATACTCTCCTTGTATGCTTTTCTGACAACCAATGTTTGGGTTATAGCCCTTGTTTTTGGCATTGTTGACTGAATGAAGCAAATTTCTTATAGAAAGATGTAGCAATATAACCAAGAACCCAGGGACTTTTATTTAAAAATTATTAATTTAAAATAAATATTGAAAAAGAAAAAAAAGACAATAATTTACAAAAAATATCTGTTTCTTTCTCTGAGTAGAATGGTGATCCATATCTGCCTCCATTGACACAAACACATTTAAAGCTTCCAAATGAGGATACTGACAATGAGGGTTTTATGACCCATTGATTGAAAGTTAAATTTCTGGCAAAGAAGAGGTACATAGATTTTGCTTACCAGTTCTGGATGAAAGACGGAGGTGGATTTATGCAGCCATTTTAGCCCTTTGTTTTTGTTATCACAGGGGTGCAGCGTTAGGGATCCCTCATCAGGGATGGGGGCCAAACACCATCCTTTATGTTTAATTAGTCTTAACCAGGTGTAATTAAATTGTTGAAGCTGGAGAGGAAATGAATATAGAGAAGGTCACTTCAGGCAGCTAACATAGGTAGTGGTTTTGTCAAACATTTGTGTTAGTAATAGCTAAGAATATAGGCAATCTGATCTGATGATTTACATTCAAATCCCAGTGCTACCACTTTCAATTCTGATAGTATGGGCACATTATTTACCCAGTCTAATCTCATTTTTGTAACTTTTTATCTTGGATAGCAAATGCATCTATGCCAGAGGGTTAGAGTAATGACCATTGAGTTTCTAGCATACAATAAGTCTGCAATAAATGTTAATTATAACTTAAAAACTGATGAGTACAATTAGTACCTATCCACATATGAATGTTGTTTCAGGTGTTCTGAATCCCAGACAATGCTAGGGCTTGAAGAGTGATTAAGTTTCCAAGCCATAGGTAGTTTGAGGGAGATCCTAGTCACAGCCTTCAGTTTCTTTGGTGGAAATTATTATGCTTTGTTGATTCAGACTATCTAGACAATTGGACTCCTAGAGGCTTCATTCTGCTGTAGGAAAGGTTTAGATCTTTTTCAGCTGATAGTACAAGGAAACATCAGGTTGCTGTTATGTTAGCATGCCCCAGTTCATAGAAACTGCTCTCGGAGAAATATAGTTTTGGATAGTTGACATTGTCTAAAATAAATACTGATTCAAGCAATGGAACCATGTTTTCAGTCCTTAAAAACATTTTCTACAGTTGTTTAAAATCTAATATCATCTGCCTGGTCATTTTACTCTAAGGCTATGGCTCTGTGGGAAATTTACTATTTGTACTAATCCAAAAATGTTTGGAAAAAAATAAAACTTCTGGTAAAATCTATCTAATTGCTTTTGCCTAATAAATCATTCTCAGTATAACTGAGATTTAATTCAGATTATCGGGTTAAATTAAAGCCAGTGTGTTGAATCTTATGACTTAATTTGTATTCCCTAGACAAACATTAGCACCAGCTAGGAGTTAGTTGGAAATGACGAATCTCAGTCCCATCATGGACCCACTGAATCCAGATCTGAATGAATAAACCCCCCTGATAATTCCTGTGGACATTAAAATTGGGAAGAGTATGAAAAAAATGACATCACCAAAGGAGGTTATATGAATACTAAGATAAGCATATTACCCAAAAAAAGGAACATCTTAACTGGTTTAGAAGTTAAAACTAAGGAGACTTTTTAGGTAAGGTAAAGGATAGGGTTAAATACCCCCATCTGAGGAATTTATTCCTTTTGAGCTCTTTTGGATGACTGCTATAGTCATGGGCTTGGTATTAAGCTTTATTCTTTATGATAAAATATAACTTTTATTACTTTAGCAAACCATAAGAGGGAAAAGCTAAAAATGAACAACCAGATGAAAAGGAAGTTGGGGTTTATGGAAGGTGACATAATTAATACTTTGATCTCCTAGTTTGCCTTGGAGAGACTCAATGTTTTCAAGAACAGAAGCTGGTAGTGGTAGAACACTTGTATAGCATGCACAGGGCCTGGTTTCAATTCCCAGTAACCACAAAAGAACAGAAATTGGGGTTTCAGATGAAATAATGGTTACTCAAGCACAATAAATACAATAAGTACCTACAATGATGAGTCTTGAAGAAGTGCATCATTCAATATTCTTATATGATGTAGACTAATTGTAGTTTTTTTTGTTTTACAATTTATGGTTTTGTTTTTCCTCCTCTGATTTTTAATAAGTAAAAGTCATTTCTTTCAATTGATTCTTTTTGACACTTTCCATTTCCCTCTGTCTTCTCTTTCCTAATTAAGAAACACTTCCCTTGGATTTGTATTTACAAATTATAAGTGAATTAGAGCAGCAGAGATACGTTTTCTTCTATTAACAGCTTTGAATTAAGAGGTAGAGATGGGATGTGCTTGAAAATGTAAGCAATGTCTCAAAGTCGAAGTAAAGAAGCAAGATTTAGTAAACCTAGACTATCACTGCAAAATATTTTTTTTTTCAGCAAAGAGTGATTTGCAAATTGGGGGGCTGATTTCTACTCATGAATCTGTTCCTGTGAGTCCTATTTGGCATCCAAACCAGATAACTACTCCCACAGAAGGTAGAACTGTGAGGGAACATATGTTGGAGAGGGAGGTGTGATCTCTCAGATCACCTCCAACACGGCAGGAGCCATCCCTGTTCTATTTCCCCTGGTCCTGCTCCCTCTCCTAAGCATTCTGCTCTGAGTTTGTGGGAGTTTGGCTGCAGGGTTTCCATCATGGATTGTAGATTGTGTGAAATCCATGATTCCCTTAAAATGCTGGAATGATTACTTAAAATTATGTACTCTATTTTCTTTATTATTTTATCCTCATATGCTTTGTAATTTAAAAAATATTTTTTTGCTCTTATTATTGCTGAAGAATTAACAGAGCACTAGCATTAGTTACTGTATGTTTCCTGTGTGTTACCTAATTCAGTCTCACCCCCAGAAGCAAGGACTGTTTTCCCAAAAGTTAAAGAACACATGCAGGTGAACCCATTCTTGCAAGGAAAGGACCCAGGAGCCAGTCCGTGGACTTCAGTACCCACTCCTTCACTTCCTCAGTCACTGACTTTGCATTTAGGGGTGGACTATTTTACAAAGGCCTTAGGATTATAGAAAAATTTAGAGACTGGTTATAGATTTCTATTGGTTGAAGTTACATTTCTCAAGTTTGCAATGAGTATGTCAAACATGGTACCTATCCACTATCATGAGATAGAAACCCCGAGCTGGGCATACCTGGCTGCTCCCATCACAGTCTTCCAGGATGGCTGTGGTGTTTTCAATGGAAACACATTTACCCAAGGCCACGTTAATAAGCTAGGAAGGAATATATAAAATATGAATTAATGAAAAATATTTCAAAGTAGAACACAGCATTCAGACATGTTTAGAAAACACGGAATATAAAACTATAATAAGGTTAAAAGATAGTTAAATTAATAGCTTAGTATTACTTAGCACTATATGATTTTATTGGTGGCTAGCTCTAACAGAGACATAATGTAATCTTGCTTCAATCTGTCAATTTAGGCCTGCAATTCAGTCACAGAGCCAGCAAACAGAAGCTTTTAATTAACCCTTTCTTGGGATGCCAAATGACAAATGAAGAAAAGGTGGCAGGGAAAATAGTTATTTTCTTGTCTCGAGTTTATCTGATGCATATATTAAAAGTCAATGCACATACTTGCAATTTAATCAAATCAAGAGTCGTGGGCTATGTTCCTTGGCTGACCCTCCGAGCTATCTGGCTGCTTAGGCACTGAATCATGGATAAATTGAGTCCTTCAAAGAACAGCAGATTCCAGCTGATTCCCTGTCAGAATCTGTCTAATGACTCAAGCAAGCTACAATTCATTATAGGAAAAGTCACGAAAGCTAATATAGAGCCAAGCATAAAGGCACTTTCTGGCAGGCCCCCAGGTTTTTAATGGATTTGCAGGGTCAAATATGGAGGTAGCTTTCTATCAGTCACCATTTAATGCAGAAAAATGTTGGTTCCCTTACCCTCTTTGACATCCTGGGCAGAGCTAACGAGAAGGTAGGTTGATAATGCAATTTAGGCCTTTCAGCTTTCTGGAAGAGCAGCATAGATCTGAATCTATATTATAAGAAACAGGAAAGCCTCCTGAGCTGGGAGGTGGTAAGGGCTTTGTTGCTGATGACACTGTTTTTGCACCCTCCTGTTTTATGGAGCTCCAACTCTGGTGCTGCATTGAAGCAGGTGGCATAGCTCATCCGGTTGCCAGACTTCCTAACTAGGGGCCCCCAAAGTTTGGTCCCACTTTTGCATGCATAGATTAGCTTGCAGAAAAGAGTCCGCCTCAGGAAATGAAGAGTAAAATAAATGCAGGAGGGAACTGCAACCTTGGTGTGCCAGAAACATGCCCCCTCATAAAGATATGAGAAAAACTTGGGCATGCATAAGCCCAGATTGGAATGAGGTCTTCCAGAGAAAGTTGGAAAACGAAGGACCCTCAATGAGAATGGTGTACTAGGAAAAGCAATTTACTCATTGGTACTGAAATCTCAGTTCTCCCTGGAAATCTGAAACCATACCTTTGTTTCGTTTTGGAAGAGAATTTGCACCATTTTCATTGGATAGGAAATCTTACATACTTTCAAGGCATAGAAACAAACATTAAAAAATAGTAACAGGTTGGTAACTTCTGAGGTGTCTGGCAAATAAAAACACAAATCAACTCCAGAGGATGAGTCTCCATCAAATATCCTCAAGGAAAGCTCTATTCACAATTTAAAATGACCAGAATGGGGATAGAAAATCCACCATTAGCAAATGAGGGCAGCCACAGCACACAGAAAGATCCAGCTAACTTCTGGAGGATGGTCAGTAGAAGTATGTGAATGAAGAATAATCCTGGAGTTTAAAGAGGGCAAATCATGCCCAGAATCTGGGCAGAGATGCAAGAGCCTATATTTGTGGATCAGGAAGCAAATATTCCACATTCCACCAGTTTTGGGAAACTGGTTCCAGCACAGCTGAACCTTCTCCAGAACTTCTCAGAACCTTCTAGGTGTTGGTGCTCAGCTTCCTGCTCAGAATGTAATGAGTGCTCCTCAGATTTACTGGACTGGGGAGCCTGTTCCGCACAGATGTCACTTCTGGGAATGCTGTTTGAGAACCCCTGGCTTAACTGAGTCCTTTGTGTTTATTTCATACAATTCCTTCCTTCAGGCACAGAAAGGCAATGGAGGGAAAGGGAAATCTGCTCTGTGCCTATGTCTGCTTCTTTTCTTTATCTGAAATTCTCTTTCTTTCCCTTCTAATCAGAAATTCCTGGGGAAACAATTTTTCTTCTTAAAGAAATGGCCTATGAAATGCTAAAGAATGGTTATTCTTCACTTCATTATGAAACGTTTTAAGTTTTTTTTAAATTTTAAAGTAGTTTATCCAAAATCAGGTCGTGCATAGATTTTAAACTTTCCGTGTAGAATGATTTTATTTTCTAGTTCAGGAGGTGGGAATTCCCCAGTTTATTACAGAATTGTTAAACTTTAGGCTATAGGCAGTTTGCCACAATGTAATCCTGTGGAAAAACATAATGTTGGTGAGGTTCTTGTATTAGTTTCAGATATTTTTAGTTCAAAAAGAAATAATTTTTTGTTTGTTTTTTTTTTTTCAAATCCAAAAGAAATTTCACTGGATTTAAATTCCCAAGTTTGTAGGTTAAAAGACAGGAAAACATGGAGTAAGTAACAAAAACATGTGGTGGAGTTGACTTTTTTTTTTTTTAAGTTTTTAAGATTGTTTATCCCAAATAAAGGTCAAGTTGATCTCATTTTGAATTTCCCGGAAAAAGGTCCTAATTTTTTTGTGGATAATGATAGTACTCCCTCCTGGTTTCTCCAGAAGGTAGCAAATATTGTCTGTATTAAAATTTATGTAAGAAAAACAACAAGCAAAAAAGGAAATAGCAGGAAGAGCTCTGTTAAAATATTTTTTAGAATATTGCAGTATTTTTATGGAATACATTCATCAGCAGAGGCAATTTCTTTAGGGGAGATTTTCAAAAATTTGGTAGGAATGCTTATAAAAGTGTCACAGCTGAGCCAAAAGATAGTTTTATAGCTCCCTCTGGTGGCTAAAGTTGAGTAATGATATTGTAGTGATTCTGTTAGGAAAAGAAAAATTCTCTATGGTGAGAATTCTAATTTTTTTTTCCTGTTTTAGGTATTAAATTTAAAAATATAAATTTTATTGTATGTATATATTTGACATGTTATATTTTTGAGTTACCTAGGGTAAAATATCAGGTTGAGACACCCGAGGTAGCTGCTATTCTATTTTGACCTAAAAAAAGGAGACTTTAGAGTACAATATGTTATATATAAACCGGTTATATATATTTATTTATTAGTTGAATTTATAAATCAGAATGAATTTGCAAACTAGTTTCTGTCTTTAATATTCTTCCTGAAGTTTCCTAATATGGTTAATGGAATGTCTTAAGTTCTTGTTATCAGATTTGCCAGGTGGGGAGAGTGGTTGGTTTGTAATAATCTACTTTCTGGCAAGAAATGAAAAAAATGGCCTGAAAGAGCGGGATTACTCATGATTTAGTTTGAGAACTTCTTGAATGGGAAAAAAAAAAGACACCCTGAAAGAACACTAAAAAATGCTGGAAAAATTTATAAGTAAATAAGAAATAAAACAAAAGTGATTACAAATAAACCTGACACAGGAAGAGCTCTATCTAGGTGGCAGTTTGACCAATCATCCTTATGCCCATTCTATGTTAGATGGCCCTATGTCCTACCATTCCCAGAACAGGTTTGGAATGGCTTCCTCCCAGGCTCTCCCGCTACTTGACCCTCTTAGTGTTGCACTCTGTTCAACCTATATGATTTTCTTTCCTTTTTGTTTGTACCTCTCCTTATGTCCTGAAATTTTGTTATTTTCTGATAGCTTCTGTTATTTTAAATCCCTCTTTGAAATTAAAAAAAAAATCCTGATTAAATTTTATCTTTTTGTTTAACTCTGCTCAATAAATTCCTGTTATATTTTTGGGGAGATAGAAATAGAGAAATAGAGATAGAGAGGAAGATAGGGAGGGAAGGAAAGGAAATCCTAACTCTCCCTGCAAGGACCTGTGTGATCTAATCTCTCTGCACCTTCCTCTGGTCCCATTCCCTCCTTCACACTCTGACAACAACAGTCTTTTTTCCAGTTCTCAAGTGCCCTCAATTTTCACCTGCCTTAGGGTTTTGCATGAACAGCACCCTCTTCCTAGCCCTCTTTTTTAGATCTTAGCTGATGCTTTGTGTTTCAGGCCTTGGTTTCAAAGTCTTTTCCTCAGAAAGGATTTCTCAGCCACAGTGACTTAGAACTCATCACCTATACCCTAAATGAGAGTTATGTTTTGTATTGAAATTATTGTTTATTATCTTTTTTCCCTATTCAACATTTCAACTTTAAGGGTTTTATTTGAGGGAGGGGAGTACTAGGAATAGAATTCACCCACTGATCCACATCCCCAGCCCTGTTTTGTATTTTATTTAGAGACAGGGTCTCACCGAGTTGCTTAGCACCTGGCTTTTGCTGAGGCTGGCTTTGAACTGGAGATCCTCCTGCCTCAGCCTCCAGAGCCACTGGGATTAGAGGTGTGTGCGCGGCTCAACTTGAAGTTTTAAAGGAAGGAATGGAGTCTACTTTGTTTATCATCCAGTTCTAAAATGCTGCCTGGTCTCCTGACGCACAACAGGAATCTGTTGAATCAATCAATGCATATGGCTTCCTTCCTCAAGTTTAGCCACGTTTAATTCTCAGCTATGTCTTGTCTTATGGCAATTCATAGTGTGTGTTTATTTATAGTGTAACACGATCAATCATTCTTTCCCACGCATTTTGGAAGCATTTTTGTACCACTTTTGCAGAGTTAAGAATTTAAATCGTCACGTGAACTTACCACACCACTGGCTCTCACAATGGGAGCCTTCAAATCTGGAAAGACATTCTCCAAGTACCACTTGAAACTTTTGCATTTCAGTTTCTTCCGAAGCTCCCTCTGCTGGGTGAGGTTGCCCACCTCAAGCTCTTGGTCTATGAGGTGATCCCCGTGGCCATAGAACAGCTCCTTGTACTCATCCAGCCAGACCTCAGCCACCCGCACCAAGTTCCGCTCCACGGTCTTCATGCGGTCTTTGGGGAAGGAATATGGATTGTCATTTCTGAAGATGTGGCCCACTCGGGAGCAGGGAATGATCTCAATTTCTCCACCACACATCCACACCTGGAACAATTTAAAGATAGGGCTTCAGTTATGAAGAGATTGTTTAAAATCATGGGCAATGGATGACAAGGAGCCACCTGGAGGTTTTGTTTCTGCCAGCTTGAAGTCAAGAAAACACTCTGGTGTTTTCTGAAACTCAGCAGGGTTTATTTAGTTTTGTATATTGCGATGTGGACCATTTGATGATTACTAAGATAAAATTTCCTTCTTAACCTGCAATGTAAACTTCTTTTCTTAAAAAAAAAATGCTTCACAGAATGCCAATGTATAATAAAACATGTACAATGTGACTATAAATATCAAAGGTATAAAATGTGAGTTCCTGTTTTGGTTGAATCATGGAGATGTAAGTGGATGTCCATTTGTTCACCTTCTCCCCCTTTTTTAAAATGTTTATCTTTTCTCTACAGTTGTTATTGTTGCATTATAGTTGTACATAATGGTATGATTCTTGTTACCCAATATAACAATAGAATTTGGTCAACATCCCTCCCCAGTATTCCCCACCCCTCCACCAACCCTCTAGTCCCTTTCCCCTACTGTACTGATCTCTCTTTGCTTTTCATGCCATCACCCCCCACCTTTCTCTTCCTTTTTCATCTCTAGCTTTAACATACTCTCCTTCTCTTATCCTATGAAGATCCTGGGTCACAATTCAACACTATTCTTGATCAGGAGCTCCAAAGTCCCACCCATTTTACAATAAATCACCAACCCAACAGAAAAGCAGCTGCCCTTTTGACACTTTACAATTGCCGTTGCTAAGGCTTTCTTGGGTGTTAATTTTGCAGCAGTGATTGATTTTTTCCAAATTCAATCTGAGATATGAGAAAATTAATCCAACGACCCTAAAATTTCCGTGAAATTTCCTCCTAGTGTGTTACATATTTGATCATATTAATAAAATGAAAACATGTAAAATGATAAGCTCTTAATTGTAAAGAAAATTTAATTAACAAATTTGATAATAAACTTTAATAAATAAATTTGGTAATACCTTAAATGAGAGCTCCATATTTTCTCCACCCCAAACATCAAGTCCAGGGTCATAGGTTCCAAGTTCAAAAAAGTAATTTTTATCAATAGAAAATAATCCACCTGCCATGACAGGGCACCTATAAAAATGAAAAGATTACTTTTAAGAGTTGGTCCTCTGTATGTTTGCATTACAGTTAGAGGTGTTTCTGAGAAGCCACCAAGAATAGGGAGGTCTCAGGATGGAGTCACAAATAATGCTTGGGAGATGAGTTCTCTGGTTCATGGTGCAAGACTTGGTTAGTTCAGCAAAGATTTGGCCTGGAAGTAGAATTTTTCTTTGTTATTTAAACTGTGACATAAACTCTCCGGGGATAGAATTTTTAAACATTTACTTAAGGTTAAACTAGTACCAGGCACTATTGTATTATCTGTGTATTAACTTAAAATTCCCCCAAATCCTGCAAGTTTGAACCATTATTAAGAAACCTCAATGCAGAGAAGGTAAGAAACTTTCCCAAGGATGACAGACAAGTATGATGTACATCTCAGGTGCACACTTAGGCAGTATGGCTAGCTGCTGTGCTCTGTGACTGCGCGGTACTGCCTCTCAACCATGTGTGAAGCTGATTGACAGCTTGTTCTGTGGCAATCACTGCTTAATGCAGTTTATATATACACACATATATATATAATCAGATTAATTTTCAAAATGATATAAGCAGTAGGCACTTCTATTAATCTTCACATAGAAACAAGGAAACAGATTCAAAGTGGTTAAGTGAGCTAAAAAAAAAAGCTCATACTACTAGTAAGTGGTAGAGATGAAATTGAAACCCAAACAGTCAGACTCCAGAGCCCTCAGTCAGACTCCAGAGCCTTGGGGGACAGAAGTGATATTTTAGTCAGCAGGTAGACAAGGCAGTTACCACATTCCATGGTGGTTGCCACTGAGCAAGCTGAAAGTGGGAGAACACACAGGAAGCCTTCATTTGGCTTCAGGTCTAAGCTCTGTTTTCAATCCAGCTTCTTAGTAATAAAGTCCGAATTTTAATTCATATTGGGCTTCTGAGTCTATTTCTTAATTTATTAACAGAATTTGGCAACTGTTTCATGGAGGAAGTAGGATTAGACTATGAAAAAAATCTTACTATAGCTATTATAGTGATATCTCTATGACTATTATTTATTTTTTTTTAATTTTTACTCACACTTACTTTAATATTATGTGAGTTATGCAGCATATTCCATGAGTTTGTGTTTCTCACATTGTAATCCAAGGAAACAGGAATAGTATCAAATGGACTTCTCTAGGCTGATTACTGGGATAGGGTACAATTAACCATGTAGAAAGGAGTTTTAAACTTGAAAACTAATTTCTCAGGAAAACCTGTTTGCTTTGGTAATGTATTGTATAGACCCGAAGTTCTTGAGTTTTTATAGAAAAATAGATTACAGTTATTTTGTAAAATTTGTTTACATACCTTTACAAAAAGATATATGTCTTCTTCTTGGTCTTAAATTTCACATACTTACCGTATTATATCAGTTTCTTTGATTTTGTTTTTTGCAACGACATCTGGAGGAATTGTTTTCCAGCCGAAGTTCATGGGCCATACAAAGATACCTCTTTGAAAGTTGTCCACTGTCATATAACTAGTCCAGGAAAACAAAACCGAAACCAAAAATGTGTGACCTGAGATGAGATGCAGCCTATGTAATTCATCAACTTGGCTCCAACACTTATTCAGGTATGAAACAGGTGCTTCTGCAGGTCATTTTAGATCTTTATCTTTTAGTAACAATTCAAGAAAATTTACAATTTGTACTGATGATAAATTAACCAGATTGCTTGCATTTAAATTTTATTTTACTTTTAATAATTCCCTAGCCATTTTGGAGGAAGAAACAACAACTTATATACAACATATATGTTTCCTGGAAAAGGAAGGATTAAACTTGAGGAAAATATTTTGAAGTTCAGCTGAATTTAAAGGGGGAATCTATTAAATAATGAGTCGTTGGATTTATTGCTATTTAGGGTGTTATGATATAAGGTTTAGATATGAGGTGTCCCCCAAAATGACTCATGTGTGAGACAATGCAAGAAGGTTTAGAGGTGAAATGTTTGGTTATAAGAGATTTAACCCAATCGGTGCATTAGTTCCTTGATAGGGATTACCTGAGTGATAACTGAAGGTGGGTAGGGTGTGACGGGAGGAGTTGGGTCATTGGAGGTGTGCCTTTGGGAAATATATTTTGTATCTGTTAAATGTAGACTCTCTCTGTCTCTTCTGCTTGCTCTCTCTCTCTCTCTCTCTCTCTCTCTCTCTCTCTCTCTCTCTCTCTCCTGATTGTCATATCCAGGGCTGCTTCTCTCTGCCACACTCTTCTGCCATGGAGCTCTGTCTCATCTCTAGACCCGAGGAATGGAGCTCACCATCTATGAACTGAGACCTCTAAAACTATGAGCTCCCAAATAAAGTTTTCCTCCTAAAAATTATTCTTGTTTTGTCTTTTAGTCACAGCAGCAGAAAAGGCAACTCAAACAGGGTTAACTTAAACTTTTTAGGTTTACCAAAGAGATTATTGGACTGACTGGTTCTGATCTCAAGATACTATCATGTATTCTCATTTATTTGAATAGATAAACTGTGTATTTCTTAGATTTTCAAAAATGCATATTCAGGACCAGAACTTTATGCTGTGTGTGTGGGCAAAGATGCACTTGGACATATGTATGGCAAAATTACCTCATATCCTTGTCATTGATGACTTCAATTACTGGACAGGCCACTTTCTTTCTACTTAAATAAACCCTTTCCAGAAGAGGTTCCAACCAACCAACATTACATTCCACATGAGAATCTAGGAATGTCAACACATCACCTAGAGAGTAAAAATAGAAAATTTAATACATATATATATATTCATATATATAAAATTTGAAAATATGATCTACTAAGTGCATATAGGTCAGAGGTGCTGAGGACTTTTCCAGAAATGTAGATGTGAGATGTAGTCTTTTATTCTCCCTGAATGCCTTGTCCCTGTAACTTTTTTTCATAACGATATGAAAGAACGTTGTTCATAAGAGTTTTGTGGGCCAAGCATTATCTGCCTTTGGAAAACAATTGAAAGCTACTAAAATGAGCAGCAAGTCTCCAAAGAGAACACTCAGCATTAAGGATAGCTGCTAAAGTACCTTCTACGAAAGTTTGGTACCATTACTTCTTGGGGTGGTGGTTGTGAGAGTTTGCTTTTCAGAAGACTAGAAAGATTTTGACATGATGGGTTTGGCCATCGGAATGATGGAGAAAAAACACCCCACATAATAGAGGTGAAAAGAAACTAAAGTGGAGGATCCAGCAAGACTGGGAAGTACTTTTAAATGAATTGCTGGAAAGGGGAGCAGGGAGTAGGGAGTTGTTGTTTAAGGGTATGGAGTTTTGCTTTTGCACCATGAAAAGGGTTCATGTTCATGCAGATAAGTGAGTATACATAAACTACTGAACTGTACACTGAAAAATGGTTAAGATGATATATTTTATATTATGTATATTTTATCACAAGTAAAAAAGAGTTTTAAGAGAAAAAAAAAGAAAGAAAAAACTTGAAAGATGAAAGTATTTGTAAGAATTCTTTATTTTCCTACCGTTGGTTGTATGAAGTGACACTCTCCCTCCAACAATATCTGAGTAGCATATACAATGCTTTAAATGATTTTATGTAAGTTTGCTATATGCATGTGTGTGAATGTAGGGTCGACCAGAATATGAGGCCCCAATCTCTTATGTAACCTCCCAGGCCCAATCACAGGTAAATAATGAAAGCTTTACCTGGCAGGCATTGGGAGGGAAAGTTGCCTTCCCATCAAGACATGGCACCCAGCCAGTGCACTGCAGTCTCTAACTGGAATTGGGCTTTCCTACCTCCTGCTGGACTTGCTCTTATGTGTATTTGTTCTCGCATCCAGAGGTCTTTCTTATGCCAAAGCCCCTATGAAGAGTGCCTTATGGGAGGTGGATTGGGTCTTGAATACATTTTTCTCTACTCTCACTCAGATTTTGGTGCTCCCTGGTTTCTTGCCATTCCTATCTCTCACCGTGGCCCCAAAAGCTTTGGAACAGGAGGAGCATTTTGTTTTGGGCCCTGCTCTGAATCAACATCCAGCACCATCTCTAGAGCAAAAATGCAGGATTGCAGAGACCAACTCTTTCTCCTGTTGAGCATTTAACTGATACTGTTGTAGTAAATGATTGAAGCTTGACTTTTCTTTTCATTTTGGCTTGTTATTTTCATGGACCACTCTAATAATCAGCTGCTCAGCTAACATTGATTACCATCTATATGTGCTTATTCTCTGTCAGACTCTGTTCTAAGCATATGGGTTTGATTTTTATTCCCATTTAAAAGAAAAAGAAATTGAGGAACCAAGGACTTAGGTAACTTTTCCAAGGTTGCCTAGCCAATTAATGCTAATGTGATATTAGAAAATTGGTAGCTCATTTCATAGCTTGTGTTCCTTAAAACACAAACAAACAAGTAAACAAAGCCAGAAAGAGGCAGAACTTTGAATGAATATGGGAAGGCTTAATGAATAAAGTAAGAATAGTTACTAATGGTAGATTATTATTATTATCTACAAACTATCAATCAATGACATTCAGTATCATATTGTGATGGTTTAGATATAAAATGTCCCCCAAAACTCATTTGTAAGACAATACAAAAACATTTACAGGATCGAGTTGTAAGAGCTTTAATCCAAATAGTGCATTAATCCACTATAGGGATTAAATGGATGGTAACTGTAGGTAGTTAGAATGTGGCAGGAGGAGACAGGTCACTGGGTTGTGTCTTTGGAGTTTATATTTTTCCCCTAGTGAACAGAGCTCTCTCTCTGCTTCCATGTCCTGAGTGATTTTCTTCTTCACACTATTCTGTCATGAAGTTTTGTCTTACCTCAAACCCAGAGCAACAGAATCAGTCATCTAAAGACTAAGACCTCTGAAACCATGAGCACCAAACAAACTTTTCCTCTTTTAAAATTGTTCTTATCAGATCTTTTGGTCACAGCAAGAAAAAAAAAGCTGACCAAACACATATTAATCACTTGGTCACCAATGGATTTTTGCATGAGGGTAAAGTGATCAATTTTATCCCACTATTATAGGCAGAAGCCTTCCTGATATCTGCCTGCTCTTGAATATGGCAGATACATTTCCCAATCATGCTCTTTGAGTCTTGTTTTAGGGCATTTCAGCTTATTTGATAATGGAAGATTATTGCTCCTGCTCTGGCCTGAATGTATTTGCACTCCCAAATTCATATGTTAAAATCAACTTTATTTCCATTTAAGGGGGCGGGGGCTTAGAAAGTCACAATGGGACCTTCTGGAATGGGATTTTATAAGTGCCCTTATAAAAGTTGTCCATGGGAGTTAGTCTCCTTTGCCTTTCCAGCATGTGAGGACACAGCAACTTTGAAGCAGAGAATGAGACTCTCTAGACACTGAATCTGTTGGCAACTTGATCTTGGACTTTTCAGCCTCTGGACCTAAAAGGAATAAATGTGTGCTGCTTACAAAATTACACTGTTTAAGGTATTCCGCTATTCCGGTCGGAATACATCTCCTAACCATGTCGTCTTGTACAGCCTTCTCCCCCGTGGGGAAAGGCTCACGGTGTTTTCTAGATGCATAGGGCACACATGCATAGCTTGTGAAGACCCACTTGGCTAATGGTGTAGAATCTGATAACCATAGTCTCCTTTCTCTCTACCCCTATTCATGATCAGATCAGAACCAGAGTTTAAAGAACATCACTAGTACACCATCTGTCCCCATCCCCATCACAGACTTACAGGGTCAAAGGAGCTTAGATTGACTTTCTTAGTGCACAGGGGCACCAGGATGGGTCCCCAAATCTTCATTCACATCCCACCTGACTCAGATCATCAAAAAGATTCTCATTTACCTGTTACTAGAATCTGAGGGAAGCACAAAATAGTCTGAAATTTTATATTCTTTTATTTGGGGAAAGAGGAGAAATCTCCTATGCAGGACTGCCTTTGCTCCACTTTCAGACATTTCATTTTAAAATAACATCTCAGGTTTGTGTTAGATAAGAAAATAAAATCTCTGTGCAAGATTTTTAATTGTGGTGGATAGTGGATGTGGACATTGTGCACAGTGTTACTGACCCTAAAGGATATACAACCGAAGTTGTTAATTGCTTTTATCTCCATTTCTGCTCTTCCCAACCACACTGGATAAATAACTTAATTTCTTTGAGCTTTCATTATGGGAATGTTTTCTAGGATCTAACAAATACCAAAATTCTTAATAACTGTCTAGTATTCTCCCTTTTTTTTCAATGAATGTTCAAACTCAGGCTTAGAATAACTCTTCTAATCTTGATTATAACCTGGCAGGATTTTCTGTTTCCTAAGACTAGGTCTGAGTAATGCTAAATTGTTTGCAGAAGAGTTTCATTGTAACTTAAAAAGAAATTTTCCTTTTCCTATCTGAAGTTGCTCAATGTGCCAAACAGTTTTGGCTCCTTGTTGAGCACAGACCCCACTACTCTCCCTAAACTTATATTTAGTCGACCAGCATGGCAAGTTGCTGCCAGCACTAATTAGTGCTAGAGTGTTATGTTTAGGGTTTCTTAAGAGATACTGGCATGGCTTACCATTTCATTTTACATAATGACCTAAAAGTGATACTGAGAAAACCACCTGTTTAACCTGTATCAGAAACAGGTTTGCCGAAGGAGGTCCACTGGTATCTTTCTGGAAATCATGGAGCTGCCAGGAGTTAGATGTCACTTGTGCAGTCACTGAAAGTTAGTAACTGTCATTGGAATGTTCACAGCAATGTCAAGAATTTTGCTAAATGAATTGTCATGAAGGAAATGAGAATCCAATCTTTACTTTGACTGTCACTGGTAAGCTTCCCCACTGCACTCCTTCACATGGTGAAGGATTCTTAGAGATCATTGCCTACATTTTGAAATCCTGCTTGGGCCTTTGACCTCCTCATTTGCCTCATGATAGTGATTGGACCTATTTTTTTTTTTTTTTTTTGCCTGAGTTAGACTCAAATGAAGAGCCCAACAGACCTTGAAGCCTGAATATATAGTGAAGCCTGAATACATTGTAAGAGAGATTACTGTTAGTTCACTGATTATTTCCCAGATGACCCTTTCAGACTTTCAGAGGGACAGATAATACCCTTACGCCAAAACAGGCTGCTTGCCTTCTGTTTCAGCCAGCATCCCCTTGGATTTTTGATCTCAGCCTTTCTGTTGCTTCCCTTGTCTCTGAATCTTAACAGGTAAAATTAAAAAAAAATTTTTTTTTAGTTGGAGTTTGTCACAATGTCTTTTATATGGTGCTGAGGATCAAACCCAGGGCCTCATGCATTTGAGGCAAGTGCTCTACCTCTGAGCTACAACCCTAGCCCTTAACAGGTAAATTTTTAGGAAAGAACAGCTATCAAGGCCTTTTAGATTCTTGACTCTTCCTATGCAGGAATGCCTTTGCTCCACTTTCAGACATTTCATTTTAAAATAAGACTCAGTTCATTATATTTTCTCTCTGTTTGGCTAAGGTATTCCAGAGAGCATTTCTGCCTGGTATCTTAGCTGATCTCTGGTTTGCATGGATTCTCCAGGCCCTGAGCAGTCTCTGGGTCATCTCTGGGTCATCTCTTGGTCATCTCTACCTATGAGGGCTGGGAAGCACTCAGGGAGCTTGAGAGGTCTCCATAGGCCAGCCAGCCCTATTGAAAGCCTGTCCCTAAATTACATCTTCAGCTAAAGCTGGAACAGGATCCAGAAGCACCTTGAATCCCCACAGGGATCAGCGTACCTCAGGGAGCTTGAATGTGTCCTCAGGCAAGGCTGTTACTAACCCCATCACCCCTCACCTTTCCGCTTTTGTCCAAACTTTTAAGCATTGACTCTCCACTAATGCTACTCAAAGTGGGGGTCACAGTCCCTGCTATCTACGGGAGATGGGAACAGAAATTGAGAACAAATGGTCTGCAACTTTAAGCAATGTGCCAGAGGAATTTATTAATTTACTGTTACACATAAATAAAATGTTAATACATATTTATATGTATATATATATATACATATGTATATATATATGTATCAACATTTATATATATAATTTAGTATCCACTGGAACTGGTTTCAGAATCCTCTGCAGATACCAAAATTCTCAGGTCCTCAACTTGCTTATATAAAATGACATAGCATTTGCATAAAATGTACACAAATCCTTGTACTTTTAAGATTATCTCTAGATTACTTATGATAACTAACACAATACAAATGAATAAATAGCTGTTATTATTTTATTATTTAGGAATAATGACAAGAAAAAAGTCTGTACATGTTCTGTTCATATGAATTTTTTTTTAAAAGTTTTTGACCCATAGTTATTTGAATCCATGCACACAGAACCCATAAGTATGGAGGAATGGCTACATATGTATGTGTGTGTATATACATGTGTATATAGGTGTATATTTATATATGTTTATATTTGCAAATATATGTTGTATGAATGGAAAATGGTTTGTATACATCTTTTTTATTCCTTTTAAGATAATTTATTTTTACTATAATTTACAAAGAGATATTTTGATAAGTATCTTTCTACTAGGTTGTGGCAAAGCAATTAAGATACAAATAGCTGTTTTTTTTTCAGACAGAGATTAGTGACCCCTTAGTGAATTATTAAATCAATTTAGTGTGATTGTCCAGAATGTAAAAAACCAAATAATATTAAAAAGAAAATGTTAGAATCCATTGCCTATGTCATTTGATGAAACATCTACCATAGATATACATGTAATTATATCTGTACAACACAAATCATTGTCAAAATAGTTTGAAAATTACTGCACTGAAATTGAGCTAATGTTTTCAATGAATGCATGAAAAACAAACTTATATTTTTACATTTGAGTTTGCTAAACTCAATGAAATTATTTTATGGATTATAATTGTAACCAACTATAATTTATTTTCATCAGGCTCATCTCATCTGGAGAGTGCCTCTCATTGTCTGACATTTTGGACTATTCTGGAGGTCATCATTAGCATACTTTGTGCCCCATGTAGGCAGAGAAAAATCCTCTGTATCAGCAGCACATTTTTGGCCCTGTGTTTACCAACTTTTTCCATATGGATGTCTAATCTTCATTTTAAATCTCCATGGACAAAATCAGAATCCAACTACATTCACCAAGTTGTTCAAGTATTTTTTTTTATTCCTCCCTTTCTCACTCTTTCACTTTTTATCTAATGATAAGTCCTACAGGCTCAATGTCCGTAATACAATATGACCTTTCCACAATCACAATGTATTATGAATCTGACTGCTTCCTCCAGCTTCCATGGGACCTTTCTGGTCCTATACAAGTGAAAGAGCATCCTAACTGATCTATTTCTTTTCTCATTTCTTTAATATCCATTCTGTACATGGTAGCCAGAGTGAGCTTTTAAAATAAAACCAGAAAATTAAACTCTTATATTTAATATTCTTCATGGTTTCATTTAATTTTGAAACTAATGTCTATACTCCTTAACTGATGCACAAAAGTTTGCTTTTGCCTTGCAGTCCTGGTTAATCTTTTACCACTCTCTCCCAGTCAGCTCCTGTCAGGCCTAACGGATCTCTCCTTTACCTTGAATATACTGAGCTTATTTCTGCATTAGAACATTTGTACTTATTGTTCTATTACCCTGGGAATGTTCTTCAGCTTCAAAGTTATATAATAAAACTATTTTTTCATCATTCATAGATAATTACATTCTGAAGGAAATTAAATATGGAATCCCATTTAAGTTTTCCAAATGTAGGCTCTCATTAAGAATCTTGGTTGTCACTGCAATGCCAATTTTGGTGTGATGTATTTGTTGCTTGCTTAAATTTCCTACTGAAATGGGAAGAAGTTTGTTAGCAAATCAATGGGAGAAGAAGAGCTCTAAATTTAGGATCTATTTGCAAGGAAGTAAAACTCCAGGAGGAGATCATTGACCATGAGAACACTCTTGACTTCAAGTTGGTAGAGGTTAGCAGAAGGCCCCAAGTGGTAGCTAGATGCTGGGAAGCAGCAGAGAGTGGTAGATAAGAGCTCCAACTCTGGCGCCAGTGTGTTTGGTGCCCACACTGGCTTTACCATGATGAGCTGAGAGAACTTGGGTCAGGTATAACTCTACCATTCCTCCATTCCCATCTTTAAAGAGAGGAAATGATGGTGCCTCCCTTCCAGTTATTGGAAGGGTCAAATCAGTTAATATAGTAAGTATTTAGAATGGTACCTGGCATATAAGATCAGCTGTTATTACAGGGTGCAGATCCCTCCATAGAAAGATATAAAAATGAACACAAATGTTTGTTGTTATTTCTAGAATTCATTGACAGACAAAATTTACTCTGACATTCATTCCCCAACACCCATACACTAAAAAGAGGACAGGAAAAGAGAATATATTGCATTTTGGGAAAACAGAAAGAGCTATAGAAAGAACAGAGATAGATCAGAGAAGACCTTTAAGAATTAAAGATTCTGGCTGGCTGGCATGCAGTAATCCCAGCAGCTTGGCAGGATGAGGCAGGAAGATCTAAAGTTGAAAGCCAGCCTCAGCAATTTAGCAAGACCCTAAGCAACTTAGTAAGACAATGTCTTATAATAAAATACTGAAAAAAGGGCTGGAGTGTAGCTCAGTGGTAAAGTGTCTCTGGGTTAAATCACTAGAAACCCCTGCCCCCAAAATAAAGATACTGAAGTCTTCAAATACTGATAAGATCTGGTCAAAAAGGCTCAGGCTTATAGGCTTATAGTGGCTCAAATCTAAGTCAAGCTAAGCAAAAAAAAAAAAAAAAAGAAAGAAAGAAAGAAAAAAGGAATAAAAAAGGTGCAATATATACCAACATATACATTGAATTTTTAAAAGCCACAAATTCATAGTGTAGTGATGGAGGATATATTAGGAGGAGAGAAGGTAGGAGAGAGGGTAGGAGACAAAGAAGGAGGAAGAAATAAAGAGGGAGGGACAGGGAGAGGGCCAGGACAGAGACATAATTCTTTATTACAAATACTGTCAGGTAAAACAAGAGGAAGAAATTATAGAAAATGATGTTGCAGCTCAGTATAATTGGTTCAAGCAAGGATCATCAGTGTATCCTGAACCATTGTGTGAAACCTCAAAGAAATCAGCACATTCTCGTGGATCAAAGTATTAACCCCCAAGCAACTTTTTACCCCCAAGGGAAATATCAAGCTATCAACTTCTTAACTGTTTTCAAAATTAGTATCAGTGACAGTGGGACAATCTGACATTATGTGCCTTTTTATATGAAGCAGTAAGAAGTACAAAATTCTTATCACCTAATAGTAGAATTCTATATATTACTCATACAAAAACATTTAGCCTGTAACATTTAACCTTCTGCACTCTGTAGGTAATATGAGGAAATAGAAAATTTCAGAACACAGAAAGTAGTATAAACAAATACCCTGGACTATTTTTTTAAAAAATACTATTTTTAGCACAAAAGATGGCACTGAGTATTCTAGATTGATAGACTAAGGAGACCAAATAATACAGTGTATGAAACTTAATTAGATCCTGAATTTAAAAAATGTTTGAGAGCAATGAGAAAATTCAAAAAGAGCATTTACAAGTATTAGGCATTATTTAAGTATAAAAGTTATACTTATTTAAGAGAATATTCCTATTCTTCAGCACTGCCCATTGAAATACTTAGTGGTACAGTATCATGTTGTCTGTAAATTTCTTTATAAAGTTTCAAAAAAGTTTGTGTGTGTGTGTGTGTGTGTGTGTGTGTGTGTGTGTTCATGCTTGTGTGCACATGTGCTCATCTTTCTGGGTCTTTGTCTGTTTAGTGCATAATGCACATATTCCAAAAGGTTAAACATTGGTAGAATTGAGTGATGGATATGTGAATGTTCAATGTATTATTCTTCTGAATTTCCTGTATGCTTGAAAATAATTTAAATTAAAGCAAAAATATAATGAAAACCAAATAAATAAATAAGTAGAGTAGCTTCTTACCTGTTGCATTCTGTGCTCCTGCCAGCCTGGCTCGTATTAAGCCATGTCTCTCCTTGAGGTGAAGAATCCGAACTTTTGGAAACTGAGACATGTATTTATCCAAATTATCTTTTAGGTAGTCTACATAAGAGTAAGGACAGACAAGGAGAAACGTTAACTTTGTAACTGGGT
Organism: Urocitellus parryii; assembly: GCF_045843805.1. Taxonomy (NCBI): domain Eukaryota; kingdom Metazoa; phylum Chordata; class Mammalia; order Rodentia; family Sciuridae; genus Urocitellus; species Urocitellus parryii. The sequence goes on along the minus strand of NC_135531.1, from coordinate 211,631,469 downwards.
CTGCACCCAGATTGCCTCTGTAATGTCAAATTCCAAAAACTGAGATTATTATGGTCACTAAATTTTACTGTTTGGGTTAAAGTTTTATTTTCTGACATAATTTTCTTGCAAAGTTTTATTTTCTGGTATCATTTTCTTGTTCAATATTATAAGCCTCTGTAATCTCCATCAGCAGGAGAGAATTTAAGCAATGCATGCAAACTGGAAATTTTGCAAAAGAATCTGGTGGGGCTATGGTCATTTGCCACCACTGCCCTTCCCTGAACAGATATTCCCTCAGTCAGGCATTTTTTCTCTTTTTAGATAGTCATTGGGGGATCAAGCTAAAGGAACATTTTTGGATATTTTAAAGATATGTGGTTTGCAGTCACTTCTGGGTACAATGAAGCTATTGACAGCTGTACCAAGCAAGAGTTCTTTCCAGGAATATTTTGCAGATCATTTTCCTAAGAATTTTGTATTATTTTTTTTCTGAAGGAGGACCCTGAGAACTATATAAATTCCAGGTCCCACAAAATCTGGACCTACCTTTCAGAAAGGAACTTTTTACTGCTTATTATCTAGATACCATTTTCTGTTTATGTTTCAAGGCCACTTCTTAAAGTTTCAATCAGTTTTCCTGGGGCATCACATTTGCTTCTTGAGCTTGGTGTGATTAAGGCTAAACTGTTCTAGAAGCACTGTCATCTCTTTGCTATTTTCTAAAATTTAATGAAATGGGCTGTGTTTTTGGAATTTATAATGTGGCAATAATTGAACCTGTGAGACCACTCATATACACAAATTGTTTGAAAACCCCAAGAGTGAAATTCTTCATTTTAATAAACAACAACAAATGTAAAGACGACAGTGGACTCTGTTTTTGAACTCTGTTGAAACCACATCTCTCTGGTCCCACTGGAAATGAATTTTTGGCACCTTTAACTTGACACATAATCTGCCCTGAGGAAGAAGAACAGAATCTCCATTTCTTTGTTTTCCATAGAACTTAATTCTAGTTAACACCAATAGGAAAGTTATTTTATTAACATGGGACTTTTGCTTATTAGATTCTATGAAGAAAGTCTTGTACAATTGTAGGGAACATTTCTGGACTCTGATATTCAAAGTGTGCATCTTCAGAGAGCTGTAGTTGTAAAATCACTTCTATGTGTGTAGGGGAGTCATACGTGAGGAGAGCCTGAGGTAGATAGCTGAAGAAAGTTCCAGATGAGTTCAGGTGCCACAGATGCTTAAACTTATGCCTCTAAGTCTCCACATGAAATGATTTAGAATTTTATGAATTTGATCAAATTAACCTGTAATTTTGCTATCCAACCTACTATTGCCTCCCACCAAATATTGACGTTTCAGAAGAAAGCTTGAGTAGTTTCGTACCTTTGGTGCTAAAGTCATCAACCAGCACAATCTCCTTGATGAGGTGCGGAGGAGAGCGGTTGAGGACACTGTGAACAGATCTCAGAAGAGTGGACCACACCTCATCCACGAAGCACATGATCACACTGGTAGTTGGGAGGTTATTGTGAACTAGTTGTTCTGCACACCTGGGTCAGAATAGAAGCAAAGTATAGAGATGAGATCCATAAGATGGTTTGAGAATCATAGATTATCACCACAACACACACATGCACACACACACAATCATCTATTTATACACACACACACACACACACACACATATATATATATATATATATATATATTTATATATAAATAAACAATCATTTTAGCAAGTGTCTTTTCTTGGGGAAGGGGTACATGCAAAATAAAAGAGCAGCAGCAAATAACCAGTAACCAGTAGCAGTAGTTGCTGTAAAAAACTAGTAATGCAAGCCAGGAGTGCTTCCTGTGAAGGCAAGAGGCAGAGAACACAGGGACCATTCGTATCTTCCTTAAGCTTTTGTGCTCCATTTCCTCATCTTCAAAGTGAGATAATGGTCATTCAAAGTTTCATAAATTAGTGATGATGATTCAGAGCTAGCATAGTTCCTGGCACAGGAATTCACTAAATCTAGTGTTGTGATCATTATTAAATTATATACCAGAATAGAGCATTTCAAGGTTTTTGATGTTGCTAAGTAGTTTATGATTACCCTTGTAACTGGCCATCCGCCAAGTGCCAAAAGGAATGTTCTTTCTTCTACTCAGCATGTAAATGCGTTTATGGTATGATATTTATGTACCAAATAATTATGATGTTCCAGCTTCCCTCTGTATCTGGAGAGTCCTTGCTCAGATTCTGCTACAGAGTAGAAGTAGTTAAAGTTACATTGTTGGCATAGACATGAGAGCAGGCTGGATGGGAAATGGTGGTTTGCCACTAGTCTCAGGTCTTTTGCATACTCTGCAGTTTATTCTGCCCCATTGCTGGCACTGTTCTAGGTCTCACCTGTTACTCCTTAGAAGAAGGCACCCAGTGGAGCCTCACAAAGAACATTTGCCATCCCCCACACAATTGCTCTTAGTAATATAATAATTAATGATGATCATAGATCAATATTATAAACACTGTGCCTCATTTTGATTTAAACCTCTAACTATGGTCATCTCTTCCCCATTTTACACATGAATGACTGAAATCATGAATAAACTAGCTTATGATGACACCAGTCAGTAAATGGCAGAGCTGGGACTGAAACTCTGGTCCAGTCTGGCTCCAGAAGCAACCATTCAGAAAGTCTTAAGTCTACAATAGAAGCAGCTGCTTATAGATGTGACATTTGTGAGAACTGATGCCTCTATTGAATAACATAATTATACTTTGTTTATTTGATAAATGACAAATAGATAAGAGTAAAAATCATAATAGAACAAACCACATGTGCATGTAAATTATTAGTTAATTATGTGTGTCAGTTGCTTGAGATAAATATTATTCAGTACTTCTTCAAATAGAAAAAAATGAAGAGTGAGAAGTTAAATGACTCACCTGGTGTCATTCATCTAGAATGCATATGGCAATGTGAACAAGTGGTTCTCATTCTACTGCTCTATGCTGGTTTTTCTATAGTAAGTGTATGGGTTTGGGAATTAGATAAATATGTACTCAAATACCAGTTCTCCCTAATTATTGGCTTTATGAAGTCACATAATTTCTTTAAAACTTAGTTTGCAACTATGAAGCATAGATTTAAAATCTGCTTGCTGTAAGATTAAATACATGTATTATGTAAAACTCCTCTGGTATATATCTGACTCACAGCATGTGTTCAAGAGATGGGTGGCAAATCCAGCTATGCCCTGTAATATCGATGGCTGGGTATCATAATAACCAACAAAGCCTTAGGAAAATGTACCTATCCAGTCCACAACCTCAGAAAACCAATTCATAATGTTTGTATAGTGTCTGACAATCTGTGTCTTAAAAAACAATAAACAAAACTACATGAAAAATAACAAGGAACAGAATAAGAACTCAAAAGGCATTGATAGGCTAGTTGGGGCACTTATGTTCTAATCTAAAAATTGATTTATTCTCTATATTGTTTATGACTGATCTTAAAGTTAAATGGAGGGTTTAACACTGGTGCTAAATTTTCAAGTGGTGTAAAATCAAAATAACATTTTAATCAGGTATCTTGATCTAATGATCAGGTATCTAGTGTTAACATAAAATATCAGACTGTCTAAACTAATCTTAACCTTATTCTATACAAAATATCTATGAATTGGCAATCTGAATAATATAAGATATTCCTGAACTCACTTAAGTGCTATATTAGTTTCTTGTGGCTACTGCAGCAAATTAATAAAAATTCTGCTCAACAGTTCCTTCCTCAATTCATCTCTTTCCTCCCACATTTTACTATGGACAGAAATAAAGTCATACCTTGAACACTTTGCTTGGTACTCTCCTTAGCTAAAATATTTATCACTTGCACGTTCTGCTAATTTTCACAGGATAGGCACACTTTATTCAGGCTTCCTGTCACTACTTAACACACTTTGTCTTTCCTCCAGTTCCAATAATTTGTTCCACATTTCTTTTTGAGCCATAGCAAGAAGCACTTACAATGCTCATAGTTCGTATTCACAGAGATAATAGAAACTTCCTTATTTCCTTCTGAGCCCACACAAGTAGCATGTTTAGCATCTATTTTCCTACCAAAATATCTCCAGGATAATCTATACTTTTTCTTACATGATACTAAAATTCTTCTAGCTTCTGTTTATCTAATACTCAATTATATTTCTTTGGCACAAAAGATCATATCCAGTCTTTTGCTACATCAGGTAATATTAACAGGTCCTGGAAATAAGAAGTAAATATATCTTTTGGGGGGGCATTTTTATCAGTCTGCCTCAAGGATTTAATAAAGTACAAAATATGGAATTTTTGAAGGCAGATGTATCTATTATTTCTTTTAATATGTGGGTGCCTCCCCCTTATCCCTCAAACAAAGGTAGGTTTACATAGATTTTACAGAATTGTTAAAGTACACCTTCTTCTTCTCCTTCTTCTCCTTCTTCTCTTTCTTCTTCTTCTTGAAAAAACTATCTTTGGAGCTTCTTTGAAATTTATGAATTTATAAAATTAAACCCATGAAAGGGTTAATTGACAAATACCAAATTATGAATCATAATATTAACACTTAATTTTATAAAAGAACAAAAATTTAAAAAGAAAAGATATGAATTAAAAGATTGCAAGTTTTTTAAATAAAAAAAAATGTGCTTGGTTGCATAATTAACAACAAATGGGGGACAATTTTGGAACTAGAAAAGATTTAGATTCTGAAAATTCTTTTACAATTAAAAAAAAAAATCTCTAATGTAAGAGATCTCTCTGGCAGTGACCATCAAAGGCCAGAGCCATGAGACTGCAGTTTCACAGGTAGGGAAGGGACAGGGCTATAGCACAAGGAAAAAGAGCCAACAGTGTATGTAGGAATGGAGAATATTCTGAAGACTATTTTCTGGGAAACTTAGAAAGGAAAGAAGTTGGAGGGTGGGATTCAGGGCAAATCTGTCACCTGTGTTCCTTTCCCTCTCCTCTATGGTGAGGAACAAAATCCTACTTAGGGCTCCAGGGAAGGGGTGGAGAGAGTTGAGAGCTGACACCACGCACCCACCTGCCCCCCCCCCAAAAAAAAGAAAAAAGAAATCAATAATTAGTAAGATCATTAATGAAGTAAAGTTACTTTACTTTTCTCAAACTTACAGCAGCAGTTTATGCAATTAATCAGCCTAATCTCCCTTATTCACTCTTCCCACCACCACCCTGCTTTTTATTTCCTGTTCCCAAGAGACAAGACATGACACTTTCTGAGTTCTCACCCATCACAGGCTTTTCCTTTTCAATTCCTTAGTTTTTAATCTCTTCATAATTTCTGATAGAAGATTCTCAGAGCTGGGTCCTGGGCTGTTTTCTTCTGTGTATGATGTCACTGGATGATCCCCTCTGGGCCCACAGTTTTCAGTATGATAATGTCTCAAATTTATATATTTAGATGAGATTTCACCTCTGACTCCAGACTCATGTGTTCAACATGATGCTTAACATCTTCCCTGCATGTCTCACACGCATCTTACACACGAAGTATCTTTAACAGGAATTTTGATTTCTCCCCACCCAGAGTATCAGGTTATCTACACTTTCCCCTCTCACTACCCACCATGCTTTCATCATGTAGATGCCATTCTAGACATCACACTCCTCCTGGCTGCAAACAAAAGGCATCTATCAACTCTGCCCCTAGTTTTGCCAGAATACATCTGAATTCCAACTTCTTTAAACTTCCATATCTCCACCACCCCATTCTTGAGTTTTCTCCATCTTTCTCTAGGATTCTGCTAAAGTCTCCTGATAGGAGTCTGTTTTCTCTTTGCCATATCCTTGCCACTTTCCTTCTTAAATCCTTCAGTCAATCCCTATTGGACAAAGCAAAAAAAAAAAAAAAAAAAAAAAATATATATATATATATATATATATATATATATATATATACTTTACCTAGCTATCTTGGTCCTCTTTAAGGTCTTTCATGATGTTAAATTTCTAACTCTTGTTATTTTCTTATCTTGGGGCCATTTTCCTAGCCTCTTCATGCCTTCGTGGCTGACTTCTTCTCTTTATTTAGCATTAGCTTGAATATAACCCCCACAGAGAAGCTTTCTCTTGCTGCCCTATCGAAAGTACATTCTTCTGTTATTCTCTCTTTTTTTAATATTTGTTTTTTAGTTGTAGTTGGACCCAATCTTTATTTTATTTTTATGTGGTGCTGAAGATTGAACCCAGGGCCTCACCCATGCTAGGCGAGCGCTCTACCATTAAGTCACAATCCCAGCCCCTCTTCTATTATTCTCTGTTATAGTCACTTTTGCTTCTGCCATAATATTGACTTATCAATTTTCTTTCCATTTCTTCTACATCCAGATTTTAGTGAGTAGAGGTCAAATCTGCCTTCTTTTCACATTACCACAAGCGTCTAGCATGGTTGCACATGACAAATATTTGATAAACATGCACTGAATGGATGAGATGGAATGAAACTTAAATTTAAAGCTTAAATAGTAGAAGATTAGATATTTCTCTCTGAGATAGAAAAAAAAGGTGGTAATGTAAGCAGATAAACTTATGTGCAAAGGATGAGAAGCTAAAATGCTTTCCAGCTCATATTGGAAGGAGTTTCTTTGCTAATGAAATAGTGTATCGGTTGAGGAGAATGGAGACTATTGGGACAGTCAATGTGTACAATGGGAAAAAGTGTTAGCCAGGGATTTTTGTGGGCCACTGGGCACTTTCATAAAGTTGGGGATGCAAAATTTTTGTCAGAATACCTGACAGCCTGAGTACAGGATGAGATGAACGAAGCTGTTGGATTAATCCAAATGTAGATGTTATCATAGCAGTGAGGCAGAAAGAAAAGGTTGGCAGAGGATTTTGAGGGGACTGGTATATGGTGGTTAAATATTCCACTGTGGCTCTGGGTGCAGAAAGAGGAAGTAAAGCTAAGAGGAGTTTAACAACCGAGTGAAGGGAGGGAATAGAAGAGAGCAGTGTCTTCCTATGATTTCACATCTCTGATTTTATAATGTAATTAATAACACACATTTCACACTTCCATGTTTTTTGAACATTTGTCTCTGAAAAAGAAAATCAATTCTAAGAAGCAAAGCCCAGCTGCACAAATTCTGTGTGAATCAAGAAGACTAGCTATGAAGTTTTGAGTGTTGCTTTATGGTTAAATTTTGGTTGGTTTAGATCCAGTGACAAATCAAAATACATTAAGAATTAAATAAATAGATCTCCAATTACCAAATGTCTAAACTTTCTTTATTCTCACTGTCTCATGGTACCTCAATTTCATCATCAGAAATCCATATGGAGAGATCATGGAGGATTCCATTAGATGATACTATCCCAACAAAGAGACTCTTTGTCAATGGTGACAAACAAGTATTTTGGATGTGTTTAAGGAATTAAGTTGCCAAAGGCCTTGGGGGAGATGATGTGGTACAGATCATGCTGTTGGCTGGTAAGAGGCAGGTTTAAAGGATGGTGAGGAGGGATGTGAAGGACATGCTGGAGGTTTCATCTACAAAAGTTCATCGTGTACCTCAGTTTGGGTGACTGAGATAAGAGCCTGATTTCCTACATTCCAAGCATGTTAATCATGTTTTCAGGTGTCTTGAAGAAAAAAAAAAAAACAGTGTGTTTTTTCTTTTCCTTTTTGTAAACAGGCATAATGGGTCAGACCAGAAAGTTCAGATTATTAACTGTTGTATCAGGCATCAAGTTTCATCTAGTTTCCATAGGTTGTAAAAACCATTTCAAGTTCTCCTGCATTGACTCAAATGAAGTAAACTGTCTCTGTGCCTATTTTCCCATTGTAAACTTTGACTTCTGTCACATTATGGTAAAGAAATTGTAGCTCAAGTGAAATCTATTTTAAATGCAAGATATTTCTAGATGAGTAAACTTTGTTGAGGTTAAAAAGTATTTTTATTTCATATGCACACTTATTACACAAATTAGGCATGTAGAGTCTATGGGTGCTGTGCTCTATTTAAAAAATTAACCCAAATTGCTTTTTTAGGAGGAAGTCCAGGTTTTAATTACTATAGCCAATCCAATTACTCCAAACAAACGGGGACTCTAATGTGGAGAATTTTACCATCCCAAACACAGCAGATATATATGATTATGATAGGACAGAAAGATTTTGGACTTGAGGAAGAAGGCAAGGGACTGAACTTTGAGTCCTTTTTGACACTGGCCAGATGGTCATGGTCCAGTCACTCACTAGCCTCCCCAGTAGCACACTTCCCTCACTTTTAAAATGAAGTTTATAATGTTGATATCACAGAATGAGAATGAAGATTTGAAGAGATAATGGATAAAAAATATCTTGTAAGCTTCAGGGTAAAAAGCCCACATGAGACTCATGATTCCCCACAGTGTGAATATGCACATTTTGACTGGGCACCAGGCTCTTTTCCAGTGTAGTTCTTAATCGGAATCTATCAAGTACTCAATAATTTATGAGGAAACTCAGAAAGGCTGGGCTTTACCCTTTCAGCTTCTGTGTGCTAAATGTTCAGCCACTAACCTGATTGGAATGCACCCTGTCCAATAAAGAAGGATTCAAATCAGAAGATGGAGGGAGCAATAGCATTCTCTTATTTCTATAAATTTTTCATTTTATTCCAACAGAGCCAAAAGATATAACAGGGGTCAAGTCTCAGTTTCCTCGGGTATGAACCAGAAGGCTGGGAGAATAATTCCTTAACTTCAATTGGCAATTCAAATGCAACCTGGATGGGTGTGTTCAGGGCCTTCACTTCTCAAGCTTTGGCATCTTCTGGAGCATCAGGAGAATCAAGCACCCAGCTCTACCTAGAATTATATATATGTATATTTTCTCCAAAACTTTAGAGTTACTGGGGCTTCTTTGTGTCTCACTGATAAGAGGGTATAGTGATATAAAAATGTTGCTTTAGTGTTTTGTTCTTTCTGGTGGAGACTGTCCCCGATGCTCAGTCAAAATCCCCTGGCTCCTGAGAACATTTCAGTCACACTCAACACCCAGCTCCAAAGACCTTGGCCACTGATATCAAGGTTGCTGAGGTAAGAGTGTATCCATCAGAGGGACTGAACTCAGGCTTAGAAATATGAACCACAATCATCAACATTCAACACTTTAACAATAGTCTATTTTGAGAAGGCAGCTGTTAGGGTGAAACTGGGATGGGAGGGAGAAGGTCAGGAGGTGGTGTCATGTGATGGAAATAGTCCTGGGTGGAAATCAAGGCGCTTTGAGGGTGGTGCTCTCTCTCCTGCTGTGTATGACCTAGGGCAAGTCACTTTCCTCCACATACCTTCTCTGTAACACAAGGGACTACAGAGATCACTTCTGAGTCCTTATGTAATGTGAATAGTCGATGACTTTCTGTGCCACATTATCTATGTTTACCTTTACACACCCCTGACTTAGGTATAAGGAAGAGATCTGTCTTAATTTCTTCCAGCGTCATATGATTATCAGTAAACAAAGAGTGGAAAGAGCACTAGAATTAGAAGTTGAGAAATTTTCTTTTGAATCTCAAATCTGCTCTTAGGTTTCTGGGACAGCAAATATATCATTTGCTTCTTTACAGTCTCAGTTTTCTACCAGTAAAACACATGAAACTAAGAGAATTTCTTTCATGGAATTGCTGTAAGGATTGGTAGAATAAAGGCACACTCACTCACGTGTAAAAGTCCACACACACACACACATGACTGCCTGGATAAATAAATACACATTTCTTTTGTGTGAGCATTATGATGCAGCAGTTGTAGACAAGCGTACCATACTTATTGGCCAAGGGAGGTGCCGGTGATGATAATAGCTGGGTAGGAGCAAAATGGGTTATTACTGAGTGAAGAATCCGAAGACTGCTGGTTGGGGTTCAGCCCTGCCACTGTGTGCTGTGAGATCTAGGTCAAGTTACTTTGCCTTTCCGCATGTATTTCCCCTCATCTGTGAGTTTGGCATACTACACATTTTTTTTTTCAAAGTACTCTGAAAAGCTCCTTTCATTTTTAAAAGCAAACAACAAGGCAGAGCAACTAAACCTTGCTATTTTCTCTGTGCATTTTGACCCTTGTGCAAAAAATGTAAATTTTCCTCCCAAGAAGTTCGGTTCTGAATGGGTCAGCCAGAAGAGCCTGACAGGAAGTAGTTTTCTAGGACAAGAGGATCCAGGGCAATATTACATCAAGAATTTGATAAAATTAGGCTGATGGTTAAATTGGGCCCTGGGTTAGATGTGTGAAAAAAGCAGTGTGAATAGGTTGAGAGTCCTACATTTACTAATTACTCTCTCCCAGGAGTATTTCTAGGTCTTTGACAGTATTTAGGTAATTGAGCAATTTGAGTTGCTTTAGCTTTTCTCAGTTTTACATTAATTAGGTGCTGTTTAACTGTTTTCTTCATTAGTAACAGATTTTTTTTTTCTTTTTTACATCTCTCTCCTTTGATTATCTTTCTGTTGTTCCGCTAGTTGTGGGAAGAATGTAATAAATAAAAGTATCCAAAGACTTAGTAATGAATTCTTGGCTATGTTTAACCTTTGCTATGTTATGGTTTAGCTTTCACCTTTAAACAAAATTTTACTTTTATTTCCTGCTCTCCTATGTGGCTTTTCAGTGAAACAGAGCACCGAGTTGCCCCAATATACACACACATACTCAGAATTGCATGTGTGTGCGTGTGCACCCCCTCATCATCACACACACACACCACTGCATTGCTTTCACCCAAAGGGTGAATGCAGGAAAGAATACTTTTAAACCTATATTGTGAGATTTTTTTTCTACTACTCTGATGGATTCTAAGAGAGATGTCACAGCTTCTCTCATTAATTTTAGAAAATGTTCTCGGATCACTATCAATCACAAAAGCAGTCTCATTTCATCAATTAACATTTTCATCCCATGGGGAAAAAAAATGAATTTCATTTAACTTTTTCATTCTCCTATTCTGATGGGCTTTTAGAAGCCTGAAGTCTGGGCGCTTACATGATCTGTTTATTTTCTTTCTTCCAGCTTCTCCACCTCCTCCAGCAACTCGTTAGTTATGTTTTTTGACCCTGGTAGAGTCCAAATTAAGGTTCCGGAAAGTTTTCCTTTCTCCTCAGTAATTTATACTGGTCTGTGGCAGAGGCACAGTGCTATCTTTTGCTTTTTATACGTGCTGAAAGAAAACTCTCCTTAGCTGTGTAGGAAGGAATCAAATTATTGGTTGACAGTCCCAGCTTGGATTAAGAGAATAAAGGCCCACTTTAATTGCTTCATTGAGGAGCTTGCCAGAGTTCTGTAGGGAATGCGGAGCATTAAGCTAGGCGATCAAGTAGCATTATGATGCAGCAGTTGTAGACCAGCGTACCATACTTATTGTACTTTAAATGTTGGCAGCAAACAATTTTGTGTGTGTTTATCATTTTTCTCTAAATTCAGAAGCAGGAAGTCCACTCTTAAAGTAAGTCCATTTGTGGAATTCCATCTTGACCACCTCTGCAGGCTAGGAGACAAGTTTTTCCAAGTAGAACTGCCCCATGTTTTTGGATAGGACTGTATTTCAGCAAAGTGTGTGTGTGTGTGTGTGTGTGTGTGTGTGTGTGTGTGTGTGTGTGATGTTGATTGTTGTTGATAGAAACAAACTTCAAAAATTAAGAGAAAGGACTTAAAGTCTTATCTTTTTATAAGAAAGAATTTTAAATATGGGACTTACAAATGACTGTGAAAGGAGTATTTTAAGCATATCTTGAATTAAAATATTTTAGCTGGACACAGTGATTCATGCTTGTAATCCCAGCGGCTTAGAAGGCAAGAGAATTGTGAGTTCAAAGCCAGCCTCAGCAACAAATGGAGGCCCTAAGCAACTCAGGGAGACCGTGCCTCTAAATAAAATACAAAAATGGGCTGGGGATGTGGCTCAGTGGTTAAGATCCCCTTGGTTTAACCGTTGGTACCAAAATAAATAAATAAATAAACAAACAAATAAATAAATATTCTAAGCTACAATGAAGTTGTGCTGTCTTATTGACTTAAAACACTCATAAACAAAATAGATTTTTCTTCCTTGAAAATCAAACATTCAGTTTAAAAAACAAAACAATAACAAAATATGAACTAATAAATAAACATGAATTAATAGATCACAGTGTTAAACAGGATACATTTATCTTACACCAGATACTGATATACTCTACATATTCAAAAGGAAAATTGGAAAGTCCTTATTATATTATAAAATGACTGATTGCAAGCTTCACTTGAATTTCTACCTTTCATTTATTCTGTTAAAATAGTTAGCAATTTTCGATAATTATTTCAGAAAAACATACCTTTTAAATCTGTATTGTACAAATCTGAATCTTTGGAGCACACAGCACCATGAATGCTTGTGCTGTGGAAAAGGCTGTGAGGGTGCATCTCAACATTTTAGGCTAGTTCTTTGGGACTCAGGAGGGAAAGGAGGAGAGAGCAGGTTTGGAAGAGAGAGTCTGATTCTAGAACTAAAAGGGGACATGTTCCTGGCAACCCTGCCTGTCTCCTCTACCTAAAGATAATCTTTGCTGTAATAATTTGGTTACTTCATTCTCAAAATGTTATTAATTTATAACTAGTTATTATCTTTACTTAGGGGAAGTGAGTTTAAATGAATATAGTAAATCTTTGGTTTTTATTCTTTTCCTTAAATCTATATTCAATGAACACTTATGGTATGCTAGTTACTGTGTTACTTAATCTATAATGGCGGATTTGGGGATAATATAAAAGTCAGCAAGGAACATATTCCCCCCAAATATTTGCATTTCAAGGTTGCAGTAGGCTATTACTGGAGCTAATTTTAAGGTCCATGTTTTTATATATATATATATATATATATATATATATATATTTTTTTTTTCTCTCTCTCTCTTAAACACACATACACACACACAGACACATATTTTTGGACAATTTTCTCCTTATGGTGATGTTTAAAATATATTATATTAAAAATTATATTGTGTGTTCTGGTAAGACATCTCAAATACATTTTGAGCAAGGCTGAAAACAAATAAAATCAGTTAAAACATTTCACTCCAAATCTTACCTATACAATGAACCAAAAGGTTCTCATTTCCATTTTTCTCCAAAGTTTATCTATATGAATATATAATATGCATATATTTATAGTCAGAGTGTTTGGGCAAAGGAAAAGAAAAAACAAAACAGCAAGAAAATATCCTTTTTAAAGTAAGAATAACACAAAAGGGCTATGAATCCTCTCATGAGTCCCATTTTAGTCTCTCTCCTGGTTGGCCTATCTCCTCCATCCTGTAGGAGTACAGCATCAGTCAGGTAGCTTGTCCAGAGCTTGAGCGTATTTAGCCAAGGTGGGTTGTGTGCTAAAAGGGAGGGGCCTGGCCATGTGCTCTCTGACTCATCCTCTTAAGCACACATGTTCATTTCTGCTATGGTTGGGCAACCTTCTGCAGAAGACAGAACCTGACTGTGACTTTTCTGGGCTGCAATGCACCATTTCCAAATTAGAGAAACTAACAAGCCCTGGCAGTCATTGAGCCTTCAATAAATCACATGGGTGATAACATCATTATTGCCAGCTTTTGGCCCACACTCTGGCCCTTTCTCCAGTTTGGAGCTGGAACTTGGACTTCTGTGCTGTCTGATTCTGCCCCAGGCTCCAGAGCAGTCTGCAAGGGCCACTGAGGGCATATTAAAATGAAGCTGCTTTAATGACTACTTCATTCCCTGGCATTCTATGTTCAAAACTAGCATATACAACCCTGTGGTATACAGAAATTCAGAGTCAAGTTGGACTAAGATAATTTGTAGAATCCTTTTCCTGGTGATTGTAGTTGGGAGGTCAGCAAAAGATGAGAAAGTACAACATAATTTTGAGCGTGAATTGTAATCATTTCTGTTGAATTACTAGCTTTATCATCACTGACAATGCCACTTCCCAGGGCCTCAGTTTCCTCATCTGTAAATGCTTTTGTGTTCTCCTTAAGGCTGTGCGTATCAGCAAAGTAAGGAATATGAATGGCACAGTCCTTGGTCTTAGCAGGCACTTAGTATGTGGTTGATAGCTGTTTGCCAATGCCTAGGAGGTTGATAATGACCTCACTATGGCTGATATCACATCAAAGTACTCCTCGTCTAAGATGAATAACGTTCACTATCTGTGCCTCCCTCCTAATAAAGTGAATGAACTGTACCCTTACTACCTAGATTACAAAGAATATCTTTCTACAAAAGCCAAACAAGGCCATTGTTAACCCACTACATGTGCCACATCTCAATCTTGACATCCCCTAATTCTAAATTCCAGGCAAATGTTGTTTAGCTCAGGGAATTGCATATGAAGGCATAGTCAGAGCTATGTTATCCATTAATGGTCATCATATGGCTACAACCTACCCCCACATGTAAGTGGGCTAGGAAGAGCCAGAAATCCAACTATCTGATTCAGAAATCCAAATATTGGTGATTTGATGCTGCCAATGATGACGGAGTTTTAGGAATTTCTTTGAGGAACTGGTTCAGGCCAGTGCATTGGGCAGCAATGGAGCTGGAAAAGTGACATAATTTATGAGCATCCGCATCAGTTCATTTGAACTCTAAGACCTGCCCCTCCTTTCCAGGGCTTTTGTGAAGTTCACCCATGTATACATAGGCTCCTCCTATGTGGTAAAACTCTACCAATAAAAGTGATTGCTGTTATTATGTTCTTGTAGTTTTGCAGGTGCTTGCTAGTTATTGATGGACTTTTCCCAACACTATTACTCCTGTGTAACTGAACTCCTGAAATGTCTACCATCCTTACTGACAAAGAACATTAAATTTTAGGGAATAAAGTCAATTTTTTTCCATTGCTGTTATGGATATCACCATTCATGAGTAGGCAGAATTCTGCTGGTTGAGATATAACTCTAAGGAGGTTTATAAAATTTCTTAACTATGCACATTTCCCAGATATATTCCAGACAAACTTTCCAATAGTTAAAATTTCCAAAATTGAGAACTTACTCCAATGTCAGTGTTTTAATGGAGTTACACTTTAAGCTCCACCATTCATGTATACTTTATTGTGAGTTGAGTTCATCTAGTTATTTTAATAGATTGCCAAGACAGGGAAGGAAATGGATCCTGAGCTAATAGGGGTGAGGGCCAGAGAAGTCATCTTAGAAACAGAACAATATGCATGTACTGGTATCAGAAATTTTCACTTTGTGAATGGTAGAATGTTTGGCTAGTATCTAATAATTGCTTTTTCTCTAGTTCTGAGTGACCATAATTCACACAAAATTATCTAGAAATAAATGTTTCTGTATACAAGCCCAAATACATAGGATTGAAGAAAGAAGAGAATGAGCCTTACCCAGCAGGTCTTGTGTCTTCAATGGCTCTGTCCACTGGGATCAGATCACTAAGGTAGACGTTGAAGTTTCCTTCCTTCCATCTTCGTTCTGCCTCTTTCTCCTTTCCAGGGGGAACCACCACAGGACGTCCAAACTGACCTGGAGCTTTAGGGTCTCTTGGAGAAAGTGTCACGTCTACTCGTAACACTTGGTGCATCCCCTGGTGTTCAGTGGGAGGGGCTTTTGTGTGACTTTGGTTGCGTTCTGCATGCTGTGCCTTGGTAGTCGAGTTGATTCTTGCAGTCCCCAGTCCCCCTCCTAAGGCTTTTTTGTTTTGAGACACTGTTGCCCTCTGTGAAGCAAGTGAAGACAGATCTGCCTCGCTCCTGTTCCTGGAAATGTGTTTCTCTTGGCTTCCCCCCAACACTTTAGGTAATATAGTTTTGGTTTTAGAGTTGGAAACCTCGTTGGTGTTTGTCTTTAGTTCCTCCTCTTTAGTTACAATCACAACATGGCTTTCAGGGAAGTCGAGTCTCTTCCCCTGAGCCACTTTGACTCCATCATGCTTTGGCATGCCTCCCAACCATGTCTCATTCTTAGATGGCTTCTTTAAGTGACTGGAACTGGCAATGAACTTGAAAAAAGGAAGACCCTTATTGACTTTGTGTTTATTTGCATTTAGCTCTTTGCTCTGAGTCACAGTTTGTTTTAAGGCTATGGCTTCCCTAGATTTGGGCACTGATGAGCCACCAGGGTGTGTCCTCTCGTTTGCTACTGCTTGTGACTGCTGCTTTGCTCTAAGAGTGATGGTCATGTTCAGGGCCCTTCCACCTGCTGGTTTTGATGTGTCACTGCTGAGATTATGACTCCTCTGGGCCTCCTGTTTTACACTGACAGGTCCTGTGTGTACAGATATTTTGGCTAATGGAGTTCCTTTTGCTACTACAAATGGGGTTTTCCAAGCCCTCTGAGCTGTTGTCTGATTTGATGTCACCCGATGGAAGAAAATTTCAGATTTGCTGTCTCTCCCCTCCATCTTCTGCTTGGTAAGGGTCCCTGTGAGGTTCTGTAGATGTGCAGGATACCACAAAGGTACCACTTTGTCCCTTCCCAGGTTGTTTTTCATTTTTTTTTGCCTCTGTGTTGGGTCCAAGTGATCCTGAAACTTGTGCACACTGTCCTCAGTCTTTCTAAAATTGTCTTTGCCCCAAGCCCCCTTCCCATGTCCCCTCTGGGGAGGCCTCGTCTCTTTGATGCTGCTGTAAAGGATCTTCATTTGGTCTGGCTGCACTCTGAATCCTATCTGCTCCCTCCTCATGATATCTTCCTTGAGGAGGCGAGTGTTGATCTCACTGAATGAGAGGCGGAGAGCTGCCATGTCAAAGAGCAGCCAGATGACAGAAGCCACAAATATAAATGCCAAGACTCGCCCACTTCCTCGGAAAAACTTTCGGATCTTGTTCATTGTACAAAGGCTTCCCTTGCAGCCTGCCCTCCCTTTGAGTCTGCTTACCTGGAGTAGAGAAAGAGATGAAGTAGCAGCAGCAGCAGCAGCAGCAGCAACAGCAGCAGGAGTTGCCAGAAAGCACCCCCTCCCCTGAACACAGCAGGAAACAGCAGTCCAGGGGGAAAGCTCAGCTCCTACCGCCTGTCAGTCTCTGCCTGCGTGGCATTTCACAGCAGCGCATCTGTGCCTGCTCCGCTGGCCCTGGCTAAACCCTGGTAAACACTGACCTCAGGTCACTCCGGGAGCAGACAATTGCAGCCACAGGACAGTTCAACATATCACTTGTCTTGTCTCCGGGAGCCCATGTCCACCTTTCTACCAGCCCAAGAAAAGGAGGGGGCCGGGTTGGGGCTGCTGTTTCTCTCCTCCCAGTTCTCCGCTGCTCGCTGTAACTCAACACCACTTCTCACAAGGAAAACATTTCAAGCCATTACCCAGAAAACTTCATTCAGCTTTCACCTTCCTTGTTACGTGTGTGTGTGTGTGTGTGTGTGTGTGTGTGTGTGTGTGTGTGTGTGTGTTTTAAGGGCAATTAAACAGAGAGCAAGCTATCTAACTTGGAGGGCATGTGTTCCTGGTTTGTAACCCCACCTACCCCACTCCTGCTCTTTAACCCTGTGGTACCCAGGTGCTCTAACTTTAATGTTTAATGTTTAATAACTTCAAGAAGGGGCACAGCAAATACTCACTATTGGAGGTGGATGTTTACTTATTCAGAAGGTTTCCTGGAGGGGCAATAAAAATATTTCTTTGTAAATCAAGCCATTCTTTTCTCACCAGTCCATCTGTTTTTATTACTGAACTTAATAGACACAAACTTAATTTGTCATATTGCTCTAAAGTTTCTAGGCACTTTTGCTATGGTCTGAATGTTTGTGAGCCCACCAAATCCATGTGTTGAAAACCTCATCACCAATGTGATGGTATTAGAATGTGAAGCCTCTGCAAATTGATTAGATTATAAGAAGCCCACCTGAATGGAAATAGGGTCCTTAGAGAAGAGACCCCAGAGAGCTGCTTTGCCCTTCTGCCAAATGAAGACGGCAAGAAGACACCATTTAGGACAAGGAAAGGGGCCTCACTTGTCACCAAATTTTATGGTTCCTTCATCTTGAACTTCCCAGCCTCCAGAAATCTGAGAAATTAATTGATACTGATTAAAAGTCACTCAGGCCATGATATTTTGTTACAGCAGTTTGAATGACATTATCTGTTTCAATTATTATCTTGTTATGGACCAGTCACAATTTGAGGATTGTATCAGGACTTGGACTAGAACCTGAGTGACCATGGTAAACTGATAGGACAATGGTTACCACACAGACTTTACATTAGAATCACTTGGAAGGAATTCCTCCAATCTCTGATTAATAAGAGGATGTAGAAAGGAAGTCTAGAGGAGTAGAGGAAGAGGGAGCAGGGGATGGGAGGGAAAGGGGATCATGAACTGAAATCAATTTTCATGCATGTGTGTGTTTGTTGGGATGAACTCAACCTACGGTATGTAACCCTAAAACTCTAAGTTAAAAAAAGATGATAGTTGATCTTTACATTTTTGGGGTGTTTTTTTTTTTGGTACTTGTGATTGAACCCAGGGGCGCCTAACCACTGAGCAACATCCCCAGCCTTTATTTTATATTTTATTTAGAAACAAGGTATTGTTGAGTTGCTTAGGCCTTTGCTAAGTTGCTGAGGCTGGCTTTGAACTCATGATCTTCCTGCCTCAGTCTCCAAGGTGCTGGGGTTACAGGTGTACGCCACTGTGTCTAGTTCATTTTTTATTTTGTTTTGGTTTTGAACAATGTCCAGGCAATGTATAATTTTGCATGTCCCCTTGATGGCACTAAGAGATACTCTGACAGCTGGTAGCGCCTTATTTCTTTACTGTGGGGGTGTTGCTGGATGAGATTTGTATTTGAACCTGTGGAGTGAGAAAGAAGACACTTCTTCACTCAATGTGGGCAGGCCACACAGCATCCAATTGGTTGAGGGCTCAAATAGAATTAAAAAACAAACAAAAAACAGGAAAGGCAAATTTGCTCTCTCTTTGAGATGGAATGTTCAGTTTTTCTTGCTTGAACATCAGAACTCCAAGTGCTCTGGCTTTTGGACTCTGGAACTTATACCAGTGGTCCCCTAGCTTCTCAGGCCTCTGGCTAGACTGAGAATTACACTGTTGGTTAGTTTTGTTTGGAGGCATTTGGATTTGGACTGAGCCATGTTACCAACTTCCCTGGTTCTGCAGCTTATAGACAGTATATTGTGGAACTTCTCAGCCTCCATAATTGTGTAAGCCAATTACCTTTACATATCTCCTCTTGTCTATCTATCTATTCATCTTATTGTTTCTCTTTCTCTGGAGAATATTGACTATTACAGCCCACCATATATTTTTCCTCTCTCTCTGGTTTGTCCTTATATATCAAAACACAAATTACTTGCTACTGGAAAGAAACATGTTAAAAGAATTAAAGGGGAGTCTTTCTGGTAGATAGGCTTAGTTTTCAGCCTTTTTGACATACAATTTAGAAGGACATATGAAGACTATATAAGGGAAAAGAAAGATGGACCAAGTCCCAAGGAATGAGGAGTAGACTGATAGACCTATTCTAAAGTATGACTTGGCTCTGAGTAGCCATATAACGGTGGATATGTCACACGTTGAGAGAGCTCCTGTAAGAGTCTCTTCACAGTCTTTTCCCTTGCTGAGTCTATAGGAATCTGTGAGAATGGAAAAAGTTATTTATGAGCAATATTACACACTCAACATTGTGGGTCTTCAGGGATCCAATGGTAATTTCTGATGGTCCTGGCTGGTCATACATCTATTCTTACTCATCTCTTTTCTGGACACATTTGATGTTTTATATTTCAGATCAAGTAAAAGTAATATAAACAAGACACCAGAAAATTTAGGTATTCTACCTTTAATAGAAGTCCGTATACTCGTTGCCAAAGAGATGCTCTTCCATTGGATTAATTTCCATGTGAGTAGCAGAAAACTAAATAGGTAAGGCAGTTGATTATTTGAAGTATTTTGCAGTTGGAGAACCTGGCTGTCCTCCCAAACCATGGAATTCAGGGAGATTTTCTGGTTAAATTCTCAAGAATAAGCACATACTTTGTTGGAGTGGAGAACAGTATGAAAATCTGAAGGTATAAAATAATTCTGGAGAGGCTTTTGTCTGGATTATTCCAATTACCAATCTCACTCCATATTCATAGTAAAAAATTAAAAATATATTTTTGTTTCTTCTGTAAAGTATAAAAATAGGAGGGCCTGCCCTCTACTCTACATGCTGGCTGTCAAGATAATAACATAAATACAACTATTTATTGAGAATTTACTGAGCACCTGCCACTAGACTAGTCACTTAACATTAATTATCTCATTTAACCTTGACATTTAATTTACACAGGCTAGATCATAAAGTTTCACACATACCATCAGCACCATTAACTGTAGTCATCATGCTATATATTAGCTTTCCAGAATCTATTTATCGGATGTAACTAAAACTTTGTACTGTTTGTGTCTCCATTGTTCTGACCCCAAGCCTCTGGTAAACACCATTCTACTATCTATCTCTATGAGTTTGACTTTTAGATGAAACCCATGAGACCATGTAGTATTTGTTTTCCTGGGTCTACCTTATTTCACTTAGCACAGCATCCTCCAAAGTTATCATATTGTTGCAAATGACATGGTTTCCTCATTTTCAAAGGCTGAATAATATTTCAGGACTGTATTTTCCTTATCTATTTATGTGTTGATGGACTTAGGTTGATTCCATGTCATGCTATGGCGAATACTATTGTAGTGAACATGGAAGTGCCGACATCTTTTTTTCTGACGATTAGTGTGGTGGAAAGTTTTTTAGACACCTGTTGGTCATCTAAAGATCTTCTTTTCATACCTATTCAGGTCTTTTACCCCTTTTTCAATTGGGATATTTATTTACTTGTTATTGGGTTTTTTCAGTTCTTTGTTAAATAGTACAATAAACATAGCTGTGTATTTTGGATAACTCCTTATCAGGTCTGGTTTGCAAGTATTTTCTCCCATTCCGCAGGTTGTCTTGTCAGTCTGTGGACTGCTTTCCTTTGCTGCTCATCAGCTTTTGTAATTGCTGCAATACTATTTGTTTATTTTTTCATTTGTTACCTGTGCTCCTGGAGTTAATGTTTGGAAAGTCATTGCCTAGATCAATGTCAAGAAGCTTTCCCCCATTTTTTTTTTCAGTAGCTTTAAAGTTTCAGGTATTTTACTTAAGGCTTTAAACAATTTTGAGTTGATTTCATCCCCAAAATGAATTTAGCAAATAATCCTGTTAACAATAACATATAAATATTTAAGGAATAAGTTGAACCTAGGAGGGGTAAGATTTGTATACTGAAAAATATAAAATATTGATGGAAAAAAATGAAGACAAACAAATGGAAATATATCCTGTGTACATGGATTAGAAGAATTAATATCATTAAGATGTCCATACTACTCAAAATGATCTATAGATCTGATGCAATCCCTATCAAAATTCCAGTGGCATTTTTCATAGAAATAGAAAAAAGTCATCAAATTAATGTGTAAACTCAGGAGAATCTAAATAGCCAAAGCAATCAGGAGAAAGAAAACAAAGATAGAGGCAATTTACTACCTGATGTAGTCGTGATAAAGCATAGTTATCAAGACAGTGCAGTACTGTTGTAAAAACAGATGTATAGACCAATGGACTAGAATAGAGGGTCCATAATTAAAGTCACATATTTACAGTCAACTGATGTTTGAGAAATTTGCCAAAAACACACAAGGGGGAAAGGATAGTCTCTTCAATATATGGTGTTCAGAAATCTGGGCCTCCATACATAGAATAAATTTCAATTTAGATTTAAATTGGGAGACTATAGCCCAAGGCAATATATTCTACGAAGGTAATATTAATTTTGAAAATTTGATAAAACCAAGTGCATATTAAAATATCTTTAGTTTCTCTTATTCAATCCCTATCAAAATTCTAGTGCCATTTTTCATAGAAACAGAAAACAAATCATCAAATTAATGTGTAAACACAGAAGAACCTAAATTGCCAATGCAATCATGAGAAAGAAAATGAAGATAGAAGCATCACACTACCTGATGTAGTAGGCACTTTTTTTTTCATTCAACATTATCTTTCTTTTATAGAACAAGAGACAAATTATCATCCGCAGGGTAGCACTGCTTTGTGAAACAACTGTACATGAAAAGGAGTAAAGCTTGAAAACCGTAATCCTAAGGCTAGAGTTATCTAAACTGTGGGTAGCATAAAGATACAAATGGAAAGAATATTTCATTTTAACCAATTATTCCAAAGAAGGTAGGTGAATGGTACTTCTGTTAGCCATTTAAACATTGGTATGTGACTGCTTTTTAGAAGATTTGGAAATTAATAAAAAAATAAACTTACGTCCTAAAACCCAGAGAATGAGAACAGCTGTTATTCAATGACATTTGCTGTTGAGAAGGCTCCCCCGAACCTCATATGAGTGGTATGTCATATTCAGTGGAGACTAAGCTCAAAGAAAACAAGTCCTTTTACTTTGGAAAGACAATCTATTGTGCTAGACCTCAGTTTTCACTGATTTTGAGTGAGGCCAAGCCAATTTTTAAAATTTCATACATCCCTACCAAATTTTCATTTTCAATATTTTAGATTAATTAGAAATAATATTATTAATTTAACAGTAAAACATTGAACGTCTTCTCAGACAAAGAAATATGCCAATTATTAGAATGAAGGCCGAGTGGAGATATCTAGAGGGCAAGTTGTCAAGGAGCCCAAGACTAGTGACTGTGGGTTTTGGAATAAAAAGAAAATAGTTTAGAGTGACTCTGAAAACAAAGCAGCTGAAGCCCATAGGTTAATGTAGTTGCTCTCTCTCTCTCTCTCTCTCTCACTCTCTCTCTCTCTCGTGCATCATAAATTTCATATGAAAGTCTCTTAAAGTATAGATTCCTCTGTTGTACTCTGAGAAGTTCAAAAGTTGGGTGCATGAGGGCCCAGGAATCTGGATTTTTAACTAGAGCATAGAATGATTCTGACAGACTTTGACCATGACTCACATGTTGAGGCTCACTGGTTCAGTGGCAGTGATTAATACATTAATATCACCTTGGGAAAAGTGAAGCTACTCCTTTGGGGAGATGTTTGAGAAGGCCTTCGTGTGGTGTTGATGACCTTACAAATCACAAACAGGCAGCTTAGGAAGAACAGTCCAGGCTGAGGAAAGGACAGTCACAGAGCACTGAGGCAGGAAGGCATAGAAGCATCAAGGGTGAGCTGCTGCTGTTTGCTTGATATGGCAGGACTTCCCAGTGGGCTGGCAAGCAAAGAGGCACAGATGGTTGGCTGGGCCTGGGTGGACAGGACCATGGATTGAGATTTTACATTTTCATCCTTCAAAGATAGGAGCTTTGTAATCAGGGGAATTCTCAGGTTTTTGGATAGAGAGCAGGTGGCTGAATGCAGAGTAAGTTGATGGTAGGCATACTCCAGGACAGGAGACCAGTGAGGACGAATGCTACCTAATCTCTGCTCTTCTTTTGATCAGTCTAATAACACGTGGAATGAACACAAGTGGACCAACTGACACTCTCCCGCAGTCATAGGGGTGGCACCCCAGTGCTCTGTTCAGACAAGGTGGTGGTGTCTGTGTCACAGACCACTCATAGGGAGCCTGCATTCACAGATCCACAGTTACAGATAGCCACCAAGCTCTATGCCACTTTAAAGAATACCCTATTTGAATCAAATGTATGATATGTCAAGATCATTGTAATGTTTCGAGCAACTAATAAAAAAAAAAGAAGTCCCTGTGAAGGGAAGTGGGCATACAGTAGCCCACAGCAGTCAGCTAAAGTACTGAGCCCCCCGACACCTAACAGAAATAGCCAGCAACATAACACCTTTCATGCACTCAGACTCGGGCCTCTGAACCGACCAACAAGCATGAGATGGCAAGAAACCGTAGCAACCAGGGGAGTATTTCCTGTGCTCCAGCACCTGTAAGAGGTTCCACAGCTGTGAGTCCTGGAGTTTCAGTTAACTCAATTCTCATTTTCATGCATGGAACCCCAGAAAGCAATTACTGTGGGTAACTCCAAGCAGCAAGCAGAGAACCTTGCACATACTCACTGGCAGTATACCCTACAAAGGGGCTTACAGAGGAGCACTCCATAGGTACCAGCTACCACGCAGTGTGATCAGATGCCAGCACCCTGATCTGCAACCTGTGTATTCCAGAGGAGACAGCAACCCTATACCCATATGTGCCATCTAGCACCACATCAAAGTTACTTCAATACCTCCACTATAGACCACCATACCAGGCACATTCTGAAATATACATGGGGTAGCCCATGCTAGATCTGACAGCACTAGACACACAGAGCTTTTCTTCAGAAGAAATACAAGACTGTATACCCTATCAGGGAATAACCTGGCTGTTAAGTCACAGATAATTAAGGACCAAATTCTCTGACCCAACAGAAAACTAGTAGGTACCTAGATACACCAAAAATTGTTGGGGGCCTCCTAGAATTTTATCAGAGGTGAGTTGATGTGATCACCACCTCCACACTCAGAGAAACTTAGAGGTAAAGCCAAGGAGAGGTGTGCATCTTCTAAAGGTCCCCAAACCGGATGAAATACAAATCAGGAAGACTCAGTAAGAAATCCCCTCACCTTGGCATGGATTATAATAAATAGTTCTAATGTCAATATTGACCTTACAGATACTATTTTTCATATTGAATCAATAGATGTTCTTCTATGATTCACTATTAGAACCCTCAACTCATTCGATTGTTTTAAAACATTAACTGGAATCATTCTTTCTTTGTTTTCATATCTCAGGTTTTCAAGTGCTTCTGTGTGTATCTCCTTTCTCTCTTGCATTCTCTGCTCCTGCCTCAAATCTCCTCCATCCATTTTCTTCTTCTTTTTATCTTGGTATATATTATTCTTTTCTATTTTTTCATTTTTTTTATTTCTTTGCCTAATTTTTCTCTCTTCCCTTTTTCAACCCTTATATAGTGCAATGGTAATTTTATTATATTTAAAAAACAATTTATTAAGCTATCCCAGAACATTACTATAGTTTTATAACTGCATTAGAAGATCTGTGGAGAATATTTTTTAATTATTTCCTCCCCTAGGGTTTATTTATTAGTACATGTTTTTTCTCTGAATAGATTGCAGTAATAGGTTTTAGTATCTTCTCTCAAAGTGATATCAATACTGGGAACAACAGAGAATACACATTGAATGGAAGTATCAATACTTGGATATTTTCCCAGCCTGGGGCACTTAAAAGAAGGAAGCTCACTAAATTGTCTCTTGCATAAAAGTGGAATCAATAATCATCACAGGAGATGGGTAGACATACAAACAATATGAACAAAGCAAGGAGACAAATCATCTCAAATAGCCCATGAAACTTCAACAATATTGTAACCACAGTGGAGGAAATATAGGAGAAAGAATTTACCAAATTCATGGTTAAAATGTTGGATGAGAAGACATAAGTAATGAACAGCAAGTGGAAGATCATTTCAATAAAGAAATTTCTCAGATAGAGATTCTGAGAAAGAAATAGAAATCCAGAACTGGAAGACTTAATAAATCAAACTAAATATTTAGTTTGAAGCATCATTAGATTAGGCCACATAGAGGACAGATTCTTGATACCTGAAGACAAAGTATATAATGTTGAAAATAAAGGTGACAATAAAAAAAGAATGTTCAAAGACCATAACAATAATATAAGAAATCTGGGTTGGGTGTAGTAGTGCATGCCATGATCTCAGCAACTCTGGAGACTGAAGTAGAAGGATTCCAAGTTCAAGGTCAGCTCCACGATTTAGTAAGACCCTATCTCAAAATTAAAAAAAAATAAAAATAAAAATAAAATAAAAAAGTGCTGTGAATGTGGCTCAATGGTTAAGCATTCCTGGGTTCAATCTCCACTTCCAAAATAAATAAATAAATAAATAGATAGATAGATAGATAGATAGATAAATAAATAAATTTGAGGTCACATTAAGGGACCAAATCACTGTCTTAGAAGAATGTATTGTAATACAAGCTAAAGGAATATAAAACTTTTTCAAAGAAGTAATATCAGTAAAATTTCCAAACCTTAGGAATGTGATGGAAATCCAAAATCCAAATACAAGAGGCATTTAAACCCACAAATAGTCATGATAAAAAGATCTTCTCAAAGGCACATTATAATTAAAATGGTTAATATACAGAACAAGGGCAGAATTTTTAAAGTTGCAAGAGAAAAAAATGGTAGGTCACATTTAGAAGGAAACCAACTGGTATTTCAACTGATTTCTTAACTGGAACCCTAAAATCTAAGAGCTTGAAATAATACATGCCTCACTCTGAAAGATAGTGGGTGCCAACCAAGATTACTATAGCTATCAAAATAGCAAAACTATAACTAATAATTGAAGATGAAATAAAAATATTTCACAATAAGCAGAAACTAAAATAATGCATAACCACTAAGACAGTGCTACAAATCATACTCAGTGAAAAATTTATGCAAAGGAAATGAAAAAAGAATATTACAGTCAATGTATGGATAAATCTTACTAGAAAAAAATAGTTAAAGGAGAATCAAGTCTGAATGAGGCATTAAAAAAATAAAAATGGCAGAAAATAAAAAGCATCTTTCTATGATAACACTCAATATAAATGGTCTAATATCTCCAATCAAAAGACATAGATTGGCAGAATGAATTAAAGAACAAGATAAACAATGATGTTTTGTTTGAAAAAGACTCATACTACAGACAGACGTTCACAGGATGAAGGTGAAATGATGGAAAAAGATATATCATGCAAAAGGGCACTAAAAACAAACAGAAATAGTGCTCTCATATACAAAGTAGACTTCAAGCCAAAATGAATTTAAAAAAAGACAAAAAGGTCATCTCATATTGGTGAAGAAAATCATCTAATAACAAGTTATAATGTTTGTATATAATTATGCCCCAAACATTGGTGCACTTACATACATACAACAAACTCCACTCAATATGAAGAATCAAGTAGACCATATTACAATAATACCGGGTGAATTCAACACAGCTCTTTCACAAATAGACAGGTCATTCAGACATAAACTAAGTAAATACTCATTAGATTTAAAAAATACTATTAAACAAATGTAACTAACAGACATCTAGAAAAAATTCCATTTATCAGTAACTAGATTCAGTTTCTTCTCAGTGGCACATGAAACCTTCTCTAAAATAGATCATATTTTAAAACAAAAAGCAAGTCTTAGCAAATTAAAAAAGAGAGATAATTGCTTGCATTCTATCGGATAATAATGAAATGAAATTAGAGCTCAATAGGAAGAAAAAAAACAGAATCACTTTAATGCCTGGAGTTTAAAGAATTCAATTTTAAATGAGGGACAGATCGTAGATTATATCAGGGGAAAAACAAAATATTCTTAGAAACAAATGATTACAGAGATAGAACATATGAAATCTTTGGGACAGTATAAAGGCAGTTCCAAGAGGAAAGCTCATAGTATCAAGTGCCAAAGTACACAAATAAGTAACCTAATATTATACCTCAAAGCTCTAGAAAAAGTAGAAAAAATAATGCCCAACCCAATAGAAGATAGAAAATAATTAAATCAAAGTCAAAATTAACAAAATTAAGAATAAAAAATAAGAGGATTAATGCAACAATGATTTGGTTCTTTGAAAAGATAAAAAAAAAAAAAATATTGACAAACCCTTAGCCAAACTAACCAAAAGAAGTAGAGAGAAAACTCAAATCAACAAAATTAGAAGTGAAAAAGAAAATATCTCTACAGACATTTCTTAAATCTAGAAGATCTTTAGAAACTGTTCTGAAAATTTATACTCTAATAAACTAAAAAAACAAATTTACAAATTTCTAGACACATAAGTCCTATCCACGTTTAACCATGACAACATAGAAAATCTAAACAGAACAATATTAAGCAATGAGATTGAAGCAGCAATTACAAGCCTTAAACAAAGAAAAACCCTCGACCAGATGGCATCTGAGTCAAATTTTACCAGATCTTTAAAAAATTAATGATAATCTTTCTCTAATCTTTCCAAGAAATAGAAAGAGAAGGAACACTCCCTAATTCATTCTATGAAGCCAGTATTACCTTGATACCAAAATCAGATAAATACATAAAAGGAAAGAAAACTACAGACCAATATCCCCTATGAACATAGATGCAAAGATATCATCAAATCACATTTAAAAAAAGCACTCAAGACAGTACACCATGATCAAATGGATTTCATCTAAGGCATGCAAGGTTTGTTCAACATACCACATCAATAAATGTAATTCATCATATAAATAGAATTAAGAAAAGAAATAACAGGATCATCTCAAAAGATGCAGAAAAATAATTTAATAAAATCCAGGACCCATTTATGTTAAAAATGCTGGAGCAACTAAGGATAGAAGGAACTTACCTTAACATTATAAAGGCTGTATATTACAAACTCAAGGTCCACATTATAGGGAACAGAGAAAAGCTGAAAGTGCTTCCTCTAAAGTCAGGAACAAGACAAGGATGTCCACTCTTACCATTCCTATTAATCATGATTCTGAACTAGCCAGAGAAAGCAGAGAAAAGAAGGAAATAAAGGAATACACATAAGGAAAAAAGAAATTGAGTTTTTCTACTGCTATTGTAATCTTATATTTACAGATATTAGAAATCTTCACCAGAAGACTTCTAGTGTAGATAAACAAATTCTGCAAAGAATCAGGGTATAAGATCAACATTCATAAATCAACAGCTTTTCTATACTCAAAAAATAAATCTACTGAGAATGAAATTTATTTTTGAGAATAACCTCAAAAATAAAATCAAATATTTAGAATAAATCTAACCCAGGAGGTGAAATCTGTAGAATACTGAAAAAAGAAATTGAAGACCTTTGAAGATGGAAAGATGCCCCATGTTTTTGGATAGGCAGAATTAATATTGGCAGAATGGCCATGTTATAATAAGCACTATACAGATGCATCAAAATACCAATGGCGTTCTTCACATACTAGAAAAAAGTCTTAAAATTCATTTGGAAGAATAAAGACCTGAAATAGATGAAGCAGTACTAAGCAAGAAAAGCGAAGTACGAGGCATCACATTAGCTAATCTGAAATTATCCAATAGAGCAATAAAAACAGCATGGCGCAGACATCAAAGCTGACATGAAGACCAATGGAATAGAATACAAGGCACAGAAAAACCCACATAGATACAGTCATCTGATACTAGACAAAGGTGTCAAAAACATATATTGGAGAAAAGATTGTTTTTTAGACAAACAGTTTTGGGAAAACTGGAAATCCATATGTGGGAGAATGATACTGGATCCCTATCTTTCACCCTGCACTAAAGTCAAGTCAAAATGAATCAAAAACAGAAATGAAACCACAAAGTTTGCAACTGCTATAAGAAAACAGGCTCAACACTCCAACATACTGGTGTAGGTACCAACTTCCTTAAGAAGACCCCCTCTCTCAAGAAATAAACCCAAGAATTAATAAGTGGGAAAGCATCAAATTTAAAGGCTTCTGCACAATGAAAGAAATGGTTAAGAGTGTGAAGAGACAGCCTACAAATTGGGAGAAAATCTTTGCCAACTACTCCCCTTACAGGGGATTATTATCTAGAATATATAAAGAACTTAAAAAAACCGATACCAAAAAATCAAACAACTCTGTCAATACTGGGCAAAAGAATGAAAGACAAATAGACAGACAGGCAGACAGACAAATTATAGTGATAAACCATGAGGGAAAGGTGAGCAAGTTGGGAGTATAAAAATTAGAAGGGGGTCTTTGAAGAAGTAATGTGAGCAGAAACCTGAATTGAGTGAGTGTGAGCCATGGGGAATTTGTGGGGAAGAGATTCCAGACGTGAAGACAGAGTCAAGACCCTGAACTGGAAATAGGTCTGGTGTTTGGGGAATAGTAGAATCATAAGCATAGCTAGAGGGAAGCACTTGACAGTGTAGAGGGACAGACCTGTGCCAGGTTTTACAGCTAATTCATTCTGTGTATGATTTTAGTGGTTCTAGGCGTTGACTAACATTTATAGCATTACATGTATGACCTCATGAGGTCTTTTTAAAACATCAAATTTGGGAAATAAGTGCTATTATCTCATTTTTTACAGGTAAGGAAACTGAGGCACAGTGAAGTTAATTACCTGCCCAAGAACACAGTCATATCCCAGCAGAACTTGATATGAGTTCAAGTATTCTGGTTCTACTACACCAACTGTTTCTAAGACTCTTTACTATTGGACCCAATGCTTCTGAGGAAAAGTAAATTAATTTAAAGTATTTTTAAAGAATGAGGGAGCAGTTCAATTCACAATAACTAAATTGTGGAACCAATCAAGGTGCCCTTCAGCAGATGATGGATAAAGAAACTATGGTACATATACATAATGGAATATTACTAAGCATTAAAAGAATAAGATCATGGCGTTTTCAGGTAAATGGATAGAGCTGGAGAATATCATGCTAAGCAAATTAAGCCAATCCCAATAAACTAAAGGCTGAATGTTTTCTCTGATAAGTGGATGTTAATCCATAATGGGAGGATGTGCATGGGAAGAATAAAAGAACTTTGATGGGGCAAAGGCGAGGGAAGGAGGGAAAGAGGAATGGGGGCAGGACAGATGGTGGAATGAGATGGATATCATTACCCTAGGTACAAGTATGACTGCAAATATGGTGTGATGCTACATTGTGTACAACCAGATAAATGAAAAGTTGTGCTGCAATTGTGTACAGTGAATCAAAATGCATTCTGCTGTCATATATACCTAATTAGAATAAATAAACAAATAAAGTTTAAAAAGATAGCGGGACTAAATACTAAGAAGTAGTACGTTGTTGAACAGTGCTAATCTTTGGAGGGACACAAACCATTGTATGTTTAACACATTCTTTTCCATCAAACACGGATTTTTGTTGCCTTACGAGTGGCATCACCTTACTGAGAAAACCATGTGTATTACACCATAATGTCTTTCATCCATACAGAATTTTATGGCAAAATGCTCCTATAAATAAAGCTTTTATCCATAAATTAATGATTTTGGTTATAATTAAGTAAAATGTCTAACATAAAGATTTTTATTACAAAATTTTCTTAGGGATAAATCAGTAGCTGAATGAGATTGCCTTATATTTGAGGATGGAGAAGACCTGAATGTTTTTGAAGAATAAGGCACAGATTGAAAGTAAAAATAGGTAAGGCCTTATCTGATATCCAGGGAGGACTAGACACCTTATATTCTGAAATTGTATCTCCTTCAGGGCAAATAAAGATGAACAGAGATGGAGGGACGAGAGATTCAGGGTTGTTCCTGGTGGCTTACGGCTTTTTAGAGATGTAAAACATGGACCAATGACACATGGTGTGTAGTTGGGGGTGGGTTAGTAGCGTCAACAGACAAATGATATCAAATTTAATTAAACAAATAGGATTTTATAAGTGATTCACCAACTGGTGCAGCCATTTCTCTGAAAATGTAGAAAAGGTGGTCTGCTGAAAATGCCAGAAGTCTATAAAAAGGTAAATTGTATCAGGTATGGTGGAGCACTCGGAGGCTGGGGCAGGATGACAAGTTCAAGGCCAGTCTTGGCAACTTAGTGAGACCCTTTCTCAAAATAAAAACAAACAAAAATAAAAAGGCTAGGGAAAAAAAAAAAACTTGAGCAGGCACAAAGAAATAACATAACAATAAAAGCAGGTGGGTTACCCACCAGGTCACTTCCAGTTGCTAATCTTGTAGGGTTAAAACAAAGGGGATTCTGTGTCATGCCAGCTAAAACTGACATGTTTAAGGATTTGGCTATTCTCTCTCACTCCTAGACTCTCAGAGGCCAGGTAAAGGACTCAGCTTTGGCTTGATGGAAAGAGGGCAAGTCGTGGAGTGCTTCCTGTAGAAGTCAAATGCCTGCTGGGTCTTCATTGGCAGAGATTCTTTCAGGTTAGCGTAAGAAATAGATGCTAGAGTTTTTGTTGCTTGTTTTATTGGTGGAAACAGACATGCTTTAATGATCTCAGGCATGCTAAGTCTTGGCCCTTTGAAAATCTATTGGAAATGATATAAAAACCTTTCCTCTGCCTTTTTTGGCAGAACTGGATCAATTTTCATCAACTCTGATATCACTCACTTATGTCTCAAAAGTGCACATACCAGGCTCAAGTTAAGAGAACTCAGACCAGGGTGAGTCTGTTTAGGGCTTGGCCTGAGCAAGGTCGTCATGTAGACTGAAATAAGTGCTTGGTCCCCACAGCCTTTGGCCTCGACCCAAGGAGCTCTGCCTGCGTACTTTGCTGCCCACTTCTGTGGCATCCTGAGGGCTGTTCCCTGAATGTCCTCAGGACAGGCTCTGCTGCCCAGTCCTGATTCTTCTTCCTTTTCTCATCTGTCATTCCCTGGAACCCTAATATTTTCTTATGACCTCATTTTTTAGCAAAGCCAAGAAAAGGAACATAAGAGAATGAGTAGAAAAAGAAGTGTGGTTGGTGGAGCCGCCAGCAGATTCTATGCAGGGCATGTGAGGGCACCTTTCTTGTGCTGTGAAGTAGGATGAAATGAAAGCCTTTCAAAGAGAGCTGGATCCTGTGATGCTGTTTCCTGTCTCCCCTCTGCCCTGTCTCCCACCACCTCAATTCCTGCCCTGGGGAGAAAGTTCAAAATAACTTTGTGATGACAGAATGACAATGACTTTGGATCCAATTATGTGATCATAACCTGGAAACAACCCTTCCATTTGAGGCTTGCCAAAATACTGAACTGTGAAACTCAGATTTCAATGAGAGATATGAAAGAGACTTGAACTCAGGGCCCTTTGGACATTTCCTTCAATATCAAAGAAAGATTTTTTTTTTCCTCCTCTCTGAAAATAGGATAGGAAATGGCAACTGATTAACTCAGTGAGAGACTGTAGAAACAATAATCATGAAACTAAGAGAGGGGAAAAAATGGATGCAGGTTAATGTCAAGCTTGCAGTTATCACAGGCTCTGATTTTTGTTTACATTTTACATATTTTAAGAGTTATTCCACTATTCTGCTGTAGAGTCCTGAGTGCTGAAGATTAACTACTCAGGACTTGGCACACAGGAAACGGAAGCATGCAAATGTCTACTTTGGTTGAACTAACAACTATAAACACAGCCCTAAAGCACCACATTATTTTCTAGAAGGATGAAATAACTTGGAGGTAGGTGAACTCTTGCCATGTGTGGTGCTGGAAGGAAAGAACACTTGTGAGAGAAAGAAGGATAAGCAACATTCATCTTTCATGTGTGTGTCTATATTTACACACAAATACACAAAATCCATTCAGGGGTTATGTTTGTGTGTACATATTCATATTTATACACATATGTACATGTACAGGTCATAAAGCACACTCACATGAATACATACCAGACATGACTTTGAGCTTACTGAAAAAAAAATACTACTGAGGAGGAAATGAAATGGGTCTTTTGAGGACATTGGCCATACCACATACCACCAAGCACATTGCTTTTTGTAGGGCAGATCATATGTTTTGCATATGTTTATGTTGGGTAAGAGAGGACTCAGGGGTAACATAACTGCTTCAAAATTTTGGAGGGAAACCACATGGGGGAAGAATTTAACTCATTCCATATGGTTCCAGAGGGTAGAACTGAGACTGAGATGTAGCATATTTCTGTTCTAAATGAGAACGCCTTTCTAACAATTCGTACAAACAAAAGAGATGTGAATTTTTTTTTCTAAAAGTAGTTAATGATTTGCCTGCTCTGGGAAATGACATGTGGCAGGGGATAAATGGCCATCTGTCAGCATAGTAATAGGGGGTATTCTGGAATTCTGTAGGGATTTGGACTAGTCTACAAAATATATGGAAGAACACCTCCACTTCCATTCTGAAATTCAGCAATTCTCTAAGCTACATAAACAGGATTTGAGGCAAGACATGCCAGATAATGGCTTTGGTTTTCTGATTACCTTTTTTAAAAAAAAATCAATGAATTATAAACAGCTAACTCTCATCTAAGTCCAATAGATGAGTATTTTCTCTGTCTTCTATTTAATTTGGGTTTTCTTTTTCCTCACCTCAATTTTTTTTTGTGCTTTATGTTTTCTTTTCTTCATCCTGCCAGTTTACTCTATATTTAAGGAATGACATGTAAGTAATGTGTGTCAAGAAAACAAGAAGAAGAAAAAGGGGGAAGAAAATGTTCACCTCTCAGCTTGTCTGAATATGTGAATGTGCACTGTTTACATACACAGGTCTGTGTATGTAGGTGCACATGGGTAGACCCTCAGCCATGGTGCTGCGTAGAGAAGAGCAACTGGAGTATTTTTAGCTAGGACAGTTCTACTCTCAAGCAGATGTTTGCAAATTGCGGTGGTTGGGAACCACTTTTGGTTGTCTGAGTGCCTGGGGGCTGCTACTGGCATTAGGTGGAAGAAGGGAAGGAATGCTCAGTGTCTTGCAGTATCCTGGCCAGTACCATCCCATACTGTATCATGCCACCCCAGTATTCCTAACCTACATTATACTGTATTCCTAACCCTAGTTAGGAATATGAGGTGAAAGCTATGGAGATAGACTATCTGGGTCTGAATCCTGGTTCGGCCATTTCTAGATCTGTGATCTTGAATAAGTACTTTAAACATTTTTGGGTTTTTGTTTCCTCATCCATAATAGAGAGGGTGATGAGTATCCAGCTCACAACATTACAAAGATAAATGTCTTCATATTAGTCAAGTGTTCAAAAGAGTATAGTCATAAAACATTTAACAATCATAAGCTACAAGTTTGATTTTTCTGAATTGACTGAGAATGATCTATTTGGATTCATCTTATGATGCAAGTATATGAGACTTTCTGTATGCTTTAATTGGTGTCTAGGAAACTAGAACACAATGAACCATACTTGCAAAAATGTGGCTGATGAATACTTGAAGTTGTAAAGTTACTATGGTATCACCATGGACACAAATGTACACTGAGCATTGATAAAATTAAATTTAATTGTCTTTCATCTCTCACATGCAAATATATAGTCAACCATCTTCTTAATCCCTGTATTCCTGACAAAAATGCACACATAGGTACACACACACAGAGATGCAGTTGTAATTAATACAATTTGTGTTTAAGAAATTTTGCCACTGTGTATTTACTTAAAAAGTATATACAACAAATGCATCTAAAACATGTGGGGAATATGGGATTTCAAAAAAGGTTTTTAAAATTTCTTATGCTTGAGAAAGTTGAGATTAATGTTGACAGACACTTAATCCTACACTGATGGGGACCGTTATTTTATCTTTTTACAGATTGACTCAGAAGATATTTCAAGATTTTGCCATATCCAAAAGTCATAATCACAGACTTTGATGATCATTCTGTCCTAAATTCTAGAAAGTGCATTTGATTAAGTGTAATCTGTTAAAATATTGTAAGGCCATTGAAATTGTTTCTAGAGAAAATTTTCCCAACATTAGCTTGTGTACTTTTCATTTTTAATTTATTTTATGAAAACAGAGTCAAGCTTCTTCATAATAATGTGTGTTTTGGTATGATGAACAGTATTTCCAATTGGTTTTGTCCCATCTGTTTAAATAATTTCCCTTTCCCATTTGACCAGCTCATTTGGAAGGAAACACAAGTACATATGCAATATGTGGACTGAACCATATGATTTCCCCAGGATGATTATTATATTTTTCTATGAATATATATTCTATGAATATTTTATATAAACACATAAATCTTTTCCTATCTTTCATGGGTGTATTTTTGATCAGTCACTGGCACATGTAACTTGCATAAACTGGATGCCAAGAATTCCATAGATAACAAGGATAAATCTTCAATTTATTAAAATATGTTTTCCTAGTTGTTCTGAGCACTAAATGACTTCATACAAGTCAAGTTCTTTGAAAAATATAAACATTCAAAACATTCAGGAGATATCAGCTGTGATTTTGATCTTTCTGAAGTGACTGGCAATGGGATGCTTGGATTCATCTAGATTGTTGAGTACATGATAGTTTCTATATGCCTTAAGTAATGTTTAGGAAGCTGGTATTTAGTTTCATAGAGAGGATGGGGACATCTTGTAATTTATTAAAATATGAATACTAGATATATAACTCTGGTACAGTATATTGATCATTAAGGAGGCTGTGTGTGTTTGGGGCAAGAAATAGTTGAGAACTCTGTTTTATACTGAATTTTAAGCTCAG
Organism: Urocitellus parryii; assembly: GCF_045843805.1. Taxonomy (NCBI): domain Eukaryota; kingdom Metazoa; phylum Chordata; class Mammalia; order Rodentia; family Sciuridae; genus Urocitellus; species Urocitellus parryii. Next base: position 211,595,256 of record NC_135531.1, on the reverse strand, counting down.
TTTATACTCTAAAATTGTTCTAAAAATGAAAGCTACTACATGCTCAGAGAAATACTATTGAGATTTTAAGATAAGGTTGTAAAAAAATAACAATAGTATTTGAGTAATTTGGGATCTATAAAATGAAAACTTTAAATTACATCATTTTCCTTATGTATACACACACCCTTAACTCCAAATGATGGTGCCTGTGAGGAATAAGTTTGCTGATTTGTATTTGCCTTTGAGGTAGCTCAGCCAAGAGAAGAAAGCTAAGGGTCATCTCTGTGGCAGTCAGGTTAACCTCTCAGGGTGTTATTGTCTTGCTCTAAACCCTCCTGGTTCAATAGTTTATGTAGTAATTATGTGGAATCTTTTGAATCATTTTCTTTTATCTTCATTGTTCTGCTTATGTTTTGCGCATTCAAGATTGCATGACATAAAATTATAATTACCCATTTTTTCATATTTTTAGCAAAGAAACATGCACAAAACTAACTTTTTAGGGAGACAAACCAGCATTAAAAAAAAAGTGGTTAGGCCACCAGGTCTTAAATTCAGCCTCATTGTTTTCCTGATATGTGACAAAGGAACCCCAGTATCTGCAGTGATCTTCCATTTCCTCATATGCAAGGTATGAGTCTTGCTACCTATTTGTTAGTATTGTTGTGAGAACTAGAGATGAGGAAGTTAAACTCCCCTGGCTCTGTGTCTGAAATCTTGTAGATGCTTATTAAATGCTAGGTAGCAATTCATGGAAGTTCCTAGTATTATCTGTTTAAATTTTTGATACATGAATTTTGTTAGAGTGTTGTCATTTGTTTTTACTTTTGGTGACTGCAGCAGTAACAAAAACAAAAAAACAAAAACAAAATAATAAGATTGAGAATTAAGTAAAATAATTTCCTTAATCTATAGAGAGAAGCCTACTATCCACAGATAATATTGGCTACAGATTTCAGTGCCAAAATACATGAATACTACCCATGTGACTGAATGTAGACCAAACTGCTTTGTATGCATGGGCTTAGTGAGAACTTTAAAGTTTCCTGTGAGTAACCTATGCTGATTTGTGATTTGGCTATAGAGAACCAAGGAGCTTTAGGTATGAGTGAGTGCATTTTAATGTACTACTAGAAAGAGTCCGATTAAAAATTACTGAAACAGTAATTTTTATTATTAAAGCATAACAAAATAAATTGTAAAACAGAACAGTCCAAATCTACTGATTCCTCAAATGTCATTTGGCAGGTACTGTGCTATGTGATGGGATGGGAATGCGGAAATTTATCAGACATAATTCTTAAAAGCAAGTTTCTTAGACCAATAAATTAGCATTACAACATAGGTAAGTGATAAATGGCATGAAGAGTTTTATGTGGCAGCTAATAGGTGTACATAGAAGGACATCTGCTTAACTTAAAAAGGTGAATAGGGATGAGTAATAAAGGTTGAATAGCAGCTATCCAGAAAGTTAAGGGATAGGTTCATTGCAGTTAGATGAAAGAGTATGTGTAAAACAGTACAGGCACTGAGACTTAAGAGGATGCAGTCCATGGACAGGTCAGGTGGTTCAGGAAATAAGCCTGGAAGGGCATATGGAAACAGACCATGGCATTGATTATATAGGATGCTAAGAAGTAAAAGGAGAGGCTTTTGCAGTTAGTAGTAGCAAGAAGTTATCTGTTGCCCTGGTAGGTCATTTCTCACCTGGGTTTGACCAGAGCCATTCTTAAGGGTTCTTTTTTCTCTTCCATGAATCAGTTTATCAAGGAAATCCCACGCATATGGCCACTGAGAGCAGAGAACATTTTTATTCTATGTGGCACTCGAGCTTCTTATGAAGAGAGTTTTTGGTAGAAAGACAAAGGAGCTTGTAATAAATTTGTGTAATGTGGTAAAAAAAATCTGTTGGTAAGTTGACAATAACCTGAGCTTATTCAGCAAAATGATGCTGGAGCCTCCTTCCCGCTTTTGCTATCTAGTTTGCTTCTCCCATTTGTTATATTTGTTTCAGGAATTAAGAGCCTTTTTGATGTGCCTCCTGTATCTTAATACTCTACCCCCTGTGACTTCTAATTTGCAATTTCTGGGATTGAGTCCCACATGCTGGGTTTTCCCTGTCTTCCTTGGTCTTCTGTGACAACTCCCAGCTGAAATTGGCATATTTTAATGGCTACTTAGATGATTTCACTGATTAATTTTCTCTTAGACATTAATATATTATCAAAGCTCTATAACTTGACCTTCCCCAAGAATACATTATTGTATCTGATGTCTTCGTAATTAGTATTCCCACTGTATCTCCTCTCTTGCTTGTACCCAATTTATGCTCTTCTACAATATTTCAGGTATATTTGTGAATTTTTTTTCACCATTTACCTTTTCTTTTTGAAACAAGGCCATTGAAATAAAGGGCAAAAAGCAATACCTCTACTGTCAAGGGAGATATTGCTTTTTGCCCTTTATTAAAGAATGTTGAAACTGAAGATAGGTCTACTTGGATGGATGGATAACTAAGACGACTTGTCTCTGGCCTCTCCTTAAATTACACAGCCCAAGCATATCAATGATTTTGTTACATCAAGACATTTCTTTGCTTACATTCAATCATTCTCATTATAATTTTAGAGGTTGCTAGAAATGTGGGTGTTCTTCTTTGGGGAGTTATCGGAGCCACGATAGCACTAGACAGATCAGCAATTGCTGCTGTATTCTAATAATGCCTATAACTGCAACTGTGATTATTGGACTCTTGACTCTGTCACCATTCCAAGGATTTTTAATTTCACTTATGATCTTGACCATGATCGCATATATCCTCACCATGCAAAGTTACTAGAGGACCCACACTGTGTGACCCCAGCAAACATCATTCTTTTATTTGTTGAAAACAGTGCCCCTGGAGTTGCTTTGCTCATGTGTAAGCACAGTGTTTGTCTTGACTTTTACTCCATGCCTTCTGAGCCTGTGGTTCCCTATGTCCTCATGGTGATGTTCATTGCAATGTTTTATCTGTCAAGCCAGAATAACTTTGTCTACACTAACTGGAATAAAATGAGATCTTCTTGTTCTTGGCTTATGACCAGTCTCAGCTGAGGCTTAGAGGGTGGAGGAGGGTAGGTGGAGAGTGCAGTGACTTCTTATACTTTATAACTGTGTCTTGACTTCACGCTTTTACTTGTAACCAAAGCAATTTTGACATTTAGAATAAAAGCTACCTACATTAGTTTATAATCTTTTAGACTCCGTGGCCCTCTTTGTTATCAGACAGCTTATACTCTACATCATCAGGATAGCCACTGAAGGTCATAACTCCTTGTACTGAAAAACCTAGTCAATTTCTCCTGTTCTTTTTGTGTTATATAAAATACTGATTGATTTCCTCTCAATCATTAGCAATAGGAGCTTCCTGGACACACAGAAAAATTTGTCTTGTTCTAATATTTTCAAGAGCATATCAACACAAATCAGAAACTCTTCCTTTTTAAGTGTTGAAAATAAATATGGCCCTTTGTGGTGTTATAAAGCTGGAGTGATATGGACTTAACTAATCAACTTGACCATACAAAGGTCCCTTCTCAAAGGAGGAAATTCTGTTCAAATAGTCAGGAATATGTGTATTTGTAGAGAGACTCAGTCTATAGGATTTACAGTGGGAATACTTGGCCAGCCTAATAGCAATAATTTTCAGGGTTCAGGCTGAGAGTGCAAAGTTTATGAGTTGTCATGGGAGCTCCTGTGAGAAGTCAGACATGGAGAGCTATCCAAAGGAGCACTGTAAACTATTCAACTCAATCATATTATTTTTAAAAGTTTCTTCCACTTTTATCTCTTCTGAAAATAATTTTTAATAAAAAGACAATGACTTAATAATTAAATGCAATTGGAAATTTTATATAGAGATCTTTATGATTGGCAGAAGTGTGCATTTTTCTTTCCTTAAGTGCCTCATCTCATCTTAATATAGAAAAGGCTACCTTATTTGATATCATGATATTCCAGATAGACTGAAGCTAGCTTTAAGCTTCTAGGCCTGTGTATCCCACCACTCAGAAGAGAAGAATTGTACAATAGAAAATTCATTCATGATCCTTGAGTATCTGGACAATTTTCTTCTTTTCCTTTTCATTCATCTATCTACATGCCTGGCAATGTGCTAATATTTGAGATATCAAAATGGAAAAAAAAATGTTTGTCTGGGTTGTCCAGAAGTTCTCTATTCTTTGACCAAGGCTTCCCTTTTCATCCTTGACCTCAAGTTGTCCACAGGTTTTCACTTTACTCTTTTTCCAAGTGTTCTGCCCTGGTTTTATGAATTCTGGCTTCCAATACATCATCCTCTGTTGTGTACCTGTCCAAAGTTTAGACATTTTCACAGGGAATACAGTCATCTAGTTATCACTTGCTGATCAGTTAAGCAAAGATAGAGTAGACTGAAGTTATGAATTTAATTATAAAAAGAAACACATAATGCTACTGAAGAGTTAAAGCTTTGGGAAATAATTTAATTGTTAGAAGTAGTTGCTTTCTCATGTCAATGAACAGAGCATGAGGTCTAGTATCATATGATTTGAATTTGAATCCTATGGGCAAGTTGTTATTGTTTTTTTGTGAAGAAGAAATAAGATAATGGATGCTAAGGATACGGTGCGTTGTTAGTTATATGGTAAATAATAACATTGCTTGCTTCTATTATTTCCTGACTGGCACCTTCATAATCAATCTCCTGCTGTTAGGAGTATCTTGCTCAGGGTGGACTTATGGGACAACGTAGATGGTTTGATGTGGAGGACAATTGAAGAAACATCACAAATATCCTCCCACAAGTCGACAATATCTTGAAATTCTAATGACTGTGTCAAAGCTTGGATCTGAAATGTTCCTCAAGCAGGTGTGTTGAAGGCTTGGTTGATAGCCTTTTATCTCTTCTGAAAATAATTTTTAATAAAAAGACAATGACTTAATAATTAAACGCAATTGGAAATTTTATATAGAGGTCTTTATGATTGGCAGAAGTGTGCATTTTTCTTTCCTTAAGTGCCTCATCTCATCTTATGGGGAGGTGGTGAAAACCTTAGGAGATGGGATCTAGCAGGAGGAAGTATCTCACTGGGGGCATGTCCTGGAAGGGTATATCTTGCCCCTGGCCTGTTTCTTTCTCTCTCTCTCATTATTTTTTATGTTTTTGATGTAGATACTCATTGCTGTAAACTTCCTTTTCATACTGCTTTTGCTATATTCCATAGGTTTGGGTATGTTGTATTTCCAATTTTCTTTATTTCAACAAATTTTTAAATTTCTTTCTTTCTTTCTTTTTTCTCTGTCTCTGCTTCCAGCCACCATGAGGTATGTAGTTTTGCTCCATCATGCACTCTGCACCATGATGTTCTGCCTCATCACAGGTCTAAGATAATGGTACCAGCTGACTATGAACTGAAACCTTGATATCATGAGCTGAAGTAAACCTTTCCTTCTTTTAATGTGTTCACCTCAGATATTTTGTCACAGTGACAGAAATATGATTAACATACTGAGTTTTAATAAATTATTAACTCCAAATTAAAACATTCCTCATTTGGTATTCTAGTCATTAATGTCCATATATGCTGAGGGAAAAGAAGACTGGCTTTTAAACCAAGTAATCTTCTCTACCTTCCTCTGGCATAATTGACAAGATCACTGTGGGCCTCAGAGAAAAAAACTTCAAAAGGCACTGAAGGCAAACCACCTTTTTCACAAACTTATGAAAAACTGAGTATTTTTTCCTCTGCTTCTTCATATTGTAAGCATGAGGTCCAACCCAGAAAACCAAGAACATCAACTAAAACACACCAATAAGATATTTTTATTTCCCCAATGTGGATGAAACTTGATGCTTGTCTTTCACCTGGATCAAAGACTCTAGTTTAAAATCTGAAACACTGACACTACAAGAGAAAGGTAGGGAAAAACCTGTCAAGATATTACTTTCTACAGAGAACTCCAAAGACAGGGAAACAAAAGGAAAAATTGACATATGGAGTTGTATCAAGCTTAAAAGGTGAAGATACAGGTATAGAATGGAAGAAAATATTTACCAGTTATTTATATGACATGGGTTAATATCCAGAACATAGAAAGAACTAAAACACTAATGAAATTAATAATAAATTTTAATTGCCAATTAAAACTGGGCAAGTGATCTGAATAAACACTTCCCAAAAGAAGGAATGCAAATGGCCAAAAAAATACATGAAAATGCTCAATATCACTAGCCATCAGGAAAATGCTAGACAATATCACAAACAGATACCATCTCATACTAGTAGAATGGCTATAATCAAATTTAAAAATTAAAATATTGACAAGAGTGTGAGGAGAAAAGAATTCTCATGTGCTACTGGTGAGAACATAAATTACTACAGCCACCATGAGAAACAGTATGGAGGTTCCTCAAATATCTAGAAATAGAACTGTCACATTATCTAGCCATCCCACTCCTGGGCATATATCCTGAAGAAATGAAATCAGCATACAAAAGAGATACCTGCATACTTGTGTTATTGAAAGGCTGTTGATAGCATCTGTTATTAAATCAGCCTAGGTGTCTATCAATAGATGAATGGATAAAGAAATTATAATAATAATTATTTATATTATTAACACTCTATTATCAGTAATAAAGAAGAATGAAATCCTGTCATGTACAGCAAAATGGATGGATGTGGGATATATCACGCTAAGTCAAATAAGCCAGAGATGATAAAGTGCTACATGTTCTCTCTGATATGTAAAAACTAAAATACACACACACACACACACACACACACATTCATTAAAAAAAAAAATAGTAGACCTGAAAGTAGAAGAGTGATTACCAGGGACTAGAAAAGGGCACAAGGAGCTAGTGATGGTAGAAGCCAGGTAGATGGATATGGCCAGTGCACATGTGTGCTTTATGGCAGTATCACCACAGCTCTCCTTAATTTATTCAAATTATCTGTGTTTTAATAAATTTTCAAAATCAAATAATTTTTAAAAGGACATGTTCCAGGATATTCTTCAGAGATGAGAAGAAAAATATAATGCTAAATTGAGCTTTGAGATCCAGAAAGAATAAGGAGCTATGAAAATCAAATTATGAAACGTATATAAATCTAAATGTGTATTGATTGCATGATGCAATAGTAATAATAAGAATGGATTTCAAATACGAAGAGAATTAAAATATAAAAGAAAAATGGCATATAATATAGGGGCTAGGAACTTGAATTATAATATTCCAAGTTTCCTACATTGTTCAAAAGATGGTGAAAGTATCAGATGTTAATATGTAAAGCATGCACATTGTAATTTTTAGGATAAGCACAGAGAGAATATTGAAAATTCATCACTAATGGGGCAGGGTGGGGAGAATGGAAGAATAAAATATTACCAATGATTGAAGTAATTAGAACACTTGTGCACTCAAGCGGAACACAAATTGTGAAGCCACTGTGGTCAACAGTGTGTTCATTCCTCAAAAATTAAAAAGTAGAATTAAGATAGGATCCAACAATTTTACTCTTGCATACATAATCATAAGGATTGAAAGCAGGGTCTTAGTGATATTTGTACACCCTTATTTATTGCAGCTGTTTAAAATATTTAAAATTTGGAATTAACCTATGTGTTCATTAGTAGAGATTTGATTAAGAAAATATGGTGTGTATGTATCACACAATATTATTTTGCTTTTTAAAAGGGATTATCTGACATAAGCCACAACATGGGGATGAACCCACAGGTCATTATGCCAAGTGAAATAATTCAATCACCAAAAGGACAAATACCATGTAAACTGATTTGTGTTAGAAACATGGAGTAATCAAAATTATAGACACATAAGTGGCTTCTAGGACCAGGAGTGAGAAGGGCAAGGTATTCATTATTTAATAATTACAGAAATTAAGTTTTTCAAGATGGAAGAACTCTGGAGCTGGTTAATGGTAATGGGTGCCTCACGGTGTGAATATATCTTAAATCACTGAACTATAGACATATAAATGGGTAATAAAGTAAATTTATAATATGTATATTTTACCACAATAAAAATATTTAAGGACCAATAAATCTCCATAATTTTAATGAAAATAAAGTATGAAAGGAAAAAATGAATAGAAGAGGTAAAACACATAGAAAAATTAGTTAAATGTTTCAACCATGAATGTCAGTAATTACATTGTATAAAAACCACTAATGTATCAATTAAAATATTTTCAGATGACTGAAAACTCAAGGATATGCTATTTAAAAGAGGAATATTATTTAAGATATTATTCGAGTCTGATATTTCTGAGAAAGAGAACACAGAGTATATTATTGGAGTACAATGTAGTTGAGCAAGAGATCAGCCTCTGAAAGGTAACAAGAAAGTCCCTATGTTACTTGGAAAATAAGAAGCATACTTCCAAGTAATCCATGAGTCCAAAAAAAAAAAAAACAATGAAAATTAGAAAATCTATAAATAAATGATAAAATGGTATACATCAAAACTTGTGAGGTATAGCAAATTTATGTTTAGAGAGAAATTGAGTCTGAAATAGAGATATCAGAAAAGAAGAATGACTAAAAATCAATGCAGTAAATGTCAATCTCAAAAAATTGAAGTCAACAAATTAATACCAGTGATAGTAGAAGTCAGTAAAAGTAAATAATGTAATTCATTCATAAGATTGTGATCAAGAAAGACAAAACTCTAATCGTTTATAAAACAGAAAAATTTGAAAAGGCTAATAGATAAACATTTAATAAGAATGACCAAGAAAATAAGAAGGCACAGATATCCACATAGTACATCAGGAAAGTGGCATTATTACAGACCTTTTAGAAATTAAATATATATATATATATATATATATATATATATATATATATGAAGAAGATAATATTTTGAACAAATATATAGTGATAAATTTGAAAATTTAGTTAAGATCAATAAACTCATTAAAAATAAAATCTTACCAAAACTGATGCAAGAAGAAATAAGAAATGTGAATGGAAAGAAGGCTATGAATATGAAAGATGAATACAAAATAAAAACTGAATTGTCAATGTCTCTGTCTGTGATAGATATTGAATACCGATTTTAAAAAGATAAATCCAAACAATCAAGGAAAACTGAATCTTTCCCCCAAGAGAACTTCCAACATACTGCCCATCTGTGATAAGTTCTAGCAAATATCTTATGAACCTACATATTAATTTAGATCGATTCTATTGGAATATAAACAAGAATGTTTTTAACTTGTTTTGTGAAGTCTAACATTGATTCTTAAACATCATAAGAACATTATGAGTAAGAAAATTTATAGGCCAGTTTTATTCATGAACATGGCTATAAAAACCCATTATAAGGTACAAACATGATTCACTCAAGTGGATCACATAATGGTGGGGACATAGTCCATGGCAAGCATTGTTTAGGTGATTTTGTCCTTTTGTGAATACCATAGAGTATGCTCACACAAACCAAGATAGCTATACTGTCACTATGTATGGAGTCTCATGACAGTCATTGACCAAATTATCATCATGCATCTCATGTCTGTATTAGCAAACTGAATATAGCAATATTCAAAAGGGATGCTACATCATGATTGGTAGGTTGATTCTAGAACTGAAAAATGTATTTATCATTTAAAAAATCAGTGGATTTCAAAAATTAACACAAGAGGACAACCATATGGTCATCTCAAAAGTTTGTGCTACAATTCAGTTCCTATCTGTGAACAAAAGTCTTATGAAACTCTGAGTAGAAGGGATTCTTAATTTGGGAATCCATAAAACACCCAGAAATAGGATACTTAATGGGAAAAGCTGAAGAGATTTCTTTTGACTTGGCAAATGGAACTGTAAGGTTGAACATTCACTGTTTCTTTTCACTGTTGTCTTCAAGAGTCAACAGATACAGTGAGCCAAGAATAGAGGAGCTATAAGAATTGAGAAGAAAGACCTGTTATTGCATTTCAGATCATGTGATTTAAATACAATTCTGATTTATTACATGCATAATAAATCACGAAGCATTTAAGGATAAATTGTTAGAATTATAATTATATTTAGCAAGGCTGCTGTATGAGAGTTTGCTTAAAAAAACATACTTGTATTCATATATACTATATATTGTAGAGGTTGAAATAAGCTTCAAAGACAAGTGTTACCTAAGACACCAGTCCAAATCCAAAAGCTTAGAATGAGAAATGGAATTAGTCTTAATCCAACTGAATCTGTGGAAGGATTTTTATCCCAAATGTTTAAATTTTTCTTAACTTTTTTCTTTCACAGTCATTTTCCCCCAGCAGAATTCTACAAGTATAGTGGTAGTTATTTGAAGAAAAGAAACTTTTTTTTTTCCATCTGAGCCTATAAATATCTGTGTAACTTCTTCCAAGATAACAATGACCAACAAAGCCTCAATAACTAAATATTGTTTGTGCCACTTTTCCCCAAGTCTTTTTCCTGGATGCTTTCTTCTCTAGTATTAGTGTCTCCTCATGAGCACCCTCTCTCTTTCCAAGTCTTCCCTGTGGTGAATCCAAATGTTGTTTATCAGACAAGAGTAATTCAACCCACTAAAATACATCCCTTCCAATGGGATTCACACTATGAACCCCAACCCCCTCTGACTAATGACATACGCAATTTGTTCTCAATCTGCGTCATGAAGATCTGTAGGCAGATGTAGGTGGTACCTCACAGATGCAAACTTTTTATTTTTATTTTTGGCTTTTTCCTTTGTTATTTGGATATGATGGTAGGAAAACAATCATCCATTAGTTCCAAAGTGTTCATACTGAGAATCGTCTGTCCTGGCCACCCCCAACCTGGTCCTGCCAGCGCTTTCTGCCAGATCTTGGGAGAGAAAACAAACCCTAGGAACCTTCCATTCTACAGCTCATTTTAGTCCACACTGGTTTCTGTGGCTGGACCATGCTTGCCCACTACACATTTTTAAGCATAGGAAGGCAAGCACAGTTTGAGTGGAATGTGAGCCTGTGAACCTTGTATTTGTTTCCACTCTCATATCAGCTAAATATGTGGTTGATATTTTCTTTTAACTTTCAAGTGTCTTAAAATTGATTTCTACAACTCAGAAAATGTGAGCATGTTTTAATCACCTAGCAATTCTCTGCAGGTTTAGCAGACATGAGGGATAGGAGAACAGAAAATGGGAATATAGTTTACAACACAGAATTTCTTTTTAAAAATCTACTTTCAAGCCAGGAAGAAGAGCAGAAATGTTCCTGCATTTGGAATTTCAAAAGATCTGAGATCAGTAAAATTTGAAGCTAAACAAAAATAAAAACTTCAAACGTGTCACCAATTTTATTCCCTATTGATTTTGTCAAGTTGTCAGGTCCAGGGTAAATTTCATGAAAATTTGAAGAATTTTTTTTTTAAGTGGGATATTTCAGGTGTTTCTTTAAAAACTTGATTCATACTAGTTCAAATAAAAGATTTTTGAAAGAAGAAGATGTTCTTAACATGTAAACAGGATCCTTTCAGGAATCAAATCTGTGATGCCTGAGGAGGATCTAAAGTTGGCAGAATTTTGTGTAGGAAAGGAACATTGAATTTTGAGAATATTGGAAGGCATGTGGTTTATAAAGAAATATTTCACCACATGGTTAAATCACTTGTTTAATGGCCAATGTGATTCTGCAACCTGAATACTCAGAAAATTGAGATATTGTATCCCATGTGATTCAAATGTATGATATGTCAAGGTCATTGTACTGTCATGTGTAACTAATAAATAAATAAATCAAAATTTTCCCACCTCTTCTAAACAATGTACATTTTGATCCCTATTTTCAGAATAAATATTGCTTTACTTTCAGGAGTATTGGTTTTAGGTTTTGTTCAAAAAATGTCATATTATAATTGTACATTTATTGAGTGGGTTCACTATATTACATTAGAAGGGCCATTTTCAGTAAAGAGGAAAAATTTACATCTAGTGATCGACTGTATTATATTGATAAAGTCTGGCATAAATCCAAGGTGTGGTGCTCTTAGTGGATAAGCAAGGATAGCCAGTTATTCTGGGTCCTTGCCTTTTCATTGTGATAGTCTTCTGATGTGGAGTATTGCCAAAATCACCACACTATTCTCTAGGAGTCCCTCAATTTCTGCAAAATACCAAGTTATTATTGAAGTATCTTGATTTGTTGGCATTAAGTCAAGTTCCTGCTTCATTGTTAAAGAGGGGGAGTATGGGAATATTAGATGAACTCTAGATAGGACAAAGGGGAGGGAAGGGAATGGAGGGGGCACAGGCGTAAAAAAGATGGTGGAATGAGATGGACATCATTACCCTAAGTCCATGTATGAAGACACGAATGGTTTGAATATAGTTTTATACAACCAGAGATACAAAAAATTGTGCTCTATATGTGTAATATGAATTGTAATGCATTGTGCTGTCATATATAATAAATTAGAATAAAAATTTAAAAAATTAAAAATTAAAAACAAATGACTTCCAAAAGGTTTTCTTATTCACCGTTCTCTTTCATTTCCTTTCTTGAGCTTTGGTCTTCAAAACCATATGAAACATTGAATATGGGTAATAAAAAATGTGCCACAATGCTCCAATACATGATATTTTAGTTCTATTTTAAAGCTAAACTTGTTTATGCAGCATAGTGCATCATGTATTTTTTCAAGACTTAAATTTAATGAACCACTAGGAATTCATGCTAAATATTTGGAATTTTAAAGCCCTTCGGCAAATAGTCACCTGCCCTTTGCCCAGATGTATGGTTTTACTGAGGAATTAGAGTCATATAGTATGCAAGCATAGAGCCTTCCCATATTCCCTTACATAGCTATGAGCTCTGGTGATGCTTTTGACTTTCAAACCCAGAGGTCAGTTGCCCTGCTCAGCCACTTGTATTGGAACCACCCAACCCAGAAATCAGCTGAGATGGAATCCCATTGACCCATTATACGTGCAGATCATTCCACCTGATAACATTTTGTAACCACTGCATCTGCTGGCCTCACAGCCAAACTGTCTCTTCACCCTGCCCATCTCTCACACTACCCAGGACTCTGCCCTCCACGTTTTCTGAGCATAAGGCAGATGTCAGTGTCTTTGCTCATCTAAGTTCCCAAACTCTCTGGGTCATGTTCTAAACTGTCCTAACATCTTATTGCCTCCCTCATGTCTGGTTCTCCAAGATAGCCATGGCTTAGCAAACATCCAGCAGAAAGCTAAATGCCTAAATGGCAGGTGCTGCAGTCTTTGGTTGTGGGTGAGAGTGGTTCATTTCTCTTCTTTACAGTTGGCAAAAGGAAATGAATAGCACATCACTCTTTGTTTAGATGATCCACTTCAAATACCCTTTTTAATGTATTTTCTATTCTCCTATAGGTAGGAAGTGGGCCATGTGATAGATAAAAATTACTAGTTTTTGTCATATTTTACTTAAGTTTAGCATAGGTGATTCTGGCATTCTTCTCCACTCCCACAGGAGATGAATGTACTTATTCCCTACTATTTTAAAAATTAGAGCTTTAGCAGAATTTTCAACATAATGGGGCAAGATCATCTTTCAGCATTACTTTATGGAGTAGTCAGCATATTGTTGAAAGTTTTGGTTAGCAATTTTAATGTGTTTTGAAAAAGTTGAACATTCTTACTATGCAATAACTTTCTATGCACATGTGTTTGATTAAATTTCTGCACATTCAATCCCATGAAGTAGCTAAATGCATGTGAAAAGAAATCATGAAGTAATCTTTTCCATTTTCCCGTTCTACATGCCCTTCCCTTTGCCCAGGAGATACAACTTGCCTCCTAATGCCTATTAATTTGAGTTGAACTGCTCTAGTTCACAAAGATCTTGAGACTAGGTATCTAAATACCCTACAGAGGGTGAAGGGTGTGACTGTGTGGGCTCCTGTTATTAGGTTCTCATTTGATTAAAAAAATTTTTTTTAGTAGACTTGTAGCAAGAAAGTACTGACAGTGGTAACTTATGGAGTCAAAAAAACAGAAGAGCAGCTCAGCCAGATTCTCTGGCAAAGCTGAAGTTCAACTACCAGAAGCAGAAATAAAGGCAGGAGTCACAGACCCAGAAGACTGAGGCTCAGTGCATACAAAAGGAGGGAATAAATTGGGAATAAGTGAGAGAAGGTTCATGATAAATGCCTTAAAACCTGGTGGATATTTAAGGTGTGCTTTAAGGATCTGTGGTGTATATATGCATTTGTGTTGGCCTAATTTAAAGAGCCAGAGCTAACCAGGATGGAAATAGATAAATTTTTCTTATTTAAATGTCTTTTTTTTGGTGGGAACTAAAGATGTCTATGAGAATGAAATTTCAAGGCTGCTTGTATTTCTCCAAGGATATTAGGCTATATATTAAACTCCTGGCAAGTTCTTATTTCTTATTTATGGTAACACAAGCCAATCTATTTTAAACATATGAAGCTCCTTGGGAAAACAACAATAACATATACAATATGGTAAACCTCAGTGGGTCCAGAAGGCAGATTTTAGTCCACAGTCTGAAACCAAATTGTGAGCCAGGGAGTAAATGAAAAAGCCCTCTAAATGATAAATGACAATCCAGAGCTTACTCAAGAGGTTAGGTTGGCACAATTTCAAAACCTTACCCAGACAACTGTATATAGAATAAGGGAGCAGATGAGAAGCAGTAACATAGTAACATCAATGAGAAATGACAGCTGATTTAGAGCAAGGACAGAGGACTCTGAAAAAAAGAAGCACATTAGGAATAATTTACTCAGGGAAAGGGACTCTACATGTCTTGTGAATTCCTAAGGAATTATTTCATTATAAACAGTTCAGCAATTAATATTCAAAATGATAAGCCTGAATTGGCATTATTGAAGTTTAAATAATTATCTTTAAAAGATGATTTTCTAAAAGTGACATTAAGAGTCTGCTTTGTTTTTTTTTTTTTTTTGGTGGGGGGGGCAGAGAAATCTATGCTACACAGTTGATTTTCCTTTTAATACTAGATATATTATATTTTGATGTTTGCAGTCCAGATAGAGTACTTGAATCCTCTTGAATTTCATTCTAAACAACATGAATTTGGATGGAAAATGATTGGTGTCCCAGTAATGTGCAAAGTGGTTGACTTAGAACATTTCTTCCCCATTCTTATGAAGAAATAGGGTGCCCAGTAGCTGAGTTTGGAGTGATTTTCTAGAGTTTACAGGGTCTGGGCTGCTTATCCACTGCCAGCTACAGGGTTGTATCTCTTATCTGTGAAACCTTTAGGACTGAATTTCCATTACCAATCAGTGATGAGTATTTGCTGAATCTTGTAGTACATGTCTTCATCTCTATGCACTGCCAAGGTTATGGAAGTAAAGTTGAGAAATTGTCTTAGGAGAGGACAATGGAGTCAGAAAGAGATTATCTCAGGTATCAGTTTGCTTCAGAGGAGCAGCTAATGCAGGGGTCCACTGAAATTTCTGCAGATGCAGCTTAGATTCTCCTGCTTACTAGAGGAGGATCTAGAATCAGAGTTGTAACAGAGAGAGAGGGACAGAGGGAGAGAGGGAGAGAGGGAGAGAGAGAGAGAGAAGGAAAGGGGGAGAGAGGGAGAGAGGAAGAGAGGGGGAGAGAGGGGGAGAGAGAGAGACTGATTTTTAAAAATCTTTTAGCTTTGGCTGCAAATGAATTCACAACTCAATTTGGTGCTCAGATTTTGAATCCAGCTTCTGCCACATTCTTTTTATTGTAACTCTTTCAAATTATGCAAAATTACTTAATTTTTATCCCTTTATATAATTTCTTTTATAGCAAAATTTGATGAAAATTAACTTGAGTCATTCCATAATCTTGTTAAAAGAGAAAGAAAAAAGCTAGGAAAACCCCAAAAGAAAAAAAAATTGAAAAAAGGGTGAATGTTTCAGAAAACACAGGGATTATGATTGTGAACAACAATGTTTAACATGGAGAAGGAAATTCAAAGTTTCTTTTTTTTAATATTTATTTTTTAGTTTTTGGCGGACACAACATCTTTGTTTGTATGTGGTGCTGAGGATTGAACCCGAGCCGCACGCATGCCAGGCGAGCGCGCTACCGCTTGAGCCACTTCCCCAGCCCAATTCAATGTTTCTTGTGTGTGTTTTAACAAATCTCAGAAAGCACTTGGGCCATTCCTGTTTAAGCACAGATTGGACTGGGTCATAACATTCAATCCATTGCATGCACTGTGGCTTGCCTACAGTGATACTGCCTTAAACTTGGCACCCTCGTTCTATCACTCATCACTGACACAGTCTCCAGTGAAATATAGGTTGACAAAATTTCATTAAGTTTCTTTCTGATTCCATTTGGATATGATTCTTTGTATATTGTATAATCATGGCAGAGTTTCTCCCTCCCACTATTACTCCCTCCTCTCCTCCTTCCTCCTACAAAAGAAAAAAAAATTATCTTGGCCCATGTACAGTCTTACACTAGGAGTGTGGTATGTCATATTTGTTCTGGTATTCAGTTATTGAGGAATTTCAGAATTATGATTAGGGTGATTTATCATGGGTACTGTAGGAACTAGATTTAAGAGTCAGTGTTGTTTAGAATGAAATTCAAGACACAAGATATGACTAAAAATAAGGAAAACTAATATGAATACAAATGATAAAGTGAGCCATTAAATAAATAATTTCAGTAAACTCTAGGCCACTGTGGTATAATAATAGTAATTATTATTATTATTATTCTCCTATGATCTGAAAAAAATAGTGTTTCTCACTTCTACCATCTCTTTAGTTTAGGCATTTTCAACATGATTATTTCAACCAAGGAATGTAATATCTATGCATTGTAAAATAAAAGATATTTGTAAAATAAAATTGGACATGTATAAAGGAGGTTATACTGTTTTACCTTTTTGTTCTTAACCTGAATAGTGCGGTGCCTAATTCCTTTTTTATCATTCTTTCAGGAATCTATTTCTTGTCTTTTATATCATTTCTGTTATTATTATTATCTGGATTATCTCAATTCTCTCTTTATATAAATTTTAATCATTTCAATAGGAATTGCTAAGTTATATAAAATACAAATCTCAAGGAAGTCAAGAATGTTCAGCATCACATTCTACTCTTCCACATCCTGCTCCTAACTTAATTAACTATTCCCATATATACTTGATTTTATCTAGTGAAAGTAATTTTTTCATAAAATGTATGTATAAGTACTTTCAAATTTGGCCTTGAGTTTTGGAAACAGAAGAACAATTAAAATCTGCAATTTAGGTAAGGAGTAGGCAAGGGTTGATGGACATTTGTCGAGTGGGTACAGATGTACTATGTCTCTAGCCAAGGAATTATATAACTTAACGGTCACACTTCTACTTTTAAGTTTACCAGAATTTCTTTAAATTTCACTCTCAGATTAAAGGAGATAAGGCACCCAGAAATGGGATAGAGACAATGTAAGCAGTAGATTCCCACCATGCCTAACCTCATCTGTGGCTGAGCTTTTGCCCTTGAACAAAACTGGTGCTCTTTTTCTCTTTTCCTTTAGACTGATTTCCTTCTCAGAAGGCTCATGTGCTTTTCTTATAAAGTACCAAAAGAAGACTTTAATCTGCCCTGCAGTCATGCCCAGTTTTGATGCACCAGAATCATTGTGTGAATGTAGCTTAGTGCAGGTTGAGAATGAAACTATACAAATGCATCCCCTCTGTAATTAAGACTGACTTGATTTTTGCCCAATTCCTTTGGAAACTTGATATATATATTCACTGTCATATTCCAGGTATTTTTGTGCATGTTATTCAGTATAAGTCAGTAAAAATATTTATATTGAAAATCCCTAAATAGGTCTATGTTATTGATACCAATTATTAGAGGAAGAATGCATAGGCTCATCTACATTTTGTAGTTTTGAAAGATATCCTGGATGTGTCAGAATATTCAGGATTTTTTTTTCTTCTATGACAATATTTTAATTGAGTATGGAAACCAAAAAGTGGTGGTTACTCCAGAGAAGGGCCTATGTACAATTATGTAACTATTTCTTAGTTTTATAAGATTTTGGCACTTACTGGGTATTTATGAAAAGATATTGTAAAATGCATTTATATATATATTTTTTTTCTGAATTGCCAGGAAAATAAACTCCAGATACTTGACAAAGTCAAATAAAATTCTGTATCTTTCATTTGTATAAGAACAACTAGATCCATAGTGCTATCATGGATGATTAAATTAGTTAGATAGGACTTATTTTACTTCAAAGCTATTCTTTGTGTTTTTCTAGTGTACTGTTTTAAGATATTTATAAATTAACTTTATATTTTCCTCATTAAAATCATGATATGTATCTATATTCATGCATCTACTAGTCTTTGAATATAGCACAAAAACTGGATAGTGGTAGTTTGCCTTTTTATGTATTCTATAATAATTGAAAGAGCACATTAACCTTAGAATGTGAAGGAGAATAAAATCAAGGCTCAGTAATTTGCACAGAGGTTGTACTGCATTAATATGTATCCTGTGTAAGTAGTCATCATGAAAAAGAGATGGAAAAATCTGAGGAAGAGTTTAAAACTACAAATTATACACAAAATGTGAGCTAAATTAATTAGAGAATTAATTAAGAAGCGTAAGTTTAAAAACCTAGTTGATATTGTACCACATCGGGTAATCAGATTCATTTTCCTAAAGTTGTTAAATATAATTTGTCTTGTAATGCTACCCTTCGGTAAATTGTTACAACACTGTATGATATATGTAACTTATTAACAGTTTCATTAATTGCTATTAGAGGAAAGAAGCTATGAAAGCTGGTACACATAGGAACAAATGTTGAGGCAGATGGTTGAAATTAGTGAAACGTGATTAGTTGCTGAACCAGTTTACTTAATTAGCTTTCTACATCAGAATAGTTAAAATAAATATGTCATGTTGTCTTTAGGAAATTGAAATTCATGGGATGATCATCACATATATTTTAAAAAATAACAAGACAAAGAGCAAAGAACTATGGACTCTGGCCCCTGGTCATTAGTTTTGTTCTGAGAGCCTGTTGAACTGTTCAATGGAAATTTCACCATTAGGAAAGAGCCAACAGCACTGACATCTCTCCTTTGCCTGCAACAGGGAAAGCAGAGGAGAGGAACACGTGGGAATTGGCCACTGCCCTCAAAATTTCCTTGATGTGGTTATTTCTTAGTAAACAATTTTCAAAGGAGTTGAAATGGATTTTTGCAATACAACTTGCAAAACTTTTCAGTGAGATTCTAGAAAATTCCAAGGCTTGTAATAATTTTAAGGCTCAGGTCACTCCTGACTGACTATATTAGTGAGAATGAGAGTAGAAAACTCAATTTTTAAGGTGCTTATCCCCAATCACTTCTTATAGCTTTGAGTTTGGCACCCATACCCAGAGCCTGAAAAACAAATAGATACAATTGAGATTTTTATAAATTCATGGTTCATGTATTGGAGAAAATATAATTTGAAATTGTTTAACTGAATTTTCCAAATTTGGTATATTTTGCGGTTTTTACTTTCTGAGGTCTGCATAGAATTGGGAGAATTTATTCTTCCTTCCCACAGGAATGTTTTTCTATGTTTGCTTTTTAGGACAAACTTTTAAATTTTACATTAGAAGTAGAGAATTGGGCTATCAGCATATAAATGTTTCCAATGATATAGTTTTCAACCATTTTTTTCAAACATAAGTGAGCTTTGGTGGACCATATGTTCAACCAAATGAATCTACATGATAACCATACATACAATCCTTTCCCCTGTTCGGATGTTCTGATAGTGTTACTTTTTAATTGTTTAATTTAGGAATTATGGAGTTGCTGCCACTGGGGTTTACCTTTGTGACATTTCCTGTCAGCATGCTTGACCTTGGGAAAGCAGGTTGGAATTAGACTGTTTGATTCATAATGTATTGATACACATCATTCTAAGAACTTATGGACATTCCAAGGTTTCATGAAATGTTTGTGTTACAAATGCTTAAAAATTTTCTATGATACAACACTAAAAATGAAAATATAAGAATATTATTTATATACCTATAGCATAATTTTTAAAATAAAATATTGTTAATTTGCTAAGCTCTTATATAGTAACACATTGCCATGGGTTTTTAAAGTGTCTCACAAAAGTCCATGAGTTAAAGGTTCTGTGCCAAGTTACTGAGAGTGGTCAAAATTGAAGAGATGGGGCCAAGTGAGAGGACTTTAGGTCTCTGGAGGCATGCACTCAAAGGGATTTATGAGACCTTTATTTCTTCTCTCTCTTTTGTTTTTTTTGGCCATAAGGTGAGCATCTTTGCTCTGCCTTGCACTTCTGCAATAATGTGTACCACAGACCCAAGAAAACAGGGACAACAGATCATAGACGTAAACCCCTAAAACTGTGAGCCAAAATAAACCTTTTCAATTTATAAATAAATTATCTTAAGTGTTTGTTAATGTGATAAAAGCTGACTGACACATAAATAAATAATATTTATTATAGAAATATAAGGTCCATATTTTATGTTTATTTTGATGGAAACTATAATATAAAATATATTTAATTCCTGTTCAGTTACATTCCTATTTGTGTGCTTTTATTCAGCAAAGAAAACAATGCACATTTTAAACTTATTTAAGATTATTATCATAATTTATCTGAACTATAATACTTTTTATAAAAGAGAGAAAAGTGATAAGGACAATGTTAGCTTGCTAGAACTTATAAATTAAATCCAGAAGGGCTAAGGATAATCACTCAAAAATAAAGATAAAAATATATTATATACTATTAATCAATGGTATCATTATTTTTTATATTAAGCAATATAGGCATAGTGCTAAGCAAAATTTGAAGTCAACATAGCTATTATGTTTGTGCTTTATAATGTACCTTGGTGATCTAGACTCTTAGTTTAAGAAAGATTAACTTACTCTCACTAAATTGTTAGCTATATTCATTACACATCCATCTTATCCTATGCATTAAATTTGAGATGCATTAAAAGAAGAGGTATGGCATCATTACTTATCTTTCTAGTCATTGAAAAATAAATAAATAAAATGACAGCTATCCAATGACTATGTCTTGATTCAAATTGTTTTAACCCTGAATGTTGGGAGTAATAAGAAACATTTTTTCTCCTTTGGATATGGAAAGCTCTTATACTAACAACAAGAAATATAGCTAATCTATAATCATAATTTATTTATGTACATCAGATAGCAGGTTTTAATGCAACTAGGACCACTGACTTCCAAACAAATGACATATGTCTCTAAGGAGAAATCACATTAAATTAGCCCTTGGCAGAGCACAATAGAAAAAGGTGGCAGCCATGAAATCAGTATTTTGGTCAGCTTTTCATCACTGTGTCCAAAACACCTGACAAGAACAATTTAAAGGCAGACATTTTTAGTTTGGCTCATGGTTTGAGACGTTTGGTCCATGTTCAGCAGAATCCATTGCTCTAGGTCCAAGGTGAGGAGGAATGTCAAGCCAGAATGGTGTGAAAGAGGATAGCAGCTCAGAACATGAGATCCAGGGAGCAGAGAGACAGCTCCATTCACCAGGACTAAAATATAAACCCCAAATGAATGTCTCCAGTAACTTATTTCCTCTAGCCACACCCTACCTGCCTACAATTACCACCTAGTGAATCCATGTCATTAGATCAATCCATTAATTAAGTCACATCTTTCATAATCTAATCATTCCACCTCTGAAAAATACTTGCATTTTTCTCACACATGAGCTTTTGGGGAATACCTCATATCTAAACCATGATTTTTCACCCTGATCCCCCCCAAAGCTCATGTTTGTCTCACAATGCAAAACACATTTAGTCTATTTTGAAAAGTTCCCATAGTCTTAAAAGTTCCAGCATTACTTAAAATCCAAGTCCAAAATCTCATCTAAGACTCAAAGCAAACTCTTAGCTGTGAGAGTAAAGATAAAACAAGTTACATGTATCCAATATATAGAGGACAAACATTTTCAATCCACAAGGGAGAAATAGGGGCACAGAAAGAAGGGATGGAACCAAATAAAGACAGAAATACAGATGAGCAAATAAGTCCTGTAACTCCACATCTGGCATCTGGGGTACATGATACCATACTGTTTTCCTCAAAGGGCTTGTGTAGCTCTGCCCCATGAACTTGCTTGTTTCAGCTCACATGACCACTCTTGTCTTATTTTTGCTCAATTCTTGAAACTTTCCTCAGCAGACATTCCATGATACTGACATCTCTTAATCTCTAGGGTCTCCACTGCAGCTTTGACTTTCTTCTCACATATTCATGCATAATCCTCTTATAAAGAGATTACCCTATTATACTTTGCATGCTCTTCCTGATCTTCCTTTGAAATCTTGGTAGAACCTCCATGACCCCCTAACTCCAGCCTCCTGCATTTTTGCAGAACTAATACCACATGTTTGCCACCAAGGTTTGCCACCACCTCAAACAGAAGCAGTAGCCAAGCCTTCCAGGACTACAGCTACAGCAGTCTCTGGGTACCTAGGTGGCTGACCATAGTGATAAAACTTCCTAGTGCCCCCTGCCCTGTGCAAGCACAGTGCCCCCGTTGTCAATTTTCAAAGCAAATTTTACTTGTACCATCTTGAGCATGATTGGGATATAGTCATGCCAATCCCTGAGATGCCTTCTAGGCATTTTTCCTATTGTCTTTGTGCAAAGTACTTAGAATCTCTTTAGTGTCTGAATCTTTCTACTTTGCCTTCTGCTCCTGATTATCACAGAAAATTTGGCTTAAAACCACCACCAATATCTAGTCATTCTCTGAATGCTGGGCTGCCTTGAATTTTTTTGCACCAGATTAATTAGTATCTTACTTTTAAATTCAGCATCACAGAAAGTCTTAGGACATGGGGAAAATGTGGACTTTCTCACCAGAACATAGCATGAATGTTCTCTAGTCCAATTTCTAATAGAGTCCTCTGAACTCTCATGAGCCCAGTCTTCACTCTCCGTACTCCTACTGACATTTTTGTTTACTGAGCTCCTAGCAGAATTGTTCATTAAGTTCTGCTTACAACATTCTGAAGCTTTTCCAGCTTGCATCTCTAAACACTTTAACATTTCTCCCTGCTATCATCAAAAAAGGTTTCTGAATTATATGGTCAGATTAGTCACAGTAACAACACTAATGTGTTACTGTGACTAATCTGACCATATAATTCAGAAATAAAGCATATAAAATAAATAAAGCTAATAAAGCATCTGGCAAGAACAATTTAAAGGTGGAAAAGTTTCTTTTAGCTCACTGTTTCATAGGTTCAGTCCATGATCAGTCAAATCCATAGCTCTGGGTCAAAGTTGAGGAAGAAAATTGTCTTACACATGAGCTGTTGTGTAAACTATAACAATAACTACCTAAGCTATAACAATAAGAATAAAACAAATGTTGGAATGGTTAATTTTATGTGTACAATTGATTTTGCACAATTGATTTTGCCATGGAGTGATATTTGATTAAATCTTACTCTGTGCTGAAGGGAGTTATTTCTGGATGAGATTAACATTTGAACTGACAGGCTGAGTAAAGTGATTACCCTCCCATATATCTGCAAGCCTCATTTAATCGGTGAAAGTTTGAATAGGATAAAATACTTTGTAAGAATTTTTTCCCCATGTGTATGAGTGTCTTTGAGCTGGAATATTGGTCTTCTCCAGCCTTACACCTTGGACTTGACCTGTCACAGTACCAGAGGTTCTCCTGCATCTAGATCTCTCAGCCTGTACAGTCACTTACGCCAATTTCCTACATAAATCTCTCTCTCTTTCTCTGTGTATTTACATACCTTAGTGTTCTGTTCTTTGGAAAATTCTGCCACTACAAACTGAAAAGTTAACAAATACTTAAAGGATATGGGCCAGCATGATATTTAGATCCCTTAGAAGTCTTATGTAAAGAAAAGCCCGTAAACACTTTCTAGTGCATGAGCCCTAAACTTTTTCACATGAGAGAAAAGGTTGTCATGCTAAGTGAAATAAGCCATTCCCCCACAGTCAAAGGTGGAATGTTTTCTCTTAAATTCAGAAAATAATCCAAAATAAGGGGAGGGGGGATAATAAAAGAATAGAAGAAGTATCAGTGGAATAGACAAAGGGGAATGAAGGGAAGAGAGAAAGGATGGTGTAGGGAAAGAAAGTAGAATTAATCTGACCTAATTTTCATACATGAATATACTATAGTGAATCTCACCATCATGCACTTTCACAAGAAACTAATAAAAAAAAACCTAAGTAAATAACAGTAAGATCAATAGAGGGAAGGGAATAGGGGTAGGAAGGAGAAGATGGAAAGGGGACTGAATTAGAATAAATCATATTCCACGCTTTTATAGTTATGTCAACATAATTCTATTGTTATGTATAAGTAAAAAGAACCAATTAAAATAAAAGAGAAAGCCAAGCAACCCTCCATAGACTCTCTCCCCTGATACTAGTTTGCTACCATTGGAACAAAAGGAGAAGAAAAAAGCTTCGTTCACTATGAGTGGAATAAAATACTTATTTGATCCTAGGAGTTTGTGCTGATTTAAAAACTATATTTATGAATCAGAAGACTCAATATTGATAAAATGCTAATTCTTTCCTAATCAAACTATTGAACTCTCAGCAACCATTTGTGTGTGTGTGTGTGTGTGTGTATGTGTGTGTGTGTAGGATGGGAGGAGATTGGCATTGTCAAGATAATTCTAAAATCTATGTGGAAATTAAAGTATGTAGATTACCCAGATCAATTTGAAATATACAAAAATTTGGAGGGCTCACATAATGTGCTTAAAAAACCTATTTTAAAGTTACCTTAAATAAAACAGGGTAGTAGTGATTTTAGAATAGTCATATTGAGTAATGGCACAGAATTGTGCCAAAAATAGACACATGCTCACATGGTCAACTGTTTTTGATAAATGTGCCAAAGTTATTTAATGAAAAATAAATAGTCTTTTTAGCAACTGGTATTAAAATAATTGGCATCTACATGCCAAATAATGAAATTAACACTTCACTTATGGCACATTAAGGAATTGAATTTACAATAGTTTATAAGCCTAAATATAAGATCTAAAACAAAAACCAATAAAAACAAAAACAAGACCAAAAAAAAAAACTTTCTACAGAAAACACAAGAATTTTTTTTTCTATCTTAAGTTTGTCAGCAATTTCTTAGGAAACACACAAACACACTATCATAAATCATGAAAAAAAGTTGATAAGTTGGACTTTTCAAAATTAAAATGCTTTTTTTGGAAAGATATTTATTGAAGAAGTGAAAATTCAAGGTATAGACTTAGAAAATTATTGTAAAACACATCTTTTGAAGGACTTGTATCCAGCTCATGCAATAAAATTTTAAAACTTGATAGTAAAATAACCCATACAAACAAACAAACAAAAAACTTGACATTTCATAAAATAATATAATCACTTAATAAGCTCAGGAACAGGAACTGGGTATTATTATTCATTGGGAAAATGCAAATTAAAACCATAATAACATACAGCTATGTATTTATTATCTTATCTAAAATTAAAATAAACATAACAAGTACCCAAATGATATGGAATTAATGTGCATACTATTGCAAAATGGCAAGGCTATTTTAGAAAGCAATTTAATGAAGATCTAAGACAAATAGAAGCATATATCTCTGTAAATATCTGTATGTAAATACAATCATTTTATTCATAACAGCCAAAACCTGGAAATAAAGCAATGTCTATCAGTTGGTGAATAATTACCAAATAGAAAGGTACATCCATTCAAGGGAATACTATTCATCACCCAAAAGAAACACATTGTTAATATGTGCAACACCCTAAATAAATATAAACAAATGGGACTGGGTATGTGGCCCAGTAGTAGAGGGGTTGAGCACTGCAATAAATGAATAAGTAAATAAATAGCACTATAAAAATATCTTTATAAAATTGTTAAAGTTATAAATTGCAAGGCAGTGATAAAAGGAGAACATCTACATGTTGCCACTTGAGTGAATAAATGAATCTGAAGACTAAGCATCGACAGCTGCTAACATCATCAACTGAGTGCAGACCAGACCTGGTGTACCTTCTGATGACAAAAACACGTTTCCACGGACAGGCCCGTCCCATCAGTGAGCTGAGTTTGATCAAGCCTCTGAATCTGGGGTCAACTGAAGGAAATTCAGAGTGTAAGAGAGTGTCTTCCATTACTTCATCAGTACAGCAAGTATGATCATAACGATATAAGCATTAGTAAAATCCAAACTACGGGACACTCTAAAATCAATGAGTCAGGTTATTCAACAGATACGTTATAAAGAAAAGAAAGGGATGAAGAGAGTAATTTATAGATTAAAGTAGACTGAAAAGCTATTTTTAAAATGGTCAAGACTATAGTCTCTTGA
The DNA here is from genome assembly GCF_045843805.1 of Urocitellus parryii. Classification (NCBI taxonomy): domain Eukaryota; kingdom Metazoa; phylum Chordata; class Mammalia; order Rodentia; family Sciuridae; genus Urocitellus; species Urocitellus parryii. Next base: position 211,568,852 of record NC_135531.1, on the reverse strand, counting down.
CACACTTTCATAATTACAGCCATAAAAAAATACAACAAAGTGATTACTATAAAAAGCAGGCTACTTGTCACCTGCGGAGCTACTTGTCACTGGTTGAAATGTGCCACAGAAGAGCTTCTGGGGTGGTTTGAAAAATTCTATGACTTTTCCCTGGTGGCAGTTACAAGGGAAATTATCTTAAAAATAAAAATAATTAATTGCTGTGGGTTTTCATGTCTATGTTTTATTTTATAGTAATAGAGAGAAAAATAGTGTGGAAGGGTAAGGCAATGCTTTAAAAGACTACTAGCTGAAAGAGAAGATTTAAATATAAATTAGTTATTTTTAGTGAGGAGATTACCTTCATTTGGGGGGGTAAGTTAAAAAGTTCTTTTCATTCATCCTGTAGAAATAGTTGTTGTGTACGCACCGAGCAGCTGGGACTTTCCAGGGGCTTTAGCTCTTGTTGAACTTATAGTCAGAAGGTACTTATTTTTTATTAGTTGGGGGGTGCCATGAGATAAACAAAAATCACACAAAATATTTCATCACATAGGATTCTATCTAATAAACTTGTTTTGCAGGTGAAATAAAAGCTAAGAAGCTAAAGCAAAATTAAGCAGCTACTGCTGCCCCTTGGGCTGGAGAGACCAGGAGAGAGGCCATAGTTATCAGAACCTAGAATTAGGGACCAAAGATGGTGGCCCTTTCTATTTGGGCTGGAGCCAAGGAGATGGAGTAAGTGAGAGAAGAAGGAAAACACCCTGGCTCTTTCCTCCTCTTGTCATTTTAGTCTTCAGAAAATGTATAGTAAATGTATATTAAACCTTTTCTTTCTTTTTATTTATAGTTATATTGGGAGGGAGGGCCATGGCCTCTTGTGACAAAGGCTTGAATAACAGCTGATGGATTTGTCTTTGACATGGACATTAAAATGCACAACCATGCCAGGTACAGGTATGGTGGCGCTCACCTGTAATCCCGGCAGCTCAGGATTACAAGGAGGATCCCAAGTTTAACACCAGACTCAGAAATTTGGTGTGAAGACCTAAGCAAAATAGGACCCTGTCTCAAAATAAAAAAAAAAAAAAAGGGACTGGGAATATGACTCAGTGGTTAAGCACCCATGGGTTCAATCCCTGTTACTATATATATATATATATATATATATATATATATATGCACACACATACACACACATATATACACACACACACACACAACACACACATACACAATATTAGAAATTGGCTTTTAGAGAGTTTTTATTTATTTTTTCCATTTTGGGTTATATGCTTATGTTAAGCCATCAGTGAACACTTTGCCAGATCCTTAACCCAATATTCCTTTTTTTTCACAGATTATAGATCCTAATGGACTGATGACATTTTTATTTTGGTTCTTTGTTGATCACGACTCCAAAAAATGAACAGAAGGACTTATTTGTTAGAAATTCTGGTGAACAGCTTGCTGCAAGTTTAATCAAAACAAGTTTTATTCAGACCAAGCTTGTCACTTTGGCACACGAAGTGACAATAGACAATGACCTTCATGGGGTCTTGGAGGTGAGCCAGAACAAAAGGAGTGTTTATTCTTAGGACTCCTAAAACGTGCTTGTGTTAAGGCTGCATGTTTTGCAGAACTGGTGGAAGAAGAGGTTGATATTTGTGATCTTTAAACTCTTCATTTAAAACTTGTCAATATTTAACATGAAAATTGTATGATTTGCTATTTACAGTGATTCTATTTAAAAGATATTTGCATCATAATCTTATTTTATATTATCATCTTCTAAGTTTAGTAAAAGCATCAGATTAGAACATATTTATTCTGGTAACATTTTTTTTGTGTGTGTGGTGTGGGTTATTGAACCCATGCCTTGTATATGCTAGGCAAGTGCTCTTCCACTGAGCTACACCCTAGGGACATACCTCTTCTATATAGTATCATTACCGCCATCTTGTCAATAGCAGAACAAGGGGAAGCTGGACGAGAATGTAAAGACAAAAAAACCCTTTAAATTAGCTTTTTATAACTTGCACTTTCAAATAATTGAAAATTAGAAGTTTCAGAGAAGGACCATAATGACAGTTCTGGTATAAAAACCTGTCAGAGGAGTTAGAAGTACGGAGGACAAACATCATAGGAGAAGAAAGTTGAGGTGATTTCATCCTTTTGAAGTCACTATTATTTTATACCTGGGAGTAATTTTGCAACCCCCTTCAACCTCCAGGAATAGCCAACAACATCTTGAGAATTTGATTGTTTTTCACAACTACACAGCTGGGGATTTGCTACTGACTTCTAGTGTGTAGAGGGCAGAGATGCTGTTCAACATCCTACATTGCATAGAACAGTGACCCCAAGAAGCATTCAGCACCAAATGCCAAAAAAACGCAGGAGGTGGGGGGGGGGGCGGGGAGGGTTGTGGCTCAATGGTTAAGTGCTTGCCTAGCACGTGTGAGGCTCTGATTGGATCCCTGGCACCACATTAAAAAATAAATTAATTTTAAAAATTAATTAAATAAAGGTATTGTGTCCATGTACAACTAAAAATATTTAAAAAAAAACTCTTGGTTTACAGCCTCTGATAATTTACTTATTTTAAAGCATCAGTATATGAGATTGGCCTATAATAATAGAATGTTTCCTAACCAATAAGACTTAATTAACCTGGGTTGGGCAGAGTGACACATACCTATAATCCCAGAAGCTTGGGATGTTGAGGCACAGAGATCCCAAGTTCAAGATCAGCATCACCAATTTAGCAAGGTTCAAACCATCTTAGTGAGACCTGCCTTAAAAAAAAAAAAAAAAAAAAAAAGGACTGAAGATGTGTGTGAAAAGTAACTCTGGCTTCAATTCCTCATACAAAAACAAAAACAAAAAGACTTAGTCTTTTGAACAGAGTTACCAGGAAAAGTTATATGTTCTTAACTACCCATAAATATTTGATAGCTAGTTTTCTCTTTGGATTTTTCTAAAAATTGTATTTTTAGAAGGGAAAGGGAAAATGTATCAAAAATGATAGTCCTTGGGGTTGGAGATGTGGCTCAAGAGGTAACGTGCTCGCCTGGCATGCGCACAGCTCTGGGTTCAATCCTCAGCATCACATACAAATAAAGATGTTGTGTCCGCTGAAAACTAAAAAATAAATATTAAAAAAATTCTCTCTCTCTCTCTCTCTCTCTCTCTCTCTCTCTCTCTCTCAAATAAAATGATAGTCCTCTTCAATAATGTAATGTTTGTCAACCAGGAAATGCTTTAGATATACTATGTCTACAATTAATGAAAGGTATCATAGACCCATTTTATAGATGGAGAAGGTGAATTTCAAAGAAGCTGAAATAAAATCTCTAGGTTACCTGACTTGCTAGTGCCACCAGCATTTTGAAGATAGGTGTTGTGAATATCTTCTCTTCCCACTGGACACTTCAATCAATTGCTTTGCATACACAAGTTTTCTTTTCTTTTCTTTTTCTAAAAATAAAATGATAAAAATTGCCTAGGAGTTAAAAAGTTCTATGTATCTAGTTGCAAAGAAAGGACCTGGGCTTTAACTGTTATGTATTCTTATTCCCATCTTTTATGTTACTCTTTAGAGAAGATGAGTGAGCCTGTCATTATTCTGATAACTTGTAAATAATGAGGATGGAATACATGTTTATTTTGACTTTATTGCATAAACTCTATCTCAAGGTAATCATAGTTGATATGATGAAGTTTTTCTTTTTATAAATTAAACAATTTTTAGAGCATTTTTAGGCTCACAACACAATAGAATGGAAAGTGCAGAGAACTCCTGTGTACCCAGGCTCCAGACATGTGCTGTCTCTCCCAATATAACCGTCCCCCACCACAGTGGCACATTTGTTACAATCGAATCTACATGGAAACATTATCACCCAATGTTCACAGTTTACATAGAGTTTACTCTTGGTATAGAATATTCTGTGGGTTTTGACCACTATAATGGCATGTATTCACCTTTGTAGTATCACACAGAATAGTTCTCCTATCTTAACAACCTCTGTGCTCTGCCTATTCATTCCTCTCTTCTTCCAACCTCCTGGAAACCACCCACCTATGTACTGTCCCTATAGTCTTTTCCTTTCCAGGAAGTGATACAGTTAAAATCATATAGTATGAAGCTTTTAAAGATCAGCTCGTTTCATTTATTGATATGCATTTAAGTTTCTTTCATGTCTTCTTTTTAAATTTTTTTATTTGATCTTTTTAGATATACATGACAGTAGAATGTATTTTGACATATTATACATGTATGAAGTATAACTTATCCTAATTAGGATTCCATTCTTGTGGTTGTATATGATGTGGACATTCACTGGTCATGTATTCATTTATAAACATAGGAAAGTTATATCTGATTCATTCTACTGTTTTCCTATTCCCTTCTGTGGAATGCAATATGGAGATTCCTCAAAAAACTTGGAATGCAACCACTATTCTACCCAGTTATCCACTACTTGGTATATACCCAAAGGGCCTAAAATCACCATACTACAGTGATGCAGCTGCATCAATGTTTATAGCAGCTCAATTCACAATAGCAAAGCTATGAAACCAAGGTAGGTGCCCTTCAACAAATGAATGAATAAAGAAAATGTGGTATATATACACAATGAAATATTACTCAGGCATGAGGAAGAATGAAATTATGCCATTTGGCAGTAAATGGATAGAACTGGATAATTTCATGTCTTCTTGTAGCTTGTTAGCTCATTTCTTTTTAGTATCAGATATTACATTGTCTTGACATCTCATAGTCTATTTATCCATTTCACCTACTGAAGGACATGTTGAATGTTTCCAGGTTTTGGCAGTTATGAATCAAGCTTCTATAAACACCCATGTGCAGGTTTTGGTGTAGAAATAATTTCTAATTAATTTGTGTAAATACTAAGGAGAGTGATTCCTGAATTATATATTTAATTTTGTAAGAAACTTTTCAACAGTCTTCCAAAAAGTTTGTACCATTTTGGATTTCCAAAATCCTGTTACTCTGCATCCTCTCAGCATTTAATGTTGTCAGTGACCATAATACAGAATACTAGGACTTCTTTCTCTGAGCTAACTATATAACTTAGTACCCTTTAATCAAATTTTCCCTCCCCCTATTCTTTCCAACATCTGGTAACCAACATTCTACTCTTAATTCCCCTGAGACTAAATTTTAGATGTCATAATTGAGTGAAATTATGTAGTACTTATCTTTCTGTGCTTTATTTCACTGAAGAGAATGATCTCCATTTCCTTCCATATTGTCACAAATGGTGGGATTTCACCCTTGTAATGGTGGAATGAGTATTTCATTATTATTTGTACTACATTTTTAAAAATCCATTCCTCTGTTGATAGACATTTAGGTTGCTTCCATTTCGTGTCTCTGGTGAATAGTGCTGCAATAAACACAGGAGTATAGATGTCTCTTTGGCACAGAGATTTCTTTCTTTTTGAATATATACCCAAGAGTGAGATTATGATTGTGTTGAAGTCTTTAGATCAACTTGGGAAGAACTGACATATGACAATATTTAGCTTTTCTTTCCAGGAACATGAAATATCTCTACATTTATTTAGTTCTTTGATTTATTTCTTTAGAGTCTTACAGCTTTTCTCATATAGATTTTGGACATATGTTGTTGGATTTATACCTGAGTATTTCAGTTTTTAGTGTTATTTTAAATGGAAATACGTGTCTAGTTTCAAATTCTACTTTTTGATTGCTGACCTGTTGCAAAGTGCTTGACTTTTATGTATTAACCTTGTATCTCACATCTTTGCTCCTCAGTTTCAGAGTTTTTTTTTTGTCAGTACTTTTGAATTTCCAGCATTGATTATGAAGATAGTTTTATTTCTTCCTACTGGATATCTTTTATTTCTTTTTCTCCTATTTTATTAGCAAGAACATCTAGTATGATATTGAAAAGCAGTGATGACAGGTGATATCTTAACCATTTTCTTGATTTTAGCAGAAAAGCTTTGAGTTTCTTACTATTAAATATGGTGTTAGCTACAGATTATTTTATAGTTTTGTCAAGTTAAAGAATTTCCCAGTTATTTCTATTTTGCTGAGAGATTTTTATTATAAATGGGTATTTTGTTAAACACTTTTCTTCTTTTGTCAATATGGCCATGTTATTTTTGTTCTTCAGCTTGTCCATGTGGCATTACACTGATTAACTTTTTAAAATGTCGAAGCAGCTTTGCATACATGGGATACATTTCACTTAGTTGTGGAATATAATTCTTTTTATACATTATTGGACTTGATTTTCTAAAATTGTGTTGAGAATTTTTGCATCTATATTAATGAAAGTTTACTCTGTATTTTTCTTTTCTTGTCATGGGTTCAGTATGAGGTAATGCATTTGTCCCTTGGAATCTGTGGAAAATTGGTCCCAGCTCAATTACCTTAGGTAAAATGGTGTGATATTCACATATGACCAACAGACACACCCTCTGTATGGATAAAATCATCTCTAAGTTACATTTCTTTGTACAATGGAAATGCTACAGACATAGTTGTTGTACTGCATTTCTTAGGGAATAATGACAAGGTGGGAAGTGTGTACATATGCAGTAATGAAACTATTTTCTTTTTAATATTTTTGATCCACAGTTGGCTGAAACCATGATGTGGAATCTGCTGATGTGTGAGGTTGACTGGATTGGTCTCATAGCATGCCATGATGGTCTTCTATTTTCTGGAAGAGATTGTAGGAAATTAGTATGATTACTTACTATCATCAGTACAATGTCCATAGGATCTATTGTAATGTCTCTTATTTACAATACTTGTAATCCAAATGATCCTTTTTTTCTTCCTTAGCTAGCCTGGCTATAAATTATCAATCTTATTAATATTGTTGGGTAATGGATTTTGATTCTGTTAATTTTCTCAACTTTGTTGCAATCTCATTGATTTCTGATCTATTTTTTTTTCTGTTTTTCTGCTTCATTTAGAATTAATTGGCTCAGCTTTCTCATTTACTAAAATAGAAGTTCAGTTGGTAGATTTTAGATCTTTCTCCTTTTCTAATATATGTTTGTTATAAATTTCTCTCTAATCACAGATTCTCACAAATTTTGATAAATTGTATTTTCATTTTCACTGAGCTCAGAATGTTTTAGAATTTCACTTCAGATTTTTTTCTCTTTGATCTGCATGCCATTTATAACTGTGTTGCTTAATTTCTGAGTATATTGATATTTTTCTAGTTGTCTTTCTCATACTGATTTTTAGTTTAATTCCACTGCAGTCTGAGAACAGACACTGGATGATTCCTGCTCATTTAAATTTGTTAAAACATATTTTATGACTATGTAAGTGGTCTATCTTGGTGACACTTACCTGTGATCTTGAGAAGACTGTGTAAATCTATTGTTATAGGATGTGAAAGTCTACAGATGTTGATTATACCCCACTGATTAATGGTGGTGTTTAGTTTAGCTATGTCCTTACCGATTTCCTACCTGCTGAAGTTGATCATTTCTGACAGAGGTGTATGAGAGTCCCCAAATGTAATTATATATTTCTCCTTGCAGTTTCATCAGCTTTGTTTTATATATTTTGATGTTCTCTTTTTGGGCTCATACACATGAAGGATTGTTTTATTTTCTTATAGTTTTTATTTAACATTAACTAGTATCTAATATATATATATATATATATTGTAACCAGAGATTGAACCTAGGTGCACTTAATAAACTGAGCCACATATCCAGCCAATTTTATTTTTTATTCTGAGACAGAGTCTTGCAAAATTGCTTACAGCCTTGCTAAATTGCTGAGGCTGGCTTTGAACTTGCTATCCTCCTGCCTCAGCCTCCTAAGCTGCAGGGATCACACATGTGTGCCACTACACCTGGCTCCACTTATCATTTCTAATGCTTCTCTTCATTTCTGATAAACATCCTTGCTCTGAAATCTTCTCTGTTTGAAATTGATATAGCTTTGCTCTCAATTTCTTTTGATTATTTGATTAGTATTAGGAAAGAATATGTTTTCCCATCTATTTTAATTTACTAGGTATCTTTGCGTTAAAGAGGGCTTTTGATAGACACTATATAGCTGGATTTTTGTTTATGCTCACCCTGACAATTAGTGCCTTGTAATTGGTGTGCTTAGACCATTGACATTTAAAATGTTGAGTGAAATAGCCAGACTAATACTTTTTTTTCAATATTTTTTAAAGAGAGATAGAGAATTTTTTAATATTCATTTTTCCGTTTTATGGTGGACACAATATCTTTATTTTATTTTTATGTGGTGCTGAGGATCGAACTCAGCGCCCCACACATGCTAGGCGAGCATGTTACCGCTTGAGCCACATCCCCAGCCCTGGACTAATACTTACTATGCACATTACTATTTTCTCTTTTTTTTTTGGTCCTTGTTCTTTGTTCCTATTTTTGTCTTCCATACTTTTCATATCTTTTGTATTTTTAATTGCACATTTTATATATTTCAATTTCTCTCCTTTCTTGAAATATCAGTTATAATATTTCCTTTTTAAACTTCTTTAAGTGGTTGCCATAGAGTTTGGAAGTATCCTGTGTCTATTTTCAAATAGCATTGCTTCATTAGATTTTTTAAATACCGTATAGCAATAAAATAGTCCCAATTTCTTCCTACTATCCTTTGTGTCATTGCTGTCATTTATTTCACTTATACATAAACATGCATCAGCATAGATACATAAACATATAAAATAGAATTTATTGTTGCTATTATTATCAGTAAATGATTATTAACCTGATCAATTAAGAATAAAAATAGTTTTGACTTTCCCTTCACTTATTCATTCTCTGATGTTCTTTTTAATGTGGACCTCATGTTTTGACTCATATAATCTTTCTTCTGTCTGAAGAACATCTTTTAACCCTTCATATAAGGTGGGTCTACTGTTAACCAATTCCTTCAAGGTTTGTTTGTCTGAAAAGTATTTTTTCTTTACTCATGAAGGATAATTTCAAAAGGTACAAAACTCTAGTTTCATGGATTTTTAATCTCCTTAACACTTTAAATGTTTCATCACAATTTCTTTTGGCTTGCATGGCTTCTGGGCAGAAGTTAAATGTAATTCTTATCTTTTTTCCAATATAGGTAAAATTTTTTTGTCTTTTTTTCAAATTTTTTTTCTTATCTTTGATATTACGAAATTTAAATGTGATATGGGTAGTGTCTTTTTTTCTTCTTCCTTTTTTTCTTTTTATCTGATACTGGGGATTGAACCCAGAGGCGTCTTTTTCATTTTGAGACAGGATCTTGATAAGTTGCTTAGGGCCATGTTCAAGGCTGGCTTTGAACTTTCGAACTCCTGCCTCAGCCTCCCAAGCCATTGGGATTACAAGTGTGCACCATCACACCCAGTCTTTTGTTGTTGTTGTTGATGCTGTTGTTCGGGTTTTTGGAGTTTCCTGAATCCACATCAGTGTCTGAGATTAGTTTTAGGAAAAATATCCCATCATTATAACTTCAAATATTACCTCTGTTTCTTTCTTTTTATTTTTAAGAACAGAGAGAGAGAGAGAGAGAGAGAGAGAGAGAGAGAGAGAGAGAGAGAGAGAGAAGAGAGAAGAGAGAGAGAGAATTGTTTTAATACTTATTTTTCAGTTTTCAGTGGACACAACATCTTTTTATTTTGTGTGGAGTTGAGGATAGAACCCAGCACCCCACGCATGCCAGATGAGCACATTACCACTTGAGCCACATCCCCAGCCCCTCTGTTTCTTTCTTTATGTTCCTTCCTTATCTCCCCATTATGCATATGAAATGCTTATTGTAGTTTTTGCACATTCTTGGATGTACTATTCATTTTTTTCTAGTTCTTTTTTCCTCTCTTCAGTTTTGGAAATTTCTATTATCATATCTTAAAATTCAGAATTCTTTTTTCATATATATATATATGGTATTTCCTATGTTTTTGTTACTTTGTTGTTTCTGTTGTTGTTGAAAAGTGGACTTGAGTATAAAAACTGTGGTAAACAGGTGGTTAGTAATGTAGCAGAGAGGCGTAGGGGAGGAAAGGGCTCTATGTGCTGTGATTAGGTCTCAATCTTTTGGTGAGCCTGTGTCCTGCACTAGAATTTTGCATCTTTCTCAGTATCTTCCCATCCCCTCTTAAGAGGGAGAGAATGCCTAAAGTTGTTGGGAGTTCAGGATTTTCCTTCCTCCAGGTAGATGAGGCTCTGATAAAATCCTATTAGGTCACATCTGTTAAAATAGCCTCTCCTGAGGGCAGGCCTTTTTAGGAAGAAGGACATCACCCTGGAGGATTTCAAAACAATTCTTTCCCTTCCTTCTGCTGGAGGCACATGGGACTTTTCCTCAGCTATCCACTATGACCTGGTAGAGCTCTTGGAGGTAAATTTTTTCAAAGGCCTGGCCCCCGTAGCTGGGTTCTTGGAGTTTCACATTTCAAAATTGTCCATACTGAGACTTCCGTGCTTAAAGAAGTTAACTTTAATTTCTTTTTGACAGGTAACAACATTATGAGAATTTACAAATGCTTTAAAAAGTTGGATGTTATGGGAGGTTTTAGAGGAAACAGGACAAAAATTCAAGTTATAAGAGAATGAAGCTTCACATATAAATATGTTGAAAAATATTTTAAAGCAAAATATAAGCCAGAGCACATTAGTATTGTTAGCGTGTCTAAAGAGGCAGGCGATACAAGGATTGGGCAATAATAGCAGCTGGCACTGAAGAGAGCTGGATTTGAGTCCTGCCTTTTCTTCCTTCCTTCCTTCCTTCCTTCCTTCCTTCCTTCCTTCCTTCCTTCCTTCCTTCCTTCCTTCCTTCCTTCTTTCCTTCCTTCCTTCTTTCCTTTCTTTCTTATCAAACTTAGGTAAATCAACCATTTGAATTATTCAGTTTTCTTATCTGTGAAAGGTGAATAACCAGAGGTGTGCTACAGCCTATATTTAAGAAGATGATGAAGAATTTTTATATGAAATTAAGCCTAAAATATAATGTTTTGTAACTGAATCATACAAAAATTGACGAAATATTCTAGCATTTGAAAAACAAATGTCTGATTCAGCAAAATCATTACTGATACAGTGATGAACAAGTGAAGTCCACCCTACATCTTCTTTTTAACTTTGATTTTATTTATTAACATAAAGAAAATCTCAGCATCCATTCATGTAAGAACTACACTTGTTTCTCAGTTATTATCATAGGCTAACTATGGATACAAGAGACAGACAAAAAGTGGATTAGACAAAGGTGAATGGACAAAAGCGGGAGTAGGGATAGGAAAGACAGTAGAATGAATTGGTCATAACTTTCCTAAGTTCATATATGAATACATGACCGGTGAAACTCCACATCATGTATAACCACAGGAATGGGATCCTAATTAGAATAAGTTATACTCCATGTATGTATAATATGTCAAAATACACTCTACTGTCATGTATAACTAAAAATAACAAATAAAAGTTAAAAATAAGAGAGACAAAAATCAATAAAAGCATTCTGTGAGACTGTACTGGGTTATATGGAATTACAATAGTGAATATTATATATTTCATTATTACTAAAACATGATAAATTACTTAGGACATTCAGCATAATATCTGCTACAAAGGAGGTCATTGTTTATATTATATCTATGGAGTGAAGGAAAAATATAAAGTGGAGTTTGGTTTAGCAAGAAAAGATTTGGCGTGTTTTGGGGTAGATTTTGATATAGGGTTAAAGTTGAGATTGAGAGCTAAAATAAGAATTCCCTGTCAACTTTTGCCTTCCTTGATTCATTATTTTGCTTATTATCTTTAGTTTAAATAAACTGGATTCCTTCACTAGAATCCCAGGGAGTTTTTAAAAATACAGTCTTGGACTTGAGAATCAGTCAATGTACCAATCTGAATCTCCTGGGATTTGAAATGCATTCCTAGTAATCCTGGGGCATCCAACCCAGCTATGCCTATGGGCTGGGGTTTGGAAACCACCAGAAAATAAGAAGAACCCAGAGTTGTTATTCAAATTCTACAGTGCTTTTTCGTAGTTCTGTAAACTTGGACAAGTTTCCTGACTTCTCTGTACTTTGCTTTTCCCATCTCTAAAGTGGAACCAATGATAACATGATAATAAAGTTGCAATGTATCAGATGGCAGATGATATTTAGTAAAGATGAATGAGAAAAAAGATCCTATGGCTACATGCCCAATATTCTTTTTTAAAATCAGATCCTGTTGGAATATTTGTTGATACTTAAATAATTCTTATGTCACTTGCTATCCCTCCTTCCCCTGTTAATGTAATTGGCCACATACAAATAGTAATTTCTTAATAAAAATTTTATTTATATTAATTCTATGAGGAAAAATCGATGCTTTCTACTGCACAAATAACTGAATACACTCCTAATTTAAAGTGATCAATAGGCAATGTTTCACTATTAAAACATAAGATTTTCTACTTATTAAAACTAAATTCTATTTTTATTTCAGATTTGATATGTACTAGGCTTTTTTAACTGAAATCAGATCTGTATACACAATGTATTAAAGATGTATTCAATCTTAAATTGTATTAAGTTAGTTGGCCATCTGTTTTAGAGAAAGATACCAAGTGTTTAAAATTAAACTTGACAAATATTTCATTAAAAAAAGTACGTGTGAAAAAGAATGTTATTTATGACTCAGAAGAGACTGTGCTTTCTCCTGATGGCCACAAGATGGTGCTTTTGCACTCTGTATCTCCACTCAGAAAGTAAAAATATCTTTAAAATGGTTGACAAAAGACTTTAATTTTGGAAGAATCATTAGAGTTTAAATTGTTTGTTATCATTTAAAAAAACAAACAAACACTCCACTGCACCCCTAGGTTAGAAATGTTAATACGTCAGTAAAAATGAAACACAGTTTTTTTTTCTTTTTTTTTTTAATCCATAGGACAATTCATTTTATCTATTTTTAAACCTGTTTGGTGGCTCTTGGAGTATTATTTCTATCCACAATTGAGGAAAGTCCCTGCAAATAACCAACATCTGTATGTCATTACACGATATAACTCCCAAACTAGAGCTTGTGAGATGCGACACTTGGTAAACAGTTCTCTTAATACAGTTGGGGCCAAAAGTGAGGAGAAGGTGAGAAGATAGTCATTAAAAATAGAAGTGGTGTGCATTATGTCTAAGATTACTTATTTTCTTTTGCATATAGGCATAGTTTTTTTCCTCCTTTGCTCTTTATTCTAAAACGATTGCGTGGCTTGTCCCATGTTGTGGTTCCATGAAATCTTCAGATTTGGAAGTTGAAGAGCCTGTGAATATCTTCATTCAATCTTTTTGCCAAAGAAAGTCATTCTTTGTATACCATCTCTTGATCATCCTACTGTTGTTCCATCAACAAGAACTTTTCTGTGCTGGCTTTTCTTTTTTCTTTTGGTCAAAGGCTCTGTCATTGAAAAGCTTGGAGAACTTGTTTTTATTTTATTTTCCTGCTAACTGCTTTTCAGACTCCATTGCCTTTAGACAAATTTCAGAAGAATTGAATATCTTATATTTTACTGTACCTTGCCTTTCAAAGTGTAAGTTACTAGTACAAATTATATTTGGAAAAAAGAATCCTCATCTACCTGCCTGACAGGGTTTCTGGAAATACTGTATTCCAACATTTTTTTTTCATGAAGCTTTCAGAAAACTACTTGCCATTACAAAAACAGTTCAGAATTTTTATCTGAGAAGTTCTGTGCTTTCACCTGACTTGAATTTCAACCTTGAAATCATCAACAAGTTTCTTATTCTACCTGGTCTGCCTTTTGCCTGATGTCCTACTGGCCATACACAGGAATGGATGCTGTATGTGAAGCCTCGTCTCTATTTCCATTCAAGCAGAATCATTATGTTTTGCAATCAGAATTTCCACTAACCACAACCCGTGCATATGTGAACAGCTTTCAAGCCTTTGTGTATTACTGGGAATATGGGTCCAGAGAAAGTGAGGCTGAGGAAAGTCAGGGGAGGAGACCCTGGGGTTTTTCCACCACACAGTGGCTGCAAGAGGACACCTTCACAAAGGACTCACCTTCTATAAGTAGCTCCCTGTCTAATGCAGCTTCTTAAAGCCTCTCAAGTTCTCCAGAACATTTTTGTTTGATCTTTTGTTAAAGACCTCCTCTACCATGCAACTGAATTTCCTGTTCCCAAGTGTGGAGGTTTTACCATGCTGTGTATTAAAATGGTATCAACTCCTAGTTCCTATGTAGCATATGGACTCCTTATTCATCTAAAAATAGAGAACCCTCCAATTCCTGACTCAGGGAGTAAGCAACCTGGGTGTGATTACCTTCATCCACAGAATCATTATTTCTTGAATTCCCTACTCCAAAGAAGAGATTAACAGTCCTTAGACTGTTGTGTACAATAAGTGTGGAGGGAACTGACAAAGGGATAGTTTTAAAGTGATGCTAGTAACAGAAACTTTGACACCATCTACAATGATCTTAGGTTAGCTAAAGTGAATCAACTCCTTAGGGCAACATGTCAATGTCAGGGACACTTTCATGCCTAATCTCTTGAGAGGACCATTTGGCACCCATAATCGAAGTCAAAATCATTTCAGATGACTTTGGTAAGTATGCTGCGCTTGTTGTGTAGTTAAAATTGACAGTGAAGTATCTGTCGTGCTGAACAATATATTTTGATGGATGTCATGATATATTTCTATGGGGAAATATACCGAGCTGAGGATGTGGCTCAAGCGGTAGCGCGCTTGCCTGGTATGTGCGAGGTGCTGGGTTCGATCCTCAGCACCACATAAAAATAAAATGAAGATGTTGTGTCCACCAAAAACTAAAAAAAAATAAAATAAATATTAAAAAAAGAAATATATTGTGCTCTTCTCCTCATGATTATATCTGTTGATATGAGGGTGAGAGTGATTCTGAGAAATAACACCCAGGGCTACATCTTTCACAGGTCTAACCTCCACAGGGCTCCAGTGTGATTCTGCGGTAAGAAAGCCCCAGATCTAGTTGGACTCTTCATGGTTTTTCCAAAATCCAAGCCTGTGTCATGATTACACTTGTCTTTTTCCTTTCTCCCTCCAGTTACTTAAAGTGGGCTGTTTCATGGTTTGTATAGCTTAAGGATGCCTAGTATGTGGGGAAGTATTGAATTCTCTTGAAAGCACAGAGCAGGAGATGTTTCCAGGCAATGCTTTTTATCCATTGCTACCTTGCGTAGATGGAGATAGTACTCAGAAGCTGTTCTAGTGTTTTGAAGGTATGAACAAGATTAAAATGATGCTAAGCAGGGCAGGACACTATTTTGAATCAATCTATCATTTTCTCTAATAAGTGTGGTACTAGGATTCAGTCAGAAGGAAAGAAAGAATTGGCCTAGGATTCTGGGTCAGAGACTAGGTTGCAGGTGAGAACAGGACAGTGGAGCCTGGCTACAGTCAAGAATGCAGGACGTCCAGGGCCCAACTACCCCTTGGCTAGGGAATTTTTCAGGCTTCTATGCAAAAATCTAGCCTCTGGTAGCTTTTAAATAATGAACTGTGGCCATTGACAACAGTTTCAACTGTGATTTCTTCTAACATCTGACTAAGTTTGTCAAAGGATAATTATTTACCATTCTGATGAGTCCAGGCGGTCTGCTAATTAATTCTTCAGTGGGATGCATGCCATCCTTGTTCCTTCATGCTGCATACTGAGGGTTGTGCATAAACGGCATTGGCACGGGGCCTACCACAATGATCACACACGTGGAGAGCTTGGTGCCAAGTGTTACTTAATTCAGTTTCCCTGAGGTCAAAGAGGCAGGGCGTCTGTTGTGCCATATATTTGCAATTTTCAGAGGAAAAGTAGATGAAAATGTGGTTCTATATTAGGCAGTTTTAAGAGTTTCTTAAATAGTGAATATTGGAAAAATAATTAGAACAAGGTACAATTGTACTATAAATATGTAAATTAGTATTTGGTACCGTTAACATTTTTATCAGTAAACAGAATCATAAGACTTACATTATATGTGATTCTTTCAAGGCCAGGGCATAGGGAACAAGTAACTGAATTGGAAGGTCACAATATTTTATTAAAAATGAAAATAAATAAGAAATCAGGTGAACTTATTTTAAACAAACCTTTCTCAGACTTGGGAGGGGGGTAGGGAAGGTATGATTCCATTTGTTTACTAGCACAGGACTAATTAAAACATGTTTAACTGATAGAGATTTTTAATTGTCTGTTTTCTTGCAATCTCTCTCTAAAACTCAGATCTGTGGTTTACTATTCTGTTTCATTTTCTATGCCTTGCCTTGACAGAAGATTCCAACTTATATTATTTTACGATAACCTCCATTGAGGGATGCAAGTTATGAGCAATATTTCACGTAGGACAGACACCCAATTAAGTTGACCTTGTCATTAAGAGAATCATGTGTTTCATTGCTGAATTTAAAGCTTTGATAATCATTTTAATGGTGCTTCAAAATGACCAGAAATCCCTAGCAATAGGGATTACAAATTCTCACATTTCCCCAGGCAAATATAGGACAAGACAGGCCACCTAGTCATGTTCCAAAAGGCTTTTTTTCCCTTCTTTATCAGATAAGTATTTATGGCAGACAAGCTTCCTCTAGGCTTTATCGATGATGATGATAAATTGAGAAGGAATGACAGCTGAAGGAGACAGAAAAACACGAAGGCGAGCTCGGAACCTCTGCTGGGGCCTCAGTGTGCATCAGCAGCACCAGAGTGTCCTGGGGTGCGGGGGCAGGAGGTGGGGGAGTGTGTGGACTGACTCACTCACTCACTTGCACAGTTTCAAAATCCCAGGAACTTCAACAGGATGCGAGAATTCTTAAATCCCACATCAGAGATTTCCTGAAAATTAAGTTATATTTCAGATAGTTATCAGGCATTATTATGCCCAATCCCTTTAGGATATCATCCCTTTTGAACACTATGAGGAATACACGAGTACTAGAATTCAAGCAGAGCCTGTCTTACACGGAAGCCCTGGTTCTTTGAAGATGCTTCCTTCCTCTGTTATATTTTGCTGAAACCAGAATGGCTCTAAAAAGATCTCTTTAGTTTGTTTCCTAAAAATCTCAGAGGACAGCAAGATATTACCTTGTGCCACCACAACTTGTCTGGACTAACCTCAACACTATCTTCTAAGGCTGGAACTTTATTATATTTGAACTTTATATATATATATATTATTTGTAGTTTCACCAATTTTTAAAAATCATTAATTTATTTTCTGAACAGACCCAAAGAATAGGCAAGGTACAAGCTCAATTCTAGACTTTCAGGGTTGGTTCATGATAAATGAAGTTCCATGGAGATCTCACTGGTGTGCCAATGTGGACTTTTCTGTTTCTCCCTCATCACTAGTTTTCTAGGGCACCATGACCTATTTACTTTTCTTAATGTAGGATTTATTTATACTCGTTTTCCCAAGTATCAATTGACCACTTAAAACTTGTAACTCTTATTCCTAGGCTGCCCAAGAGACTGTCCAACAAGGTGCATGAGAGGTGTGAACACACACCTGCTCTGTCTCCTTTCTCAACTGCACACCTTTAGGTGTCCCATACCTTCTTAAAGAAGCATTCTTCATCTATATGCTAATCAAACAGATCTTTTCTAACCACCAAATGCCTACTACACAAGTGTCAGCAATAACTATCATCTTTACTCCATGTATTTCTTAACACTTAGACTCCTAGTTGTGTATTGCTAAATGAATTCTTAAACATCATATTATAGCACTAAAGGCTTCCAAAATGATTTATCATAAACGCCATTGACAATAGAGCTTTGAACATACATTTAACTCTACAAATTATGAATATTTGTATAATGGATTACATACATTTAGAACTAATATACTATTTCTTATTGTAAATATAGTGTAAACCAGGTGTGGTGGTACAAGCCTGTAATCCCAGGTACTTAGGAGAACAAAGCAGGAGGGAGGATTATGGGTTTGAGATGAGCCTGGACAACACAGCAAGGCCCTTTCTAAAATAAAATACAATATAGTATATAATATATTAACAATTTAGAAATAATATAGTAGTAATAATATTATTAATACAGTTTATTAAAACTAGTATATTGATAGGTAAGTATAAGCCAGTATCCAATGTAAAATAGGAGAGTTTATAACATATACACAACTATAGGAGACAAAGAGCCTGATAGAAGAAAGTCATTGTGAATATAACTACAAAGCTCATTTTTTTTCAAACCTGTCACATACAGAACCTTTGGCTTCATATATCACCTTTGCCAAATGCTGCCATATTCTAGCAGAGAATATTAATGGAATTATTACTACAACAAAAATAAAATTTGAAATTATTTTCTGTCTTTACAACATATATTTTGTGAAATGCTGTTTTTTTTTTCTTTGACTTCATTTAGCAGTTCTTAAGATAATATTGAAAGCAATTTGCAATCTCCTGAGGGGGTACTCGGATGTCAGTGAACAGAATATCTTGAGTAGTAATGGAAAATTGGCTTGAAGTTGAAACTTTTTTCTGGATAGAAAAAAAATTAAAAGTTTGCAAGTTATTTTAACTTATACATCACTTAATTCTGACTTTGCAAAAGAAAAGGGAGCTTGAAAGACTAATGCATCTTCTGAGGTTCATAGAGTGAACCTAAAGCAAAGCAGGAACCGAAAACAGGTCCATAAGCCTCAGTGATATGCAACATTATATTGGTACATTTAGTACTTATAATTTCTACAGTTAAAGGATATATGATAGAAGTTAAAAGAATATATGTTACAAAGATATGCTTGTATCTTTGTGCATAACTATAGTCATTTTTTAATAATATGGTAAGTTTCCTAACAAAGTCAATAGTTGTAGCATTTTTTTTAAAATCACATGACCCAAATTATTCTCATTTAGATAAACTTTCGCTAAGAAATTCATATAAGAATAAGAAGATTCTGCAATCTGTATATGGGGGAAAATGGGAGTTCATAACCCACTTGAATCAAATGTATGAAATATGATATGTCAAGAGCTATGTAATGTTTTGAACAACTAAAAATAAATAAATAAAACTGTAGAAAAAAATAAAAAATAAAAAAAGATAATTAAAAAAAAGAATAAAAATGTGTATTTTTTCCATTTTACAGTTTTAGATGTTCTGACTGGTATAGAATATTTATCAACTTGTTAGGTTAATGTTAATTGATAATGTATTTTTTAACAACACCTACATACCTATACCTATACGTTGTGCAGGTATACATTGCTTTTTGTACCCAAGTGTCATTCAAGAAGCTTTTTTTTCCCTCTGCAAAATGTTTTCCAAAAATATTTATTGCCTTTTAATTATATACATATATGATTATTTCTCTTGAGGATTTGATGAAAGCCATTGATTCAGTTCCTGTGAAATGGACATATTTGAAAATGACAGAAGGTTAAGACCCTTGTTCTAATATGATTATGGTATTTTAAAAATTCTTTTATATTTCTTCATTCTTAGGAAAATATTTTTAATAAAATTCTTTACAAAGTACAATTTACCATTTTCCTATGAACTTTCTGGAATTGTAGATGTGTCTCCAAGATTGCGCCTCAAAGATCAGGGTAAGACATGATAAGGAGTGAAGCAAAATAAGGGACAGTCAGGCATCCCTGGCAATCTGTCAAGAACATTTGCCATGGTGTAAAGAAGTGGTCCTCAAGATTTGAGGGTAGGTGTCAGAAGTAGGGCATGTGAGAGTGGAGCTCAAGGAGTTTGTAAAAGTGGGAAAGAGGAAGGACAGCCCTTCTTGCATCATAGCTAGAAATAGCTCACAAACCCAAAAGATGCTTATTTGTCAAACCAAGTGTTATGGTTTGGATGTCAGGTGTCCTGCAAAAGCTCACATGTGAGACAATTCAAGAAGGTTTAGAGGAGACATGGTTGGGTTATAGATCCTTAACCTAATGAGTGAATTAATCCCCTCATGGGATTAACTGAGTGGTAACTGAAGGAAGGTGGGGTGTGGCTGGAAGGGGTGGCCACTGGTGGTGTGTCTTTGGGGTATATATTTGGTGAGTTGAGCTTAGTCTCTCTCTCTCTCTCTCTCTCTCTCTCTCTCTCTCTCTCTCTCTCTCTGCTTTCTGATCATCCTGTGAGATGCTTCCCTCCACCACACTCTTCCACCATGATGTTCTGCCTCACCCCAAGCCCCAAGGAATGAACTGAGATGTCTGACACTGTGAGCCCATAAATAAACTCTTCTTCCCCTAAAATTGTTCTGGTCAGATCTGTTAGTCATAGCAGTGAAAAAGCTGACAACACCATGGTAAAAATTCATCCAGAAGTACTTCTGTTTGAAAAGAAAAAAAAAAAACAACTTCCTATCTGGTCTGATTGAAATAAAGGTATTTCCCTCATTTTTAAATAAAAAATATCAGCCCTGACCAGAAACTGTAGCCTTTTCCAGGGCAATTCAGAATTTGGATTTTACTAAGTTGATAGATTTTGAATGCTTTGGAATAACATGACCTTAAATATTCAGAGGAACTTTCAGAATTCCTTAAGTCTTTATTATCAACTGCTCCTATGTTTTATTCAATCTCCTAAATAAAATATTTTTGATTATTTTGCCATGTCCTGGCAACCATTTGTAGACACTGAATGCTTTCGAACAATTTTCTGTCCCTGGGTCTTTGTAATTTGTGATTTTTCTCTATACTGTACTTTACTCTGATATTTTTAAGCTCCCTCCCACATCTCCCTAGGTTTTTAACACAATATATCCTCTATAAGGCCACTTCTAACACCCTGTTTAAAATTATAGCCTTCTGCTAAGATTTCCTATTCCCTTGCTTTGTAATATTTTTCTCCTTATATTTTATCATGATGCAACATCAACAATATTTTTCTTATTTTCCATGTTTATTTTCTGACTCTTCCCAATATAATGTAATTCTATGATGAAAAAGTATGTGTTTACTGTTTGCCACTGTCTCTCAAGTGTCTAGAACAAGGCACTTGATAATATTTATGAAATAAATAAATTATGGAAAAATAGCTAATTCATTCTTCCAGCAAACATCTATATAGTGTCTTCTATGCATAGGTCACTCCAGTGTTCACTGAAGAGGCTTACAACATATTAAAGAAGACAAGTCCATAAGTAAATAGACAAAAATACCGTAATATAAATGTCATAATTTACTGAGACATTGCAAAAAGAGATAACTGTTCCCTCCCTGGTGTACTCAGGGAAGGCTTGGTGAGGAATTCACCTATGAGATGCATTCTTAGGAGTAAGCACGAATGAGCTAGAGAGAGAGGTTTGGAAAGGAACAGGTTTAATTTTGTGTGCACAGGTAATGCAGTTATAGTCAAAGGGACTGACTTAGGGCAGTAGGGCAGTATTTTGAGGCAAATGCAAATGGGAAGAAAGCATGACCATCAGCCTTTGGGAACTGAATACCTCTGAAGATCATCCTCAGCTAGCAGCATTAACTGCCGGGTACAATATTTTTATCTTTGTGGTCTTCTTTGCCTCTCTGTCAGTATGATGCTTTTGCTCAAAAAGAGCCACCTCATCCTCTGATTGGTTTTTGCCAAGTTGGTGTGTTGCCTGTGATTGTTTCCCAGCGTCCCACAGCTTGAAGTTTGCTTTAGTGTATCCTTATGGTGTTTCTTATGCCTGCCCTGCTTGCAGGCTACATATGTTGTACCATTTTACACTTGGAGACCTTCCAAAATGTGGAAGAGAGAACGAGACCAAAGTGGTTGCCTTTAACCAGAGAGGGGTAGACAGGCAGAGAATGGATTCTCAGAATCAAAGCACTGAAATGGCCTAGAGAAGCACCAATTTTCCAGACTCTTAGAAGTATGCAGAAAAACCACTCCAGGAATGTCACTAACATTTTCTCATATACACCACTAAATGAAGTTGATATTAATTGTAAGTAACAATTAAATATTAAGTATACAATCTTGTCTGCTTAGGATGATACAGGTCTCCATTTTTGGAAATGTATTTATTGATATAATGTACAGATACTATGATGTTTTAAAAATGGCTTTCCATTTCTTGACTCATATAACTAAACAAACAATTAAGAAATTAAAATATCACTCTTGTAAAACATGACATTTGGAAGAAAGTAATCTTTGAGAGATCTATTATTGGAATGGAATTATTTTTCTTCCCATGGATACTGACCTTCAGGAATGATACGAATAGTGCACCTGAACCTTTTGTAAAGAGATCATATCCAATTCTGTAATGGGGGACATATGTAACCCAACTCTTAAGAGTAACAAGGACTGCAGAATATAGGGATATAGTGGTGGGAAAATGTTGTCTCTCAAAAATAGAGATCAGAGACAGAGATCCTCAAAAATACCTGTGGACATACCATGCAAATGCAAGACATGATCCATCTCCTCAAAGAATTCTCAGTGCTTCCTTTTCCTGATTTAGGTCTGCAAACAGCACATGGTATATGCTCAGCCTTCTGAAACAGCATGGGATGACAGTATTATTGAGCATGGGATGACAGTATCATTGAGCATTCTGATCAAACAGTACATTGGCAAGTTCTGTAGATATCCAGTGGTTGGGGAAATTGTGAGATGAAGTGGACACTGGAGTACTTAGGATGGAAGTAGAACCTGAGATGGGCGTGAAGAGTAAGCTTTGAGTAGACAGTAAGAAATAGCAAGGACATCCTTGACTAAGAACAAAACAAAACACACACGAGTGAATGTGGGAAGACACCTAAGAGCAGAGCATGTTTCCAAACTGGAAGTCATGTTGGAGGGTGTGAGAGATCTATAATATGTTTAGAGTGCTGAATGCTGAGGTGACCATCTGAGTCTTCTTCTACTGGGAATGAAGAGCTGAAGGACACTGAACAGAACAGTGACATAGGGAAGTAGTGCTTTAAAGTAAAGAAGGGTGGGGCACATAAGGACAAGATGCAGGACTATAGAATTGATTGCAAATGTGTATGAGGATCACCTAATATAGCAGAGCAATGGTCAAGGCTGAAATAATACTATCAAGATTTGAATTCTGCTTCACCACTTATGAGTTGTGACCTTGGATAAATCAGTTAACTCTTCAGTGCTTCCTTTTCCTCAGCTCTAAACTATGGCTATGGATAGGGAGTTCCTTGTGAGTTAGTAAATGAACTGATATGCATAGGGATTTTAAAACAATGCCTGGTAAGATTTAATCAACTTTAGCTACTTTTCTTATCAAAGAAGAGGACCAAGTGGCTTTCATGGAGAGATCATTGGTAAGATTTCCATACCACCTGCAAGACAGAAACAGAGATGACTCCTATATTGCTGAAACAGGGTCAATTGAAAGTGCTACTCTAAAAGTACGTGGCTCAGAGTAGGCATCAAAGATTATTCATCAACTAATTTGTGACCCGACAAACTAGGCCACAAGGTAAATTTGAAAACTTAATTTGGAGATACTTGTTTAGTAAAATCGAGGGAGAATCCCTGTAGTCTCTGGAGTCAGGGTCATATTAGACCAAAAGCCTTATTTGGATTTCCTGCAGAATGACGAAGAGAGAAGACTTGAAGGAAAAGTCTTTGTTTGGGGAAACTTGATACTTTTCTAAAATTGCCAAAACAAACTCATTTGGACAAATAAAAATTGATTTGGAAATTTTAAAATAAGAATTGCAAACCAAACAGGATGTAGCTGGGTAGGGAGGAAATGATTCACTGGATTAACGTAACAAGACGGCTCTATTTGTGCAAGACTTAAACAATCACTAAGTTTTATCTGCAACACTTAAGGGCTACTGTGGCTGCCCAGCTCTTGTCTGTTCTAGTTGGAAAATGAGAAGCAAGGGTAGGAACAACCCAAATTTCCTGTGTGTGTATGTGTGTGTGTGTGTGTGTGTGTGTGTGTGTGTGTTGCATGCAGGCACACACACATACTTAATGCCTTTGCTGGCTATCAGCTTTACTTACAACTATGCATTTCCGAATGATTTTTAAGTTGTAGTGTGTTTTTGGCAGAGGATAGATTTCCTCTTCATGAATAAAAGGTAGTGCGAGCAACAGCACGAGGTGGAATCTGTCTGAAAGTAGAAAGGATACTTTTTACGACCTCCCTCGCCCATCTTTCTCTTTTCCTGTGAAAGAGATGATAGGGAGTGGCATGTGGCTAGAGGATTTGCAGCCACATGATAGAGGAAGGGAGAGCTGTCACCTGCTTTGCTACGCAGGGTGCCCAGCTTAACCCATCTTTCTTTGGCAACTGTGCCCCAGTGAGAAAAGCTAGCAGTCCATATGTTGAGTAGGCACCATGCCATTTTGACAGGCGTGAGTGTCGGCAAGAAAGGGACCATGTATGAGCATCAAATGTGTTTGTTGTGGGAAGGATTCTAGGCCAGGAATATTAAAATAACTGTCTGTCCTTCGCTCTAGCACATATGGTTAAGAAGATATGCTATGATGACTCACATTAACGTTTGAAAAAAATATATATAGAATATGCAACCATGCTAACTGTGTTTCTGGTGTTGATAAATCGGCCCTGGAATCTTCACAAAGGAAGGTTGTAGAGAAACACACATAGTGATAATCGGCTCTTCCCTATGTATCAAATAGGATTGACTAAAGATTGAATTCAAATACTATTATAGTTCCCCTAGACTGATGAACAGACTGGAGAATCCTGTTAGATTTGGGCTAATAGGGCCTGAGGTATTTCCTAGCACTATTTGAAAAGCAAATGGGATAGAATGGGTTCATTTAATATTTCAATTCCAAAGAAATTAAATTAATGTTAGCAATGTTAGTTCAACTATTTTCCTGCTACAGGGACCATTTGTTTTAAAATCGTTAAGAGCTTTTAAATGACATTTGCTGTGATTAAATTAGGGAATTAGTATAAAGTCATTTCATCTCTCCTTTCCTTTCTAAATGAATGATACATCTTCCTATATAGAAACAAAGGAATTACTGAGCCATCTTTTATACTTACGTTGATTTGAATATGCATGTTTGTTGTATGACTATTTAGGCCTGATACTGCTTCCATTCACAGAGGTCCTTTCATAGATATCAAAAGACTTGCTTAACTCCTGGGAAGGGCACCATTGTATGGTTCAAAAGATACTTTATAGAATTCAGAGTCTCAAGACTCTGTAAGATCTGATAATAATCAATAATCAGTTTCCCCTTCAAACACACATAAGCTTGGCATTTGTAATTTTTAAGTCTAGAGAGGCACATCTAATTTTATATTTAGATTTACAAAGTTAGCCTCCTAGGGAAATGCCTAGTAACAAACTAAATACATATCAGAAAGGCGTCTCATTAAGGAATATGTTGTTTCCCATGATCATGTCTTTCAAAGATGAATAACAATTTTCAACATATTATGTAATTCTCTCACATATTATATTTGTTATTTATTGCCTTCTTCCCCCAACTAGAATATAACTCATGGGGAAGAACTTTTTGCCTGTTATTATCATTACTCATTATTATTATTATGGTGTTCCCAGAACCTACCTAGAACATTGCCTGGCACAGACAGGTAATTTGAATATTTTTATTTAAATTATTAAATATTTTTGTTGAATGAGCAAGTGAATAAACTAGGCTTTTGTATGGTGATGGCTAAAAGGCAGATCCCTGGTGCGAGTCAGTGGTGAAGCCATGGGAAGAAGCCACCCTAATCCCCACCAGCTCCCTCCATTCCCAAATGAAAATATTCCTTTTAATATGGCCAATTTAATCACTCTTATATAATGTGTGAGTAAAAGTTTAGGAAACTTTAATATTGATATTGATCTGTCACATACACACTAAGTTAAGAGTGTGCTTGCTTTGCAAACATAGCCTCATGGCAAACCTCCCAGCTTCCTCTTCCAACCAGATGGCCTCCCCTAAGCCCAACCCTACATAGAATTCTCAAGATGGAGTTGGCCCTGCCTCAGATCCAAATCAGGGTATCTGGGGTGGGACCAGGAATATGCATTTTCTACAAGCTTCCCAGGTGTGTCTTATTACACTAAGGTCTGAGAAACACAAAGCCAAGAGCTGCCTATTCTTTCATGGATCCTTAACTCCTTATTCTCATCCAAGGGTCTTATGACACTAACCAGCTTGGCAGTGATTGCTGAAAATCCCCATGTTCTGTGGCTGCCTGAAGCTGGGTGAAGTCTGAATTGCATTTTCCCTTTCATGAGACCCAGTAAATGAAGGAGAAATTACACCACATGCTTGGACTGGACAGTAAAGATGAAACTGGATGTTATTTTGATTGCAGAATTCTAGCTCTGCAAAAATTACTATAGAACTTGGCAAAGTACCTACCTGTTTTTTCCCCCTACCTGGGATGCCTATAGGCAGAGCCTCAAAAAGTATATAGTGTTTTAATGCAAATTGGGGAAAATGCTTTCCTCAAGGAAACAAAATATAAAAAGATATCCCCTATTCTATACACCAATTACAAAGAGGGTTTGCATCTTGTGTTGACTTGAGGCTGGCTGGGAGGAGCCTAAGCTAGATCTCTGACTGCTCAAGTGCCCATTTGGCTGATGCCACATGCAGGACACAGTTGCTCCAAAGCATTCTTGTCTAGTGTAATTCCTGACAGTAGGAGTCAAATGCTGGTTTCTAGTGATAAAGAAATAGGGACAAGAGAGAACACTTAGGGGGACGACTGATGGTCCGTTGAGTCCAGAGATGGACTCTTGTATTTGCTATCTTGGAAGCATCCTTGTTGTAACAAGTGCCCTTTGAAAAAGACTAATAGGTATCCTCTTGTTTGAATAACAGGGAGTTGTAATTACTGTTTGTGTCTCTGTGTGTGTGTTGCTGAGGATTGAACCCAGGGCCTTGTGCATGCTAAGCAAGCACCCTACCACTGAGTAATATCCCCCATCCTAATGATTACTCTTATATCTGAGAAACTCATACATGACACTGGGGGAAGGGACAAGCTCTCATAGTGGGGACAGACTGAATTCCTCCCTAGGCAGAAAAGAAATCATAGAGAGAACACTATTGAGTAGCATAGATATAAGGGAAAGAAGCACATATAAATCCTTTATCTCTGCTCCACACAAATGATTTGGGGCAAGTTATGTCCCAGATCTAGAACAAAAATATTTTTGGGTGTTGTGGAATGCTTTAGATAATGCTTTATAAATTGGAGATTGTTGAAGTTAGTGATTATTTATTTTGAAAGACCATATTTTATCATGGTAGGAACTTGGATATCTTTAGTACATTTTGAAAGCCTGGGTGTTTACTAAACATTTCAAAGAATCAAGTGTGCCCCTTTAAAATCTGAGTGTTTATGGTCTTATTCTGAAATGGCTCCTGAGGGGCTAGTCCAAGAATACTTGTGTGATACCATTAAAATGTGGTAAATGTGGTTAATTATAAAGGATATCACAAAGGATGAATAATTTGAATCCCTTTTAAATTAGCATCAAAGATTATGGGAAGATTAAGGGTTTTTTTTGCATAATTGGATGTATGATTCTTAATAGGTAAAAAGGAAGGATGTTAAAAAAAAAGATAAGAGATATCTTTCAAAACTATCTTGAATAGGGAATCTGGTCTGATGGCATTATCTGTGATTCTCACAAGTTCAAGTTTTAGTAAGGTACATTAGAATCATCCCAGGTCACTAGGCACAATGGTGCATGGCTAAAATGTTAGCAACTTGGGAGGCTATAGCAAGAGGATGGCAAGTTTGAGGCCAGCCTCAGCAAGTTAGCAAGGCCCTACGCACCTTAGTGAGACTGTCTCAAAGAAATAAAAAGGAATGAGGATGTAATGCAGTGGTAAATTGCCCCTGGAGTCAAGCCCCAGCACTAAAACAAATAAACAAACAAAAACTCTTATTTATCCCCTGTCTTGTTTGAATGGCATCCTGGGGTTCTGAGGCTCTTTCTGAGACAAGTGATTTAATAGATCGGGGAATAGGCCCCCAAATCCACTGGAAGTACTGGAGGAAGTAATCTCTTAGGTTGATCTGCACTTCAACTTCTTTGAGTTATTTACATTGGGAGTGTTTTCCTGAACTCTTGTCAGGAATCTGAGCAAAGTACTTCTTACAATGACTAACAAAATTGTAGACAAGAAAACTTTTCATGAAATCTGCTCTAGATTTTTTCTATGCTCTCAAATGTGTATGTGTGTCGGGGGTACCCTTCAGTGTTTAAATAACCATTTGATATCTCTGATGCTATAACCAATTGTTTGAAAGGGATACAGGTATACTAAGAACTATTTAAGGCATTTGAGAGTTGAAATGTGGAGTACTTACATGGAAAAGGTACTAAAACTTTGTCTAAAGGAAAAAAGAATAGTTTTGATTTGAGGCTTCTCCTTAGATAATTTAAACCACTGTGTCACAACCCAAGCTGTAATTAAAATCACCTGGACACTTCAATCAACTGCTTATATCTAAGTCCTATCCTAGGCCAATGAAAAATAAGTTTCTGGGGATAGAGATGAGACATAGATATTCTTAAAAAAAAAAAAACTCTGCAGGTAATTCTGTGGTTCTACTAGTGCTGATTAAACCACTGATTAAACTGAAAGATCATCATTAATATAACTTCTGTCTTGATACATCTTTCCTTTATTTTGCATATGATTAAGAGAATTTTCTGTTCTCAGTTGAATGGGGGAGACAGAGCAGTACTCACATTTCACAAATATTTTCAAATTGATTTCTGACCTTATGGAATCTACGTTGAACAAAAATAAATATTTTTGCATCTATAAACCAAAGAGTGTAAGCTAAAATTCTGGCATATTGTTTTGAATAGTGGGGAACTTTCATTTACTCGCTGGGATTGAAACAAGGAGGATAACTTGGCAGACACTGTTTGGCCCTGTAGATATACGGCTTTATCTGACCAGTAGGTAGACAGTGACCATGGCCATGGATCCTGGATCCCTATGCTCTGAATCCTGATAAGCAGAGTTAATAGAATGAACAAATGAATGAGTTTTAAATTCTACAAATATGTATTCATCCTCTCTCTGTCTGTAAGAGCTACAACTCATCAGAATGCTTTTGTTCGTAAGTAAAAAATAGCCTTAAGGATAAAATGGTGGTTTATTGTCTCACAAAACTAACAACCATGATATAACTCTAAGTGATTCAATGGCTTCAGAAAAGCCTCAGATCTTTCTGAGTTTGAGCTCTGCCGCCTTTAGCACTGGCCTCCTGCTAAGTTTGCATCTCCTTATAGAAACAAGGGGTAATCCCTCCACGTGAGATAATGCTTCAGCTCTTGCTGTTCTCAGCCAGCAGAAACAGAGATAAACTGTTTCTATCAAGCACAGAATGCCAATTTTTCCTTTCCCTTTGGTCTGATTGGGTCAACTCAGTCACATGTCTACCCCTAAACCAGTAGGAGACACCAGAAAAGCAATCGGTGGGTGACTCAGGACCCATTTGTAGAACTGGGGATGAACTCATCTTCCTGTTCATAACAGAAAGGGTTGGGAAGCTGAAAGAAATTGAAGTTCTGATAGAAAGTAGAGAGGAAATAGAAGCTGGCTGGTCTACCCAAAGATTTCAGGATGATAAATTATGTGAGTTTCTAAGTGAACAAGTCATTTTATCTTCCTCCAATAAACATATAATCTATGCTTTTTTGCAGGCCCCTGTGCTTTTTCTTAATAGAACTAATTATGCATAAATATTATCAAATAATTCTTATTAACTAATTACAAATTACTCATCTAAAGAGTGATTCGATTTACGTCAACTTAAGAGATTTAAAGTCAAATACATGCATGAAACAAGAGGTATTTATAACTTGCAGAGGTTATCAGTTAGTCTTCAGAGTAAATCGAAATTTTTCTTCCAAGTTTAAAAAAGAAATATTTAGCGTGAATTGCTTGGGGTGGTCTTTTGCAGTCAGAAAGGAGTACATTTCCTCTTTCTTGAAATGCCTTTCTCAATTCCAAGAATGTTATAGCTTGGAAGTAACTCAAAGATTAATTTGAATATGGAATACTTTTTTAGTATAATGGTAAAGAGTTTAGGTTCTAGAGGCAGGAAGTTTTTGCTTAAAACCTTTCCTGCTTCCTCCCATCACCTTATTGTTTGTGTAATAGTTGATATGTCAGTCAGACATTCTAGGCCTCAGTTACCTTATGTGTAAAGTGAAGTTAATAACAGAACCTACGTCACAGGATTGTTTTCATAAAAGAGGTATTAGCACTAGAATTATACTTGTTATATGGTAAGGACTCAATAAGCATAATGATATCATTAGTTTCCTTAATCATCTATGTAGGTTTCATATTAAAATGATTCTGTAAAATATACCAATATGAATAATAACCACTTACAGTCTTACTATGTGCTAACAAACATGTAATGATATAAGCCATTTAAATCACATGTTACCTTCTTACATCAACCACCTGAAGAGAACATTATCATCACTGTTGCACGTACTGAAGTTCAGAGAGCTCAGGTAACATTCTCTAGTTCCCACAGCTAGGAAATATTTAAATCAAGATTTTAACTCATAACAGTCCACTTTTGCTTTATTCTATAAAGTGAAGTTACTTACTTGACATTGTATAGTCTTGTGAGGGTCTTAACTTAATTTTTAAGGAATCTGATTTGTGTTTTATATATTACTCCATTTAAAACACTTTTAAATGAAATATAAAGTAGAGCTATGGTCAAAGTTTCCAAGTTTGAAAATACAGTCAAATCTGGCTTACAAATGTGTTTGTTTGCTTTGTCTAGTGTTATCCTAATTAATTGCCAAAGTTTAAAACTGGAAGATTGCCACAGTCCGGCTGCAGCAAAATAACCTGGGGGTGACGAGCAACTTGTGAAGACTGATACAGCAGGAGTAGGAGCCATTTATTGTAGGACAACAGAGGTATTTATACTTTCCACACAGCTTATCTTAATTAACATAAACTCGATACAGCAGTCAACCAATAAGAAATCTCCACACTTAATGGCTTGCTGGCGCCACCTTACAAACTACTCCCCCTGGCAAAATGCCAGGCGCCATCCTGACTTGTTTACAGACCCTAACAGAAGATTTCACATATGAACAAAGAATTATGGCTTCCACGGAATCTCATGAGTTCTGATAACTCTGGTTCCATGGGCTCAGTAATAAACCATTGAAGTGTAGCTAAGTAGGAGCTGCACCTTGTTAGAGTAGACATGTGCAGTACTTCCTTGATTCCCCTGGGGACGGTTCCTTTACTCCTCCAGCTACCCAAATCTGCAGATGCTCAAATCCCCTATACAAAATGGTGTAGTATTTGGGTATAACATACCCACATCATCCCATATTGTTTAAATTATCTCCAGATTGCTGATAGTATCTAGTAGTATACAATGTGAATGCTATGAGATAGTTGTTACACTGTATCGTTTAGGTAAGGATGACAAGAAGAGGTTGTGCATAATCAGTACAGACATCATTTATTTTTTTCTGAATATTTTCAATCTGCAGTTGGTTGAACCTGTGGATAGAGAATGCGTGGATATGGAGGCCACTTACAGGATAATAAAGACTTACAGTCTTACTTTGTGCTAAGAAATATGTAATGAATCCTCTCTGCTACAACCATTCCCTCGTTTTTAGTTATTAACCTTCCCCTACAGGCATTTTTTAGTATGATCTTGCTGTAAGTGGTGAAAGCAATTTTCCAATATGTCTTATTTTTTTTTCTTGGAGAAAAATAATGAAATTAACATTCCACTTACTTTTCCTGGTGGAGATGTAAATATACTGCTGTCAACAAAAACCCATTGCCCCATTTTGACACCAGAGCTGAAGTGCTCTTCAGAAATGTAAGTCTCAGAAAGGATTCTCAGGAAGGGGATACTGTTATATCCAATGCTTTCCTAAGAGAGGGCTTTCTGATTCCGGATTGAAAAGGATCAACAATCAGCATATCCCTATAACAGCACATTTCCTTGACGTCAGATCAGGTTTTCAAGCCATTAGGTCCTTCGTTCAGTGAGAATTCAAGATCTTAGCACATGAATCATTCATAGAGTGAAGGAAAGAGCCTGCGGAATGTCTTCCTCTGCAGCAGGCATATGGATGAGATGTGGTTTTGGAGGGTGTCCAAAACTCAGACTTCCAGAGAGCTTGGCAAGAATATGGAGAGAAGGATTAAGAAGTAGGAGGTTGTTTTAAAGCTGAAAGCATCTGTGCCAGTGGAACAAAAACACCATTACCATTACACCTTCAACCTTTAAACTAAGGAGGCTTTGTGGTTGTTTATTAGAGCAATACAGGTGTGCCTCCTTTTAGGGAAATTCAAAATGTGAAAGTCCCCACAGAGAGAGGTTGGGAATTTATGTCACAGAAAACTGTCCCTTACAGAATGATTTTCTACAGGTTTTTTTTTTCTTCTTTAACTAGGTTTCCTTATAGTTGTAAGGAACTACATACAGATGAGAAAATTAGAATTTAGAGAAGTTGCCGAGTTTTCATAGCCATCTCTGAGACACAGGTTGAACTGATTCTAGAATACAAGCTCCGCAGCCCCCCTCCTCTACATCAGTTCCATTAATGATCAGCGCCCTGATTTTTACAGAATAGACTCATTTAAACCAAGGACCCATGACTCAGAATCTGAATTCAGGTTCACTTGAATCCACAAGTATCCTTTTGTGTGTGTGTGTATGTGTGTGTATTAAAGAGCTTTTATTTAGAAACAAGGGAAAATGATACTTGAAAATTATTAGTAGCAACACTTTGGCACCTTTGTTCACTGAATTGTTGGGAAGTAGTTCAAATGAATAGCAGATGTGCAAAAGACAATAACAATAAGCCTCTGTAAATGGAAAAATCTACAACATTTTAAAAGCATCTTCCAGAAGACTGAACTTTTGTACACTCGTTGTTGTTTTAAAATGTGCTCATTTTGTTTGGGTATTTGCTCATAATGAGGCAACTGATATTCATGCCAATGTTCATGTATCTTTGGGAATCTCAGAAAATAATAATCTTGAAGGAAAAAAAACTTGACCATATTTTCTTACTTTGAATAATATAAATTATTCAATTGCTTCAGAAGTTTATCTAGGCACAGTTTATATAAAACACCTTAATAAAATTATGGTTTACTAAATATATATATATATATATATATTTGGATCATTCTTAAATTTTAAGAATAATTATTTTTTTAAAACTTATTTGTTGAAGCGAGTGAGGCTTGTGATTACCAAATCTTTCAGGGATGACCATATAACAGTGAGCACAAGCAACAGGTTATGATGAATAATTTTCAGAGTTCGGCCTCGAGTAATCATTTCCAGAGCCACGCTTAAACTGTTAAATTATATTTGCCAAAGATCCAACCATGGACATCAGGCACTATTCTGTGTTTAAATTTTGCTATTTTTGAATCGTAGAAATAAACAGCCAACACCTCAGCTCAAGAACCGTAGCTCCCACAAAACCAGCAAGCAGCACACCGGGAAGAGGTTTGCATTTATATTTATTCACTGGGCTGAAATGAAAAGACTCTTAAAATAAGCCAATTAAGCACAGTATGTGTGGATAACCAACTTCATAAAAAAATGATAATAGGGATGATTTTAAAGTTTCAGTCATGGAAAATACTGTAAATAGATGATACCTACATTTTTAATTTATTGCTAAATAAAACCATTTAGCCTATTGATCAGCATAGGTAATAGGATTTATCCCTTTATTAGATTAGTCCTGACACATATAAAATTGCATTAATTGTTTAGTAGGGTGATTGTTTTATTTGCTTTATGTTGATATCTAACTCTGCTATAACCCAACACTTTTTATGTACTCTCTACTGCCTCTGTGATTGACTACAGAACAAGTTTTAGTTCATGGGTGGCAAACATGAGGCAAGTGCAGGTATCCATTTTCTCTTTTCATCTCAGCTTTTGCCAGGGAAGCTGATGCAGGCTAGTCCACAGGAATGACGAGACACATGGCCTAGCCACTACTGTGTCTATAGCCAGCCACTCAACCCATATCTTTTTGAACTCACCTAAGACCAGCTCTGCAGAGTTTAACCTGATCTGCTAACTTGATGACTTGTAAACTAAGAAAAGCCTTGTTTTAAACCATCAATTTGGGGCTGCTTTTACTAAGCAGCATTATTATGCAGCAGAGAGAAATATTTTGGCCTTAAGAAGACATCAAAAATAATACAAAGAAAAATGTATGTAAATAGCCACACCCATTGGAATTGATATGTAAGTTTTTTTTTTTTTTTTTTTTTTTTTTTAGTTTCAATCACAAAAAATTCAGTTAGATGGCATCTGAAGTCTAGTTCTTGTTAAAGGAAAACATAATGAATTGACGACTGGATTTGTGAAAGATGTATTCCTGTATCAGACAGACAGTTAGACATGTAAGACTGCATATCTTGGGTACATATGCATGTTTTCTCCGATTGCCTTATAAATGTGGCATGAATGTTCGTATATAGTTAATGCTGTTCTTTTCATGTGTCTTTCTTCATTTTATGTTAGAGTTCTCAGCAATTGGATTGATGTCAAAACTGGAAGGTTTTCAAAATTCTTGGGATAAAATCAAGGAGAAAGTGAGGTGAAAAAAATCTGTAGAGGTAAAACAAGATTTATTTTTTATATAAAAATATGTATATCATAGAACTGTTGTAATATGGATCTACCCAGATGGGCAAGTATCAGTCCTATTGAAATAGCAGCCTTCTTGATAATTTCCACTCAAATAACATACAAAACCACAGAGTCTTTTTTTACGAGAGGAACATGATGTAAAATCTCAGTCTTCTTGCAAATGTAGATTGCCAACTGTGAGATGCTTTGGAAATGCATGGATGGCCTTGAGTTTTATTGGCTTAAATAAATATCTTTAAACAGTGGAAATTTTAGCCCTTCCTGATTCAGGAATACTGTGTTCTCATTCTTTTGCCACATCTAGTTTATTTGCAGAGCCCATGAACTTTTGAATTTGGAGAAGACTTTATATTTCATGCAGTTCAGTTTCATGCTAGTGTAAGACTCCCTTGAAGACAGACCTGGAGCCTTTGAATGACTATTTTTAGTGAATAATAACTCCAATTCCATGAGGCAACCCATTTCTTCCTGTTCATTGAAAGACTTCTTTTGTGTTCATTCATAATCTAACTCTCCTCATCATTCACCATATAAAATATAAAATGAATGTGTTTCTTCTTCAAAGTGACTGTACCTTCAATAGTTGAAGACATTCTAACAGCTACAGCCCAAAGATCTTGTATCATGCAGTGAGGTTTCTAGACCCAGGATCATTACAGTCAATTCTACTCTGGATACCTCTCTTTTAACATTATTATCCTACGTACACCTATGACTGTACATATGGTGCGTCACTGCATCATGTACAATCAGAGAAATGAAAAGCTGTGCTGCCATTGTGTACAATGAATCAAAATGCATTCTGCTGTCATATATACCTAATCAAAATAAATTAAAATTTAAAAAATATATAATTCTTAAAATGAACTAAAGCAAAGAATCTAGATGTGGTTTGATCACTGCAGGAAACAAGGAGTTCTTTTTCTCACATTTCAATTTATTTCCATTCATCACTTCTCAAAGCGATTTAGCATCCTTGCCAGTTAAAATACAATGAGAAAATCAGAAACTCGCTTAGATATTTCAAATAGAGAATACGCAATACAAGGGATTTACTACAGAAGCAATCATCAAGTTGAGGAAAATGAGGAAGTAACCCTCAGTTAGCCACCCAGAAAACGTCTGAATCTACTGAGCTAGGAGAACA
This sequence comes from Urocitellus parryii, assembly GCF_045843805.1. NCBI lineage: Eukaryota > Metazoa > Chordata > Mammalia > Rodentia > Sciuridae > Urocitellus > Urocitellus parryii. The sequence continues at coordinate 211,533,092 of NC_135531.1, read as the reverse complement.
ATAGCAGGTGGTATGAGGGAACCCCAAATCTGAGTCCCAGTGGATGTTAAACCACAGCGGTGGTGCCTAGGAGAAGGTGGGACCCTGGGAAGTTTTGAAAATCTTTCCCCTACCCAGGAGGACCTACAGCCAAGGTCCTAGAGCTATAGGGAAAAGTGTCCATTGCTGGCATGCCAACTATAGGAGGAAGAAGGGGAGGATGTGGAGAGGAGAGAGAGCCAAGGAGAGGTGGAGGAGAAAAAAGGAGGAGCAGCAGCAGCAGAATTCTGACTTGTCTTTGTTAAGGTCTGTAAACAAGTCAAAATAATACCTGGTATTTTGCCAGGGGAATGTTAGAGTTCGTAAACAAGTCTGGATGGTGCCTGGCAAAATGCCAGAGGGAGTGGTTTGAAAAGTAACAAAAGTGAGCCATTAAGTGTGGAGATTCCTTATTGGTTGACTGATGTATCTAGTTTATGCTAATTAAGATAAGCTGTGCAAAATGTATAAATAGCTCTATTGTCCTACAATAAACGGCTCCCATTCCTGCTGTATCAACGAACACAACTTATTCATCAGCCCCCTGTTATTTTGCTTCAGCCGGACTGCGGCATGTCTTGCTCTCTGATCTTCCGCTATGGCTCCCATGAGTTGAAACTTTTAGAAACCAGTTGTTAGAAAAGCCTGAAATATAGTTCCTTATGACATAATGATAAGCAGGAAAAGTTAGAGGAGTAGACCTGACAGCCAACAGATGAGCTATATTGTAGCTTCTTTATTCAAATTTTCCAAGCCTCAAAAAAAAATCAGAGAAAGGAGTTCTAATTTCCAATATCTACTTCAGTTGCATTTCCCATTTGTAAAATTATTAGAGTGCCCCCCGGAATATTTTCCATTTTTTTATGGGATTAGCCTAATCCAACAATTCTTTATTGTAATTGTATTCTAATTACTTAAATAAAATTGATTACTAGGTTTAGGATTAAGGAGATAAGTCACTTACTTTGAGCCATTTGTAGTCTACCAGAAAAGGGAAGTGATCACACTATTATTTGCTTTTGTTGTACTTCATTGGGCTACATAAGTTTCCTCTTGTTGATCCAGAAAGGGGTGGTGTTCCAGTGAGGATCTTTTTCTGTCTCCACTGGCAGTGAAAGTATTTATCAGAATGATGAGATCATTAGTGGAGCCCAATTATCAGGACACAGTGAGAACTACAGGGTCTTTCCCCCACACCTTAATCTTCTGAACCACTTTTGTTTGGGCAAGGAGGGTAGTCAGTCTTTGCTGGTTAAAGAAATAACCCAAATTTGTTCTACTTATTTTAACTTTCTCCATTCATTAATGGTTGAGTAATAAGGATCATGTGGATCTCAGGTTCTAGTTTTATCTAAATGTCGATTTATATATCCAGTCACTTAAAGAAATATCTACTTCAAATTCTTCATGCCTAAAATTGAATTCATGATAGTCTATTATATGATATTTTCTGATATTTAATTTTGATACTCGATACTAAAACTTTTATGGTATCCAATGCTAAAACTGTTCCTTCTCAAGTATTCCCCAGCTCAGTGAATGCCAAAATCCATTCAATTGTTGAATCAGTTGTTTTAATCATTTGTGTTTATTTTCTTTCCTTCTCTCCCTTTCCACAACTAATTGCCAAGACCTTTGTCAGTTCTACTTCCCAAACATCTTCATGTATTACATCCCCCCCCACATAGTCACAGACATACAGTTATCTGGGTTACTCCCATGGTTTCCTAACTAGTTTAACTTCCTTAAACTTTAATCTTCAAATTGTCCTTCATTATGATGCCAGGGGTTGTCTCTAAAATGTAAATCAGATAATGTCACTTCCAGGTAAAAATCACTGAATGAATTCCCATTGTCTTTGGAGTAAACTGCAGTTCCTTTGTTGAACAAGATGTCTTTCTTATAGATTAAAAATAATTGAATTTCAGAGATTCACATGGTTCAATGTACTATAATACACCATTTCATTATCTGGTTCATGGTTTTCTCTTTAGACTCACCTCTTGGCACTTTGCACATCTTATAGTTTAGACACAAAGGAAAGGAGGAGAGAGAATACAGAGAAAAATGGAAAATTTTTAGACATCCTAATTTTGAAGAGCCTGTGGTATATCTAAAGGAAAATAGCTGATTGATGGATATTTTTTACAGATATGGGAAATGTGGGTTAAATATATGTCTTTGTAAATCATTATTATATAAATTGTAATTAAATGCAGAAGAATCTATAAGACTGAAAAATTGCAGAGTGAGAACAGAGTGAAGGATGAAATCTGAGGAACACTAGTATAAGAATGGGCAAATGAAGCAATACCTGGAAAGAAAGCTAAGGAAGATAAACAAAAGAAGATTAAAAACTGTGAAAAAAAATAAGAATCTGTTTTTTAAAAAATGGAGATAAAGGAACAAAAGCTGAAAGTATCCATTAGTTTTTGTTTTGGCCAAGAGGTTACTGATAATATTACCAATGGAATGATGGGAAGGAAGGTAGACACAGGCCATTGCATAATGAAAAGGAGAGTAAGAACTGGGACAAGAGTGTACACAACTCTTAACTATTAAAGCCCAACTGTGAAGGAAATGTGTCCAGTGGTTCTTAATAGTTGATAATAAACTGAATACAATATGAAAATTGTTAATCACAAAATAAGTTACAAACAATCTTACTCATTAAGAAACACTTGAATAGATATACATTATTTACATTATTTAAAAGTGTAGTAACTTGCTTACCACTTAGCAATTTGTGAATAATTGACAGTATTTATCAAGCTCTTGAAATATACCAGGGCATGGAGGTTTGGTTTTACATTAAAAAATGTCCTTAATTCTCATTAAAGCTTTTCTTTTTGAGGGCCATGAGTGTCTGCTATCTTTGACTGTTGCTGAAAAAATAAGTTATTCCAAACACACTTGCATTCTCATAAACTCACCTGGTATCATTTATTCATTATTTTTTTTTCTTGTCCAGGAAATAATGAAGAGTGGTGAGCAATGTTCTCTTTGTTCTAGCTTTAGCCATTATTATGTTCCTACGTAATTGCAGGTATTTATCTTCATGGTACATAGAATGCTTGCACTTCCTGACCCCCTTGATTTGGGGTTATTGATCGTGTTTATGACCAAATGAGATGTGAGATTCAGCATGTATTACTTCTGGGCAAGCACAATTCATTGCAGAATCAAGTTGATCCAGAAGTATCTTTTCCTCTGAAATATCAGTGGGAAATATTCTACATAGTGTTTGCTTCATGAGCTCACTCCTAGGGAAGTGGTTACTTAGACAAATAGTAATCAACATATCATGGAAAGGAGAAATAAATATTTGTGGTTTTAGTGAGATTTGGGGCTTGTTATTTCAGTGTAACCAAATGGATATGATTTCCAGATTATCTTTCTCCTCTGAAATCCTCATTCCAAGGAAAATAAAACTCCCTTTCATTTTTGGCTTGAGTAAAAAGATTGGTTTGCACACTTAGGACTTATAATGCTCAGTTTGAACTCTTGTTTCTACCACCTATTGCCTTTGTGGTTGTTGTGGTTTAGATATGAGGTATCTCCCGAAAGCTCATGTGTAAGAAAATGCAAGAAAATTTAGAGGTGAAATGATTGAGTTATAAGAGTTTTAATCTAATCAGTGCATTAATTCCCCGATATGGATTAACTAGACAGTCACCATAAGTAGGTATGGAGTGTCTGGAGGAGACAGAACACTGTTGGCATGCCTTTAGGATTTATTTTGTCCCTGATGAGCAGAGCTCTCTCTGCTTCCTGAATGTGACTTGAGCTTCTTTCTTCCTCTACATCCTTCCATCATGATATTATGCCTCACCGCGGCCCAGAGCTATGGAGTCAGTGTATGGCTAAAACTTCTGAAACCCTGATCCAAATAAATTGTTCTTTTCATGTCATTTTGGTCACAGTGATGACAAAGCTGACTAAAACAGTGTTTTTCAACAATTTTGAAGATCTCTCTGAGTTTTCATATTACCTAGAAAGTGTTCATAATTATGGTGTTCTTTCAGAGGGGATATGAAAGGATTAAAATTAAGCTACAGATGGAGTGCCTATAAAATCAACCTATAGTGATCATTCAATAAATGTTTGCTCTTGTAGTAAGTAGTTAATCTCATGCAGGAACGTCCTTATCCGTAGATACGAATGTATACATCTGATGGACATTAATCTGTTGCTCATTAAAAAAAAATAGAGTTGATAATTCATACTGGATCCACTTCTAAAATCTCTGCTCTTTTGTATTTACCCCTTTTGTATGTATCACACATATTTGTGATTTATTTATCACAAATAAAAAATGGTTTATTAGTTATTTCTGCCATCTACTTACCTCCTTAGGTACTCTAATTTATTGGAAAGTGTGGAACATGACTCAGTTTTCCCCTCTACTCTTATGCTGGAGGACACCATTCATGTTTACAAGCCATCAAGAAGCAAAAACAAGGCAACAATAACAACAACTATGCAATACCAGCACACACACACATACATACCTCTAAACCAAGTTTCTCAGTTCTGAACTACCTCTACTTAAGAATGCAAATCCACTCTAATAAATACTACCAGACTGTTTCATCTTGGATAATTTTGAATTTAAATATCTGAGTTTCCTGTATAATTTCCTATAGTTTCAGCTAACTTCAGTTTCCTATAACCCAGCTACTGTTGCTACTTCACTTATTGTCACTCTTGGGATTCACCTCTGTGTCACCTCTTTATAGCTCCAGTTCCTTCACTTTCCAGATTGTATGCACATAGTCTATTGCTACTGCTCTTTTCCCAGGACCATTATTAATGACTCCCTTGCTATACTTTCCAAATCAACTGTCAAAATTCCAACTATGAATTAACACAAGAATTTACCTTTTCGCTATTATAAATGTTCATAGAAAAGATCGCATACTCAAATGCTAATATTACCAATTCGTGCTATTTGTCTAATTGGATAGAAATCAATCTTTTTTTTCTTATTCAGTTGTGACCCTCATTCCGTATTGATACCCCACTCAGTGAGTTATTTATTTTTATGAGTCATTAAGAATGCCTCTAAATTTCTGTGTTCTTTTTACAAAGATGGTTGAATCTAAATGCATGCTGCCTTCATGGTTTCTTGCTAGGAAGGAAACATCTCTTTTAGGCTACAGTTAAGCTCCCCACTATTTCTCTGGATGCACCTAATTTGTCTGTTATCTCCCCTTTCACCTCATCTTCAACCTTTCCCTTTTGAAGTGGTCTTCTTCATCACACTTTCTTCAACTAAATAAGCCTTATTTTAAGCTCAAATTCCTCGCTAAAGCTTTGGTCTTTCTCTCCTAGATATATTAGTTTTTTTGTGAGATTTCTTACATTTTCTTTAGCCCAATTCCACCCACCAGCTGTGTTATCGGGGTTTTGTACCCCACTCTGTTCTAAGGACGTTACTTTCCATTCCTTTCCTTATTTGACTTCTAAGGAATAGTTGCTATGACATTTTTTTTTAAATCATGCCTTCCTATTACTGTTTTGTTTGTAAAAACATCTAGTTCCCCCCCCCCTTTTTTACAAAGCTCCTCCTGCCTGTGCCCACTCCCTTGCATTGTATCCCTTGCTGTTCTGCCCTCTCACAGACTTCCAAGTCATTGGTATCCTCTCAAGGCTTCAGTTTCTCTCCTGTGGCTCCTGACACTTGACCTTGAGTCCTGAGGCTTTGGCATAGCCAATGGCTCCTTTAGCTCTGACCCATGCTTCTGCTCTAGTTTGACATTTCCTTCTCCTCAACACTTTAACTGTTTGATGAGTATTTGTTGTATAATTGATAAAATCCCTCAACATTACTTGTACAGATTAGATAAACTTGTGATTGACTAAGATAATGCAGGAAATAAGTATCAAGGAAAGATTTCAAACCAAGTCTATACACACAGAGACTGTTGATTAGCAGTGTTTAAAAATTCTTAGTAAGTTTCTATAATAATGGTGTTATTATTATTACCATTATTATTGCTATTTGTGCAAACAAGCCTTCAAGCTTTATCTTCATTGTATTCTACAATGTTTCCAGCACTATATACTTAAATATTATACTATTTTGTGCCAATAACCTTTTTGTTTAATTGATTTTGAAAGTATGTAAGTGTAAAGAATAAGAAAAATTACTTAAGTATTTTACCCTTTCTCCAGAGTTTTACTTCCAAGGCCAGGTAAGTAAATGCAGTGGTAGAAGCTACTCAATGATCAAAGCAAGCCAATAGAGAATGGTAAGGACTGTAATGAAATGAGAAGCATAAGTCAGATCCAAGGATATTCGCATTTAATTAGTAAAGTATTTATGCCAAACAAAATATATCTGTAGGGCAATTTTGTGTCCCCAACTTTTTGACTCATGCTTCAATAATAACCTCAAGCAGCTTTAGCAAAAGACAGCCAAAACTGAAGCAGAATTTTAATTTCATGGTCAATCTTAACACTCCTTGGTTCAAGTTGACAATAGATTATTCCTATTCCAAAAATGATTGATAAAAGCAAAAATACCCTATGTGAAAATGAGACCACAAGGAAAAGAGAAAAATAATGTGAAAATATGTTGTGCTGGTATTTTCCTAGAATCATGGGGGAAAAGATGTAGAAAAAAAGAGAGAAAACAATTTTTCTTCCTCATACTCTTTACGAATTATTATTTTCTTCAGTATCAAATCTAGACTTCTCTGGGGGAACTGTCAAAACCTTCTTAAAGGAAAGCCACTCAAATAGTATTTCTGAGGTTCAGAGCTAAAGACTCATCAAAGTGTTCAAATTTAGTCAAAAGAAACCAGTTCATAAAAGGGATCTTAGATATATGTGTGGCAGCTACTACTGTCCATCCACCCCTTTATATCACAGCCGACTTTGCTAGTTGGTTGAATTACTCACTATGGGTGGAGCTCTTCCAAATCCCAGAACTCTTATCAGCACTGGGAGCACTGGTAGTACCACTATGTAAGTTTTTCATGAGTTAAACCAAGATCTAAATGAAGGATTTACTTTTTCTTTAGAGTCATGTGATTTTCCAAATGATAACACAGAGCATAATAAACATGACACGTCTATAAGAGTATAACAGCTGAACCTTCATCTAGTGACAGAAACAGACCACCAGAGATGGATTATGACAACATCTCTTATTCTTATACTTTCTCTCCAAAATCAAGCCTTTATTTATTAACAGTAACAGTAACATTCTCCTACCTGGTCTCCTGAAATCTAATCTCTTCTTTCCTGTCTAGCCCACACATTATTAGATTAATCTACCATCATATCACTCCCTTGTTTAAATAATAAACTACCTTTTTCTATATCCAATAGCTCTTTATATATACATTTTATTTACAGAAATGAAAAGTATCATGGTTCCATAAATTTGGGAATCCCTGAGTTGCCATATTGCCATATTTCTCCGAGATTTCATGTCATGGAGCAGTAGTGCTTTGCACAATAATCAGTTTGGAAAGCGTTAGCATAGTGCAGGCATAGACAAATATTCACTTTATGGAGCACTTCTTGATCACCAACAATCTGATAAAAAAAATAGAGTCACACAGATTGATAACCAAAACAGAACCTAGAATTCCTCCTACTCTGGAGTCGTCTGTATAGGGAAACCATGGTTTTGTTTGCAGTACCACCATGCTTAATTCATGACTTGCCTCTTGTAATTATCTAAGCAGATTTAGTTTTGATTTTCTTTATTATTTCCTGTTTTTCTCTGATGCTTTAAGAATGGCTTCCAAAGCCTTATTTATATTTCTAAATTAATGGTTTGTGTAGGGAAATAAAACCTAGCAGTGAAAGAAGAAGAAAGTAAGCACTCAAAAATGAGTCCATAAATGGATTTCAGAATAATGTTTGCTGACAAAATTGTGTTGTGATTTTCTTTTCTCCTGGTTTTTCATCCATAGATAACAATGCCATACGTTTGTTTTTATGGTCTTTACTTTGTCTTTTATAGGGTCTGATAAGCAATTTGAAGTCTGAAAATAAAGATCAACTTTTTTCATTTCCAGGGTGATATTAGGACTTTGTGGTTGTTTGCACAGTTCCACTTGAAGATCACAATCTTGAACACATTGATGAATAAAAATGTCTTTTCTGTGCCTAAGGAGCCAAAGTAAACCTGAAAATGCTGAACTGTAGAGCAAGCCAGGGAAGGGCATCACACAATTCTGCCCTTTAATTGAAAGTACATATGAATACAAGCACATTTCTCTAATACAGGAAACCATGCAAAGCGGTTACATGGAGATATGAAGGTGGTACAGCCTGATGGGGGAGAGGGAGAGATGTGCATGGTACACAACATTCTTGGAGCCCACATGTGGTAGGGAAAGCCATGCCTCTCAAAGATGTCTCTGCCTTAATCTTCAGAACCCCAGGCTATGTCACCTTATATGTAAAAAGGGACTTACTTGGCAGTTCTGATTATGGTAAAGATCCTAGAGATGGGACACTATCCTAGATTATCCAGCTGGTCCTAATCTTATCTATGAGTCCTTAAAAGTGGAAGAGGAAAGTAGAAGAGTGGGTCAGAGTCAGAGAGGTGAAATGTGAAACTGACTGCCCCTACTACTGTTGGCTTTGAATTGGAGGGAGGTGGCCATGAGCCAAGTAATGTAGTGGTCTCTAGAACCTGGGAATGACCCACAGTGAACAGGCAGCAAGCAAATGTGACCCTCCACTTTAGAGCAACAAGGAACTGAATTCTACCAGCAGCCCAGTGGATGAGAAATGGAAGGCTCCTAGAGAGCTCCTGTTCTAGGAAAGGAGTGCAGCTCGTTGACACCTGGAAAGACCCATGCCAGACTTCTAAAACTGTAAGAGCATGTACCTGTGATGTTTAGGCCACCTTATGCAGTTATTTGTTATTGTAGTAACAGAAATGGATATACCAAATTATGAATAACATTAGGAAGTAATCTTGGAAAAATATAATAGGTATAAACTACAACAGAGATTTATATACCCCAGGATTAACTTCCTCAAATCCTAGAAGTAGATTCAGCTTTTATTCATCTCTGTTATACACAAGAGGCCTATGTCATATATAAAAATTAATACTAAGAATAGATGAACGGTACTCAAATTTCTGAAAGAGTCAAGCATTACCAGAACTGTCTTCTCCTATAACAATATAATTACCGAGTAAAATTAATCATAAATAATAATCTTGATGTTTTCCTGTAGACTCGTTAGTTTTGAATAATTTTTCCATTGTTGATTCAATGGTTCTTTGATTGTGATGTTTTATTTTATATCTACTTAGAAGAGTTTTAAAATTAATAGGGTAAATTCTATGAATTATTGATATCATATAAATATTTAGAAAATTACTAGCAAATATTGAAACTGTCTTTATAGTCTTGGAATTGACTCTAGACTTATATAACATTTTTTTCTTGAACACTTGTGAGACAGTACATACCACTACAAAAACACAGAAGACAAAGTTAATTCTGGAAGGTTTTGCAGTTCATTTGGTGATTCAAAGCAGTTAATGAATGGGTTAAAAGATAGTGAGCTCTGTCTGTGTGCTTTAGTTTCATCACCTGAAAAGTAGAAATGAAAATAATACATATATTAGAGAATTATTTGAAAGACTTCTCTAGGCTATATTTACTGAAAGCTAAATATATATATATATATATACACTAATATTTTGGAATGGAGAATTGTAGAGTTTTTGAAGAGGAACAGAATACATTTTCTTTTGCTGTGCATTTCTACATGCAGACTACATGCAGATGAGAGGGAAGTCCTGAAGATCCAGTGGGCTGTAGGGTCATCATTTGGTGGTTAGGAGAAGATAGAAAAAGTAGGGCCCAGCCTAGAATGCAGTAACCACAATGGTACAGGAAACAGCCCAGGGTATCTCTGAGTTGTAGCCAGAAGCAGCACTTTGTGGTGATGCCAAAGCAGCAAATCATGAAAGCATCAGTGATTCTGGACATAGCAACAGAAATTTGGTGACCTGTGAAGCTGCCCTGAGATGGTGACAGGCAGTGATCTGAGCAGAACAGCAAATCCTAGACTGCAGCAGAATAACGTGGTTGACTGCTGTCAGAAAGGAGTTGAGGAAGAGGCTGTCTGAGCAGGTTCACAGTAGACTGCTTACTCTAAGGCACTGCAGGACTGTCCCTTGTGTGGGCATGACCACGGAGTTCCAGAAGAAGAGGAAGACTTATAAAGGGGAGAGGGCAGAGATTCTGAGTTGAGAAAGTAGCAAATGGCTTTCAGAAAAATAGGCTTTTTGTCTTATAATGTGACCTTAAATATGTCCACAATTTAGTGAGTTGTTTCAGGTTGCACAAACTACATATTACATAAGGTGATAGATCCTCAAATAGAATGATAACTAGAAGCCCAGAGGAAGGAAAAAAAGTCTGACCCAAATATGCTGAAAATTTTGAAGTGATGAAGTGGAGAAAGGATTTGGGGAAAAACTGAAGTATAATGAGCTATGACTATGTATGGGTAATGAGAAAATTTAAATAATTTTCCCTTTTGCCTTCTACTTATGATAGAGCCTCAACTTCTAATTATGTGTACCTCCAGTTTGTTTTTTATATAAGAATATAATTTTGAATTTGTCTTTGACCTCTCATTCCTTACAAACTAAGATTATCGTTATGTTTGTCAATCATTTACATTTACATTTACTGTGCATCTATTGTGTATCTGACCTCTTAATAAGAGGTGAGGGGTGGGGAATAGTTCAGTGGTAGAGTGCTTGCCTAACATATGTGAGGCCTTGAGGTTGATCCTTAGCACTGAAAAAAAAGTGAGAGGATGTGACACATTTTGAAAAACCCATTTAATTTTCCAAAAGCATACTTTCTGAAGGTTGTTGCATCATGTAAGAAGAAAATGTCACAAGTCACCTGTGACAGTCATGCAGACATTTGCAAGTCACAACAATGTAGTAAACTATGTACACAATAATCAAAGAGAACATAGATAGGTGAGTGTGTGTGCATGTGTGTGTGTCTGACACTTTGTCCCTCCCCCATGACATAAAACAGTGCCAAGGCAACCTGTAGCCTAGAAAGTTTTAATATTTAATTTCTACTTATAAAACCTACATTTCTGAATTCATCAGCCAATAATAGAAACATATAAAATACAACATAGAAGTCAGATTCAATCAGAATCATCCCATATTTTGCTACAATACTGATCATACCCTCTGAATTGGAAAGACCGAGGTTGTCAGACAATTAATTCACCAGCCATTTATCAAGCAGGAAGGAACTTTATTTTTAGAACACACAAGCCTTATGCACCATGCAGCTCTTCAGGAATTCCCTCAGAGCCCAAATGCCACCACGGGCTCCTCCTCTGAGCACCTCAACCTGCACTCTTCCTGCCCTTGAGGCCAATTGGCTGGGTCGTCAGGGCAGAGCCAAAAGAATCCCCCAATGAGCAGCTCCATGGTCTGAAAGGGTGGGGAAACAGCCCAATGAGCGTCACCGCAGAGGAGCCAATCAGCTGGAAGTTGTCTGGGGCCGATGTGAGCCAATCAGCTGGAAGTTGTCTGGGGCCCATTGGGCTGTGGCTCTCAACACTCCAGCCTCTCTTCCTAGACCTTTCTATAGCATCTGGTATCTAATCAGCACTTCCCTGCCCCTGGCACTTTCCTAGTTCCTGGTTTTCTATCCATCTTCCATTAAAGTGCATCCAGAGTGGTCTACTTTCTCAACTCTTTTAACTCCTTTTCCTTTGCTATCTGCCCTCCGCCCTTCTCTACCTTTCTTTCCTATTGTCCTCAAATAATAACCATAATATGACTTTTAATCCATAATTTTATTCCGAGTTCTCAGGCCCTATGCATGAATAAATTTTCAGGTGTTTGATAATGAATTTTCAGGTGTCAGATAGATCTTTCCAGGTAGTTGTTCCCCCAGAATCTCAACCGAACTTGACTTACCTCCTGGGCGAGTGGATGTTACCATAATTCTCTGGGTTCAAAATCCCACATTTCTAAGTACTTTTTCTCTCACTCACTTTTCAAAGTTAGTAAAGAGGAAAGAATGAGCTGGAGCTCACAGACATTGCCTTGCTTTTAGCTTCACTCATTAACAGCTTCTGGGACCATTGAACAATCAATTTAATTGCTTTAAGCATCAATTTATCTAACAAATGAGCTGAATGGAATACATAATTTCCAAAGTTTTTTCCAGCTCTAACATCTGTTCCTTTATATCCAAATCTTATCAAATTTCTTGCATCAATATTTCTTGTATCTATCTCCTTTTTTTCCTACCTTTTTCTCTTCTGATTTATCTCCATGACTTCATTTAGTCTTCTTCAATAGATTTTCCTTGTTCAATTATTTCTTTAATTTGTCTTTCCAATAAATCGTTGCTAGAGTAATTTTCCTTAAATATAATTAGGGTAATATGATTCTCCTGTTCACGAATTGCCAAAGATTCACCATTTCCTAAGAATAAAATCAAATCCCACAGTCTGACTGTAAACCATGGCTTTATTGCTTATCACATCCATTCACAGAGTTCTAGAGATTACTTAACTCCTTTCTCATCCCATGTGTGTCTTTCATTTCTAGTCTGTGCTCCTTGCCTCAGTTTGTTTTCTCTGCTTGGAATTCTTTTTCTTTACATTTCCTTATATACTCTGGTTCCTTCTTCAAATTTCTTGTTTGTTGTGGGAATCCATCTACTGCACAGGGCGCACTCAGCAGATTAGCTGTCATATTAAGTACTCAATACATGGAAATTTGTAATTTGGGATATTTTCTAGGCCATAATACTAACTTGGGACCATTCTTTGACTTACTGTTTATTTTGGAGTGAGTTTCAAACTCTTTATTTTGTTGGAGTACTTTGTTTAAATTTTATTTCCATTTTACGATTTCCAATTGTACTTTCAAATTGTATTCTGAAAAGTCCAGAATATAATTTGGAGAATTCATTTCCACTTTCTTCATGCCCTTAAGCACTGCTACTTTTTTAAATGAGTCCCTGTTTATCTTCTGTCTGAAAGGTAGGAATTTTAACACATTTCAAATTCTCTAGGTCTTTATTCATTCAAATTGATTTAGCATGAATTAATGAGTTGCATTGAGATCTTGTACTATGGTTATGATTTTCTTGAGAACTATTTATGTGGGTTATTGTCTTTTATATTTGATTCATTGCTAAATGGCACAAATACTTAACAGTGAGTATAACTTCATTTAGAACACTTTTTCATAAAGAGACTATCATCCTCTTTCCACTGTTAACAGTTTTTGTCTTGAATGCTACCTTGGCTGATATGAATATTGCTACTGCTGTTGTCTTTTTGTTTGCATTTTGCAGATATGTCTTTGCCTATCCTTTATTTATAACCTTTCCAAGTCATCTTGTTTTAAGTTTGTCTTTTGTAAACAGCATATTGTTGAATGTTGTTTTCTACTCCAATCTAAGAGTCTTTGCCTTTTAATTGGGGAGTTCAACACATTTACATACATTGTCATAACTGAAATGTTTGGCCTTACTTCTGTCATCTTGTTTTATGGATTCTATTTTCTGTGCTTCTTTGCCATTTTCTATGTTTTCTTTCTTGATATTTGGACCATATTTTGTTTGCTTTTGTCTTTTGAATGGATTTAAAAGAGAGAACTTCTGTTTTAAATTCTACCAATTATATCTTTAAGTTTATCGTACAAACATTTAAACCAATATATCTCTAATTATATTTAAGAGCAAAATAATATCTTTAGTCTCATTTTGACATACTCTGTTTTTACTTTTTCTCCTTCCCTAGGCTAATTTCTAGTTCGTGATGTACATTCTTCTCTCTTTTGTGTTCGGTATACATTTTTAATGAGAAATTGAAAATGGGTCTGTCTAATACTTCTGAAGTATCATCAATCTTTTTTTTTTCTTTCCCGATAAACATCTTAGCACTTTGTGACACTGGGGAAAGTTAAGAGAAGCAAAAGCTTCTCTTAACTTACAAATAATCAAGTTAAAAATAAACTGGGTGAAACATGTTCCTAAAATACAGCTCTGTTGTGTTGACTTCTGTTCTCAGGCACAGCCTCGACATTATGTCTTTGACCTTGACTTTCAATGTTCCTTCAAGTCTCCCTTAAATACACCTTGTCAGAGAGCCCCTCCTTAACAACCTGGCTATAGGTATGTTTTTATACCCATTGTTCTTTTTCTATCTTGTGATTTTCCTTCATAGCATCTATCAGTATGTTTTATTCACACTATAACTCATTAGTTTGCTTATTTAAAATCTGGGAGTGTGATTAAACCAAAGCTCTGAAAGTACACAAACCATGGCTGCTTCATTTACTATAGTAGGACCAAATCTACCACTGTGGTTCTTAGGATATAATCACTGAGTAAATGATAGTATCAAGGGCATAGTACAGTAGTGTAACAAGAGTTACGTTTTTTGTTATTTTTAACAAAATTCTGCTTGAGCTAAATTATACGAATTCTTGTTCTCACATCATGAAATTCCTAAGCCCCCTGTGTCATGCAATCCTCACTTCTCCATATTTCTTGGAAACTACTTAGTTCACGAACACATTTTTATACTTGGTTTAATAGTTGTAGTGCTATATATGACCACCAATTTCTGCCAGGCATCTGCTGCATACCTCTTCAACCATGACTGCTATGGATCTGCCATCTCCTGCAGGTATCTCGAAATTGCCTTTACATTTGATCAACAATGAGGTCTCTTTCCTTGCTCTACTGGATGCTGATATTAGAACCCAAGACTTTGTAGAATTTTACCATGTTCTTCAGTTCAGTGAGAAGAATATGTGTACTTTCTTCATGGTAAGTTTGCCATGGTCCCAGTAACAATGTAATGGTTGCACCAAGAGTCCCAGATCCTTTAGGAATGAGTTTCCTGTCTATACTTAAATAAGAATAGCTTAGATGTCATTTAGTGGGAATGATGTATTACAGAACTCATTCTGACTTTCCACTTACCTTCTCTCTTTTTGGACTAATAGAGCAAAATATCATTTCCCTTTTCAGTTACAATCTGTTACCTTCCCTGGTTTACCAGTTTTGCTCATACCTGAAGTTTAGGGTTGGAGTAAGATCTTTAGTATATACATGAAGCATGGCACGAGGGTTAATGCTATACTGCAATGAGACATTCATTTGTTATCTTTGAAAAGATTAAATTATTTTCACCAGAGAAGCAGCTTTATTCTGAGACTTAGCTAAACATGAAACAAAAACTCTGTGCTTTGTGACAGTGAATGAGTTTCTCATGAGGAAAGTTGATTAATAAACTGAAATCACCACATGTTTTTCTATAGGTCACTGTGTGAAACTCTGCTTTGGGCCTCTGATGAGTCTTTTGGATTCTGATGGCTCTTCCAAACTTCAGAAGAGTTTTTTCCCTACTATTCATTAATTAAGGACTCATAAAATGATAGCCAAAGATGGGTGGTATTAAGGAGACTTAGATATTTTCATGGAATTGAGTCCATTCTGTTTCCACTCTTCCTTATCAGGAACACTTAACCTTCACTTAGACTAGACAATCAATGGTGGAAATGTGTACTTTTATAGAAAATCTATGGAAAGGAAGCTCTGAACTTATTTCCACTTTCTCCCCAGCAATAAGGGAAATGGTAATTCTCCCAGTTATGCTAAATAGTCCCAGGTGTAGTCACTTGCAGAGCAATTCTTTCTTAATGGCAAACAGTGTCCTCCAGCAAAGAAAACTTGTGGAAACCAAGATTTTCCTTTAAGGAATGGGGAATTTTGTAGGATTGAAGGGCAATTTTACTATTTTTCTCTTGAAAAACAATCCCTACCTGTCTCTTGGGCATACTTGATAACTGCCTAATAGTTATAAAGTGACTATTCCTTTACTAAAGAAAGAAACAACAGGGATAATCAATAGAAGACGGGGGATGACAAAAGGACAAATAGGTGACCTCTGATAGAACAAGTCTGTTAAAGAGTAAATAGTTTATGTCATCATTAGGCACGAAATATTATAACCTATTTTGAGGAGAATTAACAGGGACATTCCCTCGAAGAGACTGCAGACATGGAACTATAGAGGACATCTGGTCAAATTTCCTTCAATTTGCAGATGGAGGAACAAGTCCCAGAAATGAGAATTGTAAGTCACATAATTAGGGCCTAATTCAATCAACACTACAAGCAAGTTTTCATCATCCCATGTAGAGTCATTTTCTTAGTGAACCTAGTACAGATTGAAATCATGCAAACTTATGTGTCTCTCTAGGCAATCATGACACTGTATTGTCATACCTATTGAGGAGTTTATGTTCCCAACTACACTGTTGGATCTTACAGAAAGGGATTTATAAGCCTCTCTGTATCTCTTGGATATAGCACCATGCCTGGATATACTTGCAGCACTCAGTGCTTATTATTTGTGGAATGAATGGGTAAGTAACATTGTTTATATGTGGGAAATAATGGAATTCTGTACAATCTTAATTGATCATTTTTACCCTTTGACCAAGTTATAGAAATTTTGAATGCAGGTTTATTACAACTCTGTAGAGTAATAATAAATGTAGGCTGTCTGTGTTGTACACTGAGAGATTCGTGTGATGTTTCTTTGTGTCACTAACTCCGAGGTATCTCCTCATGTATTTAGGAACTTTCACTCTAGAGCAGGAAAGGGAACACTGTTTGATTTATAACTAAGCTTTCCATTTTAATCTTCACTCAATTTTGTTTTCATCGCATTTTGAATGTAATGGTGATTCATTTAACAACCTACAAGGGCTTAATATGAGTCCAAGGTTCTGGGCTAACCTCAAGGAAGTACTAGTGTTAATTCCCTTAAGATAGGTGGTAATTCTGAAACAAATCATCATCTTTTATTTTCCCCAAAAGGGAAAGTTGGCACTATGGTAAAGGGTAAATGTTCTTTTCCATTTGGGGCCAGATAAAAATCAAGACCTTTAGAAAGTAGATTATATGGCCTTCTAAGAATTGCCTGGAGTTATGCCATAGAGTGGCCTGTTGCCTGGAAATGAGAGGTTCCTAATATTGGTTGAATAAGAAATATTCTGGGCTTTCAGGAGAAACGTTTCCTTGAGGTATACCCTGGCTTTGCCCTCTGTCTCTCATTAGACCTTTGATTGTGGCTTTCATGGACCAAAACAGAGGTGCTTAATGTTGGGCAAAGGTTTTTATTTGGTGCCTACCTTTTCCCAATTTGGGGTGTGTGCAAATAAGATGTCCTTGCACAATCTGGTGAGTTTCATTAGTTTGTGCTAATAATTACATTTAAAAAAATAAAATGGTTTATAATAGTCTAGGCAGACAAAAACTTATCTCAGACTTTGACTAGTGCCATGTAGACATAAGGTGTATGCTAATATTTTGAATAGTCAGGATTCTAACACATGTGACAAAGGTTTTGCACCTTTATTGTTTTAGGTGCATGGCAAGATTCCATCTAACAATATTAACTTCATTAAGGCTAGGGAAGTTTTCCTTTCTTTAGGGAAATACTTTAAGTAAGGTACTTACTTCCTTTAGAAAACTCATTTTCATCATTAAAAACAAACAAACAAACAACAACAACAAAAACAAAAACCCTTGAGTTTCTCTAAGAAGCTGAACTGAAGATTCTAAGTCCATATGTTTCATAGTATATGCATAGGTAGTTACATAATTCTATGAAAAATGATAGGTAAGTGATGTGATGTTATTTAACTTGACTTTAATTCTACTTTGCGTGTGTGTGTGTGTGTGTGTGTGTGTATATATATATAAACATCATATATTGTATTCCATAAATATACATGATTATGCTTTTCAATATAGTTTCTTAATATACAAACACATATAGATGTGCATATATTCTATATATAAATACATGGATGCCATACCATATATGGTGTTTATATATGTATATGTACACATATATACACATAGAATATATATATCTTATACATATAATATACCATGCTATATATAAACACTGCACAGTTATGGTATGCATATTATGCACATAAATGTAAAATACACTAAGAAGATAAAGACTCTACAAGCTGTGGTAGAAATACACTGTTCTCTGAATGATAACTTTCCTTAGGTCACAGTTGGGGCTTCGCCTGCTTATGCCTCTTTGATGGACAACCAACTTAGATGCCAACTTCTCAGGTAGGCAATGCCTGTTTCAGACCCTTTTATCCTAGTTTCTAGAGAATTTAGAATTCTGTACACTGCTAGGAGCTTGTAGAACTGTAACAATCTGATTTTTGCTAAGATGTCTGTGTGAGTATGTATATAAATATAGAAAATTATAAAATAGTAAAATTCTACCTTGTTATTTTGGAGC